>NC_090937.1:924458997-925708997 GCF_040938575.1 Ambystoma mexicanum | reverse complement strand
AAAGTCCGCCATTAAACGTGATTATATGAGTGACAGCGTTTGTGAGGATTCACTAATAAGCAAACTATATGCTCGGCTAGTCTGTACAATGTAAAGACAAGCACGTGAGTTGGGGCACACTTCAGATGTGTGGCACATTAAGCAGACGAACTAAAGACTGGTTCCAATTTCTACTGTATAACAGAGCCGACATTCCAGGTCCGTAATGGAGGATAATAGGCTTCAAACGTTGTGAGATGATTTGAGCTAAACAAGGTGCTCTCACGTAGCCTATCTTCCGTCCCCAAAAAAATACAGCTCTGGCGTTCCGGGCTGCCGGTCACAGCGCTGAGCGGTCGCTGCGACTCTCGCTTCGCACAGCTCGGACTAAGGTGGCGTAACCGGGACAGAACCTGCCACAACACGGTCGCAATTGCTTAACTCTACTCTGCAAGGGAAGAAGGTGGATTAATGCAAATCGCCAAGTAACACTGCATAAGTGTTCAACTGTCAGCAGATCCCAGCAGCTCTTGTCTGCCTTGTGCCAGATGTATTTCACTTATCAGAAAACTTTACCACATCCAATGAGTGGGACAGGAATTTGGAAGAGGTGGGCCTTCTATCGAGGTTGTAATGCAATTACAGTATATAATAAAAGACTAGTTGCTATTACATTATGCAGTTGAGGTTTTTAATCAGAAAAAATGTAAGCCAAAGAAGTGAAAAAACGAGAAGAAAAAAATAGTCGTTTGAGGTTATACAACTGTATATGCTCAGCAATGACATGATGACCTAATGATGAACTTTACAATTCCATGTGCAAATCGTCCTCATCATATTGCTCAATCCATAAAATTCATCCTCGCATTTGGGATAACCCACTCAAAGATTCCCTCAAATAAATACGCCAAACCCCACTTTAGTTTCCTACATTGTCTACTGAGCGTTGCTCCAGCGGGGTCATGGTCAAAAGTAGACAGATGAAAGGACTTTGTAAGCACTGCAACGAGGAGGAATTGGGAACCAAAGAAGGAGATGAGTTAGTAGTCATTCCCATGCCAATTCTCTTCCACTGTAAGGCCCTGCCTCAATGTTGACATACTACAGTGGTCCCAGTTGACCTTGACCACAGCCAATGAAGAAAAACAAGAAAGGCGACTAAGAAACTCATTGGAAGGGGAAATGCTCTTATCAATTGACAAACCTAAGAGAACACCATTGAGAGGGAGACGTCAGGAATCAAACCTAATCCATAAAAAAGAATGGTCACCAAGAACAGAGGGAGAAAGAAGAACCTACAAATCAGGATAGACAACACAAAATGAACCCAAAACACATAATGGAGTTCAGGACCCCAAATAGCAAGCAAATCAGGATGGCAGATCAATTCTCCTCCGACCTTGCCAACTGAAGGGACCCCAGGGAGTTGGCTAAAAGCACAGGAACATAACATAAGGCTGCCTCCGCCTGCTGCATGGGACCAGAGAGACCTACAAAGCAAGTACTTAATGAAAAGAATGACTCTCCAAACACTAAACCATAGCTATGTAAACAGCATGCTTGAACCTGGGTAGTTGGGTGAGGTGATGTGACCATCACTCTGGAGGCTTCTGCACAGTACTTGATGGCTTTGTCTGAAGTGAAAGGTAAACACAAATATCATCTAATGGAGTGCTAGGGCTGCAGTGAGTCTGGGTCAGTTGAAAATACAATTTGATGAGTACTGAAGCATCTAGGCTAGGAGGAGTCTTTGTCATAACATAAACATGTAACTTGATAGCTGTCCTTCAGCTTTTCAATACTGGACATGAGCTTGGATTCATCCCCATTGAGGTTATGGTACAGGTGACAAACTTAGACTCACACTCAAAACATGACAGTCACACATTGTTGATCAAACATGAAGAGATTTTAAACCCATAGTCTTCTGGAGGTCATGAATTGAAACCAATGAAATGGCCTAAATAATTGCACAACAAAAGGCCAGTGGCTAGATAACCCAACCCACCAAATACCAGAATTGGAAACAGACACCAGAGACACTGTTAGAAATTAGTTGAAGAGATTGTTACCACTAATATTCCCAAAATCACCAGTGGACAGGGAAAGGAGGAATGATGAAATACAGCCAGTACAGCAGCTGATGACCAACAGAAAATGTGACTGAAAGGAATGAATCATTATTGCAGATCTATAAGATCATGTCCATGGCCTGGTGTGAGGTTACTTCCTTTGAAGGGCTGTGCTACATTGATGCCTGGTCCCAGGACAGCTGCCTATTGTGCGACTGTCTCTGGAGGAGGGTGTTCCTTACTCACAAAGAGATCATTCAGGTTTCCTGTCCTGTCACTTTGGCAGGATCAGACTTTCTGGACAGAATACACATCACCTTCCACAGCTGAACTGGCTCACAGAAGTTGACACGTGTGATATAAATTGAAGGTGGCTGCAATGATTATATGTAGGGTCATGCACCATACCTAACAAAGGCATGGCTTAATTTAGAGTTTACCCTGCCACCAGCACAGGATACCTATGATCATTATAGTTTTGGTGCATGGGTGCATCACTTAAATTCAGCCCCTGCGCTGCAAGGACTTGGCTGTCACCGCAGATGCAAATGGGCGACTATGACCTCTGAATCTTCTCTGTGCCACTGTTAGGGCAGGCCCAGCAGATCAGTAGACTGATAGAGCAAGGTACAAGTACACACTCACACTATGATTTTGGCATTTTGTCCACATCGCACCCTTAAGGCTGTCTTCACAGACCTCCACCTACCACTCACATCTTTAGCAGCTAATGTCCTTGCTGTCATCATGGGTAACCCCCACCTAACTAACTTGACAAATGCCATTCAATTACAGATGGACTCGATTCTCCGGCCAAGTTACATAACCTTCTTAACCACACTCATGGTAACACCCTAGACCTAATGTTCTATTAGCTAATGCTCTATTAGCCTCAGAACACTCACTCTCACACTTAAGCATATCCTGCTCTGCCATGCCTTATCTATCATCAAATGAAACTACAAACCATGCTCTATGGTCTCCTGCCATGACCAAATCAGGACCACCCTCAAAGCTCTTGTCTCTGCTTGCTTGCTCTTCAAACTCCCCTTACGGAATTCAACAATGCACTGGGCACTCCTTCTCACCATTCAGCCAACTCCTTCCCACTCACACTCTCAACCATGGATCTCCTCAGCCATCCAACGGTTGAGTACTACGATATGTCTTCATCTTTGCTGCTGATGAAATGTATGTTTCCCTTCTTTCTTTGCTTCTTACAATAACTCGCTCCTTACCCTCACTGTAGACTCTGACAAATCTGTCTGCCACAATAATCGTATATCATTTCCCCTGCCTACACCCTGGCCAGCTGTTCATGACCCTGCAGGCCATGATTAACACACACCCGAACTTCATTATATATCATCTTCCCTCTCCACCAATCACTTCTTCTCCCAGTTCTCAACAATAACCAAGATACACACCACCCTGTCCATTCTTTTATCCCTCCCTCATCCCTATTCTTTCCTCCTGCTTCAATCCCTACACTCTCTATTATATCCCACTTCTATCATACTTACCATGCAAAATTACACTTGTCATGGTGCAATGCTTTCATGATATGGCCCCCAATGTTTTTTGCACTAGGTCATACTTTGCCCTCAGTATTTATACCGTGCAAAATTGCACTTCCTCCAGTGCAACATTTCTGTAATCTGGCCCCATATGTTTCATTTGCACTTGTGCAAACTCTATAGTTGAACAGAAGTTAGGTGTGCACTGCATAAATGTGCCTTTTTATGTGAAGATTTGTACAACAAAGGTGATTCCCAGTGAGAATGCGTACCAAGATGGCAGCACAGTCCCAAACGTTTCTGTTTCCATTATAAATCCCACTTAACTTGTGAAAGAGCAGAGATGGTACAGTCATGGCCCCTGTAAAATGATGGTAGCCCAAAAACCGGGGAATAAAAACAATTCAAAAGACAAAATAATCACTGACTTCTTTGCAAGGGAAAACAAGGTGTATTGCTTGCAAAAAGGTCTCAGATGGTCTCATAAACCCAAACAGACATGGAGCTCCTCTTATCTCAAAGGGAAGGGTTACAGTTTATATAGTAGAGATGTCTGCAAATTAACAACGTTATGCATAATAATTAGTACAGCATAGTACCACCACCCTCATTTTCTACCACCTATAGAGCATGGTAATCCCCTCCTATAGGTCCTTGACTGATTAGCCACATCTAAGCTACCCCATTCCCCTAGCCACGTGGTTCCCTACATTGTCACTTTCGGTCCCAGGTATGTGATTGGCGGGTTCTTATCAATGGGTTCATAAATCTAGAAGCTTCACATGTTGTGCACTGTCCTGTTTCAGATGCGATCAAAGTAATTTAGCAAGGCCAACTCTGCTTTTGATTAGACAATAGGCTTCCTCATTAACCCAGAAACTATGAAGCTCATGTACTCAATTGATTGGCATCACCTCCGCTCCTTCGGTCCTGAATCACAAGACGTCCATGACACGGTTGCCCCCTTATATCCTCCCAAACCCAGGTATCATGGGATGACGTGAGTAGGGCACTGCTTTCGAGTCTGAACTTCAATATTGTTTGCTTAAATTGTGTGTATGGGTGTAATTCACATGGGGTGTCCCCTCTTGGGTGAAGGCAGTAGTCATCTATAACTTCACCTGGCTCATTGGCATCACAGAGCCTCATGCCCTATTCTCATGAATGTGTCCTTCAAAGGGCACATCCTTTTCTGCTCTTCTAACCACTAGAAATCTGTTCCCACCAAGTTCACGTCCCGCAGCTGGATACAACTAGTGCTTATCTGCAAACCATGGTTCCCTCTGACCTCGCCTTATCTCCTGGGGAACGGGAAAGGGCATTTGTTTTTAGAGCTGAACTACCAGAGCCGCAGCTCTGCACCAAGGCCTGTATTCTCTCCTGTTCATCATGTGCTAGGCCTTAACATCAAAATTGGTGACACTTCTGCAAAGTTAACACACCAACCTCGCTTCTACCACCCTGCCTTGCTGACTCCATCTTCCACTCATTTCAATCCTTCCCCCACATCATGCTACCCTACGTTACTACACATCATCTATAACACTGGGCCTATAATGCTGTCCTGTCTATGACCTCTGCAAACACAACATTTGTTGCTCTGTCTGTGTTCCTATATGTGAATATCTATTTGTGTACCAGACCTAACTAAGGCAATGTATACGCTGTCTGTCGCAAACTTCTCTCTGCTCCTCTAATGTTGCATTGTAATAGGTTTTTCTCAAATTTAAACTTTTTGCCTGGATGGGGTGCTGTACTTGCATCCCAACCCCTGTCTACTGCATAAACCATTTGTGGAGCAATGCATATTTATGTAGTCGAGATCTACTACAATTTTAAATTATTTGTACATGTCAGAAGTGTTGAGAATAATGATTTGCAGCTGCACTGAAAAGGACTGGTGCATTGCTTTCACCAGCGGTCCTGTGTGCCTAACCTGGCCAGGACAGTGAGATGCATGCCTTAAGTTGCTTGCTTACACTGCTCCTGCATATTCATTAGCAGGTTAGATGTGGGAAAATGCACAAAGCAGTTGGCATGATAAAAAAAGCACAAGTATCCTTTTTAGGTGTGGGAACGTGATGGTATTGAAGAGCCACAGAGAAAATGGCAGTGGCAGATAAATGTAGTGTTCTGGGTATGAATATCCATGTGGTCAACTCATGAGGTAAGTGCTTGCCTCGGGCCGACTCAGCCCTTAATCCTTTTGAAGTTAATGAATTGAGTACCACTGAAGTCAGTAACAATAGCACATGTTATCCAGCATGTAGTGCTATATAACGCACATTATTAATTATTATTGTATGCTAATATTTCTCAACACTCCTCTGCTGGTAGATTTCTTTGACACACTTGCATGTCACTTCCTGAATGTCTTGTGCTTTTCATTTTGACATTTTGTGTTGATTTTTTTGTCAAAGAAGGGCAGCAGATTTCCTGTCTTGAATCCTATTGTGCTCTAGCACCTTGAAGCATCTAATGTTTTAGATGGAATTACCAATAATTATCTTAGACCCAAATAACCAGGCAGACTAAAAGAATATGGCAAAGTACTACTTTATTATTAGCATAAAAATAAAGTAGGGCAATCTGGCGAATAACAGGAAGTAATTCACTCACTCACACCCAAGTGTGATTATGCAGAGGTTTTATACCTTGATATGCGTCATCAATGATGTCATCCTACATGGCAACCTAAGACCTATTGAAGGGAGGGATTGATTAAGGGAACATATGGGCCTGTATTATGTATACGTGTTAATAACTTCATTGCCTGCCCCTTAGTTGGTGGGCACGCCTGAAACCCCATCTAAATACGTATAATACTGATTATAGCAGAAAAATGGCAGTGGGCTGTTCTTTGTAGCATTGAATAGCCTGTTACTACATAGACCCTCTGATTGGTTGAAATGCTTTCCTAAGCTTGACCTTTCGGCTCGTTAGCAGCACGTAAGCAAAGAAAAACTCAGGTGCTGCAAGCAACGTCAAACTACTCCCCACTTTCCCAATCACTCCATCGTCTCTCATCGGTCAGGCTCCAAGCCAACGCTTCTCCTTTGTAGTTGACCTCGAAGCCTGTTCTCTGTTCTGGGACATTCAAGGGAGTGTAGGCACACCATTATATTTGTTTGGCTCCATTGAATAGCCCTTGTTTTCAACTTCTAAATCACGTGTGAGGAGACCACAAATTGTCAATTGGGCTGGGTGTCATTACCATTCTTGGCCTCCAGAGACTTGTTCACTCCGATTTACATAGGTTTTCCACATTTTTAATTTTCTAATACTTGGCTCTTATGATATGATATGGTATTTGTAAGATGTTTTGTCCTTTGCTTAATCTAAGAGAAATATGTCTTACATACATGGCTTATCCTTTTGACTCCCCTTGTGCCCTGCAATTATTCCTTGAAGTACCATCCTTGATTCCAGGCCAATAGACTACTCTTTATTACTCATGCAAAGCTCTTTTCCAGCGTCACCCGACTCTGCAGACCTGGTCTGTCGCTGAGATAGCTTGATTGGTTTCAATATGAGTCTGACGTCCATCTTTCCATCATGGCCACTCTAGCCATGTTATGTTTTCCTCTGCAGCAAACTTGTATATGTCTCATCTACCTTGTGTTTCTGCATATATACACTTATTAGTCAGCAGCTTTCTTTAACTTCTTTGCATATACGATTTCTTCATGTTCGATTACATGTTTCTCTTGTTACTTCAGTTACATCTTTATTCTTTGAGTATTTACATATCGTTTCATTGAGTCTCAGTATCTTTCCTCTATGAGGTCATTCTACTCTTGTTAGATTTCACTTATATCCCTATGGCGTCCAATGGTGTGTGCAGACATTCTTCCACCCTCTCAATGTGAGGGTGCATTTGATACAGTTGTCTGAGTGCATATCGTCTCTCATACACTCGATGCGGTATTGGGATGATACCTGGAGTTCCAGATATGGCTCTTCTCCTACTGTTCCGGTCTGACAGAAGTGAGGGGGCAGGAGCTGGTGATGACATGTGCACCTGCATCTCTAGACTGCTGTTTTGAAAAAGGCAATTGTTGTTACATGAGATGGATCATGGTTGTCTCTGCAATTAGGCTTCCTTCAAGTTTCTTATCAAATTTAGTTCTACTGAATGTTAAACTGTTCTTTGAACTCGAATGTCAGTGACCTGGAGTTGACCTAGTCTGAGCTTTTTGTATACTTGGCCAAAGAAAACTGAATTTTAACCAGTTTGTGGAATAAACATTGCTATGAAAAGTAAATCCCACCTATACTGTCTTTTGTGTTTTAAAAAGAACTTATTATAGCCTGAAAATATAGTATTGTAAGACAAAGCCCTTATATATTTAAAGACAATGGGCCTCATTTTAAATTTTCTGGTATCCTGGCGGTAGAGCCACCAGGAGACCTGCAAATGTTAGTACTGTTTCTGGCACTCAGTCTGGTGACAATGCCAGAGTGACGGTGTACATCTCCATTCATGGAGTCCCATAGAAGCCCAGGAGGGGATTTGCCAGTGCCAGTAATGAGGGCTTTGTTTGCTGGTAAGTTGCCTGGCTTACCTTCAGTTTAGCTGAAGGTAACCCAGGTGCCCCAAACACAAATCCATAGTCAGCCTGTCCAGTAAAGTGCTGGTATCCATGAACACCGTCACTTTTTTACTGGACCAGCCCACTCGGAATGAGGCCCAATGTCCCATAAGGTCTATATCATGTGTATGTTGACCTTTGAAGCTGAACTTTACACTTGAGAGCCTAGGACCTCATTTTGGGGTTGCCAGGGGTCGCAACTGCGTACCCTGATGGCTGCAGTTGCACCCCCTGGGAACTCCCTTGAGAACCCAACTTAAAAAAAAGTATGTATTTATTCCTTTTTTCAACCAAAATAAAGGAAATACCTGGTGTAGCGGGGGCCCCATCAGGGTGAAGGCTGGGCCGGGGAGGCACTCAGTAAGGGTTGGAGCGGACCGTGATATGTGGCACATGTCACATGTCACATTCAGCTCCAGCCCCTTCTCCCTCGGCTTCCTCACTGCACCCATACAGGAACCAGGGAAGGTCTTGCAGCACGGAGGAGCCGAGGGTGGTCTGCAAGAGAAAGGGAAGACAGCTTTAAAAAAAATATGATACGTATTTTGCATGTGTGAAGTGCGTATCAGATGTATGTATGTGAATGGTGGGTGAATGAGAAGTGATGTGATGTGTTTTGTTGAATGTTCTGGGTGGGTGGATTTGTGCCTGTGTAGAGAATGCAATGGGTGGATGCAAGAGAAGGTGTGAATGGCTGGTGGTTGAATGAGAAGTGATGTGATGTGTGTTTTTAAATGTTCTTGGTGGGTGGGTGGGTGCGTGCCTGTGTACAGAATGTAATGAGTGGATGGGTGCGTGCTTGTGTAGAGAATGCAATGGGTGTATGTAAGAGAAGGTGTGAGTGAGTGATTGGTGGGTGAATGAGTATGAATGTGGTAGTGTGTATTTGAATGCTCTGTGTTGGGTTTGGTGTGTGCTTGTGTGGGCGATCCAGTGTGAGTGAATGTGAGAGTGGATGTATGGGTGAATGACCGGTGGGTGAAAGAGGAGGCATGTGTGGGTAAGGCCCTATGAGACTGGGGATCACTGGTGCATGTTTGCCACATCCTTTATTGACTTTGCATGTTTTACTGGTATTTTCAGGCAGAGCCAATTTCATGTGTGTCATTACTTGGCTAGATTGGCATTTTGGTGCAATCAGTCTAGCCATTGCTTACTGTGGCATGACATTTATTACTCGGCATCATTAAAAAAGCAAGTAGGATAAGTAGTGTTACCTCGCTAGACTGATGTTTTGGTGTAGCGGCCTGTATATTTCTTCCTGTAGCATTACTTTTTATTAACTGAGCATCTATGATGAATCAAGCATGGTAAGTGTTCTTATGGGTCTAGAATGGCATACATTGGAAACAGGTTTTCATATTGTGACATCTCACTTTTACTGGCCAAACCCTCAGGAGTATGTTCTTATATAGGAGTACTGACATATATTGGCAGAACCAGTCTTGTGCCCAGTGCCAATAATTATACTATAAAAAAACATCTTAAAGCGAACATGAGTATGGTCTTATATGGGAATACTATCATATGTTGGTGGAGCCAGCATGGAAATGTATGGCCACAGCCAGCATGAAAATGTTTTTATACTGGCATATGTTGCAGGGACCGACATGATAATGCATTGGGAAATGCCCTGTGCACTTTTGGTGACTTGCATGATTTACCCTACACCCTACAAAACCGATTGTTGGCCTTTTACCCTAATTTTCACAGAAAGTGTGCTGTGTAATGCACCATTATTCGAAACATTTTCTTAGGGGAGGGAGAAGAATCCCCTGGACTCCCCAGCCACACCTCCACAACCCATTTTTGTTAGTTTGGGTTCAATCGCTACGCTCGGTCGCAATCACATACTTGTGACATATATTTACACCCTCCAAGAAAAAAAAGAAAAAATCACCAGCCACCACTGGTGCTGGTATATTTGTGGACCAGGCACCACCCCTTCTTTCTATGTTAGGGTAAACATTTAAACTTTGATTAAAAAATATATTTACTTATTTCACTTGCAGTAGTGCATGCTCCTGCAGCGGCATAATCATCATGGACATTGCTCACACGTGGTGGTCCGGTCTATCTCGGGGTGTTGCATTCCTTGTGCTTTGTTAAGGAGCACTCATGCCTCCCGAGGTCAGTGCTTTTTTGGCTTGTTTAACACAGAAATGCCACAGATAACGCATACTTTTATATTCATTGATCTGTAGATGTATCAGACGCTAGCGCAAGCTTGCATTAGAGATTGTGGGTACTCTGTTACAAATACTGCATTATGTATGTTTTACATATAGAACCCACGTCGAATCTGGGAAATGACAGTCCCCAAATGTATGATCATGAACAAATCATGCCTCCCTCTGTGCCTCGCTTCCTATATCTGGCTGAAATGAGAGTGCCTGGAAACAGGAGTGCTAGACGCATCTGAAGAATCTGAAGGTCGTTTGCCATCATTTCCTGTGATGCCATTTTCTGGCGGGGTCCAAAGACATCACTTCCATTAATGTAATCGTGGGATCACAGGTCGTGTGATGTCACTTCCAATACCCCTGACATTTTGGTCAAATGACGTCCCTGTTGAGAGCCCAAACCTCATGGCTTTGTCAATACATTGAATTGAAGCTCTGTGCATTTTTTATACAGGACAGCGTGGGCCGGATTTACAAAGCGTTTAACAAAGGGACTGCACCGTTGTAAACCACTTGTGTAAATCGGGCCTTGTGCCCTTCGTCTGCAATACAATCTCTAATATCCAGAGGCGTATACCAATCAGCAACCCTGAGGTTATGTGTATGTCATCACCCTGCGTGCATTTAAAGCGTGGGGGAGGCGCGAGCATGCAGTGTGCAATAAATCCACCCGCCATAGTTCAATGTCAGTTTTGCATGGTATGAAGAGATTGCTTGGATGTCTGTGAAGAATGCCGCGACCGTGAACAATTATTCTAGTAAGGGGTCCTGTCATTACCAAAGTGATGGACTGTGTGCATGTGCTTTACTCAGGAAGGTGGCGTATCGACGCTCGGCTATACATGCTTACTGCCCGTCACTCTGTGTAAGCGATTACACACCAGGGCTGGATTTCCCAAAGGCACTCGTTCAAAATGAGGACAGTAAATTAATCTACTCATAGGTATGCCTGAGCGTCACACGGGTCTACTGCACATATGACATGCTGCTTGACGACAAGTCCAATTACATTGATGTATTATATTTATTCAATTAACTCTGCCCTCGTGGGGTTCCCCCATTATGTCCATCATACTGAGCGCATCTTAATAGGGAAACACCAGCATTAGGTATTTAACGGCGCATGACGATGTTTGCCTCGCTTTGCCTGTGTCGAATACGACACCTATTTCCTCTGACTGCAAGGGTTAATTCTTAAAATATGTTCCGAATGATAGCAAGGTGCTCCGCTCCCTGCTGTATTTGCTATTAGCCCAGCCATGTCAAAGTGGTTCCCGCTGGCTCCAACAAAAGATAAGGGCGTTTGGAAAGAGCTAACAGAAAGTCTGTTGACATTTCGAAGCGACAGGATCCTTAGACCTATGCTACACCTAAACCTCTGTATTGCACCCAAAGGGGCCTCTGCATCTCCTGCTCCGAACTAACAATCTAGGGGAAGCTATATCATTTCAAGTTTCTGGCACATTTCTGTTCGAATGTTTTACTGGTGCCAAAAAAGGTACATTTTGCTGGCATTTATTGCAAAATATAGATTGGACCTCATTGTAAATTTGGTGGTGTAAGAAAAAAGTAGCAGTAATTCCACCGTATTTGTTGTCGGTAAGGAATTACTGCTGTTTCGACCGCATGGGAAAATTATAATTTTTTTGCAGATTTACTGCTGGCGTAATTACCGTGTGGTAAATCCACAGATTTGCCGTAAAAGTGGCAGATTCACTTCCAGCTTATTGGTGGAGCTAAATACTCTCCCTTACCTCCCAAAATCAGCAGTCATTTGTGGTAATTCCGCCGGTGGTAAATCTGACCAATATCCCCATGCATACGAAAATGGGGAATTACACCGCCCTACCACCATTTGTATCCCGTGGTAAATCCACAGGAGCAAATGGTGGCAACGGTAACCAATTTTGGCAGTAATTTGGCGGATTTACCACTGATTGAGCACCAAGCACATAATGATGGCCATAGGCCTTACATTTGTGTCAACAAAGTAGTGAGCAAAGTATTGCTTTAAATCAGAAGCTTATTATCAATCTCTGGGATTATCATTCGGGTTCCCAGTCTTTCCCAGTTTCAGTGCTATCCTCTAGTTAGTAGACACAGCGCGTGGACTAGCAGCTTCCTCTCTCAGCCCTTCGTCTTTTTCAGGGTTCCGGGATGAAGAGTCCTCCAGAGGCTCACACCCTCCTGGCTTTGTCAGAACATTCCCCACAGGCCTTTTTCTTCAATAAGATCAAAATGCTTTCTCAATCTCTCCTCGCGCTTCAGAATACGCTTTTCTGCCACTCCTCAGGCCTCCGCATAGGCTTTCTCAGCCTTTTTCACAGCACTTTGCCGCTGCCACCACTTTTGGGGTTACACATCTCTTTTGGGATTCACTGCACATTTAGGGGTTCCTAATTCTGTCTGGGTTCTCAGCACTTTCGATCTCCACATTGCTTAAAGGGTTCACAGTGCGTTTGGAGTTGCCGATGCTTTTGGGGATCACTCTTCTTTCAAGGTTTCCATTGGGTTCGTTGTTTACAGTGTTTACAGTGCTTTTGAGGGTTCTAAAACTTTTGGAGGTTACTGAATGGCAGTCAGGTGCAGCGTTCCAGGGGCTTCTATCAGCGGCTCAGAATGGAAGCCAAGTGCAGGGGCTCAGAGGCTTTTTCCTTGGGCCCCTCAGCATTGCATCCAGTAAATCCCTTAACACAGGCGAGTAACACAATGGCCTTCATTACGAGTCCGGCGGTGACCCTGCTGTTGCAACCGGCGGGTTGCCACCAGACTTGTGATAAATTACCAGCGGCTGACTTCCCAGTGCTACCTGCTCATTACAAGTCCGGCAGCCTGGGAAGTCAGGCACCGGTAAATTGTAAGCCCCCATTCCCATAGAGTCCCATAGGTCTCAATGGGAGTGGGGACACAGAAGCGCTGGCACTGTTGGTGAACGTGAAGTGTTTGACTACTGTGGCCGCTGCACCCAGCAGGGTCAGACCTGTCGGGCACAGCGGCCACGGCATGCAAACACGTAGTTTGCTTGTCCGGAAACAAGGGTGCCGGTGAGGCCCACTATTTCCTTTTTCAGGCTCTAGCAGTAGTGTCCTCATTGCTGTAAGGGCTTTCAGTGGAGCCTCCCTATCCATCATTACTTCTTAGGGGCAAGTCATGTGATAGACACCAGGTCGTCAATTGTGGATTTTAGAGAATGCTTGGGCAGCATGTTGATCCGACAATTCTTCCCCACTCCAAGAATAGGCCTCTCTTGCCCATACTGGAAGTTTGCCAGCCTCCAACCAACCTTCCACGTGTAGCATACCGTGTGAGCCTGGAGGGCTGCCCATTTCATGGTGCAGATATGGAGACAAAACACCAGAGGTAGGTCTTGGCGTCACCTCTTTAGTGGAGTATGTCATGGCAAGTATGGACATTTAGTGACAGTATTCATGATTCCAAAATGACAAAAAAATCTGTGACAAAAATATTAAAGTAGAAATTAAATATAACTATGTGCATTCATTTATTAAAGAATTGTTATATCACAGACTTAGCCTATAGAGCAGGGATGCACTTTAAAGATAATTTCCAGAACATGTTCAGCAAGGGCTATAATGAGAGATGTAGAGAAGAAGCGAGGTCAAGTAGTGAAGCAGGAAAATACTGCCTGTTTTTTAATTCTTAGTCTGAAGGATTTTCAGAGTGCAATGAGTGTCTACATTAAATGTCACAGACATTTGTATTATTGGCCAACATGTAAGGTATCATTCGCTATGATGTGAGTTAAGTGGGACGTCTTTTCTCTGTCAAGGTTGCAGTGAACTTAAACATGGCTGCAGACCCTCCTCAGTGGAAGAAATTCCATAGATCAGGGTATTTGACCCACGTTCGTTCTCAGTAGATGGACTCCCACACCCTTCTTAATTTTGTAAAACTTGGAGTTTCACCCTCTGTAACCCAGGGTAATCCAGACGTGAACCCCTTGCTCAGCTTACCTCCACCTCACCGAGGAGGCCCAACAAGGGCGAAACACATGTCTGGGGTTGCTGATGGTACTCTTCTTCAGAGGAGAATTGCCTACCATTTTGATGATGAACTGCGCTTGTGGGTGGGACAGAGACAAATATGCAAATTCATATTTTTCCTCTGTGAAGGGTGCTGAGAGCTAAACGTGGTTGCAGACTGTCCTGAGTAGAAGAAATTCCATGGAACATCCTTCTTAATCCTGGAGTAATTGTCCTGAATTTGGTCGACATTGATATTTTGTAGGCCGGTATGTGTGGGATGTTTGTGGTGTGTTACAAGTTGTTAATGCATTGCATTATCTTGTTTATTGAATCTGTAAATGAGCTGTTGATGGCATTGCATCTGTCACTGGATTGTGTTATTGCAGGGTATGGCAGCAGATTGATGCAGGGTTCCACCTCTTGGAAGAGAGATCTGCTCTTGTTGGATTGTTCTATGATAGTTGTTTTTATCTATTTATTTTACTGAGCATTTGTTAAGCCCCTATCCAACAGACTTGTGTTTCAAAGCTCTACAAGGCTAAATGGGAAGGGAACAGAGGAAAAAAATAATGTCAAAACAGCAAAATACAGTTGTGTTCCTATTAGGCCTTGCGCCATTCGGACATGCAAGAGCAGTGAAGTGAAGTGTAGGAGATAGGGAGGGGGATAGGGGGAGCAGAGGAGTAGACATGCTGCTGGAGGGCCCAGGAGAGAAGTGCTAAGGGGAGCAAGGAAGAGAACCTTAAGCTTAGAGCGAGTGCAGGCGACTCCCAAAGCTTGGATGCAGGGCCATCAAGCAGGTGTCTGCAAGGGCAATGCAGTGGGGGGCTGGGTGCTGGTATCGACTGGAAAAAAGGGGCTAGGGTCCTGTGAGACTCCTGAGGATCAGGCACTGGTCACAGTGGCAGTGGGGTGATTAACAGGGAAGGGAAAGAGGGAAGGAGGTAGAGAACAGCAGAGTTTTGAGCAGTTTCTGGAACTTAATGAGGCATGTCATGTATCTGAGAGATGTAGGGAGGCTGTTCCAAAGGGAGGGGCCAGCTGAGGAGAGAGACCTGCATCCTACTCTGTGCTTGGAGAAACGTTTGACAACGAGTTAGAATTAGAGGAGCGAAGGGCTCTAGCAGGGGAGTATTTAGTGAGGGAAAGTTGGAGATAGCGTGGCCCCAGGCCACAGAAGGCCTTGTGGATGATGCAGAGGGTCTTGAATTCGATCCTTGCAGCAGTGGAAGCAGTGGAGATATTTTAGGGTTGGAGAGATATGGTCCCTGGTCTTGAGGATAAGGATAAATCTTGCATCTCTATTCCGGATAAGCTGGTGGGGGCGTAGGGAGGTAAAAGGGAGATTTAGAAAGAGGCTGCTGCAGTAGTACAGCCTGGAAAGGACCAGAGCTCTGGAGACATTGAGCTTTTGGTGGAAGGTGAGGAAAGGAAGAATGCCTCTGAGGAGGTTGTGCTGGAAGTGGAACGTCTTAGTAAGATCCATGATGTGAGGGATGAATGAGAGCGCAGAATCAAAGATGGCCCTGAGGTTTTTGGCCTCACAGGATGGTGGGGATAGAGGGCTTTCTCTCTCAACTCCCTTTCCACATGCCTTCTTTTCTTCTGTCATTCTGAGCACTGTCAAGTGACTTATGATGCACTTAGCCCATTACAAAACCACAAATAAGAAAATAGTGGTGAGACCATTGCCTTTGCTAATTACATTTTGACCTCTCCTCAAATACAGCAATGTTTGTTCTGCAGATTCCTCAGCTAGACTTAGAAATGTGTAGTCTTGCAGGGTACATGATAAATGATCAGACCACGGTCAGGAATTTGGATGAATACAATGGGCCGAAGATACATACAAGTATCTGTTTACTAGTAGAAACAGTAAAACATCATATAGAGTTAGAAATTACAAATATACATGGAATATGAATTAAAAAACAGGAACACACTTAATCACGCAGGGACTCTTTCCATAGTGGTGCTTCTGCAGATGAATGTAACCCAAATATCAATTCTACCTACATTTTTGTTTTTCTATTCATTTTCCATGCATCTATTGAAGAAAGAACAATCAGATATTAATCATATTCCGCTCATTTCCCTCGGAAAGCGCGGCACTGAAGGGCATCTGTAGGCAAGATTAAGGGAAACTGGGGCAATTATTGCTTTTAGTAGGTTTAGGAAAACAGCTGAATTATGTGCAAGAGCCACTACTACATTGTGAACTAATAATAGGGTAACAAACACATTCCAAGGTTTTACTCATTCATAGATTTTAGATGGTTAATATGGAAATCAGTATGTTACAATATTAGCAAGTGTTTCATTTTCTATAAATTGTGGGTGCATGTGCTGAAAAGGGGTTGATAGAAGGCTATATGAATTAGTCAAATTCATTAACAGTAAGTGGATTTATGGTAACTTGATGCGTTATGAGTACATTTGATGATTTGTTGTTGTATTTTCAACATGGGTGTGATTTTTTCTGATATATTTGTCGTTTTTTACTTTTATTGGACTTTTGTCATCACAAAATAATGTTATTCTCTCAAAGTAAATGCAGATAAAATAGTAAAGGAATTTTTGAATGTGCAAAATCTCAATGACCCATCATTTCCAGAAAGATTTCTGAAGACCACATTTAAAGAAAGACTTCATACCATAACAATGAATCATATTTAATATACAATTACCTTATTGTCATGTTTACATATTCATATAAACATATTTCAAATATAACTTCCACTATGTTTATACTCAAATAGTGAATCTACAATCTCAAAGATTTCTTGTATAAAGGCTTTTGGTGAATTCACCATAGCCCTACATTGTGGAAGAAAGGCTATACAATCCATTTTTGAGACCATGCAAGAAAAACTATACAGGGAATCTTTGAGATTGTGGATTCACTATTTGAGTATTGTTTGTAAACATAGTGTTAGTTGTATTTGAAATATTTAAATATTTTTATATGAATATGTACACATGACAACAATGTTATTCTGTACTAAATATAATTCATTGTTTTGAAATTAAGTGCTTTTGAAAGTTTGTCTTCAGAAACCTTCCCGGAATGGTGGCCTATTGACATTTAGTTAATTCTAAAATTCCTTTACTATTTAATCTTTATTGACTTTGAGGAGAAGAGTATATTTTACTCAAATAGAATGCAGAGGGCCCACAACAAAGATTCTGTTGGGATTATGCTACTAATTTTGACAAACGTATTTTTGTCAAAAAATCAGTTTGATTTTGAACACTAAGGTGGTAATTCATAGAAATCAGCGCACAAGTGGCGCACGCGGCTGGTGCACAGTGGGCGCGTGTGGCAGCCTGCGCCAGCTGCGTGCGCCAAAACCCATTTCAGCGCACAGCATATTCATGGATTTCAACATCCATAACCAGCCATGGCGCAGAGTGGAGCAGTGACCCTGCAGCAGCGCCAGTTACACCAGTTACACCGCCAACACCGCCCGTGCACCATGAACAGCGGACAAATCCAATACCTGGTGCAAAGGCCAGTGGACAAGCATACAGCCCCCCAACCACGAAAACGCATGTAAAACTCCCTGCGCACCCCTCAGAATACACGTACCCCTCTCGCGCTAGTGAAATCGCCTGTAAAACTCCCAGCGCAACCCGCAGAATACACGTACCCTGCTCGCGCTAGCGAAATCGCTTGTAACACTCCCCGCGCATCCCTCAGAGTACACGTAGCCCTCTCACGCTAACGAAATAAATTGCGTGTAAAACTCCCTGCGCTCCCCTCAGAATACACGTACCCCACTCGCGCGAGGTAAATAGCATGGAAAAAGCCCCCCTGTGGTGTGGGATGCCTGTGAGGCATGTGGAGGGTGTGTGAAAACAGAATCAAAATATCGAGGCTGAGTCCCCCTAAAGGAAATACACCGAACATGGGTTACAAAGGAACATACAAAGTACTTTATTTTATACTGAATCCAGTTACAAAAACAGAGCAGAATCAGATAGCTATCGGCCCTCAGTACAACACAACGAACTCCAGCGTGGTTCAGTGTGTTCAGTGAGAGACGTTGTACATTAGAATGCATTCACTTTTTATACATTTGGTGGGCACGATGTCCAGCCCCATTTCGGGTTAATATTCCTTTTAATACATCACCGATCTAGGGTTCGTGCCAAGTCTCAAACAACCGCATATAACTGGTTTGCCTTTAATACATGTATCAACAAGCCTATGCAATAGCTGTGTATTCTAAGATTTTCCATGCAGGCCTTCTCAAACATTAATACAATGTAGTTAAACAAATGTTCTTCGTTCAGTATTTGAATACATTGTCTCAACATATGCTCGTGGATTAGTTTCATTGCATGAGTAATCCTTCTACACATAGGTCAACGAAGGACAAGGTCTCAGTTCACGACCTCAACAAGTGGCCTGCATGCAAGTTACATATTAGCTATGTACAGAGGTCAAGACGGCCATGTTGTATTCTGGAATGACATCGTCCACCATTTTAACTCACAGGGTGACTTTTACAAAGCGAAGCCTAAAATGTCGGTTTGACCTAAAATGGTGGCTTACATGGATTTAAGGTCAGGACCTTGCAACACGGATTTCTTTCGCAAGCGACTTTCGAGCAGCTTGGCGTAGGACAATATTAATATATTTATTACAATAGGAGGCACGATATACTTTCTCTTTCGACAAACCCTCCTATTGGCCTATGCCAAGTGCTAAAAACTACTTTGGATCTCCTTACAAATAACTCCATGCATCCTAGTCCATGCACCCTGAATCACTATCGGAAAAATCTATTGCCATTAGGTCATTTGCTACAATATCTTTCAACACATATTCTTTGGAAGTTTTATCCGGGGCATACACTTTATGTCCTATAGCACCTATTGCTTGTGCCCAACATCCCCCTAGCATCGAACACATACCAGGTAGACACTGAATACATCAACAAAGAAACAACAGGATTCCCAAAATAATTAGTAATACCGAAAGTACCTTCCAACCCCAAGATTGCAAGAAGTACCAGAACCAAGCACTTAGATCCCAATTTCCCTCGGGAACATGCACTTCGGAACTAAGGACGTGCAGATTCTGTATTGCCTTGAAGATAGTTGGGGAGGAATCTGGTATGAAAACACAGCAAGCGGACCCCACTAATTTGCACACTCCACCACGCTCAGCTACAATGACATCCAATGCCATTTGGTTTTGAAGTGCTACTAATCTTATCGCCTTTTGTTCTAACGTCATATTATAGAGTATGTCCGTGGTCTGGTTGATGGTTCTCTCCAGTACTCTCGCTAGTTTTCTGATATCTTTCGAATTTGCTATCTGCCCCCAAAATGGCACAACTGATTTAGCTATATCTCCCAAGATTTGTGCTGGGGTGTCACCATTCTCGTCCCGCCGTGGACAAGCCTTTGAAACTTCTTTTGTACTAGCTATAAACACCCCAGGTAACAGGGCCCCTAAATAACAGGTTCCCTGCCAGTCACTGGCCAACCATGGGAATGCTACATTACCGCAGACAAAGTAGACAGGTTTGCCTACATACAAACGTCTGTTTTCCCCAGTCAAATTTGCAACGTTGGCACAACCTAGAAAATTTCCCATTGACTGAGTTCGGTTTCTCTGTATGCAAAAAGAAACTGAATCGGGGCTATGGTTAACAGTGTAAGAAGGAGGCATGGCATCCTTATTGCCTATTGGAGCCATCTTAAAGGCAATCAAGGATTCGAAAGGACGAGACGGTTTATCAGAAGGCCTAATAGAAGCAACATTCGGTTTACTCCTATTTGCAAAAAGCGAGCATCCCAGGGGAGTCAAAACAAGTTTCTCAAAACTATTCAAATTGGTGCCATCAAAGTTCCCTGAGATGCTATCATTCCATCGGCCAAAGAACAGTGCTCTAAGAGAAGCATAGCAAGCAGTTGTCAACGGTAAAGGATGAATATACCAACCTAGCCCCTTATCCCTGTGTTGCGGTAAATGTGAGCAGACCCAACAATTAGATTTATTAAAAATGGCATGTGTAGCATTCATGATAAGCAGTAAAGTGTTAATGTGGTACCTTTGTCTGTGCTGAGAATCCCTAGGGGATAGAGTGTGCAAATGTACAAAGGAAGTAGGAACAATGGATGCACTTTCAGTAGGCAACAAAAGTTCTAAAGAGTGTGTTTCCTCGAGGTACCACAATCCTAAGGCAGCGACTATTAAAAACCCAAATATCATTATAAAAATACAGCAATACATTTTCGGGGCCCAGGCATTTTGTCCATTGTCCCGTTTGGTCACCCCCTTATTTATAAGTCCCATACGAGCAGTTGCGGTGGCGGGCATCGTAGTCTTCAAACGGATACTCCAAAGTTTGTTGCTGGTGACCTCCCGGTCGAGCGACTTCTTAGTCCTTCCACAACCCTAGCCAACACAATCCCCTTTCTCAAATTTGGGCAAAAAGCAAGCCCTCGATGACTCTTTTCCTTCTCCAAATGCACCGCCGAACCGTGCTGTGAGCCTACAGATGCACAGCAAAACCGTGCCGTAAGTCTATCTTTGTGTTTGTAGATTATATCGTACTTTTCCTGGTACTGATTGATCCGGAAACAAGAGGTCATCACTTCCTGCTGGAAGCAACGTGTCGGAAGCAAGTGAAGGTACTGAATTTGAAATAGCAGTTTCCGGAAGCGAAATTCGTGGAGAGTGTGGAGACAAAATGGCAGCTTCCCCAAGCCTCACGGGCTCAGAGAAATTCTCTGACACACTCTCAGTGACACTTACTGCTTTGGGATCATTGGTTGCAGTGTCAGCGAGGGGTTCTGTTTCTTCTGTAACGTGTGGCACAGGGAGGAAGTTTCTTGATGTGGAACGCGTGTATCCAGTTCTTTCTCCCAGCGACCCGCACCGCTGTCTGGGTGACCAACAGGACTTGGAATGGCCCATGCCAGCGAGGCGCAAGGCAAGAGGAGCGTTCCAACGATTTGACGAGCACCCAACTTCCAGGCCGTATGCTGTGGCCCGGGCCCTCGTATCGCACAGGTAAAGCTTCTCGTACGTGGTGATACATCAAATGCAGGTTTTTAGTCAATTGGCTACAATAATCTGAAAGTAGTACATTTTCAACATTTCTTAATGAGTTACATTTAACAAGGTTCCAAATATTGGCAGGTCTCCCCATTACGACGTCAAATGGAGAGAGTTCAGTCTTAATTTGAGGGGTTGTGCGCATGGATAACAACACGATCGGTAAGGCGTCCAGCCGTTTTAGTTTGGTGCCGGCTCACGTTTTAGCGAGCTTGTTCTTAATGATACCGTTGTGTCTTTCTACTAGTCCGGCGCTCTCAGCATGTCTGGCCGAATGGAACCGTTTGTCAATTCGTAATGATGTACATATCTGCAGAATTACAACGTCGACAAAATGTGGACCATTGTCCGACCAGATAACTCTTGGCAAACCGAACCGCGGGAAGTATTCTTTTAACATGATTTTTGCAGTAGTCATAGCAGTAGCAACTTTAACAGGGAAAGCCTCAACCGATTTACTAAAAGCACAGATAACCACCAGTACATATTTCTTATTATCGCATCATTCCATTTCAATGAAATCAAAGTGGATCACTTCAAAGGGGATAGAGGGTGGCCCAAAACGACCCCTCGGAGTTACTATCCCCTTCCCCACGTTGTGTTGCAGGCAAATCATGCACTCCCGGACGTAGCGCTGGGCAATTCTGGAAATGTTGTCACTTACCCAAACTTTCTCTAACATTTTTGTCATTTTCTGGGCACATCAATGCGTAGGACCATGGGCCATGATGACCATCATCATGACGTACGTGTCAGGGAGTAGCCATTTCCCTTCTACTATGTCCACCCAACACCCGTCATCAACAAGTTCCCCCAAGCCTTCAGCCCACCTTTTGGATTCTTCTAACGTGGCATCAGCTTGGATATCCCGTACAGACCCAACACCCTCATATATAGCATAAGCATCTACAGATTCCCTTGAAACATACATCTCCGTAAGGAGATCAGTAGCAGTTTTCCTAGGTATCTGATCAGCGAAAGCATTCCCTTTCCCTATATCATCTGTAATCTTTCGATGTGCTGCACATTTCATAACTGCTAACTGAGTAGGGAGCACAAGCGCTGAGAGTAGTTGTACTATTAGGGAGCCATGTTGAATTTTGGTGCCATGCGAAGTTAGGAACCCTCTCTCTGACCAAAGTCTCCCGAAGTTGTGGACCACACCAAAAGCATACTGACTATCAGTATATATATTTACTGCAAGCCCTTCGGAAAGTTCACAAGCTCGGGTCAATGCTATAATCTCTGCGGCCTGCGCAGAATTATGGTTGATTCTCTTAGTTTCCACAACCGCGCTCAATGTAGTAATCGCATAAGCAGCTGTGGATATACCATCCGGAAGTTTGAAGCAGGAGCTTTCACAAAACAGCTCTCCTTGCGGATTATCCAAGGGAGTATCCTTCAAATCAATTCTACCCTTTGTCTCTTGTTCGGTCATATACAAGCAATCATGTGGCACTTCATCGCCGCAAGTAGAATCTTGTGGGAAAGGTAGAAGTTCAGCCGGATTAAGAACACAACACTTCTTAATTTGAATGTGAGCAGCAAACAAGAGCAATTCATATCTTGTCAACCGTGCAGAAGTGAGGTGTTGCGTTTGAGTTCGGTCCAGTAGACCATCTACAGAGTGAGGCACCATCAGGGTCAGATCATGGCCTAGGACCGTTCCCTCACTCTGTTTTACCGACACGGCAGCAGCAGAGACAGCTCGCAAACATCTTGGCAAAGCGCATGTTACAGGATCAAGGGCGGAAGAAAAGTAACCGCACGGCCTATTCTTCCCTCCATGTTCCTGCGTTAATACAGCCAAAGCACATCCATCACATTCATGCACAAACAACAATAAGGCCTTTTCATAGTTTTGTGTGCCCAAAACTGGTGCAGAGCATAATGCAGTCTTAAGCAAGTCAAACGACTGCTGGTGTAGCGCGTTCCATGGCAATGGCGAAGAAATGCCCTTCTTCGTCAAAGCCAACATCGGTTTGATCACTAGTGAAAAATTCGGGATTCACAACCTACAGTAAGAAGCCATACCTATCAAGGCCCTATCTTCCTTCTGTTTATTTGGGACAGACATGCCAGAAATGCGTTTTATTCTTTGAGGTGTCAATCTTCTTCCGTAGTTTGACAGGAGTTAGCCTAAATAGGCAACCTCCTGACAACAATATTGAAATTTTTTAAGCAAAGCTTTGTGACCATGCTTAGCTAGATGAATAAGTAGTGACACATTGCCCTCCTTAAAGGCACTCTCAGAGTCAGCAGCTAGAAGCAAATCATCAACGTACTGAAGCA
Organism: Ambystoma mexicanum; assembly: GCF_040938575.1. Lineage (NCBI taxonomy): Eukaryota > Metazoa > Chordata > Amphibia > Caudata > Ambystomatidae > Ambystoma > Ambystoma mexicanum. The sequence continues at coordinate 925,685,301 of NC_090937.1, read as the reverse complement.
AAGTACAGGCAGAGGGCAATTCAAGGGTATCAAGCTGTTCTTTCAAAGCCCTACTGTAAATGCTAGCACTCTCTGTGTACCCTTGAGGTGCACGAGTAAATGTGAACGAGCGTCCCCCTAAGGTGAACGCGAACAAATATCTACTATCCTTGTGTATAGGAATACTAAAGAAAGCATTCTTCAGGTCCACAACACTAAAGTAAGTAGCTGTAGCTGGAATCATGGTTAGGATTGTCGTTATATCAGGCACAATTGGAAATTGTGGTGCCACAACTTTATTAATGACACGTAAATCAATTATGAAACGGAATGGAATTGCATTATCACCTTTCTTGTACACGGGTAAAATGGGGACTGTTACACAAACTTCCTGAAATTTCTTCAATCGACATCTTATACTGGGGAATGCGTGGCAGCTCAATTCCATGTTTCAAAACTATCTTGACAGGCTCAATCTGTAAAACACTGACATCATTGTTGTCGACAGCCCACAAGCTCTCTGGTACATTAATGAATTCTGGAGGCAAAGGTCTAGTCAAGAATTGCGAGGCAGAAAATTGCTGTGGTGAAATCGTCAAGCGCACTCCATCAGAAGAACAATAAATCACTGCATTTAATTCTTTTAACAGATTCAACCCCAGCAAGTTCTCTCCACAATCCAAAGTCAACAGAAATGGACAATGGTCCGTAAAGGGACCCAAAGAAATAGGTACCGGCATAGAAACGTGGCAAACAACTGGTGTAACAGAAAACCCTACAGAAACATTGGTTTGCCCTGACAGTGGAATGTTTGGAACCCGTGAATGATCAATGGAACACTTCTGTGCTCCAGTGTCTATGAAAAATTGATGTTTCCTATTTCCCACCACCATTTCAATGTAGGGACCTTTCTGATTGATGGGAATAGGTGTAGGTTCCAAGCCCTGCTTCCGGCAATCCTAACGAAACAGAATGTCATCAAAAGGAAGCTCTTCAGATAAATATGCAGCAGAAGGATGATCAAATATGTTCCTGGTGTCCACACACGGAGCCTGATTGTCCAGCGAGAAAGGTTGCTGAGGGTCCTGTGTAAACTGACCTCTATCAGGGCCCCCTACGCCCGGGCGACGTCTGGATCGCCTACCCAAATTACCAAATGTATTATTTGACCTTTTTTGAAGGACGGGGCATTGTGCTCTCGATAGGCCTTGGGCGAGCGTGATACGTGTATTTGTGGGGTACGCAAAGAGTTCCACACGCGATAGGCCTTGGGCAAGCATGGTACATGTATTTGTGGTGTATGCGGGGAGTTTCAAATGCGATAGGCCTTGGGCGAGCATGGTACTTGTATTTTTGGGGTACGCGGGGAGTTTCACACACGATAGGCCCTGTGCGAGCGGGGTACGTGCATTTCGGGTGTGTGCGGGAACTCATACATGTGTTATCACTAGTGCGAGAGGGGTACGTGTATTTTGAGGGGTGCGCTGGCCGTTTTACACACGATTTCGCTAGCGCAAGAGGGGTACGGGTATTCTGAGGGGTGCGCAGGGAGTTTTACACACGATTTGTCATTGTGGGTCCTCACGGGTGTGCCCCCACCCCAGGACTTGCAGGCAGCCCATCCACCCTGGCCATGCCCCGCAGGCAGCCCATCCTCCCTGGGCATGCCCCGCAGGCAACCCACATGGCACCATGCACTTGTGAGCCCCAACACATGTCCCACCCACCATTGACGGGCACCTTCCAGCAGGCCCCCGACTCATGTCCCCCTGCACCCCCACCCACCCATCATTGACGGGCACCTGCCAGCAGGCCCAGACTCATGTCCCACTGCACCCCCACCCACCCAGCATTGACGGGCACCTGGCAGCAGGCCCTGACTCATGTCCCCCCCAACACGTCATAATCATCCACAATCATGTCCCTTATGGCCAACCAAATCCCACCCCACGCCTCCCTAGTCCAAACACCCAACCAGGTATTCCATCCACCCCACATTGAAATCCCCATTACATGACACATCCCAAATGGCAAGTATGCAAATCAATACATGTCTGTCACACACACACAATGGGTCCAAGTGAATGAGAAAACCCACATTGTTACATGCATGAAACCAATGAGAGAATACCACACAATTGAAGTATGAAACCAAAATGTATTAAATGAAAAATCAATGGAATAAAAGAAAATCACACAATAGAAAATAATAACAAACAAAAGGCTGTATGTCCAAAAAAATATAAAAAAAATATATCAATGCATAATCCAAATAAATTCAAATGAAAATGGCTCCAAAGTGTTCGTCCATCAAACCAAATCCAAAGGAGAAAAAAGAGAAATCCATTGCTCTATGGGAAAACAAAATAATGAGGTCAAATCCAGTCTTCAACTATATACAATGTACAAATCCAGGGTCCATGAGCCCAGCAATTCAAAGGAAACCTACAAAAAACACTACCTAATAAACAACTATATACAAAAAGGTGGGGCATAGTCCATGCACCCCACATGAAAGAAAAATAGAAAGGAAACCTAACACTAATCAACTATATACAATGGCAACGGGCAAGTCCTAAGGCTCACTCTGTGATGTTCTGGGCCAGGGCATCATCGAACTCCACGTCGATGTCCCGGAGGCGAGCCTCTTCCCTGTCCCAGAGGTCTCGCAGGGATGCAGTCATGGCCTGTTCCAACTCCCTGCAGGTTGCCTCGAGGCACTCAGCCCACCTCAACGCCCTGTGAATGGAGTTCTCCGCCCTGACCTTAGTGAGCCGGGCCTCTTCCGCCCGCCGCTGCTCCACATCTATCCGCTGGCCCAACTGCTGCCAAACGGAAGACACTCCCATTCCAGGGTCCTCCTGCCCCCCGGCCGATACCTGCCCCTCTGATGTTGATGGCCCCGAGCCATGATGCCTCCCACGCTGAGCCTGCCGCTCCTCCGACGCAAGGGCCTCTGCCAGCATGACGGCATCCGGGCTGATGGAATCCACCAGCGCCATCATGCACGTGCCCTGCCCGATGATGCCGGCACATCCTCCATGTGCTGGGCTCCAGTTGTTGGGGTGTCCACCCCTGCTGGACCTCCGACTCACGACTGTGGCAGGGATGGGATCTCCACCGAGCTGGCTGCGTTGGTCGGGGAAGGACCCCAGGGGGCCCTGGTGGAATCTGGGCCGGAAGACGGCATGGAGAACGACTGGCACATAGTGTGCACAGAGGAGGAGAGGGCCGCCAGAGTGCCGGACACATGTAGGAACCCCCCAGGAAGCATGCACGTCATCATGAATGTCACGCGTGCACCACGCGACGCCAATCAGGACGGACTCCATACGGTAACGGGTCACCTCGTCTGCACGTACCGGAGTGCCAGATGATGGGGACCTCCCCCTACCTGCAGACGGGCCTGGGACGGGGCATTCCTGCTGGTGCATGGTGGTGCAGTCACAGGGTCAGGGACAGTGACATGAACAGGCCCCTCCGCGGCGACCTGTGCTGCCACCTGCCCCTGGCCCTGGACTGCCCCACTTGCACCAGTGGTACCACCCCCACCAGGCCCCATGTGTGGCTCAGTAGCGGCCTCCTCCTCCTCTGTGCACACCACCAACCTGGATGGCTCCGTACCGTCTTCCGCCATTGCAAGCCCCTGTGGGGGCTCACCCACCCCTTCTGCTGCAGCCCTTGTGGTAGACGTGGCACCAGTCCCCTCGCTCCTGGATGATGTTAATTCCTGGGAAGGTGGCTGGGCCTTGCGTCGCTGGCCGGTGGAGTCTTCCCCACCGCTTTGCTCCACAGCACCATCTCCGCCCTCTTCTTCACTGGACGCTGTGTAGAGGGAGACATAGAACACAAGCATCAGTGTACTGTACAATAGTCCCCAGACAGGAAGCAACAGCACATGAGTGGCACTGTGAAACGTCACTACCATCATGTCCCTCCACAACACATGGGTCAATGCAGGCAACACACATGCAGAAACAGGCATGGCGCATGCAATCAACATTTGCATCCATGTCCAAGGGACTCTATTAACATAAAATGGTGGGTTGAAACTCACATGCATCAAGGGTCATACTGATCACATGCACACACATCACCGGAGGTTCATGCATCTGGCCTCGTACACCACAGACACAGTGGATACAAGGATGACTAGTCTGCATCAGTGAATCTACACATCATCACGGACATGTGTCATGCATCCATGGTGTTTACAAGTCACAAAAGCTCCACTCAGACACACAGACATGTACAGCATACATGTTCATGATAGCAGCACCCATCCCTCACACCCCAACCATGTCCAAGAACAGAGACAGGCAGGCATTCATGTGTGCATTCCGCATGCTGCTCTGCATGTTGCACTGTAACACATACACATCCGTGTGGGTCATGCCTGACTAGACTCACATGCAGCACCATCATTTCCCTGCACACACACATCCGTACATGACCTATGTCACACATGCAGCCGAGTAGGTAACTACCACCATACTTCAACATGCACTGTCTCAAACGTGAATGCATGGCCACTTACTGCTCGACTCCAGATGGGCCTGCATCCTGAGGATCTGGTGGTGAAGCACTGGGCAAATGCTCTCCAGGACCTTCATCTACTGGGTGGTAAGATGGGCCCGGTGCCCCACTGCATCTACTGCCTCCAAGAGACACCGGGCCTTCTTGAGGGTCCTGGATTTGTAGTCCTCCCAGCACTTCCGGACGTGTTTGATGTCACGGGGTGCCACCCCCTTCGCGTGGATGGCACCCACTATGTCCTCCCAGATCCTCTCCCGTCCTTCCTTGTCGGTGCGCGATGGTGTGAAGAGGGCATCATAATGCCCCAGAACTTGCTCCACCAGGATACCAACTTCCTTGTCACTGAAGCTGGTAGCCCTCTGACTCTCTGGCTGGGGGTCGCCAGTGGTCTCTGATGGTGTTTGCCCCGACATGGCGACCCCAAGGCAGGTGTGGGTGGGCAACTGGGTCCTAGGGCTGGGCTGTGGAGCGATGGAATACCAGTCGGCAGTCTTCTGTTCCAGCAGGGGTGGTCACAGCAACTGGACCCCTGCAGATGGCAGATGTGCAGGCACCAAATGGCAGGGCATGGTGGCAGTAGGCAGGCAGGCAGCAGCAGATGGTTCATGGGAGGCTGCTCGGGGCTTTGGGCGGTAGTGATTCGGCCTTCTGGGCAGGAGCATGGTCTTCTGTGTGTTGTCGCGTGGCCAGCTTGATACGGAGTGATTTGGCATGTGAAAAAACTGCACGTCAGCGTGTAATTCGAGGAAAGGCCCTTAGCGTGTAAGTACATCTGTGATGTTACACACTTGTGTGTTTCCCTCATGACGGGTGCATAGTGAATCAGCACGTGATAAAACAGCACGTCTGCGTGTTAATGCGTGTAATCCGAGGAAAGGGCCTAAGCACATAAGAGAAGTGACGTGTGCAGGCATGTCCCTCAGCACGGGTGCATCCGCACGTGCCAAAAAACACGTCCGCGTGTGAATACGTGTAATTCGAGGAAAAGGCCCAAGCACGTAAGCGTGTATGTTACATTACGTGCACAGGTGTTGCTCTCTGCATGGGTGAAAGGTGAGCGCAGGCCAGCAAAACACTGTACGTGCTGTTCGTGGAGACCGATGCATGTGTTTACTCTGCTGGAATCACACGCGATTACTTCGCAGCGCCTGGAGTCCGTACCTCTTCTTTTGGTGGGGTGTTGCCTACACGCACAAGCGCGTGCTTTTTTTTTTTTCCCACGCAAGGCAGATGGTGAGTCGCATATGCTTTTTTCCCACTGTAGTTCCCCCTGTGCATGCATACTGTTTAGAGGTCATTGTATTGTAGCCTGCGTGTTCCACGCGTACGTGTTTATTGTGTTCCTAGGTGCCACAACGTACTGCTGGAGGTAATATTCACGCACGTGGGCTACCAGGGTCGCGTGCACAATTTTTTTTTTAATTCTAATTTTGTGAGCTTAAATTCTTTTTTATTTTTCATTTTTTAATTTTTTTTAGGGAGTGTCTCAGCATTGCGTGACCAGTCATTTCTCCCCAGGGGTCACAGACAGCCTTGCAGGGGCACTGGGGTGCCTATTCCATCAAGTACCCTGCCCCCTTCTAGCCAATTGCCCAGGACAATTGTTGATTGAACCTCCCACAGCCCATTTTCCATCGGTGCCATGGTTGGGAGGCCACCAAAGGCTAAGGGTGGCAAAGCTGGCCGTCCTCCCAGGGCTGGACGTGGTCGGGCACGTTGGTGCGGAGACCAGGGAGGACAGGGAGTCCAGGGTGGCCAGGGTGGCTACAGGGGTGGAAGAGGCAGGCGTGCCCCTCTGGGATGGGATGCCCAGCCACGTGCTGTTGTAGACATGCCACCACTCCCTGTGGTTCCTGGTGATGCAGCTGTTGCATCACAACCTGGCACCCATATCACCCAACAGCAAATTACATCTGCAGTCACAGGCTCACCGGTGGTGGTAGCTGCAGGTGCAGCTGTGGCTACTCCCACCCGGGCTCTGGGTCAGGCAGCACATGTTTTGTTGTGTGACAAGGACTCCCAGGTCGATTTCCATCTTGTCCGGAGGTTGGGGTCATGTGTGTCCACTGTGGCTGTGACTGTGGCATACGTATCTGGGGTAGTCATGTCATCTGCTGCCCCAAGCAGCCGGGTGGTGGTAACTGCATGTGCAGATGCAGCCAACACCACCCCGGCAGTGATTCAGACCCAAGCCAGACCTTCTGTCCTCATACCAACACCAACAGCCTTGGTCCAGTCCACCAGCGTCAAAGCCCCCACTGATCAGGGCCACATTGCTCACTCAGGGTCAGTACCACCGGCCAAAAGGAGGAAGCGTGCTCCTGCACAAGAGGCTGGGACCCCAGACACGGCTCTGGCCTCTGGCACATTAAGGAAGAAGCCTTTCTGCAATCAGGAACTGGACTTCCTTGTGGGCTACCTGTCGGAACACCAACGCGATATGCTTGTGGGCCCACAGTGTCATACGACACATCACCAGCGTTGGGTCCACTGGCAGCATGTTGCGGATGGTGTGACATCGATGGGATTCCAGGTGCGCACAGCTCAGGACTGCTACAAGCACTGGAATGACCTCAAACGCAGTGCTAAGCAAAAGCGTGCCTCCAATTACTCCATGCCTCTGGTGACTGGTGGTGGGCCACCACCAGAGGAGGATGAACTCACTCAGCATGAGGAGATTGCTTCAGAGTTCATCCCAAAGGCACAAATCGGTGGAGTGGGAGAGAGGATGGACTATGATGCATCATCTGGTGAGTATTGATGCGTGTAACTCAATGACATGTGTGTTTGGCATGTGTGACCCACCCAGCTACAAGTTGGCTCTTACCTATCTTCAATAACCCTCTCCACCTGTGTTGTTCACCAGAGGCCTAAACTGTCACCTCAATTCACAGAGAGCACCTGGCAGCTCTTAACTACTGCATTATCATTTTTTGTACGAGTTCTGGTGCTATGCTGATGACAACCAACTAATTTTCTGGCTGCCATTGGCCACCTCTTGTCCCTCCCGTATTTCCGATAGCCGCCTCATTGCCATTTGTTTTAGGTTTACTACCAACAGTCTCTGTCTGAATGCCAGCAAGACTGACATCCTCCTCATTGATGTACCTTTTCCATCCTTTGCAATCAATCTCTGGCCAGCCCCACTTGGCCCTCCTCCTGCCTCCACCTGCAAGGCCATGAACCTCTGGGTCACCTTTGACTCAACACATCCCTTTTACACACACATTTGTGATGTATCTTGGAATGGATTAACTTCTTGCTCCGCCACCTCAAGGGTACTGTGCCCTCCCTAACATTCTCCTACATGCTCACAGTCTTTCAAGCTCTGGTTCATTCAAGGTTGGGGTACTGTGACAGTCTCATTCAATAATCGACCAGCCTCCACCCTCCACCACTAATCCGGTACAGGACTGCAAGACTTGTCCTTGGCCACCAGCCCTGGGATCCCATCTTTCCAGCTATGTGCCCCATTCACTGGCTACCAGTGGATGCAAGGATGTTACTTCAGACCCTCTGCATTGTGCACAAGGTTTCTTTGGGACTGGGTAGAAAATACCTTCTACAATCCCTCTACCAATTCCTCCCGCCTTGAGTCCTTTGCTCCTCTAACCCACACTCCCTCAAGCTCAGTCGTTAATTCAAGAAATGAGGTAGGAGCAGATCTGTGTGTACAGCTGGGAGCTCACTTTTGAACAGCCAACTGGCCACGTTGAATCTTGAGGGGAGATATATCTGATTCTGGTAGCACCTCAACACCTTCCTTCTTGCTCCTGCATTAGCCCCTCTTCTACCCAGCTGAACAGTTTCCTCTGTTGGCACTGTGCACCTGCACACACTCTGTCCATCGGATTAGGTACCTGCTCACCCTGCCTCCCTGCTGCACTGCCTACAGGCCTCCCATATCAATGGGTCCAGTACTTGTCCCATACAGTCCAGCACTCTTTGTCTGCACTCATCAGATTTGCCCTGTCCAAATCATCTTGCACTTGCCACTTACTGGCTGCACTACAACTATTTGAATGGACATTCTATCATTGCACTTCATTTTCTTTCTTTGGTCTGTTCTGTTTGTCAGGTTTCGCTTCTCCCCCTTCCTGGGTCTTCAACCCTTTATCCCTTCTCCATGCACTAGCGTGTTCTGAATGTCACTGTGCCCAGTATGATAGTTGTTTTGAATTCCTTTTCTCCCTTGTTCCCCGCCCTTTGCTTGTTTGTGCTCTGAGCCACTTGTGTACGTGTGAAATCTTGATGAGATGCCACATCATGTCATACGCATCCTTTGTCCTTGGTGCAGTGTGGCTCACTCTAAGTGTGCTGATGGCAGTGGCTCCCCATGCATATATGTGCAGGATCATGTTGCATGTGCATTCCATGTATGCCCCTAGGTGTCCTTCACCATCTGCTCATTGTTGTATATTTCCAGGATGATCCAAGTGTCATCTCATTAGGACAGCCATGTCATGCTCACTGTAGGTCTGTGTGTCATCACGCACGTCTTTGAGCTGTGCACATCTGTATCATGGCCATGGCCCCCCCCAGGTACAGGCCCATGACCACTTTTCAACTGGTGTTGTCTTCTACATGCATGGATGTACTATGGATGGTTTCCTAACTCTCCTCCATCATGTCCACTTCTCATTGGCTGTAGAGACCTTTGACTGATGAGATGCAATAAACGCACGCCTACACTGTCTGGCAATGCACAGTTCTGCATGTAACATGTCATTGCCATATAGTACCTCCCTGCTATGGGCCATAGGGCGAGTGTTTCATGGAAACCATGCTACCTGGTGCATGCCATTTGCACATGATTGCTGCAATTGCCGTTACACTGCCATAATGTTTGAATATTGTCATTACTACGTCCATCTTGATGTTGTAAGTTGAGGGGCTACACATGCACTGCAACACACACACCCACTCCTGTGCCAAGTTAAGCCCTTCAACGTGCAATCATGATGGTGCTGTGTGATGTTGACCTGACATGTATGTACGCATGTCCCTCCCATCACAGTTTGGAAATGCACTAGCGTAGATGCCTCCTCTGACACATGTACTGTGTATAGTTGATTGTAGTTGAGTGCTGCACATGAACATGCATGTTTCATGTATCATGGTATGGTTGGTTACATTTCTAGCTGTGTCTATCTGTGTGGTAACACATGCTTATGCTAGGTGCAGACTAGTTGTTACCATCTCACATTTTTTAATTGCATGTATGCCCTCTAGAGGTTGTGTGTGATGCAGGTGATGTGAAACATGCAATAAATGTGTTTCATTCACATTTTGCACACATCCTTTACTGCTTTTGGGGTGGCCTTGCATTCCAATGCTACTGGATGCATGTTGGGGTTTGATTTGCCTGTGACATAGCTGTTTCATTATTTGTCTGTCAATGTTGTGAACTATACGTGTGTGGTATGTGCTACTGACGTGCGTGTTCTTGTTTTTCTTTTTTATGTTGCAGGTGATGATGCACTGGCGGCAGAGGATGAAGATGTCATACCAGACACAGTGGTCAGTTCACATGACCAACCAGGCACCAGTGGTGGCCGTGGGGTGGCAGCCCACGAGAACCCAAAGGTGCTCCAGGCCATCGTGTCCAGAGCTGACTCTGAGTCAGGCTCTGATGTATCCTCTGACCACTATGTTGAGCCAGATCTGCATCATGACGTGTCATTGCCGGTAGGAGATCCTGTGTCGGATGGTCTTCTGTCTGCAACACCTGCAGTAGGGGGCCAGGCAGGGTTGGAATGTCCACCTGTGCTGGTTACGGGTGCACGGTCACACTCGACACCAATTGGAAATTTTCCTGGGGCATCGGGTGGAGGGAGGGATGCAGTCCTGCACCCGCAGGTGGCTCCAACCCAGCAAGGACCACGTCTCTTTGGGCCCAACAGGTGTGGTGTCCGGCGACGCGGTGGCCGTGTGCCACCGGGGTCAAACGAGTGGGAGCGTTCCATGATTGCCATAGCACAGCAACAGGGGGGAGCAGTTGAGATGATTGCTCAAGGTATGGAAAGTGTGGCCCATTCCATCCTCCCATCTGTTAGGCAAATGGTGCTCCATCAGCGGGCTACGCAGTCCACGTGCGGCTCACTCAGGCTGGCCATGATGGCGCATGACAGGGTGCGCCGGGCTGAAATGGTGGCGCTGTGTGAAACACTCAATGCTCAAGCAGAGGCACACCGTGAGGCCCTGATGGTGGAACAACAAGCCCTCCGATCTACTTTAGCTGACCTCATGATGGATCAGAGTAGGCAGACAGAAGACAGGTTTGAACAGCTTGAAAGAACCATCTCGGCTAAACTCTGTGCAAGCCAGGAGTCACATTGTTTGTCATGTGAGGCCATGAAAGCAGAACTCCGTCTCACACGTCAGTCCCTGGAGGAGGAAGCACGTGTGACACATGAGGTAATGCATACTGACCTCAGTGTCATTGCCCGCCAGGCCCTGGCTTACCAGACTCGCATACTTGCTGCCGTTGAGGGGCAAGGCATGGCTAGGCGTGGGGAGTCAACTGGACCACCTCCACCTTCTGATTCAGATCCAGAGGGTGACAATGACAACCTATCTCCCACATAGGTCGGGCCGTGCAGGTGCTGAGCCCAGTGAGGTTTTTTTTTACCTCGACATCTAAACATGTGTGTGTAGAGGTGCACCCTGTGCCCCCTCCCCTCCTGCTGGGTGCCCCCCCACCCGCTGGGTCAAATATGGGCATTTTTTATTTTTATTTTTTTCCTGCACATTTTTTTTCCAGCAGTTTTTAATCTGAAAATATTTCTGATTTTCCATCAAAATTGTATGGTTTTTGGGAAGTATGTTATCTTTTCATTTTAATTTTTCATTTGATTAAATTTTTCCATTATTTTGCTGTTCTTTTTCAATGATTTCATTTCGCTTTTTGTTTGTTGTTTTTTCAGGTTTTCTTCTATTTTATTGATTTTGATTTTGTTTCAATCATTACTCTTTTCATTTTATTTATTTCAATTGATTATTTGATTTTATTTGTATTTTCTTTAGAATTCTATTTTTTTCAATTTTATTTGTCTGTTGTGCATACATGTGACAGTGCAGTGCTTTGTGGCATCGGAAGGCATCCACTGTATGTTCCTGCTGGGCCCATTCAGGCTTGTCTTGTGTATGTGTTTTGCTTGGGGTCCTGACACATATGCTACTCCTGCTTCCCTTTTCCATGGGCTCGCAAGGATGGCTCGGTGTAACAGCATATCACACATGGGCATTGGGCTTCTATCATATCTGTGGCCAGCCTGCAGTTCTACTTGTGTGTACATCCCTAGTGGGCATTCCATATGGGTTCTCCAATGCATGTCTGCACTTCACTTTGGTGAGTATTAAGCTGGCTGTGCATTTCATCATGTTGCTTGAGATGTTTGTTATGTATTGAATGTCTATGTTGATGCACTTCCTACTGTAGCTGGTACCATGCACCCTTTGGCTGCATACAACACACTGATGGTGGGAGGGGTCCATGTGCTGAGAATGTGGAATTGGGACAGTTTTCCCACAGTGATTTTGATATGCCACATGAAAGCTGCACGCTGAGTTACCCCTGTCACCACGCATTTCAACAATCACCCATTCCTTGCTAGCACCACTTTGGACATTTCCCAGCCCTGGCTGGTGCTTGGATGTGACATCTGAGTTAGGACTACATTGTTTGTCATTTAAATTTTCAGTTTGTGTCCTGGACCTGCTACCCCTCTCCCACTGTTTGCATTTGGCCCTTGTGAAAATCCAGCCAACCAGGATGCTTGAGCCTGCCACCACTATCAAACGCCCACTAAGGTGCCCCTGTCTAGACCTGTCCACATGCCTACTCGGTCACTTGAAGACCCCCCTGTCTCCCCTGCCCTTGTCAGTGTCCCTCTGTCTCCCCCCCCTGATCATCACATCCCCAACTCTCCTTACCGGCAGGTTTCCCTCTGCCCCCGGTGTGTGCTTTCTTTCACCATCTTCCCCAGTGGTCATTTTGAGCTTGGCCCCCTCCTCCCTTCTCTCCTCCCTCTCCCTCTCCACCCCGTTGGCCTCCTCCTTGTACTCTGGCTGTCATTTTCAACCACTAGCCCAATTGCCATTGACCATGGTGATATGTAGGCGCTTGTTCTTTGCAGACATTTGCTCTTCTGCCCCCACCCTTCCACACCCCACCTTCACTATTTTAAGTATTATTTTGGCAGTTGATTTGATCATTAGTCCTTCCACCACTGATTACAGGTCATCTCTTCCCCCTTTCCCTTCTGTCTTTCTTCTCCACCTCCCCAGCACTATGTTGATTCTTTGTAGACCTAACACAGTTTGTAACTTGTTTTGTTACTCTCCTCACCTCTTCCATCCTCTTCTGTCACTCCCCTCCTTATGTGACTCCTGCACTTGCGACTATTCCCGTCAGACATAGGAATGTTGATGCTAGTTATGTCATCCTACATTCCCTCCCTAGGCTCTCCCTTAATGGGCCTGGCATTTATAATATGTACTTTGCTTTTCCAGTTCATCCTCACACTGTGGACTGTTTGAAGGACATGTAGTAATGTACTGTTCTTCTCCCTTATTCACTCCCTCATTGATGCACTTTGATGAAGTTTGTGTCTTGCTCATTTAATCGATTTCTATGAATCAGTGATGGGTCACTGTCTGCCATTGCCGATGTGGTGTACTCTGTACATGATATGTTCTGCTGGTCAATGGCTGATGAAATGTAGTGATTTCTTTTGAATTGTTACGGTATGGGTGTGGTTTGAGACACAGGGTGGTCCTTGGTGCTATGTTCATATGTGCTGTGTACAGGACACTGCCATTCACTTCATTACACATGTATGTATTCTAGACATGTCCATATGGACAAATACACTTAGGCAACACCGCCCCCAAATACATTGCACCCAGATTGCCTTCTCATGCATGCTGTGTCACGACAATCCATGTTCACTTCCGAGTCATTTTTCGTGTACATTCATGACAGGGTGATATTTGGTTGTATGCCTTTTTTTGAAATGATGCAGAAGGGTTTTCACCAATGCAATGCACAATCATTGTGCTGTGCAGTGTGCAGTGTTTGATATGGCCATTTGCTATTGTCCAGTTTGCATGGCAAAAGGAATTCAGACTTTTGTTGCTTGAACGACTGGTGGCATGTATTTGTGGCACCGTTTCCAGGGTGTGAGATGTTGGTCACTCCTGTTGTGCATATGGTTGGATGTTTTCACGTTGTATGCCATGGTATGGTGTGGCAGTCAGGGTTGAGGAGTGTTGGGAGAGTTTGGGTGGCATGTCAGTCTTTTCATGCCCTGTTTAGCAAGGGGGGGAAATGCCTTGAATGTGTTCCCTTTGGTCACATGGGATTGGTTGTGATTAAGTATCTAGGGATGCACACAATGTGGCACTTCCGTGGACACATTCTCAGGGTGGTAAGGTAGTGACAGTTAACTGTCCCTTTGTCATCATCGATTGCGACCTGGTATGTGCCAGGCCTGTGTGCACTCCGCAGGGGTTGGAGTTTAGGTGAAAAATGTGGCCACAAGCTGGGTACGGGCTGCCTCGCAACATGCCCTTTCCCCTCCCACGCGCAGCGGCCGTGCGTGTGGTTGGGGATGTGGGGGCACCACCATGTCCACCGATACACCATGCCTTGTTGCAACGTTGTGCAGGACACATGCTGCCACAATGATCCTGCACACTACTGGGGGTGCATATAGTAGCTGTCCACCAGAGCGGTCAAGAGAGCGAATGCGTGACTTGAGCACTCCGAATGTGCGCTCCACTTTGGCCCTAGTTGCAATATGGGCTGCGTTGTTTCTTACCTGGGGTGGTGTGGTGGGGTTCCGTATGGGCGTCATCATGTAGGTGCTCAGAGGGTAGGCACCGTCCCCTGGTAAGGTGATAATAGTTGTCATTAGTGGGGCTTTTGTATTTGTCTGTGTGTGACATGTATGCATATGCACAGGCATTTGTACTCACCTAGGAGCCATGTGTCGCCATGCTTCCCAGCTTCCAGGACCCGGCTCAGGGCGGACATTCTGAATATGAAACTATCATGGGTGGACGCAGGGAAATTTGCCCCCTTGTTATCGCATACCACCTGCACATTGATGGAATGCCAGTGCTTGCGGTTTCGATAGATGTGCTCTGAGGCCCTAGTTGGACGTAGGGCCACACGGGTGCAATCTATGGTACCGAGCACTTTGGGGAAGTGTGCCACCCTGTACAAGTCCAGGACCATGGCTTGCCTTTCTGTGGGTGTTCTGGGCATGTATATGTGCCTGCGGACTGAGGGGCGCGCAGTGATGATTGCCAACACCTGGTGTAGGCAGCGTGACTGCGTGGCCTGTGAGATCCCCCCACTATGGCAGTTGTCCGCTGAAATGACCCTGTGGACAAAAAATGCAGTACATTGAGCACCTTCTCCAAGTGGCTCAATGCTTGGGAGCACAGGGTGGGCGATGCGAGTTCATCCTCCCACTCCCTGACCAGCTCTAGGATGACATGAGGTGGAAACCTATACCTACCAGAGACCTGGTTATCAGGCATCCCAAAAAGGCTGGTCCTGGGCAAAATTATACAGGGCCTGGCTATTCTCCTCCTCCTACGGTGTCCTACGATCAATGCTGCGAGGAACGGGACATTCATCGTAGCTGTATATGCTCGTTGTTGTTTGCACACGCTTCCGCCTGCTTTCGTGTGGCAAACGTAATTGTGGGTGTGCGTGTGTTTTGACGTGCGCAGATTTTCCCTATTCGATTCCATGAATACGTGTAGTTTGCGTGTGTGTGTGGGTTCCGTGTACTTCCCAGCGGTACTTCCCCTGTTACGCCCTTATTTTCACGCATTGTTCCTCATTCCGCGTGTTCTGCCACTTGTTCTGCCCCCTTTTTGATATGTGCATTGACGTTGTGCGCGTTGCGTACAGCGTTTGGGATGTGGAAATGAATGCAATTTGTACGCGTGCGCTGGCATTTTCACGCTTGCGCCTGCTTGCGTCACTGATTTCGGCGCACATTTATTCCATGAATTAGCCGCTTAGAGTCTGTTTATCGAGATTCATAAACATTTGGATATATTGAGAAGTATTTTGAAATAACTCTTACATTACCTAATAGTTTAAGAATTTGGAGTGCCATTATTAACTTGATCGTTTCCATCTATTATAATGCCTGAATGACTCAGGGGGTAGCTCCTTCAAAGGTCCCTGCCATTTCAGAATACCTGCAGCTGTTCAATTTATAAACCTGCCTGCTTTAGGGCTGACTAGCAGGCTAGCCGAGATTCATAAAAATGGTAGAGGTAGTAGTCATGCTGCCCTGGCCTTCCCCATCATAGACTCGTGTCTTTAGAGGGGATCCTTGATGCCTCTCACACTTTGAAACTGCAATTGTCCAATGGTATGTCCTCATTCCCAGTAGACAAAAATGCACATTATTCATCTGTAACGGGATCCCTTTTTCGTCTATTGTGAGTATGGCTGTGCACGTTTCTGAAAGGGGCAGGTGTCAGAATGGTAGTTTGGGGAGCTGGGAAGTCAGGCCCTCATGTGCAGGTGGGATTGCAGCCAGACCATTAACTTCTGCTTTGTGACAGCCCAGTGGCATCTGCAAATATGTTCAGAATACCACCTCAAAGAGTAAACTGGGTCAGGGCACTTTAATGTATATAAGTGAGCATTCCAAATACAGACAACAGGTGACATACTAATGTTGTGCATTGGTATGCCCCTTTTCCTCCTATTTCCCAGTTTCTGACTTGATCAAGACCTTTTAGGTCAATGATGTACATGGAATTCTCCTCCCAGGGCCTCAGCTCCAGTTGGGTGAAGAACCCCTCCTGCTGAAAGGAACATTCACCAGTACTTTATAGCCTTGCTATAGATGCCTATTTAAGTCATTCCACTGCTTCTCAGAACTTCAAGACTTTAAGGGTGTACAGCCAGCATGTTGATGTGGGTGTGGATGGCCTCTCATAGCATGGCCATGATGTTTGGTAAGGGGTATCCAGTGATGTTTTTGAACTGGAAATAACGAATGACTACAATAGCGAAAAACACAGAATTGTATTATTAAGAACATATATGGGGTGGGGTAAGGGATTATTTTGGGGGGGCTGGGTGGGGTTATAAACCTAGTGAAATGAGGGGTATGAGGGTCTCCCCCAAATGAAAATAAACATAAAAATAAAAATTCTGTATTATTGCAGTATTTTAGGTTAGTTAATAAAGTTTTCGTTATTACATTTTTGATAAGATCACAGTGAACCCTGGTAAGGTTCTTGGTCATCAAGATAAACTTTATCCTTCATGATAATGGGCCTCATTACAGGTCCGGTTGCCACCGGACCCGAAAAAAATCGCTGACGCCTGACTTCCCGGTGCCACAGGGCTATTCAGAGTCTGATGGCCGGGAAGTCAGGCGCCAGTAATTTTGTTAGCCCCCATTCCCAGGACTCGATGGGCATGGGGACACGGGAGCAACAGCAGCAGTAACAACAGTGCTGGTGCTTCCGTGAGAACTCTGCGAGCGGGTGGCATCCCACCCGGCAGGTCTGACCCTGGCGGGCGGGACGGCACACGGCCGCAGAGGTGTAGTGTGCTGGTCTGGAAACAACAGTGACAGTAGGCTTTCCAGCACCATTGTTTCCGGACCGGCACTATTGTAATGAGCCCCAATGTCCGCCATGTCTATGAGCTTTTCTTCAAAAGAGGTAGTTTTGGATATTTTACCAGTTTTGGTGTCCTTGAAGTACACAAGCAGATATGGAAGGTGCACAGATAGTAATCCAGGGGTCAGCGACTCCCGTTAGGTGTGGGGAATGCAGTCAAGAGAGGAATCATGTAACAGGTGTTACTGTACAGGGATAGTCCAGTTTAGGGAGCAGCATTCCTGTTCTATAGCGCAGTCGTTAGATGAGCAGGCAGCAGCAAGAGATGGCCCTCAGCAACAGAAACCTGGTAGCATGACGGAAATGGGTGGATTATAATGGGCTCTAGCACCGCTGGTGGCCAGGGTTTGTTTGTTTGTTTGCTTGTTTATTTGATAATGCGCTCCAAGCCCTTGGGCAGCTGGGCGTAACAATACAAGTAGACTTGAAACTTAGTTACAGTGCCACAACAAATGATACAAGTGATGTAGTCCATATAGGATCAAGATGGGTAAGCGTAGAAGAATACCGTCTTAACATATGTATACCATGATCAGCTAGATAAGGGTGAATATTGTTACATATCATTGTTGTGCAGCCATTTGAGAGCGTTGCATCTAAATCTAGTGTAGGGTAATGGGCGTCTGAAGTCAGGTGGGAGTATGTTCCATGATTGTGCAGCTCTAACAGGAAAGCTAGATCCACCCGCTGTGGTAAGTTTGTTGTCAAGTAAGAAGGTGTCGGCAGATCTCGTCAGTCGGTTTGAGGGTCTCCAGTTGATTCTTTCAGCTAGGTAGGGGGGTGCTTGATTGTTGAGGCATTCGGATGTGAGAGAAATAGTTTTAAGGAATATTCTGTCCTTTATCTTTAGCCAGTGTGCCTCAGTCCGGTGTTTGGAGATATGCTCTCTATGTGGGATATTCAAAGCTGCTCTTAAGGCATTATTTTGTAATCTCTGGAGTTTGTCAATGACCGACTTATTTGCACCTGAGTATAGGGCGTTGCAATAGTCCAGTTTGGGCATGACAAGGGCATTGGCCAAGGTGAGGCAGCTGGCACTGGACAGGAATGGTCTGGCAGCACGGATGAGTTTACGGGTGTAAGTGGTTGTAGAAGCGAGGGAGTTCACTTGCTTTTTAAGGGTGAGAACTGAGTCGAGGTAAAAACCTAGAGTTTTAACCTCTCACATAACCTTAATAGTATTATTGTCGATGTTAAATGAGGCATAGTCCGGGGTGAGTTTGGTTAGGTTATGGTCTGATCCGAGGAGCAGGATTTCAGTTTTATCGTCATTCAGGCAGAGGCCATGGGTGGCCATTCATGCCTGAATGAGGATGTATATTTTATTCACCAAAGCCAGGTCCACTTCATAGTTGCCCGAAAGGGGTATGAGGATCTCGGTGTCATCTGCATAATTTGTGTAGGTGACACCCAGTCTGTCCAACTTGTCGAAGAATGGCTTGGTGAAAATGTTGTACATAGTGGGTGAGACACAGGAGCCCTGTGGGACTCCACGTGTAATTTGGATGGGATCGGCACAGGTAGAGGTGGAAAAGTCTCTCATGGTCCGGTTGGCTAGAAAGGATTGGACCCATGCTATAGCTTCCCCTGTGAAATTGGCAGCGAGCTTGAGGTGGTTGCATAAAACTGCATGATCCACCAAATCAAAAGCTGCTGACAAGTCCAGTAGGAGTAGCAGCGCTGTTTTCCCACTATCCTTGAATTCCTCAATTTTAGTTTTAAGATCTATCAAGGCTGTTTCAGTGCCATGGAGAGGGCAGAAGCCATAGAAGGGTTGCCTTCTATGGGGCATTTGGACGTCTTCTAAAACAAATAATGGAAATCCATGCCTGCGTCATTACTTTATTCTAAAAAACACAAATTATCCTGGACATAACCAATATGTGAGATTACTATATAACACTTCTGAGTACACCTATCACTGTCTGTGTATCAGCAAATATCGTCCTCAGCACTTGAGGCAGGGGACACACCTGAAGACCTACCAAAAATCACAACAACCTGTGGTCTAACTGATCCAAATCAGTAAACAATTTATTATGGTAATTAGCAAAAATTAAGTAAAAGGACTAACATCACAAGAACATAAAAGGAACATATAACAATGCATTCAGAAATAAAATTCACAATGTGTGTGTAAACAGATTCACAAGGAGTTCATACATTAACAATTGATCACAATATTCATGAAATTCACCTGAGAACAATGATCCACATCTTAAGTGCTGTGGACACCACCAGGCAGCCAAACATGGTCTAACTTATCACCTATAGTTCACCATCACATAATGGACACAAATGCTCAGGTCAGCTATGAGCCTAAAAAGTGCACAACACTATGCTCAACTTACAGTAGGCCTATTGTATTAAAAGGTCCAACAGGTCACAGTAGTCTAAAATACACTCCTAGTTTCGACTCCACCGAAACAGTCTTCCTCAGGGCCAAACATGAAAGACGTGGTATTCAATCTGCAACCAAACACCCCCACAACCTTGTGCTTTAATGTACACCAGGTAAAATAACTGCAACAAAACCAAAGGAAATGAACCACTAAACACACACCTATCACACTCACCAAATATGACTGTCATCATGCTACTGTGGAGACCAAATCACCAACATCAACAAGTCATCACCCAGTGAGGAATCTGTGGTGTCCCCTGCACGATAATCATTCCAAAAATAATTCCAAAGAACGCACTTTAGAAAACAATCATTCTGGACCAACATTGGCCCCTGCCAATCAATGGCGTTATTTCTGTTTGGATATTCTCGTTATGACCTGCAGTGTTACATGATGTGGGAATTCCTTCCCTCCAAGAAAATGTACTCCAGCACATATTTACCGACGATAAAGCCGGTAGCACATGTAGTAACACTATGCACATGCAACATCATGGTGTGACAAGATTTTAATTACACACAGAATGGAAATTGTTCAGAATTAGCAGGAAACATCCAGTACCCACATGCAGTCATTGTTGGTACTATTTTCCAGTCAGTGGCGTACATTAAAGCACAAGGTTGGAGGGCATTTGGTAGCAGATTGAATACTGCGTCTTTCATGTTTGGCCCTGAGGAAGACTGTTTTCGGTGGAGTCAGAACTAGGAGTGTATTTTAGGCTACTGTGACCCTAGCTCCACCCACACAGTGCTGACTCTCTGTACCCCCACCAACCCACCTCTCTCTACCCCCATCCACCTGCCATACCCCTCTCTCTCTATCCACACCTACCCTATCCCCTCTTCTACTGGCACCCATCCTACCCATTTTTCGCAACTCAGCCCTACCATCTCTCTCCTTACCTCCACCACCCATCCTATCTTCTCTTGCCCCTCTAACCACCCCCTCATCCTTCTGCTCAATCTCTCACTTTATTTCTTACCCCTCACTCTTACCCTTTTCCGCTCATATTTCCTCTTGCTCATCATCAATCGTACCCTCTATCAATAGATTCCCCTTCTCATTCTATTGCACACCTGTACCCCTTATCACATCCTCATTTGAAGCATTCCACTCTCCTCTTCGCACCAAGGTGTCTGTAAATGCAGAATGCAAAGAACAGCAATAAACACCAAAACTATGGGCATTGCCAATGTTTGCTTGACTAAGCAATATACCACGATTTCTGTAAAGCACCATTGTATCACGTTCCGTGCAAATGCAGAAATCCAGGTGCCCCCATACTTTTGAGTACACATCTACAGTGCTGATGTTCACATACCAGTGCCCTTGTGAATCCCGGATTTAAATGAACATACACAAATGTGTTCTGGTGCAAAGACTTAATGACCGTGCACCGACTGTTGAAAAGTATAGTAGCTGTCCACACTACATAATTAGTCACATGCTATAATTGTCTAATTGTAAAGCACCTCCCTCACACACGGCTGTGTGCGTATTTACTTGTTTATTTATGAATATCATTTATTCCTACTCTCGAGGTTTTGAGAATGACACCCAGAGAAGAGTCCCTCTCAGCAGTGGAATGAACCTGCAGCGATCACGCGCTCATGCAGAGTCAAATGATGTGCTTGCGCTGACATTCGTGCTGCAGTGCTGACGCCGCGTGCATAAATGCATAGGGGCGGCTGTAGGGGGTGGGCAGTCACTTGATTAAACGCTGCTGTTTGCAGCCAGAGGGCCTCCGAGCGGGGAGGAATGAGGTCCGGAGAGCGATTTAAGATCGGGGTTCTCCATCTGGCGATCCTGCCTGTGGCCGGTCTGAATATGCATGAGCCAGCTTCTGTACGCTGCCCTAAAGCTGTCCAATATTACGCAGCACACCGCAACATCGGACTTAAATGGCAAGGCACCAAACTGCACCTTTATTGTCTCGGGGCTTTTAATGAACTCTGTCGCTAGATTAGAGTCTTGAAAGCACATGGATGTATTCAGGGGTTGTGACTCCAAGTGAGACAGCTGCCGCGAGCTAACAACCACGGCCTACTCTTTTCATTTTTTCAAATCTTTTTATTGTTTTCATGTTTATTGTTTGTAACGTGGACCTAGCTTGAGAGAAGCGGGGCGCTGTACAGAGTCACATTCTAATTTCAGAGTGCAGTCTAAGTAGCTGGTTTAAGGCACGCTTTGCCTTTTTGCATCATGAAAAGGGATTTGCATTTATTTGTGGTAATCACCTTTCCGTGGAATAATATGGACATTCTGGAGGATGTTGGACATTTTACATCACACGATTTTGCCTTTGGTAATTTTACAAGAAGTCCTGCAACGTACTTATGGGAGCTCTGAGGGGTTTTTCCCAAAAGCACAGCGTGTGTGGACGTTGTTGCTGTGTACTTGGCTTCAGGAATTATGGATCTACACGTGATTGATTGCATATTATGATAGAACTAGGTCGACTGGAATGATGTATCTGAGAGCATCCACCCCGGTCTTGTTTCCCTGTATCATACTGTGAAGTGAGGGAAAACTCAATGGAAATGTTTATTGGTATTCTTGGCAATAATTATGGCACAATTTAAGGTAACAAGGAATCCCCTTTTAAGACGATCTCTTTCTAGCAATGAGACTAGTAATGGGGTCTTGGAATTTACAGGG
Organism: Ambystoma mexicanum; assembly: GCF_040938575.1. Classification (NCBI taxonomy): domain Eukaryota; kingdom Metazoa; phylum Chordata; class Amphibia; order Caudata; family Ambystomatidae; genus Ambystoma; species Ambystoma mexicanum. The sequence continues at coordinate 925,663,051 of NC_090937.1, read as the reverse complement.
TTGTCTGCTCAGATTGTTTCCCCCGTATGAGCCTACAGCAACAATGGGCCTCATTACGAGTATGGCGGTAGCCGTGCCTGTAGTACAGGCACGGGTGCCGCCGGTATTGATTTTTATCCGGTGCCCAGAAAAGGGCAATTACCGATTCACTACGACCTTGGTGGACCCAGTAATTGCCCTTTTCTGGGCGCCAGAAAAAAATATTCCCCATTCCCTTTGAGCCCCATAGGGCTCAATGGAAATGGGGAGGGTGGTAGCAACGGTACCATTATTAACGGTACCGTTGCTACCATCAAGTTCTGCTTGCGGGTGCCGGTACGGCTACCCGGTAAAACCTGGTGGCCGCAAGGGCACCCGCGAGCAGAACTCATAGTATGGCGGTATGGTACCAACGGTGCTGGTGGCGATACCGGCGCCGTTGTTGCCTTACCGCCATACTCGTAATGAGGCCCATTGTCTTGCATGCATCCACGGTCCACACCTAAGACTAAGTACTTAAATGCGCCGCAAGCCCAGAAAAAATGAACACCTTCAAGAGCAGTTTTGCATAATGGGATCATTTCATTCTTGCTTTCATTTACCTTAAAGACAGAGAGCAACCAAAAATGACCCATATTCTGAAAAAGGCGTGGAGGCGAGGTAACTGAATTCCCGATAAGGGCTCGACAGTCATCTGCATATAAAAGAGACATGCACCACTGTTATGCACTTCACCCCATCTTTCGTCAGGAGACTCAAAAGTGGCTCCATGATGACATGAAAAAGGAGTTGAGATAGGGAGCAGACATGCCGTGTACCTCTGCTTAATCAGCCAAAATTCGAGCCCTACCTTCACTCTAAACGGCCTTGAATATACTCATTAAAATCCTCAAAACCCCGTTTCTCCTTTGTACAGCCTCCAAGCATGACCAACAGACCAGATCAAAGGCCTTTTAGATATCTAAGTAAAATAACGGTGGCATAATCCTTTCCAGCAAGGTATATGCACGCTTTATTGCCCTTGGTCTGGTACTTTTTGAGGGTCCATGAAGCAGTAGGAAAAGGTAGGCAGACCGAGACACACGTATTAATGTTGGACATTCCCTACACCCATCAAGCTAGCCCCTCTCATTAAAGTTCCAACCGTCCCTTGAGAACACAGAAACCCCTACACTCCCCAGAACCAGAAGCTCTGACATCACAACATTGACACACGTCACATTACAACACTTCTTCCTCTGTTACAGATTACACAAACCAAAACACATGCAATGAAGCAATGCCCACACAGCTAAGATTACATTTAGCACATATGACACACCAATTTCATGATCTGCCTCTGTACCTGTTCCGGTAACCCTTGTCATAAAATGTGATAAAACACTGGTATAGATTTCCCCCACGGTTCTCACATTTCCAAGGACCACTGCTCTTGGAAATTTTGAATATAAGCAAGCAGATCTTCCCCTTCCTGCATTTTCCGTGCCATTATATCTCCCATATCTGACGTGTTAGGATACTGCACTCTAAGCGCTTTCCAAACTGCTGCTCTACAGTTACTAAATGGTGCATCATCGTGTGCCGTGTTCTGCGCGGTAACTCCTGCATATCCTGCTCTGGATCAAATGTCGTCAGCTCTCTCCCCAAGGATGGCTGCAAGGAGACCTTTAATGTCTCCTATGGGTAACGTATTACCTCCTGTCATCTTCTCTAACTCATAGATCCATTTTCCGGCACCCAATGTTTAACTGGGCAATTTACATCTTAAGTTGCCCTTATCCATCTGAGGTCATGGAATGCACTGTGGTCTAACCCCTACTTATTCTAATAAAGGAAACTGTGAAATCCCAAAATCCCAATCCGCTTCCATCGTTTGCATATACATAGTAGGAACAATGGTTCCCGACCGTCTTCTCCCTGGTAATGATCTTAATCTGTTTACATATGGCGGCGATTCACCCCGCTCACTCTGTGTTCGTCCTTTAGGTCGTCCTGGCTGTGCCACTGGGTCTGGCATTCTCGGTTTTGGTAGGTACAGGTCTAACCATTTAACCGCTTTATCTGTTAATAAACATCCTCCAAACCCCCATGCACCAGTCCCTTCTTTTTCACTGAAAGTTTCCCCTTCTTCATCTGACATTTCCTTTGCCCAACTCGTGTGACTACCCTCTTTTTCTTCTCTATTTAGAGTTAGCCTATCCAAAGACAGAGCTCGGTGCTCGGAACCAAACAGACTTCCTTCCTTTCCTTGTTATTAGGAAATCTCAAATTGATCATTTTTCCCTTGACTTTTTAATTCATTTTATGTCTTCATTTCAAGATATACTTTTGCAATTCTGTTCCCAATAGTTTATTCTTCAAAATCCTCCTCTAGATTTACCCTAGAAGGCACTGCCATTGGGTCCTGTGATGGGAAGAATTCTTTTATATTCTCCCATGCTACTACTGGATTCAGATTTCTTAACTCATTCCCAATGCGATCAATGTTGCCCGCTCTCTGCCTCCTTTCCATTCCATTTCCTCATGTAATGCTCTTCGATTCTTTGCTTCTTCCTTAATTCTTTCTTCCTCCTGTCTCTTCATCTCTCTTCTCTCATTTGCCCTTCATATTAGATCATTTTTTGCCTTTGTATTCTCTTTTCTCTTAAGTTCTCTTCCTCTTCCTCTTCTCTCTTCTTTTCTATTCTATCCCGTTCTTCGATTGCTCGCTGCCTATTATCATATTTCCATTGTTCTTCTGCTCTTTCTTCCTTCCTCCGTTGTTCTTCTTGATACATCTGTTCTCGTCTTTTCCTGTCCTTTGGTTTAAGCTCGTCCTCTTTCAATTGTTTCTCTCTGTCCCGGTCTTTTTATCTTGCTCATCTTGATCTTTCGTTTGCCGTACTTCCCCAATGCTCGTCCCATCGAGTTTGAGCAATATCTGACCTCCCATCTACTCATTTTGTATGGGTGCTATGTCGTCGGTTTTGTCTTTCTCTCCTTTCCATATCTTTATTTTTCTTTCCATATCCAGGGTCATACCTGGTTGTTCACTTCTCTCCTTGTACCGTGTCTTTGTCTTTCTCTGGAGCTTTCTCCGAACCATCATCACTGCTTTAAGCAGGTGGTTCATACGTTGGGTTACTTTACCCTGCTGCTGCTTTAAACTCTCTGAGTGGATACACTCCATCATCTTTTAACTTATCATCATTTACTTCAGGCACGAGGTTGTGGTGGGGAGCGGAAGGCTCATCACCCTCTTCTGTGCGTTGACTTAATATCCAGTCTTCAGGAGGCGGGTCTTCCCGTTCCTCCTGATACACCTTCCAAAGCTCTAAACTAGCTAACCTTTTCTTCAGTTTATTTCCTGTGTATGCTGCATGCAAATATGTGGTCATATGCTGTAAAACCGTTTTTGACAGCGATTCCCCTTGTGGCCACTGCATGAACATGTTATTCGCCGTTCTCTTAACCCATTCTGTGCTATACTGTTTGAGATTGGGTGCGTGTTTGGGTAACTGCTGGCACATATGGCAAGTGGAGTAATATCCTCCATTGTGACAAGGCTCACTCACCTGTCGATACTTACTGTGTTTCACACAAAATAACACTTTTACATAACCAATCACTCCACCATGAGTGTGCACCAATCGTCGCAGCTCAAAACCTCTATCAGGGTAATTCATAGAATTTCGCAGAAAAGTGTCGCAAGCGGCTGGCGCAGAGTGTCCGCGTGCGATTGACTGCGCCAGGCACGTGCGCTAAAACCGATTTCCGCGCACAGCGTATTCATGGATTTCAGGCTCCCAAACCAGCCGTGGCGCAGAGTATCGCAGCGACCCTGCAGCAGCGCCAGTAACGCCCCCAAGAACGCCCTCGCGCAAGGAAAAGCCATCAAAATCGCTAAATCATCGCAAAGGGCAGCGCTAACCCTGGACCAGTCCACAGGGCTGCCAAACAAGGAACGCAAAGCGGGTAACGTGCATATCAGGGGTACGCGTGAAGTTTTACACGCGATTAGCCAGGGCACGTGTATCACAGGGGTACGCAGGAATTATCACACGCGATTTGGCTGGGTACGTATATTACAGGGGTGCGCGGGAATTATCACACGCGATTTGGCTGGGTACGTGTATTCCAGGGGTGCGCGGGAATTATCACACGCGATTTGGCTGGGTACGTGTATTCCAGGGGTGCGCGGGAATTATCACACGCGTTTTGGCTGGGTACGTGTATTCCAGGGGTGCGCGGGAATTATCACACGCGATTTGGCTGGGTACGTGTATTCCAGGGGTGTGCGGGAATTATCACACGCGATTTGGCTGGGTAGGTGTATTACAGGGGTGCGTGGGAAGTTCTACACGCGATTGGCCAGGGTACATGTATTACAGGGGTATGTGGGAATTATCACACGCGATTTGGCTGGGTACGTGTATTACAGGGGTACACGAGAAGTTCTACACGCGATTCGGCTGGGTACGTGTATTACAGGGGTGCGCGGGAATTTTCACATGCGATTTGGCCAGGTACGTGTATTACAGGGGTGCGTGGGAATTATCACACGCGATTTGGCTTGGTACGTGTATTACAGGGGTGCGTGGGAAGTTCTACACGCGATTGGCCAGGGTACGTGTATTACAGGGGTATGTGGGAATTATCACACGCGATTTGGCTGGGTACGTGTATTACAGGGGTACACGGGAAGTTCTACACGCGATTCGGCTGGGTACGTGTATTACAGGGGTGCGCGGGAATTTTCACATGCGATTTGGCCAGGTACGTGTATTACAGGGGTGCGTGGGAATTATCACACGCGATTTGGCTTGGTACGTGTATTACAGGTGTGTGCGGGAATTATCACACGCAATTAGGCTGGGTGGGTCCTCACAGGTGTTCCCTGTTCACCCTCCACAGCCCCTGCAGGCAGCCCACAAAACAGGGGACTACCCTGCACACCTGCTCATGTCCCCCTGCACCCCCACCCCCCAGCAGTGCAGGGGCAGCCTCCACCAGGCCCCCACTCATGTCACCCACCACCCCCACCCCCACCCCCCAGCCACCAGGGTCACCCTCCACCAGGCCCCCACTCATGTCTCCCACCACCCCCACCCCCCAGCAGTGCAGGGGCAGCCTCCACCAGGCCCCCACTCATGTCCCCTATCACCCCCACCCCCCCGCCACCAGGGGCACCCTCCACCAGGCCCCCACTCATGTCTCCCACCACCCCCACCCCCCAGCAGTGCAGGGGCAGCCTCCACCAGGCCCCCACTCATGTCACCCACCACCCCCACCCCCCAGCCACCAGGGGCACCCTCCACCAGGCCCCCACTCATGTCTCCCACCACCCCCACCCCCCAGCAGTGCAGGGGCACCCTCCACCAGGCCCCCACTCATGTCTCCCACCACCCCCACCCCCCAGCCACCAGGGTCACCCTCCACCAGGCCCCCACTCATGTCTCCCACCACCCCCACCCCCCAGCAGTGCAGGGGCAGCCTCCACCATGCCCCAACTCATGTCTCCCACCACCCCCACCCCCCAGCAGTGCAGGGGCAGCCTCCACCAGGCCCCCACTCATGTCCCCTATCAACCCCACCCCCCCGCCACCAGGGGCACCCTCCATCAGGCCCCCACTCATGTCTCCCACCACCCCCACCCCCCAGCAGTGCAGGGGCAGCCTCCACCAGGTCCCCACTCATGTCTCCCACCACCCCCACCCCCCAGCAGTGCAGGGGCAGCCTCCACCAGGCCCCCACTCATGTCCCCTATCACCCCCACCCCCCCGCCACCAGGGGCACCCTCCACCAGGCCCCCACTCATGTCTCCCACCACCCCCACCCCCCAGCAGTGCAGGGGCAGCCTCCACCAGGCCCCCACTCATGTCTCCCACCACCCCCACCCCCCAGCCACCAGGGGCACCCTCCACCAGGCCCCCACTCATGTCTCCCACCACCCCCACCGCCCAGCAGTGCAGGGGCACCCTCCACCAGGCCCCCACTCATGTCACCCACCACCCCCACCCCCCAGCCACCAGGGTCACCCTCCACCAGGCCCCCACTCATGTCTCCCACCACCCCCACCCCCCAGCAGTGCAGGGGCAGCCTCCACCAGGCCCCCACTCATGTCTCCCACCACCCCCACCCCCCAGCAGTGCAGGGGCAGCCTCCACCAGGCCCCCACTCATGTCTCCCACCACCCCCACCCCCCAGCAGTGCAGGGGCACCCTCCACCAGGCCCCCACTCATGTCTCCCACCACCCCCACCCCCCAGCCACCAGGGTCACCCTCCACCAGGCCCCCACTCATGTCTCCCACCACCCCCACCCCCCAGCAGTGCAGGGGCAGCCTCCACCAGGCCCCCACTCATGTCTCCCACCACCCCCACCCCCCAGCAGTGCAGGGGCAGCCTCCACCAGGCCCCCACTCATGTCCCCTATCACCCCCACCCCCCCGCCACCAGGGGCACCCTCCACCAGGCCCCCACTCATGTCTCCCACCACCCCCACCCCCCAGCAGTGCAGGGGCAGCCTCCACCAGGCCCCCACTCATGTCTCCCACCACCCCCACCCCCCAGCAGTGCAGGGGCAGCCTCCACCAGGCCCCCACTCATGTCCCCTATCACCCCCACCCCCCCGCCACCAGGGGCACCCTCCACCAGGCCCCCACTCATGTCTCCCACCACCCCCACCCCCCAGCAGTGCAGGGGCAGCCTCCACCAGGCCCCCACTCATGTCTCCCACCACCCCCAGCCACCAGGGGCACCCTCCACCAGGCCCCCACTCATGTCTCCCACCACCCCCACCCCCCAGCAGTGCAGGGGCACCCTCCACCAGGCCCCCACTCATGTCACCCACCACCCCCACCCCCCAGCCACCAGGGTCACCCTCCACCAGGCCCCCACTCATGTCTCCCACCACCCCCACCCCCCAGCCACCAGGGGCACCCTCCACCAGGCCCCCACTCATGTCTCCCACCACCCCCACCCCCCAGCAGTGCAGGGGCAGCCTCCACCAGGCCCCCACTCATGTCTCCCACCACCCCCACCCCCCAGCAGTGCAGGGGCAGCCTCCACCAGGCCCCCACTCATGTCACCCACCACCCCCACCCCCCAGCCACCAGGGGCACCCTCCACCAGGCCCCCACTCATGTCTCCCACCACCCCCACCCCCCAGCAGTGCAGGGGCACCCTCCACCAGGCCCCCACTCATGTCTCCCACCACCCCCACCCCCCTGCCACCATGTGCAGCCACCACCAGGTCCTCACAATGTGCGTAATGGTCAGCCTCCACAGCCAAAAAGCCCTACCAAGTAACCCATTCACCCACATGGAAATGGAAATCACATGTTACACCCCCAATGTTCATGAAGCAAATGAACCCATGTCCGTCACACACATATTTTCCAATTGAATGGGAAAACACACAACATGACATGCATGAAACCAATGAGATGAAACCACACAGTGAACAATGTAAAAAAAAATGTATTAGAAAAAAATACGAATGCTAAAGAAAGAAAACTAACTACAATGTAAATGTGAAAAAAGAAGCTGCATGTCCGCATAAAAACACAAAACTAGAAAATCTAATCCAAAAAATTTTGTCCAAAGTGAAATGTCAAAACTCTCCGTGCAACAAAGAACTATGTACAAAAATAACAAGGCTCCATCATCACAACAGAACTAAGGAAACCTCCTAAAAAACCTACCTAAATATCAACTATATACAAAAAGTGGAGCAGTGTCCGTCGACTCCAAATCATAAGAAAAAACAAAGGAAACCTAAAACTAAAGAACTATATACAAAGGCGGCGGGCAAGTCCAGCGACTCACTCTGTGGTGTTCCGGGCCAGGGCATCATCGAACTCCTGTTCGATGTCCTGGAGGCGGTCCAGTTCCATGGCCCCGAGGGTCCGCAGGGACGACGCCGTGTCCTCCTCGAACCCCCTGCGGATTGCCTCGAGGCACTCGGCCCGCCTCAGGGCCCTCCGCATGGAGTTCTCCGCCCTGACCATTGTGAGCCGCGCCTCTTCCGCCCGCCGCCGCTCCGCACCTATGGCGTGGCCCAACCGCTGCCACACGGAAGACACTCTCTGTCCTGGGTCCTCCTGCCCTCCGGCCGATGCCTGCCCCTCCGATGTCGAAGGCCCCGAGCCTTCATGGCTCCCACCATCTTGCTGCTGCTGCTGCTCTGCCTCTGCCCGTGCACTGCCTCCTGCTGCCTGCACATCCTCCGCCGGCTGGGGTGCAGTTGTTGATGTGGCCACCCCTGCTGGACGTCCGACTCCCGACTGTGGCAGGGATGCCTCCTCCACCAGCCTGGCCGCACTGTCAGAGGCAGCTCCACAGGGCACCCAGGTGACTGATGGGTGGGAAGATGGCACAGAGGACGACTGGCGCGTAGGGGGTCCAGTTGAGGAGGGGGTCGGAACAAGCCCCATCAGACGGAGGAATCCGGTCTGGGTGACCTGTCCCAGCAGGCTGACGTGGTCAACGAGCCATTCGAGATGACGTGCAGTCTCTCCATGAAAAGACTGCAGGTCACCTCGCATGGCCCGTTGACGCAACGCCACACCAGCCAGGACAGGCTCAACCCGGACCTGGATAGCCACGTCCGCAGGCAGAGGAAGGCCAGTTGACGTCAGCTCATCCCCTGCCTGAAAACGGGTCTGGACGTAGGCATCCCTGCTGGTGCAAGATGATGCAGGGACAGGATCGGGGACAGGATTGCACACAGGCACCTCCGCGGCCGCCTGTGCTGCCTCCTGTCCCTGGTCCTGGACTGCACCACTAGCACCAGTGGGATCCCCACCTCCAGACCCCGTCTCTGGTGCTTGCACGGCCTCCTCCTCCACCAGACCCCCCACCAACCTGGATGACTCTGTGCCATCTTCCCCTGTTGGGCCCTGTGGGGTCCCAGCTGCCCCTTCTGCTGCCGAGGAGTCCAACTGCAACCTCCGCCTCTTGGACCTCCCCCCGGCAGCTGCGGCCTGGGACGCGGCACCGGACTCCTCACTCCCCGACGAGATGACAACACGGGAGGGGAGCCGGGCCTTGCGTCTCCGGCTGGCGGTCGGATCCCCGCCGCTGTGCTCCACAGCACCTTCTCCGCCCTCTTCATCAGTTGACGCTGCAGACAGGGAGAAACAAAACACAGGCATCAGGGCACTGTACAATGGACACATACACGCATGACAGTTGCACATGAGTGGCATTGGCAAACCTCAGACATGTCATCACAATCCCCAACACACATGTCATTGCAACTGGCACACATGAGCCATACCACAGCCATATCGCAACTGCCACCACCATCCCTACACATACAACAGCATCAGCAGCCAAAGGGGAGCCATACATCACATGCAACACAGGAAGTGCACCACACATGTACACACACCACCACACTTGCATGCATGTCTACACCTCTGCCAAGTGTCGCACTGTTCAGACGGGCATCCATGTCACATCTGCCAATCAGGCTTCCACATACCGCTGTCACATGCATCCATGTAGCATCACTGTTGCACCTTTGACAAATACACACACATGCACATGTACACAGTGCTCATACATGCAGCCGAAAACAACATACATGCCTGACATCACGGACATGTCTACTTACATACACATTCATCCAAACATGTGTGCACGCACATCTGCATTTGCCATGCAAGCCCACACACACAAGCACCATCCATGTCTCACACATTACAGCCCTCGCATGTGTCAGCCCCACGGCCCTGTACACCCCCACCCATACTCCACCCCATACAAACAGATGTGCAACCGGCACAATGGGGAATGATCACCACACGCCCTGCTCACAACCAGGATGCATGTACACTCACCGCTCGACTCCAGACGGCTCTGCTTCTCTAGGACCTGGACGTGGAGCGCTGGGGATATGCGTTCCAGGACCCCCATCTGTTCTTCCGACAAGTGGCCCCGGCGCCCCTTGGCATCCGCTGCCTTCAAGAGGCGCCGGGCCTTGTTCAGGGTCCTGGACCTGAAGTCCTCCCAGCGCTTCCTGACATGTTGTAAGTCCCGGACTGCCACCCCCTCCGCGTTGATGGCAGTCACGATGTCAGTCCAGATCCGAGTCCGTCCTTCCTTGTCGGCGCGGGAACTTCCAAAGAGGGCATCATACTGCCCCAGGACTTGCTCCACCAGGACACCAACTTCGGTGGCACTGAAGCTGGTGCCCCTCTGCCTCTCTGGCCGGGGGTTGTCAGTGGTCACAGATGGTGTTAGCCCCGACATGACAACCCCAGAGGCAGGAGTGGGTGGGCAACTGGGTCCTGGGGCTGGGCTGTGGAGCGATGGAATTCCAGTCGGGAGTCTTCTGTTCCAGCAGGGGTGGTCACAGCAACAGCACCCCTGGCTGATGTGCAGGCAGCAAATGGCAGTGCACGTGGGCAGCAGGCAGTCAGGCAGCAGCAGATAGCAGGTGGGAGAGTGCTCGGGGCTCTGGGGGGCAGTAATTCGGCCTTCTGGGCAGGAGCGTGGTCTCCCGTGTGCTCACGCGTGGCCAGCTTGGTACGGAGTGAATTGGCACGTGAAAATCCTGCACGTCAGCGTGAAAACCGAGGAAAGGCCCTTAGCGCTTAAGCACGTCAGCACGCATACGCGATTCCATTGGACCAAAGGCCCTCAGCGCGTAAGCGCGTCTGTGACGTGACCCGCACGGGTGTTTCCCACACAGCACGTGATGACAGAGCACACGTGGAAAGACTGCACGTCAGAGTCTCATCGCGTGTAATTGGACAAAAGTGCGTGTACACGCGATTGGCCTATGTACGTGTATATGAGGTGTGCGCGGACACTTACACACGCAAGTACGTCAGCGCACCTGTATCCCGGTGTACGGCCATTTCCACCAATCACACGCAATGAGACTCTGACGTGCAGTCTTTCCACGTGTGCTCTGTCATCACGTGCTGTGTGGGAAACACCCGTGCGGGTCACGTCACAGACGCGCCTACGCGCTGAGGGCCTTTGGTCCAATGGAATCGCGTATGCGTGCTGACGCGCTTACGCGCTAAGGGCCTTTCCTCGGTTTTCACGCTGACGTGCAGGATTTTCACGTGCCAATTCACTCCGTACCAAGCTGGCCACGCGTGAGCACACGGGAGACCACGCTCCTGCCCAGAAGGCCGAATTACTGCCCCCCAGAGCCCCGAGCACGCTCCCACCTGCTATCTGCTGCTGCCTGACTGCCTGCTGCCCACGTGCACTGCCATTTGCTGCCTGCACATCAGCCAGGGGTGCTGTTGCTGTGACCACCCCTGCTGGAACAGAAGACTCCCGACTGGAATTCCATCGCTCCACAGCCCAGCCCCAGGACCCAGTTGCCCACCCACTCCTGCCTCTGGGGTTGTCATGTCGGGGCTAACACCATCTGTGACCACTGACAACCCCCGGCCAGAGAGGCAGAGGGGCACCAGCTTCAGTGCCACCGAAGTTGGTGTCCTGGTGGAGCAAGTCCTGGGGCAGTATGATGCCCTCTTTGGAAGTTCCCGCGCCGACAAGGAAGGACGGACTCGGATCTGGACTGACATCGTGACTGCCATCAACGCGGAGGGGGTGGCAGTCCGGGACTTACAACATGTCAGGAAGCGCTGGGAGGACTTCAGGTCCAGGACCCTGAACAAGGCCCGGCGCCTCTTGAAGGCAGCGGATGCCAAGGGGCGCCGGGGCCACTTGTCGGAAGAACAGATGGGGGTCCTGGAACGCATATCCCCAGCGCTCCACGTCCAGGTCCTAGAGAAGCAGAGCCGTCTGGAGTCGAGCGGTGAGTGTACATGCATCCTGGTTGTGAGCAGGGCGTGTGGTGATCATTCCCCATTGTGCCGGTTGCACATCTGTTTGTATGGGGTGGAGTATGGGTGGGGGTGTACAGGGCCGTGGGGCTGACACATGCGAGGGCTGTAATGTGTGAGACATGGATGGTGCTTGTGTGTGTGGGCTTGCATGGCAAATGCAGTTGTGCGTGCACACATGTTTGGATGAATGTGTATGTAAGTAGACATGTCCGTGATGTCAGGCATGTATGTTGTTTTCGGCTGCATGTATGAGCACTGTGTACATGTGCATGTGTGTGTATTTGTCAAAGGTGCAACAGTGATGCTACATGGATGCATGTGACAGCGGTATGTGGAAGCCTGATTGGCAGATGTGACATGGATGCCCGTCTGAACAGTGCGACACTTGGCAGAGGTGTAGACATGCATGCAAGTGTGGTGGTGTGTGTACATGTGTGGTGCACTTCCTGTGTTGCATGTGATGTATGGCTCCCCTTTGGCTGCTGATGCTGTTGTATGTGTAGGGATGGTGGTGGCAGTTGCGATATGGCTGTGGTATGGCTCATGTGTGCCAGTTGCAATGACATGTGTGTTGGGGATTGTGATGACATGTCTGAGGTTTGCCAATGCCACTCATGTGCAACTGTCGTGCGTGTATGTGTCCATTGTACAGTGCCCTGATGCCTGTGTTTTGTTTCTCCCTGTCTGCAGCGTCAACTGATGAAGAGGGCGGAGAAGGTGCTGTGGAGCACAGCGGCGGGGATCCGACCGCCAGCCGGAGACGCAAGGCCCGGCTCCCCTCCCGTGTTGTCATCTCGTCGGGGAGTGAGGAGTCCGGTGCCGCGTCCCAGGCCGCAGCTGCCGGGGGGAGGTCCAAGAGGCGGAGGTTGCAGTTGGACTCCTCGGCAGCAGAAGGGGCAGCTGGGACCCCACAGGGCCCAACAGGGGAAGATGGCACAGAGTCATCCAGGTTGGTGGGGGGTTTGGTGGAGGAGGGGGCCGCGCAAGCACCAGAGACAGGGTCTGGAGGTGGGGATCCCACTGGTGCTAGTGGTGCAGTGCAGGACCAGGGACAGGAGGCAGCACAGGCGGCCGCGGAGGTGCCTGTGTGCAATCCTGTCCCCGATCCTGTCCCTGCATCATCTTGCACCAGCAGGGATGCCTACGTCCAGACCCGTTTTCAGGCAGGGCATGAGCTGACGTCAACTGGCCTTCCTCTGCCTGCGGACGTGGCCATCCAGGACAGGGTTGAGCCTGTCCTGGCTGGTGTGGCGTTGCGTCAACGGGCCATGCGAGGTGACCTGCAGTCTTTTCATGGAGAGACTGCACGTCATCTCGAATGGCTCGTTGACCACGTCAGCCTGCTGGGACAGGTCACCCAGGCCGGATTCCGCTGTCTGATGGGGCTTGCTCCGACCCCCTCCTCAACTGGACCCCCTACGCGCCAGTCGTCCTCTGTGCCATCTTCCCACCCATCAGTCACCTGGGTGCCCTGTGGAGCTGCCTCTGACAGTGCGGCCAGGCTGGTGGAGGAGGCATCCCTGCCACAGTCGGGAGTCGGACGTCCAGCAGGGGTGGCCACATCAACAGGTGCACCCCAGCCGGCGGAGGATGTGCAGGCAGCAGGAGGCAGTGCACGGGCAGAGGCAGAGCAGCAGCAGCAGCAAGATGGTGGGAGCCATGAAGGCTCGGGGCCTTCGACATCGGAGGGGTAGGCATCGGCCGGAGGGCAGGAGGACCCAGGACAGAGAGTGTCTTCCGTGTGGCAGCGGTTGGGCCACGCCATAGGTGAGCGGCGGCGGGCGGAAGAGGCGCGGCTCACAATGGTCAGGGCGGAGAACTCCATGCGGAGGGCCCTGAGGCGGGCCGAGTGCCTCGAGGCAATCCGCAGGGGGTTGGAGGAGGACACGGCGTCGTCCCTGCGGACCCTCGGGGCCATGGAACTGGACCGCCTCCGGGACATCGAACAGGAGTTCGATGATGCCCTGGCCCGGAACACCACAGAGTGAGCCGCTGGACTTGCCCGCCGCCTTTGTATATAGTTCTTTAGTTTTAGGTTTCCTTTCGTTCTTATTATTATTTGGAGTCGACGGACACTGCTCCACTTTTTGTATATAGTTGATATTTAGGTAGGTTTTTTAGGAGGTTTCCTTAGTTCAGTTGTGATGATGGACCCTTGTTATTTTTGTACATAGTTCTTTGTTGCATGGAGAGTTTTTACATTTCACTTTGGACATAATTTTTTTGATTTGATTTTCTAGTTTTGTGTTTTTATGCGGACATGCAGCTTATTTTTTCACATTTACATTGTAGTTATTTTCTTTCTTTGGCATTTGTATTTTTTTCAATACATTTTTTTTCCATTGTTCACTGTGTGGTTTCATTTCATTGGTTTCATGCATGTCATGTTGTGTGTTTTCCCATTCAATTTGAAAATATGTGTGTGACGGACATGGGTTCATTTGCTTCATGTACATTGGGGGTGTAACATGTGATTTCCATTTCCATGTGGGTGAATGGGTTACTTGGTAGGTCTTTTTGGCTGTGGAGGCTGACCATTACGCACATGATTGGGGATTGTGAGGACCTGGTGGGGGCTGCACATGGTGGCAGGCGGGTGGGGGTGCAGGGGGACATGAGTGGGGGCCTGGTGGAGGTTGAGCCTGCACTGCTGGGGGGTGGGGGTGGTGGGAGACATGAGTGGGGGCCTGGTGGAGGGTGACCCTGCACTGCTGGGGGGTGGGGGTGATGGGAGACATGAGTGGGGGCCTGGTGGAGGGTGACCCTGGTGGCTGGGGGGTGGGGGTGGTGGTAGACATGAGTGGGGGCCTGGTGGAGGGTGACCCTGCACTGCTGGGGTGTGGGGGTGGTGGGAGACATGAGTTGGACATGGATGGGGGACTGCTGGCAGGTGCCCCACAGTGCTGGGGGGTGGGGGTGGTGGGAGACATGAGTTGGACATGGGTGGGGGCCTGCTGGCAGGTGCCCCACAGTGCTGGGGGGTGGGGGTGGTGGGAGACATGAGTGGGGCCCTGGTGGAGGGTGACCCTGGTGGCTGGGGGGTGGGGGTGGTGGGAGACATGAGTTGGACATGGGTGGGGGCCTGCTGGCAGGTGCCCCACAGTGCTGGGGGGTGGGGGTGGTGGGAGACATGAGTTGGACATGGGTGGGGGCCTACTGGCAGGTGCCCCACAGTGCTGGGGGGTGGGGGTGGTGGGAGACATGAGTTGGACATGGGTGGGGGCCTGCTGGCAGGTGCCCCACAGTGCTGGGGGGTGGGGGTGGTGGGAGACATGAGTTGGACATGGGTGGGGGCCTACTGGCAGGTGCCCCACAGTGCTGGGGGGTGGGGGTGGTGGGAGACATGAGTGGGGCCCTGGTGGGGGGTGACCCTTGTGGCTGGGGGGTGGAGGCGGGGGGTGACATGAGTGGGGGCCTGGTGGAGGGTGACCCTGGTGGCTGGGGGGTGGGGGTGGTGAGAGACATGAGTTGGACATGGGTGGGGGCCTACTGGCAGGTGCCCCACAGTGCTGGGGTGTGGGGGTGGTGGGAGACATGAGTTGGACATGGGTGGGGGCCTGCTGGCAGGTGCCCCACAGTGCTGCGGGGTGGGGGTGGTGGGAGACATGAGTGGGGCCCTGGTGGAGGGTGACCCTGGTGGCTGGGGGGTGGGGGTGGTGGGAGACATGAGTTGGACATGGGTGGGGGCCTATTGGCAGGTGCCCCACAGTGCTGGGGGGTGGGGGTGGTGGGGGACATGAGTTGGACATGGGTGGGGGACTGCTGGCATGTGCCCCACAGTGCTGGGGGGTGGGGGTGCAAGGGGACATGTGTTGGTGTTCATTAGTTCAAGGAGACATGTGCCTTTGCTGGGGGGCATGCCCATGTTGGGTGGGCTGCCTGCGGGACATGACCAGGGATGCAGGGTAGTCCCCTGTGGTGTGGGCTGCCTGCAGGGGCCGTGGAGGGTGTACAGGGTACACCTGGGAGGACCCACACTGTCAAATCACATGTGGGACTCCCCGGCACCCCTGAAATACACGTACCGTGCAGAAATCGCGTGTAAAACTTCCCGCGCACCCCTGAAATACACGCGCCCAGGCTATTCGCGTGTAAAACTTCCCGCGCACCCCTCTAATACACGGGCCCAGGCTATTCGCGTGTGGAACTCCCCGCGCACCCCTGAAATACACGCGCCCAGGCTATTCGCGTGTGGAACTTCCCGCGCACCCCTGAAATACACGCGCCCAGGCTATTCGCGTGTGGAACTTCCCGCGCACCCCTGAAATACACGCGCCCAGGCTATTCGCGTGTGGAACTTCCCGCGCACCCCTCAAATTCACGCGCCCAGGCTATTCGCGTGTGGAACTTCCCGCGAACCCCTGAAATACACGCGCCCAGGCTATTCGCGTGTGGAACTTCCCGCGCACCCCTGAAATACACGCGCCCAGGCTATTCGCGTGTGGAACTTCCCGCGCACCCCTCAAATTCACGCGCCCAGGCTATTCGCGTGTGGAACTTCCCGCGAACCCCTGAAATACACGCGCCCAGGCTATTCGCGTGTGGAACTTCCCGCGCACCCCTGAAATACACGCGCCCAGGCTATTCGCGTGTGGAACTTCCCGCGCACCCCTGAAATACACGCGCCCAGGCTATTCGCGTGTGGAACTTCCCGCGAACCCCTGAAATACACGCGCCCAGGCTATTCGCGTGTGGAACTTCCCGCGAACCCCTGTAATACACGTAGCCCGCTCCCCCAGGCCCGATCGCGTGAGGAACTTCCCGCGCACCCCTCAAATTCACGCGCCCAGGCTATTCGCGTGTGAAACTTCACGCGAACCCCTGAAATACACGTAGCACGCTCCCCCAGGCCCGATCGCGTGAGGAACTTCACGCGAACCCCTGTAATACACGTAGCCCGCTCCCCCAGGCCCGATCGCGTGTGGAACTTCCCGCGCACCCCTCAAATTCACGCGCCCAGGCTATTCGCGTGTGAAACTTCACGCGAACCCCTGAAATACACGTAGCACGCTCCCCCAGGCCCGATCGCGTGAGGAACTTCACGCGAACCCCTGTAATACACGTAGCCCGCTCCCCCAGGCCCGATCGCGTGTGGAACTTCACGCGAACCCCTGAAATACACGTAGCCCGCTCCCCCAGGCCCGATCGCGTGAGGAACTTCACGCGAACCCCTGTAATACACGTAGCCCGCTCCCCCAGGCCCGATCGCGTGAATAACTTCACGCGAACCCCTGTGATGCACGTACCCTGCAAATCACGTGTGACACTTCCCGCGCACCCCGGTATACATGCACACGTATTTTTTGTCAGCGGGTGTCCGTGTTTGTGGGTACCCCTTTGCACGTCATTTTTCCTGGAGGGCCACAGTATGGGACATTCATCATGGCAGTATATAGGTGCTATTTGTTGGCGCACCTTTTGGCGCACATTTCTTACAGCCGCAGAGACGCTACCGCCTCCTTTCTTGTGGCGGTCGTGTTTGTGCCTGTGCGCTGGTTTGAGCGTGCGCTTTTTTCCCCTATTCTATTCCATGAATACGTGTTGTAGGCGAGCGTGTGGGCGTTCCGCGCACTTGTGCCCTGTACTTCCCCCGTGACGCCCACGTTTTGGCAAGTTGTTCCCCATTCCGAGTGTTACGCCCGTGTTCCGCCTACTTTTATTGCGTGCGCCGCGCTATGTGCGAATTTCGCTGTGGCCTGTGCGATTTTCGCTGTGACCTGGCGCACGCTGTTAGATGGCCTGTGCGCCAACGTGCGCCGCGCACTTTTTTATCGCACATCCGCTGGTTTTCTCGCGCACGGCCTTCCATGAATCGACGTGCGCTGCTTTTCGTGCGATTTTCGCACTTGCACTGCGATTTTCGCTATTCCACTGCGATTCGCACGTTTTTGCCCACTTGCGCCGCGCTAATTATTCCATGAATCGGCCTCTAAGCCTCATTTCACTTTATCTTTTCTACTTAATCAATACTCTAGATATCACAAATAAACAATTCTTTTTAAATACACAATTTTTTCTTGTCGCTCTTCGACACTTCACTTTTCTTCTGACTTGCATACATATAACATACAAAACATGCAAAAATACTTGGCCAGCCCACATGTATCTTCTAGCCAGCGCTCGTCGTGGACCTTCATTGCCCCTAATTATTTACCCCGATGGGGGGTGTAAAATATTTTCCTTAACAGACCTGTCTGTTTGTCTCCTGTAGATCTATTTCTAGATTTTAAGATATTTTCTTCTGACACTCCTGAGTGCAGGTCTCTGGGCTATCCTATGGAACGCTCATCGTCCATATATCTCTTATTCAGTTCCTCTTATCAGTATTCATAATACACAACCAACCCTCGGTTACCTTTTCCCCTTGTTAGTTTTCCCCAAGCATACAGTTTGCCATGTTCGCCAATCTGCTCACCATTTGTCTTTCGGCTTCCGAGCCCTGGTATCGTCTCCTCCTCAATCAGCCGATTCAGCCTTCCATCCGTTCAGCTTCCCGTAGAAGTCGGTAGAGGTTTCCGTGGAGAAAGACGAGAGACTCGTCCTACCTAACATTGCAAGGGTTTGTACTTTAATCGAACCGCTATCTACAGGGAGCTTCAACGGGTACATCATCCGAAGCCGCACAGCTCAGTCTCAAAGCTTTTAACAAAAACTGTTATTTTATAACAAAAAATCGTCACTGCTGACATCATATTACATTTCAAAGGACAAAACTTATGGGCACCTGTGATTGGCTTTCCATCTAAGTATATGTTCTATATAGCAAGAGGTTATGATTGGGTACTTAAGTCAGGTGCGCATCAGACCCCACCCCCAATAACTGGTCACTATTGTTGTCACTAAATACACGATTCATTGGATCTTCATGCTATAGGGCTCTTCATTATGCGGACCACTATGATTCATTTGGCACTCTTGTACCCTACCGGAATATTCCTCACGCTAGCAGCACACAGGCTACCATCACAGGTGCATGGCAGCTCAGCGTGATAATGCCTCCCCTCCAACTAACCCACTATCTGTCAACACTCCTTTAGTTTGTTCAGATAATTAGCTTTTGTACTTGGCCTTGTAGCTGTGTACTTCGTCTGGGAAATAAAGGGAGAATAGCTTCACTGTGTCTTAGTTTCGGTACAGCCTGACCTTAGCCATTCCGATTTTGCTCATGTGACTTGAAGACCACGCTTTTCAAGCCTTTTGCAGTATTTAATCCCTTTAAATGATGACCTGTAGAAACCATTACTGTTTTTTCATACTGCTTCAAACAAGAGCGTGTTATTTTCTAACTTTGTTGTAGCTTTCTTGACAGGCATCAGTTACACTGTGGTCTTTCCCTTGGTTCAGGACCAGCCCCATCATCCTCGAAACTTGCCATGCCATCAGTAATTTCCAGCTGCGCTGCTCATTTTGAAAGTCTTTTTCTTGTTCATGAACATTCAGGCCTGCTAAACGTGCGTTGTGGAATATCCAGATCATATACATTCCTATGTATTTACAGTGCCGCATTGCCGCAATCTAATTCACTATGTAGCCAGCCTTTTGAATACTTCACCTACTTGCTTTTCCAGCAATTGTGCACGCGTAAACTGATTTATTTATTGTTCAATGTTTCTATAGACAACATCTTCATCTTGAGCCGAAATGTTGTTCATCTGTAACGTCTATTCTTGACATCTTTAGATAATACTTATGTTTCTTCTCTCTATCCAGCTTCTAGATATGTCAACTCCCTTTCATGTGACGTCATCGGGCTTCTTTCTGTGTTCAAATGCACATTTCTTCCGGTACGTCATCCAAAACAGTGCTATGTCTTTGTCCAGTTAGATAGGGTTTCCTTAATGAATATCTTGCCTCGAAGGTTCTCTGTGGTATTGCTACACTAACTCGAACTGCATATGTTGTCATCTCTGGTTCCCAAAATATAGGCAAAATAGGGGCGGAGCGTGGAGTGAGGAGTGAGGATGTCTGACTGTACCTCTACACTTACATAAATGATGGATAGGGTGTCCTGCCCACAGAGAATACTTGTTAAGAACTTTTACTCATACTGCTTCAAACAAGAGCGTGTTCTTTTCTCACTTTGTTGTAGCTTTCTTGACAGGCATCAGTTACACTGTGGTCTTTCCCTTGGTTCAGGACCAGCCCCATCATCCCCGAAACTTGCCATGCCATCAGTAATTTCCAGCTGCGCTGCTCATTTTGAAAGTCTTTTTCTTGTTCATGAACTTTCAGGCCTGCTAAACGTGCGTTGTGGAATATCCAGATCATATACATTCCTATGTATATACATTGCCGCATTGCCGCAATCTAATTCACTACGTAGCCAGCCTTTTGAATACTTCACCTACTTGCTTTTCCAGCAATTGTGCACGTGTAAACTGATTTATATATTCTTCAATGTTTCTATAGACAGCATCTTCATCTTGAGCCCGAAATGTTGCTCATCTGTAACGTCTATTCTTGACATCTTTAGAGAATACTTGTTATGTTTCTTCTCTCTATCCAGCTTCTAGATATGTCAACTCCCTTTCATGTGATGTCATCGGGCTTCTTTCTGTGTTCAAATGCACATTTCTTCCGGTACGTCATCCAAAACAGTTCTATGTCTTCGTCCAGTTAGATAGGGTTTCCTTAATGGATATCTTGTCTCGAAGGTTCTCTGCGGTATTGTTACACTAACTGGAACTGCACATGTCGTCATCTCTGGTTCCCAAAATATAGGCAACATAGGGGCGGAGCGTGGAGTGAGGAGTGAAGATGTCTGACTGTACCTCTACACTTACGTAAATGATGGATAGGGTGTCCTGCCCACAGAGAATATTTGTTAAGAACGTCTACCCTTCACCAGTGGTATATGGGGCAGCACGGCCATAATGGGCAATGGGGCATCGACCCACCACTCTTTATGGATGAGTCAAGCCAGCCCAGTGCAAAGATTGAGCATTTCCCCAGCTGCAGCAGGCAGCTGAGAGGGAGCGCTGATGGGCTGGTTTTAATTGGACTGTCAAAGGTTAATGCGGTTTCTCTTTGACAGTTCAGTAGTACCCCAGCGCCCATGTCTAATGAGCCCTGAAAGACTGAGGGCATTTTGCTTCCAGACTTGAATGGCCCATTGGGGATGCAGGCGGAGATACAATAGGGCTGAATGTGAGAGGGGGCACTATTGGGCGGATAGGGGGTCATTATGAATGGGCTCCATCTACATTGCGTATATGCAGGAGCCAGGACACACTCTCTGCTTCCTGTTGTATGCTGCATGGAAGGGGGAGGTACCTCATGGGGCAGACAATGTAAGGCCAGGTTGACTGCAGTCTGGAGTGGGGTTGTAGGTAAGGAAATAAATTGTATATTTGTGTTTGCATGTATGTGAGGGTTTGTGTTTGTAAGTGTGTGCATGAATGAGAGAGTTTATGTTGATTGGGTGTGCATGTGAATGAGAGAGTGCATAAATCCTGTATGGATGAGAGGGTGACTGAAGAAGGAATGCTAATGCATGTGTGTGAATGCAAGATTGAATGAAGAATGCATGCTGATGCGAGTATGTGAATGTGAGAGATGCTGAGAATAAATGCTGTATGACTGCTTATGCGTGTGTCCTGGGCTGGCAGCAGGCCTATAACTGGGGTGCTTTCCCGAGGACATGCATTTTCTATTAGTTTCGGGATGGCATGTATTACTAGGCATCAAGGGTGAAGGCAGCATGATGACTGGACCCACCAATGTGAGTATTCCTTCATGGTACTGGCCCACATGGGTGGGTCCAGACATCAAACTGCCTTCACCCTTGATAAACAGTAAAAAATGCCAGCCCCAAATTAAAAATAAATGTCTTCCTGGCTGCTGCCCCTGCTGTATTGGAGCCATTTAGGAAGAGAACACCTAATGCTTGAAATAGATTTTGTGAATATATGCTAGGGGTAGTAAGCTTCAAGTCCCCAAACTCCAGTAATGAACAAAGGAAAAGAATGAAAATCTGCATGCTCATTTTTAAAATGTATGTTCCTCATAAGATAAAAAATACAAAGCATTCAAATTTGTATTTGGCATGGTGGGTCAAGTCTGGGCATGTTTCTTTACTGTAGCAGGGAATGTTTAACTGGGCAACAAGAGTGAAGGCAGCATGGTGCGTGTGCCTATGTTCTACTAGCACACATTGCTGGGACCGGTATGGGCATGTTTCTTTACTGTGGCATGGCATTTTATACTGGGCAACAAGGGTGAAGGCAGCATGGTGAGTGTTCCTGTGTGGTACTGGCCCACATTGGTGGGCCCAGTCTGAGCATGGTCTTTACTCTGGCATAGTGTTCTTTTTTTGTACCTCAATGGTATAGGCAGCATAATGAATGTTCCCACATGGTCCTGGATCACATTTGTGGGTTAAGTCTAGACAAATCTTCACTGTTGCATAGCAAATTTACTGGGCATCAAGGGTGAAGGCAGCATGATGAATGTTCCTACATGATATTGGCCCAGATTGGTAGTTCCAGTCTGAACATGTTCCTTTTTTATGGCACACATTTGTACTGTCCATCAAGGAAGAAGTCAGCATAATGAGTGTTCAAACGTGGTAATGGCCCACATGGGTGGGTCCAGTATGTTTAAATCCTCACTGGGGATTTCTTTTTACTGGGCATCAAGGGTGAAGATATCAAGATGAGTGTTCCTACATGGTACTGGCTCAAATAAGTGTACTGAGTCTGGACATATTTCTTTACTATGGCATGGCATTTTACCTGGGCATTGGGGCTGAAGGTGGTACGATAAGTGTTCTTATGTGGTAATGGCCCACATTGATGGAGACAATCTGGTCATAATTTTTACTTTGGCATAACATTTGTCACTGGACATCAATGGTAAAGACAGCAAGTTGGGTGTTATGTTGTGGCTGGTCTGTCCTACATTTGTGCACCCAGTCTTATTATGCTTTCCTACTGTGGCATGGCATTTCTTACTAAACATAATGGGTAAAGAAACCATGATAAGTGTTAATACCTGGCTAAACTGGCCTACTTTGGTGAACCCACCGTGGACATATTTACTTATTGTGGCATGCCATTCTGTACTGGTAAGGCCAACTGGAGTATGTACTTCTATGGTTACACTGGCATACATTGGGGCTGCCTCCAAGTTATATCCACCATGAAAATGTTTTTGGAACTGGCATATATTATGGGTAAAGGCAAGATGGAAATGAATTGGAAAAGGCTCCTCTGCAATTTTGGTGACTTGCATGCATTGGATTTGTTCATGTGTTACCCTACAAAAACAATTGCAAACTATGGATTTGTACACAATAGTTCACAGAAAGTGTGCTGCAAATACATGCTTTCAACCCTGTATTTTAAAATTGGTCGTGGGGGCGAACCCCCTTAATCTCCCTTGGTTGATTTGGGCGCCCTCTCTCTGCTTGGTCACTCTGGGATATTCAGGGTAACCATTTACGCATCAAGAATTAAACAATTCACCACCCGCCACACAGTCAATAAGTAGCTCCGCCTACTGCTGTCTGGTAGGGACCATGCCCAATACGGCCTTACAAGTCTCAGTTGCAGTGCAAATACAAATGGCACGTAAAGCAGTGACTTTTGTCGTAGCCGGGATATTAGGGAGGCTTGCAACCTCCCGGAGGACACTCTCTTGGCAGAGTTGCACAGAATAAAAAAGCTGTAAGGGTCATGGCGACTTTGACCCTTGTACCATGAGTTGTACTGGAGAGGGGCCTATGAAGCTGCAAGATGGCGCAGAGATTGGGTAATGGTTCTGTAACAACTGTAAAGTCTCAAACTAAGGGAGGAATGCACTGATGATGAGATCCGAGGGTAAATGCTGTTTTGCAACTGCGCAACTTCAACGCCTCTGACAGCTGACCTTGACAGCTGCTGAATAAAGAGCTCCCAGAAAGCATTGCTTCTCAGCACTCTATGCTCCCATTTGCAGTCAGCGAATGCCCGTCAGCCACTACAGAACGTGCTACTGTCCTTCCTTCAGGTGCATTACATTACTGCCCACCTGTGCTAATCATGAAGGTCCCCCATGGATACTTATCTCTCATAGTGCTTATATGTAAGTTACCGGCCCTCTTGAAATTGGGTCGGTAGCAACTGTTTAGTTCACATGCAAAGCTAATCAGGCTCCCAGATGATAATGCACTGGATTTAATGTCAACCTTTGTCAGAAGTGGAATTACATAAAGGTTCTCAAGTTCTGTACTCAATCATTATTTCATTACACCATAGCCATCTAGGGATTTTGTTTTCAGAGGGGAACGCTCTCATGCTTTGCCGTTCCCAGTGAAGGGCACGAGTAAGGTTATGCACAAGAGAGCATGGGTGACGGATCCCGTAAACCCCAACTGCATATGCGGAAGAATACGATGTGTTCAGGATAAAAAGGCTTAATTATATATTGCAGGCCATACAATTCTTAAATGTGTCACTAAGAATGTTTTTGAGACAGACTGTGACTTCCACAGTACATTTTATGCAAGGTCACCTAAACTCTTGAACGTTAAACCTTCATAAAAGGAAACACACCATCTTCTGCCCACTGGCATTCACTAAATATGCTTTTATCGTCTGTGGTCGCTTTTGTCCTTTTAATTGTGGCCTTTAAATGTTCCCCGAGAAGCTTAATGCTGAGCACGGAATGTTTTACCAAACCTCAGTTTCAATGTCGAGATGTTTTGTTTACGTCGATGATCCATTGCTTAATAATGCCTTCTCTCCACTCAGTAGCAGTGGTAAGCAAGAGTGTCATTGCCAACTGCAGTATGTGGCAGGACGTTGTTTTGTAAGAACTGGGATGTGCAGTTACTGTAAAGGGTGCTCGAGATGGCGGATCTCAGGTTCAGCACGGCCCGCTGCCTCTGCAATTAATTCTACTCACAGGCCGCTGTTTAGTGAATTACAACGACAGTAAATACCTATAACCAGTCACAAATCACACATAAACCGGTCAACATAGTTCGGGATACGTGACAGTCTAAATGAAGGTGAAATAACATATATTCATTTCCCTTTTTGATAAGGTGTGCCGTGCCATCACTTCTGGTGCATGTATGTGTAGTCTAATCTACCCAGAAAAACATTTCACACCTGCACATCGGTTAAACCATTTGGATTTGAATGGAGGTCATTTTTCGCATACAAATTGGTAAACTGAAAGGAAAAGAATATGTTGCATGTTGGGCTTGACATTTTCGGTAACCAATGTATGGGCGATACCATTGCTATAAAGTATGTAGAGGGGCGAGGTGTTAAGAAGCAGAGTACCGTGTTGGCTGGCAAATGTTGTGGCATGAATTGGCTGAACTACTAAATGTTGTTTTGTGTTACATTCCACCATATAAACCAACACAGGATTGGTTAAATGTATTTCTCAGGATATGGTGCTCTGACTTTTGATGTTGCGTGCCTGGGCTTTCATGTGAGGAGAGCAAAGTTCTGCGACCTTTCTTTTTTCCTTCATTATCTGCCCTTGCAGATATTCATGATTCTTGACAGCCCAAGGACAGATAAGTCCCACTCCACTTTCCCAGTGCATGCATGTCGCAATGAGACATGGAAAATTGACACAAATAAATCTGTTAACTGCCAGCTACTTCGAGCTGGCAGCAGAGCAGTCAGAGTGATGTGGGTGGGGCTGGGGGCTAGAGTCCCAGGCCAGGTTGAACAAGCCCGATTGGCTCAAGGAACCCGATCAAGTGATGCTGGGGCACATCTGTAGAAGGGACTGAATCTTGGCAATTTGCTTTAAAGAAAAGACCATTTTAGGAATATTAGAATAACCAAAGAATCATAAATATTAAGTATGCCTGTGATGGTGATTCAAGCATCACATACTTCTGAGCCTGTAATGCACAATAGGCTCTTTTTTCTTTTTTTCTTTTATTGTTGCATGCATAGTTTAAGAGAAACCTTACACAACATAAATAGACAAAAAGAAAGAAAGTCATTAAAAAAGAAAGAGTGCATTGTTCTCACATAAAATCCAAATACGAACAAAATCCATATTCATATAAAATATCATAAAAAGAAAAAGACAAAAAAAGAAAAAGAAAAAATAGTTCAGTTCAATTCTCCAAAGTCCACATATCCCAATAAATAATTTTATATTTTCCAAATGTATCTTATACAGTTCAAAAGTACTGCAGGTTAAAAAAAGATTTAAGGCTAAAACCAAAGAAATACTGGTGCCCCACATGCACCTGGACCAAAACAGATTCCTAAATACTTCCGATTTACAAGTAGCTTTTTCCTTGAAACATTTGGTACATTTATCCTCAAACTGGGGACACATGATAACCAGATGTCTCAATGTGTCAGAGGAATCATGAATTCCACAAAACCTACATTTGTTGTCCGATATATTGTTAATAAGTAATAATGGAGTATCCCTCCGTTGCTTGATCCTCTTGAAAATAGGCAGTTGGTTTAGCCTAAAACACATATAGGTCATACGAATGGTAGGACCTATCTCCATTGGTAAACACTCTCTAGAATGGGGGAATTGAGAATACTCCTCATAGATCTGTAAGAGGTAATACAATCGACTGTCTCAGCCCAGTCGGTCTTAAACAGAATTGTTGTTATGTTCCCTGGTCTCTGCACAAGATCTTCCTGGGTAATCCCATTGTATGCCAATACTGATCTAATCCGTTGGCTAAACTCCTGAATAACGAGAGCAGTTCTGGCATGCATGGCTAGATTTAAATTCTCCAACAGGGAATTCTTTGGGGGATCAATTATTTTTCTGTACACAGAGAGCTGCCTCCAAACATACCTGTTCTTTAGAGAAACAAGGCACAGCTCATGTCTTATGACAGGGTTAGGGATAGCCATCGAAAGACCCAACACCTTCTTCCATAGCTTCCCTTGTATGATGTTTAAAGTGTGTCCGATATTGTGGATACAAAGGTCGAGGCCATACAAAATTATTGTTTCAAATTTGGCTAGATAGTTGCGCCTCAAGGATAGCAGTGAAAATGTACATACTTTATGCTACAACAAGTTCAGTTGTGCAGTTCTCTTGTTTTAGCAAGTAAAATGCTTGTCCAAGATTCAATGCTAACCCTATTAGTGAGGTAATAGCCCAAATAGATTACAGCCTTGACCTGTTCCACATTATCCGGCCCCATAGTCCAAGCACAGAGCTGTGACTTCATTCTCAGAGAAAAACACCAGGACCTTAGATTTGGAAGCATTGGGCAAACGTTTATTGTCCAAAGCATATTTAAAGAACAACTGCATTTTTCTTCTTAAGCCTCTCAGAGTTCTATCGAGAAGGATGAAATCGTACGCGAAAGCCATCCACTCCAACCTAATACTCCCCAACCTAGCAGGCGCAATGGGCTCTTTGCTCATTTCATTTGTCACATCACTCACACTACCAGTAAAATGTTTGTAAACCAAAAGATTGATATACTCATTTGCACACTGCCTGTTGTAAGGGTGTTGAAGATGGAAGCTGACACAAAGGTGGCACGGTGGTGATTATAGACCTTTACCTATGAAAAAAAGACTCTCGCTATCCCTATCATCTAAGAGGGGTTTCCCTGCCTCAAACTAATACTAAAGGAGCCGTCAGAATGTCAGTCAAACTCAAAGTTCACTGTCCCGTGTCACAACCTACTCCTATCCCTTATACTACAAATAAAGACTAATTTAATCCAACAGAAAGTTCCTTCCCCATGAGAATGCCTCTCTTCTCCTGTGTGGGATATATTGACCCACTCCGCTATGCTATGCGGCATCACCCTGCTAGTTATGGTGAAAGAAACGGCAACAATGGCGGCAAAAACCTTGTGCGTGCCAAAAACCTACAAAAAACGCATTCTTAAGCCCACAAAAAGATGGATGCACAACCTGCCACCATGGTGCACATGCGGTTGAATAGAGCACACCCTGCAGAAAATGTGCCATTGGGCTCCATGACCAGCAAACAGAGTGCAGAGAGAGAAGCAGCACTTTGCAAGTGAAACCCCAAAATGTGCCTACAAATGACATTTGCTTTGTTGCTAAAAACTCCAAAAAGCCTATAACATAACACTTCTCAACATTCAAAATCTGGCTTGGTGCTAAAATTCATCTAATGAAGCATTGTGAACATACAAAGTCCTAATGTGGAGAGCAAAACATTCATCAGACAAACTGGATTGTCTGTAAACTGACAGCCTCTGTCAAAATCTGGGTGCAGTACCCTGGGCTACCTGAATGAATGACAGCTGTCAGATGAGATACTGATGACACTTTAAAGTGAGCTAAAATGAAGAAGTCTGCTGGATTAGCAAACATAAAAGGGATTTTTGCTAAAAGGAATACAGATCTTAGTTGTGTTTTGATCCCCAGATGTAAAGCCAAGAAAGTAATGTATTATGTTTGATGCAACACGTTTGGGTTTTGCTGGGTTTAAGAAGTTAATTAGTCTGGCTGAGCTGCAAGAACTGGAAAAGCAGGTTTTTTCCCCAAGGGGAGGGCCTTCCTCTCAGCAGAAACGCACGGGGAGGTGCTAATTGCAGGTTAGCCCAGACTGTTGTCTATAGAAAGAGAAGGAACAATAACAGACCTACAGCCCGGAAACGCAGGTTTGAAGGTGGTCATAAATTGCTCCTGGAAGGAACTTCCCCCAAGGAGACGGATGCACTGGACTCCCAGGAGAGACAAAGGGGTGGAGCCAAGCAACCATATGCTGTTAAGAATGAACAATGAACAATTTTTAAAAGACTCATAACTGGTGATTCAAAGTGGGGAAAAATATAAAAAGGACAGAGTTGTTAATCAAATTTTTGGCTACACGTGTGAAGGGGTGGTAGAACTGTGTGACATGTTCTGGACAGGAATGGTAATATATGTGGTTTTATGCGAAATGTATGAATGCTTAGGTTGTGAAAATTTACACACACATCCCTATGTTAAACACACACATTTGCGGAAATTTGCATAAAGTTTGGAAATTGTGTTCATAGCAAAAAGGACAAATTCTGTACAAAGTTGAAACAAGATCCCACAGCTATAAGATTTTGAACAACAGATGCTACATAAAATATGGCGTCTTTGTGTGTGATTTGTATAGATGTGACCAATGTAGAAATGGGTATTTAGTATAAAATCTGATTTTGAGACCAGTGGCTAAAGGGAGGTTTCTGAGGACTGTAAAGCAAACCATAAAATGTGACATCATTCGACCTTGATCCATCAATCAAATTGCAAGGCGGAGATGAAGTTTTGGTCCAATCCCAGCTCAAAGGGCAGGCTTAGTTAAGCCGGCCATACACCCACTTTGTGAGCTCATTTAAAAGCATGAATAGAGACAGCTGACAACAAATAGGGACTCACAGATCCACTCACTTTCCTGATTCCGGCGAAGCACTCTGATTAGCATTCTACATCCAGCTTTAATATCCTTCCAGATCCAGATGCCAAGACTCTTGCCAGCAATAGAGAACTATTGATTTCCAGCAAGGCCCAAATACTCAACTTATTTTCCCCATCCAGTGGATTGCTGTTGGGGGAGAAGGCCTGGTGAACTAAGATCCTGAAATTCTCTGGCTTGCTACCACTAGGCTTGCCTGAGGAACTCGCTATCCAGCTGATTAAAATACCCATATACTAGGAGGGCAGATCCTGTGCAAATCCGGCGACCAGCCTAGCTGATCCAGTACCGTGCCGGATGTACTGTTTTTCCTAGACCAGACCCAATCTAATCACCAGAGCTGACGGTCCAATTTAATAATTTATACTTGGAGTATTAATAGGAAGAACTGTTACCCATAGTCTATTTGCATTGTCTTATCCCTATCTCAAACCCATCCTATCTTTCATTCAGAACCAGTATTGTTAGAACTATCTTTGCGCTGACTCTTTTCTCATCTGAAGAAGTAGAGTACCCACAACAGGCGGGTTACGCTGATCACGTGAGTGTTAAATCCCTCTGTGGTATTCGCTTTTTCATAGTCATCATCTAGTGTAATCAAACCCATTTGTCATTTTCAAAAGTGCATTTTTGTTTTCCATTCTCGTGCCTATCTTGCAAAAACGCCTCTTACTAAAACCTCTATAACTCCCTCAGTTCTTATGATAGATACGAAATTTCAATTCCTACTTGTACCTAACATCCATAGCTATCCACAGAACCCAAAACGATTCTCCCGATATAGCATAAATTGCACAAGGAAAAGTTTGCCGTGATTTTAAAATTTGAAAGGTTTTCCACGTGTGAAATAGCTTCAAATTGTTTCTTATTTGGACTTTGAGATTTCAAATGCTTTCTTTGGACTAAATCATTGTTTGTGACTGTGTGAAACTGTTCAAAGCGGCTCCCATAGGAATCTATAACAATTTAAGCATTTTTGACCACATTTGGTGTTTTTGCCCAGTCAATTCTAAGGACAATTTTAAAGCCATACTGACAGCTGAAAAGTCCATTCCGTTTTTCTTGTGTGTTTGATGGGGGAAGGTGGGACTGATATTCGGTTTGATTTGTGCTATTCCTGAATTCCTGCTCTCTCCTCCCATCTCTTTACATTGCCTATTGCGGGTTGATGGGTGTTGCAGGGGGCACCTCTAACCATAGTGCTATCTGATCTGAACCAACACAACAGTATTATTTTCTGTGCTGCATTTGCTTTTGGCGCTCATTACTTGACTCCCAGTGTATTAAAGATACTATTCTGTGTTCTGTCACACCATTGATGATTGTTGTTTATTAAAACATATTGTGATTAAATTTTAAATACATAAATAAATATTTACCTTTGCAAACTAGCCTGATTCCTGGTTCAGAGTGACCGGGGGGGGGAGTCTCAGGAGAAGGGTGTAATATGAGTGGTATATCGTTCAGAATATTGAATTTATAGATAAAAATTAAATAAGGGTTTCAGTTGTGCACTACACGCTGGGCTTGACTTGGGTGTGTGCCGGATTGAAATCATTTACAGCTTGGGGGCTCGTTGTGGGATCCTGAATGAAACATACCACTTGTGACAGTCTAACACAGCATGCTAGCTAATGGGGTACATACACTTTGTTGGATCACCATACTGTGCTACACTGTGCAAGCACCCCTCAAAAGAAATACTCAAAGGAATTGGGCCTGTTTGCAAAAGTAAAGTAACTCTGAGATAAACCAGAAGGAAATAAATATTTCCAGAATGGCGACCCCAGTGGAAATCAATATTGCAAGGGAACACTTACTGCACAAATTGTTTGTCAGGGGTGAATGGCCAGAACAGGATGAACAGGTATGGCTGCAGGGAATAAAACAAGAAATCACTGAAACCAACCTTAATACTGGCAGGATAAGGGTCCATTACATCAAGCACTTAGCAAGCTGTACATGGCCCCGAAAATAAAAGAGGAGCAGTGCAAAATTGCCAAAATAGCGGACTACCTGTACCTCCACATAGGAGTCATGTAGGAAAAGTATGCAGACAATGTAGATTTCACAAAGAGGCAGGGGGAAGCCCTACAGAAAATCCAGAGAAATCTGGACTCTGCAGAGTAAAGGCTCCAGGATAGCAAGGAATCTGAAACAGAGGCTAGGCAGTATGCCACCAAACTCCAAGAAGAACTGATGCTCTTTCTGCAAAAGAATGAAGAGCAAGATGCCCAGGTACAGACACTGCAAAAAGAGAGTCAGGAAATGTTGGATTCCCTACAGAGTCAACAAAAGTTGGCGCAGCAATTAACTTTTAACAGAGTCTGTGCAGAACAGTTCAACGTCTTACAAGACCAGATAGACAAATTAAAAAAGGAAAACAATAAATTAATTATTAAAGACCTAGAATCCAAAGCAGAGTTTGATGAGGAGCGCCAGAAAGCTGGTGCCTTTAAAAAACAGAGGGGTGACCTGGCTGAGCAGAGGGGCACTCTAAGTCAGGAGAGGGACGCCTTAGGCCAGGAAGTCAGCCATTTAAAAACAAAGTTAGAAGAACATCACCTGGCCCTTCAGGAACTTGGTGAAATCAAAATGGATTACAAAAAGCTACCAGAGCACACCAGGCGGGTGGAGGATGCCTTGGAAAAGAACAATCAGACCAGTAAGGACCACACTCAGGAGGTGAGTCTCCTGCAGCAAAAACTGGCCCAATTCAGGCAGGAAGCACATAGAGACAATGAGGCTCTCTGTGAAAAGAATGACAGGCTACACAAACAGATAGCCATGCAAGAACAGCTCATAGAGACCAGTAAGGCCTTAATAAAGGAGCAAAAGGTTAGATTTTGGCATGTCATCAGGAAATAGGGGCTGAAAAAGCTGAGGTAAAATGGGAGAGAGAAACCCCTGAGCATAACCTCAGGAACCCTGGCATTAGGTACTTTAATCTCTTCAATTCCATGGACCCTGCAAACCTCATTGCCACTGGCTCACATGAACCAAGGGCCACGGGATTGGCAGACTTCAACACAATGGGAAGTATGGGACTGACAGATCAACGCCTCCCAGAAATGGATGGGTGGGAATCTATGTACAGGTTCCCACATATTAGGGCCCGCCTCTCTGATCAGTGAGACTCCAGTGAGGGGAGAATCAGAGAACTGGATCCTCAGAAATATCACCTACCAAGAGATCAGTCAGTCAAATTTGGTGGGGAATTCCATGAAAATAGTCCCATAAAGAGCATCTTAAAAACCTCCTCCCAGCTAGGACAGTGGGGGGCAGGGGGTACTCAGCCAATCTGGGGAGCAAGGGAGAGTCAGAAGACTCTTTTGAGTGCCACAGGTCTCAAGAGACTAGGCCCCCACATTCTGCCAGCCAGTCTCAAGCTCTCAGAATCAGGGAGAGGCTAGAGGATCAGACAGCCACCTCAGGTAGCAGTGCCTCTGAGTCAGAGGATGAATGGACAAGGGTGACCAAAACTAAAAAGGCCAACAAAGTTAAGAGAGCTTTACTGAAAGATCCCCTGAAGCAAATCAAGGCTATTAGGAGCGTCATCACGCCCTACCATAACAATGCCAAATATTCCGTTTGGGAGCATCTCGAGTTGTTTGAGCAAATGATGGAGACTTTCCACCTGAAGGACAGACAGAGCTGTATTCAGTATGTCAAGTGGACATTTTCACCCGAATACTCCAGCTTCTTTGCGGGGCTGGAGGATCAGAATCATTCAAGATGGTCCACCTATAGGGTGGCCAACTTAAAGCATTTTTCTATACACAGAAACCCTCAAGAGGCCCGCAAGGCGGCCTACAATCTGCAATGTGGGGAAGACCAGGCCCCACAAGAATTTGTCCAAGAGCTGAAACATGCCTTTGCGCAGCCCACCAGGAGGGTGTGCACAGACAGTAGGGAATTTATCAATACCTTCTTTCACGCCCTCCCTAAATACATTATGACCCAGCTGGTCAGGGACTTTCATGAGAAAAGATCACTAGACTGGGTTATTGAACAAGAAACTTGCATCTACGAAGTGCAGAAGCCAGTATAAAATAAAAGTGCCAAAAAGTCCAAAACCAACCAACACCCCTGATGCTGCTAAGGTGGCGGAGGTGAAGGTTTCCCCCATTTTAGATCTGGAGATGGGGGGCCTAAAAACATTCCTGCGCAAAATCCCACTAACCAAAAACACAGAAGGCCCTCGGACCAATCCCAAACAGGGAGTCAGGGAGGTAAGCCCGCAAATGGGACCCCTAACTCCCCTGACTACATCAGCCCCGTTACAAGGGCAACAGACCCATCCTGGGCTATGTGTGGACTCCTCCAGCCCAAGGGGGGGATCCAACCAGGCAACTGCCAACCCAGGAAACTTCCCTACTCACTTTCCCCAGGAGGGCAGTAATCCCCCAAATGGCGGGTTGAATTTCTTCCCCCGGTACCCGCCAAAACTCAACCCCCAAAACAACCCTTCTTTCTTTCCCTACCTTCCTGAGCCAAGACAGCCCAATCTGGGAGAGGGGGGGCCAAGGGTGAAGGGGTACCAAAGCTATACCAACCAAGGGTCTTATGGGAGAAGGGACAGTTACCCTTCCCGTGATCAACCCAGGGTAGACCACAGGACCCCGTACCAGCCAGAGTGGGTGTCCCAACTGGAGCGGCAGGTCCAGAACTTGGCACAGGATCTGGGTCGCATGTTGAGGGTGCAGCAAAACTCTCCAATGAACATGGCGACTCAGAACTCCTCAAGTCAAGGGTCTGGTGCTCCAGAGCAATAACGAACCCCGACAACCCACCGGTTCCCAGGGAGGAGGCAGAAGGGCAAGGGGGGTGTACAGCGTTAGAGGAAGCTTCCTTACCCACTTGTGAAAAGCCCCTGGAAAACCAGGAACTGGAGCCAGGATCTCCTGCCCCCGAAAGTCTTCAACCTAAGGAACAGAGGGCGGGTAGGAGTAATAAAGAGCCTAGAAAGACCCATTTTGTGGAGGAGGTGCACATCTTCCAATTTGAAGGAGAGGGGTCCTCAGAGGATTCTGGGAAAAGGATCTTCTCCTTCAGGGATGGGGGAGCTCCTCCCAAAGAAAAATGGGTCCCAAGAGATCCTGATCAAGACTGGGTAGATGTGCGAACCGAATTAAAACCGCCCATCATCAAACCCCAGAATGACCAGCAATAAAATCACCTTGTTCAAACCAATTCTGGTGACTGCCTCCAAAAAGGGGGGGGACAGCCCAGAAACAGAACCAGTAGAGCGCAAAACTACCCCCATGTCCAATTGTCTTATTTTTTTTGCAGATTCCCAAGCTCCCACACAGGATCATGCCCAAACCTATTCTGGGGACTGCCTCCAAAAAGGGGGGTGGCCCAAAACCAGGGAAAGAAGAGTCCCTAGCTCCCCAAAGTCATTCTGAGGACTGTCTCCAAAAAGGGGGGGACATCCCTGAATCAGAAAGGGGGGAGCCTGAGACTCCTCAAATCACTGAGTATGAAACTGTGAGCTCAGATTCCAAAAACATCCAACTCCATTCTGGGGACTGCTTCCGAGAAGGGGGGAGCAACCCAGAACCAGCACAAGAGGAATCTCAAACCTCAACAACCACTTCTGTTGATTGCCTCCAGAAGGGGGGGGGCAGCCCAGAAACAGAACAAGGGGAGCCCGAGACTCTCCAAATAGCTGTGTGTCAAAATGATGTGCTAGATCCTTCAAGCCCGACACCGTCTCTTGACCCAACGATCCCGGTGTCAGAGTCAGAAATAAGCAAATTGACCATCAAGCTTACCCAGAGCAACCATTACCTTTGCCCCTTGGAGGAAAAGGAAGGTAGATTCTATGCCTCCATCCAGGTGCAGGGGCAATGTGCAATTCCAGCACTGGTGGACAATGGATCCCAAGCCACTTTGCTGTCAAAGAGAGTCTTCGAGCAGCTAAATTCGGGAAGGGGGGAGCAATACCAAATTCCTCTCACCCCTCTTCCTGGACAGCTCCAGAACATTGATGGGAAGGAAATTCCTGTTGAAGGGTCTGCAGAGCTGGACATTAAAATTGGGCGACACAAAATGAAACACCCGGTCCGAGTTGTGGTGCCAGAGGGAACCCCCTGTCTATTAGGGAATGACATCCTCTGCAGGCTGTTCTCCCCTCATAGATTGTGCAACAAGGTCCTCTGGACCCAGACCCACAGGCCAATTAAATTAAACCAAAGTGTCAACCATGTGAGTCTAAACGGCACATGCCACATGGTTGAACAAAAACCGGACCTAATTAGGTTCTACTTTCAAAACAATGGCACACCCAACGTCACCATCACAGTTATGGGACCACCGAACGGTGATGAGAACTCTTCTCCATTTCTGCAAATCAGCCTCCCTTCCAGTCTCAAGTGGCATTCCACCCTGGAGGGAAATACATTGACATGTTTTACTAATGTACAATCCGAAAATCCCAAGTCCATAGCCAAAATTGATATCAAACCAGCAACAGTTAAATGACAGGAAGGAGTCTGTCCTTGCCCGAGTTGACTTGAATAGCGAAGAAAGCTTCATCTGTGAAGCATTATTAAAAAAACTCGCAAAAGACCAGACCCTACCCACCGTAGAGTCAGTGCAGCAATGGGTACGGGACCTGGAAGCGCCCCGCTCCAAACATCATCCGCTTAGCAGTTGTATGATCAAAATTCCTAGGAATGACAAAAGTATAATAGATACTTGTTGGGCTGTGCGAGGTGTTCCTTCTGCTTTTTATATGAGCTGTGACCTCCTCAACCAACTTGAGATTAATTTGGACCCTAGTTATTAATGGAATTTCAGAAATGAAGGAGAGGTGACCATCCCAGGACCTACAGAATCCACCTGTTAAAACCATTAGTGAACATAGATGGGGAATACTGCCAATTGTAATCAATGCACGTGTCTTTCCCACTGCTGACATCCCCCCGAAGATTTGTGGACACAGTAGTGGGAACATTTCCATAACTATGCTATGTTCTATTTTCTAGCATCTGGACCAAGAATCATCCCAAGCATTACGAAGGAGGACCACTCGGGGACTGGGAGGAAAGACCAGAGGAGCCTGGAGTGCCGCTCCATACTCCCAACTAGAACCCTCTCAACCAGAACCAGCAAGGAGAGCGGGTCTCCTCCAGCACTGACGGGAGAAGCGACTGAACTTCTCCAACGGGACAGAAAAAGAACATCCCAATCTCCCGAATTGACCTTGATGGGACGTAAAAACCAACTCAGGAGGGGGGCTCTGTGGGATGTATTGACCCACTCCGCTATGCAATGCGGCATCACCCTGCTAGTTATGGTGAAAGAAATGGCAACAATGGCGGCAAAACCCTTGTGCGTGCCAAAAACCTACAAAAACCGCATTCTCAAGCCCACGAAAAGATGGATGCACAACTTGCCACCCATGGTGCACGCGCAGTGGAAAAGGGCACACCCTGCAGAAAATGTGCCCGTGGGCTCCATGACCAGCAAACAGAGTGCAGAGAGAGAAGCAGCACTTTGCAAGTGAAACCCCAAAATGTGCCTACAAATGACATTTGCTTTGTTGCTAAAAACTCCAAAATGCCTATAACACAACAGTTCTCAACATTCAAAATGTTGCTTGGTGCTAAAATTCATGTATCTAATGAAGCATTATGACCATACACAGTCCTAATGTGAAGAGCAAAACATTCATCAGACAAACTGGATTGTCTGTAAACTGACAGCCTCTGTCAAAATCTGGGTGCAGTACCCTTGGCTACCTGAATGCCAGCTGTCAGATGAGTTACTGATGAAACTAGCAGACTACCACAATAATCAAGCTTGGAACCTATCCTGTTCCTGGCTAGTATCTCAAGATGGGCTCTTGAGATGAATGGCCGTGCTTGTGCCATTAATTTTATATAGTAAGAGGCTGAGGAGACAAGACTGCTGACCTGTGCTTTCGTGTAAAGGCTACAATCAAAAATAACCACCAATGTCTTCACTTAATTCTTTGTTTTTATAATGCAGTCGTCAATTTGAAGCTCGGAGTACCCAGGTCTCAATTTATGAGCCCTAGGCTCTGTGCCAACAAGCATCAGCTCCGTTGTTTCTGTGTTCAGCGCAAGGCTGTTGCTACACATCCATCGCTGGATCAATCCATAGATCTGTTAATGGTATTCTCATCCTCATTATAGTTGCCTGAAAGGGGGATGACACATTGTGTGTCATCTGCATAATTTGTAAAATCTATTTTATGTTCTTCTAAAAGGTTTAGCTGGGCACCATCGCCCTGAGTAGCAGAGCGAGGAGGAGTGAGAGAATTAGAGTGAGAAGGAGAGGAGCTAAGGGTAGAGTGAGAGTGTGGAACATCAGAAGACATGATAGAGGGACAGAAGGAGAGAAATAGAGAGAGGGCGGAGGAGAAAGGGCATTGGAGAGAGTAGGGGAGGAAGGAGCGACGAGTAGTACGATCAGGAAAAGGATTGCAAGGGAGTTATGAAGTGAAAGAGCGCACCAGGGTGTTTGTGACTGGCACAAGAAAACCATAAATCTCCATGTATAAACTCTGATGAGTATTAGGTAAGGACACCACTTGAAGAACCCCAGAGGGAGCCAGATAGGAAGCTTCTGCCTTTAGTCCCTCACCACTAGCCCGAGAAGACGTTACATAGTAGAGGTTACCAATCTCTAGTGACCATCATCTTTGGGATGAGAAAAGCCTGGGCTATGGTGGAGGGAGCCCACAGGAAGACAAGAGAGAGAGGGCTGACCATAAATTGCTGCCCAATTCCAATAAAAATCCCTTGAACTGTCTTAGGGACTTTTGTGTGTTCTTGAGGCCATCTGTGATATAACACCTTAATGAAAATGAGAGTGCATTACCATTTTTTGCATGGTATGTTGGCGTATGCACTAAGCTTCAGAGTTTACCACAGTAAGATATGAAACCCAAGTCTTCGAATTGCTCCCATTTGAAGTTTCAAGGGCCCTGGGGAAGAGCTCTTTGGCTCAAAACACATGTTGGTTCTGTTTTTGGCTCACCATGGACATATTTTATTACTGTCTGATTTCCACATAAATGTTTTTTATCATTTATACATCTTAACTGAAATCAAGCTCATGCATGGACATGCTCTTTAACATACATGGTCAAACCCATCATGAACATAGTATTGGGGGAGTGTACATAGAAAACCCTGGTATATTTGTTCATTGGTTTCTGGTTTTGGGGTTATGGGAACGTACCACTTCTACTAGGGTCTACAGCGACATCCAAACCTTTAATTTCCTGGTTGGTAGCGCATTGATTGTGTTGTTTCCCTCTTCTTTTTCATGATTAGGGTAGAAAGTCAGACCCTTAGAGAGTGCACATTGCTCAGTGTCTGTGAGTTGGTGTTCAGTGTGGTTTATAACTGCCATATATACATGTGTACTTATTTGAGCACAAGCAATCCAAAAGGAGGTCACTTGGCACTACCGAAACTCCCAGTTTTAACTGCATTGTCTGATGGTTTCTGGCAACAGGAGGGAAAGAGTGAAACATGGTGGAAGGTAGAACACAAAAGGGATTACTTTCGAACGTCCCGGGCCTCATTACACACAGAATACTACCAGTGATTACATAACCCTTCTTCACTGGGCAATCTCACTGGTGGTATTGCAAGTATTCATTGTTGCCAGTGGTATGGCGGTACAACTGCGGTTAAGTACCAACCAGTGAGGTAAATGCCATTGTTGTTCAAAATACGACTCGTGGCCCACATATTTTTCTGTTAAGAAAATACATATGGAGGAAAGTACTGTCTGGGGAAATGTCTGCAAGCAGTAAATATACAGTCTCAAATGATGTTTTTAAGTTTCAGAGACTGGTATGCGAACCCAAAAGTACAAAGCACTTGTGCATAATCAGATGCTATTTTAGTACAATTTATTAATTGATGCCACTTCATGTGAAATATAACAAGAAGTAATTACCCCCAAAATATTCCTGTTGCAAAACAGTTTGTGCATCCATGTTACATAAAACACATCTTATTTTATTATTCTGTGAGGAGATGACAGACCGACGTGCATTGATAGTTATACAAATGGATTTACGTTTGCTGAGAAGTTAGTGAACCATGCGGGCTATCAGTTGATATCTCTGTGCCACCAAACCCCCAGTCTGTCTGTAGTGTGGTTTATTTAGTATTATCATTCAAGTTTGGGGCTAATGTACGCTTAGAAGTGCTTTGCATATAACCCTTATGCCTTATAGATCTATGTA
Organism: Ambystoma mexicanum; assembly: GCF_040938575.1. Lineage (NCBI taxonomy): Eukaryota > Metazoa > Chordata > Amphibia > Caudata > Ambystomatidae > Ambystoma > Ambystoma mexicanum. The sequence goes on along the minus strand of NC_090937.1, from coordinate 925,623,666 downwards.
TGGGAACTGAATTGTGCTTTCTATGTCTGTGACCCTATTATAGCTATTAGATTATTGTTCTTACTTTCATTCGATGTATAAAGAGTCAAATAATCTCAATACCAAAGGAGTGCTTATTTTAATAATAATGTACATGGGTTTGTCAAGGCTTTTAGCAAAACAATGGCCCTCATTACGACCCTGGCTAACAGCACCATGGTCCATGCCGGTAACTTACCGACTCCGCCAGGGTCATGGCGGAATGGGGAATTACCGCCCCATTCCGAGGTTGGCGGGGCGGAAATTCCCCATGCCGCCATGGCCCTTCCCCATTCCCATTTTTGCCCCATACGGCTCAATGGAAATGGGGAAGGCGCTAAGTACGGTGCCGCAAATTGCGGTACCGTACTTAGCACCAAGGTCCTTTTGCGGTTGGTTTTTAACGCCTGCAAAAAGCAGGCGTTAAAGTCTCCAACCCGCAAAGGGACCTTGTAATCAGGCGCTAAGGGATTACCGGTACGGGTACCTTTACCGGTACCGGTAATCCCTTAGCGCCAGGGTCGTAATGAGGCCCAATGACCTATGCAAACTTAAATGTACATCGTAATATGCATATTGCATTCATTTGTAGTGGAGCAGGTAGGTGCTATCCTGCCAGTTCCCGCCTCCTTGCTGCCGTCATATTGGAACAATCAGAAAAAAGCCATATATGGGACCGCCTGCATAGATTCCTAAACCGCATGTATTTATATATTGGAATTCTTATTTGTTTAGTACGCCACATGCCCACAGGTCTCAGGGCGCACACACATAACACAAAACGAGGAGACGACACAGAGTGATGTGGCACAGTTGTTGAAAGGTCACGTTGTCAGGGGGGCGTCAGCAGGAGTTGAACAAACAAACTAGTCGGGGGGGGGATTGATTGAAAAGCATTGTCTTTAAGCAGTCGGGCCATGCAGATCAATTCTCGTTCCACCCGCCGTGGCCAGTCTAAACCTTGGCTGAACTAGTTTGAGCTTATTCTCAGATCTTAGAGTTCGAGTAGGGGCGTAGCACTTGAGATGGGCTGAAAGATATTTGGGTGCAGTATCTAGCAGACACTTGTGTGTCAACGTAAGGATTTTATGAGTCACTCAGTGTTTTACCGGCAGCCAGTGCAGTTTGCACCTTGCTTGTGTGATATGTGCGCATTTAGCAAAACCTAGGATGGCGCGCATCGCTCCATTCGGGGTTACTTGAAGAGAAGACAGGGTGGACTGAGTGCAGCCTCTCAGAAGACTATTACAATAATCAAGTTTTGAGTTTATGAGGACCTTGGCCAAAATGGCGACATTTTCTGTTGACACATACGGTCGAATATTGCTGAGCAGCTTATTAACGAGGCCACAGGAACTATGTATCTGAGCCACATGATGCCTCATGGTTAGTTCGGAGTCGAATGTGACGCCCAAGTTTTCACCTCCTTAGCCACCGCGATAACAACATTCGAGATGGTGAAGTTAAGATACTCTGGCGGAAACATTTTAAGTTTATGAGCAGACGGCACAGTAAGAATCTCTGTTTTAATGGTATTGAGAGCCAGCAAGTTAATGGCCATCCACTCATGGATGGCAGCATAGATCTTACTTAATCTTGCAGAATCAGTGGCATGTTGTCCTGAAAGTTTGATGACAACCCGAGTGTCATCCTCATAATTTGCATCCTGGACATCAAGTTTGTCCAGCAATACCAAAAATGGTTGAATGCAAATGTTAAAAAGAGATGGGGAGATACAAGAGCCCTTAGGCACCCCACAAGTGATGAAAGAGGGCATGGAATGGGAGTCCTTGCTGATAACTCTAGCCTGTCGTGGCCCAAGAAAAGAAGAGATCCATGAAGTAGCTAAGCAGAGCAGCCAACAACAGATTGGAGCCGTTCAACTAGGAGGGCATGTTCCACAAGATCAAAGGCTGACAAAAGGTCAAGAAGCATCAGCATGGCACAGTGGCCTTCTTTCCACTATGTTAAAGCGGTTAGCTTTGAGATTGAGAAGGGCCATCTTGGTATCATGGCGGGCTCTAAAACCGGGCTGATAGGTGCCCAGGATATTATTCTGCTCAGGAAAGTCCTGAAATTGTGTGTATGCCACTTTGTCCAATAGCTTTAAGATAAAAGGAACGTTGGTGACAGGGCAATAGCTATCTCTAGTTAAGGGGTCTAAATTTGCCTTCTTGAGAAGGGGAGAAATCCATACAGCCTTGTGAAGACCAGGAACAGAGCCTTCCGAGAAAGATAGATTGACACATAGTTTGACCCACTGGCACAATACATCAAGGCACTTAATAAAGAGGCTGGATGGGCAGACATCCCCCTGACAAAATGTTGGTTTCATTTGCGATACCAACTGAGCAATGAAATGTTCAGTACAGGGAGAAAAAGAAAAGATGGGTTGTGCAGAGGTGGACAAAGAGGGAAATTGTCGTTGGAGTTAAGAGAATATCTTATCTCAAGGGTGTCATTTTGATGCTTAGAAACCTTCTTATTAAAGGTGTTGTGAATTGATTGACACCAGTCATCTTTTTGGCCAGGCACCGGACAAGGATTAGTCTTGAATTTATTGAGTTTCGAAAAAAGCTGCTTTGAGCTAGACTTGGCTAGATTAATCCTGTCATTGTAGGTTGAAGATGTAGCCTTAATAATAGCGGTTTTGTATTGCAGAATAAGACTTTTGTAGCCGGCCAAAGTAGTGGGGGAGGGTTTAGAGCCTGTTTTTCCTGTCGGAGTAGAAGAATGCTTTTGTTAAACCAGTTTTTCTTGCAAGTTGCACTTTTAACAAAGCAAGATCTAATTGGTGCAAGGATATTAATGGCATCTTCAAGTGTAGAAAGGAGGTGGCTGGCCAGGTCATCTGTGATCGCAAAATGATCTGGTGAACCCAGGTGAGCAGTAATAAGAGATGATCATTTTTTGGTGATGCATTCTCCAGTTCCTGGACTGAATGGTTAATCTGGGGTTAGTGTCAACCTTAACAGGTGACTTGAGCATATTCACGTTGAAAGAAGTTAAGAAATGATCTGACAACAGTCAAAGCGTGAGATAGAACCCAATCAAGCGTATGGCCAGCGGAATGTGAGGGGCCAGAGTAGTGTTGAATGTAACCAATATCTACAAGGGCTCCCAGTAATGACGCAATGGATGCATCAGTTGGGACGTCAGCCCAGTAGTTAAAGTCACCCAGAACCAACACTAGAGTGTTGTTCCTGGTCACCGAATTAAGGATAGAGATAAGCTTTTCTTCAAAGAGAGGAAGCACCCTAGGTGGATGTTAGATGGAAACAATGATGATGGAGGTATTGTTGGAGACCTTGAGCCTAACGATCAGACATTCACAGTCATCAGGGGCCTCATGTTGCCCCTGGGGAAATGAAGGGTATTTCTAACGAAAACAGCCACTCCACCCCCAGGCCCATCAATATGATCGCCACAGAAAAGGTGGTCATCTTCTGGAATGGAAAGGATAGCATCCGAAGAAATGGCATCATTAAGCCAATACTCAGTGATTGCCAGAAAATCTAGGGAGGATGCCCCAATAAGATCTACCTCCACTCCAGGAGGGCGTAGAGAGTGTATATTCAAGAGACCAAACTTTAGGGAGGACGGAGGAGGAGGTTTCACTGAACTAGCAAAAGTCCAACTGGAGAAGAAGGTAGTGGATGGAAAACATACACTAGAACTTTGAGTCGAGGTTACCATATGATCTGCAACATTGATCAACGGAGGAGTATTAAGATATGCAGCAGACAGGGCAGTAAAAGGAGGTTAAATGGGGTAGGTTATATCGGCGGTTTGGGTCAAGGTGCCTTGCAGGAGCCTATATCCACTTACATGGCGGAGTGAGGCACCAGCCAGCATGAAAGAGCTGCACAAGTTAGGGAAATCAGCACGTTGTTCATGTAACCTGATTTAGCGCCTGTTATGAATGCGTTGAACTACGTCAGCGCGCAACATGCTGGCAGGTGTAATAATGCAGGGAAATGTACTGCAAGTAGGAGGCAGAGGAGTCAGCGCTGCACCTTCCCCACAACATTCCCAAACCAGCACAAAACCGGCCCGGTCGCGACAGGTGCCGTCGCACCTGTGGGCAAATTAAGTACTCAATGAAAACAACAGAGCATGCAGGGAACTGTAGTTCCCAGTGATCTCAGTGCGTGCAGAGGCTTGAAGGAGCTCTGATTCAAATCGCACTGGGTAGGATGAGAAGAGAAGGAGACTTTCACACGAATATAATGAGTTAAGTGTTAAAAGCAGATAAAAACGATTTCAAACTAAGAATCAGAATAAATGTTGACACAAGCTAAAATCAAATAAAAGCACCAAATCACATGGAGAGCAGCAGCAAAGTAGGGCAAATGGTCTAAGTGATGGGGGGCTAGAAGTCTTAAAAGCAGGCACAAAACCTGCCTGTTCATGCCAGTGTTTGAGAGACATTATGCACTTAGACAGCCATACAGAATGTCCCCTCGCACTAAAAGTGTGGAAGGATGCCGCATGTAAGGATGTCGCCTGCCAAGATCTTTGTAATTTTAGAGAAGCCCGAAAGTACATTGGCCACATAAAGAGCATTGGGGAACGAGGTCGTTATTTCTAACCCTGTGATTAAATTTTTAAGATGGAAGACAGTTAATCCAGCAACATTTGTGGTAGAACCATTAAGAGCGGATGACTATGCACATGATTGCACAACATATAGTGAGAATTATAACGAAATCCCTCAAACTAGAGAAAATGCCATTGGAAGGTGGGAAGTTGTTTTCATTGATGGTTCTTTGAAAATTGACCAGACAACTGGGGAAAGGCGTAAGGGAGCAAAGTTAGTGGAATTGAATAGAGAAGGTGAATTCTAGGTAGTAACAAGCATGAGATTGTCTCTGTTTTATTCTGCACAAGATGCAGAACTAGTGGCGCTCATCAAAGCACTGCAGAGCTTTGAGGATGAGGAAGTGATGGTGTACTCTGACTCTGCCTATGTGACGTCTTCTGTACAAGCTGGAAAAGGAGGGGCTTCCTCCGTGCAGATGGCACTCCAGTGGAACATGCAGACCTATTGGATAGGCCTATAGAAGCATTGTGTCTTCCATTAACCCTAGCAGTCGTAAAATGCTCAGCGCATTCTAAACAAGCAGATTGAATTTCCTGTGGAAAAAAAGCCACAGACGTAGAGGCCAAAAAAATAGCCTATTTTCTATGCACATCTAGTTTAGAGAAAGGAGATGTTAAGCAGGACGATGCATGTCAGTAAAGGAGGGCTTTAACATGCTCATTTAACACAACAATAAGCTGTGTATTGTTCAGTTAATTGAAATACAAGGTCGAGATCCACAACAGGAACAGGATTTATGGTGAAAGCAAGGGTGTTATTTCTCCCCCACCGAGGCAATTTGGAGGCAGGATAGCACTGGAAAGCCAGTTATGCCCCTAGCATTATTAAGAGTAGCGCTGGAGCAGCTTCACTACCCAGCACACACAACTCGAAAGAGTGTAGCTGCAACAATTGCAGAAGAGTGGTTTTCACCCAATCTCCTGGAGCACATGGCACAGTTCATTGTGAATTGCATAGTGTGCAAGAAATTTCCTGCAGGGAACACTTTACAAACATTGAGAGGAGCAATCCCTAGACCTAATGGGCCATTTCAGCCCTGCATATAGATTATGTCGATATGCTACAGATATGCAACAGCTACAGAAATTTGCTGGTCATAGTATGTCCTTTTCCTAGATGGAGAGAGGCAGGTCCATGCACACACCCTGATGCCCTGTGCGCTGCCTAGTTCCTTGTATGGGAGGTGTTCCCCAGGTGGAGGTTGTGCAAAGTTTTACAGTCTGACAATGGAAATCATTTTGTCAATGAACTATTTGAGCAGATAGTACTTCTGTTAGGTATAAAACACACATTTTTCCTCCATGTATTACCCACAGGCTAATGGCACCTGTGAGAGATAAAATGGTTTGTTAAAAGAATGCATAGCAAGGTTGAAGATTACTCTGTAAAAAGGATGGCTACATTGCCTGCCCCTTGCTTTATATACCCTTAGAAATCAGCCTTGTTCAGATCACCATCTAACTCCTCCTGAGTTGGTGATGGGACGGTTTATGAGAACCCCATTGACTCCTCCAACTAGAGTAAGAACTGATGCCCACATTGTTGTGACGGCATTGGTGATGAAATGCACCATTATTTAATAACAATGATTGCAAGTGTTTCTTTCATGTCTCAACAGATCAAGAAAAGAAGGGAGGGGTAAAAAGAAAGTGCAAAGACAATGAATTGCATGAAACAGAAGATTTATTGAAACCTCCAAGATTGTATCCAGGAGACCAGGTCCTAGTGCACACATTTATAAGCACCTTGAGTATGCCCAACTTTTAAGGGCCCCATGAGGTAGAGGAAGCTAGCCCTGCTTCTGTAATACTGAAAGGGGGAAGAGCATGACGTCAAACCTTTTAAAGCTGAAACATATTCCCCTGCCGAAGACAACTCAAGAGAAGCAAGAAAAGTAGTTCTGCGTGTGCTGATCCATTCAAACAAAGCACGAGGAGTCGTTCCGTGCATGCAGACCTGTCAAATGGCTAGAAACGAGAACAAGGAGAATGAAGTGCACACAGGCACTATAGATTAGGGTTCAACGTTTTTCAAAACCAACCAAAAATCATCGGTTTTCAGATTTGTCAATGAGAAAAATAGACTTGCAGCTACCTTGGATCACTCTTTTGAGACAGGTTTAAAGAGACAATGAGAAAAGAGTCCAGAACTTGAAGAAAAAAGTAAAGCATCGGCCTTCGTTTGTGATACGGATTTGCTTTTGACATGGTCAACCAGGCCATTCTGCTCAATCGCCTCCGCAACAATCTTGGTATTGCTGATCAGGCCCTGGCCTGGTTGACCTCTGTTCTCACTGACAGAGCCTCTCAGGTCCAACTGGGGTCTTTTCTCTCTTCTATCTTTCTCTCTTCTTGTGGTGTTTTCAATGTTATGCGGATGGCACTTAGCTCTCTTTCAGGCTCACCTCAGACACCCCTGCTTCTTCTCTCACACCAGACTGTCTGGCCGCAATTCAGGAATGGTGTGCCGCTAATGATCTCTGCTTTCAAGCCATTAAGACTGAGATCCTCCTCATTGGGAGACCTGCTCCCTCCTTTCCCCTCTCTCTCTGGCCACCCACTCTGGGCCCTCTTCCTGCTCCTTACTGTGAGGCTAAGAACCTTGGTGTCATCTTCGACTCCACCCTCTCCCTCTCTACTCACATCTCTGATGATTCTAACAAGTTAAACTATCAGCTGCACCTCCTCAGAGGTATTCTTACTTTTCTCACTTTCCCCCAGAACCTCACTGTCTCCAGAGCTCTGGTCCTCTCTAGGCTGGATTATTGCAACAGCCTATTTCAAAATCTTCCTTCCTCGACTCTTTGAATGTTACAACTTATCCAGAACAGGACTGTGATACTTGTCCTTAGCCTCATTTAATTTAATATTTATTGTGCTATAGTTTAAACTATAAACTTTACACACATTTAACATAACTAACATGATAAAAATACTAACATACTACAAATACGATTTTTAAATATACATGAATTACAATACAAAATACTATATTAAAAAAACCAAATAATTCGCATTATTCACAGATATATATAAATTTCATTCCATCTGTATAAGAATTATTTCATAAAGCCTATTCAATCTTATTTCAATTTGCAACCAAACAGTATACAGAGCTATTAAGAGACGTAGACTGTTGGAGTTGAGGCAATAATGCCAAAACAGAGCTTCCCCAATATATGTAGTTTCATGCACATAACTGCCAAGAAGGGGAGTAAAAGTGTCAACCATCTCCGAACACTCAGTCAGCAAATGTTTTGCAGTCTCCAAATGCTTATGCACTTTACATAATCGGCAGATGCGTTCCTCGGCAGCCATGCTGTCTTTTCTCCCCGTATTGCTAAGGGTAGGTAGTTGTTCTAGGCGAAGCAGTAATATGAACCGTCTAAGCCTAATAGATGGACAGATATTCAAGTATCTCTGGGGTTTCCTAAATTCAAATAGTCTATATTGGACAAACTGGTAGCTGCTCAAACTCTTAAGATGTCCAAAATTCTCCAGCCAATCCCAGAGATCAATACGTTTACTCAATGCTCTGTTTACTTTATCTGAGTATTTACCATCTCTGGGTTGCCAGCCTTAGCCTCAAGCCCAGGGATCTTATCTCTCCAGTTCTAAAATCTCTTCACTGGCTCCCCGTGGCTGCAAGCATCAAGTTCAAGACCCTCTGCATCATCCAAAAGGCGTTCTGGGCCCACAGACCGCTCTACCTCCAAATTTCTCTTCCAAAACATCTTCCTTCTCATGCTCTCCGCTCATCCACGTCCAACTCTCTGAGGGTCAGACACTTCTCTAAGCAGAGAGTTGGTGGCAGATCTATCTCCTCAGCTGGGGCCTCCCTCTGGAACAGCCTCCCTGCCTCCCTCATACTTGAGCAGAACCACCTGGAGTTCCAGAAGCAACTCAAGACCTTCCTTTTTGCTTCTGCTTTCTCTCTTCCTCTCCCCTGATGAGGCACCTTACTGCCCCATGCACTAGTCACCTGGTCACCCTCTGAATTCGGGACCAGGCTCTGCATGTCCAGTTGCTCTTGCACTGTCTCTGGGCTCCCCAGCACTTAAGGGTATGTATCTGCAACTCTACAGTACCTTCTCTCTTCACTCATGAGCCACCCGCTGGCTGCACCTGTGAGTTAACTGCACACCCCCCTTCCCCTCCCCACTGGCACTTCTCCTCTTCCCTCTTCCCCACACTTGCGCCATCTGAATGACATAAGGCCTAGTAAGATAGTTATTTTATCCTCCCTTTGTTTCCCCCTCCTTTTCTTGTCGTGCCTTGAAACACTTGTGTACAGGCGCGTTATAAATGCCATATCATATCATATCATACCCATCATCACACTAGTACACACATTCTTATCTGTTCCTTTTTCCTCTATTTTTGTAGACTTATCCAGCACTAATACAAAGATGAATAAATATCATCACGTTTTTGGAGGACCCCAAGAATAATTGTATTGTGTGGAGATTGATAATTGCAGTAATACTCCAGTTTCTGTGGTTCAAATTTTTTATTTTCACAACAACAAATAAGAACAAAACATTTCCTTATCTATTAACCACAAGCATAGTCAACCAAAGCAAAACACGTTAAACAGTTCATCATAAACTAAGTCCAAATATCAAATGTAAGATAAAGAAAAGAGGTGTATGAAATGGAGAGAAGAAGAAAAGGAAGAAAGGAAAAAGAAATAAAACATTGAAACCAAAGACCGAAAATTACATATGCAGTAAACAATACAATAGATGGAAGGTAATTACAAGATCGTTTCATAAAATTACAGGTAAGTAATCATAAAAGTAATATTCAAAGTTAGGGATGTATCGCTACAGAATAAAAGTTCACATTCATCCATAGACCGCAAGAAAACAGCTCCAAATGTCCCAAAATTTGTCAATTTCCTCTGTATTCTTGTAAATAGCTTTTTCATACGTTGAAACAGTAAGAAGCTCCTCCACCCAATCATCAGTATTAAAGGAATTACTTGATTTCCAGGACCTCAAAATGAATGTTTTAGCAATTATACATGCTCGGAGCAACCAAACCTTCTTACCAAAGTCAATTTCATCCAGCAAAGAGTCATCGCCTAAAATCAGTAACGAAGCATTCATGGGGATCGCAATGTTTAAGACCAGACTTAACCTCTCACAATCCTTTTCCCAGAATTGCTTTGTTTTAGGACAGGACCAAATCAAATGACTGAGAGATCCTCTGGAGCACTTACACTTCCAGCACAGATTTTTATCCAACAGCTGCCTCCTGAACAGTTTCTCTGGCATCCAATAAGCCCTAAACAACAATTTCATTTGAGAAGCTCCGAGGCCCCAATCCAAACTCACAAGACGAGTGTTCTCACAGGACCTCCGCCAACATCTGACATTCACATCCTCTCCCAAGTCCTCAGCCCAAGTTGCTGGTAACCTCGGATCACCTTTCCGAGTAGCATTCAAGAAACCATACATGGTAGAAGCAGGGTGTGAAGCACTCAAGCATGCCGTCAGAGCCGCCCAGGCGGGGCTCTGAACAATCAATTGCGGCACCTCAACACAGACTGAAATAATAATCTTCAAATTTTCTATATTCAGCAAACAAGCATTCTGCCATGTCATGCATCTAGCCAAGATGAGTGTATGTTAACCATCTGTTTCCCTCAAAAAAATCCCCAATGCATTGGATGCCAGCCACAAACCACTCCGTCCAAAACAAGACCTTACCCTGATACTTCAAGGCTGGATTTTTCCATATGGAGGCGTCTGGATGTAAATATGGATTAGCACTCATAGGGTTCGAAAGCTCACACCAGCAGGCTTGCAAGAACGAAGTGAGAATGCTGACCTTTTTTGATTTACTCCTCTGAGTAGTTAGCAGCGCTTTCTGATCCAACTGGGAAACCGCACTGCATTCCCAAGAGAAGAGGTCAGAATGTTCAGACTGCACATCGCCAGAATCAACAATTCTGCACAAGTGCCGAATGGAAAATGATAAATGGTAGTCTGAGAAATTAGGCAGGTTCATTAGCCCCCAATTTTAAGGGGAGTTGAAGTTTCCAAAGTGCGAGCCTCGGAGATTTCCCATTTCAAATAAAGTTCTGCATAATCCTATTGACCTCCTTAAAGATGCTTCCTGGTATCCTGATAGGGAGCATGCTCAAGAAGTAATGTATCCATGGAGCTAGGTTCATTTTCAAACAGTTGATTTTGCCCCAGGTAGATAACTTCAAAAGACTCCACCTAACCAAATCCGATTTGAGATTCGAAGGATCCATGAAAAATTAACAGCAGGTAGCTTCACCACGTCTGCTCCAATCCATATGCCAAGATATTTCAATTTTTCAGCACACCACTTGAATTGAAATTGAGCACATGCATGTCGTTGACATAACCCATTGACTGGTAGGATCTCGGATTCCAATTAATCTTATATCCTGATACCAAAGAGAAGGAACAAATGTCTTGCATCAAATAAGAGATACCAACAGCAGGGTCTTGAAGGGCAATCAATAAATCGTCTGCAAACAACCAAAGCAAATTATTTCCATCATTTCCAATTACAGGCTGAGGGTGTACATCCGCCCGTAAGCTCACTGCAAGCGGTTCCATAGACAAAATAAACAGGAGAGGTGAAAGCGGACAGCCCTGCGTTGTACCACGATGAAGTTCAAAAGGGTCAGAAATAAGACCATTCGTCAGCACACTTGCAGAAGGGTTGTTTTACAGCAGCTTAACGCAACGTTGGAATTCTTGCCCAAAGTTCATTTTCCCCAGGCAGGCAAACAAAAAGTCCCACTCAACACGATCAAATACCTTTTCAGCATCTAGGGAAATGACCACACTAGGCAATAGGTTGAGTATGTCCCTTCTCAATGGTCAACAGCAGCCGCCTCATGTTGTCTGGCACCACTCTGCCAGAGACAAAACCTACTTGGTTTTCATGTATCAAAGTTGGAATGACCCTGCCCAGTCGAACAGCCAGGATCTTGGCTAATATTTTGCAGTCGCAGTTTATCAGACTGATCGGTCGAAAATTCTCGCAACTGGTAGCAGATCTGTCCTTCTTCCTCAACACCGTAATCAATGCATGCCTCATTGTAGCAGGTAGTGAACTCCAGTTTCTGATATATAAGTGATTAAAAAGGAAATAACAAATGTGCATATTAAAGTAAATACAAAATGAAGAGGCTTCAACATTTTAGAGGTTCATTGCCATCCAGAAAGTTGATAGGTTTGATGATGGTATTATGATTTGTGTTTTTCTCCTTTTTATTATGGCAGTTCGAAAATGTGGCAAAAGATAGTACAGATATAGAAGGTATTAATGAAACATCTATTGGTATCCCTGCTAGAGGCTCTGGCAGCCTGTTTCCCAATATAACTAGGAGGTTATTTAAAGTTAAAAGGGATGTTGAGGAGGACCACAAACATATAAACACTTATCTTATCAATTCGATTTATTTTAAAATAACTTATTGTATCAGCATATGAAAGAGGCTGGAGAGAGAACATCAGATGAAAACTGCTATGCCTGTTCCTTAATACCGTATGCCGTAAATACAGTCAGAACATGTATTGCAAGAGAAATACGTGAACAAGATGCAAGATGTCTCCGTCATTTATCAGCATGCACAACAAGAGGACAATTTGAAGGAAAATTGTCAACCCTAAAATGGAGGTCGAGAAAGACATTCCCATGTGAAGATGAATACATAAAAACGCAGCAAATGGAAAAAGATCCAGGATGGAAGAATAGGATGCTGATGTATTCACCAAGTGGTATGTCTGGACACCAGATAAGGGCTGTCGAGGAGAAAAGATTGCATGGGAGACACAGGGATTGCCAGGATTCTGGCAAAGACCTCAGCTATTATTAGAATGCTGGCCTGTAGCGCACATTTGTTGATGGCAGCACCAGTAAAAGTGGTAAAAGTGCTGAATGACAAATGTCTGAAATCATGGGCTAAGTATGCAAAGCTACTAACGTGGGTCAAGAATGAAACAGGACCTGTGTCCATACTGACAATGAAGAATGCCACGTTGTGCTTCAGAAATAGAGGAGCAATTAAAATAGGAGGAAAACAAGGAATGTAAACAAATACTTGATTTCCCAGGAATGAATGGAGGAACTGCTGTACTGATGGATCAATATTGAACCTGTGGATCCTGACCTTACTTGCAGCTGCCCAGAAATTGGCAAGGAATATGCTCTATCATGGACATACATGTTCCTGCATTGGTGATTCAACAAAGTTATTTCGCTACCTATGAATTTCCCAAGATGGATAAGAACATGAGGAAGAAGAGTTTGCTCAACCACCATCGCAAGAATATAAATAATTATTTCTCACCATAATCAATAGAGGCCTATGACAATATACCAGATGAGCATAAACTGTTCAGCAATAAAGAAATGATAATGACTTCTTTATTCCTGCCAGGACTCCAGACTGCAGTGAATACCAAGTGCCTGCAGATCACCAGATGGGAGCTGTTACAGACGATTAATAAAATGATAAAAAGATTCAATGCAATTAGAGAAAAATTAATTGTCCTAAGGATGATGACTCTTCAGAACTGGTATGTCCTGGACTTAATTACAGCAATGGAAGGAGGCGTGTGTGCTAATATTTGGTGTTCTGGCTGCACATTTACACCATCCCATGATAATGAGAATAGAATCCTGACAGAAACAATAAGTGTGCTGACAATTCTGTATATAAAGATGGAATATGAAGCTGACGAGACAGCAGGGGATGACTGTTAGGGAGAATTCTCATAAATGGCTGATTTCCCTTACCTAATGAGTCCCTCAGCAGCTTTGCTGGATTTCTAGGATTATTTATTTTTACCTGGTAAGAGTGTGAGCCTTTTTCCCACTCTTACATGTGTTTTGCTGTGTGTGTTTTCACTTTTTGTGTGATCTTGGGCACTGGAGCCTCACCTACTCCAGGTGCACCACGTTTTGTCTGTGTTACACAGCACCTTCAGTGCAGTGACACAGGGTTGACTTTGAGACTTCCCACTGACTCCATTTGTCTGGGGCTGACTGCTGTCCCCCAGAAACAGGTACACTTGCCATTAACTTTATATAGTCACTTTAAACCACAGACCCAGTATACCCCATCTTACATGGAGTATTGGAAAGGGTTAACTCTTATCCCTTTTAGTCTGTGCCTCTTGGAGCCTTGTTTTGCTCCGTTAACATTAAGACTTGGCTGGTGGCAGTGGTATCTACCCTAACTTTTCTACCGCAATTATACTATATAAACGTGGTGGTGTCTCAGGCTATTATATTAGCCTCAAACATAAACCTGCTTGACCAAATACATTTTATTTTGGTTCCGGCCAGGTTTATTCACCATTTCTTTTTGTTAAAGTCTTTCTCGTGTTTTTCTCTGTGCGCCAAACTGGGGATGACTCCTTTGTTCGCTGTCTTTTCACGGGCTTTTGCACAGAAGCCCTCCTTAAGGCTCCTGAAAGTCTAGGTAGGCAGGATGTGAGGGAGGGATCTTCGGACCCCTGCCATGGGTTACCTTAGTAACCCAAGTCGCACTCTTGTCTGATTGGCTAAGGGGACTGGCCTTGCAAGGCCAGCCACCCTGCTGTGTGATTGACAGCAAGGCTGTATGAATTGGGGGAAACTGCATAAAAAGCAGGTCTCTGGGACTGGAAAGGCAGAGTTACCACTGGAACGAAAGAACCAACGAGGAACTGGAAGTAGAGGACCCCTTCCATGACTGAACCGCCCGGTGAAGCCCTGCTGCAGGTCCGAATCACCAGAATCCGACAACAGAGAAGATCCTCCAGGAAACATCTTCCCTTAAACTGGTGGGACCAACCAGTTTTCCCAAACTACAGTGCGCCGGATAGCCAGGAAGGTCGGACCGTGCTTGAGTTTTAAGGAGCACACCTTTGATTTGTTGTTTTGCTCTGCTGCTGGTTTCTTCCCTGGGTGGCGCAGGACCCTTCAGTCTTCCTACTTCGTGTCAGTCCAACAGTCGCTTCAGGACCGTGAGCCTGCAGGAACCACCAGGAACGTCTGCCTCAGCTACAGCTCCCTCTCCGTTTTAAGGTACTGTGCAAATCCGGTTGTTCGTTTCGTTCAGCCGCGGTAAAAGTGTTTGAAATCTTTCTCCAACCCGAGGGCTTGTCCGTCTCTTCTCTTTGAACTAACCTTTCTACCAACCAACCTCGTCTGGAATCTGTGCCACAAACTTTACCACGAACTACCCTGAAATGTGTGATCTTGAGCAAAATACTTTTGACCCATTGACTTTGGCCCTAAGCCTTTTCTAGCTGATCTCCTCACTGTAGTCTCTCTTGTTCAATTGCCCTGAGTACTTACCTGTTGTTTTTGCCTAATTTCTAATAAATGTTTCTTTCCCTCCCTTTTAAATTGCTGGAGTGCCATTTTGCTCCCACTTCATTTTGTGAGCTTAATTTGTTTGTAATTTAAGGGAAGTGGTGTGGTGTATTTACGATTGTGATTTTTTAACTTGCTTAGAATAGTGAAATGTTATACAACTGTTGAGTAAATAAATATATATTCTTTTTCTTAGAAACCTTGAGTCAGTGTTTGCCTGAATCATAGTAATTGCTGCCCTTTGTGTATCTATTTGTACTGCTCACTTACTCTTGACATAAGTCTGGCTGCTCCGCTACTGCTACCACTATAACTCTGTAGTACAGGCTTGTACCAAAGGTGAAATTGTACTGTCACTTGTAGTCTTAATTGTGTGTAGTGTTCTCAAAGGGTACTGCATATAATTCTGCCTAACACTAGTGTACAGCGGTAAGGATAAAAGTATAGTAATTACACTTAGAGTGCTGCTATTACCTTGGATCAACTAACCACAAGGCTAACATTACTAAAAAGCAACATTAATCATGTCTGATATGGAAAGCCACAGTCAGGAGACCCTCCTGAGTTACACTGCTGATTATTTAAGAAACATGTTTAAAGAAAGGAAACGCTCTGCCAAAGGCAAAAAGATTGAATTAGTTGAAAAGTTGTTAAAGAACCAACGTCTAGGGAGTGGGTCTGAAATACCTGACTCTAGCAAGTGTGGAAAGTATTGAGGATGATACTATGTCTATTAATGATGAGTTGGAAGAGGTAGATGTGTCTCTTAATGTAGGCCGCCCTGGCCCCTTGCCTGCTCAGCAACCTCAACCCTTGTCCACTGGGACCCCCACCACTGGGACCCCCACAGGTCCTACACTCAGTCCTGAATTCATTGCTCTAGAGAAAATGGGGCTTGAACTGGAATTCAAATGTTTAAATGCTCAAACTGAACAAAAACACCAAGAACTTAAGCTCAGAGAAATGGAGTTGAATCATGAACTTGAAATGAAAACATTGTCTCTTGAAAATGCTTCTCTTCCAGAGTCTTCTATGTCTTCTAGTCCTAAGAAACCCTGTATGCCTAAAGAAATGGTGGGTATGTATTAGGTTAAGCTTGATATTTTAGATTGGTTGGCAATGTATGAATATAACCATGTTATTCAAGGTCTCACAGGGAATCAATGGCTACCCTGGCTCTTCTATAGGCTACCCACTGTTGTATCTGATGTTGTAATGGAGTTGGGGGAGGTGGATAGGATGGATTATGAGTGTGTGAAGCTAGCTTTAATTGCTAGATTTGGGAAGACCCCTTCCCCGTACCTTAAGAGGTTTAGGACCCACAAAAAGCATGATGGTACCCCTTGGGCTACCTGGGTATGTGATTGTTTGAAAAACTTAGATGGTTGGATTAAGGGTTACAGAGTAACACTTATGAAGGAATGAGAAATCTTGTTATGTTGCAGTCTATTTTTGATGTCTGCTCTCCTGAGCTCAGACAGCACTTGGCTGATTCTAAGGAGATAGATTCAAAGAAGCTAGCTAAGGCTGCTGACTTGTGGGTTGCCAACAGGGCTACTCACAAGGATGCTGGGGCTACTCAGAAAAAGGATGAGGGGAAACAGCCAAAGAAAGACAACAAAGAGAATTCTAATACCTCCAATCCAAAAGAGGGCCACAAACAGAAACATAAGGGTAAACCACAAGGGGAACCAAATCAGGCTCGTGCACCATCTTGACCCAAACCAGTTAGAGGTCAGAACAAACCCCCATTCATCAAAACATTTGGGAAATGTTATGTTTGTGGGTCAACTGACCATGTGAAAGGGGATCCCAGATGTAAGGGTAAACCTTCAGGGGTCTACACTGTCTCCTTAGCCTTCCCCCCGAGGAAGACGTACCTATGGCAAGTCGAAACTTTCTCCTACTGGCTGAGGAACCCATGAGAGTCTCAGCCAGTGTTTCTTTAGTGTCCCTGGGCGTGTGGGAACAACAGAATTTAGATGTCTATAATTCCATCCCAGATAATACTAAATAGTATTATAAAGATAGTGTTCTTGTGAATGGTCAGGAAACCCCTGCCATCAGAGACACTGGAGCCAGCATAACTGTGGTGGATGAATAATTTTTCAAGGTGGAGGATGTTGCTAAGGCACCCAAACGCCTCACCAAGTTAGCTGGAGGCCATGTGCAAATGCTTCCCCAGTTACCAGCTCTCATCCAGTGTAATGATATAACTGTCAAGATAGTGTGCAGAGTGAAGTGCCTGGGAGAGTCCAGTTGGGTAATGACCTTAAAAGTCTTGGAGTTGTGTCAAGCACCCGCAGTAAAAGGAAACAGGAGCTCACAAGGTCTGCAAGGGAGAGAACCTTGAGAGGCTCTGCAGAGGAGATGATAGAGGAAACTATCACTCCCACTCAACAGGAGTTGCTCAATGCCATTTCTACTAAAACAGAGGCAAAGGGAAAACCCAGGAACTCCAGGAAAAGGTCAGACAGCACCCCTGTGCTACCTACAAGGACATCACCAAGATTGTTCAAAGTCACTCCTGTGACTACTCCACGTGCTGAGGCAGAGTGTGAGGTTCAACCTTGTGTGGTTGAACCAGCATCTGAAGAGTCAGATCTGGAAGAAGACACTGTCTTAGTTGGAGATCTTGACCCTGTTGACCATCCTGAGCTGCAGTCTTTACTGGCAGAAGGTGGGCCCAACAGGGAAGACTTTAGCAAAGGGCAGAGAGAGTGTCCTACTCTTGAAGGTCTTCGACAACAGGCTGCTAACCAACTTTGATGGGCAAGAAGTGTAAAGCACAGGTTAACCTGGGAAGATGGCCTCTTCTAGAGTGAACCGACTGAGTCTATCCCTGCGGACTGCAAAAGAAGTGTAGTGCCCCTTGCTAACAGACTCCAGTTCCTACAGTTAGCCCATGAGATACCTTTGGCTTGTCACTTGAGTTTCAAGAAGACCAAGGAAAGGCTCTTCCTCTACTTCTACTGGTCTAAGATGGGGTCAGAAGTGGACAAATTCTGTAGAAGCTGTAACACTTGCCAAACCTCTGTCAAGAGTGGAGCCAAGAATGTGGCACCCCTGGTGCCTCTCCCAGTGGTGGGAGTTCCTTTTGAAAGGGTGGGCATTGACATTGTTGGTCCTCTTAACCCTCCCACATCTTCAGGGAACAGGTTTATCCTGGTTGTAGTAGACCATGCTACAAGATACCCAAAAGCCATACCTATGAGAACTGTTACAGCTCAGGCTGTGGCTAATGCTCTACTTGGATATTTTTACCAGAGTCGAGTCTCCACGGAAGTGATATCCCACAGGGGATCCAATTTTATGTCCCACTACATGCAAGCCATGTGGAAAAACTGTGGTGTCACTTACAAGTTCTCTACAGCCTACCATCCACAGACAAATGGACCAGTAGAGAGGTTTAATCATACTATGAAGAGCATGATAGGTGCTTTAGGAGAACCCCTTAAGAAAAAGTGGGACCTTCTACTGCCATGCCTTCTCTTTGCATATAGAGAAGTCCCTCCGGACGGAGTTGGTTACAGTCCCTTTGAACTTCTCTATTGCCATCCAGTCAGAGGTCTATTGGCCCTGATCAAGCAGGGGTTGGAGAGTGCTCCTTCCCCCAAGCCATTCAGAGTGATTGACTATGTGATAGGTCTCTGGAGGAGAATGTCACACACGATGGCAAAGGCAAGTTATAACTTGAAAGCAGGTCAGGCTCTGGTCAAACATTGGCATGACCAGAAGGCCAACATGGTTGAGTTTACTCAAAAAGAGGCTTGTACTAGTTATGGTGCCAACACGGCAGAAGGTCTCGCAGGACAAATGGATAGGACCCTTCAAGGTTGTGGTCAAATTTGGAGAGGTGAACTATTTGGTGAACTTAGGCAGACCTAAGGAGGCTCCGGGAGTCTTTCACACCAGTCGTTTAAAGGCTTATGTCTCGAGACCAGAAGTAGGAGCTTAGCTTCTAGCTTCAGCTCAAGAGGAAGAGGAGATTGAACCTCTACCTGACCTCCTCAGAGGCCAACCTTTAGATGAACAGGTAGAAGGAGTTAATCTTGCTTCTCAGCTGACTTCTGAACAACAAGAGGAGTGCAACATTCTGTTGAATCAGTTTGCCTCCCTGTTCTCACTATCACCAGGCTTGACCCCTTGGGGCCAGCATGATATTCTCACTGGTGACTGTTTACCTGTCAAAAGCAGGGGGTACAGAATGTCAGAACATGTGAGATCCCACATCAAAGTAGACGTCAACAAGATGTTTGATCTCTTGGTTATAGAACCTTCTACATGTCCATGGTCTAGTCGATTTGTTCTAGTACCAAAGGCAGGATCCAAAGAGTTGAGATTCTGTGTGGACTATAGAGCTCTAAATGCAGTCACTAAGACTGGTGCCCATCCTTTGCCAATGACAGATGAAGTGGTGAATAGAATGGTTCAGCCAAGTACCTCAGTACATTTGACCTAACCTCAGGCTATTGGAAAATAGCACTGACAGACCATGCCAAGGAGAAAACTGCATGCTCCACCCCAGCAGGCCTCTACCAGTTTAAGGTAATTCCTTTTGAACTAAATAATGCACCTGCTACATTTCAAAGGATGGTTAATCAAGTTCTGAATGGGATGGAAGACTTTTGCATGGCATACTTGAATGACATGCAGTGTTCAGGCCTACATGGAAAGAACATATTGATCGCCTGGGATATGTTTTGCAGGCTCTTGAGCAGGCCCATCTGACCATAAAGCCAAGCAAATGTCAAATTGGTCAGAGTAAAGTGGTCTACCTTGGTCATGAGGTAGGAGGAGGTGAGATAAGGCCATTGCCCAGCAAAGTATAAGCTGTGCAAAACTGGGCCACCCCTACTACTCAAACCCAAGTGATAGCTTTCCTAGGTATCACTGGGTAATACAGGAATTTCATTGAGAACTACCAAAGCTTCTCCTTTGAATGTGATCTCCTCACCAAAATTCCCTAAAAAGGTTAGATGGAATGAGTGCACTCAAGCCTTTGAAAGCCTGAAGAAAGCCCTTTGTCAAGCCCCAGTCCTAAGAGCTCCTGATTATAACCAACCCTTCATTGTGCAGACAGATGCCTCCAATATAGGTATAGGTGCAGTCCTTAGTTAACTGGATGAGAAAGGTAGGGAGCACCCCATTTGCTTCATCAGTAGGAAACTGAAGGAACCAGAAACAAGGTGGGCAACCATAGAGTGTGAATGTTTTGCCATTGTGTGGTCTTTGAAGAGGTTTAGGCCATACTTGTATGGATCTACTTTTGTGATTCAAACTGACCACCAACCCTTGAGATGGTTAATGCAAATGAAAGGGGAGAACCCAAAACCGCTGAGATGGTCAATCTGCCTGCAAGGGTTTGATTTCACCATTGAGCACAGAGCAGGATGTCACCACCAAAATGCTGATGGTCTCTCTAGGATGTTTATAACCGACTAGAGGTAGAGATTCATCCAGGAGTGGATTAAATCCTCCTGTCCCTTAGTCTGGGGGGGAGGGGCGAGTGTTAGGGAGAATTTTCATAAATGGCTGATTTCCCTTACCTAATGAGTCCCTCAGCAGCTTTGCTGGATTTCTAGGATTTTGTTTTCACCTGGTAAGAGTGTGCGCCTTTTTCTCACTCTTACATGTGTTTTTCTGTGTGTGTTTTCACATTTTGTGTGATCTTGGGCACTGGAGCCTCACCTACTCCAGGTGCACCACTTTTTGTGTGTGTTACACAGCACCTTCAGTGCAGTGAGACAGGGTTGTGTTTGAGACTTCCCACTGACTCCATTTTTCTGGGGCTGGCTACTGTCCCCCAGAAACACGTAAAGTTGCCATTAACTTTATATAGTCACTTTAAACCACAGACCCAGTACACTCCATCTTACATGGAGTATTGGAAAGGGATAACTCTTATCCCTTTTTGTCTGTGCCTCTTGGAGCCTTGTTTCGCTCCCTTAACATTAAGACTTGGCTGGTGGCAGTGGTATCTACCCTAACTTTTATACCGCAATTATACTATATAAACGTGGTGGTGTTTCAGGCTATTATATTAGCCTCGAACATAAACCCGCTTGACCAAATATATTTTATTTTGTTTCCGGCTGGGTTTATTCGCTATTTTTTTTTGTCAAAGTCTTTCTAGTGTTTTTCTCTGTGCGCCAAACCGGGGATGACTCCTTTGTTCGCTGTCTTTTCACAGGCTTCTGCACAGAAGCCCTCCTTAAGGCGCCTGATAGTCTAGGTAGGCAGGATGTGAGGGAGGGATCTTCGGACCCCTGCCATGGGTTCCCTTAGTAACCCAAGTCACACTCTTGTCTGATTGGCTAAGGGGACTGGCCTTGCCAGGCCAGCCACCCTGCTGTGTGATTGACAGCCAGACTGTATGAATGGGGGAAAACTCCATAGAAAGCAGGTCTCTGGGACTGGAAAGGCAGAGTCGCCACTGGAACGAAAGAACCAATGAGGAACTGTAAGAAGAGGACCCCTATCACAACTGAACCGCCCGGTGAAGCCCTGCTGCAGGTCCGAATCGCCAGAATCCGACGACAGAGAAGATCCTCCAGGAAACATCTTCCCTTGAGCTGGTGGGACCAACCAGTTTGCCCAAACTACAAGCCCGGACCCCTCCTCTGGTCGAATTCTCTGTACAGAGCTACAGTGAGCCGGATAGCCAGGAAGGTCGGACCCTGCTTGGGTTTTAAGGAGCGCACCTTTTATTCATTGTTTTGCTCTGCTGCTGGTTTCTTCCCTGGGTGGCACAGGACCCTCCAGTCTTCCTACTTCGTGTCAGTCCAACAGTCGCATGCAAAAAAGAAGCGCCAAAGAGGCACTGAGAATTGATTACCCCTCACTACTTCGACTCTAGGAATAGTAGTGATTGAGCAATTGTGGTTACACAAAAATTAACATAACTTCCACAGTTTTCAAAGAATCAACAGTACCTGATACAAATTGGCAAAGGAAGGCAAAATCGACAAAACAAAATATGCGAAAAAATAATTTTAATGATATAAATATTAAAAAACAAACGAATTCATACATCAATGCATCAACGAAAGAGACACAAAACATATGTCTAAACACTGAGACAAAAGAAGACAAAGAAATAGGAATAAATCGGTAATTCAAGAAACCCTATTTTCAAAAAGAAGATGTTTTAACTATAAAACCTATATTTAAACATTGTTAGAGACATGGGGTGTCAACATGTTTCGGCCAAAGACAAATTAGACATTTTCTCAAGTGTCCATTCGGAAGCAGGTGTTATGCCCATCTTCAGGAAAAGTGATTTCTTCATAGTAAGTCTTGTGTGTGATGTAGATGAAACATCATAGATTTGTTTTCTCTAGGTTGAGTGTGAAAGAGTCAGTGAGGAACTCATCTGTCTCAGAAGTAATTTTCTTACGTCCAACAATAAATTCTGTGGCAAGGATCACCTTATCTATTAGTGCCGTGATGTGAGCACTTTTAACTTAGTGCTGGTGATTTGCTTCTGTATGTGTGGATATCCCAGAAGGAAAACGGATGGAAAGACCCGAAACTATTGTTTTCAGTTGGAGAGTGATTAGAGCCATTCACTTAAATGGTTGGATTGCCGGGTGTTTCCAAGTGGGAGATGTAATATGTAATGCCACCACTTACCTGCAAATACTTTACAGTTGTAAGGAGCTATGGAGGCAATAAACAATATGAGGAAACAAACAAGGGAACAAATAATACGAGGCAACAAACAACCTTAAGCAACAGCGATGAGGGAATAAACAATATGAGGAAATGAACAAGGGAACAAACAATACGAGGCAACTAACAACCTTAAGCAACAGTAATATCTACTTGGAAATAAACAAAGGACTCTCATGAAAAAGAGCACTGCAATCAGATATCTATTGTGAAGTCAACAATATTCTGAATTGTGATCAAAATCCCAATAAGGTTTTCAAAGGACTTACATGTATGGACTTGTATGAATACAAGCTCCACAAAATAGATATCTATTGTGAAGATAACAATATATCTGAACTGTGAAGACAACAAATATATTTGAATAAATAAGAATGTATAGCTCTATTGTGTCTCTGCCTTACTACCAAAATATCAATCTACTCTTCTGATAACTGTAGGCGCAACTACAAGGTAATACACCAAATTTTGTTCTCATCTTTTTCAGCATTGGGCAACCTCAATGCAGTACTACCGTGCAGCCACAGTTATCTCACAAATTAGCTTACAATTATGAGCTCTCTTTGAGATTGTCAAAAGGTTGCATCATTTCTTCATAGAACTCTGAAGTAACTATCCAATGCAGGTGATTAGAAGGAAGCTTTATATCTCTAATTAGCAACTAACAGAATTAGAGCGTATAACGTGAACGGTAAGCCTTTTCTCTATGATGTTTGTAGGTTCAGGGGTTTTACCCAATAACTCAAGTTTGAATGAATGGTCAAGAAAACACATATGACTGATTAATTGGGTAAGTTAGAAGCTCATTTTTGAACCGTATGATGATATATAGACAATGGGGGAAAACCAGTTATGAATTAGATTTTCTTAGAATTGATGTAAGGAAAAATACCAATTGATGTTGTATGAGTAGGTTGTGGTAATTTGGGATAGTTGTATTTTTGTAACTATACCATTGGATTGCTATTGAATAGAATTGGACCAATTCTGAATGGAAATAGCTACTCAAATGTTAATAAATAATAAGGTGATACAAGAATCTTGATTAAAATGAGGGGATAGTAATTAATTGGATATCTGTAGGAACCAATGTGCTTTGAAAATGACTCTAGCGAATATGCATCCAAATTATGACGTCCTTTTTTCTTTATTTTTTCTTTTCTTTTTCATTTTTCATTTTTTACTTTATTTCTTCTCACCCTAACACATCCTACCCTAGTCCAACACTCTCAATCTCTGTCTCTATCTTGGGTCATACAAAATGTAATTCTGGTGGATATTTTGCTTTCCTGCATCTAAACGTATGTGCAAAAATACTTTATGAATTTTTTTACGTTTTCTATGATTTCGTGATATCACAATTAAGTATCTGTCTGGCTTTGAAGAAGGCCTCAGAACGAAACACGTGTCACCTTACAGACATTACCTATGTTGGAATAAACTGATTTGTGACTGCGCAATTTGTGTGTTGGCAACTAATTTCATTGTTATCAAGAAAGCAGTGGGAGCATTCTATGCCTGCACGTAATGTGACTGTAGCCTTTTGGTTCAGACTTAATTCATTAACCCTTCTTGCGTGAGGTGTCCATCAGATTAACCCACAATCATGATTATTTTCACACCTGAGGAGAGTGACAAGGTTTTGGATCCCAAAAAAGAAGCAGGATAAAGAAAATATGTTGATAAATGAAAAAAAGGAGATAAAGACCATGGAAGGAGAGAATTTGGTTAAAAATTCGAGCAGAGGGGGGAATGTAGAGGAGCAGGTAGGTGCTATTCTGCTAGTTCCCGCCCCCTCACCACTGTCATATTGGAACAGTTGCAGAAAACCCATAGATGGGACCCCCTGCATCATTCCTATACCGCATTGAGTGTATGAGATAGGTTATGCACTCAGTCAGCCACAGCCATACAGAATGTACCCTCACACTGAAATTGTGGAAGATCAGATGGAAGAATGTTACATGGAAGGATTTCGCCTGCTAAGATTTCGGAATACATCAATGTAGATTATGGACAGACATTAAAGTGAATTCTGATGAAGACAAAGTGATGTCAGGAAGAAGATATATGAACCTAAGTTGAAACAATATGAAAATATTAAATAACGATATAACTGAAGCACTAAGAGTAACATATACCCAAAGCTAAAGTAGTCATGGATCTAAAGAAGATGAAGTAACTTACTGACCAATAACTGTAAATACGCAGCAACGCAAGGTAGAAAGAAAACATATAGAAGCTTGCTATAGTGGATTTTATAATATGGCAAGGACGGCCATATTAAGAAAATTGATGCTGGTTCACGTTAAATGTAACCAAGCTATCTCAGAGACAGGCCGAGGTTGAGAGAATCAGGAGGCGCATGAAAACAGCTTTGTGTGCAAAGCGCACAATGAATCAAGGTTGGCACTGAGTTAACAATGCTTTTTTCAAAGGATAAGCACAGAGCACAAAGGGAGTACATGGATACGCTCTGAATGTGGGACATTGTTGAGAGATGGAAGAAGACGAAAACATCTGTGAGAGCCATATAGTCGGTAATTAAAAGTGATCAAAGTTCATATGAGAGACAGCAAGCAAGTCTCTAGAGCAGAGGTCTTCAAACTGTCGGGCATGGCCAAATTCCCAGGAGGGGGGAAATAAAAAAAAAAATCTTTTTAAATGGAGGAAACGGGTAGGGGTGGCTCACAGGGTTGGACTGAGCATAAAACTCGGCACCAATGAAAAAGTGATGCACAGTTGCAAATGGCAATTCATTCCTTTAGTGACAGAGGGCCTCATTACGACCCTGGCGCTAAGTGAAAAACGATGGCGGTAAATGGTTACCGCCATCGTTTTCCGCCAGGTCCGATCATGACCCGTGACCGTTAACTACAATGCCATTAGCGGCATCGTAGTTAACGCTGGCACTAACTGCGCCAAGGGTGCGCGCATGCGACCGCCCACACCGTACTTAGCGCAATGGCGGAAAGGTACGCAAATGCCGACCCAAGCGGACATGCACCTAACGCCATCACCCAGCCCGTTAAGTACCTTACCGCCATGGTGCAAATAACGCCATCGCGAACCAACCGTTAAGGGCCATGTTAAGTGAATGCAGCTGCCACAGGTGCACAGAAACAGCACAGGTGAAGGCAATACAGACTCAGGGAAGCACAAAAAGAGCACACCCCACCCCTTCCCACACCCAGTCACACTCCACAATGATGCCAATACGACTAGCAATGTTGGGGCTGGAGGACCTGATAGCAATGCATGTGCTACAACAGCAACAACAACAACAACAAAAGGCAGCACAGAGGAGATGCAGGAGGAGAAGGAGGGCAAGGCAGGCCCAGCAAGCCCCACCAGCACAGCCAGTGCCACCACGCAGGCAGCCCCCAATCCCACGCATCAGAGCCAATCCATTCAACCTCACTGCTGAGCAGATCCACACCCTGTACCGTTTGGACCGGGACACCATCACCGCCATCGTAGACATGACACACAACGACATCGTCAGCATGATAGAAAGTCCAACCGCCATCCCCCCCCTACTGAAGGTAGTGTCTGTACTCCACTTCCTGGCCACAGGCACTTACCAGCACACAGTGGGGCACCTGCATGGCATTTCACAACCATTATTCTCACGAACACTCATCCAAGTGCTCGATGCCCTCCTCAAGCACACAGACGACCACATCTCATTACCACGGACTGGCCAGGAGATTGCAAACACCAAAGTGGGTTTCCATGCACTAGCCGGCATACCCGGTTGCATTGGTGCCATCGACTGCACCCATGTGGAATTGGTGGTTCCACGTGCCATGGAGGTACCGTACCCAACCGGAAACAGTTCCACTCAATCAACGTGCAAATGGTCTGTGACTCCAACAAGATCATCACACATTGTTGTGCCCGATTCCCCGGATCAACCCATGATTCTATGGTCCTGAGGAACTCCACAATACCACGCTACATGGAGCGACATGCAGGGCCAAGATCCTGGCTACTCGGTGAGTCCAATGTCATGGAAGTGGGCAGGTGAATGACGTACTGATGCATACTCCACCTGGCAGAAAGGGGGGGGGGTGATGCATACTCCACCTGGCAGAAAGGGGGGGGGATGATGCATACTCCACCTGGCAGAAAGGGGGGGGGGATGATGCATACTCCACCTGGCAGAAAGGGGGGGGATGATGCATACTCCACCTGGAAGAAAGGGGGGGGATGATGCATACTCCACCTGGCAGAAAGGGGGGGGGGGTGATGCATACTCCACCTGGCAGAAAGGGGGGGGGATGATGCATACTCCACCTGGCAGAAAGGGGGGGGATGATGCATACTCCACCTGGCTGTGAGTAACACAGAGAACGGAGACAGCGGATGGGCACTCACAATGCACACAACCCCTCTGCATACATTGGGTGATGGCATGCAAAACAGGCCCTGGGAGCCATGAGCATACACTGGTTGCATTGTGTGAATCAATCAGTGCATGTAGAAGTGAGCCAAAGTAACAGTTGGATGCGAGCCATGGTGGAACATCATGTTCCTGATCAGACAGCATGACTGACACATACATTCTCGCCTACATACAGGTGATGCAGGCTATCCCCTGAAGAGGTGGCTCCTTACACCAGTCCGGATCCCGCAGAACCAGCACGAGGAGGACTTCAACCGTGCACATACACGTACTCGTGTGGTCATAGAGCAGACATTCGGACTATTGAAGGCACGGTTCCGAAGCCTCAGCAGGTCTGGTGGCGCACTCCTGTATGGCCATGAGAAGGTGGCAAAGATCGTCATGGCATGTGTCATGCTACACAATATGTGCGTCAGACGGAATGTGCCCCTGCCCCCTGACGCAGAACTGCAACCACCTGACGATGAGGATGAGGAGGGTGCAGATGGGGCGGCACCCCATGGAGGAGGCGATGCACAGGAGGGGCGTGCAATGCGCCAAAGTATCATCGACCACTGCTTCTAGCACACACGGCTGGTGTTTATCACATGGAGACTGCACTTGGGGCACTGTGTGTCTCTGGGACATGCACACTGTGGACTGTACACCAATAAAGCACACATACGCAATGAAAATGTCCACACATTACTTTTTTGAAAGAAAAAAGTGTATTGAAACTATGAAATGTCGTGTCACACCCCCTCCCACCTCCCCCCTGCACACCCCAACACACCCCCTCCCACCTCCCCCCTGCACACCCCAACACACCCCCTCCCACCTCCCCCCTGCACACCCCAACACACCCCCTCCCACCTCCCCCCTGCACACCCCAACACACCCCCTCCCACCTCCCCCCTGCACACCCCAACACACCCCCTCCCACCTCCCCCCTGCACACCCCAACACACCCACTCCCACCTCCCCCCTGCACACCCCAACACACACCCTCCCACCTCCCCCCTGCACACCCCAACACACCCCCTCCCACCTCCCCCTGCACACCCCAACACACCCCCTCCCACCTCCCCCCTGCACACCCCAACACACCCCCTCCCACCTCCCCCCTGCACACCCCAACACACACCCTCTAGGTGTCAACAGATGCCTGTGACAGTGGCCACAGGCTGTTACAAGCCCCCTCTCCCGGCCCCCGGGGCACCCCTGGCTGTGGAGCGCAGGTTACGTCCGGAACGTCCCACCTCCCCCCTGCACACCCCAACACACCCCCTCCCACCTCCCCCCTGCACACCCCAACACACCCCCTCCCACATCCCCCCTGCACACCCCAACACACCCCCTCCCACCTCCCCCCTGCACACCCCAACACACACCCTCTAGGTGTCAACAGATGCCTGTGACAGTGGCCACAGGCTGTTACAAGCCCCCTCTCCCGGCCCCCGGGGCACCCCTGGCTGTGGAGCGCAGGTTACGTCCGGAACGTCGCACGGGGCTGCTCTGTGCAGAACTGGCAGTGGAGGATGTCCCTGGCTGCCCCTGTGCATGCACATCCGGTAGGGTGTGCCCAGTGAGCGCACGACGCAAGGCGGCAAGTTCCGCACAGATGTCCCTGGACATGGCCTGCATGGCATCCCTCAGGGTGGCAGTGCTCTGTGCTACTTCGGCCCTTAGGGTCTCCGTGGCCTGTTCAATGGCAGACCTAGCCCCCACACATTCCGCGGCATGCTCATTCAGCATCGTGGCCAGTTGATGCTGCCGTTCAGTGATGTCCTCGAGGGACTGCTGGCCCTGATGGCCCATGGCCAGTGCTGGTGGAGTGATGGAGGGGCTGCTCCCCTCCTGTGGAGTGTGGACAGGGCATGGGGTGGAAGGCCACTCCTCTACCTCTGTGTGCCCCTGTGTGTGATCCTCATGGGGGCTGGCGTCTGAGAAACAGGGGGAATGTAGTAGGTCAGTGGGGCTTCTGACCTCGTGCTCCATGTCTGAGTCTGAGCATGCAGCTGTTGCAGCTGTCTCTCCGATGTTGCTGCTGGCCGCTGACCCCGTGCCTTCTGTGGCAGGCAATGTCGGTGGAGGTGGAGCAGCTGCTGCTGGCCTGCTGCCTACAGGGGTGCTTGCCGGTGGGACGTCAGGTATGCTTGCAGTGGGACCTGCTTGTAGTGGGGTCCGCCTCACTGCAGCTGAGGTTGAGGGTGCAGGGACGTTATTGATGGCCTTCTTGGCTATCTTCGGGGCAGGGGTGTCCTGGTCCTCTGGGTGTGAATCTGTGCCTGTGGTGGAGCAAAGGAGGGAGGGCGTTATTGATGGGTCTGCGGACTTTGGAATGACAATGATTGACATTATTCTGGTCAGTAGATGAGGCAGATTTCAGGCAGTGCCATGCAGGTTGTCTCCTATTAGTGTGGAATGTGGATGCAGGTATGCGGGTGCCAGCAGTGCATACAGGGTGGTGCTTGCATGTGGCTATGGGCAGTGTTGATATGTGTTGCATTTACACTCTAGGGCAACCTTGTGCTACACATGATTGGACTGCAGTGACTATGGCATGTCTTGTTTGAGACACCTACCTTCATCACCTGATGTCGGAGCTCCCCTTTCCATCCCTCCGACGCCTTCAATGGATTCCATGCCAATCGTGGTAGCACAGATCTCCTCCCACGGTTGGAGTTTTAGGCGGGATTCCGACCCTCCACCGGTACCCAGGGCAAGGTTGCGTTTTGCAGAGATGACGGCTCTGACCCGTATGCGGAGGTCGTCCCAGCGCTTCCTGCACTGCTGTGGGGTGCGGGGTACGGTCCCCACCGCGCTGACGCGCTCAGCCACCAGGGCCCAGATGGCCTTCTTCTTCCCTATGGCTGTCCTGGTCATTTCCGGGGAGAAAACGACACCTGCGTTGTCTTGCAGGGTCTCCGTAAGCATGCAGAGTTCCTCCCGGCTGAATCTCTCCTGGCGCTGGCGGTCACATGCCTTTTTCACAGCTTTTGGCATTTTCGGGTACTTGGATGGGTGGGTGATAGGTTGGGACAGGTGTCAGGGTTGGGTCTGGTGTTGTTCGGTAGGATGGCAATGGATTGTGTTTTTAAAGATGGCCGACGGGCTGTTTCCCGTTCCGGCACGATGACGCTATTTCCGGTTCTGCTTTTTACGGCCGCCGCAAATTGCGGTGGCCGCTACTTACGGCCGCCGCAAATTGCGGTGGCCGCTACTTACGGTGGCCGCTACTTACGGTGGCGGAAGTGCACCCGGCTCGCTTTACGATGCCGGTAGGGGCCTTTTCCGCCATGGCGTTAATTGCATTACCGCCATGGCGTAATGCTCGTGCGCGATGGGTCGTAATGTGACGCTCTTTACGCCATTGGCCCACGGCGTAAACGCTCATTACGCCATGGCGGTAATGACGGACGATTACCGCCTGGGTCGTAATGAGGCCCAGACTGTTTGAATAGTACCCAAGGGGGTGTTTTTTGTTAAACTGTAAGCAAATTGTGATATTTAAGGAATATTTATTCGGCACCAATGATCAAAACTACTGGCTACATAGTGAAGTAACTCATCAAACTGGCCCACAATGGCCAAAAAAGTGGCCCATTTAGACCAACAAAACTCTCCCACACTAGCATTTTGAATTTTTGGTTTGGTCATGGCTCTATTGCCCTATAGGCCGGTCCAAGCCTTGCAACTTATACATAATGGGTGAGGGGGCATCGGCCCAGAGGCCCCCTCAGCCTTATGGAGCAGAGGAGCTAGCACAGTAAAACACTGAGCACTCCCTTAGCTGCTTTTTTCCAGCTAATGGAGTGCTCTTGGCCTGGCTGAACTGTCAAAGGGAAACAATTCCCCATCTGCACATGATACTTAGCCATACAAGGCTGGGGCATTTTGCTTCATAAACCATGCATACCTCATTGGAAATGCTGGCTGGGGAACTGTCTGTCTGTATGTGCGAGGGGGAACTCCAGCACCTCCACGCACATACTGACAGAGCAGCCTGCAGCGGGGTGGAGCAAAGTACTTGCTGTGTGAATGCTGTGTGAATGTGTGTGTTTGTGTTGGTTTGTGGTGCTGATTTTGGCCAGTGGGGGTCAGGGGGGAAGGAGAGTTGTACAACAAAGGCATTTTAAAAATGCCTTTGTTGCACAATCCCCCTACCCACCTGCCAAAATCAGCTCTCCTTCTGAGGTGCTATGGAGCCCAGGGGACAAGGATGGTATTTTATTTACTGGACATTTATCATAGCTGTCCAGTCAAAAATACCATGCTTTCCTCCTGGGCCCCCCAGCGCCTTGCATACACACATAATCATGTTGCTTGTGTTAGGCACTCTGGGTACAAGGGGTCAGGGATGGTATCTTTTTACTATCATAGATGTCCAGTAAATAATATCATGCCTGCTCCCTGGGCCCCCAGCGCCAATTGCAAACTGTTTGGTTTTACACATTTGTTTAAGTATGTCTAAAATGCAACATTTTAACACATTATTTTAAAAATATTCCTGGGGGGGATCCCCCTAACCTCTCTTGGTTGGTTTGGGCTCTGTCGCTACTCTTGGACGCTATGGCATATTTGGGGGAAATTCAACCAGCCACCACTGGCCCTGGGACTGTGCTGGGAGCATGGTGGGGGAGCCCAGGGACTGTGGTGGGAGCAGGATGGCAGGGAGACATGGGATAGTGTTGGGAGTAGGGTGAGGAGAGCCCAGGGTCTGTGGTGGGGTGGGATGATGGAGCCCAAAGACTGTGATGGGAGCAGGTGAGGGAACCCAGGGACTATACTGGGAGTAGGGTGTGTTGACAGCGTGCAATAGTTCATAGCCATTTGTACTAACTGTCCATTTGGCATTTCCGGGGGGCCAAGCCTGCCCACATTTTGCTGGGGGGGGGAACCAGGCAGAAAAATTGAAGCACACTGCTCTCGAGGCTAACAGAAGCAACAGCACCTTGTATAATTGAATCAAATAGCAGTAAATGGAAGGCTGAAATGAACACATTTGTGCTCTTTCCACATGTGACTCGGAAGTAGAAAACAAAGGCTATTCATTAGAGCCTTATGCTAAGATAGTGTTGCACTGACACTCCCTTGAATGATCCAGGTCAGTGAGGAGACACAAGATCAACTACAAGCGGAAGACTTTGGCTAATGACCTACTTATGAGAGATGATGGACTAATTGGGAACATGGGAAGTAGTCTGATGGGATTCAAACATCTAGGTTTCGTTTCATGTACATGCTGCTAAGGAGCCAACAGTCTAAGGTTGGAATACTATGCCAACCAATCAGTGGGGTTGGGAGACAACCTAACATAAAATGTTGCAGTAGCCAATCCACTTTTGTTATTTCCACTATAATCAGTAATATATGTATTTAGAGGTAGTTCAAGGCTTGCCCTACAGACAAGGGGTAGCCAATGATGCACTAATCCTTTTATGTTCTATAACTAGACATGTTCCATTCACCAATCCCTTCCCTTGAAAGGTTTTGCATTTTGTCACATAGAATGGCATCATAGATTACACATATAGGGGTATAAGACCACTATGCAATCAAGTTTGTTTGTGAGAGTGCATGCATCAGTCAGATGTCTGCCAGTTACCCTGCTTTATTGACCTGATAATAGAGTAGTACTTTGCCATTTACTTTGAGTTGTCCGACTATTTTGTCTGAGATCATTACTATAATTCTATCTAGCACAAAAGACGCTTCAAGGTGGTACAACACACATTATGACATCATGTCAATTGCCACAATAATGTTGTTTAAATTATCCAAGCTTCTCAAATTCAAGACAATTACATATGTATTCACACAATGTATATACCGCCATCCAATGTATATAATGATGGGTAGTGGTCTAATATGACAAAAATAAATATTAAAAGATTAAAGAAAAAAATAGAAGAGGATAAATTCTCCAAATTTGTTACTGCATTGTTTTGAATCATTGATAGATATTTTTCTAAAGATAAAGAATATGTCTTCTTACCAATATTCTCGAATATTTCAATTAATTAGTTTGACTACTAACATATGATCACTTCCTTGATTTCCAATAATCAATTGCAGGGTTCAGTGTAGTATGCAGTATTTGCCTTTTTGATAGAACATATAGATTGGACGTAACCGTTTAGCCTAAAACCAGTAAGTAAAGATTCATAAATAATTATTGTTTAAAGTGTGAGATAGTAAATGTGTACTCACAATTAATAACCATTGTCCTTTTTAGTGTTTTAGCATACATTATTCATTGCACCTGAATGGTTTGTTGAGCCAATTTTGTTCATTGTATTCAATCATGTGGATAGAAAATGTTTTGCTTAGTCAATTTGAAAAATATTATTCTGAAACTGTACAGAGGAGAACACAAGTTAGATGCTCACTATTATAGTACATGAAGATACATGTTAGTACATTCTGCTGAGGGATTGCATTGAAAAATACAGAAAGAATTAGTTAATTGCATTCCAAATACAGAACTTTCATTGAGCTACACATGATATGAAGGCAAGCCAGGTCAGAGTTCAGGAGTCTGGTTATCCAGTGAAGGGTAGCTTCAAAAGAACAGATGTCCATGTGAAACTCTGCAGCTCTAATCTATCAGAGTAATAAACATCATCCCTTATTTGTCTGCTTCTTGAAAAGAACTCTGTTGAACCAATCCCAGGATATCTGTTAGCATATGTCCTGTTAATTTCTAAACTCCAACCAATATATGTAATGATCAGCCTTGAAAAAAATACATTACAAAGTCACAAAATAATGAAAATACATTATTGAATGTAACCTTTGAACCCTTTGGTTGATTAGAAAATCAAGACTAGATTTGAATTCAGCAAAGAGGCCCCAATTGCTTACATATAACAAGAATATAAAAAATATATGAATTATTATTTCATTCACATATTTTAATAACTTTACCATATTTGCAGCCAAATATAATCTGAAGGATTTCAATTAATTCAGATCGTTCTTGCGATTCTGATTAAACATGCCTTAATAATGGTGCCAATATATACAAGAAATTATAAGGGAACGGCATATTTCAGTCTAATTTAAGGTGACGGGATAACCCGCAGTGAAATGAATCACAGAAACATTTGTGTACAGGTGCATTATAAATGAAATATCATATCCCCTTATGCCATCACAACATTCTTTGTGCCATTTAAAACAAAGAGGAGGATTCTGATTGGTCTCAGATGTGAAGGGAACCTATCACAAGCCCCATTCAATACAAAATTGCTGGGTCAAATGAGTGGAGTTAGCTGAGTATATGTCCGATCTTGTCCAGTTTTCAGTTGCTTGGCAGATACTTTGGAACCATGGAATTAGACCAACCACAACCCCTATGCCAACTTTTCCTCTTCTGACTGTGTAGTGCAGTGCACAGAGTAGAAATGTTTAATAAGGGCAGAGGCATCTTAATGGATGTGCCCCCTTCTTAATGGCATTTGAATTCCTGACTCTGGAGCTGCAGTGATGAGAGGAGCAGCAGTGATGACACAGGTTTTTTATTGTAACACTTGCCAGAACTTTAGTAGTGAGAATTACGGATGTATCATGCTAATATTATTTAACTGGGTACCTGAGCTTCCCATAAGTCAGCTGCAAACCATCCAGGGTGCCAGTGTCTTTTGAATTCACAGACTGTTACTCTAGTCTCACTGCACACTGATATTGTGCTATGGCATCAGAGGACTCAAGACAAAATACAAAACAAGGAATACAATGTAAGCTTGTATTCTAATGCATATACCTATGCACACATATTCTTGGTTAGTTTAACCCGCAGACCAGTGTTCACAGTACAGCAGGCCATGCATTCTTTTTGATCCACGCATGGCTTAGTCATTAGGTCCAATACAGACTACTTAACCCTAGGACCAGTGTACCCCACCGAGCCTTGCGGTCAAGAAGTACAGTGCACGCGTGCCTTTATATGCATGCAGGGTTTAGTCATTATTCTTATACGGACAAGAAAACCCGCTGCGTTGCTACTTACTTGCTAATCACCTAACTGGGAGATACGAGATATCAGGAGTCTAGACAGTTATGAGACGCCACTGCTGTGTTTTTAGAGAAGCTCTATTGCAAAAAGCATGGGACGTGGACAAAGCATCAGTATGTTCCATGGCGGCCATCTTAAGAAACGCTAGAACAGATTTTCAAACATGAGAAAGAGGATATACTGGTGCCCATTGTTAGTGTACTGGATTGCGTTAAGGGCAGCTGTTAGGCAGCTGGTGACAAAGGTGGGGAATCTTATTCGCCCATAAAGGAAGGTTGGATTTGCACATGGAAAGCTGCCTGACTGCACCTTTGTACCTACGTGTCCACGTAGGTTGCCAAAGTCAGCCCAGCAGCAAATAGGCAGCCAAATACAGAGTTCTTTCCCAGCACAAAACCAGATTGCCTAAGAAGGATTTGGAAGCAGGGGACGACTGAAATTAAATGCTCACCTGGAAGAGTGGCCTGGAGCTGTTGATGTCCTGAGACCTGTCCTGGGACTTTAAAATGAAAATACAAAAGTAAGTACAATAGCCTCGGTGCATTAAGACACATGTCCCCAAGTTAATTAAATCCCTGATAGCAATTGAGAGTATTTTGTGGAATCCTGTTTACAAGTAGTGTCACTAAATGGGGATTTGGTCTGTAAATGTACCTTTGTCGAAGCGTATTTAAATTAGAATGTCTTATAAACTGTAATTGAACAGGGCATATTATTCTCTGACAGTAGTTAAATATGAATCAATTCCCTGAGTTTTCACATGAGCAATTTATATCTGTACTTTTGAGCATGTGTACAATGTGGCCGGCAGACTTTCAGGGATTGATACACTTGTTGACCTGTGAAAAGCATTGTTTACATGACAGAAACATCCTGAATACAGTTTTCTGCCCTAAAGTGGAATAGGAAAGTGGCTAGGGTTTCACCTTCATTTCTAAGAAGATCAGTTTAAATAACCAATGTTATTTCTCTAAATAATGTTGTAGAGAAAAGAAAGAAGTTTGCCCTAAGTGGGCTCCAAACGGCACATAAAGTTAACTTGCTGATTCCTTTTCTATTTCATTTTCATAATGCCATGCTGGTGTGATCCTTTAGTAGATCAACTATTTTGCTACCTAAAGCAAAGACATATACCATGCACACAAACTTTAAGAATAAGTAGCCAAGTGAACCCAAATAAATATTCTTTTACCTATGTCCAAACTAGAAACTAATAATGTCCCACATTTTAGACTTGAATCAGCTCTTGAATTAAAATGTTATATGTAAACATGATGTTTTTCACTTATGCCAAGACTTGTCGATGGTGTCAGAGAAAATAAGTGAATTGTATCATTTAAAAGTTTATTCTAATTATTGTAAATGTGATGCCAATGCGAATTTGAATTCTAATATTGTATATATTTTTCTCAAATAGTTATTCAGATTTGCTTTTAAATGTTTGCTGCAATGTGAATGTGAACATTAGAAAGATGACAGAAGGCAGGTTGCATTTCTTTTCTGTAGAGAAGCTGCCTGCATTCATGTGAAATATTGTGGGTGACTTCCCCAGCACTCAAAGTTAAGGGAGCACCTTTAATTTCAGGATGCATTATTTTAAATAAAAATGAATATTCAGATTAGCAACCAAATGTTTTGTATCCCAGATTTTGGGGAGGGATTGTTGTGGTGGGGGTTGTTAGATCAGGGATAAATCTTCATACAAGTATCTAAAACAGAAATTGAGATATGTTCCATAGATTAACGTCATTGCATATGTCAGCAGCTATTTATGGCTGCCACCTTTTTAAGGGGAGCTAAATGCTGATCGTATTTTGGGCAGAATATACCGCTATGGCGTGTCTGTAGTTTGCTTCATAAAGGGGGATTCTTGCAGAAATACATATTGACAGGCTGTTTTTACCACCAGTGGATATTACCCAGTTTTACCAGGGGTAACCTGTGAGAGTGGACTTCACTGGCTGGCGGTATTTTCCACTTCTATGGTGGGAATTTCATTAAAACTGTAGGTAATGGTCAGTTTCCACTGGTGTTAATTGCAGGACCCATTCTGTAATACGATCCCTAGA
The DNA here is from genome assembly GCF_040938575.1 of Ambystoma mexicanum. Classification (NCBI taxonomy): domain Eukaryota; kingdom Metazoa; phylum Chordata; class Amphibia; order Caudata; family Ambystomatidae; genus Ambystoma; species Ambystoma mexicanum. The sequence goes on along the minus strand of NC_090937.1, from coordinate 925,586,540 downwards.
TTCTTGGCTATGTGAGTCTTATAGATTACTGCACATTTCACATCCCATTTAAGTAGATATGTCTTCTTGTGATGTTGCATGTTACCTACGTTAGCTATAATTTGTGTTTGTTTTATCAGCGACTGTTTTGACTTAACATAAATGCCCATATTTTCTCTGCGTTTAACGAAAACCACATGATGGTCATATATGTGTCTGAGCCCTGAAGGCTCACATCTGCCAATGTATCGGAGCTTTATATACTTAGATCTGTAAAAAAAAAAATAGGTCCTATAATCGTGGATGCCATTAGCCAAAGCCTTCATTTATATGAATAAGGAGCTGATGATAATATGCAACATTGCAAAACATCTGTGTATTGTGCTGACAGTTTGCATGTTAATATTGTGTGCCCTACTATTATTCAGTAATGAGTGGAACCAGCTGCTCACCATGCTCTTGGCTGTAACCACCGCACGCCTCCTGCTCATGAACGCGGCTCGCCCACAGCATTAATAAATGTTGAGTGAGACAAAAGTGTAAAGATCATCAAATCTCTCCCTCCTACTCAGGAAAATGTACCAGGAAAAATACATCAAATGATAACGTTAGGAAGAAACAATACGTTCTTAAAGCCTGCCTTACAAGAGTCAGGGTTAAATGATGCCATAGGGTCTAGGGCAAACATGCTTCAACTATTTGCTGAAGCCATTTATTTATTTATTTATTTATTTATTTATTTATTTATTTATTTGGTGCCGAAAGCCCTCAGGCATCGGGGTGTAAACATGAAGACAAGAGACAACACAGTGATACATTTCAGACAAGACACTTGGCTAAAGCCAAACAAGGAGGTTGGAGCCATCTTTAACAATCCCTGTAACATTTTCATGCAAACATCAAACATATACATGGAGATACATTATTTGTGAATTTCTTCCAACAATGTGACAGGGAGCAAGCAGCTATGTCTGCATATGAGAAATAGGACATGTTGGGTTCTGCTACAACGTGCAGACAGGACCCCAATTGGGTAAGAAGTAATCTGTTAAGTAGAATAAATATTTAAGTTATCTACCAAGGATTGGGGACCTACCCTTGTGCACACCTCTTTGCATGTTTGGATAGTTGCATATTTCACAACACTGGTCGAGGTGCTGTCAGTGCTGCTGCCACTCAAAACAATACCAAAGGAGCTGAAATTGCAATGCTGTGCACAGGGGTGTTGAGAGCCAGCCAGGGCCCCGGTTACAGAGGGGTTGCAGTTTGCCACTCCGCAAATGTCAGCCACGTAGCGATTGATGATTGCCATTCATTTAGCAAGTGTTTGGGGCTACAAAGAGCCTCACTCGTTTGGCTTGTCTGAATAGGGTGCAAACGCCTGCTAGAGGTCTCTTGTTAGGTTTAGTTGTGCAGGCTTTCCATGGGCAGTGAGGCTGTGACTGTGAGAGAGCTTTGGGACGAATGTAAGCACCAAATGCGACATCACTAGTGAAACCTTATGTCGTTAATGATTTTGTTTTTCATTCAAACACAACCTGTCCTGGTCTTTGCAGGCAGTGATCAAGAGCGCGGGTCTCTATACACGGCCCTGCGTGGGATTCCTGTGAACAATTCAAGTAGTTCACACCATTCAGCAGTCAAGTTACACGATACATCTGGCCATTTGCGACTGCTGCGTAGCATCACGATGATGTCTGTGTGATTATAAATGGCGGCCAGCTCCATAGCTAGAGAACAGCTGCGTTTCTCAGGAAGTCATTTTCTATTGGTAGAACCGAAAGAGGTGATAGTAATGGTGCTAACTGGTCCGGCCAATTCCTACTAACCTTCTTTGAACCTGTGCACAGTGTATGGCACGTACTGCACGAAATAGCCCAAAGAGTTAATTCCCATCTGTTTACTTGGATCGCATTACTGAACGTACACCATGTGCAACGGGGCGTCAATGGATTGCTTTACTATGGTCCTATGGTCTTGTCTAGTTAGAGTCCAGCACATTCAAACTGAGTGTAGCGTCATTAACATGAGGAGACAAACCACGCTGCAACCTGCATCGCCATTCCCATTGACCTGACACACACACGCACGCAATGTTTGAGAAAAGAGTGGTGCACCCATTCACACCCGTTTGCAAGAAGCAGGAATGTCTTTGTATTTTTGTTTCTCGAATTATCGGTGATGTCCTTTATACATCATGAAGGCGAGCGTCCCCAGATAGCACGATCCTCCCCACAATGAGAGACAATAATGGACTCTCCCAGGATGGGAATAAGGCCAGGACAAAGTGCGGGTGAGCTTAAATGGGAGTTTATCAATCAGAATAGGGCATGCAAAGAACTCTGCAAACTCCGAGAGCGCTCTGTCTGACAATAGCAAAGACAGGCATATATATTTACAAAAAGCGTCATAAGAACCTACATGCTATAGGGGGCACAAGTTAGTGGGGATTGGGTGGCGACGACTAGCTATAGGTGCTGCTGCGATGTGGTTTGCCGCGGCTGGAGGATGTCACTCCTTACCCTCGTGGGTTGGGCTGGACCTGGCAGGTCAGCTGGGCTCATCCGGATGGTGTTGTTGTGCCAACTGTGACCAGTGTCAGAGATGAATGTCTTTCCTGACTTTCTGCCCTAGGGCCACGCACACCGCAGTCATTCAACATTGCAATATTATCTTCTCTGGTAAATCTTCCAATAGGTTATTCTACAGGTTAATGCAACACAGGAGGAATGCACCTAGAGTGGGGTCTGTTAGCGATTCATCAATACATGGTTACCATCGTCCTGTTGACCGGGTATCATAGGTCGTGGGGTTGGGTCTCGGGGCATGGGACAGGCGGTCCGTGTTATCATGTCTTGTTAGAAGCCATTATGGATGTGTTCCTGTAATGTTGCCATAATATTGGGTGTCCTAATTTTACAGAGGCCATTAACCTAAGGTGAGCCGGTGGGTCGTGCAGCCTAAGAAAGGGCGCCTTTGGATCTGTGTTTTAAGGCCGGGGTTTTCTGCTGGGTTGTAAATAATTCAGGTGGCAGGCCGTGGCCTTGGGTGCTGCGGGGGAATGTGAGTGCTTGAAGCGGCTCCAGCCGAATTGGGGGAGGTGGAGCAGGGCAGCACAGGCCTCTGCTTTTTCGTCTGGCAGGCTTCACTGGGGGGAAGGTGGAATGGCCTTGCATGTGCTCGCAAATGTATTTTCCTCGTGTTTTGCATATTTTAGGTGGAAGAGACATAAACATTCATATAATATACAATACTCATTGAGTCTTTTCAAAGCTCACGTTTTTTACATTGCTAGTGCCATCCATATGGCCAATTCGAACACATTACTTATACACTAAGTTTTTAACAACTACAACATTTTGTTATATGCCTATACATGCGCAGTAAGTGAGGTAGTAGTAAGGTTGGTGGAGCATTCAGGAACAACCCGCCAATGAGACTGGCGACAGTGGCACATGGTGAGCTTGGACCTACATATGGTGCCTTTTCATGCACCCCTTACATGAGCTCTCAATGTGGTTGCATTTGTCTTCCTATGCACTCTAGCAGCATTAGTTCAGTTATGGCGTGGGACCATGGGGTGCAGTCTTCTCGATGAAACACATAACACGAAAACCCCCGGGACGCTTTTACTATTTGCGCATAGCGGCAGGGATGTGGGTGCTTCATCCCTAATGTCATATGAGCACACATTCTGCCATTTTTATAGATTTTACAGGTTTTTTTAGTCCTAGAGGTTGTGGAGAGAAAGCTTTCATCACAGGTGGTTTGCTCATTAGTACTTGGGGACTCTGCTTTTGTCAGGGGATCATTTTGCAGTTCTTTTCCACCCAGGCCCTGCTGCCCGGGTCATGCTGGAAACAGCGATACACTGCGGAAGGTGAAATGTTACAGTGTTGGTATCTAACACTAGCTCATGTCTGTCTGTTTGTGGGAACGGGCTCTCAGCGGATCTGCCAGAGAGCTGTGGCCACTGGGATAATTGAAACTTTCCAAGGGTGGGGGCCGCGCTGCGGTGCACAGGGCTCAAACCATCTTTATTAGACAAAATGGTTTCCAGGGTCTAGCTAACCTCAGCAGGTTTGGTCAATGTCTTCAGCCAGTGGCCCATCCACCACCTGGGCCCTGGTGGCAGGGAGGACCCCTGATGAGCCATGGACTTCACCGGGGGACAGGATGCAGGGGAGAGGGGTCTCTTGGACCAATCCTCCCATACATTTCCCCCCTTTCGTTACTTAAGTAACAAATTCTTTAAATCCTCCAATCTCCTGCACTCTTCCTCGTCAATTATAGCGTCATCCCATGCAGGTGTGCCTTTTATCGGCATCCATGCCTTGCACACCCCTCGCAAACTCTCTCCCCTCCTAGCATATTCATCTGGGGTGCAGGTCAGGTATATACATCCGCTCTCCCCTTCCAAGTCCACCCACACCTCCTCGTACCAATCCAGTATACGGGGCTCTTTAATTGTAGTATGCCACAATTTATCTACTATATCCTTGTTGTGGTACCTGGGCACTATCTGGTATCTTGGCGTGTCATCTGTTCCTGTTTGTACCTGTACTTCCTGCATAGTTTGTATTGTACCGCGGGCGTTGCTCATTGTCACCATCATCATTGCACCATTCGGCACTGCGTTAGCACAACATCGAAGACCCACCTGGCACAGGCAAAAAATGAAAAGGAGGAACACTACAGCCGGCATCAAAAATTTGACAGTCATTCCCAGCCACGATGGGACCCAGGAGAAGATATTGTCGAACCATGTGCTTTCTTCTGCTCCACCTTCCATTCTCATTCTTTCTCCCAGGTTATGTACTGCTTCGATCACATGGGACAGGGAGCCGTTATCTGCGTCTTGGGAAGGTACGAAAGTGCAGCAGGCACTTCCAATTTTTCGGCAACACCTCTGTCCATTGCTGTCAACAGGTCCAAGACATACCTGTTTTGCATGGTCATTAGCCGTAGTGCTCGCAGTTCCACTTTTATTACATTTAACCCTTCTTCAGTATCATTTGCCAGCTGGATCAGCTCTCAACGTGTGATTTGGAGCCACTTTGCATTTGCTCGCGCCTGGATACTTGGGATGAGTGAGGCGAAGAACGTTTCTGCAGAGCTGAATAATCGATATCTATCCGGGATCTGTGCCAGCAGTTCTGAAGATGCCTTTGATATGTAATTCGATGATCGTTTGTTTCGGGACAGCACCCCTTCCTTGTTCCCTGAAGACAGGACATATACTTGTGACTCTGCAGTTGGCTGGGCTGCCCTCTGTTGAGGTTTTCCTCGCGTTTTCTTGCTCCCATCAATGTGGCTTTCCGGTATTACCATTAGTGCAGAGTGTAGGGTGGCCAATGAACAGCTGCCACCCCATAATTGTGGGAAGTGTAGGTATGCTTGGTTGCCACATACCCAATAGGTGTCCATTAGGGCAGCTGTCCCTTTTCTCATATCTGGGATGATGAGTGTCTTGTTACAGTTCTTGTTTGCCCCCATGGTGGCTCTCCCGTCTCCCTTGAAACACAGTTCATAGTTTAGTTCTTTCTGCAGCTTGAAGGGTTTTTCGATGGCCGTTACCCAAGTCAATTTTGAGATGTGTTCCTTCCATACTGGTGTGCATGTCTCTTCTATCCATTGCAGTTTCTCTGGTGCCACACCCCGCAGTACTTCAGCCTTGCACATTATTTCTTCGTCCTACCACTTGTTGTCTGAAAAAAGTGTCCCTTGTATTATAAAAAATGGCTCCTCCAGTCATACCACTCCTACTGCCTTTGGATAACAGGTCTTCTCGTTCTGCAGCATTCTAAAAGTTACCTCATGTGCCTGGAAGGTGTTCTTAATTCTGCACAACGTTAGATGAATGAGACACTGGGCATCGACAATAGGCAATTCTCTGGGTAACAATTATTTGGGTGTGCCTGAAGCATGGGGAATGAGGGAGCAGACATAACAACTCTCATTTGTTTTTTGCTTAGCCGTTGCACTCATGTCCGCATACCATTTATTTGTCTGGTGGGGGTGTCGTGGGTCTTCCATTTTGTCTAATCCTAACCCATAATATTTATCATATTTCCTCCTCCCCGCCTCCCTTTTCCGTCTGTTATTTCTTTTTCTAAGGTATTTCCCAGCCTCATGGGCGATGAACAGTGTGGGCCCCCCTTCTCCCTCTCACCCCCCTTTGCCCAATCATCATATAATATTTCATATCTCGCTGTCATGTCTTCATTCTCTTTCTTCACGCTATCTAGCAGTGTGTATTTTGTTACAGGAGTGGGCCGGCTGGTGGGGGTGTTTTATAACCAGGATATAGCAGAGGGGTTACGATCATTTAGACTGCGGGCATTGTAATTAGATACTTTTGGCGGGGAAGTTGTGCTGTTTTGCATTTTTTCCTGCAAACCTTTGTTTTGCGAGATAGCAACATTAGACGGTGTTGTGTAATATCCCCATACCAGTTTAGTTCCATCCCATACCAATAAATCACCTTCTTTAGTATTTACAATTGCTGTTTCATTTGTCACATTAGTCCCGTTAATTCCTCCCCCCTCATTCATCTCGATAGAGATGAACGCTATAAACCAATGCGTAACCAAGCCAAACATAATCGTAAAGAATAATGTAATGCATATAGACAATCCACACTCATACGAATATCTACATCTCTCTGCTAAAAATTCTCTATATCTAATGAATCTATCCGTTGCAGGCTGCCCGTCAGTTGCCATGGTAGTTCCTGTTTGAGATATAAAAGTGCATTAAGTGCATGCATGTAAACATTTTTGTTGGCACTACCAGTGCCAAGATATCATGGAAGGGGAATGGGATTGGGTAGGGGAGGGGGGTTGGGATGTACAGAGAAGGGAGCAGACAACATACGTATTCTTCACATTGTTATTTACACATAAATCCATTTTTTTTTTCAATCCTTCATCTTTATCGATAACCTGTAATATAATGTTTCTCGTTAACAATTTTCTCTGTCAGATACACTTCTTCCACTCACATGTTCACATTCACTCATCATTTTCATTAGTATTGTTTGCTGTTGTCTGTGCCTCCTCACCCACCTCTTCCTGCACACTATTATATGCCTTTCGCACATCCGTCAAATGTATCCAATATTTGAGCCCCTTAACTTTTACAGCCGTAGGGGTACAAAATACCACTTCATATGGTCCGTGGAACCGTGGCGCATTCCACCGGCGCACAAAGCTCCGGACATAAATGAACTCTCCCGGCATCAGTTGTACCGGTGTTTCAGGTTCTGTAAGGGACTCCGTTGTGTTCCCTTCTTCCCTTGTGAATGGTGGTGACAGCTGCTTTGATATCGCGCGCGCTGCCCTAGTTAGCTTTTTGAAGTATTCTGTGAACTCATCTCCCAATATCGCAGCGCTTCTGTGCGCGTCTGAGTGTTGGCATAGTGGTGAGTGTGCTGTGTGCATTCGTCTCCCGGTCACAATTTCGTGCAGGGACAAATGGTGGTCCTTGCTTGGCTGATTCCTCAGCTCAAACAGCGCAAGGGGCAAACAGTAGATCCAGTTTTTCTTTAATGAGAAACACAATTTGGACTATCTCCCTTTTAACAGTGCGTTCATCTTTTCTACCACGCCATTACTTTGAGGATGATAAATCGAGCACAATTTATGTTTTATTCCCAATAATGTGGTCACTTCCTTGAAGAACTTGTTCACAAAGTGAGTGCCGTTGTCTGAGCGAATTACGTCGCAAATTCCCCAGCGCAGGAATACTTCCCTTACGAGGAACTTTGCAGCACTTTTAGCGTCAGGTCGTGCACATGGGGCTGCTTCCACCCACCTCGAAAATGGGCATACAACCACAATCATGTAGCTTGCCCCATTACACCTTCCCCCATATCCGCGTAGTCAATGTGCAGTTCTCTGAATGGCCCTATCGGTTTTGGAATTGTTCCCCTGAGTGTACGTAACATCATTCAGAGTTGTATATCTGGCACGTTGTGCACTCCATTGTCAATCTTGATATGTGCTCCTGGAGACAGGTCACGAACCAGTCTTCTTGTATCTCTGCTGCAATGTGTTGTTTGGTGTTGTGTGCTGGAAAGTGTAATTGCTGAAATGCTATTTCTAATAGTTTGACCGGCATTACTACTTTCCCTGAGTTGTTCTGTCACCATAGTAAGTCTGTTGCTGATTGGCTGCACCCTCGTTTTTCCCACATCATCTTTTCATCACCACTTGCTCCTTCCTGCAGCTCTAGTATTTGTGATATGGGCATCGCATTGTATCCTTCTGGGAGCGCTTCGTTTGTCTTGTGCTGTAGCATGTACTCACCTGTTTCATGTATTTCAAAGTATGAGGCTTCCTTGGCAGCAGTGTCTGCTGCCGTGTTCCCCAAAGACACAACGTCTGTGTTGGACGTATGTGCTTGGCACTTCACTATTGCTACCACTGTTGGATCTTTTAGGGCCTCAATCAACTCCTTCAGTAGCTCTGCATGTTGCACTGGGGTCCCATCTGCTCTTCGAAACCCCCTCCGCCCCCATCTTGCTAGACCTCCATGTACTGTTGTCGTCATGTAAGCTGAATCTGTGTATATTGTTACTGCACAACCTTTAGTTGAATGTAATGCTTCTATTAGGGCAATAAGTTCTGCTGTTTGTGCTGAGAAATGTGATGGGAGGCGATACTGCACTAGTGTCTCATACTCACCCTCTTCTAACCTCACCACTGCCAATCCCACATGTTTCTCTCCCGTGTCCATGTCAATCGATGCTGACCCATCCACAAAGTACACCTCCCCCTCGCTCAGGGCATTCTCGCACACCACCGTGTCCTCCCCTGTTTCCCCTGTGTATGTCACCCAATTGTGTTCCTACATGTCCTCTAGTGTGCATGGTTCTGTGATGAATGTTGCCGGATTTACTGTCCTGCATCGCACCACATGGATATTGGCGCTGGACAATATTATTTCATAGGCAGTTGCTCGCTGTGTGGTCAGTGTACTTTTTGATCTCTCAAGTATTGCAAATAATGAGTGTTCTACAAACAATGTGACAGGGCATCCCATTACTATTGTGGCACTTTTCTCAATGGCGAACGCGGCGGCAGCGAGTGATTGCTCGCACGCGAAATGTCCTTGCATCACCGCATCCAACGTGCCACTATAGTAAGCCAACGGTTTATGTCCTAGGGAAGTCTTTTGTGTCAGTACAGCTGTCATGAGTGTTCCCTTGCAATGTGAGAACAGGTAAAATTTGCGTTCATAATCAGGATTGGCGAGTACTGGAGCACTCGAAATCAACTCTTTTAGTGATTTAAATGAGTCGGCCATCTCTTCTGACCATTCTATTTTCCTGTTCTCTTGTTGGGCCTCCTTGAGTGCTTGCAGTAATGGTCTGGTGTAGGCTGCATAATCTAATATCCATGCTCTACAGTAGTTACACATTCCCAAGAATTTCTGCATCTCCTTCACTGTTGTGGGTTCTCTTACTGATCTTATTGCTTCTACCCTGTTAGGGATTATTCTTTTTCTGTCTTTTGATATGAGCTGCCCCAAGTACAGGACCTCTTTCTGACAGTATTGTAGCTTTTCCTTGTCCACTTTGTACCCCTTATTTGCCAGCAGCGACAGGAGTGTTACTGAGTCTTTTCTGCATGTTTCTTCATTCTGTGCGCAGACAAGTAACTCGTCTACGTACTGAATGATTGTGCTTTCAACTGATAAATTACCCAGGTCTTCGTGTAGTATGCGGTTGAATATGCTTGGGCTTTCACAGTATCCCTGTGGTAATCTGCAATGTTCATATCTCTTTCCCCCTAAGGTGAATGCCGTCAGGTATCTGCTTTCTTCTGCTAAGGGGATGGAGAAGAATGCGTTTTTCAAATCGACCACTGTGAAATGTGATGCCGTTTTTGGGATACTACATAATATTGAAGCAGGGTTCGGGACCAAAGGTAACTCTTTCTGTATGACGTCATTTAGGGGGCGTAAATCCTGGATCATCCTCCAAGCCCCTCCCTTTGCTTTTTTGATCGGGTAGATATAGGTGTTGCATGGTGAGTTTGAAGGCACTATTATTCCTTGTGCTAATAATGCATTTATTGTCTCTTTTATGCCTTCCTCAGCTTCACGGGACAATGGATATTGCTTTACTCGGGGCAACATTGCCCCTTGTTTGAGTTTTATGACCACTGGCGTCACTCTATGCAACAGCCCTACATCATGGGGGCCTGTTGTCCACAAATTGTTTGTCCCCCTCGAAGTCGCATGTCATCATCAAAAAATGACGGTGGTGTTCCCACCACTGCCATCAACTGGACGGGAATTTGTCTAGCCTGAATCAAAATGTCACAGGGCATTGCTATTTCCATTATTATTTTGCCATCATTGTCTGAATCTGAGAAGAGATCCTCATCAGATAAGTCCCGTAGTGCAATATTGGCGTTGATGCACAGTACAGTGCGCCATTCACATCCATCTATGTCCATCCCAATCACTGCAGTCCTTTTTGCTGATACCTGTACAGCATGCAAGTCTAAGGATACCACTGACCCTGGTGCTATGTCTGGGCGTACTATTGGGCAGAAGACGAATTCTGCAGGTATCCTCCACTCCAGCTTTTTTAGCTCAGGAACTACTTGGGCCAGTGTTTTTAAACCTTCAATGAACATTCTTTCGTCCACCGACAGGCCACGTATTTCCGGAGCAGTTGTTTGAGCCTGTACTACCAGCATTACACGTAATGGGCATATTCCTGGTGTCGAACACACTATTCCTCTTTCTGTGAATGATATTTTCATGTTAAGTTTGCTAAGAAGGTCCCTTCCTAGCAAGTTTATTGGCAATTGTTCATAATACAGTAAGGGTGTTTTTACAGTTTTACCCCCCACTGTCACATCCAAAGCTTCTGTGTAAGGAACTTCAATTACAGCCCCAGAGAACCCCAGCGTCTCTAACTTCCGGTTAGATAACGGAAACCGGCCCTCCCTAATGCATGATTTCTCCGCTCCCGAATCCACCATGAATATGAACTGCTTGTCTCCTATCTGCGCCCCTACCAATGGTTCCTCTGCTGCATCGTAGGTTGTAGATAGAACAGGACACGCAAGTGTTCTCTGTGGGCTGTCCTATGCAGGGTGTCTCATTGCCCCCCCCTGGTTGAACACACTCCCTGAAACTACTGATACCCCACTATAGGGGGCTGGTGCTGGGGCCCCATTTGCTGTCGTTGCGAAAGGGTTACCTGGGGCGTAGTGCATAGTGTCGTTATTCTGTGGGTGATTCTGTGTTCTGTATTGGTGTCCCTGCCTTTGCTCAGGGTACCCCTGCCCTGGGCCCCTTTGTTGCTGTCCCATTGGTAGGCCATATGGGCTCCCCGGATGAGGATGACCATAGTGTTCTACCTCTGGAAACCCGTTGTTTGTTCTACTCCTACACTCTCTGGAAAAGTTCCCCCACCTCCCGCAGTTCCAACAACTTCCTTGCGCACCCCTGGGTCCCTGCCATCCGTTTCCTCCCATTGCCCCGTACCCTTGTCCACCCCCTCTTCGGCCCCTGTACCCACCTTGTCCCCCTCGAGGGGCCCACTCTTGCCACTGCGGACCTCCACTCTGCTCCTGTTCGTTCCACTGCCGTTGCCCTGCTCCTGCCCAACTCGTTGCCATCCTCCCTTGTATTGCTACCAGCCCCTCCTCCTCCTCATCTCCCTCCCTGCTGTGTGGGAGCGCGGCTACTGCTGCGGCGACCTTCACCAGCTTTGTTTGTACTAGTTTCGCCTCATCTGCCAATCTTCTCTGCGCCACCTCCTTTTCCCTCTCTTTTATTCGTTTGCAGTGGTGAACTATTATGCTCTGAATTTCGGGCCATCTTTTTGCTTCAATACCTGCTATTTTGTCAAGTGCCTTTTGCACCTCCTTTGGGAGCCCCCTCTTTATTATGAAGTAGAATAGTGAGGTCGATTGATACCAGGGCGTGCCCGTTTCTGCTCTCCACATCTCTTGGACCCGAAAAATGTAATCCATAGCATCTTCCCCGTCATTCATTGTACATTGCATTACTGACTGCAAATCTGGGGTATCTGGAAACGTTTCCCGCAAGGCATCCCACACCCTGGCACGCACTGTGTTAAAAGAGGCACCATCATGACGATCGCAGTCTAACGTTACTCCCGGGAAGCCAGCTTTTACCCATACTCTGTCAGCTTTATCCCCAACTGCTGATACTAACAAACTCTTCACGTCGCCTATTGCTAGAGGTACCCCGGCTGTGTGTTTTTCAAAGGCATATATCCACTTGCTTGCCCCTCCTGATAGTGGAGGCAATAACTTTAAAAAATTGGCCTTATCCATCTGAGCCCAGGGTACGTAATTCGGCCTCCCTCCTCCCCTGTGTATTAGTGGGAGTTGTAACTTCCCCTTTGTCGTTGTATCTGCACTCGCCTTCATTCCTGATTTTCCTAATGGTGTCATCTTTCCCAACCTGTTCCTTAGTCGTCCTGTCCACTCTACGTCCATTGTTCTGCCTGAACATGCGCCATCCAACCCCTCGCTTCCCCCTCCCATTGCCATACTTAGCCTTTCACTTTCTTCTAAATCTTCTACTATATCACACAGTAGCTCCTCTCTGCCTCCTGTGGTCCTTATCTCATCATCAGTGCACCCCTCTCCCCCTCCTAGTTCAATTATTCGTGTAGGTTCTTCTTGTATCCTAAACAGTATCTCTCCTTTTTTCCACCCTTCTTCAAATGTTCTATTCTCACTTTGCGCTCTTGATGCAGGCTCTGATCTAGCGGCATTGATTGCAGTCCGCTCACATATGCTTTTTATTCTCGAGAGCTCGTCTTTTGCTATAGAGAGCCTGGATTCTAGGTCTCCTGTTAATTTATCTATATCCACCCTTGGTGTACTTACCTGCTCTCACTCCCTATGACTCTCATATGGTGGCGGTGCTGTTGGCCCTTGGGTGGTAGTTGTTGTCGTTGGGGGTACATAAGTTGGGTCACTATATCCCTCTGCGGGCACTGGCTTATTTAGTATTGGGTATAACCTAGTTACCTCTATCGGTGGCTCCCCTTCTGGCAATACCTTGTCATCTTTTGGTATCATTAGTGGATTGTCAGTGGTAGATGGTAGATCAGTATCTAATTCCCTTATCTTAGGCGGGGGTATTTCTTCAAATAGTCTCCATAGGTCTAATATTTCTCTCCTATTGTGTAGCTGCTTCCCCTTGTATTTCAAACAAATGCATGTGGCTACCATATCTAGGACACTCTTGTCAAACGATCCCCCTTCGGGCCATATCTGAGGTAATCCCTCCCCCTTCAACTCTGTGATCCACTGGTCATGATATTTCTTAATCCGTTCTGCGTACCCAGATAGACTCTTGCAAATATGTGATAAGGGTGTTTCTGCCCCCATACTTCGTACTTGCTCGATACTGATGTATCTCTATATATGTCTATATCTCAAAATAAATGTATCACCATATGATTTCACATATTTATGTCTTACTGAACGTGGGGACCTGCGTGTTTTCCCGCCACCTGTCCAGTATGAGGATGGCTGCGCACAGCCTCTATTCTATACACTTTAGGGGGCACGTACAAGAGCAAACCATCAATGACTTCGACAATTTTACCCTACAAATCAAGGGAATAAACACTCACTTTACCACATTACACTCTTCTTTGTGATATTTCTTCTGGTCACACTTACCGTAACCATACCATAATTACGCATTTCTGACCACCTTTACACACTCATTATAACAAATATATTCTGACACATACGATGCTTACACACCCATAAGCAGCACTCTATGCACAGCCCAGTTTGTCCTCCCTTTCCTCCCTTGCCAGCTGTCCCTGTCCGTCTTACTCTAATATATATTTGTCTCCTAATTTTGATGTAAAATTGTCTTTCTACTTAGATTATATCTTTTTTTTTTGTACTAACCCACTTTATTTTCCCGTAAACCCAGAGAGAAGTATAGAAATAATAGCAGTCACTAATGTATTCTCCGTGTCTTCCTTTACCAGACACCTTTATCTCATTTTTCCACTTCTTCATATATTCCCAGTACTAGTCAAGATAGCACTATGCGGCGCCGCCTTCTACCCCTTCGCAGATCTAGGTTTCCGTCTCTTTATCTCTTTTCACCTCTTAATCCTAATGGCCATATGCGAAGAAAAAGCAAAGAAAGTTTAGAGTGGCCCTTAGTAGACCCAAAGTGTCCCCTTTCAACCAGCCTCGTTCCCTGTCCTATATTTCCTCCCCTTCTCCCTTTATGGTCACTCGCACTTAATACTCACGTGCCCGTCTTGAACCGAGAGTCTCCGAAACTGGGTCCGTCCAGGCAGTGTTGCCGTTCGCTCAACGGTCAGCCCCGGCTCCGGCGAGCGGTACTCAAAGGGGATTTTTCAACCGGGATCCCGTACCCTCTCTCTGTTGAGTGTGCACTTCTGAGCGTACCGGTCGCCGTTGGCAGGCAGCCTTCCGGAGCCGGCGCACGGTGCGTATCCCTTTTCGACCGGAGATTTTCGTGCCAAAGGGGACGGTAGGGATATATATATATTAGGAGAAAAATAAAAATCACGCTTTCGGGGTCACCACTGAAGGCGAGCGTCCCCAGATAGCACGATCCTCCCCACAATGAGAGACAATAATGGACTCTCCCAGGATGGGAATAAGGCCAGGACAAAGTGCGAGTGAGCTTAAATGGGAGTTTATCAATCAGAATAGGGCATGCAAAGAACTCTGCAAACTCCGAGAGCGCTCTGTCTGACAATAGCAAAGACAGGCGTATATATTTACAAAAAGCGTCATAAGAACCTACATGCTATAGGGGGCACAAGTTAGTGGGGATTGGGTGACGACGAATAGCTATAGTTGCTGCTGCAATGTGGTTTGCCGTGGCTGGAGGACGTCACTCCTTACCCTCGTGGGTTGGGCTGGGCCTGGCAGGTCAGCTGGGCTCATCCGGACGGTGTTGTTGTGCCAACCGTGACCAGTGTCAGAGATGAATGTCTTTCCTGGCTTTCTGCCCTAGGGCCAAGCACACCGCAGTCATTCAACATTGCAATATTATCTTCTCTGGTAAATCTTCCAATAGGTTATTCTACAGGTTAATGCAACACAGGAGGAATGCACCTAGAGTGGGGTCTGTTAGCGATTCATCAATACATGGTTACCATCGTCCTGTTGACCGGGTATCATAGGTCGTGGGGTTGGGTCTCGGGGCATGGGACACGCGGTCCGTGTTATCATGTCTTGTTAGAAGTCATTATGGATGTGTTCTGTAATGTTGCAATAATATTGGGTGTCCTAATTTTACAGGGGGCCATTAACCTAAGGTGAGCCGGTGGGTCGTGGAGCCTAAGAAAGGGTGCCTTTGGATCTGTGTTTTAAGGCTGGGGTTTACTGCTGGGTTGTAAATAATTCAGGTGGCAGGCCGTGGCCTTGGGTGCTGCGGGGGAATGTGAATGCTTGAAGCGGCTCCAGCCAAATTGGGGGAGGTGGAGCAGCGCAGCACAGGCCTCTGCTTTTTCGTCTGGCTGGCTTCACTGGGGGGAAGGGGGAATGGCCTTGCATGTGCTTGCAAAGGTATTTTCCTCGTGTGTTGCATATTTTAGGTGGAAGAGACATAAACATTCATATAATATACAATACTCATTGAGTCTTTTCAAAGCTCAGGTTTTTTACATTGCTAGTGCCATCCATATGGCCAATTCGAACATATTACTTATACACTAAGTTTTTAACAACTACAACATTTCGTTATATGCCTATACATGCGCAGTAAGTGAGGTAGTAGTAAGGTTGGTGGAGCACGCAGGAACAACCCGCCAATGAGACTGGCGGCAGTGGCACATGGTGAGCTTGGACCTACATATGGTGCCTTTTCATGCACCCCTTACATGAGCTCTCAATGTGGTTGCATTTGTCTTCCCTTGCACTCTAGCAGCATTAGTTCAGTTATGGCGCGGGACCGTGGGGTGCAGTCTTCTCGATGAAACACATAACACGAAAACCCCCGGGACGATTTTACTATTTGCTCATAGCTACAGGGATGTGGGTGCTTCATCCCTAATGTCATATGAGCTCACATTCTGCCATTTTTATAGATTTTGCAGGTTTTTTTAGTCATAGAGGTTGTGGAGAGAAAGCTTTCATCACAGGTGGTTTGCTCATTAGTACTTGGGGACTCTGCTTTTGTCAGGGGACCATTTTACAGTTCTTTTCCACCCAGGCCCTGCTGGCCGGGTCATGCTGGAAACAGCGATACACTGTGGAAGGTGAAATGTTACAGTGTTGGTATCTAACACTAGCTCATGTCCGTCTGTTCGTGGGAACGGGCTCTCAGCTGATCTGCCAGAGAGCTGTGGCCACAGGGATAATTGAAACTTTCCAAGGGTGGTGGCCGCGCTGCGGTGCACAGGGCTCAAACCATCTTTATTAGACAAAATGGTTTCCAGGGTCTAGCTAAATTCAGCAGGTTTGGTCAATGTCTTCAGCCAGTGGCCCATCCACCACCTGGGCCCTGGTGGCAGGGAGGACCCCTGATGAGCCATGGACTTCACCGGGAGAGAGGATGCAGGGGAGTGGGGTCTCTTGGACCAATCCTCCCATACAATCATTACACAATCTAGGCGAATCTAGGCCATTGGCTCTTCAGTGTTGAAACCAGCCTTACCTCACCATCATACAATTAACTGTAGCATCACACACCACATGGCTCTCACGTTCATAACATGTTATTACGGCATGCAGAAGACATTGAAACCATATGCAGATGCAGTCCAAATACCATGTTGTTAAAAGTTGTATTTCATTATCTTCCCCCTGTTTGTTTAATTTTTGTGTCTGTTCTTGTATGAGAAATACATAGCAAACAGTTTAAATACCAGCCGCTGTACATGTCTGCGGTATGTATGCCTCTGTGTCAGGTTGTACTCTGAGATATTGTAGGGAACAACCCCACTGAAGGTCTGTACATCTAATCGTAGTCAGAAATTCTAAATGTTCCAACCTTCTAAGAAAAAAAGTATTTCTTAATATTCATTTTGTACTCCCAAAATACTTAACAACTTTTAATTATCCACAAATGTGGCAATTTCCGAATAGCATGAACAAAGGAAAGTAAGTCAGATTGACGCATTTTGGACGTCTGGTCCTTTTTTAAGAGCCTAAATCTGCAATATTTACAAAAACATACAGTAAACAATCTTGAAATGTGATATGCATATAATAAATACCTCAAGAACTGCCAAAAAACCAACAGGAAGTCATAGAGAGCAATACAACTACAGAAAGAACATGTAGACAAAAAGAAAAAGAAAAATATGACAAGGTACCTGAGTGATACATACATACACAACGTATATATTGTTTTATCCACATAGCCATAGAAAAACCTATCAACACTATTTCCACTTTTTCGCCCACACAGGAAGATTGCGCCAACGTTCAAACAGCCTTCTCTGATAAAATCAAAAAAGGTCAGAGACCTGATATCAAGAGCTCAAACTGACCAGAACACTCCAGTACAGCCACCTACAAGGGCCACATCTAACCCCACTGAACCCTTCAGGTTCCTAAAAACAACTTTAGAAGACATACAGAATATCTTAGCCACCATGAAGCCCACTGCATGCGCAGAAAACATCCTACTGCCCAAATTAATACTAGAGAATGCAGATCTATTTGCACCACTACTTATGAGATTCGTCAACACATCATTCTGGGACAAGGTTGTGCCCATAAGTATGAAGACAGTTACGGTCACCCCTCTAGTAAAGAAGCCCAACCTCGATCATCGAGATCCTACCAACCTAAGACCCATCACCAATTGCAATTTCATTTTGAAGGTGCTAGACAAGATCGCCACCATCCAACTACCAGCCTACGTGGAGACCAACAACATATTACACCACCAACAATCTGGTTTCCATGCTGCACAGGGCACGGAAACTACGATGTTGGACCTACAAGCCCACATGCTAAATATCGTCGACAAAAAGGACTACTTGACCTGAGCGCTGCTTTTGACCTCCTTGACCACAGTCTCATCCAACGTGCGCTGAAAAAAGTTGCAAATTGCTCTCGGGATATAATAGGATGGCTCTTATCCCTTTTCTCCAATAGGAAATCTAAAGTTCATTGGGGTGATAAATTCTCCTACACCTCTGACATTCTTTGCAGAGTCCCACAGGGAGCCAGCATATCAACCCTACTGTTCAACCTTTACCTAAGACTACTCTGTGAATTCTTGGACAACATCAAGGTCTTTTTCGTCAATTATGCTGACGACACCCAGCTGGAATTAGAACTAAGTGGAAACTACGCAGAGAACAGCAATTCAGTTACATCAATATACAACCACATTGAATCATGGATGTATCAAAACTGGCTATGCCTTAACAGCAAGAAAACAGAGGTAATGATCTTTGGATACCATCAAGTGCGAGCCAAACTAACCCCTCAATACGCATCTTTCCACATCAAGGAATTCCCAGTGCTGGTTGTAGTAAAGGTCAAGACACCGGGAATGATCATGGCGGCATCTATGAGTGTGGATGCTCAAACTGCGTATGTTTCAAAAAACTGCATTTATCATCTTGGACTTTTAAGAGTTATAAAGCCCTACATTAGTGAAGAGAACTGTACGACAGTAGCCAGAGCAATTATTCTATCGCGGCTGGACTACGGAAACTCACTAATGCTTAGTGCAAATAAACAGTGCATCACAAAACTCCAGCACATACAAAATAATGCCATCTGGATTTTCACTTTGTACAGGGGGGTAGTCCTGTCCTCAAACATTTATACTACAATAAATTGTTGTAGCGATGATTCAAAAAGACCTCCATGTTAGTGCTAATACATTGAAAACAAGTATGCATTATTGGAAGAAGGTTCTGATCCAGATACTGGAAAGCAGCTACAGTGTCCTTTATTAATTAGGTCACATATGTAGGCATTGAAAATCGAAAATAGAAAAATAAAGAATGATGATAAACCTTGTCACCAATTAGGCAAGTAGTGTTAGAGAGGTAACATGTATTACAAATGTTCAGTACACATTAGATAAAGTTACATGTTCATTGATGACAGGTGGGCACTAAATCTAGCCTTTTTAAGTCCATGCAGGCCAGACTTTTTAAAGTGACATTTTGAAATGCACTGGAAGTACAAAGCAAAGGTGCATTTACAAAATGTGTGCAGTGTGTTTCCAACACACCTAAACAATGGTGCAGAGTTGTATTGCCTGTGTACAGTTTGCAAAATATTACATCATATTTGCCAGACAAATAATATTTCAGAACAGTTTAAACAAACAATTGCACAAAATCCAAGCTAATCGTTTAGTGATCAAGAAACCTAAAAGTAGGGTCTGCTATAGCAAATATTATGTAACCAATCTAAACAAAGTCTAGCTTTAATGATTAAAATGAGATAGAAAGGACTAAAATACATTCCCCCATCTCACGTGCCATGTTGCACTACCTACAAATCCCCCAAAAAAGGAAATCATTATCAAAGCCAAACTTTTATGATGAGAAATAATCAGGAACAACATACTAAACTAAAATCAATATCAAGTGAACAATAATCCACATGCACATAACAAAAAGCAAAAGATGGAGCAGGAAGCTACAAAGAAACTGCAGGTACAAGCCCGCCAGAAACATTAAAAAAGCACATATGAACAAAAAAGAATCACATAAACATACACATAAATATAGCATCCAGACATCAAACCCAAGGGAAAATAAAAATGACTTGACACCAAAACAAATTAAATATTAACAATTAAATATGGACACATTAAATCTAAAAAATATTTTAAAAAAGGCAATAAAAAGTAAATAAAATGAATATATTTAATACATAAATAAAAAAATATGAAAAAATTAGAGCTAGGCCATTGCAAAAAAATTAAACAATGGATGCATCTATGTTAGCAGTATATCAAATACACAACATTAAAAACTGAAAGTGGAGAGAGCTTGTGACAAACCAAACCAAGGAAAAAATCAAAAGGAGGTTGAGACAAATCAAACTGAAGAAATTGATAGAGTTATACATTCAGTAATCTTAATGCTATTTCACAAAATTTCCTAAAAATCTCCCATTATACAAAACAAATAACAATGTCATCAAAAAACAATGATAAATCAAATTATTTGTTCCTCGCTTTCAGAACCAACAAATATAAACTCTGAATCCAAAACATGTTGCTCTGCAGAATTTGTTTGAGATGTTGCCACCCCGGTGTTTCGGTTTAAGGACTTCTAAATTTTGATACTTCATTTGTGATATTGAATGATGATGTGATGGCAGATTTCCAGTTCATACATTTGAGCAATGTTCTGTCCACCTTATTTTGGCCTACACAGTATGTTAGTTCTAAAAAACTAAATTAACTTTGGCCTAGCCCCTTATGAGTGACCACTTGCTAGTCTCCAAATCTACTTTGGGGGGTGTGGATCACTATGCCCCCCCTGCTCTTCTATCTGAGGGCGATTGTGCACTGTGTTACTCCTAAATTACTATGCTATGGACACTCAAACATAAGACACAAAGAAAACACATGAATCGTTTCAACAATAAAAACAATTTTATTCATGCACAGCAAGGCATGATGCAAACACTACTATAATGCAAATCTCGAATTTGCACCCTTTTATTCTCTGGGGCAAATCTACAATGCAATGCAATAACTGTAAGCCTTACAGGCTTCTAATGCAAGCAATCTAATAGCAACTTATCCAGTCCTTCTGGATCTATCATGTCTAATGTAGCCTAATCAGCATTCAGCATTCCTTTGCAATCCACATCACACTTCACACTTTTTCTCTAAGACAATCCCTGTTTGATTTCACCTTTCAATCAAACCCAAAGCTCTGTGTGAGTGTCTGTCCTAATTCCCCATTGCACGTGTCTTATTCAGATCAATTAGGCCTCATATCAGCAATATACCCCTTCTGCCATGTGCAAGCTTCCCAATCTCGTCTCTCTCCTCTCCTGCTCACTCTGCAACCAGCTTGGTCACTCAAACTGCCTCAAGCCTCTGCCAAGCTCTCGAACTCTGCTTGCATCAGAATGCTTCCCCAAGCTGCTGAACTCCCAAAGCCATCCGATTCTGCTGCACCAAAACGCTTCTCCCTCAATGGCAACTTCCTTTCATTCGCCTCTCGATCTCATGCCAACTCTCTTCCGAAACGCCTCTTCTCTCTCAGAGTCATCTCCATCTAAAACTCCCAAAGCCTCACCTCAGGATATACTATTCAATGATGTACATACATCTCTACGGTTACATTAAGCATTCACTCGTTTCTGTCAACCCACCATTTCTAAATCCGAGCAGTGCCTGAAAGTCTGTTACTGTTACGCTCACCAGGCTCCCACAGAGGCGTCGATCTGAACTGGACAGCTGCGGCCTCCACCAATGTGACGCGTAGGGCTGAGATGACGGACTGGACTGGCCCACCTAGCTTCGTTTGCTTGGCCCTTAGGAATATTCTTCTGTAAATGGAGAAAGGGAATTAACCACCTGTGGAGTTGAGCGTAAATCCCCCCACATCCCGCTGTTCCCCCCACAGATCACCTTTGATGTCCCCTCTTATAGTCTCACCTGATGGTTTGAAAAGATGAGCTCTCCATCCTGCATTGAGTGCAGGGGTGCGTTGATAACCAGTTGCTTCACTGGCTCGAAGGAATTGGTGAGGTCCAGAACAATATTGACTCCGAAAAGTATGTAGTTCGTAAGAGTTCAAATGTCTGACTTTCACTCTTGTCCGATTCCTTGCAGTTTGCAGCTTGACCCCAGCGAAGAGTTCCTCATGGCAGCTGACGAAGTTCAGGTAAGTATTTGGCTTATCCTACACAGTTCAATAAAATAAGGCCAGAATGTAACCTATTGCTTGCTCCCTTATTCAGGTGTGAAGAGAAAATATGAAGTTCGGTGAATAATGCCTCCGGAGGTAAAATTAGGTAAGTCTATTGCGGTGAGAAGAGTTCCCCTTGTTTGTCCCTTTGTCTCACCTTGTTGTCCTTTTGTTCCCCTTAGGGGCCGGGGTACGGCGAGGATGCAATGGAGACTGTGCCAACCCGTGAAGAGGAATAGTACCCCCGGCGGTAATCAGGTAAGTCTATGGGGGTAGTTACTATGGCCTCTGTTTATTCCCTTGGCTCACCTTTGCTGTTCTTGTGTTCCCCTTAGGTGCCAGAGTGCGGCCGGAACGTGCAGAAGGATGCGGTGGATCGTGAGGATGCTGTGAAGGCCCGTGAGTTCAGCGCGGCGCTGCAGCAGGCGAGGCGGCGCGCGTAAAATGCTTCTTTCTTCCAGCTCGAAGGCGCGGCGGATGGGGAATTCAGGTAAGGATCGAAGGTTTTGCTCTTATTGTAACCTTTTCTCCTTCTGTTCCCCTGTTACACATTCCTCGCTCACGGTGTACCATAACATCTTTCCCCAGAACCAAGTGGCGCTTCTCTTCTGTCTCATTCAGGATGGCTTAGGAGCCAGCTACATGCTTTCTATTCTTGAATGTAGTGCCTAACACATTCACTCACCCCAAGCGATATACCCAAAGCTCAATGCATACTCCTAAGTCCACACTCATGCGTGTCTCTACTGCATACATAATATATAACAGTCAGTCTATCTCCACATGTCTCTACAAGGCACTTGATATAACAGGCCACATTCTCTAGCAAATGCAAATGGCTACATAATATATGTGGATAGGCTAATGTCACTACTAATCAGAATGAATGATGGATAAATACTCAGGATGAAATGATTGATAAATGAATCCCTAAATGAGTCACAAATTACTAATGATTCACTAAATGGGTAATGGATTTCTAATGATAACATACCAGGCTTCTTCATACAATATCTGACTTTACAAGTACGATCCACATACACAGTGAATACAATAAATCACACAAACAGTATCACATATTGCAAACTGTTGTATTTCTATTCTCAAGCCATTATAGGGATGTTAAACTACTGTTCCTTTAATGACAAAAGAACAATTATTACAGTTTATACAAAGGGAAGTTCCATTTTTTTTGTAACCAAAACCAACACTGGCAGTTTCAGTATTCTAACTAAAATATCCTTGCAATTCTTAAATGGTTTATATGTGAAAATAAGTTAATGATGAAACAAATCTTTGTTTTTTTAAGATCATCATTTTAAATTGAAGACTCTCTGCTGAAAATGTGTGCAAAAAAAACAACACATCCAAAGTGCTTACCAAGTGTGGCTGTTTGGCTTGGACCCCAGCCTGCACCTCAGTCAGCTTGCCGTCCTATTGCTTTGTGGACAACGCCTCGTGGACAAAGCCATCGGCAAGCAGAAGTGTTAAGGCTGCTGTAACAGTGATTCACCTTACGCTTGCCTCGTCAACTTTACAACTCCAGCCTGCCTCCAGCCCGCCTCCAGCACTGTCACACTTCCTTATTAGCACTGGGGCACGCACATTGCACGCACGCATCCAGAGTGCTTACCAAGTGTGGCTCTTTGGCTGGGACCCCTTCCTGCACCTTAGTCAGCTTGCCGTCCTTTTGATTTGTGGACAACGCCTTGTGGAAAACGCTGTCGGCAAGCAAAAGTGTTACGGCTGCCGTAACAGCGATTCACCTTACGCTTGCCTCGCCAACTTTACAACTACGCCTCCAACCCGCCTCCAGCACCGTCACACTTCTTTATTAGCACTGGGGCACGTGCATCGCACTTGCGCATCCAAAGTGCTTACCAAGTGTGGCTGTTTGGCTGGGACCCCTGCCTGCACCTGAGTCAGCTTGCCGTCCTATTGCTTTCTGGACAATGCCTCGTGAACAACGCCGTCGTCAAGCAGAAGTGTTAAGGCTGCCATAACAGCGATTCACCTTACGCTTGCCTCACCAAATTTACAAGTAAATTTGGACTCTCATAACTTGAACTTCCTTCAGTACTAGGGACGCGGGTTCCCCGCGTTGCCCTGTGTTTCTGTATATACCCAAACTTTTCTATATATACCCGCCTCCAGCCTGCCTCCAGCACCGTCACTGTTCCTTATTAGCACTGGGGCACGCGCATCGCATGCGCACATCTGAAGTGCTTACCAAGTGTGGCTATTTGGCTGTTCGGGTGGGCGGTGAGTGCGGGGTTGCAGGTATTTAAGGTCTTACGCTTGTGACCCTAAGTGTTATTATACCTTGCAATTTTCCAATGAGAATTCTTGTTTGATATTTGTACACTTTGCTTAGAGGTTGGAAAATTGCTGTATCACTGTATATTGTAACAACTGTTTTCTTACGTCCTTTTACCTCTTTGGCGGGTCCGACAGACAGAAAAACTGATTGCTGCAGATTGGGTAGTACTCAGTTCAGAGTAGTATAGTGAGCGATCACAAAAGGCGAAAGAACCATCCATGTTAATCTGACGGCGACTTAAAGCATGCTGAAAAATCTGAGAAGTGGGAAACGTCTTAACAGTTCCACGAATACAATGTCTGAGGGCAATTTGTCAGATGAGGATTTGTCGGAAGCGCCCGTAAATCAGGCTAAATAAAAAGGGAGGAATGGGGTGATTGCAGCAGTCAGTCTCGACTTTCCTGTGCCCAATAGTATGAATCCATGCAGTGCTGTAGCGGATTCTTCCACATATACTGGTACGCAGGTGTTAGACTCTCACAATGCCCCATTAGATACATCAAAGGACAAGTGTCGCGACGACAACGATAGCCACAGTTATCCCACAAATCCAATGTGTAACGTCCCTATCAATGACAATTCACTCCTGGGTGCTGTTGGTGATGTGTAAGCTTTTCCTCCGTCTGACACATCTCTAGTGGCCCCGGTAGTCTTGGCAGAGTTACATAGTCGTACACGACTATCAAACGGTCCATCGACACCAGCCTCAAGTTTACATGGAATCAGAGAACAGGTCCACTTTCATGCCGCAATCGCGGCCAATCTGAAACAGCTAAAAGAGAACAGGAAAAAATATTTGAGTCTAGCTACAAATAGCACTAAGCAAAATGCTAGCTCTCCGTCCCATGAGCATGACGGTAACCCTAGGGACTTAATTTACCCGCAATTCCCTGTTTTAGGGATTGACCCACAACAGCACAAAGGCTGATCTGACCACATGTGCTTACCTAACTCATCTTTACCTTAATACCCACTTGAAGACACATTAATAGACCTTAATCACCAGGAGCTCCAAAACTTTCTGGTATTGACTAGGATTTGAACCTGATCGATAAAGGGCATGAATATACCCAGGTGCTATTAATTCACTAAGCACCTCTAACTCAGAAATTTCGAATACACGAAGCAGAATTGAAGGGTTCATGATGGCCCAAGAAAAATGTCGTACTTTTTGGGTGTCCCAACTGCTCAACGTTCAGCATCCTGCTCAAAATTTACATATGTCTTCATCATGCATCACACCTGAACAGTCTACGCAAACTGACTATAATACTGATGCAGGAAGCAACTCGCAGAAGACTTTCGCCCAAATTACGCAACAACAAAACCCTGCCGTTGCCAGGCATACCCTGTTCCCTGTGCCCGACTATTTAGAAATTTCCAAATTACAGCACGATCGCATACTGGTTTTGGAAAACATTCTTGTGGCAACCAGTCTAGTCCCACCCGAGATACTGAAGAGAGAACAGACTGGAAGCCCACTAACCAAGGTGCTCTCTGCTAATTAAATGCCGGATAGTCAGTCGGCTTTAACAGATTTGATTGATGTTAGCATGGCCTCTCACGTGGTGTCCCAATCAGTGCTTGAAGTCCCCTTAGAACAAAGTGGAACCCAACAATCCACTTTCTTTATGTCTCGGAAAGCAACAAAATTACATGCAAGAGCACAGAAAAGGCAGGCACAGGCTAATGCTCAAACTGCCAATACTGATATTCTAGATAAAAATAAAAAAAAAAAAATAATTACAGAATTTGAAAGCCAGTTGTCCTAGTCCGCTTATTAAAAGCCCTGCTTTAAAATCATTGGATGATATGGTTATTGACCTGAATCAATTGAACATAGAGAGTCAATCACATTTGGAGGTTAATAAGAGTCAGCAAAATAGACAGCCTACCTTTACCCGCACAATCCCATGTGGAAACACAAGATAAGACAGAGGGGGCACACAATTTTGACATGGGCGCTTCTTCACAAGGCTCACCTTTTTTAATTCAACCCCACCTACAAAGATTTTTTGAGAAAATGGATGAGAAAATCACATCCATGTCAGTGCAATCAATAAATAATTCCATTAATACCGCAGGTATGGACAAAAAAGAAAGTGAGCAATGTGGTCTTGGGTCCGGTGAGAGTGATCGTGCTGCTCATAATAATGCAATGACAGATATGTTAGCTGCTAAATAAAACACTGAGGGGTGTACATTTCCTTTACTGGTGACAAACCCATCGCTGCTCACAGTTTTGATTCCTCAAAATTTAAAGCAGCGACAAGCGACAGAGCTGACGAGGCTGTGCTCAATTTGGCAAACTCTGTAGCAATTAAGGTTATACCTCCAGAGATGAAACTGGTAATGGGGTGGTGGGCAGATCCATCTAAGATAGACAAACCCAACTTAAACCAACCTGCATTGATGAAAGTCTTTCACCAAATACCGGCTTTGCGTAATTTGGTTTCGAAGGATTTAGACTGGATTAGATTACCTCACTCGCCCAACCATGGCATGATTTGTAAATTCCAAATGCCTATAATTGCTTTTCTAATTGGGAACTATCACAAAGACCTTGAATTTCTAGGCCATACATTTTTTTCCTTCTACTCAATGGAGGAGGCTACAAGTTTTATTGAATATCAATCGCCTGTATCAAGGCAAGAGCCAAATAGTAACTCAAGGGGTTTCCAGCTGGCAACATTGAACGAAAAAGTAAGAGTACAAGCTGAATCAGTAGCACAGATACTAAACGGCCTTGCTTGGCTGGAATCATTGATGAAATCCATACTTAGTGACAAACCACAGAAAGAAAAATCATAAAATAATGTCATTGTGTGAATTCATGGAATTGCTGTGGTTTCAATAATCTTGCTTTGTGGTTTGGGAAGCGACCTTGTAATAATCTTCCGGTAATAATTATTTTACAAGAAACCATGGCAATTTCAGATATTCATTTGGAGGGGTACTCTGCATTCTTTCACCAGGCCGAAAAGGGCCTACTTGGGAGACCACAAGGTGGTCTTGCCATCTTTGTGAAAAATGTGTATTCCTTGAAAATAAGGCGGGTGTACTCTACCTCTGAGAGGCTGGCCATTGTTATATCTCCGTGTAGTTTATGGAGTGTCTCTTTGCTAGTTATAGCCTTATATTGGAATTCTAATGCAATTCACATTGATGGTATAATTGATAGATAGAATATTCTGTTGATGGAAGTTGTTGCTGAAACACCAAATGTGCATGTAATTCTAGGTGGTGACTTTAATTCTATCTTAATGACGAGTTACCCTCAGAGTGAAATGTATAATCATCATTATGCTACTGCTTCGCACGAGAGAGGACAATTGTGGGTAACATTTTTTGAAGAGTGGGACATGCAAATTATTCTCTTTATTTCTAATGAATCCACAATGACCTGGTCTTGGGGCACAAACACGTCCACAATCGACTATTTGGTCATGTCGGCAGGCTAGTTAGTACAGCTTCTCCATGTTCAATAGGGGACCTGAGTTTGAGCGACCACTGGCTATTGGAGTGCTCGATTGAATTCAGTCTGCCAGAGTATAAACTGCTAAAACCTCTGGCCTTACCAGAAATTGATAAGCATGCTCTATCTATTAGGTGGAATCCCACACTTTGTAGGCTACTTACCGGCCTAGTCAGCCGGGATATCGTAAAAATCAACCCCAATCTGATGTCTGCAGATGAATGTAGGTTTGGTGACCTTAGGAACAAACAGATGATTCATGACCATCTTATCCATTTATCAACTCTGAAATGTTATGCACACATTGATGATTCACCTGGGCTATTCAATTCTGTTATTGCGAGAAGGAAAAGACAGAAAAATGTTGACATCCTTGCTTTGCTAAAGAACTCAAAGAATGCAACAGATCATTTAATTGATAAAAAGGCAATTTTGGTAAAGTATAAAAATGATATTAAAATCCTGAAATTCGAGATTTACCTAAGAATCAATCAAAAAATGATTAACCTCTTATCCACTAGAAAAATGTGGGAAGTCTGGGCGATTCTAAGAGATCCTTTAGCCAAGGCACCAGTTGCAATGCGCTCTGCTGTGAGTGGGGAGTCGTGGGTTGAGTTCTTTTGGAACAAATACCCACTACCTAAAAAATGTAATCACAGTAAGCTTCAATCCTT
Organism: Ambystoma mexicanum; assembly: GCF_040938575.1. Lineage (NCBI taxonomy): Eukaryota > Metazoa > Chordata > Amphibia > Caudata > Ambystomatidae > Ambystoma > Ambystoma mexicanum. The sequence goes on along the minus strand of NC_090937.1, from coordinate 925,558,227 downwards.
GGTGGCGGACTTACCAAGCAGATGTCCTTGGGGAGTGGTAGAAATTGAGCTGGTAATTAGGAATCTAAAACCTTTGAAAGCGGCAGACCCAGATGGAATTCCTCCCTGTCTCCAAAAAGACGACCCAAAGTTATGGGCTGCATGTCTGAAACGTTGTTATGACTATTTGTTTCAAACAAAAGACATGCCAGCTTCTTAGTCATCTGCCACAGTCATCCCTCTGCATAAAAAGGGAGCCATTGATGATCCGGCAAACTTCAGACAGATTGCACTGATAGATGTGTCAGCAAAGGTTTTTGCCTCTCTAATTCTTAGAGAGCTTAATGTAGTCATTTCCACCAGTCACATTCTATCACGTTTCCAGACCGGATTCAGGAAAGGGATGGGTACCCAATTGAATGCAACAATCCTAGCGCACTTATTGATAGCCTCTCATAAGGAGCATAATGGTCCAACCTACATGGCTCTTTTAGATCTTTCCTCAGCTTTTGACAGCGTCATCAGGGAAATTCTATGGGGAAAAAATGCGAGCTTTCCAGATTCCAGCACACATTATTTCCATGATTGCCCTGCTGCACAACAACACACATTATAGGGTAAGAATTGACCGAACTGGGCGTCTAACAGAACCTACAATTACATATATAGGAGTAAAACAAGGGTGCAACCTAGCGGCTATTTTAATTATTTTGTATCTTGCTGATATTGACAAACTATGGTCACACTCTGACTCCTTTCCGGTCAAGTTAGGGGATCTGCGTATTAATTGGCTCGCATTCGCGGACAACGTGATCCTCTTTGATTGCATTGCATTAGGTATGATTTATATAGGATATAACCTTAAAAATACTGATTCATTGGCGAAATGGCAAACAGCAATTTCCATCAAAACAATACCCTTGATCGCTCAGATGAAGATTCTACATCAGAAGGTTTGTAGGTTTTCTTTAATTCCGCACATTGAATTCTACCTTCTCAAGGTTGAAGCAATAATCCTATATGGTCTAGATTTGTGTACTTTATCTATTGGATCTGTATAGAATACTATCCAAGGCATGATATGGAATAAAGTCCTGCAACTACCAATTTCTCTGCGTAATCCTATTATCATACACGAGCTAGGGCTGTCATCGCTAGCATCAAAGTTCTTATGGCGAAGACTTTATAACTTTGCAAAAATGTTACACCCAACTAAAAACTCACTTTATGAGGAATTGGCTGTTATGATAGTGAATGGTAAACCAAAATAATTGCACCTTGCTTGTAAAGTGATACAACAGAGCCTGGAATTGATTGCAATGATTAGAGATGATTTGGTAGGTCGCCCGCAGATTTTAAAAAAGAAATTGTATCAACACGACTGGGCAATTATCTCAGATTTGATTGGGAACTATAAAGCATATAAAGAATATGCAAAGTTTTGCCATAAGCAGAAACCCTATCTCTTATATATGAGGCAGGTTCCTTGTTACAAATTAAGATCAATGTACATGCGTTTCAAATTCAATCTTTTGACAACTAAAGCCCGCATGAAACATTGGAAAAATCTTAGTGGGACGCCGTATGATGAGAGTTGTAGATTCTGCATTTATAATGTAAGCGAAACCTTGAAACATCTTGTATTAGACTGTGGGCCTCATTACGAGTTTGGGGGTAACCCTTAAATCCGGCGGTCGCGCTATTACCGCCGCATTTAACGGTCCGCCAAATCAGGGCTTCGGCGGATTTCTCCCCAGCTCTGAGCTCGGGGGAAATCCACCGAAAATTCCCGCTATTACCACCGGCGGGAAATCCGCCGGCGGTAATAGCGTGAATTTTCCCCATTGGGCCCAATGGGGAATGAGAAATTCCCGAATGGGCCCAATGGGGAATGGGCAATAACCCTTCCGCCAAACCCATGATCCGGCGCTAATAGCGCCGGGGGGTTTGGCGGTAGGGCTCAACTTGTGATGATGCCCTGTATCTTTTTTGAAAATGACAGACAGAAATATCTTGGAATCTATTTGAACAGCGTTACTGGTGTTAACTTAGAAACCCTATGGTCACAATGTATGTGGGGGTATAGGAAATCATTATTACTTGCACTGATTCATTTTGTGACAATTATAAACAATAAACTTGAACTTGTCAAGGCCTAGGCTAATATGATCTAGATAATGGTCTTCTTATTATATTATGCATTGTCTGCACTTATGAGCATTATCGAATGTTAACAAGACACAAGCAATCGGACATTGGATATGAAAGGATGATGAATACATGAATGTAAAATATGAGGCACTTGAGTGGCAGACAAGTTACTATTCTTCCTCTGGTGTGGAAATGAAACGATAAATTGGGTAGCTGCAGTCTCTCAAAACATTGTTACTAATGATTGAAGAATACCACAGCGCAGAAACAAGATCTGATGTAAAAGACTATTTTAAATGTGTTGAGTTTATGATAGGCAACGTACATGCAAAATTGTCAGAATATTATTTTGTGATGTTGTTTTATCTAAGTATGTCTATTTTCATATGGTTGAAATTTTATTTTCTGTAAATGTTACTGCGGAATTGTTTGTGTTGTAAAGATGATTAATCAAAAACAACATAATAGTAAAAAGTAAATAATAAAAAAAACAACCCAGACTTGTCCTGCCTTCTTGTGCTCATAAGTGCTTGTTATATGGATATAACCTGCAGAAGTGGCACTTCAGAATAACCTCCCTAATGTATCATTCTGTTTTGCTTGATAGTAAACTCATCATCTTGACTTACAATGCATTTTACTCACAATAGTTGACTTAATGGTAAGTTACAAATCAAAGAAGGTGGATGAAAACTAGAAGCCAATAGAAAGTGGTTCCTGTCCAAAGGCTTCACATGTACTTATGTCAAAAAACATCCATGGGCAATGTGAATCTTCATGTCTAAATATGAAACATCAGGTGCACCAATATTCCAAGTAACTTTAATAGGATCATGTAAGGTGTTTAACCGTTGTAAAAAAGATATGTAGAAGATCCTTGCTTGTGAACCAGATTCCAAAAATGTGGTCAATGTACCAATAACAACAAACAATATGTGGTATAGATAAATCCAAATGCAAAATCCTCTCTTGTTCAAATTGAGCTATAAAGAAATTAGCATTTGTTGGTCCACTATTGTCCAACATTGCCGTTCCTGAGATCTTAACAGGAATTTACCCATACTAGAAAATAAGGTGTGATGTAACACAGTTTGAAACGTTGCATCACAAACAGTCAGCTGGTACATGATTAAAGCATACATATATATTTTATAGCACTTTGATTGGACATTCCTTTATTTTGGACTGTTACACTTTGCTGTTTGGGTTGCTACAGGACCACAATCACACCCATCTTGCGAGTACAGCCTTCCCTCTGCCCATGTTACCACAAAAGGTGAAGGAGGAATATCTCTTAACTGTGTCTGTTTTACCTTTATGATTGTGTTGGCTCTTGGTTTGTAGAAGTGTGAGGGCTGAGTGAGGATTTTCGCTTCTACTCATCCTTCTACTCCTGCAGAGGAGAATCAAATTTGTCACACTGAATAACACTACCAAGTGGAATCAAAAAAGATATAATAAAAACATATATGTTTCTTGCCCATTGGAGCCAGTGTGAGCCAGTGTGACTGAACTAATCGCGATCCTAGACATTGTTATACATCTAGCAAACAATAATTAAGTGGGGACCATCATCCTACTCTATATATTATCCACATGTGATAGTGTGAACTGTTAACAGACTGAAAGATGCATGTGTCATGGAGGCTGTCCTCAACGTAATTTCCTCCTTTCTCTTGATAGAGTCCAGTTGGTAAACATGTTTCTTTCCACATCAAACAATAACCAATTGAGTGTAGGCTACCTTCGGGATTCACACTAGCGCCACTCCATTCAACATCTACATAACACAACTAATCAAGCGAATTGACATCTACATTGTAATACAGATGGCATCAAGAACACACCAACTCTCGAAGTCTGGTCATGGGTTTTTATTTAAAGAATTGAAAGGAGCTCACTAAGTGCCACTCCCCCTCTCTCTGGTCTATTACAGACTGTTCCCTCGCTAGCCCAAGCTTCCTTCAACCCTTAGGATGGTTTCTAGAGAACAGTAACCCTTACTGTCTAAGGATATGTCTGCCTAGTGGTGATTGCCTAAGACCAAACAATATTTCTAATTATCTCCCACAGGAACAATCTAGGTGGTTCCTAATCTAGGTTCCCCAATACAGTTCAATGTCGGTATAGGTGCCTTCCAGACACTGAGGACCCCAGTTGGACCTTTCCTTTCACACCTCACCCTGATGCTCTATTTGCTCTTCCCCTTCTTCTACTCTCCTTCCATTTCACCTCCCTCTCTCCTTTGTCTCTCCCTCTCCACATCTCTCCCTAATAATATGTTATCTCTCTCTTTATCTACTCCCTTCAGCTACTCTCCCCTCTCCACACTTCTCCTCTACTCTCTCTGCACTGCTTCTACTCTCCTCTTTCCACACTCCTACTCTCCCCTCTCCACACCACTACTATCTCCTCTCCACACTTCAACTATTCCCTCCTCTTCATACTACACACCACCGGCACCTACTCCCACAGTCACCCTCCTTTTATTCCCTCAGCCACATTCCTTTCCTACTCTTCTACTATTAGCCCCACTCACATTCTTTGCACACACACTGAAACCCAAGTACCACTTTCTTCCACTATCCAATATGTAACCTTGAACACTCCTTCAACAATCCTCCTACATGCTGCTCACCACCACTCTTTCTCCGCTTGGTCTTTTGGTCATTCTTTTCCTCCCTTGACCGCCCCCAAATGACCCACAACTTCCTGTTTACTGGGCCAATTTTTATACTGCCCCTTACCTCTTTGTGGCTCTTTCCCCAGCCAACCACCAGCTTGTTTTTCCGCAGGAGAGGTCTCACATGTGAGCAAACACATAAAGGGGGTCATAAACCCTGTCCCTTTCTCATACATGGATATGTTGGCTCTAAACAATGGCAACCCTACACAGTCAAGTTACTAGTTCGCTTCAGGGTTTTTCACAGAGCTGACCATGTCGGTTTGCCACTACATTGGCATTTGATGCAAAAGAGGCAAACCTGTATTTTATCTTTAATAAAGGACACAGACAACACTCTATTGAGTAAAACTAATCCGGACAAACTAATATTACAGCTGGAAAAACTCATAAGACGCAAAATATCTCAGAAACTCCATGCGACAACGCTCGTGGAATATTATAAATCACAAAGGATCCCAAAAGGATTAAGAGTTTCTCTCAGACCTACTTTAAGTAGTGAAAGCAAGGCGTTCATAGCAAAGTGGGATCAGATCTTGAACAAGTGCTCGCTCGATTTAATCTTCCTCACAATTGAGGAGCTCTCAAAGTCTTTAACAACAATTGATACAGACATCACTGCTTTGAAAACACAATTATTGGAGTTCAAAACAGAACAAGAGCTGTCAGACCTTCTAGAGGAAGTGAATTCAAAACTCACAGGGTACAAGGCCGATATCGAGCAACGTAAATTAAGGAAATTCAAAAGGGACACTTTATGACTATCTAAACGATATCCTGTATAACTGGCAGGAATATTACCACCATCGTAACCTGAACAGAGGGAGACCACATAACTCTAATCCGACTAATTCCAATACTAACAGTAGCAGCAACAGCAGCATTGGGGACCCCATCGGTACTGAAGCACCTCGCAGACCAAGAACTGAACACCCTGATAATAACGAGGTTGTAGAGCCACAGGCAGTGAGCCCTTCAAGAGAATCGGAACCAGTAACATCAGGACCATCAAGGGGGGCTGTTTTAGGCCTTCGAGAAAAATCAAAAGAAAAACTAGGCGGGGCAAACAAAAACCAAAGGGAAAAAACCAAATGAGTGAGAACTTAGTAGTTAATATATCAAGCAAGAACCTAACGGGAGGACAACTTGAGATGCTTAATAGAGGACTATCCTTTGTTCCTGCAAGTAATACATCCTTGTTTGAAGAGAGGGTTTGTCTATAGACTCCTCAGAAAAGTTCGACTCAAAATCTTCTTTGAATCAGATTGCAACGCAGAATCATCACAAATGTCTGATGACAGGCTAGAACATTGCCCAAAGAGTTATTTAGATCCTCCAACACAGAACTTGATTTTGGATATGTTTGAGAAAAACGTATTGACAGATCTCAAAAGGATCCAATTAGACCACATTGAAGCCTTGGCAAAGGATGAGAATATTACGATTAAACCAGTGTGGACAAAGGTGGCGCCATCGTGATTATGGACACCGATGATTACACCAAAAAATGCATGAGCCTGCTAAACGATTCATCTACCTATACTAAACTTGATGGTGACACTATACATAGGATTAAGTCTACTATTGAAAAAACCATTAGTGAGGTGCTTGAAAACGAATGGATCAGCGAGAAAACGAGTACGTTCCTTTTCAACCAACATCCCATGACACCCGTCTTCTACAGTCTTCCAAAGATCCATAAAAATCGAGATTCCTCACCTCTCAGACCAATAGTAGCCGGAACTGACAGCATTTGTGATCCCCTTGCCATCTACATTGATCGATCATTACAACCCTTGATACAAAGAATCCCCACCTCTTTCTAAATTGCATTAATGAGGTTAAAGCTATAGACTCCAACTGCATACTCTTTAGTATGGATGTGTGCAGCCTATATACGTCAATCCCCCACAGGGAAGGGATTGAGTCAGTTGAATGGCTTCTTCTCAACTCACCATCCCCCAGTGGTAATCCGGAACTGATTTTGGAACTTCTTAATCTAATATTGTACAATAGCTATTTCAGATTCCAAAATACATTCTTTTTACAAACAACTGGAACATCCATGGGGTCATCCACGGCCCATGTCTACGCTAATACATGTATGTGTTGCTTCGAGAAATAATTTGTATTGGATCATCCAAGGTGATCATCATTTATATTGATGTGGAAACGCTTTATAGATGAGGTATTCGGCATATGGTATGGCCCATTGGATGATCCTCTACTATTCTTGGAATATCTCAACTCAGTACACGGCAATATCAAGTTTACCATGGAGGTGGGGAATCCATCACTTCATTTCCTGAATGTGAATATTGAAATCAAGAACAATAACTTATCCACAACTGTCTATCACAAACCAACAGATGCCAATAACCTCCTCCACTTCACAGGTTTTCACCCGAAAGCAAGGCTGAAGAGTCTCCCTTTCAGTGAGATGTTAAGACTTAAAAGGATCATATCAGACCCAGCGGGACTAGACACAGAGTGTTCCAAACTCATTGATAAATTTGAGTCGAGGGGTTACCCAGAACCAGTTTTGAGTGAGGCCAAGGAAAGGGCTGATCAAAGAACTAAGGAACAACTATTGACTGTGAAAGATAAAGAGAAGGAACCACCACTGTTGTATATATCCAAATTTTCTCGACAGAGCTTTCAAATTAGCAAGACAATCAGAAAACATTGGGGAATACTCCAAAATGATCCAACACCCCATAAGCTATTCCCGAAAGCGCCGATGATGGCATTTAAGAGAGGCCGTAATTTGCGGGACAAATTGGTGAAGGCAGAAAGACCACCAAAGGATAAACAACTATCAGGGTAATTCATAGAAATTCGAACAAAAGTGGCGCACGCGACTGGCGCACAGCGTGCCCGTGCGAATGTCTGCACCAGCCGCGTGCACTAAAATCGATTTCCGCACACAGCGTATTCATGGATTTTCGCATCCAAAACCAGCCGTGGCGCAGCGTGGCGCAGCGACCCTGCAGCAGCGCCAGTTACGCCCCCAAGAACGCCCTCGCACAAGGAAAAGCCTTCAAAATCCCCAAATAATCGCAAAGGGCTGCGCTAACCCTGGACCAGTTCACAGGGCTGGCAAACAGCAAACGTCAAGCGGGGAACGTGTATTTGAGTGGTTAGCGGGAAGTTCCACACGCGATTGTCCTGTGTACGTGTGCATCAGGGGTGCGCGGGAAGTATCACACGCAAAATCAGCAGGGTACGTGTATTTCAGGGGTGCGCGGGAAGTATCACACGCGATTCCAGCAGGGTACGTGTATTACAGGCGTGCACGGGAAGTATCACACGCAAAAGCAGCAGGGTACGTGTATTTCAGGGGTGCGCGGGAAGTATCACACGCGATTCCATCAGGGTACGTGTATTACAGGGGTGCGCGGGAAGTATCACACGCAAAAGCAGCAGGGTACGTGTATTTCAGGGGTGCGCGGGAAGTATCACACGCAAAATCAGCAGGGTATGTGTATTTCAGGGGTGCGCGGGAAGTATCACACGTGATTCCATCAGGGTACGTGTATTACAGGGGTGCGCGGGAAGTATCACACGCAAAAGTAGCAGAGTACGTGCATTTCAGGGGTGCGCGGGAAGTATCACACGCAAAATCAGCAGGGTACGTGTATTTCAGGGGTGCGCGGGAAGTATCACACGCGATTCCAGCAGGGTACGTGTATTACAGCGGTGCGCGGGGAGCACCACACGTGAATTGCATGTGTGGGTCCTCCCAGGTGTTCCCTCTACACCCTCCATGGCCCCTGCAGGTGGCCCACACCACAGCGGCCTACCCTGCACATGTCCTTCAGGCACCCCATCCACCATGGCCATGCCTCCCAGCCAACCCACATGTCACCTTGCACTACTGCCCACCAACACATGTCCCCCTGCACCCCCCACCACCAGGGGCAGCCACCGCCACACCCGCCCCCCAGCAGTACAGGGGCAGCCTCCACCAGGACCCCACTCATGTCTCCCACCACCCCCACCCCCCAGCCACCAGGGGCAGCCCCCACCAGGCCCCCAACCATGTCTACCACCACCCCCACCCCCCAGCAGTGCAGGGACAGCCTCCACCAGGCCCCCACTCATGTCTCCCACCACCCCCACCCCACAGCCACCAGGGGCAGCCTCCACCAGGCCCCCACTCATGTCCCCTATCACCCCCACCCCCCAGCCACCAGGGGCAGCCTCCACCAGGCCGCAACTCATGTCCCCTATCACCCCCACCCCCCAGCCACCAGGGGCAGCCTCCACCAGGCCCCCACCCATGTCTACCACCACCCCCACCCCCCAGCAGTGCAGGGGCAGCCTCCACCAGGCCCCCACTCATGTCTCCCACCACCCCCACCCCCCAGCAGTGCAGGGGCAGCCTCCACCAGGCCCCCACTCATGTCCCCTATCACCCCCACCCCCAGCCACCAGGGGCAGCCTCCACCAGGCCCCCACTCATGTCCCCTATTACCCCCACCCCCCAGCAGTGCAGGGGCAGCCTCCACCAGGGCCCCACCCATGTCTACCACCACCCCCACCCCCCAGCAGTGCATGGGCAGCCTCCACCAGGCCCCCACTCATGTCCCCTATCACCCCCACCCCCCAGCCACCAGGGCCAGCCTCCACCAGGCCCCCACTCATGTCTCCCACCACCCCCACACCCCAGCAGTGCAGGGGCAGCCTCCACCAGGCCCCCACTCATGTCTCCCACCACCCCCACCCCCCAGCAGTGCAGGGGCAGCCTCCACCAGGCCCCCACTCATGTCTCCCATCACCCCCACCCCCCAGCCACCAGGGGCAGCCTCCACCAGGCCCCCACTCATGTCTCCCACCACCCCCACCCCCCAGCCACCAGGGGCAGCCTCCACCAGGCCCCCACCCATGTCTCCCACCACCCCCACCCCCCAGCCACCAGGGGCAGCCTCCACCAGGCCCCCACCCATGTCTCCCACCACCCCCACCCCCCAGCCACCAGGGGCAGCCTCCACCAGGCCCCCACTCATGTCCCCCACCACCCCCACCCCCCAGCAGTGCAGGGGCAGCCCCCACCAGGCCCCCACTCATGTCTCCCACCACCCCCCAGCAGTGCAGGGGCAGCCTCCACCAGGCCCCCACTCATGTCTCCCTGCATCCCCATCCCCCAGCAGTGCAGGGGCAGCCCCCACCAGGCCCCCACTCATATCTCCCACCACTCCCACCCCCCAGCAGTGCAGGGGCAGCCTCCACCAGGCCCCCACCCATGTCTCCCTGCACCCCTACCCCCCAGCAGTGCAGGGGCAGCCTCCACCAGGCCCCCACTGATGTCTCCCATCACCCCCTCCCCCCAGCCACCAGGGGCAGCCTCCACCAGGCTCCCACTCATGTCTCGCACCACCCCCCAGCAGTGCAGGGGCAGCCTCCACCAGGCCCCCACTCATGTCCCCCACCACCCCCACCCCCCAGCAGTGCAGGGGCAGCCTCCACCAGGCCCCCACTCATGTCTCCCACCACCCCCACCCACCAGCAGTGCAGGGGCAGCCTCCACTAGGCCCCCACTCATGTCTCCCATCACCCCCACCCACCAGCCACCAGGGGCAGCCTCCACTAGGCCCCCACTCATGTCACCCTGCACCCCCACCCCCCAGCAGTGCAGGGGCAGCCTCCACCAGGCCCCCACTCATGTCTACCACCACCCCCACCCCCCAGCCACTAGGGGCAGCCTCCACCAGGCCCCCACTCATGTCTCCCACCACCCCCACCCCCCAGCCACCAGGGGCAGCCTCCACCAGGCCCCCACCCATGTCTCCCACCACCCCCACCCCCCAGCCACCAGGGGCAGCCTCCACCAGGCCCCCACTGATGTCCCCCACCACCCCCACCCCCAGCAGTGCAGGGGCAGCCTCCACCAGGCCCCAACTCATGTCTACCACCACCCCCACCCCCCAGCCACCAGGGGCAGCCTCCACCAGGCCCGACCCATGTCTCCCACACCCCCACCCCCCAGCCACCAGGGGCAGCCTCCACCAGGCCCCCACCCATGTCTCCCACCACCCCCACCCCCCAGCCACCAGGGGCAGCCTCCACCAGGCCCCCACTAATGTCTCCCACCACCCCCACCCACCAGCAGTGCAGGGGCAGTCTCCACCAGGCCCCCACTCATGTCTCCCACCACCCCCACCCCGATCAGTGCAGGGGCAGCCTCCACCAGGCTCCCACTCATGTCTCCCTGCACCCCCACCCCCCAGCAGTGCAGGGGCAGCCCCCACCAGCCCCCCACTCATGTCTCCCACCACCCCCACCCCCCAGCAGTGCAGGCTCAGCCTCCACCAGGCCCCCACTCATGTCTCCCTGCACCCCGACCCCCCAGCAGTGCAGGGGCAGCCTCCACCAGGCCCCCACTAATGTCTCCCATCACCCCCACCCCCCAGCCACCAGGGGCAGCCTCCACCAGGCCCCCACTCATGTCTCCCACCACCCCCACCCCCCACCAGTGCAGGGGCAGCCTCCACCAGGCCCCCACTCATGTCTCCCACCACCCCCACCCCCCAGCCACCAGGACAGCCTCCACCTGGCCCCCACCCATGTCTACCACCACCCCCACCCCCCAGCCACCAGGGGCAGCCTCCACCAGGCCCCCACAATCTAGATCCCTGGCCCTTATGGTCAGCCTCCAAATGCCAAACACCCACCCGAGTATTGCATCCACCCACTTAGAAATGGCAAAAACATGATCAAACCACAATTGCAAGCTTGCAAATTAACACATGTCCCTCACATACACCCAATGGGTGTCAGTGAATGTCAAAACCCATATCATGATATGCATGAAACCAATGAGATGATACTACACATTGAACTTTGAAGAAAAAATATGTATTAAAAGCAACATAAATTGAATCAAAAATAAACAAACAATAATAGAAATTTAAAAATAAATAAAAACAGCAGGTACGCCAATAAATGCAAAACCACAAATCATAATGCAAACGAAAGGTGTCCAAAGTCACAGTCGGCAAAAGTAAATCCAATGGAAAAATAAAATCGAAAACCATTGCTCCATGGGGAAATCATAACAAAAATGAAAATCCAAAAATCAACTATGTACAGATAAACAATCCAGGGTCCATGATCCCAACCGAAGAAATGAAACCTATCTAATAACACTACCTAAAAAAAATAACTATATACAAAAATGTGGCCCATTGTCCAAAAGGTCCAAAAAAAATGCAAAACCAAAGGAAACCTAACACTAACTATATAACTATTTAAAAGGGCAGCGAGCTAGTCCAACGCCTCACTTTGGGATGTTCCGGGCCAGGGCATCATCGAACTCCTGCTCAATGTCCCGGAGGCGCTCCTCCTCCATGGCCCCGAGGGTCTGCAGGGCCATCCACATGTTCCCCCCAAACTCCCTGCGGATTGCCTCGAGGCACTCGGCACGCCTCAGGGCCCTCCTCATGGAGTTCTCTGCCCTGACCATCGTGAGCCGTGCCTCTTCCGCCCGCTGCCGCTCCGCATCTATGGCATGGCCCAAACCGCTGCCACACGGAAGACACTTCCCATCCTGGGTCCTCCTGCCCTCCGGCCGATGCCTGCCCCTCCGATGTGGAAGGCCCCGAGCCATCATGGCTCCCACCACGTTGCTGCTGCTGCGGCTCTGCCCGTGCACTGCCTCCTACTGCCTGCACATCCTCCGCTGGCTGGGGTGCAGTCGTTGATGTGGCCACCCCGGCTGGATGTCCGACTCCCGACTGTGGCAGGGATGCCTCCTCCAGCAGCCTGCCCGCACCGTCAGAGGCAGCTCCACAGGGCACCCAGGTGACTGATGGGTGGGAAGATGGCACGGAGGACGACTGGCGCATAGGGGGTTCAGTTGAGGAGGGGGTCTGAGCAAGCCCCATCAAACAGAGGAATCCGGCCTGGGTGACCTGTCCCAGTAGGCCGACGCGGTCAACGAGCCATTCGAGATGACGTGCAGTCTCCTCATGAAAAGACTGCAGGTCACCTCGCATGGCCCGTTGACGCAACGCCACACCAGTCAGGACAGGCTCAACCCGGACCCGGATAGCCACGTCCGCCGGCAGAGGAAGGCCAGTTGTCGTGAGCTCATCCCCTGCCTGAAAACGGGTCTGGACGTAGGCATCCCTGCTGGTGCAAGATGATGCAGTGACAGGATCAGAGACAGGATTGCACACAGGCACCTCCGCGGCGACCTGTGCTGCCTCCTGTCCCTGGTCCTGCACTGCACCACTAGCACCAGTGGAATCCCCACCTCCAGACCCCGTCTCTGTTGCTTGCACGGCCTCCTCCTCCACCAAACCCCCCACCAACCTGGATGACTCTGTGCCATCTTCCTCCGTTGGGCCCTGTGGGGTCCCAGCTGCCCATTCTGCTGCCGAGGAGTCCAACTCCGACCTCCGCCTCTTGGACCTCCCCCCGGCAGCTGCGGCCTGGGACGCGGCACCGGACTCCTCACTCCCCGACGAGATCACAACTTGGGAGGGGAGCCGGGCCTTGCGTCTCCGGCTGGCGGTGCGATCCCTGCCACAGTGCTCCACAGCACCTTCTCAGCCCTCTTCATCAGTTGACGCTGCAGACAGGGAGAAATAAAACACAGGCATCAGGGCACTGTACAATGGACACATACACACATGACAGTTGCACATGAGTGGCTTTGGCAAACCTCAGACATAGCATCACAATCAGCAACACACATGTAATTTCAACTTGCACACATGAGCCATACCACAGCCACATTGCAACTGCCAGCACCATCCATACACATACAACAGCATGAGCAGGCAAAGGTGAGCCAGACATCACATGCAACACAGGGAGTGCACTACACATGCACACCACCACCACACTTGCATGCATGTGTACACCTCAGCCAACTGTCGCAGTGTTCCGATGGGCATCCATGTCACATCTGCCAATCAGGCTTCCACATCCCGCTGTCACATGCATCCATGTTGCCTCACTGTTGCACCCTTGTCAAATACACACACATGCACATGTACACAGTGCTGATACATGCAGCTGAAAACAACATACATGCGTGACATCACGAACATGCCCACTTACATACACATTCATCCAAACATGTGTGCCCACGCAACTGCATTTGGCATGCAAGCCTACACACACAAGCACCATCCATGTCTCACACATGACAGCCCTTGCATGTGTTAGCCTCACGGTCCTGTACACCCCCACGCATACTCGGCCCCATACAAACAGATGTGCAACCGGCACACTACTGGCACATCACCACACGCACAGCTTACAATCATGATGCATGTACACTTACCGCTCGACTCCAGACGGGTCTGCCTCTCAAGGACCTGGATGTGGAGCGCTGGGGATATGTGTTCCAGGACCCTCATCTGATCTTCCGACAAGTGGCCCCAGCGCCCCTTAGCATCCGCTGCCTTCAAGAGGCGCCGGGCCTTGTTCAGGGTCCAGGACCTGAAGTCCTCCCAGCGCTTCTTGACATGTTGGAAGTCGCGGACTGCCACCCCCTCCGCGTTGATGGCAGTTACGATGTCGGTCCAGATCCGAGTCCGTCCTTCCTTGTCGGCGCGCACACTTCCGTAGAGGGCATCATACTGCCCCAGGACTTGCTCCACCAGGACACCAACTTCCCTGGCACTGAAGCTGGTGCCCCTCTGCCTCTCTGGCTGGGGGTTGTCAGTGGTGCCAGATGTTGCAGTGCCCGACATGACAACCCCAGAGGCAGGAATTGGTGGGCAACTGGGTCCTGGGGCTGGGCTGTGGAGCGATGGAATCCCAGTCGGGAGTCTTCGGTTCCAGCAGGGGTGGTCACAGCAACAGCACCCCTGGCTGATGTGCAGGCAGCAAATGGCAGGGCACGTGGGCAGCAGGCAGTCAGGCAGCAGCAGATGGCAGGTGGGAGCGTGCTCTGGGCTCTGGGGGGCAGTAATTCGGCCTTGTGGGCAGGAGCGTGGTCTTCCATGTGCTTACGCGTGGCCAGCTTGATACGGAGTTATTTGGCACGTGAAAATCCTGCACGTCTGCGTGTAAATCGAGGAAAGGCCCTTAGCGCATATGCACGTCAGCACACATATGCGATTTCATTGGACCAAAGGCCCTTAGCGCGTGAGCGCGCCTGTGACGTGAGGCGCGCGGGTGTTTCCCTCATTACACGTGATGACAGAGCACACGTGGATTTCCACCAATCGCATGTGGAACTTCCTGCGCACCCCAGAAATACACGTACCCAGGCCAATCGCGTGTACGCTCACTTCCCTCCGATTACACGCGATGACACTCGGACGTGCAGTTTTACCACATGTGCTTGCATATGCGATTTCATTGGCCCAAAGGCCACCATGCGCAGCTGTGACGTCACGCGCATGGCCGTAGAGAATGGCACGTGTAAAAATTAAGAGATACACATCCGAGTGTCAAAGCGCGTAATTGGTGGAAATGGCCTCATCGTCTGTGACGTGTGTATAAAAGGTACATGTAGAACGCCATTTCCTTGTACGTGCTTTTCGTGGAGAGCGAGTGGGTGAAATCGGTACTTCTTGTCGGTTCACACGCGATTTACTTCACGGCGTTTCCAGTTCGTACTCCCTGTTACCTCTGACAGCTTTTTCTCTTTTCCTCTTTTTCCTGGGCCTGTTTCCTCAAACAGCGTTCCCTTCTACTGTTGTCCTGTCTCCTCAGACAGCGTACAACTCTTCTTTTGGCGGGGGTGTTGCCAACGCGCACACGCACATATTTTTCATGCTTTTGTTCCTGGCAGACGGTGAGTCGCGCACGTATTTAACATCTGTGCTTGCCCCGTGTGTCGCGTACCCCTTCAGAGGTCATTCTAGGCTGCGTGTGACACGCATACATTCATTCTTGTGTTGCTGGGTGCCACAGCGTAGTGCAGGTTTATTTTTCCACGCACGTGGTCTAGGAGGGGTTGCGTGCACCTTACTTTGCTTTTTTGGGGTGCCTGTGCGTTGCGTGACCCGTCATCTTTCCCCAGGGGTGACATACATGCTTGCTAGAGCAATAGGGTACGATTACCATCTGGTACCCAAACCCTTTGACCCCCAATTGCCCAGGACAATAATTCACATCGACTCCCATACGCACAATAACATCAGTGCCATGCCTGGGAGGCAACCAAGCCGTAAGGGTGGCAAAGGTGGCTGAGCCCCAAGTGGTGGCCATGGTGGATCCAGTAGGGGACGTGGCCGTGAATTGCAGGGTGCCCCTAGCCCCCCATGTGTGGAGGAGCAGTCAGGGACACCCATGCCCCCCCCCCCTGGTTGAGGTTACCGTGGCTGACACCATCCATGCTCAGCCCTTGTTGGACCAGCCCACTGTGGAACCAGACCTGGCACAGGGTGACTCCATGGCTGACTTCCAGGTCAGCAGGTCTAGGCCACGTGCGCTGGTGAACGTTGGTGTCATCAGGCCACGTGGATCAGGGGCAGCTAGGTCATCTGCTGCCCCGTGTAGGCAGGCTGGGGAGGCTGCAGGGGCAGCTGCGGCTCCATCCACCCCACCTCTCACACACCCATCCAGGACAGTGTCGGTCCAAGTCCATCATGCTGACATTCCCCCTGACACCATCACACTTGAGCTAATGCCTGCACCAACTCCCATGCTGAGTGTGCAATCCCACGCTCCTGCCCCTAGTGTGCAGAGCGGCGTAGGACACTCAGGATCCCCACCACCTTCCAAGCGGAAGAGGAAGAGTGCTCGTCCAGTAGAGGCTGATGCCCCAGACACGGCTACACAGTCCGGCCCGTCAAGGAAGCCCAGCTTCAATGAGGCCTAACTGAATGCACTTGTAGAGTATGTGTCCGCACATGACCGCAAAATGGTGATTGTTGCAGGATCCAAGACCACACCTGCACAACGTCAGGTACACTGGCAGACCATTGCGGACATCATAAGTGCCCTTGGAATCGTGAGGCGCACAGCTAATGAATGCTACAAGCGCTGGAATGACCTGAAGCGCAGGGCAAAGAATAAGCTGGCCTCAAGTCATGCCGCAACTCTAGTGACTGGAGGTGGGTCTCCAGCAGACGACATAAAACTCACTCCACATGAGCAGGTTGCTGGGACCTACATCACGGAGGAACAGATCCAAGGCGTGGGAGAACTGGCAGATTACGAGGCATTGTCCGGTGAGTGCACATGCATGTGTGTGTCATCCATGTGCATGGTGTGTGTGGGAGGGCTTCTGTTTGGGTGCCAGGCGAGGGTGTGTGTGCCTGAGTGGTTCGGCTCACCCATGTGCCTCTTCCTATACATTCTTGGCACCAGCATTTGGGTATAGCAGCATCCCTTCGGCCAACATTAGAAATCCAGCCCAACACCACGCCAGTTGCCCTTGGAGTGTCATCTTGCCACAACACTGTTGCTTATTTACCTCTGTTTATTCAGGCAGATTGTTTGCATACCACCACTTTTACTCAGGATTTCTCAGTCCTATTGTCACATGTCTGACATGGCTATGGTACAGTGGACTGGCTGAGTTTCGTGGACATGATTAGTTTGGACATGTCCCTGTGCTATAGGACCATTTCTGACTTGCAGCTGCAGGTTAAACATTTGAACCATTACAATGAAAATAATCATTTATATGAGCAAACTGGACTGAATGAACAATTGGTGACCTCCTCTCGCTCTTCACTTCATGGCTAGGGTACATGCCATCTGTGTGATGGCATGTGTATTTGACCTGCCAATCTCTGGCCAATGTGTGATGCCACTGCTAGGCAGCATGCAGCAAATGTGTTCATCTTCCATCTTGGTGTCATCAATGTGTGCCATCTGCCTCCCCATCACACGCAGTGACAGTGCATGCATGGGAGTGTTTTAGTCATGTGGGACATGTGTCAATCAAGTACTGTTTCTGTAGCCTCTCAGCCCTAATTGTGTGCCATAGTGCTAATGCCTGTTTCCATTTGTTTTCTTTTATGTCTTTGCAGGGGAAGACACACTTGATAGTGCTGGGGTTGTGGAGATGGTGCAGACCCAGGAGGGGTCTGAGGGCCGACTGACCACCAGTGAGGGACGTGGTGTGGTGGTGGGTGAGAACCCACAACTGCTGCAGGTCGTGCTCTCAAGGGGTGTCTCTGGCTGCACCTCTCCCGAGCTGTATTCAGGTGTCGATTCGGATGATGAGACCTATGTGCCGTCGCAGGTGAGTGTTCCTGGGAGGGATTCTGTTCTGTCCGACCCACCTGCACCATGGTTAGAACCCTCAATGGGGCTGTCAGTGTTTGCAGGTACGCCTTTGGTGGTTACGGATGCAGGGTCACACTCCGCGACATCTGATCCTGTTCCTGGGCCAGCAGATCAGAGGGGGAATGCAGTCCTGCAGCCTCAGGCAGTGCCGGCAGTTCGCCTTGCCCCAGACAGGTGTGGTGCCCGCCGACGTGGTGGCCGTATGCCACCTGGCAATACCGCATGGGAGCAATCCATTTACGGTATGGCAACCCAACAGGCAGCATCATCAGAGATGATGGCTCAGGCCATGGATAGGGTGGCCACTCCCATTGTCCCCCCCGAAAGGCTGATGGAGCGACTACAGCAGGCAACCGACTCCATCTGCCAGTCACACAGGGAGGACATGTTGGCGTCCGACAGGGACAGGCGGGCGGCACTGGCGACTCTGCAGGAACCCATCTCCATAGAGGCCCAGGGCCACAGGGAAGCCCTGAGGCTGGAACTCCTTCACCTCAGGACGACTCTTATTGAGCTTGAGGCTTCAACAAACCAAAGGACAGAACAGCAGCTGGAGCGTCTCACCCGTACGCTCTCAGCTGAGATGCAGGCAACTAGGGCGGAGGTCCGGGCATCCCGTGAGTTGTTGCATGGGGACCTCCGCACACTTATCCTCGAGAACGAGACCTACCACACCTGCATGCTTGCAGCCATGGAGGAACAGACCAGGGCTTTGTGTGGGCTGCCTCCCATAGTGCCACCACCTCCTGATTCAGCTGCAGAGAGTGAGGATAGCGACAGCAGTGATACTCCCACAATAGGGTAGCCGTGTAGGCCATGAGCCCATGGAGGTGTTTTTTTTTCGCAAGATCCACACAGGTGGGTTTTGGTGTGCACCCTGTCCTCGGACCTCCTGGGAGGCCTCCCCCACCCGCCCGGGCCCATTAATGGTTAAGGCATTGTGTTGCCTTGTGTGCCTCCCGTGAGCATACACTGCATTGTGGCTGGGTACATGCATGCTTGTCATGGATTTGGTTCAGATGCTTGGATTTTTGTCACACACACCCCTCCTGCTTCCCGTTTCCATGGGCTTGCAAAGGGTGTGCCCAAGTGACATTGACGTACATGGTGACATTGGACTCCCATGAGCTGTGTGGGCAGTCTGTAGTCAATACTGTGTATACATTCATAGTGCATATTGTTGTTGTATTGTACACTGCGTGGTGTATTGATATGTGCCTCTGCATCCATCTCATCCTCCATATTTGCAGGTCCATTCCTCATGTCTTCACAATGCGGTCCACCTTGGAACTGGAGTCCATGTTGTAAGCAGTGCACCTACACTCTTGCGTGGCGCTAACACTGTATACTTGGAAGTGTTCGGAGGGCTGTCATCATCAGGTGGTGAGGGTAGCTAATTTTTAAGTCTGTAATGTCATGTTTAAGGTAGGTTGGAGGTTGTGTAGGTGATTGGTATTCTTGGTAAGTATTTGGTAATGTGGGTTGTAGGTCCTGCATTACTGTGAGCATTTCATGTGTGGACATGTTTCCATTAGGGACACTGTAGCTGCTGACACTTGGGGCATGTTGTGGGGATTAATTTCTTTCCTCTCACATTGCATGACATGCCATGGTGTGTTGTGTGGCCGTGCCGGGGAGGGGGTGGGTGACATGGCACTGTTTTCATGTAGTATTTTGCAAGTGGGTATTCATTTCTGCAGCATGGAAGTGTCTTTTCATGACACTGCATTGGTGGTGTTTGTGTAGGTAGGGATACACACATTGTGACACTTCCACATGAACAATCTCAGGCTGCTATGGTTCTGACAGTTGACAGTCCCTTTGTTCGTCTTAATTGTCAGGTCAAGTCATCATTGCTTATCAGATGGTATGTGCCAGGCCTGTGTGCACTCCACTGGGGTGTGATTTCTATGTGAAGTAATTAGCCACCAGCTGCGTATGGGCTGCCTCACCCCGTGCCCTCTCTCCTCCCATGCGCAGCATGAGGACCTTCTCCAGTGGGCTGAGTGCTTGGGAGCACAGGGTGGGTGATGTGAGGTCATCCTCCCACTCACTGACCAGGTCCAGTATTATGTGTGGGGGAAACCTGTACCTGTACCTCCCATACACCTGGTCATCAGGCATCCCAAAAAGGCTGGTTCTGGGTGTGAAAATTCAGGCCCTCACTATCCTCCTCCTCCTCCTTTGGTAACCCACGTCCACTGCTACTAGGAATGGTATATTCATCCTGGCGTATGAGCTTGTTTGTTGTTTGCGCGCACTTTTATGCTGTGCGGGTCGATGTACGCCTGCTTCATGCTGGCGTACGTGTCTCAGGATTGGACCATTTAATTTTCGGCACGTCGTAGGCGAACGTGTGAATCTTCCCGCCCACCCCAGGAATACACGTAGCACGCTCTCCCAGGCCCAGTCGCGGGTAAATATTCCCGCCCACCCCTGGAATACATGTACTCCACTCTCACAGGCCCAGTCGCGTGTGGAAGTTCATGCGCACCCCGTAGTACACGTACCCAGGCCAATCGCGTGTGGAAGTTCACGCGCACCCCGAAGTACACGTACCCAGGCCAATCGCGTGTGGGACTTCCCACGCACCCCGAAGTACATGTACCCAGGCTAATCGCGTGTGGAACTTCCCGCGCACCCCGAAGTACACGTACCCAGGCCAATCGCGTGTGGAACTTCCCGCTCACCCCGAAGTACACGTACCCAGGCCAATCGCGTGTGGAACTTCCCGCGCACCCCGAAGTACACGTACCCACGCAAATCGCACGGCTGGGGGGTGGGGGAGCAGGGGGACATGAGTGGGGGCCTGGTGGAGGCTGCCCCTGGTGGCTCGGGGGTGGGGGTGCATGGGGACATGAGTGGGGGCCTGGTGGAGGCTGCCCCTGCACTGCTGGGGGGTGGGGGTAATAGGGGACATGAGTGGGGGCCTGGTGGAGGCTGCCCCTGCACTGCTGGGGGTGGGGGTGGTGGGTCGACATGAGTGGGGACCTGGTGGAGGCTGCCCCTGGTGGCTGGGGGGTGGGGGTGGTGGGAGACATGAGTGGGGGCCTGGTGGAGGCTGCCCCTGCACTGCTGGGGGGGTGGGGGTAATAGGGGACATGAGTGGGGGCCTGGTGGAGGCTGCCCCTGGTGGCTGGGGAGTGGGGGTGGTGGGAGACATGAGTGGGGGCCTGGTGGAGGTTGCCCCTGCACTGCTGGGGGGTGGGGGTAATAGGGGGCATGAGTGGGGGCCTGGTGAAGGCTGCCCCTGCACTGCTGGGGGGTGGGGGTAATAGGGGACATGAGTGGGGGCCTGGTGGAGGCTGCCCCTGTACTGCTGGGGGGTGGGGGTAATAGGGGAGATGAATGGGGGCCTGGTGGAGGCTGCCCCTGCACTGCTGGGTGGTGGGGGTAATAGGGGACATGAATGGGGGCCTGGTGGAGACTGCCCCTGCACTGCTGGAGGGTGGGGGTGGTGGGAGACATGAGTGGGGGCCTGGTGGAGGCTGCCCCTGGTGGCTGGGGGGTGGGGGTGGTGGTTGACATGGGTGGGGGCCCGGTGGAGGCTGCCCCTGGTGGCTGGGGGGTGGGGGTGGTGGGAGACATGAGTGGGGGCCTGGTGGAGGCCGCCCCTGCACTGCTGGGCGTGGGGGTGGTGGTAGACATGGGTGTGGGCCTGGTGGAGGCTGCCCCTGCACTGCTGGGGGGTGGGGGTGGTGGGAGACATGAGTGGGGGCCTGGTGGCGGCTGCCCCTGGTGGCTGGGGGTGATGGGAGACATGAGTGGGGGCCTGGTGGAGGCTGCCCCTGCAATGCTGGGGGGTGGGGGTAATAGGGGACATGAGTGGGGGCCTGGTGGGGGCTGCCCCTGGTGGCTGTGGGGTGGGGGTGCATGGGGACATGAGTGGGGGCCTGGTGGAGGCTGCCCCTGCACTGCTGGGGGGTGGGGGTAATAGGGGAAATGAGTGGGGGCCTGGTGGAGGCTGCCCCTGCACTGCTGGGGCGTGGGGGTGGTGGGAGACATGAGTTGGGGCATGGTGGAGGCTGCCCCTGGTGGCTGGGGGGTGGGGGTGCATGGGGACATGAGTGGGGGCCTGGTGGAGGCTGCCCCTGCACTGCTGGGGGGTGGGGGTAATAGGGGACATGAGTGGGGGCCTGGTGGAGGCTGCCCCTGCACTGCTGGGGGGTGGGGGTGGTGGGAGACATGAGTGGGGGCCTGGTGGAGGCTGCCCCTGGTGGCTGGGGGGTGGGGGTGGTGGGAGACATGAGTGGGGGCCTGGTGGAGGCTGCCCCTGCACTGCCGGGGGGTGGGGGTAATAGGGGACATGAGTGGGGGCCTGGTGGAGGCTGCCCCTGGTGGCTGGGGGGTGGGGGTGGTGGGAGACATGAGTGGGGGCCTGGTGGAGGCTGCCCCTGCACTGCTGGGGAGTGGGGGTAATAGGGGACATGAGTGGGGGCCTGGTGGAGGCTGCCCCTGGTGGCTGGGGGGTGGGGGTGGTGGGAGACATGAGTGGGGGCCTGGTGGAGGCTGCCCCTGCACTGCTGGGGGGTGGGGGTGCATGGGGACATGAGTGGGGGCCTGGTGGAGGCTGCCCCTGGTGGCTGGGGGGTGGGGGTGGTGGGAGACATGAGTGGGGGCCTGGTGGAGGCTGCCCCTGATGGCTGGGGGGTGGGGGCGATGGGAGACATGAGTGGGGGCCTGGTGGAGGCTGCCCCTGGTGGCTGGGGGGTGGGGGTGGTGGGACACATGAGTGGGGGCCTGGTGGAGTCAGCCCCTGCACTGCTGGGGGTGGGGGTAATAGGGGACATGAGTGGGGGCCTGGCGGAGGCTGCCCCTGCACTGCTGGGGGGTGGGGGTAATAGGGGACATGAGTGGGGGCCTGGTGGAGGCTGCCCCTGCACTGCTGGGGGGTGGGGGTGGTGGGAGACATGAGTGGGGGCCTGGTGGCGGCTGCCCCTGGTGGCTGGGGGTGATGGGAGACATGAGTGGGGGCCTGGTGGAGGCTGCCCCTGCAATGCTGGGGGGTGGGGGTAATAGGGGACATGAGTGGGGGCCTGGTGGGGGCTGCCCCTGGTGGCTGTGGGGTGGGGGTGCATGGGGACATGAGTGGGGGCCTGGTGGAGGCTGCCCCTGTACTGCTGGGGGGTGGGGGTAATAGGGGAAATGAGTGGGGGCCTGGTGGAGGCTGCCCCTGCACTGCTGGGGCGTGGGGGTGGTGGGAGACATGGTTGGGGGCATGGTGGAGGCTGCCCCTGGTGGCTGGGGGGTGGGGGTGCATGGGGACATGAGTGGGGGCCTGGTGGAGGCTGCCCCTGCACTGCTGGGGGTGGGGGTAATAGGGGACATGAGTGGGGGCCTGGTGGAGGCTGCCCCTGCACTGCTGGGGGGTGGGGGTGGTGGGAGACATGAGTGGGGGCCTGGTGGAGGCTGCCCCTGGTGGCTCGGGGTGGGGGTGCATGGGGACATGAGTGGGGGCCTGGTGGAGGCTGCAGGCCCAGTCGCGTGTGGAAGTTCACGCGCACCCCGTAGTACACGTACCCAGGCCAATCGCGTGTGGAAGTTCACGCGCACCCCGAAGTACACGTACCCAGGCCAATCGCATGTGGGACTTCCCACGCACCCCGAAGTACATGTACCCAGGCTAATCGCGTGTGGAACTTCCCGCGCACCCCGAAGTACACGTACCCAGGCCAATCGCGTGTGGAACTTCCCGCTCACCCCGAAGTACACGTACCCAGGCCAATCGCGTGTGGAACTTCCCGCGCACCCCGAAGTACACGTACCCACGCAAATCGCACGGCTGGGGGGTGGGGGAGCAGGGGGACATGAGTGGGGGCCTGGTGGAGGCTGCCCCTGGTGGCTCGGCGGTGGGGGTGCATGGGGACATGAGTGGGGGCCTGGTGGAGGCTGCCCCTGCACTGCTGGGGGGTGGGGGTAATAGGGGACATGAGTGGGGGCCTGGTGGAGGCTGCCCCTGCACTGCTGGGGGTGGGGGTGGTGGGTCGACATGAGTGGGGACCTGGTGGAGGCTGCCCCTGGTGGCTGGGGGGTGGGGGTGGTGGGAGACATGAGTGGGGGCCTGGTGGAGGCTGCCCCTGCACTGCTGGGGGGGTGGGGGTAATAGGGGACATGAGTGGGGGCCTGGTGGAGGCTGCCCCTGGTGGCTGGGGGGTGGGGGTGGTGGGAGACATGAGTGGGGGCCTGGTGGAGGTTGCCCCTGCACTGCTGGGGGGTGGGGGTAATAGGGGACATGAGTGGGGGCCTGGTGGAGGCTGCCCCTGCACTGCTGGGGGGTGGGGGTAATAGGGGACATGAGTGGGGGCCTGGTGGAGGCTGCCCCCGCACTGCTGGGGGGTGGGGGTAATAGGGGACATGAGTGGGGGCCTGGTGGAGGCTGCCCCTGCACTGCTGGGTGGTGGGGGTAATAGGGGACATGAATGGGGGCCTGGTGGAGACTGCCCCTGCACTGCTGGAGGGTGGGGGTGGTGTGAGACATGAGTGGGGGCCTGGTGGAGGCTGCCCCTGGTGGCTGGGGGGTGGTGGTTGACATGGGTGGGGGCCCGGTGGAGGCTGCCCCTGGTGGCTGGGGGGTGGGGGTGGTGGGAGACATGAGTGGGGGCCTGGTGGAGGCCGCCCCTGCACTGCTGGGCGTGGGGGTGGTGGTAGACATGGGTGGGGGCCTGGTGGAGGCTGCCCCTGCACTGCTGGGGGTTGGGGGTGGTGGGAGACATGAGTGGGGGCCTGGTGGAGGCTGTCCCTGGTGGCTGGGGGGTGGGGGTGATGGGAGACATGAGTGGGGGCCTGGTGGAGGCTGCCCCTGCACTGCTGGGGGTGGGGGTAATAGGGGACATGAGTGGGGGCCTGGTGGGGGCTGCCCCTGGTGGCTGTGGGGTGGGGGTGCATTGGGACATGAGTGGGGGCCTGGTGGAGGCTGCCCCTGCACTATTGGGGGGTGGGGGTAATAGGGGAAATGAGTGGGGGCCTGGTGGAGGCTGCCCCTGCACTGCTGGGGCGTGGGGGTGGTGGGAGACATGAGTGGGGGCATGGTGGAGGCTGCCCCTGGTGGCTGGGGGGTGGGGGTGCATGGGGACATGAGTGGGGGCCTGGTGGAGGCTGCCCCTGCACTGCTGGGGGGTGGGGGTAATAGGGGACATGAGTGGGGGCCTGGTGGAGGCTGCCCCTGCACTGCTGGGGGGTGGGGGTGGTGGGAGACATGAGTGGGGGCCTGGTGGAGGCTGCCCCTGGTGGCTGGGGGGTGGGGGTGGTGGGAGACATGAGTGGGGGCCTGGTGGAGGCTGCCCCTGCACTGCCGGGGGGTGGGGGTAATAGGGGACATGAGTGGGGGCCTGGTGGAGGCTGCCCCTGGTGGCTGGGGGGTGGGGGTGGTGGGAGACATGAGTGGGGGCCTGGTGGAGGCTGCCCCTGCACTGCTGGGGAGTGGGGGTAATAGGGGACATGAGTGGGGGCCTGGTGGAGGCTGCCCCTGGTGGCTGGGGGGTGGGGGTGGTGGGAGACATGAGTGGGGGCCTGGTGGAGGCTGCCCCTGCACTGCTGGGGGGTGGGGGTGCATGGAGACATGAGTGGGGGCCTGGTGGAGGCTGCCCCTTGTGGCTGGGGGGTGGGGGTGGTGGGAGACATGAGTGGGGGCCTGGTGGAGGCTGCCCCTGATGGCTGGGGGGTGGGGGTGGTGGGAGACATGAGTGGGGGCCTGGTGGAGGCTGCCCCTGGTGGCTGGGGGGTGGGGGTGGTGGGACACATGAGTGGGGGCCTGGTGGAGTCTGCCCCTGCACTGCTGGGGGTGGGGGTAATAGGGGACATGAGTGGGGGCCTGGTGGAGGCTGCCCCTGGTGGCTGGGGGTGCATGGGGACATGAGTGGGGGCCTGGCGGAGGCTGCCCCTGCACTGCTGGGGGGTGGGGGTAATAGGGGACATGAGTGGGGGCCTGGTGGAGGCTGCCCCTGCACTGCTGGGGGGTGGGGGTGCATGGGGACATGAGTGGGGGCCTGGTGGAGGCTGCCCCTGCAATGCTGGGGGGTGGGGGTAATAGGGGACATGAGTGGGGGCCTGGTGGAGGCTGCCCCTGCACTGCTGGGGGGTGGGGGTGGTGAGAGACATGAGTGGGGGCCTGGTGGAGGCTGCCCCTGGTGGCTGGGGGGTGGGGGTGGTGGGAGACATGAGTGGGGGCCTGGTGGAGGCTGCCCCTGCACTGCTGGGGGTGGGGGTAATAGGGGACATGAGTGGGGGCCTGGTGGAGGCTGCCCCTGCACTGCTGGGGGGTGGGGGTGGTGGGAGACATGAGTGGGGGCCTGGTGGAGGCTGCCCCTGGTGGCTGGGGGGTGGGGGTGATGGGAGACATGAGTGGGGGCCTGGTGGAGGCTGCCCCTGCACTGCTGGGGGGTGGGGGTGGTGGGAGACATGAGTGGGGGCCTGGTGGAGGCTGCCCCTGCACTGCTGAGGGGTGGGGGTAATAGGGGACATGAGTGGGGGCCTGTTGGAGGCTGCCCCTGCACTGCTGGGGGGTGGGGTGGTGGGAGACATGAGTGGGGGCCTGGTGGAGGCTGCCCCTGGTGGCTGGGGGGTGGGGGTGGTGGGAGACATGAGTGGGGGCCTGGTGGAGGCTGCCCCTGCACTGCTGGGTGGTGGGGGTAATAGGAGACATGAGTGGGGACCTGGTGGAGGCTGCCCCTGGTGGCTGGGGGGTGGGGGTGCATGGGGACATGAATGGGGGCCTGGTGGAGGCTGCCCCTGCACTGCTGGGGCGTGGGGGTAATAGGGGACATGAGTGAGTGGGGGCCTGGTAGAGGCTGCCCCTGGTGGCTGGGGGGTGGGGGTGGTGGGAGACATGAGTGGGGGCCTGGTGGAGGCTGCCCCTGCACTGCTGGGGAGTGGGGGTAATAGGGGACATGAGTGGGGGCCTGGTGGAGGCTGCCCCTGGTGGCTGGGGGGTGGGGGTGGTGGGGACATGAGTGGGGGCCTGGCGGAGGCTGCCCCTGCACTGCTGGGGGGTGGGGGTAATAGGGGACATGAGTGGGGGCCTGGTGGAGGCTGCCCCTGCACTGCTGGGGGGTGGGGGTGCATGGGGACATGAGTGGGGGCCTGGTGGAGGCTGCCCCTGCAATGCTGGGGGGTGGGGGTAATAGGGGACATGAGTGGGGGCCTGGTGGAGGCTGCCCCTGCACTGCTGGGGGGTGGGGGTGGTGGGAGACATGAGTGGGGGCCTGGTGGAGGCTGCCCCTGGTGGCTGGGGGGTGGGGGTGGTGGGAGACATGAGTGGGGGCCTGGTGGAGGCTGCCCCTGCACTGCTGGGGGTGGGGGTAATAGGGGACATGAGTGGGGGCCTGGTGGAGGCTGCCCCTGCACTGCTGGGGGGTGGGGGTGGTGGGAGACATGAGTGGGGGCCTGGTGGAGGCTGCCCCTGGTGGCTGGGGGTTGGGGGTGATGGGAGACATGAGTGGGGGCCTGGTGGAGGCTCCCCCTGCACTGCTGGGGGGTGGGGGTGGTGGGAGACATGAGTGGGGGCCTGGTGGAGGCTGCCCCTGCACTGCTGAGGGGTGGGGGTAATAGGGGACATGAGTGGGGGCCTGTTGGAGGCTGCCCCTGCACTGCTGGGGGGTGGGGGTGGTGGGAGACATGAGTGGGGGCCTGGTGGAGGCTGCCCCTGGTGGCTGGGGGGTGGGGGTGGTGGGAGACATGAGTGGGGGCCTGGTGGAGGCTGCCCCTGCACTGCTGGGTGGTGGGGGTAATAGGGGACATGAGTGGGGACCTGGTGGAGGCTGCCCCTGGTGGCTGGGGGGTGGGGGTGCATGGGGACATGAATGGGGGCCTGGTGGAGGCTGCCCCTGCACTGCTGGGGCGTGGGGGTAATTGGGGACATGAGTGAGTGGGGGCCTGGTAGAGGCTGCCCCTGCACTGCTGGGGGGTGGGGGTGCATGGGGACATGAGTGGGGGCCTGGTGGAGGCTGCCCCTGCACTGCTGGGGTGGGGGTAATAGGGGACATGAGTCGGGGCCTGGTGGAGGCTGCCCCTGCACTGCTGGGGGGTGGGGGTGGGGGGAGACATGAGTGGGGGCCTGGTGGAGGCTGCCCCTGGTGGCTGGGGGGTGGGGGTGATGGGAGACATGAGTGGGGGCCTAGTGGAGGCTGCCCCTGGTGGCTGGGGGGTGTGGGTGATGGGAGACATGAGTGGGGGCCTGCGGGAGGCTGCCCCTGCACTGCTGGGGGGTGGGGGTGGTGGGGGACATGAGTGGGGGCCTGGTGGCGGCTGCCCCTGGTGGCTGGGGGGTAGGGGTGCATGGGGACATGAGTGGGGGCCTGGTGGAGGCTGCCCCTGCACTGCTGGGGGGTGAGGGTAACAGGGGACATGAGTGGGGGCCTGGTGGAGGCTGCCCCTGCACTGCTGGGGGGTGGGGTGGTGGGAGACATGAGTGGGGGCCTGGTGGAGGCTGTCCCTGGTGGCTGGGGGGTGGGGGTGATGGGAGACATGAGTGGGTGCCTGGTGGAGGCTGCCCCTGCACTGCTGGGGGGTGGGGGTGGTGGTAGACATGGGTGGGTCCTGGTGAAGGCTGCCCCTGCACTGCTGGGGGGTGGGGGTGGTGGGAGACATGAGTGGGGGCCTGGTGGAGGCTGTCCCTGGTGGCTGGGGGTGGGGGTGCATGGGGACATGAGTGGGGGCCTGGTGGAGGCTGCCCCTGCACTGCTGGTGGCTGGGGGTAATAGGGGACATGAGTGGGGGCCTGGTGGAGGCTGCCCCTGCACTGCTGGGGGGTGGGGGTGCATGGGGACATGAGTGGGGGCCTGGTGGAGGCTGCCCCTGCACTGCTGGGGGGTGGGGGTAATAGGGGACATGAGTGGGGGCCTGGTGGAGGCTGCCCCTGCACTGCTGGGGCGTGGGGGTGGTGGGAGACATGAGTGGGGACCTGATGGAGGCTGCCCCTGGTGGCTGGGGGGTGGGGGTGATGGGAGACATGAGTGGGGGCCTGGTGGAGGCTGCCCCTGCACTGCTGGGGGGTGGGGTGCCTGGGGACATGAGTGGGGGCCTGGTGGAGGCTGCCCCTGCACTGCTGGGGGGTGGGGGTAATAGGGGACATGAGTGGGGGCCTGGTGGAGGCTGCCCCTGCACTGCTGGGGGGTGGGGGTGGTGGTAGACATGGGTGGGGGCCTGGTGGAGGCTGCCCCTGCACTGCTGGGGGGTGGGGGTGCAGGGAGACATGAGTGTGGGCCTGGTGGAGGCTGCCCCTGGTGGCTGGGGGGTGGGGGTGGTTGGAGACATGAGTGGGGGCCTGGTGGAGGCTGCCCCTGCACTGCTGGGGGGTGGGGGTGCAGGGTGACATGAGTGGGGGCCTGGTGGAGGCTGCCCCTGGTGGCTGGGGGGTGGGGGTGATGGGAGACATGAGTGGGGGCCTGGTGGAGGCTGCCCCTGCACTGCTGGGGGTTGGGGGTGGTGGGAGACATGAGTGGGTTCCTGGTGGAGGCTGCCCCTGGTGGCTGGGGGGGTGGGGGTGGTGGGAGACATGGGTGGGGGCCTGGTGGAGGCTGCCCCTGGTGGCTGGGGGGTGGGGGTGGTGGGAGACATGAGTGGGGGCCTGGTGGAGGCTGCCCCTGGGGGGTGGGGGTAGTGGGAGACATGAGTGGGGGCCTGGTGGAAGCTGCCCCTGGTGGCTGGCGGGTGGGGGTGGTGGAGACATGAGTGGGGGCCGGTGGAGGCTGCCCCTGCACTGCTGGGGGGTGGGGGTGGTGGTAGACATGGGTGGGGGCCTGGTGGAGGCTGCCCCTGCACTGCTGGGGGCTAGGGGTGCAGGGAGACATGAGTGGGGGCCTGGTGGAGGCTGCCCCTGGTGGCTGGGGGCTGGGGGTGGTGGGAGACATGTGTTGGTGATCAGTAGTGCAAGGTGACATGTGGGTTGGCTGGTGGGCATGGCCATGGTGGATGGGTTGCCTGTGGGACATGAGCAGGGGTGCAGGGTAGTACCCTGTTAGGGAGAATTCTCTGTTTAGGCTGAATTTCCTAACCTAGTGAGTCCCCCAGCAGCTTTGCTGGATTTCTGGAGTTTGTTTTTTCCATCCTGCCAAGAGTGAGAGTCTTTTTTTCCCACTCTTGGACATGTATGTGTGTGTAATTCCTTTGAAATGTCAATGTGTTCAATGGGCTATGGGGTCCTTTACTCCATAGGGTCTCATATGTTTTTCTATGTGTGTTACACCGCACCCTACGTGCCGTAACACTGGGGCGTCCTAGCGGACCCCCACCATAGACTCCATACCCGGGGACTGACTACTGTCTCCGCGGGCATGTAAAGTCACCATTGGCTTTACTAGACCGAAATTTACTAACAGGACTAGTACAAACCATCTTATTGTGGACGTACTAGTAGGGGTAATTCGATTACTCCTAGACCTGTTACTCGAGGGGGCACTGTCCCGTCCCCCCTCGTCGAGTTTTGGCTGGTGGCAGTGGAAACTACTTGTTATGTTCGACCCCGAGAATAACCCTATGGGATTCGTCCCATTGTTGGAGATTGATACTTTTTCTCGTTAATCTCTAACGTACCACCGATCTACTTATCGTAAATAAGTTTATCGGATGGTATTTTCTGCCAGAACTCGCTTTGTAAAATGGCGTCTGTGTTCGTCTCTGTGACTCCTAAACCAAAGGTTGAGCCCTTTGTTCCACTTTTGGCGGGCCTCTGTACAGAGACCCTCCAAAGTGGTGCCATTCTGTCTGGGTTACCACAGGGGTGTGGGAGGGGGTTTTAGGCACCCTTGACCGAGTTGCCTTGCCAACTCAGGTCACACTCTGGAGTGATTGGCCCAAGTGGTGAGCGTTCCCGCTCACCACTTAGCATGTGTTGATTGACAGCTAGGCTGAATGAATGGGGGTTTTCTGCATAAAAGCAGGGCTTTTGGGACTGGATCTTCAGAAGTCGCCACAGGACCTAAAAATCCAACGAGGGTAACGCTGAGCCGACCTGCACGACGACACCTCCGGTGGAGCCCTGCGGAACCGACTCCCCACTTCCCGACAACAGAGGAGATCTCCCTGCCGGAGAGTCTCTTCCCCTGGCTGGTGGGAACAACCAGTCCCCTTTGCTTTTTATTCGTCTCAGGACGCAGTGGTCGAATTGCCCGTGCAGAGCACCCCGGCAACCGGATAGCCACTACCCCTGAACCGCGACCAAAAGGTGGTGCCTTGTGACGGAGCACTCCGCGGCTGGTCTCTTCCCTGGTGGTGCACCAGACTTCATTTTCTTCGACGACGAGATCATCTCTACTCTTGGCAAAGACCCGCCGTGCATACACCACCAGGAACAACTGCCCCCGCCGGAGCTGCCCTCCACAACAAGGTACCGTGTCCGCCTGGCTTCCCTTTCGATCGGTTCGAGTGAGGTGTCTTAATCCTCTCCGTTCCGTTGGGTCGCCTCCAAGCTTTTCTCATCCTTTGTTCTGAACTGGTCCAACCTGCCGATAACAATTTGCTATACAGACTTGAATGCATCTCCACTGGAGACTTTTTGGGACATCGCACCTTGCCTCTCTCCGAGTGGGCCTGGCCTCTGAACTTTACGATCTATTGTGATTCTTGCCTTCTTGCCTTGCATTTTATCCGCGTAGGATTAAACTGTGTTGATTTCATGACCTGCCTATCTTTTTCTCTCCCGTCCTAACTAATATTCGAGTGTCATCTGGGTTGAGGTATACACCTCTGTCTGAAAATAAGTGATTCCGGTAGAACCTAGAGTTGTCGAAATATTGCTAGGGGGATTGATCGTTTTCGACTTCGTGGAGTAATTGTGTTTGATTTGTTTGCCGTGATTTGCCTTAGTGTTTTTCATAGATGTTCTGTTATAAATAAATGCCTTAATATCTTTACACTAAGCCTCGTTGCGTGTTTGCTTGTCTTGCTGTGAAGAATTGCCCTATTTTGTATACTCCACATACTGCTCAACTTTTCTTGAGAGAAGTCTGACTGCTCAGCCACAGCTACCACGTGAATCTGTGTGGTGCAGACTGCTACCAAGTGGGTTCACCGCCAACGCCTGTAGTCCTAAATCTTTTGCAGTGGTCCCAGAGGGAACTGCATAGGTTTCCGCCTAACACTGGTGTACAGCGGTGGGATTTGTATCGAGTATACAGTTTAGAGTGCTTTTCCACACTGTAGGATAACTAACCACAAAACTTTGCACAAAAAGCAACTTTCAAAAACATGTCTACGATGGAAACTTACAGTCAAGAGTCTTTGTCAGGTGAAAATACTGAGAGTTTGCGAGCTCTCTGTAGGCAAGAGAATCTTCCTGTAAGAGGCAAGAAGTTAGAACTAATCGAGAGGTTGCTGGCAAACCAAAGTCTGGGTACTGGTTCAGAGGAACCAATCTCTCCAGCAACTGTAGAAAACAGTGATGGTGTTGATCTGAATCGTAATTCTGATGATAGCGATGAAGAGGCTGACGAGGACGGAGAGGCTAACGAAACTGTCTCCCCTGCTCCTCTACCCGCCTTACCAGCTGTGCCTACGGGGCCCATACCAGGTCCCACAAGTAACCCTGCTTATTTTGAACTTGAGAAAATGAAGCTCGAACTAGAATACAAACGGTTCTTGGCTCAATCTGAATGAAACCAAGAGCTCGAGTTCAGACGGATGAATGCCCAGGCTGAGCAGAAGCAAGCTGAGTTAAGACTCAGGGAAATAGAACTTAATCACGAGTTAGAGATGAAAAAGTTGTCTATGGAAAATGCTTCTCTCTCCTCTGGTTCCTCTAGGAGCTCCAGTCCCAAAAGACCCCGGATGCCGAAGGAATTAGTGGGTATGTATGAACCGAGGTTGGATGTGTTGGATTGGTTGAAACTGTTTGAATACAATCATGGGCTCCAGGACATCACCGGGAATGCTTTGCTTCCCTGGTTGTTCTCTAGGCTCCCACCTGTTGCGACTGATGTGGTAATGGAGTTGGAGGAGGCGGATAAGACGGATTACGAAAGTGTGAAACTAGCTTTAATAGCTAGATTCGGGAAGACCCCTTCCCAGTATCGTAAGAGGTTTAGAACCCTCAAAAAGCATGATGGTACCCCTTGGGCTACCTGGGTGAGTGAAGGGTTGAACAACTTAGAGGGATGGATTAAGGGTTACAAAATGAACACTTATGAGGGTATGAGAAATCTTTTTATGTTGGAGTCTATTTATGATGCCTGTTCTCCTGAGCTGCGACAGCACTTGGCTGATTCAAAGGAATTGGATTCCAGGGAGCTAGCTAAGGCTGCTGACTTGTGGGTTGCCAACAGGGCTACTCATAAGGATTCTGGGGCAACTCAGAAAAAGGATGAGGGAAAACAGCCTAAAAAAGACTCAAAAGAGAATTCGAATAACTCACATTCCAAAGAGGGCCCCAAACAAAACCAGAAGGGTAAGCCACCGGGAAAACCACAGCAGAATAGTATGCCTTCTGGTGCCAAACCGGAAGGAGGGCAGAACAAGCCACCATTCCAGAAAGCATTTGGTAAATGCTTTGTTTGTGGCTCGACTGACCACGTGAAAGGAGATCCCAGATGTAAGGGTAAACCTTCAGGGGTCCAGCTTGTCTCCTTAGCCTTCGCTCCAGAGGAGGAAGTCCAAATGGCAAGTGGAAACTTTCTACTGCTAGCTGACGAACCCATTGGAGTCTCAGCCAGCGTTTCTTTAGTATCTCTGGGGTTGTGGGAACAACAGAATTTAGATGTCTATAATTCTATACCCGATAATACTAAAGAGTATTATAAGGACAGTGTCCAGGTGAATGGTCAGGAGACTCCTGCCATTAGGGACTCTGGGGCCAGCATAACTGTGGTGGATAAATCGTTTTTTCCGGTCGAGGATGTTGCTAAGGCACCCAAACGCCTCACCAAGTTAGCTGGAGGGCCTGTGCAGATGCTTCCCCAATTACCAGTTCTCATCCAGTGTAACGACATGACTGTGAAGATACCTGTCAGCATACAGAGTGAGGTACCAGGACGCGTACTGTTGGGTAACGATTTGAAAACTCTCGGAGTTGTATCGCATACTCCCAGACCTCCTAGTAAACGGTTACAGGAGGTAACCAGACCTGCAAGAGAGAGGACCATGCGCGGAACTCTCCAGGAGATGATGAAGAAAGATATCACTCCTGCTCCACTGGAATTGTCGGCCGCTGTCTCCAAGAAATCAGAAGCGAAAGGGAAACCTAAGACTTCTATCCCGAAACCAGCCGCCAGCATTCCAGTGCAGCCGACACGGACTTCCCCGTGGTTGTCCAAAGTCACACCCGTAACTCCACCTCCAGCCGAGGCTGAGAGGGAGGTACAACCCTGCGTGGTAGAATTAGACTCTGAGGAAGAGCTAATGGAAGGCCAGGAACTCATTGGAGATCTGGATCCTGATGACCATCCTGAGCTGCAGTCGTTACTGGCAGAAGGTGGACCCAGCAGGGCGGACTTCAGTAAGGGACAGAGAGAATGTCCAACTCTGGAAGGTCTTCGCCACCAGGCAGAAGCTCAGGCTGAAGGGCAAGAGCCTGGGAAACACAGGTTGCACTGGGAAGATGGCCTCTTCTACAGTGAACCGACCGAGTCTGCACCTGGAGACTACAAACGACTTGTAGTACCCCAAGAGAACAGACCACAGTTCTTGCAGTTAGCCCACGAGATTCCTTTGGCTGGTCACTTGAGTTTCAAGAAGACTAAGGAAAGGCTCTCTCTCTACTTCTATTGGCCAAAGATGGGGGCCGAAGTAGAAAAACACTGCAGGAGCTGCCACACCTGCCAGACCTCTGGTAAGGTTGGCTCCAAGAATGTGGCACCATTAGTGCCTCTCCCAGTTGTGGGAGTCCCATTTGAGAGAGTAGGGATTGACATCGTTGGTCCCCTTGATCCTCCAACCTCCTCAGGCAACAGGTTTATACTTGTTGTAGTAGACCATGCTACTAGGTATCCTGAGGCAATTCCTATGAGGACTGTTACAACTCCGGCTGTGGCTAAGGCCCTCCTTGGTATTTTTACTAGGGTCGGGTTTCCTAAGGAAGTAATCTCTGACAGGGGGTCAAACTTTATGTCCCACTACATGAAAGCCATGTGGAAAACCTGCGGAGTTACTTACAAGTTCTCAACAGCTTACCACCCATAAACCAATAGGTTGGTGGAACGGTTCAACCGAACCATGAAGAGCATGATAGGCGCTTTAGAGGAACCCCTTAAGCGTAAGTGGGACCTTCTACTGCCATGCCTTCTCTTTGCTTATAGAGAAGTCCCTCAGGAGGGAGTAGATTACTCTCCCTTCGAACTACTCTATGGTCATCCCGTCAGAGGTCCATTGGCCCTGATTAAGGAGGGGTTGGAGAGTGCTCCTTCCCCCAAGCCAGTCAGAGTGACTGACTACGTGATAGGTCTCCGGAGGAGAATGTCACACATGATGACGGAAGCAAGCGATAACTTGAAAGCTGGACAAGCATTGGTCAAGCACTGGCACGATCAAAAGGCTAACATGGTTGAGTTCGCTCAAGACCAGCTCGTTCTCGTTATAATCCCAACAAGGCAGAGGGCCTTGCAAGATAAGTGGATGGGACCCTTCCGAGTAGTGGGTAAACTCGGAGTGGTTAACTATCTGGTGGACTTGGGTAATCCCAAGGAGGCTCCGACAGTCTTTCACACCAACCGACTTAAAGCGTATGTCTCACGACCTGATGTAGGAGCGTTGCTTCTAGCATCATCCGAGGAAGAAGAAGAGAGTGAAGCTCTTCCGGATCTCCTCAGAGGCTTACCTTTAGATGAAAAAATTGAAGGAGTAAATCTCTCCTCCAATCTGACACCCGAGCAACAAGAAGAGTGCAAATCTATGTTGAATCAGTTTGCCTCTCTGTTCTCGCTTTCACCAGGCTTGACCCCTTGGGGCCAGCACGACATACTCACTGGTGACTGTCTGCCTGTCAAGAGCAGAGGATACAGAATGTCAGAGAACGTACGAACCCACATCAAAGGTGAGGTCAGCAAGATGCTCGATCTCGGGGTAATAGAGCCCTCTACTAGTCCATGGTCTAGCCCAGTTGTGTTAGTACCAAAGGCCGGATCTAAAGAACTTAGATTCTGCGTGGATTATAGAGCTCTTAATGCAGTCACCAAGACTGATGCCCACCCTTTGCCAAGAACAGATGAGTTGGTGGATAAACTTGGCGCCGCCAAGTTCCTCAGCACATTTGACTTGACGTCAGGCTATTGGCAAATAGCCCTGACAGACCATGCCAAGGAGAAAACTGCATTTTCTACCCCGTTGGCCTATACCAGTTCAAGGCAATGCCATTCGGATTGAAAAATGCACCTGCTACGTTTCAACGGATGGTAAACCAGGTTCTGAATGGGATGGAGGACTTCTGCATTGCATACTTGGATGACATCGCAGTGTTCAGCAATTCCTGGGAAGAACATGTAACCCACCTGAGAGATGTTTTGCAGGCTCTTGGACGAGCCAATCTGACCATAAAGGTGAGTAAATGCCAAATTGGACAGAGTAAGGTAGTCTATCTTGGGCATGAGGTAGGCGGTGGAGAAATAAGGCCTTTGCTCAGTAAGATTGAAGCTGTGCAAAATTGGACAACCCCGACTACTCAAACCCAGGTGAGAGCCTTTCTAGGCCTCACCAGGTATTACAGGAATTTCATAGAGAACTATGGGACCATAGCTTCTCCACTGAATGTCATCTCCTCGCCCAAATTCCCTAAAAAGGTTAAATGGAACGAGGAGTGCAATCAGGCTTTTGAAAACCTGAAAAAGGCTCTTTGCCAAGCCCCAGTACTCAGAGCTCCTGATTACCGCCAACACTTCATTGTGCAGACAGATGCTTCCAATGTAGGGATAGGTGCCGTACTCAGTCAACTGGATGGGAAAGGTAGGGAGCACCCCGTTTGCTTCATCAGCCGCAAGCTGAAGGATCCTGAAACAAGGTGGGCAACAATCGAAAGAGAGTGCTTTGCTATCGTGTGGGCTCTGAAGAAGTTTAGGCCGTACTTGTAGGGTTCTACTTTCGTCATTCAGACTGACCGCCAACCGTTGAGATGGTTAATGCAAATGAAAGGGGAAAACCCAAAACTATTGAGATGGTCGATCTGCCTGCAAGGGTTTGATTTCACCATTGAGCACAGGTCAGGGTGTCACCACCAAAATGCTGATGGTCTCTCTAGGATGTATGTCATCGACTAGAGGTATGAGATTCATCCAGGAGTGGATTAAATCCTCCTGTCCCTTAGTCTGGGGGGGCGAGTGTTAGGGAGAATTCTCTGTTTAGGCTGAATTTCCTAACCTAGTGAGTCCCCCAGCAGCTTTGCTGGATTTCTGGTGTTTGTTTTTTCCATCATGCCAAGAGTGAGACTCTTTTTTTCCCACTCTTGGACATGTATGTGTGTGTAATTCCTTTGAAATGTCAATGTGTTCGATGGGCTATGGGGTCCTTTACTCCATAGGGTCTCATATGTTTTTCTATGTGTGTTACACCGCACCCTACATGCCGTAACACTGGGGCATCCTAGCGGACCCCCACCATAGACTCCATACCCGGGGACTGACTACTGTCTCCCCGGGCATGTAAAGTCACCATTGGCTTTACTAGACCTAAATTTACTAACAGGACTAGTACAAACCATCTTATTGTGGACGTACTAGTAGGGGTAATTCGATTACTCCTAGACCTGTTACTCGAGGGGGCACTGTCCCGTCCCCCCTCGTCGAGTTTTGGCTGGTGGCAGTGGAAACTACTTGTTATGTTCGACCCTGAGCATAACCCTATGGGATTCGTCCCATTGTTGGAGATTGATACTTTTTCTCGTTAATCTCGAACGTACCACCGATCTACTTATCGTAAATATGTTTATCGGATGGTATTTTCTGCCAGAACTCGGTTTGTAAAATGGCGTCTGTGTTCGTCTCTGTGACTCCTAAACCAAAGGTTGAGCCCTTTGTTCCACTTTTGGCGGGCCTCTGTACAGAGACCCTCCAAAGTGGTGCCATTCTGTCTGGGTTACCACAGGGGTGTGGGAGGGGGTTTTAGGCACCCTGGACCGAGTTGCCTTGCCAACTCAGGTCGCACTCTGGAGTGATTGGCCCAAGTGATGAGCGTTCCCGCTCACCACTTAGCATGCGTTGATTGAAAGCTAGGCTGAATGAATGGGGGTTTTCTGCATAAAAGCAGGGCTTTTGGGACTGGATCTTCAGAAGTCGCCACAGGACCTAAGAATCCGATGAGGGTAACGCTGAGCCGACCTGCACGACGACACCTCCGGTGGAGCCCTGCGGAACCGACTCCCCACTTCCCGACGACAGAGGAGATCTCCCTGCCGGAGAGTCTCTTCCCCTGGCTGGTGGGAACAACCAGTCCCCTTTGCTTTTTATTCGCCTCAGGACGCAGTGGTCGAATTGCCCGTGCAGAGCACCCCGGCAACCGGATAGCCACTACCCCTGAACCGTGACCAAAAGGTGGTGCCTTGTGACGGAGCACTCCACGGCTGGTCTCTTCCCTGGTGGTGCACCGGACTTCATTTTCTTCGACGACGAGATCATCTCTACTCTTGGCAAAGACCCACCGTGCATCCACCACCAGGAACAACTGCCCCCGCCGGAGCTGCCCTCCACAACAAGGTACCGTGTCCGCCTGGCTTCCCTTTCGATCGGTTCGAGTGAGGTGTCTTAATCCTCTCCGTTCCGTTGGGTCGCTTCCAAGCTTTTCTCCTCCTTTGTTCTGAACTGGTCCAACCTGCCGATAACAATTTGCTATACAGACTTGAATGCATCTCCACTAGAGACTTTTTGGGACATCGCGCCTTGCCTCTCTCCAAGTGGGCCTGGCCTCTGAACTTTACGATCTATTGTGATTCTTGCCTCCTTGCCTTGCATTTTATCCGCGTAGGATTGAACTGTGTTGATTTCATGACCTGCCTATCTTTTTCTCTCCCGTCCTAACTAATATTCGAGTGTCATCTGGGTTGAGGTATACACCTCTGTCTGAAAATAAGTGATTCCGGTAGAACCTAGAGTTGTTGAAATATTGCTAGGGGGATTGATCGTTTTCGACTTCGTAGAGTAATTGTGTTTGATTTGTTTGCCGTGATTTGGTTTAGTGTTTTTCATAGATGTTCTGTTATAAATAAATGCCTTAATATCTTTACACTAAGCCTCGTTGCGTGTTTGCTTGTCTTGCTGTGAAGAATTGCCCTATTTTGTATACTCCACATACTGCTCAACTTTTCTTGAGAGAAGTCTGACTGCTCAGCCACAGCTACCACGTGAATCTGTGTGGTGCAGACTGCTACCAAGTGGGTTCACCGCCAACGCCTGTAGTCCTAAATCTTTTGCAGTGGTCCCAGAGGGAACTGCACAGGTTTCCGCCTAACATACCCTGTGGTGTGGGCTGCCTGCAGGGGCCGTGGAGGGTGTAGAGGGAACACCTGGGAGGACCCACATGGCCAAATCACGTGTAGCATTCCCCGGCACCACCGAAATACACGTAACCTGCAGAAATTGCATGTGAATCTTCCGCGCACCTCGGAATACACGTACCCAGGCCAATCGCGTGTGGAACTTCCCGCGCACCCCGAAGTACACGTACCCAGGCCAATCGCGTGTGGAACTTCCCACGCACCCCCACCTACCCAGGCCAATCGCGTGTGGAACTTCCCGCGCACCCCGTAGTACACGTACCCAGGCCAATCGCGTGTGGAACTTCCCACGCACCCCCACCTACCCAGGCCAATCGCGTGTGGAACTTCCCGCACACCCCGTAGTACACGTACCCAGGCTAATCGCGTGTGGAACTTCCCGCGCACCCCGAAGTACACGTACCCAGGCTAATCGTGTGTGGAACTTCCTGCGCACCCAGGAACACACGCACACGCTATTTTACACACAGCGGGCGTCCGTGTTTGTCGGTGCCCCTTTGCACCTCATTTGTCCTAGAGGGCCACTGTATGGCCCATTCATCATGGCTGTATATGGGTGCTTTTTGTTAGCGCACATTTTGGCGCACATTTTTTTCAGTCGCAGGGGCGCTACCGCCTGCTTTCTTGTGGCGTACTTGTTTGGCCCTGTGCGCGTCTTTGACCGTGCGCTGGTTTGCCCTATTCGATTCCATGAATACGGGTTGTAGGCGAGCGTGTGGGCGTTCCGCGCACTTGCCTCCTGTACTTCCCCCGTGACGCCCATATTTTCACGCGTTGTTCCCCATTCCGAGTGTTACGCCCCGTGTTCCGCCTACTTTTGTGATGTGCGCCGCGCTATGTGCGATTTCGCAGTGGCCGTGGCGCACGCTGTTGGATGACCTGTGCGCCGGCGTGCGCGGCGCACATTTTTAGCGCACATCCAATGTTTTTCTCGCGCACGGACTTCCATGAATCGCTGTGCGCTGGTTTTCCTGCGATTTTCGCACTTGCACTGCGATTTTCGCACTTGCACTGCGATTCGCACGTTTTGGCACCTCTGCACGGGAATTTTCGGCGCACATTAATTCCATGAATCGACCCCTCTATCTGTCAACAAAGAAAAAAAGGCACATTTCCATGTCTGACCTGTTCACACTTTAATAACGTGGTGAAAGGTGACTTCATCAATCATCCCCAATCTGGAAAAATAATTAAACTAAAGGATTATGCACCATGCCTTACACCGGGAGTAATCTACTCTATTAAATGTCCATGTGGACTTCTGTATGTAGGTCAAAAAACTAGACCTGCCAAGGAGAGATGGACAGAACATAAATCAACCATCCGATGTAAGAATACTAAATCACCACTATCTAGACACTTTCTGGAAAATCATCATTCCATAGCCCAATTAAAATTTCTAATTTTGTAAGTTGTGAAATGCCCCCACAGAGGAGGTGATTACCAGTCGATTCTTTCAAGACGCGAGAAATACTGGATCCTTTGCTTGGACACCCTAGACCCAAGGGGTCTGAATGAAGAGTTCTCCTTAAGATATTTCATCTGATAATAAATGGTCACCCTAATTAATTTCCCACGGATGACGGATATGGATCTGAGGGATATTGCTATGCTTATGAACACATTTCCTTTCCAAAAACCCTAGTGTTCACACACTATTTTTTCTTTCATTATCTGAACTTCTTCTTTGAACATTAGAACACTCCCAGGGATGTTAGAACATATCCTAGCGTGTCAGATACATGAGGTACTTGACACTCTACCGCTATGTGCGGTAGGACACACTTGAAGTTGGTCTTTTATGTTAAATGATCAATAATGAGGTAAAACAATACTTGTTGATATACCTGCAGAGATGGGTATTTAGAATCTATAAGTAGATCACTACTATAAGGATGTGAAATTATATTGTATTGATATTGGTTTTCTATGATACCAGCTAGTATTCCCACTGTTAGATTATTTTTACGTAATATATAAAAAGATATAATATAAGTCACAACATCATCATTCAATGTAAAAAGGGCACCCACTTTACACCATTTTGAGAGCATTAGCTCGGATTAACTAGACTTCAAGTTGACTTCTATCTCCGAGTATCCACTTCAATATGGAACCCACTTTAGACACGTACAACATTTAGTCCATCTTTAGTTTCTATGATGCTCTCAGTCATTCAATGGACTGACCCATAATGGCGGCTAACAAACACGAGATTCACCAACTCTCATCACCGTGGCAACCGCCACGCTTTCCTGAATGCAGCTTATCCAGACACGGCGCATGCTGCCTGCATACAGGTAAATGCTTTAATCAATATATATATTTTTCTGAGGCACTTTCCTCACGGATTATAGAGTATTTTACTTTTCCTTTTGTGTCATTATAGACACGGAACAAAAACCCACTGAATCACAGCGTTCAATTTACACGCACAACAGCGATCTTCGCCCGATGCTATAACTGACGCCTCCGGTTAACAGCACGGAAGCAACCTACTCATTCGGTGCCGCTGCACTTGCTGAGGGCAGCTCTGTTTTTAACAGGTACTTTCATTAAATGCTGATTCCGCCATTTTTTTCACAATCCTCTCGTTTGACATAAATTTTAAAAGGGTACATGTAATTTCCTATGTTTGCCTACATCAACCCACTCATATGAGAATATAGAAGTCCTTGTATACAAGGTTGATGACATCCTCCGGCCTCGTATTCCTGCTTTACAGCCACAAGAGTGAGTTCCACCTTACTGATATAGTGATGGCATAGTCCACATATATAACATATTTAGCATTTGCTTTAGAATATACCAGGTGACATTGGCCCTCTCCCTTGTTTTAAACCAATAGATTGAGTGAGTCATATCGTGCCGATTTGAATGCAATTTTCTTGCATTTTCTACATTCTTAGTATTCGTCAACTTCAAGCAAAAAGGTAGACATTTTTGACTAGCTTTTTCTAACTATGTGTAATCACATTTATCTTTGATGCTGCTATTATTAGCCTGATTGGCCTCCACCTACCTAGAATACATATTACTATCTCTCTATTATCAGATTATCAGTCAGGCTCAATGAACTACAATTGATTATTCACCATTCATTATTACGTAGAATGTACTATGTCCAAGCTTATTTAGGAACTTAAGAAACTAATGCTCTTCTTAAATTGGTGCTCACCGGGTCCCCTTTAACCGCCTTCTAAACGAGGTACAATATGTTGGACACTGGAATGTTTAATAACAGCATGATACTAGACATTGTGATCATTGTCTAGTGAAGATATAACATGTCATATAACAACCACCTAAGTATTCTGCACCTTTGGTAGTTGACCACCACCGCTATGATATGTCCCTGATTATGTATCCTATAATGTTTTTCAGGAATAAGTATGCCAAAACATATTCATGGGATTTACCCTCTTGTTTTCCCTCTATTTTTGTCCCTCTACTTTATATCCCTCCATTTGATCTCTTTCTACATCTTGCTTGTATGTGTCCTAGTGCTATTGGGCTCAAGAAGAAGAGAAAACTACCTCGAAACGCGTCAGCCAAGCACCCAGAATTTACGGATTCTTTTCCACTCTTTTCCCCTTTTTTTGCATTTTATGCCAATATACATAGAATTAATTGTAGAAAGAAAAATATGTTTGCTTTGTTTTCCTTAATTAAATACCTATTCTGTTTCTAAAATTGAGACTATCATTGACTCCAACTGAACGTATTTCATATGTGAAGTTTCATTATGAACTATTGAATGTCTTTTTGACAATATTTCAAAGTGTGCAGGGGACGGGAGGGCTCACAATCTGGATCCTCTTACTCTTCCTACGGTTTGCCCGGGGATCCCTAACTATGAGGCATACCTGGCTGTATCCCATATATCACAGGCTCCAATTACATAGACATATCTAGAAAAAGGATCAAGGTGACTTTTTTTTTATATTACAAGACTTTACAAAACAATGTATTTAATGATTTTATTAAAAGCTCAAACGTTTATATCAAAAACACAAAAGGCACAACAATAAACATTTCAATTCCACCAAGTGCCCAACAGTACATACAACCCACATAGAAGTATATTGACGATTAAACATCAAATGCATACCACTCTAAAATACATATGTGAACCTACACATCACTAACTCACAGGGAAATAATAAAACAACACATCTAATTCATTGTAGAATCAAGTCACTCCAGAAAACATGCTTTCTACTACCCCCTTACAGCTCAAGGTATCCCTATTCTCGGAGTCCACCAACCATTGGCATATTTAACAATGTATGTAAATGACATTGTATGATACAGAATGTCGGCATGTAGTGTTTCGGCCTTATGAGCAATTCAGGCGCTATCTCTGTTCCGTTCTTCATCAGGACTGAACACTATTGGACACATCCCACACATACATTCCTGTGGTTATGATTGTTTACAATACAAACATAAAACGGACTCAATCACTTGAAAATGGTCTATCTAAAATGAATTATATGTAATAAATACCATACACTTTCAATGAACCAGTGCAATTACCTTACAATGCAATTGTATCAGACATCAGCTTTGTGTGTGTCCTATAGTTGCATCTCTGCATACAATAGCCTGTATTAACAAAAATCACATACCACATGCCTGTGTGAATAGAGATGCTAGATGATTGTGCGTATTGACCCATTGGTGCTCACAAAAGTGATCACCTAATTCATCAAAGAGCACTCACACCTGCAATTT
Organism: Ambystoma mexicanum; assembly: GCF_040938575.1. Classification (NCBI taxonomy): domain Eukaryota; kingdom Metazoa; phylum Chordata; class Amphibia; order Caudata; family Ambystomatidae; genus Ambystoma; species Ambystoma mexicanum. The sequence continues at coordinate 925,514,071 of NC_090937.1, read as the reverse complement.
CATTTTCAAGTCCCTGTCAACTTCTTAATTTGATCTTCCACAATGGCTGGAACTCAATCTAGAGAAAAGAGACGTAACCATGTTATTGCTAGCCGCGCCTCCCTTCCACAAAGCTTTTATATGTGTGGCTTCCCATACATGCATTCTCAACATAGGGGCCTTCAGCCTTGACCAATTAGTCATTCCAACCATGAGAGGCTGTTATTTTCAAAGTTTTAAACATACAATGGGTCCCTGTCAAATACCAAACTGTCTGTGACTGGGTAGCAACTGCACAAGCGTCACACACTGGACACATTTCATATACGAAAACAGCATGTGTGGAAGACATAATACAACTGCCCTTCCATGAAATGTTACATGCATCATATTATAACATTCACACATAGAGCCCTGTCTGATACCAGCCCGTCAATGATTTAACAATGGTGCCACGGGCACACAACCAATACATATTGGGCCTCATTACGAGGTTGACGGTACCATTTTTACCGCGCCGGCAAACTCTGAATTGTGCTCGTGGGTGCCTTTAATTCCACCAGGTCTGCCCTGGTGGAATGAAAAGCATCCGCGAGCAGAGCAAGCCTGTATCACCGGCTTCGTTATGAACGGTACCGGTGCTACATGCATCCCCATTCCCATTGAGCCCTATGGGGCTGAAATGGGTATGGGGATATACCGGCATCGGCACCCGCGAAAGGGCAATTACCGGGTCCGGCAATGCATTTACTTAGCCCTACCTTTTAACAGCAGCCCATGTGTTCATGTACCAAATCTTATGAGTACCCCATACATCGTAAACAACTACAGACATACTTTGAAATGTGGCCCAGCACACTAATGCTCTTACCGACAAACTCTAGCAGAGTGTTTCCACAGATGCATCAATGGTCTCCACTACATGTGGTAATTCAAATGTTTATGTCCCTAGACAAAAACAAGAGACCAAAATGCGGGCCTGATCCACACGCTCTAATGACAGCTATCTTTGCACATCAACCGTGTATAATGATTGATACCAGCATGTGTAAACCACAGCAGGCTTGTGCATAGATCCATCTGTACTCCAAAATACACTGTTTAATAGGTTGTATACTTTTGGCCACATGCAATAATTGCATGGACATTCTATGATGTAAATTACATTTCTTCAGTTACACTTAGTGTGATATGTAAGATTCCACTTGATATTCCCATTTTCAAAAGAGTGCCTAGTTTCAGTGAATTGGCAGGCGACGCAGTGACCACATTTATAGTGCCCCCTAACTGGTGCGAGGCCCCAAGTGGCCTGAATCAACTGGTCGTCTTGATGATGTTTGTATGTCTGCACCAGTTGCTGTCTAAGGTTGCAATTCCTTTTGAAAGCAAAGAAAGGTTTCTCTTTAAAGTGCCTTCTCATATGCCCAAGTGCAAGTTCTTATGTATAATCCATTTCACTTTGTTACTGATTTGGCTAAATGTAGCCACACACACCAATCTGTCAATAGCTGTGTTCTGTCTACGGGTTAGGCATAGCTGTCTATCCATATTGACTACCATTTTCTTAGTGTTACTGACAACTTTCTCAGGGTATCCTCACTGTAAGTGTCTTTCCTTAAGAGAGCCTAACTGTTTCATGAAATCCCCCTTGTCTGAACAATTTCTCCCGACTCTTTAAAACTGCCCACATGGCAGATTGTACTGTAGGCACTTCGGTGGAAACTAATAAAATACAACAGACTATTACGGTCTGTTGGTTTCCTTTATAGCACCGTTTTAAGACGATTCGCTTTTTTGTAAATGAGTAAATCAAGGAAGCTAACGGAAGTTCTGTCCCAGGTGATGGTAAACTTGATATTCAGGTCACAGAGGTTAAGCCAATGATGGAACCCCTCCAAATGCAGTTCATCTCCTGGCCATATCCTGAATACATCATCTATATAGCATTTCCAGACTGGGATAAGTGCCCTATAGGGATTATTATCTGTGTAAATGAACTGCTTTGTGAAATGTGCCATATGCAAGTTGGCCACATCAGGGGCAAAAGTACCACTTACTGCCTTAGTTTGCTTGTACACCTGCTTTTTTAACGGAAAGAAATTCTCATACTTAACTACGTTTATGCACTCAAGAATCAATTCTGTAGGAACAGTATGTTGCTGTTTTCTTTGATTAAGAAAGGAACCTGATATTTCCAAATATTCTGATTGTGCTATGGAAGTATACAATGCCTCAACATCTAGCCATTTTCCCAAGTGCCCACTCCACAGCTCTTTTGCAGGTCAGGGAATTGTCTCTGTGAGTTTTGCGTGGTGCGTGAAGATTGTTGGCACATTCAATGGACAAATCTGTACACTGGCTGGTGTTATCTCCATCAACTGGTCTATGTCTTGTACTGTTCTGGTCTGTTGTGCGGTCTGCTCTGAGGCACGGCAGCTCTTGGCAGTCTCACTCCCACTCAGTGTGCTTGCTTGTTCGTCCACCTGTAGGGATTCTAGATGTTGAAGTCCTACAGGACTGGCCCACATTGTGCAGTACAGGAATGGGGGAAGAAAAGGTAGTACCCATTTCAAACATGCAGTCACAGGTAGAAGGGACAAGGATCGCTATTGGGTCTAGCCAATTACAAACTACGTCTCTGGGGCAGAACTGGTTGTGGTGGAAATCCTAGTAGGCCCTCCACCCAAGGATGAGGAGGGTCCCCATCCTCTCTTGATAGGGTCAGAGGCTTGACCCTGTCACAAGTGTCAATTGTTGCAACTATGCCAATGATATCAAGTCATCCTCCAATTCTACAACTTGGAAGATGCTCATTCCCCAGACCTCTAAGGTTGCCTCAAATAAGTCAACCTCCGGATTACCAAGAACTGCCATAGACAGAGTAATGAAAAGACAGAAAACATGCCATGTGGCTATTCTTCAGTCTTTAGCAGACTTTCCCATAAATACACCCCCTCTGGAAAATGCCCCAAATCAGTCAAGCAGGTAGACAAACTGTGTGTCACCGTAGAAAATGACCTATGCCTCTAAACCAGTGGCATTCAAACATGTGTATTCGGAGGCCCCCTCTGCCTTGAGTAAAAATATTGTGTTTGCACCACCACATAAACTATAGTTGCTTATATTTTCTATTAATAGCCGTCATCATAATCCCTTCATAAAGAGTATTGCACCCCCCTTGGAAACCTTTTCATGCCCGGCTAAGAGGGCCAGCCCCACAGTTTGAAGAGCACTGCTCTAAACCCAGATGAAGACAGTGGTTGTAATCACGTTGTTACACCACCAATCTCTCCAAGACTTCCTTCCCTACTTCTCACACTTTGAAAAGATGCATGCCATAATTGCACTCATCCTTTGGTACTCTTCCAACGTGAATAAATCATGAATGGATTGTTCCTCATCCCATCATCCTACCATGACAAGGAGTACTGTTACTTGTATGGCACCCTTTCATAGCCACCCCTTCGTACAACATTAGGGGTCATTACGAGGTTGGAGATAAGTACCGGTCATTACCGGCATGGAGCAAAGACTGTGTCCGTGCTGGCAATAGACCGCTAAAAGCAGCCTATTACGACTTCGTGGGCATGAGCTTTGCGCCATGCCGGTAAAGACCCTACCGCCATGCCAGTAAAGGGCAAAAAATCGCCCTTACCGGCATTGCGTGAAACCTAGATAGCTCCTCCGCCATCCAAGCCATCTGTATTAGTGTATCCGCAAATAAGCGGAACCGGAACCAGCGTCATCGCACAGGAACGGGAAGGAGCACGGTGGCCATCTTTAAAAACACGAAAGCAGTAATAAAAGCACAGATCGCCTGCGCAAGGAGCGCTTCTCCCAAGTTGACCATGCTGGCAGAGATGCTGCAGGAACATGCAGATGCTGTCTTCTCCTCCGACATGTCCCGCCCTGCAGTGCAGCGCAAGAAACAGATATGGGCGGAGATTGCTCAGAAAGTAAGTGCCGTTGGCACCACATCCCGCACTCCCAAAGATGTCCGTAAGCGCTGGGACGACCTGCGTTTATGCTTGCAGATTATCCTCTCTGCCAACCGCAACCTGGGGATGGCGACAGGTGGAGGTGCTGACTCCCCCATCAAGTTGCAACCATGGGAGGAGATCTGCGCCAGCACCATAGGTACGGAGGCAATTGAGGGAGTGGGGGACATGGAGCGAGGAGCCCCGTCATCGGCTGATGCAGGTAGGTGTCCCAAATGAAACAATGCTAATACCAACACGATGATGTCCACCTGAACTGACAGTGCAATGATGTAGAGCAGGGTCCACCAGACACAATTTACAAGACTGCCTACAGGCAGTGCACAGCATCATCTTGTCCACATGCAGAATTCACCCCATATGTGTTTCAACTCAGACGCTTCCATGCATCACCCACCCAAAAGCCAGGCAACCCGTATGTCACTCCCCCAATGTCAATCAACTGCCATTCCATATGAATGCAGCCACCCCAATGCATGCCTGATGCCTGTAGAGCCATCACTAACCCTCTCCCTCTATTGGTCCCCCACAGGCACGCATTCAGACAGTGGTGACGAGGACACTAGGGAGGATGATGCCACACCACAAAAGAAGGCCAGGGGCAAGGAGGGAGAACACCGCCCCTCGACTTCAAGGGGTAGAGGTGAACCTGCACCACTGTGGAAGGGCAAGAAAACCCCAGAGGCCACAGCACCAATGTGGACTATGGCCCCCACAACAGCACCCACACCAGCCACCAGCACCCAGGAGCCAGTGGCAGAAGGCACTGCATCGGCTGCCAGCAGCACAGTGGGGGAGACAGCTGCCACAGCAGCCATGTCGGACGATGAGGCAGATGCTCAGCCGCATGGCGCAACTACCGTCACAGGCCCCCTGCATTCACCACAACTGTCCCCATGCAGCTTCCACAACAGCAGCATGCACGGCTGTCTCCTGGGGATTCATGGCCCAGCAGTTTCAGCCCCACGCCAACTGTGCATGAGTAACAAACCATGTTGGAAACCCCTCACACATCCCCCACTGTTTCAACCAGCCAAGAGGGGATCAGGGCTATTCAGAAGCGCCAGGAGGAGCTGACAGGGCTGTTGAAACAGCATATCAGGGAAGGTGGACGGGCAAGGGATGACATTAAGGAATGTGCTGCATTCCTGAAAACAGCAATTGAGACCACCTCGAAGGACATTTGCGGCGAATTGGCAGCTGTGCGTCAGGTCCTCTCCAAAATAGTGGCAGCAATGCAGGCCATGCGTCCGCCACAGTTGCCAGAACAACCAGGGACATCTTCCAATGCAAGCTCAACTAGGACCAGCCCCGTGCGTAGGTCTGGCCGGAACCTGCGCACATCAAACAGGGGTGCACCTGGTGCTGGAAGAGGGGGAGGGCTGTAGGTACAGCCAGGCATACTGGTCCCATGTGGACTAATGGTGAGCGCCAGTGCACACCATGTGTGGGGAAGTCAAGGGGGGAGGGGGAGAGGGGAGAGGGTGTGTGGGGGAATTGAGGGTGAGGGTGAGAGGGTGTGTGGGGGAGTTGAGGGGGAGGGGGAGAGGGAGTGTGGGGTGGAGTGCTTGTGCACTTTGTTATATTTCTTTAATACACCTGTTGGGAAATCATAATTCACATGTGCGGACATTGTTATTGTGTACGTGTGCTTTATTGGTGAACAGTCTACAGTGTCCATGTCCCTGACACACCCAGTGCCCTGAGTGCCACCTCCATGTCACACTCCCCATCTATGTGTGCTAGAAACATTGGCTCATCAGAGTCTGACGCATGGTATGTCCCTCTTGTGCATCGCTGCCTCCCTGAAGTGCAGCCCCATCTCCACTCTCCTCATCCTCATCATCAGGTGGTTGCAGTTCAGCGTCAGGGGGCAGAGGCACATTCCGTCCGATGCACATATTGTGTAGCATGACACATGCCATGACGATCTTGGCCACCTTCTCATGGCCGTACAGGAGTGCCCCACCAGACCTGCTGAGGCAGCGAAACCGTGCCTTCAAGAGGCCAAATGTCTGCTCAATCACCACACGGGTACGTGTATGCGTACGATTGTAGTCCTCCTCGTGCCTGTTCTGTGGGTTCCGGACTGGTGTAAGGAGCCACCTCTTCAAGGGATAGCCTGAAACACCTGCATGTGGGCAACAATGTATATGTGTAAGTCATCACATCATATGGGACCTGTATCAATGACACCATAGCATGCATTTATTTCCTGATTGCAACCACATATCCATGCATGAATGGAGACACACGATGTGACTGCTATGTGTGTATTCCTCTTATGGACAGGTGTGCGTGCCATTGTCTAGTGGGCACAGGGGGGTCATATTCCTTGTGAGTGCTCATGCACTGTGTTAGTCCACACCGGTTGTTCCCATGATCTGGCTGATGTGCAGTAATTTGTTTGCTTTCATCCTGTAACTGTTGATGGCAGCCTCATGATGATCTCACTATGCACAACAAATGGTGACATGCAGTTTTGTTGGACCTCTGTGTCAGTGTAGTGGTGTATTAATGTATTTGGCCCTCATGTGACTCCTTTGTACGCAGTAGTGGAGGACTGTCCTTTCTGTTGATGGTATTTGGTGCTGTGTATTGGCCATACTAATTGCTTGTAGCTGCATTGTGTTGCGGGGGATACGGTCTGATTGAGTACAGTGCACATGTTGATGCTATGGAATGGTTGTAACACTGCATCATTTACATGGTAGGGCAGCTTACATCTTGCATTATGTGGTCAGGTGTCAGGTGTCAGGTCTGGCATGCTTTGGGGTATGAGCATGGTCCATTCTCTCAGGCACTTGCAGCCAGGTGAAGTATGCATCTCTCCACCGCCCATCTCAGCAAGGTGAAGTATGCATCTCCCCCCCCCATCTCAGCCAGGTGAAGTATGCATGTCTCCACCCACCCCCCCATCTCAGCCAGGTGAAGTATGCATCTTTCCCCAATCACCTACCCACATCGCAATTACATGCGCCTAACATGCAACTCACCGAGAAGCCAGGATCTCTGCCCTGCATGTTGCTCCATGTAGCGTGGTATCGTGGAGTTCCGCATGACCATTGAATCATGGGGTGATCCGGGGAATCGGGCACAACAATGTGTAATGATCTTGTTTGAGTCACATACCATTTGCACGTTGATGGAGTGGTATAACTTACAGTTGCGGTACACTACCTCCATGGCATGTGGGACGACCAATTCCACATGGGTGCACTCGATGGTGCCAATGCAACAAGCGATACCGGCCAGTGAATGGAAACCAAATTTGGTGTTTGAGATCTCCCGGGCTGTCCGTGATAAGAAAATGTGGTCGCCTGTGTGCTTCAGGAGGGCATCAAGCACTTGGTTCAGCGTACGTGAGAATAATGGTTGTGATATGCCATGCATGTGCCCCACTGTGTGCTGGTAGGTGCCTGTGACCAGGAAGTGGAGCACAGACACTACCTTCAGTATGGGTGGGATGGCGGTGCATATTTCAATCAGGCTGACAATGTCGTCATGTACCATGTCCACAAGGGTGGTGAAGGTGTCCCGGTCCAGGCGGTACAGGGTGTGGATCTGCTCAGGGGTTAGGTTGTATGGACTGGTTCTGATGCGAGGGATTGGGGGCTGCCTGCGTGCTCCCACTGGCTGCACTGGTGGGGCATGCTGGGCCTGCCTAACCCTCATTCTCCTCCTGCGTCTCCTCTGTGGTGCCTGTTGTTGTTGTTTTTGTTGTTGTTGTAGCTGGAGTTCCACTGCAATCATGTCCTCCAGCCCCAGCATTGCTAGTAGTATGGGAATCATTTTGGTGTGTGACTTAGTGTGGGAAGGGGTGGAGTGTGCTCCATTTGTGCTGTCCCAGTCTATATTTCCTCCACCTGTGCTGATTGTGTGCACCTGTGGCAGTTGGGAACACTGCACATGGCCGTTTACGGGTGGTCCGCAATGCCGGTATTTGCTCCATGCCGGTAAGGTACTTTTCGGCCTTCAGTAGGCCGTTATTTGCATGGCCGCTTGACTTGTGATGTCCTCCTGTTTACGCCGTGCCGGTATTGCCGACATGAAGGGTCGCATGCCCGCGCCCATGCCGTTATTAGAGGCACCATTAATTACAGTGCCGCTAATAGCAGATTGGCGGGTCATGATCGTCTTAGCGGTAAGCGATGCCGGTAATCCTTTACCGGCATCGTTATTCACTTACCGCCCGGGTCGTAATGAGGCCCATTGACTGGAATGAAAAGGGTCTTTGGGCCTCTAAAACCCTACCCAGATAATACCATTGCCCATCCACCCTCAGATACTCTTGACTGGCCATGGAGCTGAGCATATCAGAGAGCACGCAATAAGATTTTAAAAGTCACAAGTTCATGTAAATGGTGGTGGGTGCTATACAAATTGTATGAAACATAACTCTCTCATTGTGCTCCGTAATGTACAAATGTAATAATCCAGCAGTTTATAGAAGCCCCTAAATTATTAATTGGAATTTAGAAAATCAGTTTTTGATGGAACAATGATGAACACATTCCATTTGTGTCTTGTCAATTTTAAATCACTTAATCTTAACTTGAATTGCTATGTTGTTGAATTATTAGGACTTTGATATATAAACTAACTGTGATGGTATTCTGTGCCAGTTACAGGTACAAAGTTGCTGTGTGTGGAGTAGACTACCCTAATGCATGCCAACGCACAATCACCCCATAACATGGACACATTAACATAAAATCATGCATGTCAGGCAGCACATTTGAAATGGGCCCCAGTAAGAGCATGGGAGACTGGAGAAAGATTTGTGAAGGAGGTGAACAGAGTGCCTTTTGCAGGAAGCTGAGAACTGATACACAAGATGTGGGTCGGACTTTTTAGAGTTATTTAAGGATTTGATAAAACATGGTATGGATGGACACACGCCTAAGCAGCAAAAGGGTTAGGTCTAAAAATAATAAGGCATGACTTAGTAAAAACTGCAAAGACAAGGAAAACATAAAAGAGGGATTTAGTAGGTGTTGTCCTTACACCATAAAATTATCGTCTTTGTCATAGCACAAATTCCAAATCCTTCTCTTAAAAATTCGATGTCCCCCTTGGAGATGCACTAATGTAAACCAAATCCGGACTCTAATGCTCGCCAATAAAAAGCTCCAACCTAAGCTTAAAAGGTCTAACATCCGGGCTAACCCTTTTCTAAAAAAACAAAGGCCCACATTACGGGGTTGGAGGTAAAATCCGCTGGTAGCCAGCAGGTTACCGCCAATCTGTAACACTGTTACCACCACCTGACATCCCAGTGCTACCGGGATATCACAGGACGCGTTGCTACATTTATTTCACATTCCCATGGAGTCCCATAGGACTCCATGAGAATGGGAAACCTGAACCACCAGCACTGTTAGTCAGGTCAGGTCGGGAGTACCATGCCCCTACCAGAAAACTTGTAGTTTGGTGCTTCCGGAAAGGGTGCCAATACTTTGCTACTGGCAACTTCATTCCCAGACCGCCAAACCTATGATGAGGCCAATGCAAAAGTCCCAAAAGTGACCTTATGTGGGTGACATAAATGTGGGCTAATTCCCTGCCAAACTGATTACTTAGATGAGTGTTTTCACCCCCTCCCCTCAGGGACTTTATTATGGAGATGGAGCTGATTTCACCTTCCTGGCATGGGTCTTGATTAGTTCTGGCATTCCCCAGGCATTACTTCTTAGATGGATTTGTGGCCTTTCCACAAGTTCTATCAACTTTCTTGATTGAATAAAGGGTTATAATGCATATCACATTACAGCTCGTAAACATTGATCCCCCCTTTGTGGGCCATTAAAGATGGGTTTGTTTCCTGCTCAACCACGCTTTAGATGGATAGAATATTCTCTCCCATCTCACCTGAGGGTGCTTATCAGTCGGTCAATTCACCATCTTGCCACAAGTATTACCTTGCTCTGTCCTTTTCTCTTTTGGGGATTTCTGGTAGAATGCTTAAGCTTCAGGATCTTCGGTCCCCCTCCAAGAAGTCTGTAGTTTGTTGGGGTGAGTTCAGAAACCCATCTCACACATAACAGTTTGCTGCTTCTCAAAGGACTAAATGATACTCTCACACTCCTTCCCAGTCTCTCAAAACACTCACAGCCTACCTCCAAGTACTCCCTTGTACTTCTGTCAAGGGAGTAAAGTTATGCTATCACCTAACCAAACCATGGAATTTGCTGGCAGACGAGTATAGTCTTCCCCAGGCAGTCAATTTCACCTTTGTGCCAAGGGCCTGGCTTTACTCTCTTTTTCTCTCCCAATGGATACTGTTGGAATGCCCCAGGCTTCAAGCGTTCATGTTCTTACCAGGGAGTCCGAAGTTATTAAGTGGCTCACTTCTCTATGGGGCCAGATGTTTCTCCCACACTCTGCCCAATCTCTTTAAAGAGCCTCTAGGCAGTGGTATCCTTTTCCAACCAGGGAAATTCAAACAACATGTCTGCTTGCTTCAGGTCTATTAACCCTACCAACATTTTTCAGCAGCTTTTATAACCCTGTAGTTTCACGTGGGATTGGTTCTTTCCTAATATAACCTGCTTTACGTGAATTGGTCAGCTAAGTAATTCTATTAAGTAATTATCAAAGGTTCCCTATGATTGGTTAACTTTTAATTTAGGCCTTGCCTTCCTTATGGGTCTGTTGGCAGTGTGCAAGGCTAAATAGTTAACCAATGCCTTTGGTGCCATCATGGAGTCGCAGCGTGACATCTTCTTGGCATTCTGCAGTTACTCAAAGACTGCAGGAGAATGAGTTAAGCTTTTTAATCTAGCTCTGTGGTTCTCCCATTGCCTGATCCATGCTCACACTGGTGGGTGAACCGTGTTAGTGTATCATCTCTGTAGTTTACTCACTACAACACCATGGTCTGCTGGGAAACTTAGTCTTCACCAAAGGTTTCTTCCTTCAGCCTGATCTTAGGTGCTAGGTATGATGTAGCATTGTTGCATGCACGTGGGGTGAAGACACAAGGGTATCCTGTTCCATCCTCCCTTTGGGAAGCACATTCAGTCATGTTCAAGCTATCTTAGTCCCCTGGAAGTCTACCCCTTCACTAAAAAGGATGTGGAATTTCTCCAACTCACTACACTTCACACTGCTGGGCCCATAATAAAACCACATTTAAAATGGAATGAAAATGCACAGATCCAATAAAATCAAATCATAAAATATTCTATTCAGTTTAATGTAATTGAAAAAAGCTCACAAAAAACGACATTAAAATATTTAAATTCTACCTGCAATATGAAATCAGACATGCAGCTGAAGGTGGCTGTCATGATTAGCTCCAAGAAAAAGAACATTTCAGTAGTCCAGCTTTGTTCTGATTATTGAACAATTAGCTTCGTACAATAAAGGGTGGTAGGATGACGATCTTACAAACACAATTGCTTGCAATCACATAGGCTGTGTAGAGTATGCCTCATGACAACTTCATCCACTGTGTCAGTCCTCGTGTGAGTAAATGGAATATGTTGGTAAAACGTTCATATTTGACTTTAGATGATCTGTATGTACAGGAGAAATTCCGGTGTAGTTTGGTTGATATTCAGCCAATTATCGCTCATTCGGCTCTCTAGTATGGTAAACAGCACATGGAAGTGATCCACACTCTCATCCGGCTTGCCTGCTAATATCATTGGGATCTGGATGCCATCCACATAGTTGTGGCACGAAACACCTTCCTGGACTAGCAGGTCATGTAATAGTTTAGCATACAGGTAGTGTGGGTGAAAGGCAAGATCCCCTAGGGACACCACATTTTGAGGTACGTTAATATGATTCTGAGTTTTCCAGCTTAACTGATTATGTCCTATTTCAAGAAATGAGTGGAAGCATTTCATAGCCCTGAAATCAGGATTTATTTCAGAGTTAAGCCTATGCAACAGTATCTGATGTTCATTCATAGCCAATGCTGATAATAGGTCAAGTAACATCAACATAAATGACCCATTATGTTTTATTAACTGTAGCAGATTTCCTCTTACATCCAGAAGATTAGTTTCAGTGTTCCGATTGGGCCTGAAACCTAACCCTAATTCTAACATCATACTTCCTAAAATTCAGAAAGAGGGGCCATGTCCTAGGTGCAGAGGAATCTGTGCATAAAAACATGAAGTGCATTTCAAGATCAGAGTCTCGACCATTAAAGGTGCATTTATAACTCACTTTAAGTCACACGCTCGTCACAATCTGTAAGGCAATTTAATTAACTTCTAGAAGATTTATTAGCCTAACCTTTCATTTTATGGGGCCATCACGTCTGATCTAACACCCCTTATACACAGCACCCCCCCCCAAACAAGATCTGGAGCAAGAAACAGTCTGTGTGGGCTTGATAGTCTATTTTACTTAAAATAGTAATGCAAAACAAAGTGTGGTCCTCTAATGTTAGACTGGGGAATTCACCAAGAGTGGTGTGCAGTTAACAGTATATGCAAAAGAAAAAATAACCTGCCTGTAATGATCTTGCAAGTTTACAAAAAACACACACATCCATTCATAGAGATCAAATCTATATTTAATTGTATTTCTAAATAGCATTATGGATTTCCGTTTCAACATTGCTCCTTGTTGATTGGTGTCAGTTAAAGCTTCCCATACACAATAGACACTCAAGAAAAGCAAAGCTACATTGAACTAAGAGATAATTTAACAGATTTTATGTTCTCCAAAATCAACAAGTGTTGCTATCAAAGAAAGACATGAACTTTCAATTGGGGGTTCTGTTACGCCATTGACAATTATTGGTGTCAGAAAAAATCAACATCATGCATGTATAATAAAACATATTTTTGTATTTTCTTGTTTGCAAAGTATTCTCATACATGCATATAGTGCTGTTGATTTTCTAGTGAATGCATGTACAATGCAATTTATGGTGAGTTGTATCAAGAATATACAAGGTAGGATCTGCTTTCTTTTAGGAGAGCACACATATTTAATCTATCACAGAACCTGTGAACATAACATTATGATTTTCTGAAAGGACAGGAATTAGCCCCCACCACCCATTCTACTTCACAATATAGGCCTTTCTAATACAGGGGGATCTCCCTTCTGCTCAATGTCATTAGAGAGATATGAATAGTCATTTTAAGTTGAATTCTTTTCTAAGGAAGGAAGTAGAAAAACGAATCTCAAGCTCACCCAAAATGAATGGGTGGGTTTTCTAAGTATTTCCCTTTTAAATGACTATGGTTCGCACATGTCAACATTTACAAACCCATTGTAAAGGTGCTGAGTGTTGTATACCAGTACACAGCCCCAGTTTCAGAATGCACCTGTGAGAACATAGGGTTTATTTTACTTAGATACTGTGAAAAGACAATACACATTTTGCACAGAAAAGGCAATCCTTCTAGTTTAATTCAGTTCTCCATTTGATGTGGCCTTTATCAGAGAGCAAAGGACACTTCATGCTGAAAAAGGCTACACTATTCCATTGTATTTCAGTCCCCCAGTGACTTCTCTTCCAGTCCCACCCACTTCAGTTGGCTTACTGATAAAGGATTCTTCAGGACACATATCTTATGTCATTGTGGATTTTATACTCACTTCTGGGATTTTCTTTTAAGGCACAGAACTGTCATGGAACCTCTCACAGCTCCAGACAGCTTTCACTCAATAAGCTAGTGTCACGCCCCTTAGGAAGCGCTGGTCGCTATGGTGCCGCTGGACCAGAAAGTATGCGGTGTCCATCTTTTCACCCAAGATGGCGGCTCCAACGTTTGGTTGCAGTCTAACTCTCACTCGAATGCCGCATATCAGTCCCGTTTGACAACAAGCAGATGCGTTGCTACTCCAGCACTACAACGCTACGTAAGTTCGGAACTAGGCTGTGTCTATCTGTCCTTACAGTACTATTGTGTTCATTAACATTTTCTTCTGTTTCCCGTACTAGCTATCCGTATCCTCATGTAATAGGATAAGAACGCTGTACTGCCTTCAGCAGGTCGAGCGGTATCTTTTTCATGGAACTCTTCTGGGTTTTTCTCGGATATCCGAACCAGAACTTCCCTCTGTTTCTTTCAAGGTACAGGAACCGGGCAGGGTACTCTGCTTTCTATCTATTCGAAGAGTTTAGATATAAATCTATTTTCTCCTTTCTCAAAGCTAAAACCTCACTTGCGTAAAACAGAGATATACGTTGCTGAACCACAGTTCAGCAGGCTATCCGATTCCTCTAACAGGTATTTCTTAGCCGAGACCCACCTACCTCTGACTCCAATATCTCTGTCCCATATTCTAACCCCCTCTTCTTCGGTCTTTGGCATTACCATAGCCCAACCGCCACTGGTGCTTGCTCCATTCTACTTCCCTCTAGTATTGAATTCTCTGTTGAAGTGAATTACCCATTTCCTTTGTCTAACGTGTCTCTTTCATTTTTCTGACATTAGGCTACACGATACTTCCTACTTTGAGGTGCCACAACTAGAAGACATCAGAGGGCTGACGAAGGAGCTGAAGCACAGGGTTTTCTTCCCACTCGAGGGTTTCCCTGGGAGCTTTCTTCTTTTCCAGGGCTTGTGCCACGGGAAGGAAGGGAGAGCCCAGTGGAATTAATTTTCAACTACTTCCTACCTGGTATTCAGTTTCAAGTAGATTCAAGAGGCTTTCATTGCGGGTGAGCCCACTTAAAAGATTTAGTTCCTTTTCATCACCACTGAAGATTATTATTCACCTTCAGAATTTGATAGTTGTTTCGCTCTCTGCTTACAATCCATCTGAGTGAAACCTGTACCATTTAGACACAGCTCTGCTTCAGGCTTCCTCTGGACAAGGTCATAGGGATTGGTCCCATCATCTCAAGGTAATATTCCAATTCAGAACTCATCCTCTCGAACAGGGTCTCCCAAATGTAGACTCTCCAGAATCCTAGAGCTTCCGTACTTTCTAAGGTTTGGGATTTATGTAGATGCAAATTTTTCTCACATAGTATCATGTTGCATTATCATTGTTGACTAGATGAGTCTTCCCATTGATTCACTTAAGACGTTGGTCCTCATTCAGATCCTGCCGGTCTGGAAACAAGGGTGCCGGTAAGCTTACCGGCACTGTTGTTTACCGACTGGCATATTACAGGTCTTTCTGCTGGAGCCACCGTACCAGAGAGGTCTGGCCCTTCCCGGCACAGCGGACACAGTAGGCAGACCCGTCACAGAAGCACCGGCACTATTAACAATGGTGCCGGTGCTTCTGTCTCCCCCTTTTTATGGAATGGGGATTAACAAAATTGACGGCACCTGACTTCCTGGCCACCGGGCTTGGAACAACCAGTAGCACCTGCATGATTAGCGCTGGACCCGTAATGAGCCCTGTGATACTCTCATAACCCCCCAATTTAATAGGTCCATAATATTTAGACATGTGACAAGGAGTGGTTTGCTCTATTTGTGACTCAAATCCATATTTCTCTGATAACTTTGTTCCCATTATTTGTGTATAACTTTTCAGAATCACCATTAAAAACTCAAATTCAGGCGTATATGTAATTTCCTCATGGAATGACATATGTCAACATTAGAAAAATATGTTTTTAATAATTATTACTGTAGATTAATATAGCATGTTTAGACACATACTATAGGGCATGCCCCACTGCATCTATAACTGTTTTCATTTTCCCAGTAGATGAAATCATTGCTGGTAGATGAAATCATTGCTGTGAGACCAAGTTATTTGAAGGTTAGTGTTAAGAAAAACAGACTTCAGTGATAAATCAGTGGGGAGAGGCCCGATGATGCTTGTGGCACAATGCCTCACCATCAAACTGAGCATTTTAGAATATAAAATGTATTTGTTTGGTATTTTTCATTAGATAATTACATGTCCGTGTGGGTGCTCTTAATAGGTTTCTCGGAGAAGGGATGAAAGGCCTGACTTTTCCAGATGCCATCAAGATCTTTGTATTCAAACAAGTCTGAACCCGCCCTCACCCTTCAAGGTGAGGGCGATTTGTTAAGACAAGACATGCTAAGGATGCTTTTCTTTGAATGTGACTCTCTGTAACATAAATTAACCTAGTGTGAACATTATTCTCATATTCTAAAGTATATTTTGTCCATCTGGTGCTTTAAAAAGCATGTAGGATTTAATTATCAGCAGCATTACAACCATTTCTATGATTTAACATGTATATAGAAAATGACACAGTGTTAATTGGCTTAAACATTATTTAAAGTTACTGTAGGTTGTTACTTGACTTTTAGAAAAAACATACATATTACAAATAATAGAATGCACCACAGACTTGGCACCCTGATTCTTCAGATCATGTGAGGAGTGTTGAAATATGATTGAAGTAAAAAAAAAACTGCCTCTTGTTTATCAAACACATGCTTTATTTGTATAAAATGAATTTTCTTTGTATGTTCTCTACCATTTCTATGACACAGTTCCGAAAAGCACATTATACTTGTATACTGTAATGCACCATCCAGTGACTTTGTTTTCACAAATGTGTGCTCTACTTACATTAAATGATTATGAAAACTCGTAGGTGCATGTACAGAAAAAAAGCTCAACCGTGGATCCTGCTAGGAGCATTCTGTGTCAGTCATTTCTAACTAACGGAATGTAACAAGGAATACCTTGTAATGGCACCAAGGACAGGTATATCAATAGAGTACATGTTATGCCTTCTCCAGCCTGTCTTTCGATATTAGAAATCATGGAATATCTGTTTCCCAGTAAATTCATGGCTTTGGTTGGTATCAGTGGTATCAGCTCAGGTGTGTTGAACCAAGACTCATTCATAATCCACAAAACATCTTCCTGATATAACATACCCAGTGTCATTTATTTTGTATGCCTGAATAAATATTTCTGTCAATATGTTGTGATAGGGTGGCTATGTCATTTGCCTAAGTAGTATTCCAAAGTAAAAGGGTTTCAAATACCACAACATCAAACAGATACAGTAAACTGCAAATGGATTATAAATGTGGTTGTTGAAGGTGGTACTTAGAAAAGAATTATTCTTAACCTTCTGCGTACTTTGAAGATCCACATCATCCGATATACTTCTTTATATTTTGCTATAGCTACTGTTTTGGCATTATATACCTTCTGGATATGCTATTCATATACCTTCAAAATATTCTCTATCAGTTTAGAATTCAATGATAAGTCAAGATGAACTATGCTCCCATTAACTTAGTCCATCTTGACAACTAAATTACTTAAATGCATGTCCTATTATACTTTACATTTGGAACATATATCTAATTAATGATACACTACACCTGACTTGAATATGCAGCCAGCCAGTCCTTAGGTTAAAATATATCATATTTGTTCTATTAGTGTCAACATGGAGACCCCTTGTTTTCTTAAAAGTGGTCCAGCCACTAATTTTGCAACAGTTTAGCCATCATTGCAATCAGTATGGAATCATCACTGTACATCAATATTGAGATATATCTGGCTCCAAAATAGGAAACATTTTCCTACTATACACTAAGGAATATGTATATATATATGAAAGATGAGGAAGGCCAGGATGCATGCTTGTGGCATGATATTCTCTACCTTCAATAAGCCTATCAGCTCAACACACTTTACTTTTACTTTTATTAATTTATACCATGCAGTCCATGGACCTGAAGGATTGAGGGCGCCACTACAAAGAAACAAACAGAAAACACTACAGAAATAAAACAGAAAGCAGGTGCCGCCAAGAAGAGGGGACTAAAGTGAGGAGGGAGAGTTAATTAAAAAGCCATGTTTTTAATGTTTTTAAAAAAATCTTTGGTGGATTTGATACCCCTCAGTTCAGTGGGTAGTCCCTTCCAGACTCTGGGGGTCGCATTCAGGAATGCACCTTTGATAGCCTTGACAGTATTACATTTAGGTAGAGTAAGCTCGTTAGTGTTGTTGGACCTGAGACATCTCGTGTGAATGTTTTCTTCAATCAGGGCCTGAAGGTAAGCCAGCATCTTACCTAACGAACATTTGTGCACAATTAACAAAAGGTGATAATGCAATCTGGATTCCACCAGCAGCCAATGTAGGCCTCGTCAGACCTGGGAGATATGATCTCTGCGAGCAGTACCTGTTACTACTCTGACCTCACTGTTTTAAATAACTTGCAGGCACTTTCAATCCCCCTTTGTTAATGCCAAATACGAGTTGCAACAGTAGTACATTTTTTGCGCCAACTATCATCCTTCCCTTCTCGGCATTCCACCGTTGGGTAATGAAGGGTCATAGATAAGTCAACAATTTCATGTAATAGGCAGATGATGACACAAGGCAACTAACATGAACCTTCAAGCTGAGATGTTGATCCAGCATGGCACCCAGCGTCTTCACCTTCATTTGTATGACAATTTTGCTGTCATCTAAGCTGAAGTTCTCAAAAGCCGGACCCAGTTTTTTTTTTATCAGGTTCTGGGTGCCCACTACCAACCTTGTTGAGATCAAGTTTGTCTTTGTCGTGGTTACCTGTAAAAGGAATGAGGCACTGAGTATCGTCAGCATAATTTGCAAATATTATACCATTTTGCTCGAGGAGCCTGAAGAAAGGAACTGTAAAAGTTTTGTAAATACATGGTGATAGGCATGCTCCTTGTGGAATGCCTAATTCTAGTATTATGGGAGGGGCCTCAGCCTCCCCACAGTGGACCCTACACTCCCAGTTACTTAAAAAAGAGGAGAACCACTGTGCTGCCTCGTTAGAGAAATTGGCCACCTCCCTCAACCTAGGGATCAGGTGGGAATGATCTATCAGGTCGAAGGCTGCAGATAAGTCCAAGAGCATAAGAAGGGACGGTAGGCCCTTATCCATGCGATCTACTAATCTGGACTTAAGTTCCAGAAGGGCAGACTTGGTTCTGCACCCCTGCCTAAAACCAGATTGAAACATATGAAGAATCGGGTGAGCGCTGAGATGGGCAGAGATATGAACATAGGCCACCCGATCCAAGATCTTTACTAAAAAAAGGAGAGTTAGTAATCGGTCTATAGCTCAGCTGGCTAGCATCAGGTAAACCTTAAGAATAGTAGTGATCCATGCATTTTTTAGACCCTTCAGCACCGAATTCTGTACAAAAGATGCATTAACGAATTTGCAGATGGCATCTAATAGAGTAGCGGAAAAGGACTTAATAATCAGCACTGAGCAAGGATCTACCATGCAAGTGGTGGTCTTAAGCTGCTCTATTATAGTGGTCAATTTGTCTACAGTTATCGCCGTGAAACTAAAAGAAGGAACTTCGGAGTCATTGAGCAGAGGAACACTGTTAGTATCCCCAGATTTTTTAGATTGGATCTCTCTTTTCCAGACAATATCAGATCTAATTTTATCTAATTTGCCCTGCAAGGCTTCATGAATGGATGTACACCAAGCAGCATTCTTAGTTACTAACCAGTATCCATCCTTTAAGGAGTTTCTTGTTCATTAAGGATTTTAAATAATTCCTTAACTTCTGATTGCGCATTTTGAATTCTTGCATTAAGACTATTCTTTTTAGCATTGACAATGGCAAGTTTAAAGTCTTTAGCAGCAATTATGTAAGTGGCTAAAGAGGATGGAGAGGAATTATATTTTTCCAAGCAAAAAAACACTTGCGCATATATGCCTAAGATCTTCTGAAAACCAAGTGTTTTTGTGACAAGCCACTTTTTTCGGTTTCGTCTTTAGAGGGGCTAAAGAATTGGTGATATTTTCAATGCAAACGACTGAAGTGTTAGAAAGCTCCTCAGCTGAAACTAGCTTAAGAGTCTTCCCAACCGTAGAGCTCAAAAATGGTTCAATAAGTTGCCTAGTAATCTTCCTCAGGTTTCTACAATCTATCACTTGCTTGGGCATGCCTTTATCTTTAATACAATGTTCTGATTGTAGCATAAAATGTACAAAGAAATGGTCACACCAAGGACATGCAAGTACTGAGAGATCTTTGATAGTGAGATGTAAAGTAGCAACCCAGTCCAATGTGTGCCCCTTAATGTGAGTACATACAGAGACCTTCTGTGTGACGCCAACATTAGACAGCATATCCTCAAGGTCGGAGACTCTGCTATCAGAGTCGAACTCCAACCATAAATTAAAATCACCCAGTATTAAAAACCTTGTCTTAGGTTTAAGAAACGGAAGATTAAAAACAGAGAGAACTGAGGTAAAACCATCCATGACTGAAGGTGGTCTATATCAGAAAATGAGATTAACCGTTGTTTCCGCATTGAGACCAACCTTAACAAATTTCATCTCTATACCTTCAATGTATTGTTGTTTCACTTCCCAGATCGAATGATACGATCTAAAAATAAGTGCAACCTGGCCACCTCTCCCTAACGTCTTATTATGTCTGACCATGCTGTACCCGTCGGGGATAGCCAGGCTCAGTGAAGGACCTGCAGCATCATGACCGCATGTTTCTGTGATCGCACAGATGTCAACTTTCAGGTCTGCGATATAAGCAGCTACTTCAATGGTGTATTTAATCAGGGACCGAGTATTTAACAAAACTATTTTTAGTTCAGAAGTGGATATAATTTTAGCCTTTGTGCCAGAAGTCACGTGTGCGATGTCCAACCCTGGGCAGCACAACAACGGACTTGCTAGCACTTCTCGCGAAGGTATGTGATCATATGTCTGAGCATCAGGTATAGTCATTTCTAAAAAACTCTCTGCAGAGCTATTCTCACCCGATGGAGGAGGCAACAATGCGGCTGCCCCATTCAGGAGAGAGATACAACATCCAAGGCATAAGCAACTGTATCTAAACAAGAGATATCTGGCATAGTTGTCTCAGGGCAGAAAATATAGATTTTCTCTGAATTAACCAAGGCATTTTTAGCTGGAGTTCTTACCTTAGGAGGAGTACCTCCCTCCGCAAGAACCTCTGCGATGCGGCTGCATTAAAACCCGAAAGCGGCATGCAGACTGTGGCTCAGCAAGGGAGTATGGCGCAAATGAGGAACAAGTAAATACAATATTAAAATCAAATTGTAGATAAAAGTAACAATATTAAAATCAAAATACAGTTGCAAGAGTAAAAGCAGGAGTGAGACCTGAGTGAAAACGACGAGAATAGCAAGATACGAACTATATAATGTAAATTGCAGATGCAAATAAAACAAGATTAACAATACAAATAGGCAAGTAAGTGGGCACCAACCTTCACGCGACTATTTATAAGCTGACTACAGACCGCTTGGTGGTCTTGCGCCGTCATATCTTGTCATATCTTGTCATAACTTTGGCAGATGTGTCTATGCTTAATGCTCTCAGTATAGATGTTCCAGTCTTTGGGATTCCAATTTTCTCCAGGCTTTGCCAGCAAAAGGTGCATATCAGGTCCGTAAAGCCTAGATTTTTCTGACTTACGGCCCCACCACATATCTTGAAATAATTCAATGCAAATTCAAACACTGCAGTTCCGTTCCCATTCCATCTTCAAAGCTACATAGGAGACTTGACAAGCAATTAGCCTACATAAAACAGTCTGATGTTCTGAGGTGGCTTACCTTGCCAAAGAGTGTTGATGCCCCTTTCCAGAGGGCGATGGGTCTATGTGAAGGAGGATTTCCTCTCGACTTTTTTTAAACATTGGTACAATAGCACCTGATTTCCAAATCCTGGGAATGGGGCCTCTTTAAAACATTTTGCTAAACAAACTTGTTCGCATCAGGTCCATAAATCAGTTAGTGATTTAAAAAGATTGGATTCAACCTTTTTAGGATCCAGACTTTTAAAGGTGTTCTGTTTCTTTAGCTCCTCCTTCTCCTCTTTTACCGAGAATGACATTAGATTTTCAGTCATAGACGGGGCTGGCCCTTTAGAAGGGGCGGGAATATTAGTATTTGGCAGATCCTCTGTTCAGTAAAGCCAGAAGAAGTGATACACCCAGAACGGAGGGCACATGCACAGATGGCGTGTCCTGTAGAAGAGGAATGAGAGTCAAGGCTCTTCCAGTATCTCCTAGGGTCTTTGGGATTAGCAGCAGCTGGTAGATTGTTCCACATTCCTTTATTCTGGGCTCTTTTGCCAGTGACGATCACTTTCCTGTATGAAGCCCCTAATGTCCTAATAGTTTATGGATTCAGAGGCAGTGAGTTTCATTCCCACGGCTGCCATGTGTTTCCATTCATACTAATATGGGTTCCATGTCAGGGCAACATTTCTGTCATTTGCACTTCTGTTTCCTTCTGTAAAGCAGCCTAATTGTACTCAGGTGTGTATGTATATCACACTTAATGTTTGTTTATAGGCTTTTTGGAGGAAGATTTCCTTGGGTGAATCTGTGCCTTAACATGACTACTAAAAGTTATCAGACCATATACATTGCACGAAATGTAATCACTCTTTCATAATAATATGCTGGGCCTCTGTGTTGTCCTACAACATGGAAGAGCATTGGCATTGATCGAAGCAAGAGGGGGAGGCAAAGGGGGTGAGGAAGGGGAGCAGCAGCGTTAACAAGTTGTTCTCCTTTACCTGTAGATTTGAGGTCATTATAGTAGCAGAAAGTGCTCTTTTCATTGTACATTCCAAACCCATCTCACTTAATGTCTGCATGCTCATAAGACTGTATTTAAACCTTTTACCCTGAAATGTTATAGGACCTAAAAGTCATGCATATTAGCTCGTAGAGGCTGTGGCAATCTAATATGAATTACTATATGAGACACCAGTAATAATAATATTTGTTTTTATAAAATGTTTTATTGCTTTGGAATATTCTGTTCAGCAAGCAGCAATCTGTTTTTAAACAATTAAATTATATTTGATAATATGCGACACAATCTTTGTTTTGACAGGCCACATCACCACATCTAGTGCTTTGTGCAACGTAAGCAGACCAGTGTGCTCTAGCGAATTTCCACTCTCAACAAAAAAAAGCAAACAATATGTCATTTGTATGTGCCGTAAAATGTTTGAAATGCTTGTTAAAAGGTCCAATAATCAGTATTTTCCCTACCTGCCACTTGTTCTAATTAGTCTGATCGACAAATCCATGTCAGTTTCTGATAGCAGGTGCCACAGTGGGCCCAAACCCCACACATTATTTGTGTGGAGGAACTCCCTTTTCCAGAAATAGTTTTCAATCCTGTGCCAGACTATGGATATTACAAATGGAATTCTATAGGTTTAGTAGCTGCCTATAAATATTATACTTAAGCACAGATGCAGTGAGATGTACATCTTTGTGCTGCCATATTTCCTGTATGGTGTCACAAAATCTAGTGACCAATACTGCCATATCAGCTGTGGGTGGGGAAAGGGGATCTGCTCCGTCTTCATTTGAATACATTTAGAGCCACATTCGTAACACTCATAAAGATTCATAGTTTATACACAGTGGCAAGTATGAATAAGCCAATTTAAGTGTCTTCCCCTTCACTGGACTTCATGTAGGCCGCTGTACTTGGATATCCTCAAACGCACACAGGGGTTCTTAGAAAACCACAAGTAGTGGGCATTCATTACAAGCTTAATTTCTGCGAGGCCATCAGTGGATTTCTGGGCCCGTGATCTCATCGTGAACCTGAAAGAAGTGCTGTGACTGCACACCATGTTTGCTTTACTCTTTGAGGTGCATCAAGTACCCGATCAACAAACACGGTGCACATCACCCGTCTGCAGCTGTTTACGCGCTCAAAAGGCCAGAGAGGTGCACATTAGGGCCTTGCACCATATTAGGCACAAAAGTGCGCTTTCCCATGCACAGGTGCTGTGCGCTGGAACGCATAGCATACAGCGATAGAGTGGCAGGTTCATCTGTCACTCTATTAGTACACATGCAGCTCCCGCCCATTTACGCTAATACTGTTACAGAGGCTCCCAACACACTGACAACGTATGCACGGGTTCACCTCCAACCACTGTTTGGAAGGGGGCCTACACGAGAGGCACCAATGAAGATATAAGTGCCAAGGAAGAGTATGCTCGTCCTTTTTGCATATACCTGCATAATAGCCTGGCACTAAAGGGGTTAAAGACCCTTTTCCCCCAGTCCTCTCTGGAGATCTGCACTGGATGTGCGCCACCTCATGGGTGGCGCACATTCATCATGTTCCCACAAGGCCACTTTGCATGTCCACATGCGCAGGGGCAATATTGATTCTCTTATTTAAAAAATTGCGAGCTCCAGCAAATGCAAATCTAGCTAGCTAGTCTTTTGGCTGTAGCTCCTGAGATTCTATCCGGGGCTACAACCAAAAGATCAGGGTCTATAGCCCCCTTAGCCCCCCCCTAGCAACGCCCCTGTTGTAGCGCCTTGTATAATACCTGACTGTGGCTGCAGCAGGGCAAATAGCACAATGAGCGAGTTGTGCAGCACCCACAGCTTCCAGAGTAGATCCAAAAGCTGTTTTTTTGTAACTGTGGTTTCACTAAGTGTGCCCTAAACATCAACATAGTGAATGCAACAAACGACAACAAAAAAGTAATTCTGTTTTTGGAATATGATGGTAGCATGTTTTAACCCATTGGACATGAGTCGACACCCACATTTAAATAGGACTAGGAGAGGACGCACAATGAATCTAAATAATGCAGCCTAAGGGGTAAGGATAATTATTTCCCATCTTGTCAAGAGCTTTGTGCTGCTACTCTGTAGTTCTATGTGATTATATCGAAAATAATTAACCGATGGAGAATTCATCAAACCTTTTTTTCATGATCAATGTTGCTGCGATTACATGTGGGGGGAGACCACTGCAGCCCCTCTTTTAACCCTCTTACATTATTTATTCACCTAAACCCACCCTTATATATATTTGGGACAAAATCCGATCAAAAAAACTCGATGAATTCTCCTTTGATTAATTCTACTGCAGCAAAAACTCCTGTTACCGATTTTGTTCGTGATAGCTGAACCCCCAAGACTAACATTTGGATTGCCTCTAAGGGATTAGGGAATGGATCTCTGTGAAAAATCTACTTTGAACGTTGAACTTATTGGATCTACCTTGCCTATGGTGGATCATGACATTCTCCTGAGCCACCTACCTAACTCCATGCTTTTCAGCAAGAAAATGTCTGGTTTGCCTCTTTCATCTTCCCTGCTTATAAGATCTCCAAAGTTCAAACTGGGTTTATTCTTGTCTTCCAGCTGCCATATGCAGGGCCCCACAAGTTGACACTTGTTAGTTGAAATGTATAGTAACTTCCTCTGAGAAGAAATTCAAAAGACATGATGTTCTGCAATCTTTTAAGTTCACACTTCAGTGTGGGTATGTTTTAAAGCATATGCATGACAGCCAGAGTTGTCAGTAGAAATGGCTGTGCCCAACAGTATAATTACATAATGTATTTGTATTATACTTTGCTATTCCTGAGGTTTCAAGGTGTTTTATTGGTGGTACACGTTGGCACTTTCGTCTCGGGAGGATAGCTGAGGGGCAACGTGCTCGTCTTGGAAGCAAGGAAACACAGATCGACAAAGTTTCCCTCTGGGAATTAAGCATGTTATAAATAACCTATCATATCACTGATGCAGGGTAGATATCGCCCTGAAGAAGGACCTCAGTGGTCCGAAATGCACTGCCCACTGTCATCTGCCTGCGTGTTTTAATAAATCAAGCTATCATTTGACCACTAGAAGCATTGTCATATTGGAGTTTAACATGTTTCATTATGATTTCTTCTAAGAATGTGTTTGATAAGTAACATTGAAATGTGACAGTTTTGCCGCAGGTTAGTGCAGCCCACACCACGGGTAGTGTGCCCCGGACGTTCTTAGTTGTAACTTGAGTTTCTATTGCGGAACACTCCTTGAGGGATTTGCAATTACATCCCACGACATGAATAAACTTACAGTTAACGGATGTTTTGTTAAATACAAGTGGTGCCCACCCATATCCCAGCAAAGGCCATAAACGTACCCAACAAACCCGTAGTAACCCGCCCATGAGAATATGAGTGACATTTAGTTGTATGGCATACCACAGGAGAATATACACTTGTACACCAGGTGGGCAGAACATCAAAACCGTGCACAAAATGGAGCAAATTAATTTAACACTAATGTTGCTGCTGGCGGTAATACAAACAGGCTGTTTCATTCTCTATGTTTGCTGCATAACATGAACAGACATGTAGTAAAC
Source organism: Ambystoma mexicanum (assembly GCF_040938575.1). NCBI lineage: Eukaryota > Metazoa > Chordata > Amphibia > Caudata > Ambystomatidae > Ambystoma > Ambystoma mexicanum. Next base: position 925,488,026 of record NC_090937.1, on the reverse strand, counting down.
AGATTTCGTTCTATGTTATGCTGCAACATAGTACAACAAAGCCTGATTCATTGTTGTACTAGTGCAAAGTTTTGAGAAAATACGGATTGTGACAAAACTTGATTGCTCCATTATCAACGCATTTGCTCAATTATTAGCACTTGTGCAAATGTGAGATCATCTGGTACCAGTTTCATTTCACCTACCAGTGCAGTCCAGCTTGCACTGCCAGGGGAACCTCTTCCGAGGAAGAGTGCCAACCGCATCTCCAGACAATATGTATGCCACCTTAGGCATCAACAGCTTGGTGCAGTTGCTGTGGTAAATACATCAGTGATGCTTAGACTACATTCAGTCTGCAATACTCACCCAATCTGATTCGCACCGTCTCGTAGTTCCCAAACAATATCTACTGTATCGAGCTAGTGAGACCTAAACAATAAAAAAAATAAAAAGTAATGCAGAAGTAATCAATGACACTTTGAGAGATGTCTTTCTTTGAATTACAATTATACATGTTTTGAGGCTTAGAGAATGTCATGGTTCAAAGCATGTGACCAGGCTACTGAAGCACCAAGGATATCACTTTGCTTAGTGGGACAGGTTGCACAACTGCATGAAGACTTCACATTCTGCTTTTCCGCTATTTGCGTCCTCACCTGCACATCAGGCATGCTGTGGTATATTCAGCAACTGGCTGGGGTGCCATCATTGTACCCATATGCTAAACCTACTGTCATGGCCACGGGCCCCAGAACACAAAAACCACACCATCTAGTGATGGGGGGAATGGGTCTCTTGACTCACTTATGTTCCTTTGGGACCCATAAACACAGGGGCCCTGGCTGGACTCAGTCCTGGCGTCTTTAGCGCCAGGCTCATATAGAGATGTGAGCAGGAACACTTTATTTCAGTGCAGGAGTGCTTTTGCTTTATTTCAGTGCAGTAGTGCTTTTATTTTACAAGAACTTTCCAGGAGCTGAAAGCGTTTATTCCAGAGAACATCCTCATGTGCTGACTCATCGGGTATGGCTCCCTAGGCCTGGTCTTCATGTGCTGACTCATCGGGTGTAGCAGGGAGTGGCAGGCAGGCTGAACCTGGTGGGCGTGGATTCAGAAGCTCAGCTATATAAGCTGCTCCATCCTTAAAGCCGGTGTTTCGTGTTACTGTGCACTCGCGTGCAACGTGATGCTCACCGCCGCTTGGACCAGTTTACTTACCTTTGAAACCAGGCGTTCTCCTGCATACTCACCTCCAGGAAACCGGTGCTTCATGACTTCATCTGCAGACTCATCTCCTGACCTCCAGTGATCTTGATCCTGACGCCGCAGCACCGCGCTCCGCATCCATGAACTCAGACCCTGTGAAGAAGAATAAAGAAAAGGTTAGAAAATCCGTCCTAGGGCCGCGCCGCATTTGAACCCTGCACGCCCCCTAGTTAACAACTTACCAGCTACTGTACCGCTGCAGCTTCGTTCCTCATTCCCTCCGGCTGCCGCCTCGAGCTCCGCAGCTTCTGCCGGGCCGGCAACATCAGCTGCAAGGGAAGAACGCAAAAGACCAAACATCAAAATCGGAATGGACAGCAATACAACAAACTTTACAATACAACAAAAACAGACGAAGAAAGACAAAGGAACACTTACTTGAAGTATAGTGGCTTAGTCACAGCAGGACTGGAGTACCACGTGCAAGGCACCAGTGAAGGAACTCGGTCCAGATTATACAAGTGCCCCTGCCAGAAGCAGCAGGACGGAGTGCTCGTGAAAACTAATCAAGAGGTGAGCTTTCCAGGGACAGCGCATCCCACGGGTACCACAATATGGGATAAGGGGTCTGGAAGGGGATCAGGCGCACAAGCTGGCATACTCACGCCCCCTATTCTCCACAGAGGTGCAGTTCCGAGCAGCATCACCTATTACCACCAATCACCACATAAGCGCAGAGGGCGAAATTGGACCCGACCGACCTCACCCCCGGGAGGGCTGCAACCGTGCCCCAACGCCACCACAGAGACCAGGTGAGCGTAACACCTACCCATCACTACCAAGAGATATCCTTCGTAAGATGCGTGTCCTAACGTTCAATTCTTTTTGCCTCAAGGTTGTTGGAAACACCATCAGTGAGATTCATTTTTTCTACTTATTTTTCATAAAAAATGTAATAAAAACCTGCTTATTACAATCTAAAGTTTCACCAAAGGTGAATAAGAACTTACATGGCTTTGGCCAAGAGGTAGTGTAACACACTTTGCAAACCAAGTGTAATTGCATTAAGTAGCCGAAATGCAACCGAGCAACCCCAAGCCAATACACGAAAAGATCCAAAAAGAGGCCTATGTTTGGAAGCATATAAACATGCTTCTAATTCCACCCAATGAGAAGCACCTCTGCTTCCATTCAGCAAAAAACGTATTAAGCCATAATAGCTGCCATCTAGCATAGCTTATGGCAGCAGACTTCAAACTGTAGGACTGCCCCTCCGAGAGGACTGTTGGGTTGTCAGGGTCTCTCAAATGGAAGGATGCAAACTCCGGGTTGGAAACCAATAGCTTGTCTTTGATATGATATGATATGGCATTTATAACGCGCCTATACACAAGTGTTTCAAGGCGCTATGAGGCAAGGGATGGGGTGAACGGGGGAAGACAGAGACAACGATGTTACTAGGCCAGGTGACATTGAGATCGTACAAGTGCAGGGGGAGGTGGGAAAGGGCAAGTGCGGGGGTGGAGGGAGAGAGGGCAGTGCAGTACAAAGGATCAACAGTAATAGATAAATGCAATAAATAAAAATAATAGGAGAAAAGTGCGGCCAGCTAGTGGCAAGCGCAGGGTTAAGTGCATACGTCAAGTGTCAAGATCAGCCGTTTAGATAAACTGGCATTCACAATATTTCATTAGTGTCCGGTTTTTGTCACACATTGCGTTTGGCAATAGCATTTCGTTTTTGTGTGTTTCTCCTGTCCAACGTATTAATCTGCTAAGAAATAATATTCCAATGTTTTGATCCTTAAGTAGGCAATTACCGTGTACATGTTGAATTGACTTTTCAGCCCAATAGCATTTCATGAAATTCATGTAACTGGCAATATGAAATTGCTAAATGATTAATTCATTTAATATTCATTTTTAATTAAAATGCTCCCTGTGTCTGCCTCCTCTGATGGTTTATTAGAAATGTTGTCATGAAACAGTCAACCCCTTTTTTCACTTATTGGTTGCAATATAATAATAGCTATAATTATATCACTGTACTTTCTTTCACAGGTGGTGCCGCAAATTAACTTGCATGAATCACGCCAAATGGATGATACAAAATCTGCAATCTGACTATGCGCCCCATACTATATATTAACAAACTAGTGTATCCAATAGTCTAGCACTGTTGCATGATTTTATTTACTAGTACATTAGTATTTCTAACTTTGTAAACAATTTTGATAGCTTCTCTCCAAGATTTACAACATGGAACAGAGCAATGCTAATAGCATTTCAGGGTTATGTGTTTGGGCTACTGCTCAGAGAGGGTACTAATTTAGAAAATAGGTATACTATCCTGGTCTACCATTACCTGAGCTCTGGTTTATTTTGAGTTCATGGGTGTGATGCAATGATTACTACACTGCAGGAGTAGTTAGATGAGTAGTGGCTGGACCGACTACTTAGCCTTTTTTCACACTACAACAAACCAACAGTGGTTCCGATCATAAAGGTGAAACAGGCACAGTCAAGTGATATACCACCTTTGCCTTCTGTGGTAATGTGGGCCAGCGCAGGTTATGCTCGTAAGAGGGGTGGGAATGTGATAGCGGTAGCAATCCAAACAGCAATAGTACACGACTCCAAAATAAAGGAATCTCTAATCAAGCTTCTATAAAAACTATGTATACTTTAATTAACACAACAAAATGCAAGAACAACTGACTATAAAAGCATGAGAAAAAGCCACCGCTGTGGGCTGTGGGAGAAAAACACTGAAAAATGCAGAATGTAGAAGTAGCAAGCACTCTAGCAGGGTTAAAAGGCAAGAATTTGCAACAATGTCACTTTGTCAGATATATGCCTGGAAGGCAAAGGTGCAAATAGGTGGGTTAGACGTCACTTGGGTCCCAAAAGTGGACCAAGGGGCTGGTCCTGTCAACATTACTTTAATCTGTTCTTGGATGGTTCCAGGATAATATCCTTGCTGGTCAAACCGGGTTTGAAGGTGGTGTTTTGTGTTTGTTCAGGCATTGAGTTGGAGTCGAGTTGCATTCAAAGCGGCACCCCGCGTCGGTGAAAGGTGACAATCGAGGGGTGCAATTTGATGAGTCCACAATGGTTAGTTTGAAGGTGGAGCTAGTTGGAGACAATGTTTACCACTGAGCTGAGTCGACAAGTGATGCAATGCTTCCGTCGAGGACCTGAGTGGTTTGATGAAGAGATCCTGGTGGTTTGATGCATTGTTCGAAGAGGTGGTAGTTATAAGTTGTCCTCAGCAGTCCGCTGAAGTTAAAGATTAACAGGTGATATGCTCTGCTGGTACAATGCAGCATCAAGCTGGTTCGATGAATGCAAAACATTGGTTTGAAAAGGTTCGAAAGGGAGGCAGCACCATGGGTCCTGAACGGTAGAAAGGCATTCAACATTTGAGGATGGCTTGAAGTGGCAGAACGTAGGACTCCAGCTGCTTCGATTTCTTCTGGTGCTGCAATTCCCAATTCATGGGTTCAGGGACAAGATGAGTCTTTTGTCTCTGCTCTCCAAGTCTGAGATGACTAGCTTGCACCTGCAGGAGTCTTTCACCTACATAGAAGAGCCTGAGTACTGGTGCAGCTGGCAAAGAGTGCAGGTCTTGGTCCAACACCAGTCCGCCCAGTTTTTCCTGGTGATGGGCAGGGGACAGAGCTTGCCTCTGCCTTGGAACAACTGTCTTCTCTTCTGACAGAGGGCTTTGGAAAGGACTGTGCTCCCAACAGGGTCCAAACTAATTCTTCTGTCCATAAGGGTCCAAGATGAAACAAAGAAGGATTGGGATGGATTGGGAGACCCCTTCCTTATGAAGGCGAAAGGTCACAGGGGATTGGGTAAAAGCATGCCTACTTTAAAGAGTCCAGTCCCTGTTAAGGTAACACATGTCTTTTTCCTCCTGGCATCATACCCAAAGTGGAGGACAGTGTGGTAGCCCAGAGAAAACAAAGATGGGGACCCCTTCCTCCAGTCCCTTCTGCTCTGACTAACTATTCTACCTCTGCCCACTTCTGAAGCCTGCAACTTCAAAGGCCCGTTGATATGCAACCCCCTGGTGTGAGGCTGGCCCTTTCATCATGGGTGTGCATCATTGAGGTCTGGTTCCCAGAATCCTCTAGCCTAGAGTCTCTGTGCAGGAAAGGTTAAACCGAACCTCCCAAGTGATGAAAAAGCACAGCTTTCCTGCCTATTATCCTGCTGACTGAGACAGAGATATGCAGTCTGGCTGCGACTCCACATAGCCTTTCCATAACTGGCCAGATCTCACAGGTTTGAGATGAATCTGATACAAATCCAATATGGCTTTAATAATTATGTGTGCTAACAGTCGCCATACAAACCCCAGGTATGGCTTTTTTCTTAGAGTTTACCCTGCCGCCAGATAGATAGCAGGCTCAATTAATATGGCGTTTGGATTAAAGGTGCAGATACATGCAACCTCTGTCTGCAGAGATGTTGGTGTCACAGCAGCTGTCAAACAGGGCCCATGTGACTTTTGAACCTGCTCTGCGATATTGAAGAGCAGGAGCTGCATATCAGGAGACTGAGGCAACAGGGCATATTTGTTCACTTTGTTTTTTGTATGGTGCTTTTTGAAAGGGTGGTTCTGTTTAGCAGATCACCATTTCTGGGATGGATTACTTGCATAATGTTATCAATAAAAATCTCAAAGGTCAGGGCTTCCACATCCTTACCAAATAAGAATCCTTCACATTGGGTCCTTAGACCAATCCTCAAAACTCTGTGTGCAATGTAACTAAATTGAAAGGGTCATTTTTACCTTTCGCCAGCTACCCCTGCACTTGCGCCATCTGAATGATACAAGGCATAGTAAGATTGTTGTTTTGTCCTCCTTCTGTCTTCCCTTCCTTGTCTTGTTGCGTCTAGAAACATTCCCCCGGCCATGCCCATCTCCTCCCCTTCCCTCGCCCTCCCATTCTGGCTACCTCTTGTCTATCTATATATCTGCTTGGTCGTGGCTTTTAAAATGTCACGACCAAAAAGTCCACTTTTTAAAAAAAATGTAGGTCAAACAACTGCCGACCGACAATTGAAAATGTCAAAGTCACACTCTTGCTGTGCTATATTACGTCAGACAAACTATACTATATACTAGCTATCCCTGCGCAAATACCTCCCCTCACAAGCTCTTCGCTCCTCTACTTCTAACTCCCTCAGGGTCAGTTGTTTCTCAAAGAAACGAGCCGGGGTAGATCTCTGTCTTCGTCCGGGGCCTCCCTCTGGAACAGCCTCCCTGCCACTCTAAAACTTGAAGAGAACCATCTCCGGTTCTGAAAGCACCTCAAGACATTCCTCTTTTCATCTGCCTTTGCTCCCCCTCTCCCTTGCTGATCTGCTCTCTCTTTGCACTGTGCATCTGGCCACCCTCCATCCCCTTCGCCCAGGTACCTGCTCACCCTGCCACCCTTCTGCACTGCCTCCCAGCTACCCCTTGCACTGGGGGCTGTATCTGTACCCATACAGTCCCCCAAACCCAATTGTCTCCTTTTTATGCACTTATCAGACTTACGCAGTTCTGCTGCCGTAAACACAGCACTTGTCAGTTGCTGGCTGCACTACCCATGTTTATTGTTCCATTATCTATTTATTTGTATTTATTATTATTTATCTGTTTATCCACTGCTCTGCACTTTCAACTTCTCCCCCTTCCATGCACTTTTCCCCTTTCCCTTTCCTATGCACGTGCACAATCTCAATGTTACTGGGCCTACTAAGATCGCTATTTTTTTCTCCCCTGTACCCCTCCCTTGCCGCGCTCTGAAACACTTGTGTACGATACAAATAAAATATCAGATCATATCATATCATTTGAGAGTGTAAAATAATACCTCATTTTTGTTAAGATTAGTTTAGTGTATTGTCCCAATCCCAATGTGTCCATTCAGCACCAGTTGGCTAACCATGAGGAGAGCGCATGGCTTAAAGGACATGTAGCGCTTCTACAAACATTTCTAACTCATAATTTTTTATCTTCTGCAAAAACTTCCTGTCAAAAAAGCATGCTTCCATCTATCTTATTTTCAACATTTTTGTAAGAATTTTTCTTACGACTGTTGTAGTCGTTTTGCTTTCAGGTTCTTAGGAAGTGACATTTGAGAAGGTGAGAAAGTGCGTTCTGACTGCAGACCCATTCTGTTTTACCTCTGTTTGACCACAGCTGACAAACTCGATAGGCATCATCTTTTTACATTGTGACACATAGCAAACATCTGTGCAGTGGCGCAGGGAAGTCTTTCAGATTTCCAAAGGTTTAAATACCTTTGCTTGGATAAACTACTGTTTCCAAAAGCAGTAAAGTTAAATTGACTTTACTTGCAATTGTAACTTTCTAGACCAAGCACACACTATCTTACAATAGGGTGTTGGAGGGGTTACTTAGTATCCCCTTTGTCTAGTTCTCATGTAACATTTTTATGTTACACTTCCTCCAATTAATGGCGGGTGGCAGTGGTTTACTTTTAACTACCATTGGGAGTTTTTACCGCGGGCTGCGTACGCAGCTGCAGTAAAGCACCCATGGGTGCCCACGCCAAACCAGGTTTGGTAACTTTGCTCATTTTGTCTTTGGTGGGATTAACGGGTGAAGCCTGCCTCCGGCTCCAGTATGTCTGGCAGGGGCAGGAAGTGAGGGAGGTGCCCGAAACTCCCTGTTCTTAATCCCCTTGGTTACAGGAATGCACCCAAAGGTGATTGGCCGGCTGGCTGTCTGGAAAGGACATTCGCCCTGCTGTGTGATTGACAGCTAGGCTGGGCTGAATGGGAGAAACCTGCATAAAAGGCGAGGCTTTTTGGCTTGGAAGGCAGAGTCGACCACTGGACGAAGGAATCTGAAGAAGAACTTGGAAGAGACGCCTGCTGCAACTCCTGGACTGTTGGTTTGCCCTTTGAAGCCCTGCTGCTGTGCCGAAACCCCGAATTCGCCTCGACTAGAGAAGCCCTGCAAGGACGACTTCTCTCCTTGAGTTGGTGGGACCAATCAACTCCAAGTGAACTCGTTTGGACATCCTCTCGAAGCTGGCTGCACTCCACTGCTACTGCTGCTCGAACATTTCTAGGGAGATGAACATCAAATAAAGTGGATCGCTTTTAAGTCAGAACTGAGTGCTAGGAAGATCCTCCCAACTTCCCTGAGGTAGGACAGACCAAGTCTGAGCCCCCTCAACAGAGTGCTGGACCCCAGAAGAAAGGAAAGTCTGAAGTGGTAACCGAGAACCACAGTGTTGCTATTTGCTGTCAGACGCGAGGAGCTGAAACGCTGAAGTGCCACTGAATTGAAGTTTGACCTTTGCTGTTGCTGACCATCCCATTGTGTTGCAGGAGTCCCCAGAAGTCCTCCCTCTCGTCCCCACGACTGAGGCACAGGATCAAAAGCATCTGCTGAGCCACACAGGAACAGAAGCCAGCTGGAACCATTTCTTCTAACCAAAGGTACTGTACAGTCTAAGCGAACTTACCTCTTTCTTTTAGCCTTACTTGTTCTCAGTTGAGATCTGTCTTGGTTGCTCTTGTAGAGTTGCTTGCCTCTTCTACACCCCAGAAGCCTCCCAGCTTGTGGTCCTACTTTGATTCTACTTTTTCTACAAAGACTTCTAAAACATTTTGCAAGACTTTTACTTACCTGCAAGAAGTGCTTCAGCTCACCTAGAGTTTTGCCCAATTGACATTGGCTGGCCTGGCTCCCTTGACGACTGTTCTCTCCCCTGAATGTGTTTTTACCTTCCTTCTAGGAAAGGGTTAACTTACTTTGCATTGGGGGTTCAAACGTACTTACCTGCTTCAGAAAATGTGTGTGATCTCTTGTCTTATTCTGAAATCTCTTTACTTTAACACTCATCTCAGTATTGTTCTAAATGTACCAGTGATATATTAATGTCCACATTGACCTATCTATTTAGGTCATCTGAGGGAGTAGGACGTGTTTTTGTGCCTTCCCAAATGGGTACTTGCTGATTTAGAGAAACTAAGAGTGTGTATTTTTGAGTGTATCTGTGTGTTACTATTATATTGTCCCTTCTGAAGAAGGCTTATTCAAACCGACTGTTAAAAAAATTAATAATTGTTTAATCAAGAAACCTTGAGTGTAATGTTTATTGAGACCCTTGTCACTGTGAATCTCTGTGTATCCACCCTACTGCTCACATTGACCCCTCTTGAGATAAGCCTGCCTGTTCAGCCACACTACCAACCTCTGCAGTACAGACTTATACCAAAGGTTGGGTCCCCCAAGGTTGTTGTAGTGCACCGAAAGGGTACTGCACCAAATCTTGCCTAACAGAAATGAAATTCTGAAAATAACATGATTGCTGAACTCTACCTATACTAGCTGTCCAGGTTGGTTATGTGTTAATAGGAGCTTGTGTTACCAGGCATAACCTTCCTACTGCTATACCAAATACCCTGGAATCTCCCATAGTTGAATGTAGTTAACATAACTCACAGCATATTTTTAAAACTCCACAAAATGTCAGATTCTTTTCTATTTCCATAAACAAACCATGTCACTGATAATCACATGTTGGAAATTAGAAAGATTTTACTATTGCAGAGCAGCTGACTGAGACATAACTTCTGTATTGTCATACAGTGCCCCGCTTTTGGTACAGCCAGGGCCGGCCTTAGGGAACGGCAGGCGGGGCAACCGCCTGGGGTGCCATTAACCCCTCACCAAGCCAGCTCGGGGGAGTCTTTCAAGGGTGCCCGTGAACTGGCACAGTAGGAAAAGGCATGGCAGGCACCCTATTGTTAGGTGGGCTCACGGCAGTGGGGCGCAATTAATAGCACTAGGGTGCTGATGCTTTCCATCAGCACCCCATTGAGATGATTACCTCCCCGCTCTGACGCCGGAACGAGGTGCTTTTCACTGGAATAGGGCGCTCATGCATTCGCGTGAGAGCCATATTCCAGTGATTAACTCCCTGCTCAGGCGCCAGAGCGGGAAGTTAAAAATAAATTGGCTCCACCTTCCCCGGCCCTGCATTGACCTGGGGCATGTGTGAAGGCTGTGGGCGTCACATTTTTCTTAAACCACACGGGGAGCTGCCGCTGCTAAGGCCGGCACTGGGTGCAGCCAACACACTTCCGAAGTGACAACATCATTCTGTGATGCACAAGCTGCAAATGCTTCTTGTTTTCTCTCTAGCAAGCCCAAAATTGCCCCCTAAATATGCGTTGTCACATCACTGATGGCAGCAGGGCGAGGGCGATTTGCCCGGATTGTCAAAAGCGGCCCTTTTATTATTTACAAAATGTCCCGAACTCACAAAAGGCGCCAACAATTAAGAGGTAAAAAAATAGAGAATAAAGTACTGCTTTTGTACGTAACCTCGTCTGAACTACAGAGACATATGAGATAAAAGGGAGGGGTCTGCGTTCCATGTGTAATGTTCTGTCCTCAGGCAACGTACTACTACTCCCTTAACAACCAGTCCTTCGGTCTGGGATTTATGGGCACGTTTAGCTCCCAGGGGTGCAGAATCTCGCCCTGTGCCTCCAGCTCCAGCCTGCTAGTGTGACAGCCTCTTCATCCTCCTTTTCACGCACCTGCTCAACCACGCAGCACGTTGAGAGTGTGGCGTAGGCGACAAAGCGAAACAGCAGCAGGTGGGAAGAGAGAAGCTTTCCATACAGATAACTGCTGTGGCAGAAGAGAACCCCATTTCTTGAGCTATCCTTACATTCCTGTGCTTACGAATATCGGCATGGCCTATCCGAAGACGGGAGCGCGGATGATGTCATTATGAAGTGAACGGTGCATTCTTTAGAATGTGTTACAGTCTATTTTTGATTTAGATGACGCTGTCTTTCAATTATTTGATGTTTCAAGACAGGTGATTTGCAAATGTGGCAGAATTATTTATGCAAAATATCTTTCACCAATTATGTATGAATTCAAAACGGACGAGTGCAGTCAAAGGGCCTCATTACACGTAGTGCGGTAAGGGTTTACCGGTACCGGTAAGGGCACCGGTACCGGTAAACCCTTACTGCCTTACTATGAGGTCCCTTTGCGGGTTGGTACTTTAACGCCTGCTTTTTAGCAGGTGTTAAAAACCAACCCGCAAAGGGACCAGGGTGCTAATTACGGTACCGCAATTTGCGGCACCGTAATTAGCGCCTTCCCCATTCCCATAGAGCCCTATGGGACAAAAATGGGAATGGGGAAGGGCAATGGGGAAGGGGGAATTACCGCCCCGCCAACCTTGGAATAGTGCGGTAATTCCCCTTTCCTCCAAGGCGGTGCCGGTATTTTATCGGCATGGACCAAGGTGCTAATAGCACCTTGGTCCACCACCTACCGTGTGCCCCAAAACAGTGCAGTATCGGTTTTCCACTGTACTCACGTTTTTTTAATTATTTTTTTTTAACGCTGGAGTCATTTGAGGTGATTGGAAAGTGCGATTTACACAATCAAACATTATAAAAAAAACATCCCTTTATGAGGTTTACCACCTTCTAATGTAATAATGGAGCAATACTTTGAGCGTGGGGAAAGAATATGTTAGCTTTATACCTTATTTAAATAAGTCCACATCAACGTGCTGCATTTTGGCAATTCTCCCCATTGCAAAGTTTCGTAGCTATACGCTATGCGAGAGTAAGGGGGCACCCCAAGGGCGTGCATCATCACGAGTTGGCTGGTATGCCGGAGGTAACACTGCCGGGATACCGCCAGGACTATTAGCGGTACCGCCAACCTCCCCGGCGCAATTAGCTCTGGATCACAGGTTTGGCGCAAATGGTAATTCCCTATTCCCCATTGGGCCCATTCTGAAATTCCCCATTCCCCATTGGGCTCAATGGGGAATTTTCCGTGCTACTATCATTGGTGGTATAACCACGCAGTGATAGCGCTGAAAATTGGCAAATTCGCAGCAGATTTACCCCAGCTCAGAGCTGGGGGTAAATCCTGCCAAACCTGTGATTTGGCGGACCATTAAATGTGGTGGTAATAGCGTTACCGCCGCATTTAAGGGTTACCGCCAAACACGTAATGGGGAAGCATAGCGGAAATGTGATGCTGCTGCACAATGAGTGGGGTAGAGAGAGTAGAATTGAAGGGAGGTGCATTTTTCTATTTATTTTGCATTTTGTATTGCACACTTGTAAAATGACGCTTCACAGTACCGTGGCTGAAAGAAGGGAATGTAGGAGAAGGAAGGGAAAGGGCAGTGTGAAGGGGGGTCACAGCATTGATAACAAACCCAAGGATCTAGTTAGTTTATTAGATTTAACAGTACCATTCAATGGTGTACCCTGGGTAACAAAATCACAACGTAATAGATTTTTTATACATGAGGCAGCGGATACATGGGAGCCCCCAGAGGAACACACTATCAGTATGACGTGACTGTAGTAAACTGTTTCTTAAGGGAAGGCTCTGGGCTCCATCCTTAAATCCAGAGGGAGAGCACTCCAGATTTCAGCATCCATGGTGTCTAATCTTTTTATCTACCATTTATTTGTGTACATGTTTGAGCAGGCTAGTAGCGAGGCTAGAGCTGTGTATTCTTAGCTCTTGAAAGACTGTATGTTGGGTGAAGCACTTGAAAAAGGTAGAGATTTAGGTGGGACCACTATTGGAATCACTTTCCTGGTGATGTACAAAAACGTTTAGTTCAATGTGATATTGGGTGCACAGCCATTGATGGCTGTTGGGTATTTTTGTCTATTTCTGTCTAGTGTAGTGGTTTAAACTGGTAGAGAGTCCTTTGGGCCCTGGTATCACTGCAAGTACCATTGCCTCGGGAGATACCAAAGAAATGCATGCTGCAAGAATTATTGTCATGAAGAACTGTGCAAAGTACGATTCACTGCATTCCTCTGTCTTTCAATGCTCAGCGAGCGTCAGGTGCAATGTGGGAGGGAAGAGGGTTTTCAGCTATCTGTTACTGTAGAATAGTACATCTCCAGTCCAGAAGTCTAAAGAGACTGAAGGCATGATATGCAAGCCCTTTTTAAAACCATGAATGCATCTGGATTGAAAGGAATACATATTTAAGGAAAGGCCCACTCACACACACACACAAACACACGCACACACACAAACACATATGATATTATATGATATGATACAGCATTTATAACGCACCTATACACAAGTGTTTCAAGGTGCGATGAGGCAAGGGAGGGGAAACAGAGGGAAGAAAGACAACTATCCTACTAGGCCAGGTGACATTGAGATCGTGCAAGTGCAGGGGAGGGGGGAAGGGTAAATGTGCGGGGGGGAGGGGGTAGTGCAGTACATAGGATAACAGTAAAAAAAATAAAGACAATAAATAAAAGTGCGGCCACCTGGTGCCAAGTGTAAGGGTAAGCGCAAACATCAGGGATCAAGCGCTAGTAGGGGCTGTAGGGAGACAGAGACAGTCCCCGAGTGTGAGGGTTCCCAGGGGGCAGTGCAGGTGTGCAACTGGCGGGGGACCTGAGCCCGACATCAGAGGGTAGCCAGGTAACCAGTGAAGTTTCAGATTCAGCCAGGAGATCAGCAGGGGAGAGAAAGCAGAAGCAAAGAGGAAGGTCTTTAGGTGCTTCTGGAACTGGAGATGTTTCTCCTCAAGTTTCAGAGAGGCAGGGAGGCTGTTCCAGAGATAGGCTCCAGCCGAAGAAAGAGATCTATCAACAACTCGTTGCTTGGAGAAGCGACTAACCCTGAGGGAGTCGGAGGGGGATGAGCAAAGAGCTTGATAAGGAATATATTTAGGAAGAGAGAGTTGAAGGTATTGATGTCCCAGGCCCCAGAAGGCCTTGTGGACAATGCAGAGGGTTTTGAACTTAATCCTCGCCACCACTGGGAGCCAATGCAGAGATTTCAGTGCTGGAAAGATACGATCCCTGGGCTTGAGGCCAAGGAAAAGACTTCCAGTCCTGTTTTGGATGAGTTACAGAGGGCGGAGAGTAGAGGCAGGCAGATTTAGAAAGAGGCTGTTGCAGTAGTTGAGCCTAGAGAGAACTAGAGATCTGGAGACAGTGAGCTTCTGGGGGAAGGAGAGGAAAGGAAGAATACCTCTGAGGAGGTGCAGCTAGAAGTGTGACTTCTTTGAGACATCAGAGATGTGAGGAGAGAAGGAAAGTGTGGAGTCGAAGATGACCCTTAGGTTTTTAGCCTCACAGGTGGGAGCAGGAAGAGGGCCAAGAGAGGCCGGCCAGAGAGTGACAGGAAAAGAGGGAGCAGGTGTGCAGATGAGGAGAATCTCGGTCTTACTGGCATTAAGGCAGAGATCAGAGGCAGAGAGAACATACTCGCACACTGATAAATGAAAAGAAGCAAAGCCAGGTTTGATGAAAGTTACATACACATGTCTATAGAGAACTGCACCCATATATTCATAAAATGCAGGAAATGTGGGTTCAGAACAGAACATTTAGATTCCCGAGAACATTAAGTCTGGGGTTACAACAGGTAGTGTCTTGTGTTGCCAGTCCAGGGCTGACACAAGCCTCTTTATCACATCCAATTGGAAATTGAGACTTACAGAGATGGCAGATATTTGAGGGGAGAAGGAGAGGTGTTGGTCTGATATTATACAAAGATTCTAAGTTTAGACACCCTGGGAGTCTTAGTCATGTTTCATCATTGCATATGTTGAACAGGGGGTCTATAAATACAGCAAGAGAGTTTGAAATCGAACAACCAAGGTGATGAGCATGAGACTTGGGGGTTCGCTGCATGGCTCAGTTGTGCATTTTAAAAGAAATGGTCCCAGATTAAATTGTGCCCTGCAGTCTGTTAGGAAGGGGGTTAGCAATTTCAAGGCAGTTCCTTCAATAGTTAGGCAGGCTTGGAGGTGGTTATGAAGATTTTTTGGTGTGCTATGTCATATGCTGCAATGAGGGTAGGAGGCTTATTGCGGCGGGTAGATTATGACCCGTGTTTTCCAGTATCCATTCCCTGGTGTCTATTAGAGCAGTGTCTCTACTCTTCCCTGGGCAAATGCCAGATTGTTTGCCATGGAACAGAAAATTGGATTTACTGAACATTTGGAGTTTTGTTATCCATCTTGCAAGGATTTT
Source organism: Ambystoma mexicanum (assembly GCF_040938575.1). Classification (NCBI taxonomy): domain Eukaryota; kingdom Metazoa; phylum Chordata; class Amphibia; order Caudata; family Ambystomatidae; genus Ambystoma; species Ambystoma mexicanum. Next base: position 925,472,784 of record NC_090937.1, on the reverse strand, counting down.
TGCAACAAAATGGAAGTTGGTACATTGGAGTTATTTAGCCAGATGAGAAAATCTGCATTAATTGTTTCTTTAAAAGAGGTGTCATCCATTGTGATTTAAGGGGTTCTGGCAGAGTGCAGAATGCCAGGGAGGCAACACTTATATCTGCATTTTTGGGGCAACAAAGGAATCACACAGAAATTTTTACTAGGTGAGTTGAGCAAGCCAATATATGAGTTTTGAGTGTGTTCATACTGTTGTAAACATTTCCAATGTCTAATTGTAGAACTGGTGTACATTCAGCAAAGAATACAGTCAGACTGGGATCCCGAATAGAAAGGTGAGTTTCCTTCGAGGTGGATTGGATTGCTAATTTGATGTCTTCCATATTTATTTCAACAACAAATCCAGCTTGTTTTGTGAGCTTATCAGTGAAAGAATCTTTTCATGGTTTAGTGTATTCTTTGCAGATATGGATGATCCCTCTTTGTATCTATTTGCCATTTTGGATATATCGTAGTAGGCAAGAGTTATTTTTCTTGTGGATCATGCTATTGGGATCTATGTGATATTAACGAAAACCATAACACTGAATCACACACAAGTGATTCAATATTTTTTTAAGGCATTTTAGGGCTTGTGCAATTATATAATCAAACTCCAGTCCTAGTATATTTGGGGAAAGTGCTGCTTAGTGCCTTTAAAAAAATATCAAATCACATTCAATGTCATTCAGTGTAATGGTTTTTGTTAAGGTCACTGGATACCATCTAGCCTCTGGCATGGTATAGACAGTCAATCTGTCTTTCATAAAAGTGAAATTTTAGGTGACTAAAGCAGTCAACATGTGGTCTTGTGTGTGAATGCGGATATGTATCACTTGATGAAAACCAAGGTGGATCATATTATCCAGATGTGCAAGAGCATGGATATTATGTGATAAGTCCAGCCAAGAAATGTGATCTCTTAGTGCTATTCTTTTGTTTTCTGTGTTGGCTATGGCTGATGCCAACTCCATGTTTTTAGAGAATAAACACTAGGGTCATGACATGGGGAGCAGTAAGCTTTGAGAAAAGTTCATGCTTGTGCTTGATTGATGGTGATTTAATATCATGGGTTCAAATGATGAGTATGTGTTGTCATCCATCAAAGAAATCATACGTTCAATTTGAGAAAGCCATGCATATGCTCCTCCTGTCTTGTTGGCATGATTTTTTTTACACGTGGATTTGTAATTAAAGTAGGAGGGGATGAGAGAGAATCTTGGGTGAGTAAATCTTGTACTTGCTAGTGTTGTAGGCTGGATGTACCCATTTATGTGTCTGGGAGTGTTAGTTTACATACCCGTTTTTTAGGTATTAATGCCCCCAAAAAGGCCCACGAGTGAAATGTCGGGTCTTGAAAATGATAAGAAAAGTCTCTAAGGCTTTCCTTTTTGTATCAGGAGCAGACCATTCACATAGACCCAAATCGAGTTTTGAATGGATTTAGCAAGGATTCCATCTTGGTAGAGTTCAATACTAGAACTATAGATGTCTTTACTAAAATAGGACAGCGTCAAGTGTCTGTAAAGAGTTGATTAGGGTATTGGAGCAGTATGCTGGTCTCCTATATTTTTTCCTTTTGGTAATGGAAGAAGATAGGTAAGACCCATCCATGCTTTTCTGAGGATTGAGTCTCTAAGTTTGATCATGGTGGGGCAAATGTTAGTCCTGTGAGACCCTTAGAAGTTGCTTGAGAGAGACTTGAGTAGGTAGAGAGGAGAAATGGTACTTGGTAATTGGATAAATCATGCATCATTTAAAGAGAGTGGGAGCTAGGCTGAAGTTCGAAGAGTGGAGATGAGATGATGTAGATGTGTGGGTCCCTAACACACAGGTAAGAGCTTATCTAAGATAGCAAATCACATAACACATCAAAGGCATTTTGCTGTTTTCAGAGGTCAAGATGTGGTAAATGGCAAGCATCTGGCTATTGGGGAATGAAGACCCTGATGAACAAACAGACATCAAAGACATGTAGACAGTGGCCTTTCACCAGGCAACCTGGGGGAGGTTACCCTGTTGCTATGAAAATATAGGAAACGTAGGGCCTGATCTCATGGGTGAAATGGCCCAATGCGTGTCCCCTGTCTACCATGGAACTGATCTAAATTAAAGGATGACAATCTGGCATTAGGTTTCTCTAAGGAATCTCCTAGGTAGGCCGGAACCAAGGTGGAGAAGCACTGGCATTTTCCCATTCCCCACCAACAAACACCCAGCCTCTGAGCTCTTTCATGGTGCAGCTGGCAGAGCTCTGCTTGCTGATGGAGTCCAGGCAAGTATCAGAAGCAGGCAAGGTCATGATACAAAATAAGAGGTGGGAAAGAAGGAGCTCTCCCTGATCATGTTGGCAGACTAGCCCAGTAGATATCCCCTGCTTGCTCTGGACCCAGATGTCAGTGGGAAGAAGTTGCAATCTCACAGCCAGCACTGGAGGTCAACAGGGAATCTTGCTAGTAGGGAGCTGACAAAATGGAGGGGTGCCATGATTTTCCCTGCTTCTGCTAACAAACGTCTTCTGGAGCGCTTGGTTCTTTGATACTGCAACCGGCAGAGCTCCCCTTTATGATGCAGTGCTGGCCGGTACATACAGTGCACATTTACCATTAGACAATGGTGCCTCGATTACTCACCCATAATCTTCGTTATAAAGAATACAACTCTTCCTCATCCCAGTCTTAACAGTATGATTTGATTTTATATTTCTATCTCTTTCTAGGTTTTATTATTTGTCTTTGCTATGTATCACTGTTACCAATGTTCATGTTGTTATTGTTTTGATTGACTGTTGTTGCTATGTCCACATTTTGTATTCATAAGTTATTTGTACGACACAAACATACCTGTGGGTCAAGATATGGTTTAAACATTTTATGAATAAAAAACATATGAGCTCCGAATACCATATAATCGGACATATAGTGCTAGCCATTTAACTTGTAAATAGCGGCATGGCGATAATAGCATCCCATCACAAGGTAGGCGGACATGGCAATAGCGGCATGGAAAAGACCCCAAAACACCCTACCGGCATGGCGCTAATACCGGCATCGCGAACCACCCATTAAGAGACCTGAGCAGTGTGTCCACCTGCCACAGGTGGACACATCCAGCACAGGTGTAGGCGATGGAGACTGTGGCAGCACAAAAGGGCACACCACACCCCTTCCCACACAAAAATGCATCCAATACTGCCCACATTACATGGGCTGGAGGATATGATTGCAGTGCGGCAGCATCAACAACAGGCAGCACAGAGGAGACGCAGGAGGAGTATGAGTAGGAGTAGGGCAAGACAGGCGCCGCAAGCACCAGCAGGGCACCCAGAAATACCACAGAACCAGCAGGATGAGGACAAGAAAATTGCACATAGCCGTACCAGCGCTGTGATGGACCAGGCATCTGGCCTCTACAACACACAGCACCGGTCCCTAAGCGTGCCGGGCGAAGCCCTCCTGTATGGCCATGACAAAGTGCCGAAGACAACCATGGCATGTGTGATGCGGGACTAAATTTACATCAGACGGAATGTGCCTATGCCACCTGACATGCAAGCGCAAGATGAGGATGATGTGGATGGTGATGAGGATGGCCGAAAAGGCCCACAGGGACATGCAAGTGGCAATGTCCAGGAGGGATACGATGTGCGTCAGCATCTGATGTATCAGATTCCATGACATCCAAGGTATGACCATTATGCATAAAGATGGGTATTACTGCCTTGATACATGTGGTCAGTCCCACAAAGAATCATCTCCCCAATACAGTACACAAACACAATGATGAATACCAAGCCAGTGTAAAGTTATCAACAGCGTATTGTGAACAAAAGACAACAATAAGTGCATGGCCCCAACTGTGAAAACACCCCTACCCCCCTTCCCACACAACACTCCCAAAAACACCTCTACCCCCCTTCCCCCCTCCCCCCACAACACTCCCAAAAACACCCCTACCCCCCTCCCCCCACAACACTCCCATGTGACCCTCATGGTGTGAACGTGTCCTTCTCAACATGTTGCACCTAGTCCTTACCCTAATTGTCACTTCCTGCCCCGCCATTTGGTGGTTGTGATGTGGTGCGCCTCAGGTTGCGCAGAGACCGGCGTAGGGGACTAGTTTGCTGGGAACTCCCAGAGGAGGTGGTGGCCGGTTCATCCTGGGTTGTGAGTGGGCATCGGCGCTCAATTGTATATGCTATACGGTCCATGGCCTGCCTGAGTTGGCCCATTTCGTTGCAGATCCTGTCGGTGCATGCCTCCATGCCCTCCCTTGTCTGCTGTGCAAAAATACCGTGGTCCTCCCTCAGACGGCCTACCTCAGCCACATGCTGCCCTACTAGGCCAGTGATCTCCATCTGCCTCTGAATGATGGCTGTGAGGTCATGTTGCATGGTGGGTGCTGATGGGGTGGCTGATGCGCCTTGTTCCCTGGCACTGGCCTCAGGTGAGAATACCTGGGGGCTCCATGACCCTTCAAGGGTGGGGGTGGATGACCCTCCTTGGCTACCCAGACCTGTAGACAACCTCGGGCTTGCCAGTATGGAGCGTGTTGGTCTGGGGCTCTGGTTAGATCCACAATGCCAGGTGCCTCCTCTTCATCCGAAAGTGGGGCAGTGGCTGCTGCCTCACCCGTTGAACTTGTGGCAGCAGAGTGCATTCCCTCAATGCTGCCTTCACTTGCTGGGAGACACACTCCCGTGGGTGCCGCGACGGCAGCAGGCATGGCCTCTGGCTGTGTTGAACTGGTGCCCCTGCTGCCTTTGTCCCTCTGGTCATGGTCACTCCTCCTGGTTCCCCTTGAGGATGCGGCGGTGTCCCCTGTGGCATCTCTCCTGGCTTTTTTGCTGGATGTGGGAGCAGGTGTCGCAGTGCGTGGCTCATCAGTTTCTGTGTGTGATCCTGTAGGGGTGAGAAATGGGGATATTCATCATTCATGGGTCGACCTGCCTTATGCTGAATGATTACGTCATGATGCTCTATGCATTTGGGGCTCTTTAGTGTGGATGCAGGTAATGGGGATGTTGGGTGGGTCATGCATAAATGGATCTGGGTTGAACGGATATGTGGTGACGCATGCATGTCTGTTGGTGGCTGGATCCACGACATTCATATGGACACATGATTGGGGGGCCCATCACACTTCACTGTGCATTGTTGGATGCATACACTCACCTCCATCGGACGAAGTGGGCACGCCATGCTCCATTTCTCCTACTCCCTCTATGCATTCCACTCCGATTGTGGATGCACAGGTCTCTTCCCACTCACGGAGCTTAATAGGCGATTCGCTGCCTCCTCCTGTGCCTGTAGCCAGGTTGCGGTTTACAGCCAGGATGTTCCTCACACGTAGCCGGAGGTCGTCCCACCTCTTGCGGCAGTCATTAACTGTGCGGGTGGTGGTGCCTACCGCGCTGACCTTGGTGGCTACCTCTGCCCAGATGGCCTTCTTCTTCAGGACGGCCTCCCGCCGCATGTTGTTGCAGAAGACCACCTGTGCAATTGCCGCCAGTGTCTCAGTCAGCATTACAAGCTCCTCCTTGCAGAATTTCTCCTTGCATTGCCGCTCTGTAGATTTTTTCACGGCCTTGGGCATCTTTAGGCTGTCCTGGAAGGAGTTTTGTTCGGGTTTCCTGGTAAGGTGTCCTGGATGAGGAGGATGGCAATGGATTGTGTTTTTAAAGATGGCCGCCGTGCTCTTTCCCGTTCCTGTGCGATGATGCTATTTCCGGTTCCGCTAATGGCGATGACCGCTAATGGCGGTGACCGCTATTTGCATGTGGCGGCAGGTCGGAAGTGCTATCAGCGCTTTCGACAATGCCGTTAAGGGACTTTTTCTGGACTTTTGCGGCATGGCGGTATGGTCATTACCGGCATGGCGCTATGCTCGTGCCCGCAATCTTGTAATGACACGCAATTGGCGGCCTCTTGCGAGGGCGGACACGCTAATTGCGCCATGCCGGTAATTGCCAATTTTTACCGCACAACGTGTAATGAGGCCCATTGAGTTTTACACAAATTAGATCCTAAATAAGAAAGTACATTTCTACTTTACATTTGATTTTAAAATACAAATATTCATTTCATATACACATAAAAAGTGAATGTCCATGTCCTTCTCCCCTGTAGTCCGTACAAAGTCATTATTTCACCATGATTAAGCATAGCCTCGTTCTGTTTCCGTAGGCAGCCCCATAGGCGTTTACCCAATTGGACCAATTTACACCATACTGCCAGATCACAGATCAGATCCATTTCCAAATTATATGGAATTCTGACTTATTTAGATTATGCACTGGCTGCTTGTGTGTGGTTCTAATCTAGGAACCATCTCACAATTCAGTCTGTGTGGGTCAATAGTTCCTTGACAGTCAGCCTTACCCGATACAGGGCCACCTGGGAGGAAGTAGAGGTCGTATTTAGGCAACAGTCCCAAAAATATTTGGACTTAAAAGGCTTGTATCAATGGCCCAACCCGCCCAGGATGCACATGCATACAGGACCCAAATTCACGCACTCTGTAAGTACTTGTTTGGCTGTTTCCCTTTGTTGCTGGAGCCCACAAATGTGACAGTACCGTACCTTGATGCCCAAGCCGAGATGAGGTCCGTGGACAGCGAGCAGCAACAAAAATCATCTCAGTTCAGGGTCTGGACATAATAATAAATATGGCTGCGTCTTCCTCTATAGGTGTGTTACACTAGCTAATGCATCATAGCACTTTAGGTAAGCTTGGTGGGAATAGTTATTGTACCAGTACCAACTGTTGAGTTTTTTTTCCAAACGTGGATCTCATAGTACAGTGATGACTCACAGCCCCGAAGGTCGGTTGCCACCCAATCATTTTAAATAAGTCCTTGTTCAAGACTGCAAAGTTTTTGCCCTTTGCCACTGCCTCTTCAACACTATGTTCACCAAGAGTTGTCAACAACTTACACTTGGGGGTGGTCAGTGATTTTATGTACAGCCACCCTTTAGCTCTAAGTGCCATTACCCGTAGTGAAGTTAGATCCTATTCCAGGCGTACAAGGTGTATACGGCAAGTGGGGCGCAAACCTAATAGACTACGCCAGAAAAAGCCCTCTATCCGATCCAACCACGACAAGTCCTTTATTGCAAGAGCATCTAACCCATAAAGTGTTGCTGGGCAAAAGCATTGTTTATAAAGTATGATAATTCCTGCGAATAAGAACCGTGCCTGTTCTTTTACCACTTTCCGCATTTGATGGGTAAACTGTTTAGACTTTCGGATCTTGTCCGCGATTGCGTTGTCGTAACCTGATGTGCCTAACTCCAGTCCCAAGTACTAGTAAATTGCTATGTAGTTTATTGGGCCCAGGTCAGTGGATAGTTTCACTATATTAAACTTTTTATTTGCAATTAGCATAGTATACGTTTTATATAGGTTCATAGGCATCTGGTGTTCTGCCGCAAAGATTGATAATTCATTTAGCATCTTCTTCATACCTGTGATTGTCCAGTTGAACATTACTAAGTCGTCTGCGTATAGCATAGGGCTATCGGACAGCTACCCATCTTTGGCAGACAATTTGCACTACTCAATAAGCGTTGGCTAAAGTCGGCTATATACAAGTTAAACATCAGGGGAGCCAATACACATCCTTGCTTGACTCCTCTGTTGACTTGCACAGATGAAGAGAACACACCCTCATTGTGCAAACGAACTTGCACCCAATTCTCAGTATGCCGTTCTATAAGTATTTGTAACAGCCATTGTGGGCAGCTGAGCTTGCTGAGTTTAGCCCATTAAATGTTTCTATTAATTTGATTGAATACTGATTTATAGTCAACTCACGTGGCATATAGTGTTGGGCCGTTTTTGCTGCATGCACCCTGCATTAAGTAGCTTGCTATTTCTTCATTAGCCAATCCTCACTGCCTGGAGGAGGAAGCCGGGCCCCTCCACCAAGTCCCGCAACTAAGGTTCCTGTCTTTCCTGATACTGCATTGCATCGACTGGAGGCAGGCAGTGCAGAAGGCTTGAGTACTACTCTCTCTCCCATATTTCACTGGCGGACACTGCAGGAGCAGCATGTCTTGAGCACAAGGACATCATCAGAGCAAAGCCCTGCTGGGCTATGTTATGCTGATGAAGAATATTGAATTTAGAGGGAAAAAAGAGGAAATCGCTGCAAGTGCACCATGGGCACCTTTTTACTGCTGGAGTTCTCTCCATTACTCCTCCGTGATGCACGCTTGTGCTGATGGTGCTGTTGTGGGGGTATCATTTCAGCAGTAGCTACCTGGCCATTGAAAGATTAATAGAAATTGGGCCTCATTACGACTCAGGCGGTAAGGGTTTTACGGCGGCGTAAACAGCGCCGACCCTTACCGCCTGATTCCGAGGTCCCTTAGCGCCATGGAGCTTTTAACACCTGCTTTTAGCAGGTGTTAAAATCCATGGCGCTAAGGGACCTTGATGTTAATTACGCCACCGTAATTTACGGTGGCGTAATTAACGCCTTCCCCACTCCCATTATGCCCTATGGGGCAAAATGGGAATGGGGAAGGGAAAATGGGAAAATGGGGATTTACCGCCCCGCCAAGGTTGGAATGGGGCGGTAAATCCGCCAACCACCATGGCGTAAACATAGTTTACGCCATGGTGGTAAAGTCACGGCCCAGGCGGTAACTTACCGCCTGGGTCGTAATGAGGCCCATTGTATGCTCCAAAATGGCTGTTGCATCATAGTACTATGGAGTCACCCACAGCCAAGGCAGGTGCTCCCCTCGGAAATGGCCGCATTTTCGGTCGTCGCAGTGATCACATAGATCCCTTCCCTCTGATTGGCTGGCTATTTCATCATTAGCCAATCCTCACCACCGGCAGGCGGAAGCCGGCTCCCTCCACCCTGGTCCCGTAACTAAGGCACCTGTCTGTGTCTGTCCAGGCCGAGGAGGGCTAAGAGGGACCCCACCTTCTTTCCCCTTTTCACAAACTACAAAGTGGCCTCCCGATGTAGCCAGTACCCTAATGAACCTGAGCCCCTGCACCTCCATGCTCTCTGCAGATCGAGAAGGGTGTGATGACTAAACTTTCCACTGCCTCCTCCTCTAACAAACTCTGAACCAGATTCAAAATGTGCCTATCTCACTCTGTCTTCCTTGACTCACCCATCCTACCTCTTCTGCATTGCATTTTGATCCTTGTTTGATTTTCAAATCTTGCGGTGTGTGTTTTTAACATCTTGCACCCCACTTTTGCATTGCATTTTATGCCCCTTGTTTGATTTTCAAATCTAGGGGGGGGTGTTTTAGCATCCTGCAGCCCACTGTTGCATTGCATTTGTGCCCATTGTTTGATTTTTGAATCTAGGGGTGTATGTTTTTAACATCTTGCACCCCACTTTTGCTTTAAATTTTTGCCCCTTGTTTGATTTTCGAATCTATGGTGTGCATGTTTAACATCTTGCACCCCACTTTTGCATTGCATTTTGTGCCCCTTATTGATTTTCGAATCTAGGTGTGTATCTTTTTAACATCTTGCACCCCACTTTTGCATTGCATTTTGTGCCCCTTGTTTCATTTTAGAATCTAGGTATGTGTCTTTTTAACAATATGCACCACACTTTTTCATTGCATTTTGTGCCCCTCTTGTAACTACTCGGCAACTTGGTCACTTTGGGCTAGGACTGTGCAGTGCGCCACTCCTCCATCCTCAACTATCCTCTGCCACCCTGATGGCACTCACCATCTCTCCTATCTTCTGTAACTGCTACACTATCACCTACCCTCCCTTTCTTAAGAATTCTGGAAGAAAAAAGCACAAAAAAGACATCCTGACCTCCAACCCTGACCTACCAATCGCAGACACCTATGTCAGTGCAACTTCCAGACAGGTCTTCACTAATATCCTCTTCTGTATAGTCTACCCTGATCTATGGACTCCTCATCTCATCACTACTCTCTCTCTCCTTTCACATCCTCTCCCAATAATGGTGGCACCAACTGGGAAGTCCTCTTGGCGGGTTTCTCATCATCTCGATGTATCATTAATGTCTACCTCACTGGCACTATCCTTGTTAAGGGTCCTCAACCCAACCTCCTTCCCTTTGACTGGCACCTGCCAGCCCTCCTTAACTTCCTTTCCACATCTGCTTCTCCCCCACCAACTCTCTCTGTCCTTCCCCCTCCTACTGGTGTGCTACGCCCTTATACCACTCTTCGGAAAACCTTCAATGGTTCAACACTCGGCCGACATCTGTCTCCTTCTTAAAGACTATGACCTCAACATCCTTGCTCATACCGAGACGTGGTTCAATGCCAGCTCAGTCACTACTTTGACTCCCTTTGCCCCAATGGCCACAAGAGAATTTCCTTGCCCTGCCCTAACTGTGCTGGAGGTGTGGTTGCCTTGATTTCCCCTGAGTGGGTCCTTTCCTCCTTCATACCCAACCAGGCTTACTCTTCCTTTGAGAGCCTGGTTTGCAAGTTGGTCATCTCTCTCTCCTCCTCTTTGACCATTGCCGCTATCTCGAGGCCTCATGGCTCTACCACCTTCTTCCTCTCTGAATGTACTGATTACTGCTCCTCTCTCCTCTCAACCACCTCTAACCTCCTTCTCTTGGGTGATTTCAACATTCATCTGGACTCCTCTATCACAGCATTCACTAATTTCTGTTACCTTTGCACTTCATTATTCATCTCTGTGGGATGTTTCAACCCACTAGTCCAGGCCCTGCAACATTCCTGTGCATTGCTTGCATCAGGAACATCAGAATGTCTGCCGGAAAGCATGCTGCTCGCTAAAAATCACCCAAAAGCGTGCAGTAAAAATCCGAAAAATGGGCCGCCATCCACTTTTGCCTATCTCAGTGTTAACAAAGGAGACCACTGCCAAAACCCATCATTTGGCTGCCTACAAAGCAAGGCTTATTGCAAAAGAAACACAGAGCTGTGTGAAAATCCATTTTTCTTGGTTGTCAAATTTGCAAAAATCATGGCTAACTAACCACACAAAAGACCCAACCTCCTTGTTGGGTGTTAAACATCATTCTACTTCAAGAATCCACATAAATACAATGTCCATAGAAGTACACTTATCAGAAGAAAATCCACATTGAAGATTGCTTGCTTGGAAAAATATATCAAAAATGGGTGCAATGCCGTTACTCACCTCTGTCAGAAGCTGGCGATTTCTAAAACCGGTCATGTGTAAAGTTGGACATTGAACTCAAAGTATGCCAAAGAAAGACTTGCTATCAGAAGCCTAAGAGGTGGAGACAATTCAAAACTATATTTTATAAAGGCTTGAATTAAGAAATTGGTTGATGCAGTTGTTAAAAATGTAATTTATATTTTAGGACAAGACAATTTCAGACAATGTGTTTAAAAGTTAAAGTTTCCCATACTGGGCTTCAAACACATTCCACACCTCCTCCCAAACAAAGGAATCTGTTCCCCTGTGCTCTGCTGAGTATCTGACAGGCAAGTGTGAAAGGAAATGGGAGGGGACTCTGGCAGGTTGCTCTGAGTGTAGACAAAGGACTCCATTGAGCTGAATGAAAATTCTAATTCGGGTGTGACTGACATCAGCTGCCCTGGCAGGAAGAAGGCCATGTGACTCTCTGACTCAGCCAAGCTTGTAGGCGGGCCAGACTGGAAATGTGGATTGGAAACTAAAGTAACTGTATGTTTGGGAAAAGACTTATAAAATATTGTGCCGAACTGACAAAAATATGAAACTTAGAGATTATTAAAATGAAAAATTCACTCACAGTGAAAAACTAATTTGGAATCTGTGCGACATTCAGAGACTGAACCACAACATTTTAATATTGTAGCTATTGTGATTATGCTAGGAACATGAAAAATTACAGGAATATGCCCAGAGGGTATGTGCATGTATGTATAAAAAATTGTACAGATCCAAAAATGTGTAACTAACCAAAAGCGCGAACATTTTTCATTTATGAACCAAAACTCGTAGGAAGATAGGATTTGGACAGAAACATACCTTAGCCAATTTGTCATGTAATTATGTATTATTAACAAGTTGTGCATATTGAAAATACGTTTTTTGGGAAAAATAGATTTTCTGGGTAAAAGCAAAGGAGAGGTTCTTCCCTAGATTGTAAATGGCAGCATCACTCTGACACATCATGACACACTGTTCCTTTCTCAAATCAGGAGACAGGGAATTCTCTGACCGACCAGATCCTTAGAGGGTTGGGCATAGACAATCAGCCTCCCCACCCACTTTGGAAATGGATAAACAGGGACTGTTGAGGACCCACACACACAGACACTTTCACTCATAACTGATCCCCTGGTGAAGCACCCTGCAGGAAGATCCAGACTCCAGAACCTTGAAGCAGAGGCCTAACCCAAAAAGCTGAACCCTTTTCAGCAGGCCTTTAAAATCTAGCAACCTGATTTGAACCCCTAAACTTCCAAGGGGCTCAAATTCAACAGCCGGGCTGTGCTGTGTTGGCTATTTTTGGCCAAGAACCTTGCTAGAACCCAAGATCCAGATCAGTCCAGCAGAGCTGTAACCCAGAACCGGTCAGGTCCAATCCCAGGGGCCGTAAAGACCAGAGTGCCTTGCTGAGAGAGTCCAAGCGCCTGAGACCTGTCCGGTGGCGAGCAAAGTCCAGCCAAACCCTTGACCAGATCTTTGACGGGCCCATTCCATTCCAAAGCCATAGTTGTAAGTATTTAGTGTAGAACTGTCCATAGTCATCTCTTAGTTTAAAGTAATATTATTCAATCCATTTTAACCTATCCAGAGCTGCATTATAGAATCTTGTGTCCATCCTGAATTCTTCTCATTATATAGTGTGTGATAATTGTAGTGATAATCATCTTTGCGCTGATATTTTTCTGAAGAAAGTCAAGTGTCCTGGCGCACAAAAATCAGAGCGGAAGGCGCCCTGTTCTGGTGGTTGTCTCGTTGGGTATCTTGCACTTTCTTAGCACCTTAGTATAAATCCATCTTGGTTCCTAATCTTTAAAGCGCATCTTTCATTTTTGAAATCTTGACTCTTTTTTAAGAAAAATCTACCTTCACTAAAACCTCTGTAACTTTTGAACCGTACATTGAAGCTAACATCCCCAGCTTTCGACCGAACAAACCCATTTCCTTATAGTTGTTCCGTAATCGCGTTTCCCGCACGCGGAAAAGTTGCCACGAATTTGCACTTGGCTCAATTTCATTCCATGTAAAATAGCTATTTCTTGCTTCCAACTTCTGAATTTCATTTTCCATCTGCTAATCATTCTACCGTCATTGCTAGTGTTGACCTGAACCAATCCAAAGCCACTCTCACTAGTCCTGAATTCAATTTAGCGAATTAAAGTAATTTTTAGCATTTTTCCATACATTACTAAATCACATTTAAAAGCAATTGACTTGTTTTAAAATCATTACTGTTCTCTCTTAGCTTGCTGGGGGGAATCGGGATTGAAACTGCAATTGTTGATTGTTATTCCTGATACCTGTGTGCCCTCATTCCATCTCTTCATATTGCATATTTTCGGGGCAGTGAGTAATAACAGGGAGAAAGAGTGATTACATTGTCTTTGGTTGAATTCATATCAAGTTTATTTCTGTGTGCATTCTTTCCTATCATTGCATTTCCTTGAACCATACAAAGTATTCTCTGCTACATTATTCTTCCTATTCCTACTCCCAATTGATTTAAGAGATTGTTGATATTGTAATATTACCCATTGCTGATCATTGTTCATATTCATAAGTGTGATATTCAGATATTATTCATATTCATAAAAGTGTAATCTATATCTTGTTCAATTCTTCAAAGAAATCTTTTAATTTGTAAAACAAGCCTACTTCTTGGCTCAGTGAGGCCAGGGGGATTCAAAGAGAGGGGCGTTATATAAGGGTACATCATCCAGAATTAAAAGAACTTTTGACATAAAAATATATAAATAAGGGTTTCCATTGGGCATCCCATACTAGGCATTGACTTAGTTGGAGTGCTGGATTGAAATCACTTACAGATCCATTATCCCTTCTGGTACCCACTTGGCTGCACACACTCTGGACACCTTCATCCACTCTGATCTTTCACTCTCCTCCCCATTAATCATCCCTCTCTCCTGGTCAGACCACTCTCTCCTCTCATCTCACCTGGGTCTCCTCGGCCCTCCCAACCTCGTTCACGAACATCTGTCCAATGAAACGAATGTCAGCTGCTGCCTTCACATCCACCTTCACCCTTCCCCTCTCCCTCCACCCCAGACTCTACCACTGACTCTGCTCTCAGAACCACTCCTCTGGCCATTACTAACACTCTGGATATTCTTGCCCCAGTAATGAGGATCCGCCTGAAACCTGCCTCTAAGCGTAACACCTGGTATGACTCTGAACTTGCAGCACTAAAACGCAAGTGCAGAGCTGCAGAATGCAAGTGGCAGACCTCTGGCTCATCCTCTGACAAACTGGCCTGTTGCCTACTCCAAGCACAATACAGACCTTCCATCCGTGCAAAGAAAAGGGCCCACATCCAGGCGCGGGTCTTTGGTGTATTGAACAACATGGTGGAACTCTTAAAAATGTGCAGGGAGCTAGCCAACCCTTCCGCAGTCTCATCCTCATCCCTCCAAAGCCCTCGGCAACCCATTGGCCACACAGTTTACTACTAAAACGCTGGACATCCTGGGCACCCTTGCTTCCCTCTACCCCTCCCCTCCTCCACTCCCTTTCCCCCTATGGCCTCCCACACTCCTTCTTCCTCTCTCTCCTCCTTCTCCCCTGTCAGACCTGATGAGGTCACCAGAGTTGTCCGCTCCATGAAGGTTTCCCTTACTCCTTCAGAACCATTAAGGACAACATTGACTTCCTCGCCCCTGCACTTGCTGATTTCTGCAACCACTCTTTTGCCACTGGATATTTCCCCTCCTGCCTCAAGCACTCTCTTTTGCACACCCTCCTGAGAAAACCTTCTGCAGACCCCACTTGTCCAGCCGACTACCGCACTATTTCAATCACCCCCTTCCTCGGTAAACCCCTGGAGAAACTGGCCTTCACCCAACTTACTTCACACACTGAACTTGTCGGCAGTCTCCACAATCATCAATCTGGATTCCAAGCATCCAGAGGCATGGAAACTGCTCTTCTGAACACCTGTGAAGAGCTGCTTGTATCTCTGGATTCTAACTCTTGATCTCTCTTCTGCCTTTGACACGGTCAACTACTTAATTCTCATAAAACAGCTCCATGATACCCCTCATATCTCGGAGCAGGCACTGGACTGGCTGACTTCCTTCCTAAGTGACCACCCATCCCCGGTTATTCTGGGCACCTTCTCCTCCCCTTCCTCTTTCTCCACCTGTTGTGTTCCCTAGGGATCCAACCTCTCCCCCTGGCTCTTTAACACTTACCTTTCTCCACTGGCACTCCTCATTTACACCTCCTCCCCTAACTTCCAGTACTATGCAGATGAAACACAACTCTTCTTCAAACTTCCTGCTGATCCACTTACTTCTTCCATCATCCCAGACTGCTTATCTGCCATCCAGTCCTGGTGCACTTTCAACAATCTCTGCCTCAATGTCAGCAAGATTAAGATCCTCCCTATTGGACCCCTGCTCCCTCTTTCTTCCCTTCACTCTGGCCCATTCTACTTCATCTGAAGTCAGAAACCTTTGAGTCATCTTCGACTCCTCTCTCTCTCCTTCCTCCCTCACATTCAGGATATTGCCAGGAAATCCCACTTCTCAAAGGAATTCTCCCTTTTCTCACTTTCCCCCAGAAGCGCAATGTTACTATGGCTCTGGTTCTCTTTAAGCTAGACTACTGCAATAGCCTTCTCTTGAATCTACCCTCTTACTCCCTACGATCCCTCCAGCTAATCCAGAATAGGGCAGCAAGACTTATCCTTGGTCTCAAGCCCAGGAACCGCATCTATCCTGCCTTAAAAACTCTCCATCATCTCCCAGTTACTGCAAGGATCAAATTCAAATCACTCTGCATCACCCATAAGGCTTTCTGGGGCCAGTGACCACGCTATCTGCAACTTGCTCTTACTAAATACTCTCCCTCTAGACCTTGGTGGCTACTTTGACCCACTCAGCAGTACTCCCATCCATAACAAAGTTGCACTTCAGCAGAAGCAGCAAAATGGCTGCGCTGGCTACTGTGAGCACCATTGCCTCATGGCAAAACTGCGTTTGGCAACAACAAAAAGATGGCTGCACCATCTTGCCAAGGACACATGGGGCAGGATGGAACAAGGGGGCACACTGAGAAAGCCTGCCATTATGTTCTGACATGTACCAAACAAAGGGAGTGAAAAAGCAGTGATGCTTTGCTGCAAGCCAAAGTTCCCATTTAAAAAAGGGAAATATTTTCAGTTAAACCTGATGCCGTTTTGATGCTCTTTTCCTCTGATTCCTCATCAAACTATTGTTATTAATAAGGCCCTGCCATGCCCATTCATATCCCCACTGTGCTTCAGCAGAAAAGAGCCTTATTCCTGAATGACAGACTGTGCCAGCCAAACCTGAGAAAATCAACAAAAGCTTTCCTTCAGCTACACGCGCAATGCTTACATGTTGCTACAAAATGTCAAAAATCATTGCTTGAAAAAGAAATCATAGTTTTCTGTGCACATGTCAATTTCAGGAGACCTTTGCCTTGTACAGACTGTTGTGTAAAATAGCTGGCTACAGCTACAGAACAACATTGGGAAGTAGATGGAAGAGAAATCCCAGTAACATTTACACACGAAAGTGATAATTTCTAGGTTGGAAAACCTTGACTGACCAGGACAAAGAAGCTTCACATACTAATCAGACCTGGGTGTGGGCTGAGCCATCTTACAGTGGAACTTTCAGGACACAGATGTGTGAAGTGAAAAATCACACCTAATCTTGACTTCTACAGGAAGCTTCAAAGGAAATCTCTGTGACAACCCTGAATTGAGGGGGTAGCTTGGAAGCTATGCCCGTATATGGGGAACAATACTGAACATTTGTTTCAAAAGACTGTTTTATAAATAAAACTTGTAAGATTTTTATCTTTGCAACCAGACTTTGCAGAAATGTAAAAAATTAACAGCTTTAATGTAATTTCGTGGGGTTTCATTTAAGACGTCATTGACTTCACTGACACATGGGGAATAGAAATGGCAGAGAATGGGTATTATAAGAAAAGTATCCATGATGCCATTGTGAATCTTAATACTTACATGCCTAATGATAATCCACACCCATGTATAAAGTTATGGAATTTTAGGCTGAAGAATTCTCACTAAAAACGGGCGAAACAATGTCTTACGGATTGCAGAGATGGACTGGTATGGTCTGCATAAAATATGTAACCGGCTTAAATAATTTGTTAAGATGTTTCAACTGTACAAATGGGTCTTATATGGCAAAACTGGATTTTAGCTAAAGTAACTGTGTGAGGTTTTGAGCAT
Organism: Ambystoma mexicanum; assembly: GCF_040938575.1. Taxonomy (NCBI): domain Eukaryota; kingdom Metazoa; phylum Chordata; class Amphibia; order Caudata; family Ambystomatidae; genus Ambystoma; species Ambystoma mexicanum. Next base: position 925,455,357 of record NC_090937.1, on the reverse strand, counting down.
TGTAAAACTCACATCATAAATCTGACATCCTGCCCTTGAAATCCAACCAGATGACAGTGAGGTGGGGACTATCACCCCTGACCAATCCAGTTGTTTAGAGGGGTGCTTAGCTAAGTCTGCCCTACCATATACTTCTATGATGTCACTATGCATTATAAATAAGAGTCCCTGACAAGACTCCAGGAACTCTCTCCTGAATTTCCTGCAGCTGCATTCCTGATCTGCTCCATTCATCTTGCTGATCCCAGATTTCCCTACGAGGCCAAAGCATTGCTGACCCTACTCCAGCAAGGCCAGAGCATAGCTGATTTTCACCCAGTAAGGCTTTTGATCCAGAAAAACCCACTGAATCCCATTAAAAAGGGGAAAGCTGTGGTACCTTAAGCATCCAGAAACCGGACCAGCTTCTTGCCACTACCTGCATGCCGGCTGACCCTTAGCATCGGGCGACCAGACCTTGCCCACCTGTCTTTTGCCAGGAGAGTCCACATCCGGTGACCAGAATCTTTTGTGACCAGAACCTGTTGACTCACAAAATCCCTAGACTTAAACGTGGACTGAGAGTATATATCTCCACCCCATAGAAACACATAGCCTACCTTATTGGGACCTTTTTGTCTCTATGCTACTCTCTAAGCAATCCTATCTTAACCTGGTAACTTGTTAAAACTGTTAGAATTCTCTGTGCACCCTGTCCTTGACTTTCTGAGTACTAGCGCCATTTCTCTATTAATTCTGTCTTTCATAGATCATAAAGAAAGATTGGGTATGAGTGCACACCTCAAAATTAATAGTGGTTATTAAATGTTTTAGAATTATGTTCAGTTAATTTTAGGTGCGGGGGAGGAACTGGAGTCATGGCACAAAACCCCAAACATAAAACGAAAGAAGAAAAGGATTCAGCCTAGGAATCCTCCCGTCCCCTACACACTTTCAAATGTTTGGATCAAGTCCAATACTGTTATTTTCATGCATCAATAGAATGTCACAGAGTAATTCTTAATAATGTAGAAAAGATGTCGATAGACAAATTTATAAAAAGAAATTATTTATATCACAAATGATGTGGTTCAATACTTTCAAGGTAAAATTTACAACATAGAGAAGCACAAATGGCATCCAAGGATCACATCAAGGTTGAAAACAAAAGTTATTATGAAAATCCCACAGAATTCTGAACACCCTGCTAATTTTTTGTATATCTGTATATCATTGTACCCTTGAGCAGCACTGTATTAGACTAGACAAATTATCAAATAAGAAATAACTGCGTAACAGAGTTTCTTCACCTAATGAGACCTTGTATTACTATAAGTTTATGTGAATATTATGCACACATCATGAATCAGTACAATTAACCATCTTTGAAGAAATGCTTTTATTTTAACAAGCAAACTGATTGAATGTTTTTCTTTATGTTAAGAATCCAATTCGGGCCATAGGAAGAAGAGGAAAGAATCCTCGAAACGCTTCGACAAAAAAACTCTATTTTCATAATAACTTTTGTTTTCATAGATCACAAATCATTAGCAATATTTTGATGAAATAAATTAATTTTTCCCTAAGGAAAACGGGTACACTGTGTGAAGGGTTACAACTGCAGCGTAACTTTGATATTCACAGGTGGCGTTCCTCTTTTCTTAGCCATTAAATCTAGTTTAAGTAAAATTTGCCTTTCATTTTAAACCGATTTTCTTAATTTTTACTGCTCTATTTTCCTAAAAACAAACCTCATTCTACCTTCCAAATCTCTCTCAATTCACCACCTATACCCCTCCTTTTACCTCTTTACTGTCCCTGTGATATATATCTACCCGCAGCCCAAAAACCGTATCCCAATTCAGTGTTGTTCACCCATTTATTTTAAAAAACGTTTTTGCATTTAAAACTGCTTCTGTGTAAAAATGCAACTTTCCAACATGTTTTTTGACTGCACTGGGCTTTCAATTTTAACTTGCTTGGTGAACTGTATGCTTCTATGATACTTTGCGTGATGGTTGCTAGTGACATAACATCCCTGATACTGTGATAAAACATATGCATAGCATTATTTAAACACACATATAATTAATTATTTATCAAAATCCGAGAGTCATTTCAGGCCTTTGCAAAGGGTTTTTCCCTCTTATTTTGTGAGGGAAGGTCGGATTTTGATTCTGTTTTCTGACTCGTATCCCTGACTACCTGCTGCCTCTTTATATCCACCCAGAATTTGATTATTTGTGGGTTGAGGGCTCATTGCAGGGGGAAACCTTATCGAACAGCCTCCCATTTTGTCCTTGTCTTGAGCCGGAGCTCCTCAAATTCCGGAAGTTCCTCAAGACTTTCCTTTTCACCTCTCCTCCTTCCCTTCTTCCCTCCTCTACTAACGCCACAGTAGCTGAGATTGGTGACCAGGGCCCTTATGTGTCCTTTGGGGCACTGGCCTCCCCCACGCAATCGCCTCAGCCTCCGCCCGCCCACAGCACTTGCCTCAGCACCCACTGGCCTATGCACTATAGGGCTGCACTTACCTATTTATTGCAGCTGATCGCTCCCTAGCACTTCCAACACTGGGCACTTACATCTGGTGCTCACTCACGAGCACAGACACTCCAGCACTTACCCCGCACTCCCTCTCCCCCTCTCCTCTCCCTGCACTTGCATGCTCTGAATGCTCACAACACCTAGTAGGCCCGCCTTTATCCTCAAGTGTATTAATTGTTTTTCAATCCCATCTTCCCTCCCTCCTGCCCTGTGGGTGCTTTGAAACACTATTTACTTGTTGTATAAGCACCTAACAAATGCACAATAAATATAAAAAGTGTAATTTTTTTAACACCAGGGAGACACAATGTTTGCCAGTGACATCCAACATGGACAACAGCCTGTAATTATTCACATTCATGCAATTTCCTGTCTTATATACTGGGACACATACATCTGTAGCACATGTCACCTGTTATCCGGGTCATCTCTAAGCACAACGCTAGCAAGACCATCTAGTCCCGCAGATCTAGAGCTTTTCAATTTATTGATTTCTTCTCTGATGGTCTTTCCTTTGGTATACACGCATTTCGTCGAATGAAATGTCATTGGGGGGTGTTTTGTGCGGGTTGTGGTATGATTATTAAAGTAGGGGGGTCTGGGGGGGAACCCCCCCCATAAATAAAAACAAATAAAATACAGGGTTTCTGGCGATGAGATTTCGGCGATGAAATGTCCCACGATGACATTTCATTCGGCGAAATCACGTAGAACCTTTCCTTTCCTTTCAGGTCTAGCAACCAAGGGGTTGTTGCATGAATATGAGCCTGTGGGGGTGTCAGATCTGAAAATGTTGTTCTCATAAATGTGCACCAGATGTCTCCAGAGATCGGTTTAACAACCTTTTCCCTCCTTCTGGTTTTGTCACCACCAACATTTTTTAAATTGCTCCACTGTCTCTCTTTTTAAATATACTTATCAGTTTTTGCCAATTACTCCTGATCTTGGTCAGCTTACATGGTTTTAACCAACGCTGATATTTGTTGTTTATACTAGCAAGCTCCCAGGCTACCAAGGCTGCTGGGCCTTCAACCTTGAGATTTGCTTTAACTTTTCTGGTAAGTCTACGTGTATTACGTTTTGCATTGCGTAAGTTAATATCCAATACTAACGTGTTCTGCTTCTCACTGATCAAGTTAAGCACTTGGACATTTGCTCAGTATTTATGTGCTGCTTGGGTAAGCCCAGTGGCAGAAGTGTACAAAAAGAAGGAGTGGAATTATGTTCCCCAATGGCCTGTCCCCACTCCCCACAAACCCCGTAGTCACGCACCCTGCCACACCCAATAGAAACCCCAAACACATGAACCTGCTGTTTAAGGGAACATTCAGGGCAGTGCACGGAATGTGCAAGTTTCGACTTCTTCCTACATTTTTATTTTAAAACGAAACCATTCTGAAACGGTTTCATTTTAGAATAAAAGTATAGGAACAGTAAAACGTAAGAAAAAATAGTACAGGCACACTGCTCCTAACCGCTCCCACCCACTTCAAACACTGGGTAAGCCATTCCTCAATGTCGTTTTCTGTTTTGCCCCTTAGTGCACGCCAATCAAACTTGATCTTGAGAGTGTGCATATATTGACCTTGGTCCAACTTAGTCCGTTTCCTGTGTTGTTGGAACCTAGATCACCACATACAACTTTCCGAGGATTTACGACTAGCTCCAGGACTAACATAGCATGATCACTATATTCATTTGGTGTGCCCCTTAAGTACTTGACTTTTTCCATTAGAGGGTTATTGCCTCCAAAATAGTCTAACATGGACTTGTTTCCACCACAGTGCCACGTTGAGGCCCCCAGCCTGTCACCTATTACCCGCCCATTCAGCAGAGAGATATCCCAAATCTCGGAGACCCCGTCTATAAGACGTTGTGTGTGACATTACACTAAACTCTGTTATCTTCTTATACCATACCGAGGGGACCCCTTTTTGTCAACACATCCGGCGTTCAGGTCACAACAAATCACAACCAGGTTGTCAATCGTGCATTCTTCCCACTGTGTTAAAATTGTGCCCAAGTCATCACGTACTTCTTCGCTAGTGTGTGTACCAGGGGGACTATAGATGTTAATCACCAACATATGCAATTGAAATCCCCTTATTGTTTTTATTTGGACTTCAACAGCTAAAACAATACCCCCATGTCCATAGGCAAGACTATAGTGGTGGCAAATACGTTCTTCACCCCAATCATCAAACCTCCCTTTGGGCGACCAAAGTTTCCCTTCACTGCCTCCAACTGGTAAGGTGTATATCCATCCAATTCAGCATTAAAAGTCACCCATGTCTCTTGTAGTTCAAATATGTAATTTTCCAGTATTTTTGCAATGGAACCGTCCTCTTTAAGCAAATGCGAATTGGTCTGAGTATTCCATCTCAAGATGGTTGTACTTCAATACTTAGGCCCTGATTTAGGTCAAATGCTGCAGCCATTCCCAGCCCTGTCCATCGTCGTATTTTGCGTCAGCACTACAGTTAGTGTTGAGAACGGTGACTTTTCAGTGGCTGAGATTTAGTGCATTGTGTGCAGCAACTGGAATCTTTGGTTTGTAATAGGTTTTGTATCCAAGACAAACCCCAGGTATTTTAGGGAGGATTGATAGAGGCGGATTTGGGTCACAATCTCTGGTAAACAAAAATGGATCCGCATCATCTTCCCGAGCTGTGCAGTCAATGGTTCAACGAAGTCAAAATCACAGGAAGAGAATAGCCTCAGGGACTGTACTTTATGTAGGAGGCCCATGAAGGCTGACTGGTTTAAGTTCTGCTTAGACTTTGTGGGTGTAGTCGGGCCAATAGTAAAAACCTTAGTGTCCAGGTCCTTTCTGGCTAGTAACTTAATGGCATTTAGTTGCCATAGAAACCACACTTATTTCGTTAACATCCTGTTGCTCAGCAATTCGTATCAAGCGGTCAATCTCCTCTTCCCCACATGTTGCTGACACTGGCGGGCTAGGTTTCTGCACTACTTCGGCATCCTTAACAAGCAAACTAGTCAAGGTACCGATACTAGGGGCATATCTCCTTTTCCTGCGTGTTTCTTGTTTCTTTCATTTTCCTTGTGTCTTTTTTGGTGCTAGTCTTATTCGAGAATTCAGATGGTGTGGTGGCAATGCGGTGGATGTGCCTTGAGATGTCGCCTTATTTTTCAAGGCCCTTGCCTGTAGGCGTAACTCTAGCTGCCGCTGTTTTCTCATGGGATAAGAGGTCGGAGATATATCTTCTTCGTTTGGACGATGCAAGGCTTGTTGGTCGGTAGATAAAATCACGTCATTATCAAACCTGTCCTGAGCCGGAACAATGTCTGCTAACTGTGGTGCGCTCTGCCCAGCAGATGATGTTTTACTGGTAATTAAATCACATAGCTGCAACATTTGCTCCTCTTGACATTTAAGCTCCTCATGAATTTTACCATACATTTTGAGGAGAATCTTAACCGTAAAGTTCAACACCCCAAGAATAGAGTTTAATGTAGAGGCATCAGAATGATTACTGTTAAAGTGGAGACTATTACTGACGGCCAGTGCTACTGATTCCCCAATAGTGTTATATACCAAATTGGGACTCGCCGAAAGTCTCTGGGGAGTCTTAGAGGCCGAGTCATGGAATAATTAGCGCGGCGCAAGTGGGCAAAAACGTGCGAATCGCAGTGCAAGTGCCAAAATCGCACGAAAAGCAGCGCACGTCGATTCATGGAAGTCCGTGTGCGAGAAAACCAGCGGATGTGCGATAAAAAAGTGCGCGGCGCACGTTGGCGCACAGGCCATCTAACAGCGTGCGCCAGGTCACAGCGAAAATCGCACAGGCCACAGCGAAATTCGCACATAGCGCGGCGCACGCAACAAAAGTAGGCGGAACACGGGCGTAACACTCAGAATGGGGAACAACTTGCCAAAACGTGGGCGTCACGGGGGAAGTACAGGGCACAAGTGCGCGGAACGCCCACACGCTCGCCTACAACACGTATTCATGGAATAGAATAGGGGAAAAAAGCGCACGCTCAAACCAGCGCACAGGCTCAAACACGACCGCCACAAGAAAGCAGGCGGTAGCGTCTCTGCGGCTGTAAGAAATGTGCGCCAAAAGGTGCGCCAACAAATAGCACCTATATACTGCCATGATGAATGTCCTATACTGTGGCCCTCCAGGACAAATGACGTGCAAAGGGGTACCCACAAACACGGACACCCGTTGACAAAAAATACGTGTGCGTGTATACCGGGGTGCACGGGAATTTCCACACGCGATTCCAGCAGGTTACGTGTATTTCAGGGGTGCGCGGGAAGTTCCACACGCGATTACAGCAGGGTACGTGTATTACAGGGGTGCGCGGGAAGTTCCACACGCGATTACAGCAGGGTACGTGTATTTCAGGGGTTCGCGTGAAGTTTCTCATGCGATCGGGCCTGGGGGAGTGGGCTACGTGTATTTCAGGGGTTCGCGTGAAGTTTCTCACGCGATCGGGCCTGGGGGAGCGGGCTACGTGTATTTCAGGGGTTCGCGTGAAGTTTCTCACGCGATCGGGCCTGGGGGAGCGGGCTACGTGTATTTCAGGGGTTCGCGTGAAGTTTCTCACGCGATCGGGCCTGGGGGAGCGGGCTACATGTATTCCAGGGGTGCGTGAGAAGTTCCACACGCGAATAGCCTGGGCGCGTGTATTTCAGGGGTGCGCGGGAAGTTCCACACGCGAATAGCCTGGGCGCGTGTATTTCAGGGGTGCGCGGGAAGTTCCACACGCGAATAGCCTGGGCGCGTGTATTTCAGGGGTGCGCGGGAAGTTCCACACGCGAATAGCCTGGGCGCGTGTATTTCAGGGGTACGCGGGAAGTTCCACACGCGAATAGCCTGTGCGCGTGTATTTCAGGGGTGCGCGGGAAGTTCCACACGCGAATAGCCTGTGCGCGTGTATTTCAGGGGTGCGCGGGAAGTTCCACACGCGAATAGCCTGGGCGCGTGTATTTCAGGGGTGCGCGGGAAGTTCCACACGCGAATAGCCTGGGCGCGTGTATTTCAGGGGTGCGCGGGAAGTTCCACACGCGAATAGCCTGGGCGCGTGTATTTCAGGGGTGCGCGGGAAGTTCCACACGCGAATAGCCTGGGCGCGTGTATTTCAGGGGTGCGCGGGAAGTTTTACACGCGAATAGCCTGGGCGCGTGTATTTCAGGGGTGTGCGGGAAGTTCCACACGCGAATAGCCTGTGCGCCTGTATTTCAGGGGTGCGCGGGAAGTTCCACACGCGAATAGCCTGGGCGCGTGTATTTCAGGGGTGCGCGGGAAGTTTTACACGCGATTTCAGCAGGTACGTGTATTTCAGGGGTGCCGGGGAGTCCTACATGTGATTTGACAGTGTGGGTCCTCCCAGGTGTTCCCTGTACACCCTCCACGGCCCCTGCAGGCAGCCCACACCACAGGGGACTACCCTGCATCCCTGGTCATGTCCCGCAGGCAGCCCACCCAACATGGGCATGCCCCCCAGCAAAGGCACATGTCTCCTTGAACTAATGAACACCAACTCATGTCCCCCACCACCCCCACCCCCCAGCACTGTGGGGCACCTACCAGCAGGCCCCCACCCATGTCCAACTCATGTCCCCCACCACCCCCACCCCCCAGCACTGTGGGGCACCTGCCAGCAGGCCCCCACCCATGTCCAACTCATGTCCCCCACCACCCCCACCCCCAGCACTGTGGGGCATCTGCCAGCAGGCCCCCACCCATGTCCAACTCATGTCCCCCACCACCCCCACCCCCCAGCACTGTGGGGCACCTGCCAGCAGGCCCCCACCCATGTCCAACTCATGTCCCCCACCACCCCCACCCCCCAGCACTGTGGGGCACCTGCCAGCAGGCCCCCACCCATGTCCAACTCATGTCCCCCACCACCCCCACCCCCCAGCACTGTGGGGCACCTGCCAGCAGGCCCCCACCCATGTCCAACTCATGTCCCCCACCACCCCCACCCCCCAGCAGTGCAGGGTCACCCTCCACCAGGCCCCCACTCATGTCTCCCACCACCCCACCCCCCTGCCACCATGGGCAGACTCCAGCAGGCCCCCACTCATGTCTCCCACCACCCCCATCCCCCTGCCACCATGGGCAGACTCCACCAGGCCCCCACTCATGTCTCCCACCACCCCCACCCCCCAGCCACCAGGGTCACCCTCCACCAGGCCCCCACTCATGTCTCCCACCACCCCCACCCCCCTGCCACCATGGGCAGACTCCACCAGGCCCCCACTCATGTCTCCCACCACCCCCACCCCCCAGCCACCAGGGTCACCCTCCACCAGGCCCCCACTCATGTCACCCACCACCCCCACCCCCCTGCCACCAGGGTCACCCTCCACCAGGCCCCCACTCATGTCTCCCACCACCCCCACACCCCAGCAGTGCAGGGGCAGCCTCCACCAGGCCCCCACTCATGTCTACCACCACCCCCACCCCCCAGCCACCAGGGTCACCCTCCACCAGGCCCCCACTCATGTCACCCACTACCCCCACCCCCCAGCCACCAGGGTCACCCTCCACCAGGCCCCCACTCATGTCTCCCACCATCCCCACCCCCCTGCCACCATGGGCAGACTCCAGCAGGCCCCCACTCATGTCTCCCACCACCCCCACCCCCCTGCCACCATGGGCAGACTCCACCAGGCCCCCACTCATGTCTCCCACCACCCCCACCCCCCAGCCACCAGGGTCACCCTCCACCAGGCCCCCACTCATGCCTCCCACCACCCCCACCCCCCTGCCACCATGGGCAGACTCCACCAGGCCCCCACTCATGTCTCCCACCACCCCCACCCCCCAGCCACCAGGGTCACCCTCCACCAGGCCCCCACTCATGTCACCCACCACCCCCACCCCCCTGCCACCAGGGTCACCCTCCACCAGGCCCCCACTCATGTCTCCCACCACCCCCACACCCCAGCAGTGCAGGGGCAGCCTCCACCAGGCCCCCACTCATGTCTACCACCACCCCCACCCCCCAGCCACCAGGTTCACCCTCCACCAGGCCCCCACTCATGTCACCCACCACCCCCACCCCCCAGCCACCAGGGTCACCCTCCACCAGGCCCCCACTCATGTCTCCCACCACCCCCACCCCCCTGCCACCATGGGCAGACTCCAGCAGGCCCCCACTCATGTCTCCCACCACCCCCACCCCCCAGCCACCAGGGTCACCCTCCACCAGGCCCCCACTCATGTCTCCCACCACCCCCACACCCCAGCAGTGCAGGGGCAGCCTCCACCAGGCCCCCACTCATGTCTCCCACCACCCCCACCCCCCTGCCACCATGGGCAGCCCCCACCAGGTCCTCACAATCCCCAATCATGTCCGTAATGGTCAGCCTCCACAGCCAAAAAGCCCTACCAAGTAACCCATTCACCCACATGGAAATGGAAATCACATGTTACACCCCCAATGTTCATCAAGCTAATGAACCCATGTCCGTCACACACAATGGTTGCAATTGAATGGGAAAACACACAACATGACATGCATGAAACCAATGAGATGATACCACACAGTGAAGTATGCAAATAAAATTGTATTTGAAAAAATTAAAGAATGCTAAAGAAAGAAAACTAACTACAATGTGAATGTGAGAAAAAAGAGCTGCATGTCCGTATAAAAACACAAAACTGCAAATCAGAATAAAAAAAAAATTATGTCCAAAGTCAAATGTAAAAAAATCTCCATGCAAAAAATAAATATGTACAAAACTAACAAGGGTCCATGAGCCCAACTGAACAAAGGAAACCTACTAAAAAACCTACCTAAAAATCAACTATATACAAAAAGTGGAGCAGTGTCCGTCGACTCCAAATCATAATAAGAAAGAAAGGAAACATAAAACTAAAGAACTATATAAAAAAGGCGGCGGGCAAGTCCAGCGGCTCACTCCGTGGTGTCCCGGGCCAGGGCATCATCGAACTCCTGTTCGATGTCTCGGAGGCGGTCCAGTTCCATGGCCCCGAGGGTCCGCAGGGACGACGCCGTGTCCTCCTCCAACACCCTGCGGATTGCCTCGAGGCACTCGGCCCGCCTCAGGGCCCTCCGCATGGAGTTCTCCGCCCTGACCATTGTGAGCCGCGCCTCTTCCGCCCGCCGCCGCTCCGCACCTAAGGCGCGGCCCAACCGCTGCCACACGGAAGACACTCTCTGTCCTGGGTCCCCCTGCCCTCCGGCCGATGCCTGCCCCTCCGATGTCGAAAGCCCCGAGCCTTCATGTCTCCCACCATGTTGCTGCTGCTGCTGCTCTGCCTCTGCCCGTGCACTGCCTCCTGCTGCCTGCACATCCTCCGCCGGCTGGGGTGCAGTTGTTGATGTGGCCACCCCTGCTGGACCTCCGACTCCCGACTGTGGCAGGGATGCCTCCTCCACCAGCCTGGCCGCACCGTCAGAGGCAGCTCCACAGGGCACCCAGGTGACTGATGGGTGGGAAGATGGCACAGAGGACGAATGGCGCGTAGGGGGTCCAGTTGAGGAGGGGGTCGGAGCAAGCCCCATCAGATGGAGGAATCCGGCCTGGGTGACCTGTCCCAGCAGGCTGACGTGGTCAACGAGCCATTCGAGATGACGTGCAGTCTCTCCATGAAAAGACTGCAGGTCACCTCGCATGGCCCGTTGACGCAACGCCACACCAGCCAGGACAGGCTCAACCCGGACCTGGATGGCCACGTCCGCAGGCAGAGGAAGGCCAGTTGACGTCAGCTCATCCCCTGCCTGAAAACGGGTCTGGACGTAGGCATCCCTGCTGGTGCAAGATGATGCAGGGACAGGATCGGGGACAGGATTGCACACAGGCACCTCCGCGGCCGCCTGTGCTGCCTCCTGTCCCTGGTCCTGCACTGCACCACTAGCACAAGTGGGATCCCCACCTCCAGACCCCGTCTCTGGTGCTTGCACGGCCCCCTCCTCCACCAAACCCCCCACCAACCTGGATGACTCCGTGCCATCTTCCCCTGTTGGGCCCAGTGGGGTCCCAGCTGCCCCTTCTGCTGCCGAGGAGTCCAACTGCAACCTCCGCCTCTTGGACCTTCTCCCGGCAGCTGCGGCCTGGGACGCGGCACCGGACTCCTCACTCCCTGACAAGATGACAACACGGGAGGGGAGCCGGGCCTTGCGTCTCCGGCTGGCGGTCGGATCCCCGCCGCTGTGCTCCACAGCACCTTCTCCGCCCTCTTCATCAGTTGATGCTGCAGACAGGGAGAAACAAAACACAGGCATCAGGGCACTGTACAATGGACACATACACGCATGACAGTTGCACATGAGTGGCATTGGCAAACCTCAGACATGTCATCACAATCCCCAACACACATGTCATTGCAACTCACACACATGAGCCATACCACAGCCATATCGCAACTGCCACCACCATCCCTACACATACAACAGCATCAGCAGCCAAAGGGGAGCCAGACATCACATGCAACACAGGAAGTGCACCACACATGTACACACAGCACCACACTTGCATGCATGTCTACACCTCTGCCAAGTGTTGCACTGTTCAGACGGGCATCCATGTCACATCTGCCAATCAGGCTTCCACATACCGCTGTCACATGCATCCATGTTGCATCACTGTTGCACCCTTGACAAATACACACACATGCACATGTACACAGTGCTCATACATGCAGCCGAAAACAACATACATGCCTGACATCACGGACATGTCTACTTACATACACATTCATCCAAACATGTGTGCACGCACAACTGCATTTGCCATGCAAGCCCACACACACAAGCACCATCCATGTCTCACACATTACAGCCCTTGCATGTGTCAGACCCACGGCCCTGTACACCCCCACCCATACTTGACCCCATACAAACAGATGTGCAACCGGCACAATGCCGAATAATCACCACACGCACTGCTCACAATCAGGATGCATGTACACTCACCGCTCGACTCCAGACGGGTCTGCTTCTCTAGGACCTGGACGTGGAGCGCTGGGGATATGCGTTCCAGGACCCCCATCTGTTCTTCCGACAAGTGGCCCCGGCGCCCCTTGGCATCCGCTGCCTTCAAGAGGCGCCGGGCCTTGTTCAGGGTCCTGGACCTGAAGTCCTCCCAGCGCTTCCTGACATGTTGTAAGTCCCGAACTGCCACCCCCTCCGCGTTGATGGCAGTCACGATGTCAGTCCAGATCCGAGTCCGTCCTTCCTTGTCGCCGCGGGAACTTCCGAAGAGGGCATCATACTGCCCCAGAACTTGCTCCACCAGGACACCAACTTCGGTGGCACTGAAGCTGGTGCCCCTCTGCCTCTCTGGCCGGGGGTTGTCAGTGGTCACAGATGGTGTTTGCCCCGACATGACAACCCCAGAGGCAGGAGTGGGTGGGCAACTGGGTCCTGGGGCTGGGCTGTGGAGCGATGGAATTCCAGTCGGGGAGTCTTCGGTTCCAGCAGGGGTGGTCACAGCAACAGCACCTCTGGCTGATGTGCAGGCAGCAAATGGCAGTGCACGTGGGCAGCAGGCAGTCAGGCAGCAGCAGATGGCAGGTGGGAGCGTGGTCGGGGCTCTGGGGGGCAGTAGTTCGGCCTTCTGGGCAGGAGCGTGGTCTTCCGTGTGCTTACGCATGGCCAGCTTGGTACGGAGTGATTTGGCACGTGAAAATCCTGCACGTCAGCGTGAAAACCGAGGAAAGGCCCTTAGCGCGTAAGTGCGTCAGCACGCATACGCGAATCTATTGGACCAAAGGCCCTCAGCGCGTAAGCGCGTCTGTGACGTGACCCGCACGGGTGTTTCCCACACAGCACGTGATGACAGAGCACACGTGGAAAGACTGCACGTCAGAGTGTCATCGCGTGTAATTGGACAGCACGTCAGGGTGTCATCACGTGTAATTGGACAAAAGTGCGCGTACACGCGATTGGCCTATGTACGTGTATATCAGGTGTGCGCGGACACTTACACACGCAAGTACGTCAGCGCACCTGTATCCCGGTGTGCGCGGGAATTTCCACACGCTATTGGACTGGGTACTGGATTTCAGGGATGCGCGGGTCACACGCTCGCCTACAACACGCGCGACGCATTAATTTGTGCGCTAAAAAAATAACAAGCTCAGACCCAGGATGAACATACCGTTCCTAGCAGCAGTGGGCGTGGCCTACCAAAGGAGGAGGAGGAGGAGGATAGTCAGGGCCAGAATATTCACACCCAGAACCAGCCTTTTCGGGATGCCTGATGACCAGGTGCATGGGAGGTACAGGTTTCCACCACACATCATACTGGACCTGGTGAGTGAGTGGGAGGATGACCTCACATCACCCACCCTGTGCTCCCAAGCACTCATCCCCCTGGAGAAGGTCCTCAATGTACTGCACTTCTTAGCCACTGGATCATTTCAGCGGACAAGTGCCATTGTGGGTGGTGTATCACAGGCCACCCAGTCACGCTGCCTACACCAGGTCTTGAACATCATCACTGCACGCCCATCAGTCCGCAGGCACATATACCTGCCCAGAACCCCTGCAGAAAGGCATGCTGCCGCCCTGGATTTCTATGCTGTGGCACGATTCCCCAAAGTGCTAGGTGCCATCGACTGCACCCATGTGGCTCTACGTCCCCCCAGGGCATCTGAGCACATCTATAGGAACCGCAAGCACTGGCATTCCATCAACGTGCAGGTAGTATGTAATGCCAAGGGAATCATCACCTCAGTATATGCCAACTATCCCGGGTCCACCCACGACAGCTTCATTTACCGAATGTCCACCCTAAGCCGGGACCTAGAAGCTGGGCGGCATGGCGATACATGGCTGCTTGGTGAGTATGAATGCCACTGCACATGCATGCATGTCAGATACTGAGCAAGGTCACAACCCCACCAATGATACCAATCACCACCTCCACAGGGGACAGTGCCTACCCTCTCAGCCCCCACATGATGACGCCAATTCGGAACCCCACCACGCCACCCCAGGTAAGATATAACGCAGGCCACATTACAACCCGGGGCATAGTGGAGCGCACATTCGGATTGCTGAAGTCACGCTTTCGCTCCCTTGACCGTTCTGGCGGGCAGCTGTTGTACGCTCCCCCAGTAGTGTGCAGGATCATAGTGGCAGCATGTGTCCTGCACAACGTTGCAACACGCCGGGGCCTGGCCGTGGACATGGTGGTGCCCCCCCATCCCCAACCACATGCACAGCCGCTGCGCATGGGAGGGGAAAGGGCACGGGGGGAGGCAGCCCGTACACAGCTAGTGGCTAATTACTTCACATAGAAATCACACCCCTGTGGAGTGCACACTGCCCTGGCACATTCCATCTGACAATCAATGATGACTCAACCTGACACTGACCCTGAATGTCTGGAGAAAGAACCGTGAAAACCATATCAGCCTGAGATTGTTCACCTGGAAGTGTCACAATGTGTGCATCCCTACCCACACAAACACCACCAATGCAGTTTTGTGAAGTTACACATTCAAGCAGCTAAAATGAATACCCACTTGCAAAATGCAACAAGAGGACAGTGCCATGTCAGCCAACCCAACCCCAGCACCGCCACACCACACACCGTGCCATGTCATGCTATTTGCAGGTAAACAAAGTAATCCCCACAACATGACACTAGTGTCACAATGTACAGTGTCCCTATTAGATACTTGCAACACCTGAAATGCTCACAGTAATGCCGGACCAACAACAAACTTGAGCACGTACTACCATTAACATGACATCACTAATGTTAAATATTAGTAGTCTCACCACCTGGAAATGCCTGCACTCCCACCACTACCAACTGTGCAGTGTTGGCGCCATGTAGAGTTGTAGGTGCACTGCTGCCAACATGGACCACATCTCCAGACTAGAGGTCCTTGTGTAGACATGAGGAAGGGACCTGCAAATTGGGAGGTAGACACAGAAGATGAGTTACACATCAATGCAACATGCAGTGTACAACACAACAGCAATATGCACTAGGAATGTATACACAGTATTGACTACAGACTGCCCACACAGCTCATGGGAGTCCAACGCCACTGTGTAATTCACTGTCACTTGGGCACACCCTTTGCAAGCCCATGGAAACGGGAAGCAGGAGGGGTGTGTGTGACTCAAACCCAAGCATCTGAACCAAATACATTACAAGCCTGCATGTGCCCAGCCACAATGCAGCGTATGCCCACAGGAACCACGGAAGCCAACAAATCGTCCCAAAAAAATTGGGAATAAAATAAATAAAAATGAAAATAAAAATAAAAATAAAAAAAAATCAAAAATGGCCATTGAAGGGCCCGGGGGGGTTGGGGAGGCCACCCAGGAGGTCTGAGGACAGGATGCACACCAGAACCCACCTGCGTGGATCCTGGGAAAATAAAACACCTCCATGGGCTCATGGCCCACACGGCTACCCTATTGTGGGAGTATCACTGCTGTCGCTATTATCACCCTGTGCAGCTGCATCCGGAGGTGGTTGCACTATGGGAGGCAGCCCACGCAAGGCCCTAGTCTGCTCCTCCATGGCTGCAAGCATGCGGGTGTGGTAGGTCTGGTTCTGGAGGATGAGTGTGCGGAGGTCCCCATGCAACAACTCACGGGATGCCCGGACTTCCGCCCTCGTTGCCTGCATCTCAGCTGAGAGCGTACGGGTGAGACGCTCCAGCTGCTGTTCTGTCCTTTGGTGTGTTGAAGCCTCAAGCTCAACAAGAGTCGTCCTGAGGTGAAGGAGCTCCTGCCTCAGGGCTTCCCTGTGGCCCTGAGACTCAATGGAGATGGCCTCCTGCAGAGTCGCCAGTGCCGCCCGCCTGTCCCTGTTGGACCCCAACATGTCCTCCCTGTGTGACTGGCAGATGGAGTCGGTTGCCTGCTCTAGTCGCTCCATCAGCCTTTCAGGGGGGACAATGGAAGTGGCCACCCTATCCATGGCCTGAGCCATCATCTCGGATGATGCTGCCTGTTGGGTTGCCATACCGTAAATGGATTGCTCCCATGCGGTATTGCCAGGTGGCGTACGGCCACCACGTCGGCGGGCACCACACCTGTCTGGGGCAAGGCGAACTCCGCCTTGCTGTGCCGGCACTGCCTGAGGCTGCAGGACTGCATTACCCCTCTGATCTGCTGGCCCAGGAACAGGATCAGATGTCGCGGAGTGTGACCCTGCATCCGTAACCACCAAAGGCGTAGCTGCCAACACTGACATCCCCATTGAGGGTTCTGACCCTGGTGCAGGTGGGTGAGACAGAACAGAATCCCTCCCTGGAACACTCACCTGCGACGGCACGTAGGTCTCATCCGAATCAACACCTGAGTACAGCTCGGGGGAGGTGCAGCCAGAGACACCCCTTGAGAGCACGACCTGCAGCAGTTGTGGGTTCTCACCCACCACCACACCACGTCCCTCACTGGTGGTTGGTCGGCCCTCGGACCCCTCCTGGGTCTGCACCATCTCCACAACCCCAGCAGTATCAGGTGCGTCTTCCCCTGCAAAGACATGAAAACAAAGAAATGGAAACAGGCATTAGCACCATGGCACACAATGAGGGCTGAGAAGCAAGAGAAACAGTACTTGTTTGACACATGTCCCACATGACTAAAACCCTCCCATGCATGCACCCTCACTGCGTATGAAGGGCAGGCAAATGGCACACACTGATGACACCAAGATGGAAGATGAACACATTTTCTGCATGCTGCCTGCCAGTGGCATCACACATTGCCCTGTGATTGGCAGGTGAAACACACATTCCATCACACAGATGGCATGTACTATTGCTATTGAGTGAAGATGGAGAGGAGGGCAGCACCTATTCATTCAGTTCAGTTCCCGCATGTAATAGCTTTTCTAATTCAAACAGGTCAGATTCTTCACCTGGAGCTGCCAGTCCAAAATGGTGCAATTGCACAGGGACATGTCTGAACAAATGATATCCAGGAAACAAAGTCACTCCACTTTACCATAGCCATGTCAGACATGTGACTAGAGGACTGCGACATGCCTAGTAAAAGTGGTGGAATGCAAACAATCTGACTAAATGAACAGTGAAAAATCAGGCAACAATGTTGTGGCAGGGTGACACTTCAAGGGCAACTGGCGTGCAGTTGGGCTAGATGTCTACTATTGGCAGAAGGGATACTGCTATGGCCAAATGCAGCTGCGCAGGACGTATTGCATGAAGCACATGGCTGACCCATACGACTCAGGTGCACACACTCTCACCTGTCACACAAACAGCAGCCCTCACACACACCATGCACATGGATGACACACACATGCATGTGCACTCACCGGACAATGCCTCGTAATCAGCCAAATCTCCCACGCCTTGGATCTGTTCCTCCGTGACGTAGGTCCCAGCGACTGACTCATGTGGAGTGAGTTCCATGTCTACTACTGGAGACCCACCTCCAGTCACTAGAGTTGCGGCATGACTTGAGGCCAGCTTACTCTTTGCCCTGCGCTTTAGGTCATTCCAGCGCTTATAGCAATCATTGGCTGTGCGCCTCACGATTCCAAGGGCACTTACGATGTCCGCAACGGTCTGCCAGTGTGCCTGGCGTTGTGCAGGTGTGGTCTTGGATCCTGCAACAATGACCATCTCGTTGTCATGTGCGGACACATACTCGACAAGTGCATTCAGTTCGTCATCCGTGAAGCTGGGCTTCCTGGATGGGCCAGACTGTGTAGCCGTGTCTGGGGCATCAGCCTGTGCCGGACGAGCACTCTTCCTCTTCCGCTTGGAAGGTGGTGGTGATCCTGAGTGTCCTGCGCCGCTCTGGACACTAGGGGCAGGAGCCCTGGTGGACTCTGTATCAGGAGTGTGGGATTGCACACTCAGCATGGGAGTTGGTGCAGGAATTGGCTCTAGTGTGATGGTGTCAGGGGGAATGTCAGCAGCATGGACTAGGACCGACACTGTCCGGGCTGGATGTGTGAGGGCTGGGGTGGATGGAGCCGCAGCTGCCCCTGCAGCCTCTCCGCCCTGCCTACTTGGTGCAGCAGATGACCTTGCTGCCACAGATGCACGTGGCATGGTGACATCAACGTGCACCAGCGCACGTGTCATAGGCCTGCTGACCTGGAAGTCAGCCATGTAGTCAGCCAGGTCTGGTGCCACAATGGGCTGGTCCAACAAGGGCTGAGCATGGATGGTGTCAGCCACATCAGCCTCAACGGGAGGGGGGGGGATTATGGGTGCCCTTGACTGGTCCTCCACACATGGGGGGACAGGCTCACCCTGCAAGTAACGACCACGTCCCCTACCGGATCCACCACGGCCACCACTTGTGGCTCTTCCACCTTTGCCACCTTTACGGAATCCTCACCTCCCAGCCATGGCACTGATGTTAATGTGCGTATGGGAGTGGGTGTAAAATATTGTCCTGGGTAATTGGGGCTCAAAGGGGTTGGGTACCAGATGGTAATTGTACCCTAGTGCTCTTGCAAGGCTGATTGTAACCCCTGGGGAAAGATGACGGGTCACGCTACGCACAGGAGCCCCAAAAAAGGGAGATGACGTGCACGCAACCCCTCCTAGACCACGTGTGCAGAAAGAAAAACCAGCACTACGCTGTGGCACCCAGTAACACAAGAATGAACGTATGCGTGTCACGCGCAGCCTAGAATGACCTCTGAAGGGGTAGGCTACACACGGGGCAAGCACAGATGTTAGATACGTGCGTGACTCACCGTCTGCCAGATAAAAGAGCGTGAAAAAGGAGCGCGTTTGGTTGGCAACACCCCCGCCAAAAGAAGATTTGTACGCTGTCTGAGGAGACAGGACAACAGTAGTAGGGAACACTGTTTGAGGGAACAGGCCCAGGTAAACCAGTTAAAGTGAAAAAAGAGAAAAAGCTGTCAGAGGTAACAGGGAATACGAACTTGAAACGCCGTGAAGTAAATCGCGTGTGAAACGACAAGAAGTACAGAATTCACCCACTCGCTCTCCACGAAAAGCACGTACAAGGAAATGGCGTTCTACGCATACCTTTTATACAGGCCCACACGTCCAGCGTCACTTACGCGGCGTGTACGCGCTAGGGCCATTTCCACCAATTACACGCTTTGTCACTTCTGCGTGTAGGGCCATTTCCACCAATCACACGCGATTACACTCTGACGTGCAGTCTTTCCACGTGTGCTCTGTCATCACGTGCTGTGTGGGAAACACCCGTGCGGGTCACGTCACAGACGCGCTTACGCGCTGAGGGCCTTTGGTCCAATAGAATCGCGTATGCGTGCTGACGCGCTTACGCGCTAAGGGCCTTTCCTCGGTTTTCACGCTGACGTGCAGGATTTTCACGTGCCAAATCACTCCGTACCAAGCTGGCCACGCGTAAGCACACGGAATACCACGCTCCTGCCCGGAAGGCCGAACTACTGCCCCCCAGAGCCCCGAGCACGCTCCCACCTGCCATCTGCTGCTGCCTGACTGCCTGCTGCCCCTGCACTGCTGGGGGGGTGGGGGTGGTGGTAGACATGAGTGGGGGCCTGGTGGAGGGTGCCCCTGCACTGCTGGGGGGTGGGGGTGGTGGTAGACATGAGTGGGGGCCTGGTGGAGGGTGCCCCTGCGCTGCTGGAGGGTGGGGGTGGTGGTAGACATGAGTGGGGGCCTGGTGGAGGCTGCCCCTGCACTGCTGGGGGGTGGGGGTGGTGGGAGACATGAGTGGGGGCCTGGTGGAGGGTGGCCCTGGTGGCTGGGGGGTGGGGGTGGTGGGAGACATGAGTGGGGGCCTGGTGGGGGCTGCCCCTGCACTGCTGGGGGGTGGGGGTGGTGGGAGACATGGGTGGGGGCCTGGTGGAGGCTGCCCCTGCACTGCTGGGGGGTGGGGGTGCAGGGGGACATGAGCAGGTGTGCAGGGTAGTCCCCTGTTTTGTGGGCTGCCTGCAGGGGCCGTCGAGGGTGTACAGGGAACACCTGTGAGGACCCACCCAGCCTAATCGCGTGTGGAACTTCCCGCGCACCCCTGAAATACACGCGCCCAGGCTATTCGCGTGTGGAACTTCACGCGCACCCCTGAAATACACGCGCCCAGGCTATTCGCGTGTGGAACTTCACGCGCACCCCTGAAATACACGCGCCCAGGCTATTCGCGTGTGGAACTTCCCGGCACCCCTGAAATACACGCGCCCAGGCTATTCGCGTGTGGAACTTCCCGCGCACCCCTGAAATACACGCGGCCAGGGTATTCGCGTGTGGAACTTCCCGCGCACCACTGAAATACACGTAGCACGCTGGGAGACATGAGTGGGGGCCTGGTGGGGGCTGCCCCTGCACTGCTGGGGGGTGGGGGTGGCGGGAGACATGAGTGGGGGCCTGGTGGAGGGTGCCCCTGGATGGTGGGGGGTGGGGGTGGTGGGAGACATGAGTCGGGGCCTGGTGGAGGGTGCCTCTGGTGACTGGGGGGGTGGGGGTGGTGGGAGACATGAGTGGGGGCCTGGTGGAGGGTGCCCCTGGTGGTTGGGGGGGTGGGGTGGTGGGAGACATGAGTGGGGGCCTGGTGGGGGCTGCCCCTGCACTGCTGGGGGGTGGGGGTGGTGGGAGACATGAGTGGGGGCCTGGTGGAGGGTGCCCCTGGATGGTGGGGGGTGGGGGTGGTGGGAGACATGGGTGGGGGCCTGGTGGAGGGTGCCCATGGTGGCTGGGGGGTGGGGGTGGTGGGAGACATGAGTGGGGGCCTGGTGGGGGCTGCCCCTGCACTGCTGGGGGGTGGGGGTGGTGGGAGACATGAGTGGGGCCTGGTGGAGGGTGCCCCTGGTGGCTGGGGGGTGGGGGTGGTGGGAGACATGGGTGGGGGCCTGGTGGAGGCTGCCCCTGCACTGCTGGGGGGTGGGGGTGGTGGGACACATGGATGGGGGCCTGGTGGAGGGTGCCCCTGGTGGCGGGGGGGTGGGGGTGATAGGGGACATGAGTGGGGGCCTGGTGGAGGCTGCCCCTGCACTGCTGGGGGGTGGGAGTGGTGAGAGACATCGGTGGGGGCCTGGTGGAGGGTGCCCCTGGTGGCTGGGGGGTGGGGGTGGTGGGAGACATGAGTGGGGGCCTGGTGGAGGGTGCCCCTGCACTGCTGGGGGGTGGGGGTGGTGGTAGACATGAGTGGGGGCCTGGTGGAGGCTGCCCCTGCACTGCTGGGGGGTGGGGGTGGTGGGAGACATGAGTGGGGGCCTGGTGGGGGCTGCCCCTGCACTGCTGGGGGGTGGGGGTGGTGGGAGACATGAGTGGGGGCCTGGTGGAGGGTGCCCCTGGTGGCTGGGGGGTGGGGGTGGTGGGAGACATGGGTGGGGGCCTGGTGGAGGCTGCCCCTGCACTGCTGGGGGGTGGGGGTGGTGGGACACATGGATGGGGGCCTGGTGGAGGGTGCCCCTGGTGGCGGGGGGGTGGGGGTGATAGGGGACATGAGTGGGGGCCTGGTGGAGGCTGCCCCTGCACTGCTGGGGGGTGGGGGTGGTGGGAGACATGGGTGGGGGCCTGGTGGAGGGTGCCCCTGGTGGCTGGGGGGTGGGGGTGGTGGGAGACATGAGTGGGGGCCTGGTGGAGGGTGCCCCTGCACTGCTGGGGGGTGGGGGTGGTGGTAGACATGAGTGGGAGCCTGGTGGAGGCTGCCCCTGCACTGCTGGGGGGTGGGGGTGGTGGGAGACATGAGTGGGGGCCTGGTGAAGGGTGCCCCTGGTGGCTGGGGGGTGGGGGTGGTGGGAGACATGGGTGGGGGCCTGGTGGAGGGTGCCCCTGGTGGCTGGGGGGTGGGGGTGGTGGGAGACATGGGTGGGGGCCTGGTGGAGGGTGCCCCTGGCTGGTGGCTGGGGGGTGGGGGTGGTGGGAGACATGGGTGGGGGCCTGGTGGAGGCTGCCCCTGGTGGCGGGGGGGTGGGGGTGATAGGGGACATGAGTGGGGGCCTGGTGGAGGCTGCCCCTGCACTGCTGGGGGGTGGGGGTGGTGGGAGACATGGGTGGGGGCCTGGTGGAGGGTGCCCCTGGTGGCTGGGGGGTGGGGGTGGTGGTAGACATGAGTGGGAGCCTGGTGGAGGCTGCCCCTGCACTGCTGGGGGGTGGGGGTGGTGGGAGACATGAGTGGGGGCCTGGTGGAGGGTGCCCCTGCACTGCTGGGGGGTGGGGGTGGTGGGAGACATGAGTGGGGGCCTGGTGGAGAGTGCCCCTGGATGCTGGGGGGTGGGGGTGGTGGGAGACATGAGTGGGGGCCTGGTGGAGGGTGCCCCTGCACTGCTGGGGGGTGGGGGTGGTGGGAGACATGAGTGGGGGCCTAGTGGAGGCTGCCCCTGCACTGCTGGGGGGTGGGGGTGCAGGGAGACATGAGCAGGTGTGCAGGGTAGTCCGATGTTTTGTGGGCTGCCTGCAGGGGCCGTCGAGGGTGTACAGGGAACACCTGTGAGGACCCACCCAGCCTAATCGCGTGTGTAACTTCCCACGCACCCCTGTAATACACGTACCAAGCCAAATCGCGTGTGATAATTCCCGCGCACCCCTGTAATACACGTACCTGGCCAAATCGCATGTGAGAATTCCCGCGCACCCCTGTAATACACGTACCCAGCCGAATCGCGTGTAAAACTTCCCGTGTACCCCTGTAATACACGTACCCAGCCAAATCGCGTGTGATAATTCCCGCGTACCCCTGAAATACACGCGCCCAGGCTATTCGCGTGTGGAACTTCCCGCGCACCCCTGAAATATACGCGCCCAGGCTATTCGCGTGTGGAACTTCCCGCGCACCCCTGAAATACACACGCCCAGGCTATTCGCGTGTGGAACTTCCCGTGCACCCCTGAAATACATGCGCCCAGGCTATTCGCGTGTGGAACTTCCCGCGCACCCCTGAAATACACGTACCCTGCTGAAATCGCGTGTAAAAGTTCCCGCGCACCCCTGTAATACACGTACCCTGGCTAATCGCGTGTATAACTTCACGCGTACCCCTGATATGCACGTTACCCGCTTTGCGTTCCCTGTTTGGCAGCCCTGTAAACTGGTCCAGGGTTAGCGCAGCCCTTTGCGATGATTTAGCGATTTTGATGGCTTTTCCTTGCGCGAGGGCGTTCTTGGGGGCGTTACTGGCGCTGCTGCAGGGTCGCTGCGATACTCTGCGCCACGGCTGGTTTGGGAGCCTAAAATCCATGAATACGCTGTGCGCGGAAATCGGTTTTAGCGCACGTGCCTGGCGCTGACAATCGCACGCGGACACTCCGCGCCAGCCGCTTGCGACACTTTTCTGCGAAATTCTATGAATTACCCTGTTAGTCTGTGTCGCAGTATCAGCCGACTTTCTGTCAACCATGATTTCTCCTGAGTCCGTGATTGTGGTACTACTTTGTACTGCTTGAGCTTTGTCCTGAAATGCATAGCATAATTCCAGCAGTGAATTGTTGTCTATGTCAGGTAGGGAGAAATTAGGACACTCGTGTACTTCGACATTCACCTCGAGCTCCACGACCGGAGGCAGGTTTCTGCTCTTTTTGCTGTAATAGGTCGTAATCTTCCCCCATGTGTCATTTATATTAACACCCTCACGTTCTGTAGGGGCTGTGACAGTTTTGGGATCAGTTTCCGATTGCTGCTTGGCTCTTTGCATGGTATTGTGACTTGCTTCCCCCGACCCCAGGCCGCATGGTTTAATTTTACGGGACTGCGTGGCTTTACTGCGATTAGGCACCTTGCCTGACATTCCAGGGATTCTTTATATGGTTGTATTATGGTAGGAGGTTATATAGTTGTTTTATGGTTTTACGGTATGTGCTTCAAGTTGTCAACTGTGCTTTTACTCACCGTAAATGATGCCTCTGAATTCACTGCCAGCCGCCGTCTACCCGGAGATCTTCAGTGCCTGATGCCTGGTCTGAGCCAGGAGGGCAGGGTTGGTCTTATGCTCACAGCTTGTCCAGGTTCTCCAGGTAACACAGGCAACACAATCCTGTCAATCTCCACGACGCTCAGCATCGGGTAGCAGGTTTTGAGGTATAGCTCCTCCTCTGCAATAGACACCAGGGAAAGACTGCTTGAGAACCAGGCTCTTTCACAGGCAACACACCCCTTCCACAGTCTGCAACGCTCAGAGTCGGGTAGAAGGTTTTGGGGGATAGATCCTCCTCTGCAAAAGACACCGGGGAAAGACTGTCTTCATGGAAAAATGTCTCAAAGCACTTTTCTATTTTAACATGCACCTCTGAATCAGGCCCTGGGTTGTAAATCACCTGACCTCCTACCCAAAGACCTCTATGTACTAACCAGGTAGTACCACAACAATCAAAGATATGCCACACAGCCAAGAGGTAGGGATTGAGGACTGAGACAAAGCGCAGTATGTATAATTAAAATAGCAATTACAGGTAAGCAATGGGGCCATTAAGACTTCTCTGTTTGCCTCGCTCTGATACTAACAGTATAAGGCTTTACCAAGCAGCACCACGTCATTCACATGCACCCATCAACAGCTCCCCATTAGACATGTATCCACCATAACACATGTAGAATGCCAGTTTCAACAGAAAATGATAATACTCTAGCTACAGAGCTGCAATCAATGCAACTGTTGCAGGAAAAACTACCAGGGCAACTGTAACAAATCTTTGATACAGCATGCATGCTGAACAGAAACTATTAGAAAAAAGGGCTCCTGGTTATGGCCCTGCTCTATCCAGGGGGGTTCATATTTGATAGATACGAATGAGCAGGGTCACTAGACCCAATATATACACTTCAGTCTTTTAACACATCAAAGAGTAATTAGCTTCACTTCTTCAGATCAAAGCTTGACGTAAAACATATTTCCATATTTCTGTGATTTCGAGGATTCCGTCTGGGACAGATCCTGAGAATCTGTGCCTCCGCGGGTAGTGTAGGGCAATTTCAAACGGAGTTCATCTTGCCTGTGTTTCGTCTATAGCAGCGCGTCTCGTCTGTCCCCGACGGAATCCTCGAAATCAAAGAGAGGATTCGATTGATACACATCAACAGATGATTGTCAATCATAATTTACCGACTACTTTGCAGTCCAGACATTTATAATCTAAGCTGTGACCCCAGCTCGCTGAACACGAACTCACAGGATTTTCCCGCCATAATCTTCCCGTCCTGATGAAGGCCGACAAAACAGCAGCTACATAATACAGCTCTCAAAGGCCGAAACACAGTCATGTTCTCTTTGTCCCAGTGTTTGATTTATACACTGCTGAAGAATTGTGTAACTAAGCACATTTTGAACGAAAAATGTTGTTGTACATTTGTCCCCATGTTCCCCTTCAGGGGTTGAGGTGCTTGTATATGTTTTGTTTCGTGAACCGTGGTATTTGTCTTGGGTGAGCACTGATGTATCATATGTAGATTCCTCATGTGAATTGATGAGTATCCTGGAAATATGTTTTAAGTCAAGCTGAGTATAATTTATGTTGTTCATTAAATTGATCTGAAGAAGTAAGAAGTGAAACTAATTAGTCTTTGATGTGTTAAAAGACTGAAGTGTATGTATTGGGTCTAGTGACCCTGCTCATTCGTATGTATCAAATGCTGAACAGAAACGCCAATTTGCGATGAGAATTATATGCGTAGACAGATGAGGTATCTCAGGAGAGGCGATATCCTGATAACTAATAGAACCAAGGCGTCTCAACATGAGGAACAAGGACAAGAAGTGCCCCATCATTAAAGTGCATAAAACGTAGCATATAAAGTGATATGGCGCAAAGGAATCTGTGATTGTCAAATACTAGTAAAGTATGCACATATTTCCAGCTGAGGACAATGAAGGAGCTGATTATTTGTTTTCTATAACCCTAATAAGCATACTGAAACCCAACAAGCACCATGGAGTAACAATGAAACAATACAATGAGCAGGGTGCATACAGTAACAGAAAGCCTCATGAAGTCATCAACCTGCATGCCACACACAAGAGTGCGGTACTGCAGACCTGTAGCCTTGCTAAACCAACTGAAATGAGAATTGGAAATGCATTTGCTCTAAAAACTACATAATCTGAAAGATCTTTTTTTTACAAGAACAAATTGTAAAAACCTGAACTGGTAAAATCATGATACAACCTAGCACACCAGCCGATAATCCATATCATACACTATTGAGCAAGTGCCATTCCACAGACCCCACAAAGGCATGTTATGGCCAAAATTAATCAATATGTTCCTTCGAGGTTGCAAATCCGAAATGTGGGTCACCTTCTTCTGTGCCCCTGACATTAACTTTATCGCAGAAACACAGAGAGCATGTCATCTCTTCAACCTTAAAGAAACAAGAGAAACATATGAATGGACACTCTCTTATCTGACAGCTTGTTCCAACCTTTTTGGCAACCAAATCTTAACCAATGAAGATGTGTGGCCTGACATGTCAAACTAAACTACATGAATGATATTCTGTATACACACAGGACTCAAACGAAGGGTTATGGTATCCAAGAACATCCTAGTAGTAATAACCAATCACATCTGTGTCAATGCGTACAGTATCCATTTTAGCCCACTAACTGTTACGGGCCAGCTGCTCCGTCCTTTGGTCCACCCATCCGCCCTCCCACTGCTCACGCATGCGGAAGCAATCCCTGTTTTATTGTGCTCATCCCATGATGACCAAACGTGTCCTTCACTACAGGCCCCAACCTCCCCCCCCCGGTGAGGCACACAGAAGCTTCCAACTTTAGCAGCCGCGGACGCTGCAAGCTACGTTTTCTTCCCAAGCGCTGGCTTGCACAGGTCACCTTCTGGGACCTCCCAAGGTGAGAGATCCCCAGCATCATGATGGCACATCCTTGTGCCACCTAACCTGCCAACGATCTGTCATATGGTGATTTATCCATTCACCCCGGCTATGTGCCTTTCTTGCAGGACGCTTTTTCTGCCATCCAGCAGCGTTCTCCAGCACACGTTGTTATCACTGGTCCATGCAGTCAGGCAGACAATCGATTTTCTTTGTGGCCACTGTCACCAGGTGTCACCAGGTGTTGGGCATGCATTATCACTATTGCCTCCCTTACTTTAGCACATTTTTGTAATGAACCCCTTTCACTTGTCCCACAGGTTCTTGTGATGACGCTGTGCCATATATTGAGTGGCCATGCATGTTTAACCTTTGATGTGCATGTTATTACCTCAGCATTAAAAGCTATAACACTAGACTATGAGCATTTAATAGCTGGTCTTCAGTCATTCAACATGGCGTTGTAGCATTGGATTCACTGATGCCCCCTTTGCCATGTTGTTTGTGTTCCCCTATAGGATAACAAGCAGCCTGCCGACGCTGCCTGATTCAGAGGCCAGCTGGAAGACCTATTAGATTATTGTTGGAAGAAATGTTCGTCTTGAAGAAGATGGTCTGATTGACAGTGGACCATCGAAACTGGTTGACCATACTTGGTTCTACCACAACTTACCAGATACTCCCGATATAGACAGGGGGTACAGTCAAATTAACCAGACTCACATGTAGTGAGCCATTTCTAGCTTGTCCCATAGTTTTGGGAACTGTGTTTTAAGCAATTCTATTGTTTGTTATTAGCATTCTTGACAACCACCGACATGTGCCAAACAGTAGGCATTATGGTGAATAAATATGCAGATGAATTTCCCATGGCACCAGTTACCACATGTTTGTTTTTTCAGCCTCTTTCTCTACGAGATCTAATCATATAACTGGCAGATAAACTCTTTAGGTGGTTGCTGCTGGGCTGCTGTCTTTGCTGAGTGTTACTTACATTCGAACAGATGACGATTGCAGGCCATGGAGGACAGTGATAGCTCTCGAAGAAGGGTATAGGCTGCCTGACATAACTGATGACGACATGTTTAGAGAGGACCCAACAGGTGATGAAGTAGTGTTCTTTATGAGCATTACATATTGTATAAGAATAGAGAAAAGGGAAATGCCACAGTGAATGGCAATAATGCGGCAGCGTCCAGCATTTTTTGACAAAGACTTGGAGAAGGTGCTGAGCGTCCTACAGACCACAGGCCCTTATGACGTAGGACTGTTAAAGGCGATAGGGGAAGTCAAGATAAAGCTGAAGCCAGGGGCGATTTTATCTCAGCACGACAGTACCCCATGTCTCGAGAGGCTGATGAGGGTATTTTTAAGACTATCTCAGCACTGATGGAACAAGATATTCTTGTACTGTCAGAATCATTGTGCACCACTGCAATGTATCCTGTGAAAAAATCAAAGGGATGGTCATGGAGATTTATACAGGACACGAGACAGGTCAACCAGATTGTAGAGGCAGAGTTTCCTTTAGTTCCTAACCCAGCAATGATACTATGCAGTATCCCAGTAGAAGCACGATATTTCATGGTGATTGATTTGAAAAATGAATTTTTCTCAATCCCATTGCAAAAGGACTCCCAAGACTTGACTTCATTTAGGTTCCGCCAGACTCGTCTGAAATATACCAGGCTGCCTCAATTGTACTGTGAGTCTCCATCAATCTTTAACAGAGTCCTCCATATGGACCTAAGTAATGATGATTTGATAAGTGCGGTAATTCAGTACGTAGATGACATTTTAATTTGTAGCACAAAAGAAGATGAGTGCAGGCAGGACTCGATTCAGTTCATGACTATCCTAGCAGACAAGGGATATAAGGTAGACAAGGAAAAATTGCAGTGTTGTCAAGAAGAGGTAATATACATAGGACAGTTGATTTCACATGAGGGAAAGACGGTGACACCTGAAAGGGGTGAAGCGATTGTAAAATTTGCAAAACCGCATACAGTGAAACATATGCAACCATTTTTGGGGCTATGTAATTATGTTAGAGCCTGGGTGTATGACTATAGTTTATATACAAGACCCCTTTTGCAGGCTTTGAAGAAATCACAGGTAGAAAAAGTCACAATAGAATGGAATGAGGAAATGTAGGAAGGGTGTGAAGAGTTGAAAAAAGCAATCTGTCCAGCACCTGTTTTAGGAATTTCCAAGAGGAGTTTTTCTTATTTTCGCACACAAATGGGACAGTCGTGACTGCAGTGCTTACACAGAGAACTACATTGGGGTACAAACCCCTAGCGTATTACAGTGGGATTCTAGACCCACTTTTGAAGGTACACTTTCCTTGCGAACAGTCATTGGCTACCACCGCGTTCACAATTGAGAAGTCTACAAGCATTGTAATGGGCTGCTCTATGACTCTTTTTGTGGAACATGCTTTGTTTGCCATTTTAGAGAAACCCAAAGGTATGTTGACATCCCAGAGAGCATCTGCTTACAAAGTGATGATTTCGAACCCAGCGATTAAAATTGTCAGATGTAAAATAGTGAACACTTCCACATTTGTAGCTGAGCTAGTGACAGAGGGTGACCATGTGCATGATTGTGAAAACTACATTGAATTCTATAATGATATACCGTGCCTAAAAGAGAATGCACTGCTAGGATGGGAAATTCTCTTTATTGATGGTTCTTTGAAAACTGATTAAATTAGTGGAGAAAGGCATTCTGGCGCAGATGTAGTGAGGCATAGAGCAAATGGTGAGTTTGAGGTTGTAGCAAGTGCAAGACTACCGTCTCACTTTTTGGCACGAGTGGCAGAATTGGTAGCGCTCATTGTCATGCTCGAGAATCATGAAGGGCAGGCAGTGATGGTGCACAGTGGCTCTGCCTATATGATATCAACCGTACATGTAGGGCTAGCACATTGGAAAAGGAGGGGCTACCTCAGTGCGGATGTCACTCCAGTGCAACATGCATCCTTATTGGACAGGCCTATTAAAGCACTACAGCCCCCAGTAGCCATAGTGGTTGTTAAATGCGCCACTCACACTAAGCATACAGACTTTATTTCTTGCGGGAATGAAGCCGCAGATGCAGAAGCCAAAAGGGTTGCATACTCACCAGATATTTCAAGTTTTGATACTCAAGATGTCAAGGAGAAGGTAGTCACAATTATGGTAGTGAAAGAAGAATTTAATAACTTGCCAAGAACACAATTAAGGGAAATTCAATGATGTGCACCACAGGAAGAGCAGAAATTATGAAAGCGAAGGAGGTGTTCTTTATCCCCCACTGAAGCATTATGGTGACAGGATAGTAATGGAAAGCCGGTGATGCCAGTAGCATTGTTAAAGATAGAGTTTGAATAGCTGCACTACCCTGCACATGTAACTAGGGAAAGTCTTGCTGCAACGATTACAGAAGACTGATTTGTTCAAAATTTGTTAGTGAGTGCATGTTGCATTTTATGTAGTAAACTGCATGGTATGTCAAATGTTTACCACTGGGCATACACTGTGTACAATTAGAGGGGTTATTCCTCGACCGAATGGTCCTTTTCAGCATTTACATATTGACTATGTTGATATGCTACAGGTGTGTAGTGGATGAAGGTATTTGATAGTGGTGGTGTGTCTCTTCTCCAGGTGGATCGAAGAAGGTCCATGCACACACCCTGACGCCACTTGCACAGAGAAGTTTCTAGAACGTGAAGTCTTTCCTAGATGGGGAGTGTGTGAAGTGTTGAGATCCGATAATGGGCCACATTTTGTTAGTTAAGTATTTGAACAAATAGCACTATTATTGAATGTTAAGCACACGTTTTCTTCTGCTTATCTCCCACAAGCAACAGGATATGCGAGAGCCTCAACACCCTCCTTAAAGAAAGGATTGCCAAGCTCAAGCTTACATTGAAAAGGATTGGCTATATTGCCTGCCCTTAGCTTTATATGCCGTAAGGAACAGCCTGGTTCAGACCACCACCTCACACCCCACAAATTAGTAACAAGGGGGCAAATGAGAATGCCTCCTACACCTCCATCGAGGAGTAGAAGTGATGCCCAGAGTACAGCAGAAATGTTAGGAATTGAGTTACATGCATATTTGATATGTATGACCACTAGTATCTCTCTCATTTCCGATCAACTCAAGCACCAGGGGGGTCAGTCTCAGAACACGGATGAAAACCATTCAGCAACCGGATCAAGCAAATTATTATCAGCAACTAGACTATTTGTTGGCCACACCGTGCTACTTAAAAACTTCACTAGGAAGTGGCACAAGCTGAAATTTAATGGTCTGTTTCTTGTTGAAAATATTACCGCTTCAGCAGTCAAAGTCCAAGGCAGACGAGCATGGAGACATCTGAATGACGTCAAGCTATATGCCAGCAAGACCGCAGCAACCCCAGCCATCAGTCCAGAAGCATGACAAGAAGAAGAATTTCAGAGTGTGCAGACTCGATCGATGACAAAGAAGAAGGAGGATAAAACTACAAACTAACAAATGCAGATTTGCATTTGCACTGTGACTCCCTGTGGACGCTCTTTATAGATATTATAGCAGGCGTGAAATTCTTTGCTTGAGTCACAGGAATCTTTGAAAATAAACTTTAGAGAAATGTTTATGTATCACGATTATGCCTAAATGACAACACTTGGTTAAGAACTGGAAACGTAAGCAGTACCCCGACTCGTCTCTCACTGAGCATTCATTTGGATAGCTCTATGGTTTTGTCAGATGGAGACGTGCATCAATTCGTACTTGCTGTTTTTGTGTTTATCCTTTGAGCTTATCCTGCTCTTGTCAGAAGAGATGTGGACATTCATACTTTTATACAGTATCCTTAGAATGGCCTTGTAATCAGAAGGCTGCTTGTAGCAATAGTAGTGGAATTACTGCAGCTACTAAATTCATTACAGTTACCGGAGTAAAGTGTTTTTCCTTCCTTAAATTGCAGTAGAAATGAGGAATGTTGAAGCTGGTACGATTTCAGAGAATGAGCAAGCTCAAGAAGTTCCACCGTGGCACAAGTGGTGGGGATTCATATGTTGGTTCATGATATACATATGCACCATTATGCTTTGTGTTTTTCTGTTTCTTTTGATTCACCTTTTCTGTCTCATTGATCCAAACAAGGCAGAAGTCCCTTTGATCCTCCCCACTCCGGGGCTCTTGTAGATTTGCCCATTTCCAATGAGCCAAAGCCCCTTGTGTTGTCACCCCATAGTAGAGCTACTTTACTTTAGAGTTGTTTCCATGGGCTGAAAACATTCTGTTAGGGAGACAAAGGAAGAGTTCAGAGGAAGACAATGATGAGATAAATACTTATCTAGATACTACAGTGCACCTGGATAATAACATGTGGTATCAGCACAAGAAAAAGGTGGGAGAACGAACATCTAAGGAGGGTTGCTACGTCTGCGCTCTCATACCGTATGCCATGAAGGCTGCCCGAACTTTCGTTTCCAGAGAAATACCAGAATATGATGCAGATGTCTTGGTCACCTTGCTGCATGCATGACTCGAGGACAGTTCCAAGGACATTGGGCCACTCTGCGATGGAGATCGAAATGGTAATTCCATTCCAGGATGATTATATCAAGACTACACAGATGGAAAAGGAGCCTTCGTGGAAGAGCAAGATGCTGGAGTACCCTAGAGCAGTACAAAATGAAGTGGTTATAACAGAAATGAAGAGAATGGACTATCCTGATAAAGCAGAGTTAGCTTGGACGCCTGGATGCTGGTAAAGAACTCAGATGCTAGTCTATGGACAAGTGAAGTCCAAGAAAGGATGGGAAGAAGAATTGATGTCCTGTGCAGCTCATCTATTGAAGAAGGAATATGTGCAAGAAGCACAAAAAGTAAATGATAGGTGTTTGAAGTCATGGGCGAACATGGCAAGCTGCTGACATGGGTAGAAGATGAATCAGGGCCAATGTTTGTGATTCCTCTGGTGAATGTGACACTGTGCTTTTAAAGAAAAGGAAGAAGGCATGTGGGAGATAACATAGGTTACAAGACTATAGTTGATGTCTCCAGTATGGGAACAGGGACAGCTAACCTGATGGATTGATATTGGGCTTGTGGGACCAGAGCCTACACGAAGCTACTCAAGGACTGAGGAGGATATGTTCCTTAGTGCTTGTGCATGCTCCAGCAGTAGTGATTCCTAAGAGTGACCTGAATATTGGGGAGTTTCCAAAAGCAGCTGCTCATTTGAAGAGAAGATCACTTGAATTTCTCAACCAAACAAAGAGGAAGAATTACTTTTCAGCTAAATCAATAGAAGCCTTTGATGCTATTCCATACGAGCACAGATTGTTCTGCAAGACTTCTTCAATCTTCACGACTATCTTTATGCATGAGATTCAGACGATGGCCAGTGCAAAGTGGTTGCAAATCCCTCTCTGGGAACTCTTGCAGATGATCAACACTACCATAAAGAGATTCAATGCGATCAAGGAAGAATTGAGGGCCATAAGACTGATGACCTTCCAGAACAGAAATGTCCTTGATATGATCACAGCAATGGATGGAGGAGTTTGTGCCAAAAATTGCACATTAATACCTTTTCATGATGACGAGAATGGGACCTTGACAGAGGCCATAACGTTGTTGACGAAACTACACAATCGGATGGAAGATGAGACAGAAGACATTGCAGATTACAGTTGGTTCACGTCTATCTTCTCATGGGTTCCACAATGGATGGCAAACATCCTTAAGCTTCTTGGAGCAATACTGGAGATGTTTGGATTCTGTGTAATCAGGTTAATAATCACACAGTGTAAGAAGACAGTGAAGAGGTGTCAGGAATCCATGCCGTTCCAGGTCTGCACGACGTGGCAAATTGCCAAAGCTTCCGATCCGCAATCAAGCTCAATTGTCTTTTTCTCGCTGCTCACCGTTCCTGTCTTGTTACAGGTTACCATGGCAAAGATCTGCGTCTTTGCGTTTATAGCATGGCAACATAAACAATGGCACAGCTGTTCGCCATGACCTACATAGACGTAGCACGATATAGGCACACCCCCTTTCCACAACGGGTGCTTCTGATTGAAGTTTGAACCCGCTCTGTTTTTGCTTGTGACTCTTCGTTTCTGTTCTCTGCCCCATTTTGTCTGTTTTGATCCATCTCCCTACCTGTTATCCCTTCTCTGCCTGTGTGATACTGGTTTTACCCATAGTCAGACCTCAGAACTCTTTTGTTTACTTCTACCTCCTTCTGCTTTGCGTCTAAGCCAGCTGGTTACCAGGACTCGGAACTTCGCACAGACTTTCTCTTCCTTCCCCTTTTTTGTACCTCAAATGCCCACAAGTTAACAGGACTCGGAACGTGGCACAGACTTTCTCTGCCTTCCCCTTTTGTGCCTCAAATGCCTGCACGTTAACAGGACTCAGAACGTGGCACGGACTCTCTCTCTGCCTGCCGCTTTCATACTTCAACTACCCGCACATCATCAGGACACGGACTTTGTCTCCCCATTGCTTCCGGGTTCCCTGGTTCCCGGGCTCTGGTTTCCCTGTTCCTTGGCAAGAACCTGTTCCAGTGCTTATGTCTGCTCAGTTTCCTCTGGCTGCACTGGAAAGGTTCACGGGGATCCCAAGCAGTATCGGGCATTTATAAATCACTGCCGTTGCACTTCTTGTGCCGCCCGGCTTCTTTCCCCGACTCTACCACAAAGGCAGCCTTTGTGTTGTTTTATCTAGGAGGGACTGCAGCAGCATGGGCTAATCCACTGCTAGAAGAAAACAATTACATGCTCTACGACTGCAAAGCCCTCAACGCCATGGGTAGGGTGTTTGACACACGCTACAAAACGCAGGCTACAGATTTAGAACTACTGAATCTGAGACAAGGGGATACCTCCCTCATAGCCTGTCTGGCTAAATTCAACCAGTTAGTGGCCAAAACCACTGAAACCTTAAAAGACACCCTGGCCACAGTCCTGGTGGTTCTAATGGATTTCTCTGAGTTGCTGGATCTGGTACACCAGATTGATGCCCGGCGTGCTGAGAGGAAGGGGGAAAAGAAACCGGTAGTCCCGACACAACTCCGAAACGAATCAGTCGCTCAAGAGACGGAACCCATGCAGATAGGAGCCGTGCGTGGTCCTCTTACGTCCACAGAGAAGGAAAACAGAAGAGACAATAATCTCTGCTTTTATTGTGGCTCATCAGCACACTTCATACGGTCTTGTCCTAAAAGACCCGTTAAGAAAACGGAAAACTCCAAGACTCGGCAGTAGATGAGGTCCGCCTGCCGAGTCCAATACGTCAGGACCCGTGTACGTCTGGTGGCTGTTCACCTTTCCAGATCACCCTTTTTGTCTCCCATTCTCGTGGGTCACCCTGGAAAACCTCTGCATTCTTGGATTCCGGTGCTACAGGGAATTATATGGACATCATCTATGCCCGGGAATCCGACATACCCACTTGTCCCAAGGAGAGACCCAAAGTGGTTAACGGTGTAGACGGTACCACTCTGGTTTCAGGATTGGTCACAGAGCACACAGCTAATTTACTGATGGTCACAGAGAGTGGTCATTCCGAGACAATAGTTTTCGACTTAATTGCCGCTCCACAGTTCAAGATTATTCTAGGGTTGCCATGGCACTCCTTGCACAATCCAGCAATCGATTGGCAGAAGCAGGAGGTATATTTCCCTTCTGATTATTGTGAGACACATTGCCTGGATCTAGAGAGTGGGAACACTTCTAACCCTTGTCGCCCTCTCCTGAATTCTGCCACAGTGATTTGCACCATTGTCTCAGCCATCATCCCCAAGGAGTACCTACAATACAGCGATGTGTTTGACAAGGTGTTGGCCGATCGGCTCCCTCCGCATCGACCCTATGATTGCCCCATAGACCTTATCCCGGGGGCCACCATCCCGAGTGGATGGATTTATTCTCTCATGCAAAAAGAAACACAGGTCCTCCGGGAGTCATCGATAATGCCCTAAAGACTGGCTTCATTCATCCTTCACGCTCCCCTGCAGCCTCGCCCTTGTTTTTTGTCCCTAAGAAGGAGGGGGACCTGAGGCCCTGTATAGATTATAGGGCCCTAAATGCAGTGACGATAAGGAACCAATACCCCTTGCCACTGATCAACACTCTTCTGGACCAACTGGGATAGTCGATCATTTTTTCAAAATTACATCTCAGAGGAGCCTATAATTTGGTCAGGGTAAGAGAGGGCGACGAATGGAAGACTGCATTCAAGACACAGTTCAGAGTGTATGAGTACTGTGTCATGCCCTTTGGGCTTTGCAATGCTCCGGCAACATTCCAAAATTTCATAAATTATATTTTCAGTGATATGATCGATAGGTATATGGTTGTTTATTTGGATGATATACTTATATACTCACCTTCCTATCAACAACACGTCATCAACGTATCAGCAGTCTTACAACAATTAAGGGACAACCATCTCTTTGCCAAACCAGAGAAATGTGTCCTGGGTTATGAACTCACAAACAATGGGGTACGCATGAGCCAGTCGAAAGTCAAGTCCATCTTAGATTGGCCGATTCCTGAGAACATCAAGGCACTCCAGTCCTTCTTAGGATTTGCAAATTTTTACAGGCGTTTTATCAATACTTTCTCTGGAATCGTTGCCCCACTCATGGCTCTGACTAGCAGTAAAACCAAGTTCGTATGGAACCGCGATGCAAAAAAGGCCTTTTATTCCTTAAAAACAGCCTTTACTCCAGCCCCGGTGCTGCAGCATCCAGATTCCGCTTCACCGTTCTATGTAGAAGCAGATGCTTCTGGAATCGCTATATGTTCCATTCTGTCACAGATATGCGGCGACACTGGTGTGCTTCACCCGGTTGCGTTCTACTCAAGAAAGCTTACGTCTTATGAACGCAATTATACTACCACGGAAAGGGATTTGCTGGCCATAAGGGATGCCTTCAGGGAATGGAGACACCACTTGTCGGGTGCTACACATCAGGTACAGGTCTTTACTGATTATCGCAATCTATTAGCCATGAAATCCCTGAGGTGTTCCACCTCAAGACGTGCAAGGTGGCATGAATTCTTTGCTTTGTTTGATTTCACCATCACATATCGACCTGCATTCCCAGGCTGATGTGCTTTCTCGTTTGCATGGTGCTCTCCTGTACCAAAAGGTGAGGAATCCTTCCTGTTGCAACACAAATTATATGCGGTTGTACCACCCAACCACTGTTACGCTCAGCTCTGCAGTCGTGGGTCGGGAAGAAACCCTCGGAGATCGCCGAATACAACCTGACATAGTCAACGCTCTGCCCTATATCCAAGGACACATCTTCCTTCCGGACACTGGAACGCGTCACAGTGCTATGTCTTGGTGTCATGATGCTATGTATTCGGCACATCCAGGAAACAGGAAAACACATGATCTATTGCAGCGATGGTGTTGGTGGCCTACAATGCGCAAGGACGTGCGGGATTATGTACAAACATGCGCCATCTGCGCCCAGTGTAAGACGTCCTCCACCAAACCCATGGGCCTTCTGCAACCATTGCCTATTCCAAAGCAACCATGGACCATGTTATCTATGGACTTTATTGTAGAGCTCCCTGTTGTCCTAGGCTACAATACCATTTGGGTAGTAGTGGACTACTACACCAAGATGGCCCTGTTTGTACCATACCAAGGACTGCCCTAGGCACTGGTTCTCGCGGATCTCTTCTTGAAAAACATATTCAGGTTCTTCAGACTTCCCTCGATCATAGTCTCTGATCGTGGGTCGCAATTTACGTCCCATTTCTGGACTTCACTCATGGCCGCATTTGGCATAGAAGACTGGTTTTCAAGCTCCTACCACCCGCAAACCGATGGGCAAACGGAGAGGGTGAATGCCACATTGGAGCAGTGCCTTGCAGCATCAGGATTCCTGGTGATCCGTATTAGCTGCTGCGGAATTTGCATACAACAACTGCTTGCATTCCTCCACCGGTACCACGCCCTTCTTCGCCTTATACGGCCAACATCCACGATCCATACCTTTGGAAACACGGCGGCCTTCGAATCATCCTGCCGTTTCTGACTGCCTCCCGAATCTCACCAGTGTCCGCCGGGACATCGAATCCCGGTTACATGAAGCACATGATACTGCCAAGAAATAGGCAGACCAGCATTGTGTCCCTGCTCTTGATTACAGTGCCGGCATGAAGCTTTGGCTGTCGACTAAGTACCTACGACTGCCGGGCCTTCATCCTCTGTTGCCACATTTTGTGGGTCCTTATGTTATTTCCTGTGTTATCAATCCAGCAGTGGTGGTACTGACCCTGCCTAGTTTATGGAAAATACATCCAGTCTTTCACGTGTCTTTGGTGAAACTGTTCTGCCCAGAGACCCGTCTCGCTCCTCGACCTCCCAGTGTCTTGGTACAGGGTTCCGAAGAGTTCGGGGTGCGCACGTTGATGGATACCAGAGTACGGACTGGCATTCGTTACTACCTCGTGGATTGAAAGGCTACAGTCCCCAGGATCTGACGTGGGAACCCGTCTGCAACATCAACGCCCCCCGTTTGGTGGCATGTTTTCATGCCTCCCAGAGGGTGAAAGCTGCTTTGGGGGAGGAAACTGTCAGGAATCCATGCCGTTCCAGGTCTGCATGACGTGGTAAACTGCCAAAGCTTCCGATCCGCAATCAAGCTCAATTGCCTTTTTCTCGCCACTCGCCGTTCCTGTCTTGTTACAGGTTACCATGGCGACGGCCTGCGTCTTTGCGTTTACGGCGTGGCAACATAAACAATGGCACAGCTGTTCGCCGTGACCTACGTAGATGTAGACGTCGCACGATATAGGCACGCCCCCTTTCCACAACGGGTGCTTCTGATTGAAGTTTGAACTCGCTCCGTTTTTCCTTGTGACTCTTCGTTTCTCGTCTCTGCCCCATTTTGTCTGTTTTGATCCATCTCCCTACCTGTTATCCCTTCTCTGCCTGTGTGTTACTGGATTTGCCTATAGTCAGACCTCAGAACTCTTTTGTTTACTTCTACCTCCTCCTGCTTTGCGTCTAAGCCAGCTTGTTACCAGGACTCAGAACTTCGCATAGACTTTCTCTGCCTTCCCCTTTTTTGTACCTCAAATGCCCGCACGTTAACAGGACTCGGAACGTGGCACAGACTTTCTCTGCCTTCCCCTTTTGTGCCTCAAATGCCCGCACGTTAACAGGACTCGGAACATGGCACAGACTTTCTCTGCCTTCTCCTTTTGTGCCTCAAATGCCCACACGTTAACAGGACTCGGAACGTTGCACGGACTCTCTCTCTGCCTGCCGCTTTCATACTTCAATTACCTGCACGTCATCAGGACACGGACTTTGTCTCCCCATTGCTCCCTTTCTTCCATCAGGGGGTACAGGACGTCCTTCTTTGGTTTCCAGCGATTTGATCATTCATGCCATTGTTCCCTCTGAGTGTCTACTCTCCTAGCACCAGGACTAGAGACACTTACTGTTTGGTGATCTTTAGGCATCCTTGTGCCGGCGGGGTAGGTTTACTCTGATACCATCTGGATTTAGGCATCCTCGTTCTGTTCGGGAATAGGTCTTTGGGATTGACTTCTACTGTCTGCGTGCTGAACTCTCCGCAACCACTCCATGGAACCCTCATCTTCAAAATCTCAGG
The DNA here is from genome assembly GCF_040938575.1 of Ambystoma mexicanum. Lineage (NCBI taxonomy): Eukaryota > Metazoa > Chordata > Amphibia > Caudata > Ambystomatidae > Ambystoma > Ambystoma mexicanum. The sequence continues at coordinate 925,415,499 of NC_090937.1, read as the reverse complement.
TATTGTGACAAGTGAATTACTCTATGTTTCTTGTGAATTAGTTCTTCAATAGTTCCATTATATCTATATTCAGTAACATCATCCAGGGGTTCCTGGGGGAACACTGAACACCACTAGGATCGGGTTTCATACCACGCTGACCGTGCATCTCTGGAAATTCCCCAGGTGGGTTCTTCTTTCTAGAGGGCAGAGGAGTGTTTTGGTCTGTGATTCTGGTTGTTGATCTTGTAATCCATCTGTCTCTGCAGCCAAAGAATTCCGGGCGTGTCTCCTCTTCCAGCTGCCGGATCTTTCTGCCTCTTTTGTTTAACAGCAGAGAGGTACAACGGTAGGAAGATCTCCTCAGCTACTGCTACTGTTTCCTGTCCTGTCCCTTACCGTTAGGATTACTATGGGTAAAGTGGGTTTTGACAAGTAGGCCGTAGGAATGAAAATCATGATCGTTGTCGAATCAGGGTTTGGGCCCAAGGAGTTGACAGATGAAGAGATCAGGAAATATATAGAGGCCAGCATCTTAGTACTAGAGGGAAAGAAGTTCCTGCATCCAATAAATCATAAGAAGTTTCTAGGACGATGGGTCTATTGTAGCCCGAATGGAGAGCTACATGACCTGGAGTGTTGATGAACATGTAAAATCAGCAGGGTCCCTGAAAGGAGCGATGAAAATCTGGACTCCAAAGAAGCACTTCTTCAAGAGAGAATACCAAGATGTGAAGATTGATGAAGGAGTGGTCGATGAATCAACCAGAGGGGGGAGTGTAGAGGAGCAGCTGAATGCCTCTGCAGGACGTCCCGCCCCATCCTTCCTATATGCTGGAAGCCAGAACTTGCCACATGCACGACACCAGTGATCATGCCTATTCTGCATGAGCCAACGAGAAAAGGTATCCTTTGAGAAAACCCTATATGATGTATCCCCGTAGAGATGACAATCTCTTGGAGGAGATCCTGAAGGAATATGAAGGTGAGAGAAAGAGAAGTTGGTTCTGTCACAGGAAGCGGGCGTAAAGCACTGAGAAGAGTGGCTAAAGAAGAGGATGTATACACTGTACAGAATCTGATGACAAAATAACTAATCGAGTAGACATTGATATGCAGAATGAAGGTTGCACATGTGAAGAGCACTGCAAGCTGTTTTATAAACTGTACAGATGCAGTAACGCAAGTAGACTAAGGGATCTTAAAGGCTAGCAATATTTAGTGAAAAGATTGCAGGCGGTGCCGCCATTATATAGAAACTAGACATCAGTGTCACCTATTTATTAAGCTCGGACCCACAAAGAACGAAGTATAGGAAAGCTGTGTTGCAGCAACATGAACCTAAAAGCATGAAAAGGCCTGAAAAGCAGTATGGCCTGATGTCAAAGAATGAAGTAGCCAAGAACCGGTTATCTATCTTGAAGAACAGTAACCGTGAGATGCTGAATCATCTTGTGTTAAGGTACAAAGAAAGAATACCATGGATGTTAATTAAAGACAATTAAATGCTGCAATACATGCCGGAATATCCTCTCATGTCATGTGACCTATGGATAGAAATAGAAGGTGGGCTTGCTGCTCTGGATTTGAGATAGTGTGTGCTCACACTCCCTTTTATTCCAAGGAGCAAGGATACTTTGCAAGGCCAAGTTCAAAGACAATCTGAATGGCAGAAGGCATGAGCAATGACAGATGTTGGGCTAATTTGGTGGGGAGACATGGCCAAAGTCCACCCACTGACACCTGGGGGGTCATCTTACATGCTGCTAGTGAGCCGAAAGTTCCAGAAGGGTACAAATGTGCCAACCAATTATAGAGGACCATATAACAAAGGGTCATATATTTTGAGAACCAATGATATACCATGTATCTAATAACTGATGAAGATGACTTACACTAGGGGGGGGGCATAAGTTGTCCGCCTGACAGTAGAGACCCAATCACAACCCATCCTTATATAGAAAGTATACTTAGATATTCCCTTTGAGCATATCACAACAACCCGTAGGTTTCTCTTATTTGCTATGTAGTATGATGTCATGTGTGATGAATTTTTGCAATATAAATGTGATTTATTTTATGAAATTCTTTGAGAGAACACAAGCGAACGTCCGTCAATGTCCATTGCATCTCTCTGTTTTAGACAATTGAGATTAAAACAGTCGGAAGAGACTTTTTGACAACTTCCTGAGTCAGTCTTATTAGGTGTAAAAGTTATTCTGCATCTCATCCATGCATGACGTGGTACTGATTTAGGGACCACCCGGGTTCACACTGTTGTTTAGTAATTGCTGATATTATAGGGCAGACCCAACATACGTGCTTATACAGTGTTGACATTATTGTGAAGTGTGCCTTATAGTGACTGTGCTGGCATATCTTGTGTGCAAAGGCATCATAAAAATGTGTTGGAAAATGCTTCACTCTACAGTTGGTGACCAGCCATCAATTGGATTATTTCATGTGTTACCCTACAGAACTGATTGTAAATCGTATGGCTTCTTAACCAATTTGTCATACAAACTGTGTTGCAAAATACACCATTTTAACCCACTATTTTTTTTTAAAATTCTTGGATGGAGACTCACACTCCCCCATATGAATTCTTTCTTGGTTGGGCGTCTTTGCTATACTTGGTTGTTTGTGCTACTTGGTGGGTAATGTTACACCCCTCCACTCAAAACCATTCAACAGCCACCACTTTCCAGCCTCCTTCTGGGGCACCTGCTGATGATGTATAATCAATGCTGAGTTCCAGCAAGCCTTTGACCTGCCTCTTGTCCCTAACCATAAGATTAAATGATGAATGAACATTTCCACTTAGTGATTTTAGACTTACTTCACCTTACACTGCCACACTCTGTACACACTGAATGCACTTAACTCAAAGAGATAGTGAACATTTTAAATGCACCTGTGAGGAACTGTGAGATTTGTATAGACATATTGGCATTACGTTGAATCAGGTCCACTTAGCTCCCATTCTAAGAGCTTGGCCGTGACTTCTTGGACACCACTGCCAACAGGTGAGTAGAGGGAAGTTAAAGTTTTCTGTCTAGCAAATATTGAGACACACAATCTACAAATGGGTCAGCCCTGTCATTTATCTTAGAAAGGACATCTACTCTTGATTAGGGGTAAACAATCAATGCAACAAACAGATAGAGCAGATCGCCCTGCCCTCTTGTCACTACGGTGAACACCAACATCTATACATTCCTTAGATACTTAACAATCTTGTAACACACACTTATTGAATCATGTTTTCATATTTGCATATACAAATCTCCAAACAATAGTTAATTTTTAAAAAACATGTATCAATTTAATATTTGCTTTCATACATCATTGTTCACATATTTCAAAAATACATCTTTTATCAATTGGTCTCTGTGCAAAATACAGCAACGTTCAAAACAGTACATCAAACCACCAAAAAGTGCAAGTGCCTCAAAGTGCAGTCTGAGGAACGATTAAGTCAAACTGACTCATCTAGGGAGCATGGAAGGTACATAGCTGCTGTATTTAATACCAAAAACATTATCGAATGGTCAGGAATGTTCACATCAAAAACAACTATTAGCTTTGGTCATGCTCTACCTTATGTGCATTAACACAGTCTATTTACTTATGATGAAGCCAATGTTAACCCTACTGGGAAACATAGTCCCTAACCGCATGACAGACTGTAGACATTAAACCTATCTCTAAAAATGTACAGGTATTGACACTTTGTGTTTCGGCCCTGTACTGCGGAGTACACTCATCCAAGATGTCTCTTAGGCTGTTCTAAGGGGCCTTCATCAGGACGTAGAATAGCATTTAATAACAAAGTCAATTCCATGCACTTTGTTGGATTGGAGACTATTTAATCAAAAACAGATCTGTGAATAAGACACATAAAGAGATTTGTTTTATAAGACCTCCAGGAGGTTCTTGTTGAAGTAGTCACCGTAGTATCAGACTAACCTTACTAGGTGTCCCACGACAGCGCTGGGCTTATTCATGTTATTTTCAGAAGCTTGTGAGTGGCCTTAATTTCTTTTGCAAAATTCTTCACCAATGAAGAAATCTGGGCTTGTATGCTTCACAAACACTATTGTATAAATCAAAAGAATTGCTCAATAATATTTTCTGAAATAAATCCCTTCAATTCCTATCTATAACTCTAACTCCCTGTCTGCACCCCACTTGACAATGTGCATAAGTGGTAGACTTGGGGTGCGGGGGGGTACATAAACTCACAAAGGGGATGGGGGCTTCACCTCTGGTGTTTCACTCATCCAATGAGGAGAGCCGCTTTTAACATCCAGAGGCAATTGACACTTGCACTTTGCCAATTTATGCTTTCAGCGCTTTCAGTGCTTTCAACCGTCCGTGGTAGTCTACATTCCAACATCCCTGGGCTTTGGTAAGCTGGATACTGAGTATTCTCCAAAGCTGTCTTGGTAGCCTGCTTTACCATGGAGGTTCCACCAGAAAGAATGTCTCTGTGGTCGGGGCAGAGAGGCCAATACAAAACAAAACCTGTTTTCCCAGCAGTCTGAATGGAGCTCATGTCTGTAAAGCTGGAGACCACTTACACCAGAAAATACAATTGAAAACAAGAGCAAGAAAGCAGCGGTAATGTGGCCTGTAAGTGATTTGAACCCGGCACTCCACCTAAGTCAATGCCTAGCGTGTGATGCACAGCTGGAACCCTTAATTATTTATTTATGTCTATAAATTCTTTTATTTCTGAATGATGTACCCTTATATCACGCCCGTCTCTTTGAATCCCCCCCGGTCACACTGAACCAGGAAGCAGGCTGTTTTGCAAAGTTAAAATATTTATTTATGGATTTCACAATATATATATATATCACACTATTTAATATTTCACAAGGATCACCAATGGGGTGATGTCACAATAAATCTCTTTAATCAGAAGGAGTAATAATAGGAAAAAGAATGCAGCATAAAATAATACTTTGTGTGGGTTCATTCAAAATGCAGTGTGATTACTCTTTCCCCCTGCACACTACTCAATCCCTCCAATATGCAGTATAAAGAAATTTAAGGAGAGAAAACAGGTTTCAGGAATACACACTCAACAAATACAGTATCAATCCCAATTTCCCCCAGCAAACTCAGAAAAACAGGAATGATTGCAAACTTGTCAAAATGGCTTTGAATGTGGCTTTGAAAGAATGGGAAAACACTGAAAATGTATTTAATTCACTAAAATGGATTCAATACTAATGGTAGAAGCCTTGTATGGTTTCAGATAAACACTAGCAATGATTATTGAGTAACTAGCAAATTGAAAACTTAATTCTGAGGTCGGATTCAATGAACAGCTATTTCACACATGATGGATTTGAGCCAAACGAAAAATCTGCGGCAAACTTTTTCGCGCGCGGTAAGCGTGATTGCGCGATAACTATAAGGAATTGAGATGCGCTTTTGGGTTTATTGGAAAGCTGAGGATGTTAGCTTCAATTAGACACTTACATTTCTAAGTTTCTAGCATACACGGTGAAGAAGTTATGAAGGTTTTAGTGGAGGTCGGTTTTTTCAAAAAGAGTCAAAATTTGAAAAAGAAAGATGCGCTTTTTAAAATTACAAACAAGATTTCTTTACACTAGGGAGACTATGAAGCCACAAGCTACACGACAGCGCGGCCACCGGCCCAGGATATCACTGGTTGATTTGGCCTGCCGAGACGTTTGCCTTTCTTCAGAAAATATATTAGCGCAAAGATGATTTTAACACTACTATTACCAAAGGACAATAGGGATGAGAGAAAGATTCAGGTAAGACAAAAGATTTTCAACAATGCAGTTCTGGATATAATAGAATGGGTTTGGGTAGGATTACTTATGGATAAGATATTTGCTAAGGACAATCCTATGCTATGGATACTCACTACCACTGTTTGGAATGGACCCATCAGGGATCTGGTCAGGGAGACTTTCTGGACAGAAATTCAGCTAGCACACCGGACTGGACTCAAAGCGCTCTGGGTCTGCACTCAGCACAGCACTCTGGACACTGCACAGCGGGACTCGACTGGGTCTGATGGGTTGGTTCTGGTTCGCAGCTATCTGGTCACAGCTCTGCTCTACTGGGTTGGATCTCTGGATTCTGGCAAGAATTCTTACCAAGAAAGCAGCACAGCTCAGCCAGGCTGTTCTTTTTGGTTCCCCTTGGAGGTCTGGGGTAAAATCTGGTTTCTGGATTTTTAAAGGCCAAACTGAGAAGGGTTCAGCTTTGGAAGTGGGCCTTTCTGCTTTCTAAAGTTCTCGAGTCTGGAGTCTTGGATATGGATTTCTCTTGCAAAGTGCTCCACCAGCAATCGGTTGATCGGTGAATGTGTATCTGTTTTTAGGCCCTAAACTGTCTCTATTTATGTATTTTCTAAAAGGGTGGGTATGCTGAATTATACTAGGCACACCCCTAGGGATTCTATTGGTTAGGGTATTTCCTCTCCCCTGATTTGAGAAGAAAACAGATTGTCATGATGACGCTGTATTTTATGATCCAGCGAGAACCTCCCCCTGGTTTCTGCACATGCAATCTATTTTTCATACAAGACATATTTACAATTTTACAAACTGGCTAGCAATACCATATTAATATCACAGATTTGGTGGAGCAAGTATCCATCCCAGCCCCGTCTCGGTGAGAGCTTGAGTCTAGATTTAACAATTTTTCACACTTTTGGTCTGGTACCCAATGTCAGATTTGTACACATTTGTACACATATGCATATATCTGGGTATAATCACGTGAAGTCTCATGTTTCTGGCATCCCCACAACTTCTACAAAACCACAATTTCTGTAGTCTTGTCCCTGAACATAGCACAGAGTTCTGAGTAGTTTTAAAACGTGACCAGAATTTTCATATTAACAATACTGTATTTTACACATTTTTACAATTTTGCCCAGTCCTCTGTCAGTCCTTTTCTAACATATACTTTCTTGTGCTTTAAGGATACACATAACTGTCTGTCCCGCCCCCAAAGTTTTGGTGGGTCAAGAGCAATCCCCGCCCCTTTTCTCTAGCAGGGGTTTCTGTTGACACTTGCATCTGCATATTCTTTTCAGCCAAGGGAGTCCTTTGTCTCTCGCAGGAGCAGCAGAGCAAAATCCCCTCCCCTCTTCATTGACACATGACTGGAAGTTCCTGGCCTTTGATGAGAAGCAGGAGAGATGCCTTTTGTTGGAGCAAACTGTGGAATTTGCTTTGAAGTTCTTCGGCTGGTATCAGTTTACTTTAAAACCCAACTTGTTTAAATTTGTCTTTGATAAAATAAACTTACATTTTAAAAATAGGCAAACAAATCTCTAATTCCAGTCTTTTTAAAACACAGAGATTGAATAGTGGCAACCTATATTGCTTTTGATGGCAAGTCACTTAATTTCAACCATTTGATTTGACTGCACAAGTTTATGCTTCCAGTGTAATTAAATGACAGCTTTCATACAGGTGGCCGACGGTACTGCGCCCATATTTTACAGATTTTCACAGACAAGCACACTTTTTAATGTGGATATTCTTATGATGGATTCTGCTTCTCCTGACATTGTCTGCTTATGTGGATTCCTTAAATAAGGTGATGGTTAACACCCAGCAAGGATGTTGGATATTTCCTGATGTTTTGAACCATTATTTTGCAATTCCAGCAGCCAAGGAAAAAAAGGATTTCAGAGCACTTCTGGGTTTCCTTGCAATGAAGCACTGCCTTTCATGTAGTTTCCATTTTCCCTCTGTGGGCAGCCCAATGACAGGTTTTAGCAGTGTGGTCTCCTGTTCCACCACTGACACGGGCAAAGTAGATTCGCAGCCATCTTTTCCGGTTTCACTGCGCAGTTTTCAGAGGTTTTAGCACGCATAGGGCTTTTTGCGGCCATTTCGCTGGTTCTGGTGCCACCAGCACACAGTGATGTCGCAGGGCAGAGCCTAGTGGGTCAATACATCCCACAGGCCCATGGCCTTTACAGGGTGCACGCACCAGATAAGTTGACCATGTCGCCGGTAAGATAGCTCAGTGGGTTGAGCTGCGATCTGAGTGTGATCTGCAGTTTGCAAGTTCGAATCCCAGCAAGACCAACTCAGCATTTCATCCTTCCGAGGTTGATAAATGAGTTCCAATTTCGGTTGGGTGATATTGTATGTAATTATGTGCTCTGTAAAGCGCTTTGGATAAAGGCGCTATATGAATAACACATCCTTATCATTATGTTATTCAAATAGTATTTGATACCTAGTGATGCTTTCTTAGTGCAGTGCAATGGGCAGAATATGCTTGGTGTCTTGGTAATACTATCAACAAAAACAAGAATATTTCTTTCCAGCCTGCAACATTTAATTTGCATCCCAAACCACCAGTTCATTCTCCCAAAATGAGAATTAAAGTATGCGTTGGGCACTTTACCCAGACATCCATTTTTTATAACACCCACACCAGTGGAATGCTTATGAAAACTGTGCTTTAGGACGATTGTGCAAAGGTCCCCTTTCTTATGACAAACCAATGCATCTTTTCAAAACCCGACTCAAATATGTTAGCCACAAGCCAGATGCAGAGTTCGGTCAGCAGTGCAGTGCTTAGGTCCACGACACAAGACAATGGTATCGCTGCTGAGCAAATAGACAGTATCTAATCACGAACCCTGGGGGGCTGCCCTGACCTGCTATGTAATTCCCTTTCTTATAAGTGCTCTATTGTGCCTCGCTAGTTGAAAGCCCGAGTCTGTCCGCGTAAATGCATTTCTCTGACTTCTCGTGGTTTTGAAATGTCAATTAATTTAGCGATGCCGAAAGGTTGGTAATGAGAGCCTTCTGCAAAACATACCCCTGCGCGAGAAACAACTACTGCAGCATACAGAAGTCAGGGGCGTCTCGGGCTTTCCCACTGCGACAGCAAAAGAGGGGGGGACTCGTGGGCTGGTGGTCTGCTAAATGCACAAAGGACACCCCTCGGTCTGCCCTCGCTGCGTCATTATTTCAGTACACAGCCCGGGTTTCATTAGAAACCCCGATATATGTCCCTCGTGGTGTATGCACATTAAAGACCCGGGTACGTGGTGATTGCGTCGCGCGGTTTCTCCTCCGAAGGAAAAAAAGTCCGCTGGCTCTTCCGCGGAATACCTGCCCGCAGTGATACACAGAGCGCAGCCCTGGCACGAAAAATTGATAATCCTCATGGAAGAATAATTTGAACTAAATTGCACTTGACAGGCTGTCTCCCAGTAAACAAGGGGAGCGGGAGAATCTTAGTGGAAGAACCGCGGACTTGCTTGAGCCGCTGCTGGTTGAAGCTTCCAAGAAGAAAAAAAAACTGCAGTTTTTGCAGCATCCATTTGAGGCTTTCCGGCAGGTTTGTGCAGTCGTTTGTACAGAAGAAAACCGAGCATGGAGGAGAATCTGGAAGAAGGACAGGCGCAAAAAGGTAAGAGGCCGTGCCCATTTTGTCATGTGTGTGCGTGTGTCTGAACGCAGTTCGCGGACCCCTTGCTGCATTTACCGTGGCGGCATACACGCCTGCAGGTGGAGCGGGCGTTATTTACCCTTCCCAGTGATTCACTTCTTCTGGTAATAGCCAGCATTGCTAACGTGATTATTGTGAAACGAAATGGCGCGGCCGGGTGGCAGCCCTTCACGTAAGCCATTCAGTGGATTAGTCTGCTGTGATCCTCCGCTGCTTTTCTGCGGCCGAGCCAGGTCCGCGAGCCCACCCCGAGGTGTCTCAGAGAGCATGCATGTCAACACCACCGCCTTGCGTGTGAGATATCCATCAACATGGACTTCTTCCTGGCAGAGGGACGGCACCTGTTCTGTTGGTCCGTCGCCCCCTTGCCTAGCCCTTCGCTTTACAGGCTTGCGGGTTTCCCGGCGCCTGTTGCGTGAGCTGGACACATATTTCCGTTTCTTTTAAACACGCCGGGCGCAGTTTTAAAAAGGCAATTCGCCCACGGAGCCATTTGCCAGTCAGTGGTTGCTTTTTCGGTGCCTGCACCCACTGGACGGAGGCGTTTGTTGTAAAGTTCCGCCACGACCGTGCTGCCATTGCAGTGTCTACCAGGGGGCAGGTCCTGGAATACATGTTAGCCTCTAGCTCCCCCAAACAGCATGTGTCTGCACCCTGCCGTAACCTTGTGTTCAACGTGATAGAAGAACAGGTGGGTATTGCCGTTTCCACTTCTAGGCAAATGGCAAGTGGACGTTCGAATCAAAACAACGCGTTCGATTTTTAAGTCTGGGTGTCCTGACACGTTTCAGTGACACGGTGCGCCTATTATATGGGAACCGACTAACATGGGAGTGTGCAGGCAAGCGGCTCCCTTTGAAGTGTCCCCGTGTCGTGCGTGCGCATTTTGGAGCACACGGTCGGCCATGTGTGTGCTGCCAGCGCAAGGTCTGGAATCGATGTCTCTACAGAGCTGACCCAGTTTCATGAAGGGCAGCTCGGCCGTGTTGCGTGTTATGCAAAGTCGTGGTTCCGTGTCCGCGAGCAGTAGATGGCACGAGCATCCCTGGCATAGGCAAGAGGAGTCTTGCATGGGGAAGCAGCCTCGCTGCTGCAGGAGGCATCCGCTTCCTTCCTGAATCCTCATATGGCCCTCAACGTTAAATGCACCTGGACGCGACCCCTTAAATAAACACACGCAGATTCTTAAACAATAGATACTCCAATGGATACGAGCAGGCATCGTTGTTTCAGCATGCAATGACCACCATGGCTTTCTAAGATATTGGGCCTCATTCCGAGTACGGCGCTAACCAATGGCGCTATTAACGCCTTGGGTGACGCCGTACCCGGACCGGCAGCGCCTTGGTGGATGGCGGAATTACCGCCCCATTCCAAGGTTGGCGGGGCGGTAATTCCCCATTCACCAAGGCTCTTCCCCATTCCCAAATGAGCCCCCATAGGGCTCAATGGGAATGGGGAAGATGCAAATAACGGTGACCGTTCATTACGGTCACCGTTATTGGCTTGGAGGCCCCTTTGCGCCCTCGACTTAAGGGCGAGGGCGCAAAGGGAACTCGGAGTATGGCGGTAAGGGATCACCGCCACCGGTCTCGTTACCGGTGGCCGCTATCCCTTACCGCCATACTCGGAATGAGGCCCATTCTTATAGTATTGTCTGTCAAGCAAAACTATTCGAACCTCGCTTTCTAGTGGAGTTTTTCTCTATTTCTTTATGAATCTACACATAACCCCACAGCAGTTTAGTATTTGTATGCACTAGAGGATGGAGGGTGGATTGAAATAACCTTTACAAAATTGGAAACGCTGAAGGCCATCATTTTAGTTTTGTGACATAGGGCCTCATTACGACCATGGCGGTAGTTGTGCCGGTTGAAACGATGACTTTATCGATTCCCATTGGCGTCCCATAGGACTCAATGGGAATGGGAAGGACGGATGCACCGGCACTGTGTGCAACAAAGCTGGTGCATCCGTCAAGGTCTGCGTGCGGCTGCCGTTCCGCCCGCCATGTCAGACCTGGCGGGCGGAAAGACACCCGCTCGCAGAACACCGAGTTTGCCGGTCCCGTAACAATGGTGCTGGTAGCTTACCGGCACTATTGTTACCAGACCGGCATACTCATAATGAGGCCCATATTGTCATTTGTTTTTATAGATTGGGCACATGGGGCTATGTTTCATATGTAGGAACCAGTGATGTCATTGGTGGTATATTCTGCAATGTTGCATGACATCTCCGGTGTGATGCCATCAGCTATACATCAGATGAGCAATACGTGTGTTAGCTGTCTTAATAGAGTTTGCTGTTGTTCTCATTTGTTGGTTTAACTTGAAAACTAAGGTTAATACCAAGTCAGTTATTTTGGGCGCTTGCTCTTAAATCACTTCTTTGCATGGTAAACATGTATCTTGGGCCTCATTATGACCCTGGCTGTAGCCGTGCCGGTAAAAACGGCACGACTGCCGCCGGAGTCATGTTTTTTTCCCGGCACCTGGCAATGGGGAATTACTAGCGCATTACAGCCCGGCGGTCCCGGTAATTCCACATTGCCAGGCACCGGTAAATATTATTCACATTCCCATTCGAGTCCCATAGGACTCAATGGGAAAGGGGAGGACCGTAGCACCGGCACCATTCGGATGGTGCCGTTGCTACAGTCAAGGTCTGCAAGCGGGTGCCGTTCTGCCCGCCAGGTAAGACCTGGTGGGCGTAAAGGCACTCCCTCGCAGAACTCGGAGCATGCCGGTCCGGTAACAACGGTGTAGGTAGCTTACCAGCACCGTTGTTGCTGGACCGGCATACTCATAATGAGGCCCACTCTTTTAGTTTTTGCATAATAACTCTTGATAGTCAAGAATTATTCATCTCCTTATAATTTTACATACAACTAAATTGCCTTCACTGCATGCAATCATTTAAATCTTTTCATTTTGTATTTATTGTCTTTTGCTGTTGTTGAACAGTGCTTCAAGCTGAGTTATTGGTGAATTCTGAGCACAAAACTAAGGAGAGTGTTTGGCAAATATTGTGTTAAGTAGACAGAACCAATCAGATTTCTGTGAATTAACACGCAATCTAATCAACACACTTGGTGTAGGAGGTGTGTTTCACACATTTCGGGTATATTTCTTTTTTTTTTTTTTTTTTTGAAATTTTTATTTTAATTTTTCAAAATTACAATAAGATGAACAATAACATATTAGATGATTACAACAAAATACACATAATCTCTAACCTACATACTCAACTATATACAAACCCCCCCAGAGTCAAATCAGATCTAAAATCAGGCCTAATACAATAAAAGAAATTTACTCCATATCTTATTGAACAATGTACTCTTTTTCTCCCTCAGGTACAAAACCCTTTCGATATCAGCCAAAATATGCATCTCAGCAATCCACATTTCAATTGTAACAGGAGTAGATGTTTTCCAGTTTCTCAATATCAATTTCTTTCCCACAATTGCTCCCCGAAAGATCCACTTTCTCTGGGAGGTACTCAAATCTTCCAACACATCAGTGCTGCCCAGCACAATGGTCTTAAAGTCCAAGTGGATTCTCTCTTCGAGAACTCTCTCACAAATCTGATCAAATTCGAACCACATACCCCTCACTCTTGGACATTCCCACAGCATATGTTCAAAGGTGCCCATCTCCTGAATACACGCCCAACAGTCAGAGTTATCACTCATTCCTCTTTCCTTCAAACGCTCCGGTGTCCAATAAGTTCTATGTAGAATCTTAATCTGCCGCGATCTTTCAACCAGACTCAAAGAACACAGTTTCACATTCTCACAGATTCGAGACCAATGCTCTTCCGCAATGTCCTCACCAATCCTTCGGTTCCAATCCAGTCTCACAGCATCATTTATCTTGTAGTTGGACACAATTTGTTTATAAACATAGCTGACCAAGCCACAACCACTCACCCCAGGTATCCAACCAAGCAAATCCAAATTGACTCCTTTCTCCATATTTACGTCACCTACTGCTCTCCGGATCTTCCGATAGTCCGCCATACAAAAGGTAGGGATATCAAACTTCAACTTGACCTCTCTGGCAGTCATCCAAGTCATACCATTAAAAAGGTCCCCAATCCACTGAACCCCAGCAAGGAACCATTCATGCCAGAACATAACTTTCCCTTCATATGTAACACTCGGATTCAGCCAAAGTGAAGCATTCGGGTCTCTCAATGCATCGAAACCCAAACACTCATTCAAAGTCAACCACGAAGTCCATAGACTCTTAGTCAACGGATTCTCCAACCTCCGTCTGCATGGCTGACTCGTTAATAAAGCCCGGGGTGACAACGGACTCACATGACTAGATTCCGCACCAAACCAATCCGTACCATCTGATTTAATACATGCAAATAAGGTACGGGCCATGAAGGCCAGATGATATGCCCTGAAGTCTGGCACCCCTAGCCCGCCTTTCGACAATTCGGGTATATTTCAAAGTATATCTTGTGATGTACGGGTATAGGGATACAGTTTAGTGAGAAGGGATCTCCCTGAGGCATTTAACACACCAATGAGAGTGATAGATGATGCTTTGAGGCAAATTCACGCCACTGCTTGGGAAGTAGGGGAACAGCACTAGGAGCCTCATCACGAGTTGGGCAGTATCCTGGCGGTATTCCCGCCGGAACACCACCTGTGCTATTAGTGCTACAACCACCCGGTCTGGCGCTATTAGCGCCAGATCACTGGTTTGGCAGAACAGTCCTTCCCCATTCAGGAATTTTCAGAGTGATTACCGTTGCGGTATTACCATGCGGTAATAGCGCTGAAAATCAGCAAATTCCCGGTAGATTTTCCCCCAGCTCAGAGCTGGGGGGATATACTACCGAACCCGAGATTTGGCGTACCTTTAAATGCGGCGGTAATAGCGTTACCGCCACATTTAAGGGTTACCGCCCAACTCGTGATGACCCTGTATGTCTAGCTAGTCAAGTGCATGACGGTGCAGAGTTTATAGGCAAGGCATGGGGGACTCGTATTCTGCTCTGGCTTGTCTGACATTGACGTATGTTCAGTGCAGCACTGATGTGTTCCTTCTCAGGCAATCCGTGAATGGGCAGGCCTCACTGTTGTTATGTATGCATTTATAGGATTGACAAAGCTCTAACCTATCCTGGGAGTGCAGAGCACTGTACAAAGGGGGTGCACCCAAGAGTTACAAGTAGAGTGCAGGGATAGCAGAGGAGCTGGGCTGGGTAGGGGAGCCTGGGAGAGGGAAACTCCACAGAAGGGAAGGAAGGGTTGCATGGAGTGAGCTGTGATTTGCAATGTGTTGTTTGAAGAGTAAGGCCTTCAGGTCTTTCCTGAAGTGTAGGATGGAGGGGGCCAGTGTTTCAGCATGGGGAACCTGTTCCAGTGACAGGGTGTATATGGGGGTAGGGGGGAAGCCTGTTTCCTGGATCTTCTCTCTCCTGCAGTTCTTTCTATGATTGAACAACAGAGAAGGGGTTGCTGCTACACAGAGGTTCTACCCATCACAATTATACTCAAAAGAGAGATTTTTTGACAAATTATAGGGGAACCCTTTTTATTACTAGTGGAATATATCCCTAAGCGCCCTGCCCTGTTACCCTTGGCTCTGGCGTGCTATACAAATGAATAAACAAACAAATAAGCATATAGCTCATAGTATTGTCCGGTAAGGAACCCCCAAACAAAGGCTGCATAGTGAATATCATTGGCTGTAATAAAACAAAAAAAGGTCCTTTCATATGCACTTGCACATGTAACAAAATGTATTAAGAGGAAATATATTGTTATCATAAACAGAACAGTGTAACAAATATATACAGTGGTCCCTAAGTTCATTTGGTTCTCTAAGGAAACCAAATGATAACATAATTGCATGAAATCAGAAAACAAACATCAAAAAACACAAAAGCATTAAATGCAACTATATATTCATGGTGATTTGAAACCTCTAATCTGAGGAAAAAGTGCCACTTACGTCACACTTGCATCTGTCTATTGTGGAAAAATTTCTAATAGACAGATGTCAAAATCTGATACATAAATGCCCAGTCTCTATGGCAATGGAGATTCTAATAATCATGTACCAAGGTTCTAATAAACCAGTCCAAGTGTCTAGTACATAGAGACTGCTGATGTGCATATGTCAAAAACAGATGGCAAATTATCTTTTACAATCCGAAATTCTAATAAACACATGCCCATGTTCTTTCTATAACATCTTTGCCTGTCTGCAGGAGTGCAGGGATAAGTAGTGGCTAATGTGCCTACTCAGTCCCCCGCTACCACTAAATCACCAGTGATCCCAATCATAAAGGTGAAACAGATGTAATCCAAAAGGACTTCCTTCACCTCTTTTGGCAATATGAGCAGAGGTCAGAGGGGTGTGAGTTGGTACATATGCAACACAAACAGAATTAGTATAGTGGCATCAATAAAAAAAAGTTCCAACAACGCTTCTATACAAATAGAAACTTTAATAAAACTGACCACACAACTAATTAAACAAAATTAGTACGAGGCGAGGGACAATCAGATTGTTACAAATGATATGATTGGTCCTCGCTGGGCCCTTACCAGCCCCACAAGGCACCGATCACCGCCACGTCCCTTGGTGTTCCTTCACCGAGAGGCCGCCATGGAAATCAAAAAAGGGACTATGTGTAGTCCCTTTGCCCCGTTCCATGGTGGCAATTTTATTTGTTTTCTTTTTTTTCTATCTTTTGAATGGACACCATGGAAAGGGAGAACGGAAGCAGTAATGTGCTTCACTGGGTCGAGGCTATGTTTATGCGGCTCAACTAAGCAGGTAAGGAGTTTGAAGTTCTTATGAATGCCAAAAGCAGCACTGAAGGCACCTGTAACAGGCTGAAGTGAGTCACGCATGATCAAGCTTGACCAAAGAAGTATCAAGGTGCTAAACAAGGTTGTGAGCTACTTCTGGGATTATGAGTTGCTGGGAGGTTGAATCCAAGGTCTTCAGGGACAAGGTGTTGTCTTTGTTTCTGCACTTCCCACTCTAGGAAGCTTGTCTAGCATCTATTGGGGCTCTCCACCTCGAGGGAGTGGGATCATGTTTCTAGTGCACAGGCCACAGAGAGATCTTGGTACTCATCTGTTTTCACCCCAAATGTGCCATTGAGGTGGATAGGGAGAAGAGCGCTCCTCTTCCTTAGAGCCTGCCGTCATCACTTCAGTGGCAGAGGACTTTGGAATAGACTTTATCTCCAACAGAAGTCCAGGTGAATCCTTCTTGTCTTGAAGTCCAAAAATGAATCAACTAGGGGGAGGCTGTTACTCCTCCTTTTGAAGGCAAAAGGCTGTAGCGGATTGGTCCAAAGCAAGCCTATTGCCATTAGTCCAATCCAGCTGCTGTAACAAATGTACTTTGCCTTCTGATATATCCAGAGTGCTTTGTCTGCAGTAAGTGTGGTAGGGGAGAGGAAGTTTAGGGAGCCATAGCAAAGAGCAAGATTGTGGAACCCCTCTCTGGACTAAACCTTTCCTCTGGGCTACTCTAACTCTGCCCCTTCCTTGGTCCTCCTATTTCAAGCGCACTCTAATAATCAGCACGCTCATTCGAGCAGACTTTTATCATGTCAGGACTGTCTGTGAAGCACTAGTTCCCAGCGGAACACCCCGGGATGTTCCCGTGCCGGGAACAAACATGTCAACCTTCCACAGGGGATAAAATTATACGATTCCTCGGTCAGGCCCCACCTGTATGTTTTGGGTTCATCCAGGCCAGAAGCTAATATGCATGCAACACTGTCATGAATTAGTCCCATCACTAAGCTGACAATATTATGACACCCACATTCTCATGGCTCACTATGCTAATCAAAATAGCTCAGGCTATTTAAGCCAGATGGCATGCAGTCACACGTTGTTTCCAGCTCTGCAATGTTGTGGCTTCGGGAGGTGCACTGACCTGCGGAGATGGTGCGATTATCAGTCAAGAAGAGCAGTGCTTTTTTGTGACTGCTTTGTAGGTGATGCATTAACTCTTTAACATGGTGCATGCTTGGCAGTGTAACCAGTGCAGCTTCTTGATAATGGGGTTGTTATGGCTGAATGTTCTTAGTCCTTTGATGTGTGATACAGCATGCTGTGTCGGATTCAGAGGGGCACAAGTGGCATCTGGGACTCCTGGGAGTAGGGCGTTGCCACTGTCCTGGTGATCCATGACCAGGGATTAGCTAACTGATCTGTACCAGAGGCAGGGATGAAAGGCCTGACCTTGTGGAGTACCACACATTGGTACCATGCTGCTTGGATCTTCTCGTGATATGTGTTTTGAATGAAAGGTCACAGTTCATAGTAAAGCAGAGAGACTTTTCGCTGAGTAACCGTTGTGGTGGGGATGTATTGAGTTTAATGTCAGTCAGCCAATTCTGGACTTTGTTGTCGATGATGGGTTTTCTGAGGAGAATGAATTCTGTTTTTATAGTCTGAGCTTCAGGTGGGTGCTTGACATGCAGGCTTGGAAGAGGGACAGACAGAGCCTGAATTGAAGGATGTCATTGATGCAATTGATCTTTAGATAAAGCACTGTGTCATCAGTATATTGGTGTATCTTGATGATGGTGTTGCAGGCGAGTTACCCAAGATGTTCCGAGTAGAGTTTGAAGATGGAAGGGGACAGGATTCTAGAACTCTGCAAGTTACTGGATGACACTGGGATCTGTTTTGGCCCATCTGATGGCGTTGGTCTCTTTCATAGACATATGAAGTAAACCACTGCAGGACTGATTTCACGAAACCCATGCACATGTGAGGATGTTGATGAGGGTTCCACAGCCAATGATATAGAAGACAACAGAGAAACTGAGTAGGACAAGTAAGCAAGGGTCCTCTTCGTCAAAGATGTGTAGATCTTCCACCATCACTTGGATGGTGGCAGCCTCTTAGTTGCAATATGGTTGAAAACAGATTGCTAGATCCATGGGAGATTGTGCTGAGTAATTGTTTAATACAACTGGATGGGTACATTCTTCTCAATCACTTTGCTGTCGAGGGGCCCATGCATGGTGGGGCAATAGGTGGCCAGGTCATCTGAGTCAAGTGCAGATTTGATAATGTTGAGAAGTGGTACGAGTGCTCTAACTTTCAGGACCTTCACAATGGAGGAGGGGAGAATGTCTTTTGGTGTTTAGTGTGTTTAAGGGTTGCAGGAGTTTTGGCCAGGTTTCCTGGTGTAATTGTTCTGAATTTCATCCATCTTGTTATGTTATATGCTGATATGGGTGGGATGTTGGTGGTGTGTTTGTAGCCATCGATGTGTTGCCTTATCTTGTCGAACCTGTGAGTTGAAGAAGCTGTTGTTGGTGTTGCATTTGTGAGTGAATTTTGGTATTGCAGGGTCTTGTAGTCGGTTGATGTTTAATGGGTTGGAAAAGTGCTTTGCTTTTATGGGATGCTTCCATGATGGATGGTGTGTAGTAGTTGGATGTGGCTGTAGTGATGAGGGTTCTGTTGCGGATCAGATGGTTCTCAAGGTGATAAGGTCTTCTTGTGATAAGAGCTTTTCTTTTTTGCAGATGGAACGCTCAATGTTGAAGAGTTTCTTTGTGTACCAAAGTGTAGAGGGCTTATGTTTGTTGAGTCAAGGTTTACATGATGTATGGGCGTTGGTGATCCCAGTTAGGGTCTGAGTGCACAGAATTGATTGTATCAACATACTCCAAGGGGTTAGATGTGGAGGCCAAGCTGATGAGCTTTCACTCCAAAGTTCCTAAAAGAGGGGTCTGTTTTTGTGTTCAGATGGGGAGGAATATGTGGTGGAGTATGGTGTGTATGGCTGCTTCGTAGGTCCAGTTCAAAGGTAGGGGGAAGATACATGATCACTGGAGAGATGGTGAATACGAGGTTGAGTGTGTTTCATTTGTTGTGGGTTGGCTCTGTGAAGAGTTGCTTGAGCTCCATGATGCCAAGCAGTTTGGGTAATGTTTCTCTGGCTTTCTTAATGGCATGAGACCTGGGCTGGTTGATGTCTCTAAGGAAGATGTTAGTTACGTTGGTGTCGCAGGCCTCTGCATCTCCCAGTCCCATGATCGGGGGCTGGGAGACTGGTGGCTATATGCACGTTGGCATTTGCAGCATTGGCAGGGGCTTACCTGCCATGCTACGGCTCCTTCCTTAAACATCCAGGGCCCACAGAGGTGACGCTGGGTTTCGGTTCTCCTGTCTTCCATGGTGGAAAGGAGCTGTCATCTTCCGTCATCTTCCGCTCACAGCACCGGGTACGTTGCAACGTTGCGTTGGCCCATTTACATGCTGACAAAGGGAACCATATAAAGAGCCTACTTATCACACTGAGGCATAACAGACAGTCGAATCATTGCCTCTGTGCATCTCAAGACTTTGTTGCTCATGCTCCTTTATCCCTTTATTCTGTTCTCCATTCACCCATTTTGTAGTGTTTCTGCCAGGCTTGTTTCCTGCTTAGCACTCTCCCTCTATTGTTCAGCTCTTTTCCTCATCAGCTTCTCCTGGTTCTTATCCTGCGGTTTTACCTTGCTTTGTTGCCTTATTGCTATTACCACCTTGCTGCCGCTGCTCAGTGCTTTGCACTGTTTCTGCACCTTTTTAATCCAGGGACATCCTATCATGGTGCAGGAAGACCTTCCTTTCTCTTTGCCCCTGAGTTGTTTATTATTCGGTCTGCAGGGGTAGGATGGGTTTTTAGGCATCTCAACGGACCCCTTGAACAGGTATGCGCCAACGCTCTGATCTGATTGACAGTTGTTGACGGATACTGTTGTAATAAGGTCTGTGATTTCATTGAGAAAGGCTTTGATGTTTTGGGGTTGTAGGTAGATCAGGCAAAAAGCAGCTGCCTGAGCGTTGGTGAGTGGGAAGTGGCAATAGAGAAGTTCCATGGAGGCATGTGTGGTGAGCTCCGGGAATGTGCATGTACATGAAGTTTTGTAGATAATAACAAGATCTTCACCAGTTTCCCTTGGTGGTCCCTGTACTGGATACTGTTACCTGTGTGGCTGAGGACATCAAAGATGTGTGTGGAAGTGGGGGGAACCTTGTCTCTGTGATAAGGAGTGCATCTAGATTGTGAGTGGTGATGAGGGAAGCAATGTCTGCGGCATGTAGTACTGCAGAATGAGCATTGATAAGCATGATTTTCTGTTTGTGTTTTACAGAAGGCATGAGGGTGGTGATGACAGGTATCTGGATGAGCTTCAGTGGATGGAAGTGTGTGGGAGCGTGGTGTGGACTGAGTGTTTGCATGTGATGGTGAGTTGTAAGTGATTTCAATCCGGCACACACCCAAGTCAAAGCTCAGCATGTAGTGCACAACTGAAATCCTTATTTTGTTTTCTAAAAGTTCATTATTCTGAACGATACACCACTCATATCACGCCCTTCTCCTGGAACTCCCTGGGTCACACTGAACCAGGAATCAGGCTGGTTTGCAAAGGTAAATATGTATTTATGTATTTAAAATTTAATCACAATATGTTTTAATAGGTACACAACTATCCCCAATGGGGTGATGTAACACTGAATAATCTCTTTAATACACGAGGAGTAAGTAGTGAGCAAAATAATTCAGCACAGAAAATAATACTTTTGTGCTGGTTCAGATCAGATGGCACTGTGGTTAAAGGTTCCCCCTGCACACTCCTCAACCCCCAATAGGCAATGTAAAGAGATAGGAGGAGAGAGCAGGTATTCAGGAATGGCAGAATTCAAACAGAATATCAATCCCACCTTCCCCCAGCAAACACAAGAGAAAAACGGAATTGACTGTCAAGCTGTCAGAATGGCTTTTAATATTGTCTTAGAATACACTGGGCAAAAACACCAAATATGGTCCAAATTGCTGAAATTGTTATACATTCTTATGGGAGCCACTTTTCACAGATGCACACAAACACAAGCAATGATTTAATCCAAAGAAAGCATTTGAAATCTTAAAATTCAAGTCGGAGGCAATTAAAAGCTGTTTTACATGTGTAAAAATTTCCCTGCGTGATATTCGTGATAACGATTGATTTTGAGTGCTATGGATAGATATTGATGTTAGCTACACATAGAAGTAGACATTTTGTTTATATCACAACAACTGAGGGAGTTACAAATGTTTTAGTAAAGGTAATTTTTTCAAGATAGGCGCGAGAATGGTAAACAGGAGCGCTCTTTTAAAATGACAAATGGGTTTCTTACACTAGATGATGACTATGAAAAAAAAACAATACCACACAGGAACACAGTCACTTGATCAGGGTGACTGCCTGCTAAGGAACCTCGCCTTCTTCAGATGAGAAAAGGATCAGCACAGAGATAGTTCTAACAATACTGGTTCTGGAGGAAAGATAGGATGGTTTGGAGAGAGGGTTCAGACAATGCAAAGATACTCCTAACAATACCGGTTCTGAATACAAGATATGATGGGTCTGAGATCGGGACAAGACAATGCAATTATATATGCTAGTGACACAATTCTTCCTATTTATACTCACTGGATACGTTTTTAAATGGGACCATCAGCTCTGGTCAGGGGATTGGATCTGGTTTAGGAAAGACAGCTAGGCACATCGGACTGGGCAGGGTCAGCAAGGCGCTCTGGTCACAGCACGGCACAGGACTGGAGAGGGACAGCAAGGCGCTCTGGTCACAGCACGGCACAGGACTGGACTGGATCTGCCCTTCTTGGCCCTGAGGATATTATAATTCAGCAGGCAAGCAGTGACAGCACAGCCCGGCTGTATTATGATGCTTCCCCTTAGGCTTGTAGGGTTCTGTTCTATAATTTGAGGCCTAGCTGAGAATGGTTCAGCTATGCAATTGGCCTTTGCTTTGCTAAGTTTCTGGAGTCTAGAGCAAGGAAGATGTAGAGTTCAGCAGCAGGGTGCTCTGCCAGCATCAGGAGAGTGAGTGAATCTGTCTCTTTATGAATGGTGAGCTTTCTCTATTTATGCTATAAAATCATAAAGGGGGTGTGTGGGCCAGTTTAGCCTAAGCTTGCCCCTTTGAAAGGTGATTGGGTCAGAGTCTACTCTCTGCCTTGATAGGAGGAGAGAAACAAAGTGTCATGTTTATGGTGCAATTTTATGAGGCTGAGAATCCACCCTTAGCCCCTGGAAAACAAAGTCTACTTTTGGCACACTACATATTTACACATGTGCAACCTCTATAAAAATCACATATACAGATTGCATATTTTACATAGCAGCTATTCCTCAAAACCCCATAGCTGTGGGATCTTGTCTCCACTTTCCACAAAATGTAGCCCTTTTTACTATGAACACAATGTCCAATTTTTAAGCAAATTTCTACAAGTGTGCGTGTTTAACATGGGAATGAGTGTATAACGTTTCACAATTCTAGCGGAAATACATTTTGCGTAAAATCACATTTCTTGCCATTGCTGTCCAGAACATGTCACACAGTTCTGGTGCCTCTTCACCCGTGCAGCCAGAAATTAAATTAATAACTCTGTTATTTTTATATTTTTCACAATTTTGAATAGTAAGTTATCAGTCTTTTTAAAATGGGTTCTTTGTCCATGGTCGCCTGGCTCCACCCGTTGGTCTGTCCCTGGAAGCCCAGGAGCCATCCCCCATCTTTGTTCCTTGCGGAGACCATTTACGACCGTCTTCACACTTCGAATTCCCTGAGCTGCAGCTTGTCATTGTTCCTTTTCCCACTGTAGACCAGGTTCTTTCCTACCCTGTAATTAACGCCTCTCTGTGAGTTCCTGCTGGGGGAAAGACCTTCATTCTCTGAGAAAAACTTGCTATTCCAGTTTGGCAGCTTCAGCCAGGTTTAATTTAATTGTTAACTCTGTTGACTTTTCCTTATCACAAAACAAACTTGTTGTATCAAATAACAGCTAGAATTCTCATTCAAGATTTTAAACCCATGGGAGCAAAACAATTACAATATGGGTTACTATCAGTAGCAGGCCTCTTAGATTGCAAACATTTGACTTTCAGTTTATACATTTTAAAGTTTAATCAGGCAGGCCCCTGACAGCTGTCATCACAGCAGCCCTCTGCTGCACAGAGATTTTTCTTACAGATCCACAGACAGGCTACTTTTGCTGTGGAGATCTCTTTATGCTCTTAGCCTTTCAGGACATTGTAAATTCACAGTGATTCCTTAAACTAAGAGAATTGTAGCATCCAGTGAGAAATTTGAATATTTGGTAGGTGTTCTGTACCGGCATTCTGAAGTTTCAGCAGCAATGAAAAGGTGATTTAAAGCAATCTTGGAGTTTCATTTAGCAAAGCACTGCTTTTTCCTTCTGCACTCCACTTTCAATTGTTGTGGAGTCCAGTGACACATTTCAGTAGTGAGAGCTCGATTACACCACTGACAACATGCATGGCAGATTGGGCAGCCATCTTTTTGTGGGTTGAAAAGCGCGATTTTCAGGGGTTTTGGCGCGCACAAGGGTTTTGCGGCCATTGTGCTATTTCCGGCACCATAATAACAGAGTGATGCAGCATAGCAGAGCAAAAGTGGGTCAATACATCCCACAGAGTGTGGGGATGGGAAGGGATGAGTGAGGTTAATGCTTACCTGGGATGTTGGGAGAGGAGCTCTGTTCTGCCCCCTTCAGTCCCTAACAATACCAAACAGGAATTGCCAATTTCTTCATCTACCCTTCACTTTGGAGGTTTGGGCAAGTCACAATCTGTGACCTAAGAGTTGAGAATGGAAAGAAATGTGTGGAGTTTAGCAGCGGTCACATGGCCTACATCCATTTGTAGCAGCTGACCAGCTGCAATTGAAAAGAGCCTTGCACGCATCTAAATTATTTAAAAAAGGGGCAGGGATAAAAAAAAAGAGCACCAAAAAAAAGGCAAAAAAAGTTAACCATGATTATCAGGTCGGTGGGGAAGCAGTCATGTGACCTAGATCTACTTGCACCAGCTGGCCAACTGCAAATGAAAATAGGTTAATACAAGAACTAGCACAATCTGTTTGTGCAAAGGGTGGCAGAATCCCACTGATTAGGTAAAAGACATGGAACACCTCTGTGGTCACATAAGGAACAGGCTGGACAAATATCTGACTGTGAGAAGGTGATTCCCAATTTGTGGATTTGGTGTGAAGGTGTTACGGAGGTGATGAACATGTTCACTGAAGAAGGAGAATCCAAAGCAAGGACCCAATAGCTTTATATCACTTTTATTGTCATTTAAAGATACAGCATTGTTTCCCCTACATTGATGAACATGGGTCAAGTTTCAATGGCAGCAGAAGTTCCTTGGTCCCTAGATATTTGGCTATAAATCTGTGTTTCATATGGAACAATATGTTAGCAAATGTTATAGCAAGCCAGGTAGGAATTTAACAGGGTCAGAGACAATGCAGATCCTTGATGGCGATGCGAAGATACCATGTTTAACCTTGTGGGTGCACTCAGATAAGTAAGAACCAATTCACTACAGGGTAAAGGCCCATTGCTCAAATTCTACCAGCATTCCACATAGGGAAGATCAGTATGTTCCATTAGACAGTGTAAAAAGGAAATATAAAATTGAGTAGGATGACTGTGCAGGCTTGACCCCCATCCCTAGAAGTATACAAATCTTGGAAACAAACGGCAAGTATAGATTACTGTATCATCAAAGCTGGAACCTGTACTGCAAATAAATTGAAAAGAGATTGTGTTAGAAATGGAGTCAGAGTTGGGATGCCAAGTGGTTTCAAAAATAATTGCAGCTCAAGGTAGGCCTGAGATCAGCACTGGAGGGTTTTAGATGCTCCAATGATAACTTTCAATTAACACATTTTTTACGTGATTTTTCAAAAATGTTGGTCAGTGTGCAATGCCAGTACCTGCTCTTCATTCAGTCTATAAGCTACCCTAAACTATGACTTCCAATACTAACTAACTATTACTCTGGGTAGGCAGAACAGCCCAGTAAGGAAACGTCACATTGCAGAGAAGAAAAGAAGGAGGGCAACACTGGGGGAATTTTGAGACATCTCTGTGCAGCTCCAAATTCATGCCTTCCATTTACATGAGACATTTAACTATGATTACTTAATAAAGCGCACATGATCACCTCTTTACTAGGTAACTGAATCTTTTGGAAAGGGACAAAATGCATCTCCTGGACCATTCAACAAACATGATGCAGTGCAGGTCACCTGCCAGGCAGAGTTGAAGAATAGCAGTGTAACGGCCATAAGGGTGCAGCTAGTTGACCCCATTGAAAGTCTGTGTGATTCTTTTTTTTTTGTTTTGTTTATAACCTGTTAGGTTTATACAAAAGAGCAGTTTCAGCGTTGGTGCAATTTTTGGCCGTTTACAAGCTACGTAAGGACACCACTTTCGGTTCGAGTTCAGTAGCACAGTTGGTTTGATCATAGGTTAGGTGACAGTTTCAGTCGTAGTGGTAAAGCCAGGCAGACAGACAACAGGGGGGAAATGTCAGCCTTTGCATTTGCTTTTTTTAGGGCCACTGACAGAAATTTTGCCACCGTCCTGGACCATCTGACGGAGTCGCCTGCTATAAGACGGAACCAACAAGTTTCTTCGTCTAGTGTCGTTGCCTGCGAAGTAAGTGGTGTCATGTAGGCTTGCCTTTCGTGTGATAACGCTGGGCAGAACATGAGCAGATGGCGCACAGATTCTACTTCACCTAGAACTCCACACAGATGGCAGTCTGGAACCGGAGAAAGAGCTCTGGTATTCAGAATTTCCCTGGTCGGAAGGAGATTTAGTCGAGCACGCATAAATGTTTTCCTTAGTTCTTTTGCAGGAAATTTCTCACAATATTTGAGATGGACCGTCAGTTGGTTGTATGATGGTGGGAGGTGCTTTAAGGATTTGTAAAGCTGGATTTTTTTGTTTGTGTTAATCCAATCTTGTTGCTCGAGTTTGATCTTTACTCGTCCTGGGTTTGAGATCAGGGTTTCTTCATTGCACGCTACTTCTAATTTGGCTTGGATTTTAGTAACCCAATCAGTTAAAGGTTTGCAAGATCCCTTGTTGATTTCAGAGGCTACCACCTGGAAAATTGGAAGTGAGCTGGGCATCAAGATTTTTCTGTAGAGCTGTGTGGCGCTTTGCATCACCACCAGGCTAGAGATGGCAAGCCCAGATCTCGGCGGATCGCTGGCATTGGGGCTGACTTGGGCAAGCCCAGCACTTATTTCCAAAGGAATCCCTCCAACTGGATCCAATACTCCGCTGGGAGGGTTAGGTTGGCCGCCATTCCGTAGGTTCTAGCCGGGACTACTTTTGATTTGTAGAACTGGAGGGCGGGATTCCACGAGAACTTCCTGAACCGTTTATCACGTAGCACGTAGCATGTGTTTGTGCAGTTAGATTTCTCATTTTTCCCCAGAGTGAGTTTTCAAGAGAGTTTTCTTTAAGAGTGTTGTCAATCTGAATTCCCAAATATTTGTATTCGCTGACCTGTTCGATTTTCATCTTTTCGAGAAGCCAGGAACGGTTTGCCTGTTGTTTCTTTAATGTTTTTGAGAATATCAGATTTGGTCTTGGATTTGTTGATCTGTGTGATTCAGAATCTCAACTGACCTATTTTTGGCCTCTTTGACATCAATCATCCAAAAACAGACATTTTGAAAAACTTGCACCCAGACTCCATCTAATGGTTAATAAGCAGTGGACACTTTTGATGCAGGAAAGAAAACTACTGTCACTTGTTTAAACATTACTCTTTAACCAAGAAAGTTGAAGAGTGAAGATCTCTAGTTCTCTTTTCGACTCTCTTCTTTAACTCCTTAATAACTACAATGTCTTCCTATCTTTATAGACCACCTTGAAAAGAGAAGCAAATCCCTGCAAAACTTGTTCTTTATTTCCTTTTGTTTTTAAAGCATTGATTGAATATTTCATCAACGTGTTTACATGTTGGATTATGCACAAGTCCAAAAATTATTTTAACAATTAGTACTAGCATGCCAAAATGTAATTTGTAATGTACTTCTTATTGTATTTCTTTTGACTGGGAAGGTTCTTTACATTAGCACATTATAACAACGTTTATATATTGTTTTGCCCTAAAACTGGAAAACTTAACAAGCTTTTTTATAATTTACAATTTACTTCGTTTGATGTTACCACGATATGTGTTTTAATGTTATAAAAATATTGCTTTTGTTTCTCACTTTTACAAGGAAATAACAGAAAATACGCCTTCAGAATTAATTGAGATGAATTCACAGATTGACATGAAATCTAAAGATTGCTAAATTGCAAGCTTAATATCTAAATATATTGAAATTAATGCAGCACCTGAAAAGCATAACACATATAGGAATGTGCATCTGATCACCAAATAATCGAGTATGGAAATGGGCAGCACAGACAGCGACAAGGTTTATTTCCATACAGCTGTGCAGAAATGGGTTGGGAAACCAGCACAGTATTCCCGTCCCTAAATATTTGCCCCAAGCAAATAATACTCAGGTTATTTATTTAGTATTACACTGAATTTCACACAGAAAAGTCTGTATGATACATTTATTTTGCTACTTTAACAACTAACTTCCTAATGGTACACCCTGAGGGATGGATTAACAGGACCATCTGAGCACGGTGTAATTCGGCCCAGCCAATCCACATGAGATAAACCACCCCTTTCTGGAGAAGAGGTCCATTACATCTAGATGTACTTTACAGCGGACTGAGCATTCACGTGACTGACTTTCTGGTTCACAGGTGGCTAAGCACTATTTTGTCATAACGCAGGGTGTGTAGGTGAGCATACCTGTACCTTGGATGGTGACTTACATCACCATCGCACAGCTTGATGGGCACGTGTGTGCTTGCCAACTAATCACTATTTGTTCTACACCACCTCCCCAGTTATGGCTGTGGCTCCTATATCATTGACACAATGGTGGCTGTTGTTCATCACTGTCTCTGGCTCATGTACATCCACAGACCTAAAGTAAAATGCTGACAGCATCTGGATACACCAAACGATATTTTACATATAAATAACATAAAACTAGACAACATCCCTGCAGTTGTTGGTTTATGGATGATTTGCATAAGCTCAAGACCTCAAAACAGTTTGTTCATGGTTTCCTGCGTACCATGCCTGAAGGTTGCTTGTCAGGCTTAAAAGAGAAAATGAATGACACACAACATGTATTTACATCCTGTTCATGGAGAAATATTGAAATGTGACAATGATACAAAGTGGTTTCTTTTATCTATATAATAACACATACCAGTTCAGATGCTTATAAAAGGAGGTTAAACATGGTGTTAAGCTGTTTTGCCACAGTCACTGCGTTTGCTGTTTTTCTAACAGCGAAAGCCGTAGAAATTCAATCTTCTACTGAGTACTTCCTGCTTTCTCTAACTACCTCTAATCTCAAACCCTCATCAACCCACCATAGACCAAGGTCTGGAAAACCAGATATTTAGGCAATCGGAAGTGCTCAGAGACTGATCTAGTTCAAATGGGCCAAGTATTAATGCCTACTACAATTCATTACCTATAAACTTCAGTGTTAGATTACCTGGTTCAAATATCACGTCCATAGGAATTACCTTGTTGTTCCTTCTTCCTGAAGTTATAGTGCCTCTGTATGCCTAAGTAAGCCTAACTTCCCATTTGATGACATTACATATGCTGTATACTTTTGTGCCATCAGTTTGTGGATTAATCTTGATGTCTTGGTTGGCAAAGAGTTCTCCTAGTGGCCCCATCGAGAAGTTGAAGATAATGGGGTAGAAGATGGATCCTTGGGGGCTCAATGGTCCTCATTGGGATCTATTTTATTACTACATGGATACGTGGATGGTAATTGGTCATGTATGATGCGAGCAAGCTCAACACTGTACTGAGGTCCTGATTTGAACCAACTAGATGCCAGCTCACTGCTTGACCCATCACGACTCACCACACCCAAATCTGGTTCAACCTGCAGCACAGCTTGACACCTGACTCAATGCTTTTGAGCTTCCTGAAAGCAGCAGAAAGGTACTATTGACCCATAATTGCCCCCTGGCCCTGTTTGGGCCCTAGAGACGGGTAAAGTCACTTTTGCTAGCACTATCCCTAGGAGGAAGCACACCCTATCCCTGTAAGGTAGTGCTGTCCCTAGGCCAGAACTGGTGCACTACCTATCTAATAGTAAAGAGCAGAGAGGGTCTATCCCTGCCTCTACAATGTATCGTATTGCAAACAGAGTTAAAAGCAAAACACAAAAGGAAAGTTGAACCAGATCTATTTTTGTGTGAACATTTCAAGGAGGAAGCATTTCCTGCTGACTTAGTGCCGTATCCCTTTATTCACCCACAAAAGAAGTGTGTACATACAGTTTAGATAAGTTGGTATGCTGTGGTTCAACAGAGCTAAACAAGGGAGATTATTTTCTAAAATAAAATAAGTATCCAGGAAAATCAGTATGCTGGGACTGGTTATTTTTTAGTCTACTGGTACCCTATAGGTTCAGCATTGACTTTACTCTAAACCGACACAGCTGGAAAAAAGATCACCAGTTATATATTGGTATTTCCAACATTAAAAAAGTTTTTAGTGAATATATATTGGATCCCCAACTCCCTTAAGGGATATCATACAGTAAGGGGGTCGACCGGTTTCAAGTACCTCATTGTTGTAGTCATCTTCTTCAGGACCTGTGATTTTGCTGCTTATTATCAATCACGTTGTCCATCATATTAGGTGGAGCCATCCTTTCTCGACCTCATATCCCAGTTTTTGTTCATCCATGTGGGATTAACTTTTCATATTGGTGCCGTCTCCCTATTATGATATGATAGGGTATTTATAACGCACTTAATACCCAGAGTTTTCTAAGCGCGGACCCGGGGACCGAACCTGCGTTGCTCTGTGTCGTCTTGCTTCCAAGGCAAGCAGGTTGCCGCAGAGCTCTCTTCCCGATTATCCCTGTTGTGAGTTCAGTTCAGGGTGTGGCGTCGGGTGATGTGTCCTCTGGATTCTTCCTGCCATGCTGAAAGTAACGGGCATTAGCACCCAGGGCGGGGGAGCCAACCAATCAGGTTGCTTGGATCACAGACTGAATCCCATGATCCAAGCCCGTGTTGCAAAAAACCTGGTGGCTGCCCGCCCCCCCACCCCGCCATCTTCCACTCATCCTATCCTTCCCTGGGTCACTGTTACCTCCCCTCCACAACTCCTGTCCCACTCTCCTTATGCTTTTGGTGGGGGCTCAACCGCCGCTTCTGCTGCAGCCTCCTGTGTCGCCATGGTAATGGAAGAGGAGCTCCACAGCGGCCATCTTAGTTAAGTATTTTGTACGCATGAACAGGACGCCATAAGGCGTCCCATTCATTTATACACAATACATTGCTATCAGCACCCTGGGTTTTCGGATTGCAAACCTGGAGCGCTAATAGCAAAAATACTGCTATTATTGCTTAATTATTGTGCTCCACCACTGCATTGTCTGCCATTAATGGAACTGCCAGCATGCCAAAGCTCCAATTATACAAATCAGTGCCATTTTACCCGACCTGAGGAAATACATTTGCATAAATATAAATGCATTTCACTTTAATATGGTACAGTATGTTGCATATTATTAGAATGCGTCATACCAAACGATGTTTCTAAACCATTCTACTCATAACATGAAGTTTCAGAATATAATTTATAAACAATAAACCCCTGGACAATACAAGGTTTACAAACGCAAAGCCACACTACTACTGTCTTATCTTTTGTATTTGCCCAGAAGCCCCATTTTATTGATGGGAACATGTACGATTTTGAAGAAAATAAATCCAGCCAGAGGTTCTTGGGTGAAAGGTTGCTTAATCATGATGTATTGGTTACTGTTATTCTCTAATCACTGCATATCCCCAGGACTGCTTCCTGGGGAGAAGGCAGGAGATGTCGGAGAGGAAGGTTGATACAGAATACTATTGAGGGAGTTATTTATTAAAATGCTGTAGTTGTAGTCCAGTCTGAGGCTTACCACCAGTGTGTAAGTGAATAATATCCCTTCATCCAATAATGTCGTCGATTTAGGATTTTTGGATCCCGCCTGCTGTCATAGGATTATCATGGCAACTCTGTCTTAGCTTTTGTCCCCCTGTAGCCTTATTGGAATCAAAATCCAATAATGGGGGAACACAATCGACAAAGGCACTATGGGTGTAGCCTAACCAGTTCCCTATAGAATACAAGAATGGCTTCCAATGACTCATTTACAGTTAAAATTGTTGCTTTAACTAGAGTAAAACTAACAACTTGGCCCATTCTGGTGCCTCTAGAGATGGCGCTAAGCTAGATTTGAGAATACACACTGCTATTTTGGAATTGTGGATGAGAACTGAGTGTAAACTAGTTCACTTTCAATTTTCTAGTGACATACATATGCAGACTTCAACCCAAAAAACCCGGGCCATGAGCAGTTATTAGACACTTAGCAGAATAATCTGTATTGCATTCTTCTTGTAGTTTTCATATCACCATGTTTAGAACTTAAAGACTTATTAAAAGATTCATCATTGCCAATATTATCTTCCATCCCCTCCTTGTGCAATCTACTTCCTATAAAATTCCTCCATTTTGTGAGGTTCCTATTGCACAACAGTTTCCAATCAGACTGATATCGGAAGAGATAGGCCGCTAAATGTGTTTTTTTTTAAGTTGAACCGATAGGTGCATCAACTGCTCCTCAATTACATGGTAGGTCCCTCAAATGTTTCCCAAAAATCACGCTAAGCCCTATTAAAATACCGGCATATCGTTATTGAATGTGAATTGTACTAACATGCTACAGAGCATTGACGCAATCTTGAAAGTAGACATTTTGCGAACATATACAACGACAGCACTGAGACATATGAGTGACAGGTGAGATCATGGACGGCAGATAGGCTTAGGGACCTAGGAATGGTAACTAGAAAACGAGACCTTTAATAAGAGGAGCAATATCTGTATTGCAAGCACAACATTATTGTCCATAACAAGATGCAGCGGAACATTTATGGTTAAATCCCAATCGCAGTTGCTGTTATTTTCCATCTCTTTTCTGTTGCTTGTTTTCTTTGTAAGTTGTACAGCTGGGAGAAACGATGGCGTCTCAGAATGGGAAGGATGCATACAATAATTGTCAGAAAGGATTTGAAAATGATATTCCTATTTTATCATTGCATCTGTAACTGTACTGGGCTCCCCTCAAGTCGTGAATGCTGTTATTTCTCGTTTTATGAAAAGTGCGTTGTGGCGTGCTTTCTTCTTGCCCTGTCTTTCCTGCATGCACGGTGACGTCGTGAATGTTCTAGGTGTGGAATGCTGTGTAATGGGTGACCTGCTGAGAGGCGAGGGGCTGCTAGCGTGACAGGATATGCAGGTGGATGTCCCTTACCTATGCGTGTGTCCTCTCTTACTTTTGGGGCTTTTCAAATCTGTAACTGGCTAATAAAGAAGCTTCCTGTCCTACATCCGGCTCCTGTTCATCGTGTAAAAAGGCACAGCATGACAATGGCAACGAGGAGAACCTACAACGACTTTACGGCTGCTTTTGTGCTGTTCTGGGAGGTGGCGGGCAGTTTAGTGACATCCACTGCCCCCTACCCCTCCCATGAAGATAGGCACCCTCTCTATGCTTTTGTTCTATACTCTGGCAGCTCTGTGCCGCTGCCATCAGTGCTGCTCTATGTCTGGATCTGCAGCTGTGATCCTGCTAGTTGGGCTTTCCCACAGTTGAGCTTCCGTATTCTGGATAGCCCACACTATCCTTGCTTGCCACCTTCACTGGCATTGTCTTTGCATCTTGCTGCCTTACTTTATAATTATCTGCCCGATACTCGCCCCGTGATTTTTGCATTGGCCACTGCACGGTCAGTGTCTTAAGGGTGCACATACTTTCCAGGCTTCGTTTTCTGCTGGTGCCTCCTCGGGCTGATTCCTGTTTCAATGCCTTGCCCACTTGCTACTCTCTTTGTTGGCCTGAAGCCATTCTTTACGTTTCTGTGTAAGTGGAAGAGCTCTGTTTTCCACCACGGCTGATACCCTACTGATCACGGAGGTTGACCCGGAGCAGCGCGTTCCCGATAGCCATTGGACACTGCCCTTGATGTGGCATATGTCGCCTAAAAGCCCACCCACAAAGGAATGTTCCTGTTTCGTGAGGATCATAGGTTCAATGAGTTGACGTCACCTTCTATTGTTAAGCAGCCTTTTGATGTTGGCAAGATGTCATTTTCTGTGTGGTCCGGGAGCTTTTACCAACTGCTTTGGTGGCCTGTGCTAATGTGGTGTGGAGTCCAAAGGTAGTGCGCGGCTCTGAAGTGACAAGTACTTTGGCCATAAGGTGCTCCATTATAAATTTGCTTTTGTGAGGTTGAATATTTTTGCTAGTGCCCTCAATGTAGTGGAACTCTGGTGCAGACCAGTATTTATGGCCGGCTACCTCTCTGGCACTGGTTGCTGAAAATGTTGCTATATTGTCCTCCAAATCCATTTTGCTTGCATATTAAAAATTGGAATCACATTGTGCTTAAGTGTGATCTGAGGCCTATGTGATCAAGTGTGCACCTTGGATGTGTGTACCTTTCATGGCCTCTGTTACAGTACTATGATGATTGTTAGTGATGCTAAGGATGGTGATTTTGTGTAACATACTTTTCTCCCGCAGGAAGGACCAATGGAGCTAACGTTAGGTTGGACTATGAACCCTGTGAGCTCTGATTAATAGAGCTACAGTAGCCTATGTCTGGGATAACCTACTTGTTGCCTTTTGGGTTGTTGGAGGAGCTGTATACCAATGTTATATATGTTACGGCAACCAGTTACTGACTACTGCATACCGAGGTCATGCGCTCGCAAGCCCCGCACCCTGGCAGGGGGCTGCTTTAGTGTGATTCATTTTATAGGCTGTTGGTTGCCAAATGTATGGGTTGCCATTACTTGGTGGCTAGGCACTACCCATCTACCGCTGTGTGTCTGTGTGTTTGAGTGAGCTGTTGGATACCATTGCATTTCACCTGCAGCTGAGGGAGCGTGCAGAGTGACGGGGTCACATGGGGCTTAAGATTCTTGCACAGTGGATGTCTGTGGCTAGTTGTGTGACTCTTATTTGTGGTCTGTTGTCCCCGCTGCAGGTGGTTGCTATGTGTGCAAGGTCAGTTTTTTCCTAGTTAGTTCCCAGTGTTTGCAGTGTGCTTGCTGTCTGTAGGGTGGTTGCCTGGCAGCAACTTGCTGAGTTTTGTATGTTTCAGTGTGGCCTGTTTGGCTTTGACAGGGTATCCTTAATTACTTTAGACTGGGTGCTACCACTCTCTTGTCCATTGTCGTGAGTGGTGGTAGGATTTGGTGTCGTCCTGTTGCCATGTGGGGCTTGTGCTCTGTGCAGCATGTAAGGACACTACAGGTGTGCCAGTCATGGGTTGTGTGATGCTTATTTCTTTGAAGTTGCAGCACCCCCCAGTGTGAGCTGGAAATGGTGACTGTGCAGTAGTGGTGGTAGACTGCAGACTGCTTGATTCATACAGAGGATATTTGAGTTTTTATTCATTGGTTGGGTTGTCTTTGAGAGCACTGTTTTATACTGGTATACCTCTTGCTTGCATTCGATCATTTTAAAATTGCTTCATTTTTCTTAGTTCTCATAAGGGGGGAGATGTGTAGTGCATTCTCCTTGCCCTGTCTTCCCTGCATGCACAGTGACGTCATGAATGTTCTATGTGTGGGATGCTGTGGAATGGGTGACCTGCAGAGTATTCCAGGAATGACAGTTGGAGAGAGGCTGCTGGAGTGAGAGAGTATGCAATTAGATGTCCCTTATCTATGTGTGTGTCCTGCCAGTTCCACAACCCACGCGATCTCTGAAGGGTCGGTGTCGCCAAGTTGTGTTGTGCTTCTTTCGACATGATGTTAACAGCCTGCAATCGAAATGCAAATATAATATTCTGCTCTGCAAATAGCCCAAAAGAGCAAGTGCTTTCAACCGTCAGCTGTCACAATATCCAACCCGATAGGCTTTGTAGATCTTGGGGGTTTGGTGTTTTTCTGGCTGCTTCACTGGGTCCATGGCCTTAGTTTGTATTGGAAGCACCACGTTATTGTGATGTACCATGGCAGGGATCTGCAACCTGTGTCTCCCAAGATGTTTTGGACTATGGCTCCCCTTACCCCTCAGCAAAACAAAAAAAGGTGATAGCTGGAAGGTTTTCAATTAAGCTGAACCACTGACATTGTTCTGGGCAACCCTCCAGACCATCGTTCTTCAGCCCTTCACGCCATTACAGAAATGGGAAAGACCATATGTAACTCAGGCTTGGTCCCACCATAAAAGGGGCAGCACAGCCCAAACTACTTGGTCACATCCCTTCTGCACGAGACCACAAGTAACCCCGAACGCGTTGCACTCTCAATGGGCGTCATCAATGAGGTGTATCTTGGGTGTCTATGTCCAGCAGGCTCGGGACCCATGTCTCCTACTGGGAGAGAGGGAATGCCTAGAGGTGGGTCCCATGCTCGCTGCACCAAATGCAACTAAGCTGCACCTCACTAATGAGGCCAAACTGGGCGAAACAGTCCTGGGGTTGCTTATGTTCCCATGCAGATGGGATGTGGCCTAGAAGTTTGGTCTGGACTGCTCCCATTGGTGGCTTAACCAGACTGACTTGCATATGGCTGGTCCCCCTTTGCAATGGCTCAGACAGGCTAAACAATGGTGGCATGGAAAGGCATTACCAGTGGTTCAGATTTACTCAAAACTTTCCACCCATCACTTCTTTGTTTATAGTTTGTCTCCCATGATTGCGCATCGTTGACTTTGATTGCTAGGGTTTGATGGGAGTTCAAAACATCTGGCTAGCCAAAGGTTGCAGACCCATGTGCTCTAGGGTTCATTGCATCTAAGACTTTCGTGACTGAGTTTGGATATCTTTTCATGGTGGAAAATGTGCTGCAGTGTTTTCACCACATCGGTATTTGTTGTACAGCTTTTACAGGAACATGGGGAGTCCACTTTACTATTGAGAAAAGCCATTATTCATCTCCAATTGCAGTTCTAGCAAAAGGCTGTGGCTCCATGGAGTAAGGGGGCCTGTTTCTCTTGCTCTTTCAAGCCAAGTATACTCCATAAATGAAAGGCTGGCAAGCAAGAAGTGAACATGACGAGATGATGACGCCATTTATTTAGTTCGAATCTCATAATGCGTACGATTTGTCAGGGACGTCATTTCACCAAAATGCCTGGGGTAGCGGAAGTGTCATCACATGGCCCTTGACCTCTGATGACATCACAGGAAGTGATGTCATTTGACCCCACCCCAAAGTGATATCACGGGAAGTGATGGAATGCAACATTTCACCCTTTGACTTTACCCTTGGACAAAACAGGAAGTGGCATGGAGCTTGCATTAACAAATAAAATAAAAAAGACACTTTAAAAAAAAGATTTTTTTTAGGGATAGCAAGGGAGAACACAGGGGTCGCACTAGCAACCCCTGGCGACCCCTAAATGACGTCCCTGCGATTTGTGCTGTCGAAAGTCTGCGATAAGACACAATTGTCCAAGAAAGTAACTACTTTTGCTTTTCTGGTTAAGGTGCCGCAGGGGAGGGCTGCTTCGCTGACACGGCGTGCACCATTGACAGAGCCATTTATACAATTCACTGACAGCATGGTAAGCTGCTAGTGTTTTGTGGAGCATGCCACCTTCTGTTCGACCAGGGGCCCTGAGATATATTTTGTAGATAATTTGTTACACAACCCTGTACAACCATTTTCATGTGCGCCTAGCAGCGCACAATAGTTTCTCTTTTTTTTACAGTAGATGATTTTGATGATAGCATCTACAGTGACGAGTTAAAATGGCACTAGAGCTGCCAACTTTGTTTGAAGCAAAAAACAGACTTTCACCACGCCCACATTTTAGAAACCCCAATGCTTGACACGCATCTTTCATAGATTCAAAAACTGTAGTACAATAGCAAAGGGAAAGAAAGAAACATGCTAGAGTTATGTTTTTAGCTGGCCTATATTCGTTTTTTAAGCAATCTGCATTATTAAAATAAAAATAATAATTATGCATGTCTAAAATGACATTTCACAAAATGTTATACTATACTTTTTTTTACCTTGGAACAATGAAAAGCTGAGCTGGTTCTGACAAGGATGGATTCACTGATGTCAAGCCAGAGCTGCCTACAGTTGAAATCAACAACATTCTGGCATTGTCATATTTCAGAGTAAAAAAAAAGAGTGGGCAGTATAACACACACGCACACTAATGCCAACATTTTTAACTATTTATAAACTAATTTTACAATTGCAGCTTATAATCATCACAATTTCATCTGGGCAAATCTCTCTCTCTATATAGGCCGTGTAGTTGTGGTTAAGTTGCTGTTTCCATAGGAAGAGCACTTTTTGGGTGGCTTATAACTTCGCTCCCCCTGGACGCACCCTTACCAAACTTTGCAAAAAAAGTATATGGCCCACTCTGAATTTTTTGCAAAGTTTGGTGAGGTTTGGTCCGGGGGGGGAAAAGTCATAGGCGTGGTCCCAAAACGTCTTTTTTCCCCTAGACTGAATGGGGGAAAAACTTTGCGCACGCCTGCAGCCCAAATCGCTGGATGGATTTTCACCAAATTTGCGGCAGGAGCTTCGTCCCGAAAGCGCGCTTTTGTGAATTTGGTGCCAATCCGTCCAGTAGTTTTCTTTAAAACGACCAAAAAGTAAATCTAAAAAAATTAGTGATATCTATGTCTGCTCCGCAGTCACACTTCCCTGTTCGCTCCGAAGACAAGATACCGATTGGCTAATCCGTAGCATCATGTCTGCGGACATGTGACGCGTTCACTGATTGGATGTTGAACAGCGTGAAGTGGGTCAGATTGTTTCGCTGCGCCCGCCATCTTTCATTTGTGTTTTGGTGTACACGGACATCGCCGCTAACACATATACAACAACACAACATTGCACTTGTTAAACTTCTGAAATACTGTCTCGGAAGGTGAGGGTTAATGAGGCTGGGATGGGATGTAGCAGCAGGAAGTCAAAAAGTGGTGTTTTCTTGTCACCAAAGTCATACAGTAAATTGGAAGTTGCTGCTTAATATAGTGTCCGTTAAGTACAAGCGAAGAATTACTGTGTCTGTGTTACAATGTATTTAAAATAATATTGCAGTCAGACTGGCGTCCTAGAGTTTGGAATCTGAGGCAGCCACCTGCACTGTTTGATGGAAACAGCAGGTCTGCAAGTGAATCTGAGTACCAGTTCTCATGAATGCATTGAGACATGTTGTTGCAAGGTCAGAATGTATTTGCATTCTGAGTGAAGGTCACTTGCTTTGCTTTTTTGGTTGTGAGCTCAGTAGGCCCACACATCCGACTGAACCCATAAGGGTCAATTGTTATTTGACCTTGAGCGAAAGGGAAAATGCAGTAAGAATGCAGGGAGTGAAAGTTTGCAAAAAATACAATTTGATAAGGTTATGTATTCAAAACGTTTGTAAGGCACATGTAATATCAGTTCAAGAAGATTATTTGGTGCAAGTATATTGCTGTCTGAGTTTCACAAAGACAATGGAGATGGTGAATATCGTGTAAGTTTACTTTTGACGTCTCTACACCGGAACAAGATATTTAATTTTTTTCTTACCAGAACATTAATTTTGGCAATGTAACTGAAGTACTATCTTTCTGTCTAGTTGTCATTTTTTTCACTTATGGAGAGTGCTGATTCACAGTGTTTGTAGGCTATCACTAGATTCACCCATGTTCAATGCTAATATTTCTTTAAAATGTCATGTATGACCACGTCGATTTTTGTATTAGTTTCCATGTCCTCTTTTTTAGTAGCACGGGTTACTGCTTTGGAAATCTAGATTGTTAATGGCATTCATCCCCTATTTTAGGGTTGGAAGGGGGGTAATGATCCAGAGATCGCGTTATGCACTCTCACTTCGATTGGGCTGATAACTTGGCCTGCTGGCCCTTTATTCACCGTTCCAGTCCCTGGAACAGATGACGAACGCTACAATATTCCCATTAGCATAACACAAACTGCAAATGGAAATGTTGGAAAATCTTATTGCGTCTAAGTACT
Organism: Ambystoma mexicanum; assembly: GCF_040938575.1. Taxonomy (NCBI): domain Eukaryota; kingdom Metazoa; phylum Chordata; class Amphibia; order Caudata; family Ambystomatidae; genus Ambystoma; species Ambystoma mexicanum. The sequence continues at coordinate 925,376,025 of NC_090937.1, read as the reverse complement.
TTACTGAGAAATATAAAGTAGATGGAGTGCGAGTTTTTAAAATTTATATTTTTAAACTGTGAAAGGTGGTTCTTAAAGGAACATTTAATTTGTTAACGGATGGCTTTTTTTTTGGAAGGACAGCTAAGAAGGAAAGTTGCAGACGGAAATGAGCAAAGAGGCACCAAACAATAATATGGAGGGTTAGGTGGACGGGGGAAAATGTTGTGTGTGTGTTATTTGTAAGGTAGGGGCAGTGTTTCTCATGCCCCTTCATTACAGCAGTAGTGCTGTTTCTTGGGGAGGAGGGATGGCCTTAGCTCAGGTCATTTTCAGATAAATAGTACTTTTGCTAAAAATATTTACTGTGTACTACATTGTTAATGAAGGCTGAGTACAAATAGGTGTTGGAGCTGTGCAAGGGAAATGTTGAAGTTGCAAGTTCCTACATCAGTAAAAAATGTACTTCCACACTGTCCACGAGGCATAGATCTTATTGTTAAGGGTGTATGGATTCTCGGACATGTCACTGTGCTGTGTGCCAGCATATGGTCATGTGGCATTCTCCGGAAGGTGTGCAATGAAGTCAGATGTTAGTTTACATTATGGTTACGTGCCACTACTACAAACCTATGAACTTCAGTAAAAAAAACTTTGTTAAAAGGACGTTATGGTTAAGTTGCGCTACTAAAAACCTATGAAATTCACTAAAAAAAACATTGTTAACGGGACGTTATGGTTCGAAGTAAAACCGAAAACCCCTTGAAATTCGCCAGTTATGGTAAGCTAAGCAACCATAACTCACGCCGCCACTGTGCACTGCTAAGACTAACACCCAGGACATCAAAGATGACATCACAAATGTCATTGATGACATCACTGATGACATTATGTGCTCGTTTATGTAATTTAATTATTGAATTGTAGATGAATTTGGATGTGTGTGATTGGTATAGTTTAGTAGCTTTTTGTATAATTGACACATTAGGTGTTTGTTTGATCATTTATCTTTTGTTAATAGTCGGCGGTTCATTTTATTAACTTTCTTATCTTGAAATGATTGTATGATTAATTCTCATTTTTTTTTTTAATAAATGAAGAATCTTTAATTAAACGTTTCTTGAGTAACTATGACCTGGAATGTCTTTCAGTGTTTTTTCTGCTCCCCTGTTTCTAGGTCTTAGTGATCCCTGCTTTTCCGTTTTTTTATTCCCCAAGCCAACCAACCTTTTAGAGGCATAGGTCGGTCATACAATCCTGCCAGGTAATATTTTCCACCAGAATCGTATTCATTTTGTGAGATGAGATAAAAGGCTGAACAGGATACACTAACTTGCAAATGACTTTCCCTGTTTCTCCTAGCTTTTACAGAAACGTGCATTTCTCCATTTGATCTTTGTTGTTGTACTTGGTAATCATATCATAGAAAAATAGATAGAGTCTAGAGAAATATTATAGACATCTTGGTCCCTTACACTATAGTGAAGTTTAATGTTCCCAATGGGAATGCGGATCTACAAGTAGTAGGCTTGAAGGTTGATGGGGGCCGGGAATCCACGAATGGTGAAACTCTCACTAGAAATTTGTCATCTTGATGGGTCTACATTCCAATAAAGGTTTAAGCATTGAGAAGTGGCCCCATAACATGTCTGACACCTCCCATCCAGGCCTAGCTGTTCATTCAATTCGTTTTGCATTCTGGGACTTGTGGTTCAACTTCTCCCAAATGGGTGTACAGCAAAGCAAACGCAGATTGACACTGACTAAAATGCAATCACTGACCACTAGCCAGTTTCTTTCCCACCACTGCCTTCATACTCTATATGGTGGTTGTGAAGTAGGGATGCATATTCAGTCACACCATGTGGTCAGGGTGTAAGAAGTGCATCCTGTGCCTTGTGTCTTTGCATTCTGGTATTCGTAGTTTTGCTTCTCATTTATCATTGCAGAGCTACAAGTCACAGAATGCAAAAAAGGAGACATGGCAAGGTACCCTATTCACACGTGACACTGCACATGGAGGTGTCTGAAGTCTGCTGTGGGTTGGTTGCATTATTAATAAAGGTTGCTTGCTTATTTCATTTTTGAAAACCGGCATCCAGAATATATTTTTGTTAAAGTGTAAATAAAATGTGTGGCTTTGAAAAAAGTTTTTGTTGGCACTTTCAAATAGGCAGGCAGGCTGGCTTGTACATTGTTTTTGAATATACAAATGGCCTATTTGTTCACAAATAAACCAAATAGCTTGGGAGAACTGTTTTCTGGACTTGCCTTGAAAATGCATATGGGCCATAAAAATGAACAGCCCCAACATTAGCAGTTTGCATGCAGAGTTGGTACTGTGCATGTGAAAGGGTCACTGGAGGTGAACTTGCCCCATGACCCAGTTTCCATTAATTGCCACCTGCTGGGCAGCCCTTTTCTGATAACAGAGCTGTAAATCACAGCTCCAAGGAACACTGCAGGAGGCCCATTCAGCCCTTGCTGACACACGCCTTCAAAGGCCACGGGCTGCTGCTGCACCTTCCCTGGCTCCTGAGTCTTGAAACTCAGACTGCTCTGTCCCCGGAGAAACATAAAATCCGTATTTATTGCATCTAAACCGGAAAACCGGACAGACCTCGAAAAATACGGTCAGTCCGGTCGAAATCCGGCAGTTGGCAGCCCTCAATGGCATTCCGCCTTTCCGACGTTAAAGATGGATTTGCAGCAATGTACGTGCTCTTGTCGCTGTAACTGTAGCATAATTGCAGCCCAGTCAAGCACAGCTTGACTGATGTGACCTAGATACCCTGCCCCAATGGCCAATCCAGCTAGCCATGGATAGCTTTCTGGCTGATGTGGGCAGCCAGGACCTCTCTAAAGCTCCACCAAGACATAGTGAAAACATGTTTCAAAAACTAATGTGAACGTTGAGACATGGACAGATTCACATGAAAAAGAGTCCCATTTTACACTGTTGTCGCTTTGACGCTGTCCTGGTTAAGAGGAGGGCTTACTGTCTTCACCTTGTCTCAAACAAGCTGAAGACAGTAAGCCCTCGTCTTAACCAGCTAGACCAGCTTAGCATTCTCTATGACTCAGTATATATTTATTCATTGGTTGAGGAACACAAACTTTCTGATTAAAACCCCAATTGGGAACATTATGTTTCTTTATCACACCATACCTAAAGGGCTGCCTTCTTAGTCAAAGAAATAGACGTATCACTAGTAGTGTTCAATAATCGGTAACACATTTCATTGTGTTAAAAATTAACCATGGTCTTAAAAAAGCTGTATTATTGTACTGCCACTTACATTAGTCATCGACTATACCTTTATAACTAATCCAGAACTTGATGAGGGGTTGTTTTGAGGGTGCCAACTTCTTTGGTCTCGCGACCTCTTAAGTAATTGATATAGAGGCTTACATATCAGAAGCTGACGCGCGGAGACGGCAGACAGATATTTTCAGCTGGGATTCAAACCCCGGACTCTTTATCGCACAAAGACCTCATTCAATATGGAACTCTCAATCAATGGATTTATATGAAAATGTGATTAATGCCCTAATTTGAAAAAGGCTTATGAATAGCCGAAACACGTGTCATCAATAAAGGGCTCTCCTTCACGAGTTGGTGCCAAATAAGACTAAATATTTGTGAACCATAAAACCACTTTTCAAAATCAAACTATCATTTTTGTGGCGCATTGTATGTGTGAAAACAACGAATCCTAATCCAGAACTTGGTGTCCAAGCTAATGCATGTGCTGTCACTACATGACCACACATAGAGTTCCCTCTGATCCCCTTTAAAGCCTGAAATGGCTTTCAGAATTGTTTTATTTATTTTTATTTCATTGATCATTTGTAAGGTGCCTTATACAACAGTATTGTGTTTCAAAGCGCCCTAAGGCTAAGTGGGAAGGGGACAGGGGAAATAATAGCAGCAGCAAGAAACAAAAAGGAACAATAATATATATTCAGTCATGGTCCTACTAGGCCTTGTGGCATTCGGCCGTGCAAGTGCATTGATGAGAAGTGCAGGGGAGGAGGATGGTAAGGGGGAGCAGGGGAGTGGACAAGTGCTGGAGGAGGGCGCAAGAGGGAAGTGCTAAGGGGAGCCAAGCGGAGCACCTCAGGCTAGGTGCTAGTACAAGCAGCTCTCAAGGGTGGCATGTGGAGCCAGCAGGCAGGGGCCCGCCGGGCAATGCAGTGGGGGGTGAGGGGAGATGGTGGTAATGACTGGGGGAAAGGCCTGAGAACCTGTGGGGTTCTTGAGGATGAAGCCACCGGTCACAATTGTCTTCCTAGTACACAAGGCCTACAGGTTATCAGACCCTTATTACATCCACTAACAGTTATTTTACTCCACACCAACAAGGGCAGTATTACAGAAATATTAAAGTGAAATTAGCAAAGGGCAATGGCTAGGGAAAGGCGTGCAGCCTTTGTCTCTCCAGATGTTTTGGACAAAGACTCCCATCACCCCTCACCTTCGACTTTGCAGGCCATGGTCGATCCGAGCTGTAGTACAAAATATCTGAAGAGCCAAATGTTGAAAAGCAATTATTGCCTGGGTGAAAAATATATTGAAACACTCCGTTTTTGCACTAAGGCAATTTTTGCCCTAGTGATAATTGCACTTACACAGATGCAACGTTTCCGTAATCCAGAAATAACCTTCCAGTGGTCAGACTGACCAGAGCTAGTCTTATCTCACCATGCCATTTGGAAATCGGCACATCGGTTTCCCATGCTCACTTCCTACAGAAATAATGTCTGGCTGCAGGGAACTGCCCTGCACTTTAGAAATGGAAAGGGATAATAAGCACGAACTGTCAGGCTCTTCACAGTCTCTCATGTGAGGGTTCTTACCTTCGCACTTTAGGGGTGCATGTCATGACCCATGACAACCTAGCTTCTTCGATTGAACACATTGGGATTTGTCTCACTGTGGAGGCCTGTTCCTGTGTTTGCCAGGAGAAAGTTGTGATGAGCCAGGCTGATATACATTTAACATTTACAGGGATGTGCCAGATTTTTCACAGCTTTGTATTTTCTTGAGCTCACCATCTACCACCTGGCAGTAGACCTCACAATGGCCCAAAACTACCTGAAGATCAGTCTGCAGATAACAGAAGTGACATCTGCAACAGCTCCACTGTAGTACACCCATCATTTGGACAAACCATCCTGGCCCTCTCTGATGGTAATAAACCCAGGGCGACATTTGGCTGGAGGCATCCACCTGGTGCATAACATCAATTGCTTAGTCAGCTACTGCTTCGTCTGTCACTGATGCAGTATACACATCCCCACCTGCCTAGCCTTTTCTTGCAAGGTGCTGCCTCTGATAGCCACGGCCATCTTGAAATTGACTATGCCAGTAAACTATAGTAAGGCATCACTGCCTACATGCTGAACCACCCTAATTCTCGTGCACCTCCAGCGGCCACATCCATGCACTCATGCACTGGCTACTAGCAGTCAAAAGTGTGCACCTAAAACCATCATGAAACACTTAAAAGAGCTTTCCAATGACTCAAAGGAACCACTGCCACTGCAGGCCTAATTGACCTCGGTATTCAATCGCCTCAATACTAATGATCATCCCTGCCCTATTTGTAAACCATGTGTTGTCAAATGATCACTCTCCATTATCCCTGCCCTTTTGTGGAACGGGCTCCCCTTGGGGGCATGTTCCATCTCAGACCACCTGGCCAGAAAATCATTACAATCCTGACTCTTCTACCGCATGCAGACCCACACACATTCAACCACATTTCTCATCATGTAGGACACGTCATGTTCTGGAACGCCTTGGACCCGGCCAAAATGTGTGTGTGTGAGTGATCGCAGGGCGATGCTTTGTGTATTTCCAATGCAACATTTGACAGAAAGTGATGCCGCCACTTGCATCCCGGTGCCACTGTTTGACAGCTAGCAGCACACACCTGCATAAGCTCAGGATCCCACTTCATTCATAGTAATGACCAAGGAGATAGATAAACAAAACATATGTTGACTTGGGCTGTATTTTGTTCATTGTTTATTGTGATTTTGGTTGAGCTTGTTCTGTAAAGTAAGTGGACTGTGTTTTCTATGTGAACATGATCTATAATAACCTCACACACGAATGCGCCTTGCTGATGGTTGCCACGGCAACATGGGTGCAAGGTTTTACTTTTGCGTAGCCTTTCAAACAATATAGTATATTGCGACACTGTCTTGTTTTTTGGAACACAGTAGTTTACGATCCTTCAAAAGAAGAGACGTGTCACCAACGCAACAGAGAGCTGCACGAGGACTAGTGTTCGGCTCGTGTGGTGCCATCCGACCCAGGTTCTGTCTGTTTCAGCATGTGATCATGAGTTTATCAAAGGCACCATCTTAGGAAATATCCGATTGTGCCGTCTGTTCGGCCATGTTAGGTTCCTTAATCGTAACAAAGGGAGGGCGGCTGGCTCTTGGGTGCCTGCAACTATAAGCCTTTATCATACGGCTTCCAGGCTAAGGCAGGAGCTAACATGATGTTGCAGACAAGAGGAGGCGCGTGGTAGTTCATGGAGATAATCTACAGAGCGCAGAAGCGGGGGCACAGTAGCAGTCGCCATGGAAACCTGAAGTATGGCCTTTCTTTGTTGAAATGAGATCACGCAGGCATGTTTTACATGCTGATGTTCGAGTAGTTTCCTGGGCTCTAGTCTTTGATTTGATGGCATATTGGGGACGCGCACCCCTTCATTGCCCGGTAACTATGGGGCAGTCAAGTGACACATGCCATGTGCAGTGACATCTTTTTACCGTGACAGGCCCGGGTTTTCTGCTTGATTAGTAGCGTCGGGCCTTTGTCTGCTCCTGGAAGCCGCTTTCCCTTGGGAAGAGTAGGCTTCACTGCCAGATCAATTAGCCGCCCTTTCATAAACCTTAAATAAAATGTCGCCTTGCAGCAGCCGGCGTTATCTTTCTGCTTTACACTTTAATTGAACGACATTTATAGTGCTCATAAATATCTTGCTTTTTCCTGGATCAACGCCCTGGACTAAGCTTTCATAGAATGTCACGGCCACCTGGAACTGTGCCTTGGGTTCCTACATGTTTAACTGTATGGTCTTTGCATTCCAGTTTGCCATATACAACCTATACGCTGATAAGATAGCTCAATGTGCTGAGTGCCTGCTTCAGAGATTTTGTGAAACCCACAATCCCTAGGTTTACCTGGTGACATTGATGGATTCGTTTTACATTGTTTTGATTAATATCAAATGAAACATCTTTATTTGGGTAACAGTAACTAAAACTAGTCAAAAGATTTGGCTTCCTTCTCCAAAGTAGACATACGTGAATAAGGCTAAAAGTCTGAAGAGTACTAACGAATTGGAGAGTTTCTTCTGGTGGACTGATTTCAGTGAATAGATTCTTTTCTTAGCAGGTTATTTTGTCACAAATTAATTGATTTTCTTTGTAAATAATCAAATCTGTAACAAGCCAAAGTGGTGTATGGTAAATTGCATTTTTTACTGAATCAATTTCTTTTTGTAATACAAACTATTTCTTTTTGTATATCTGTCTCTGTGAACATTTTAGGCAGCCTGAGGGTGATTAATAAGTTTCTGGTTAATGTTGGTTAATGCCCTCTCAGACTTGGGTTTCAAACACTGCGTCTCCTCCCCTACCCATACCAAAGGCAGAACCCTGGACTGGGTAGCTGACTCGAATGCCAGGTCACCATCACCCCCAACAACCCCTGTCCATGGTCGGACCATCATATCCTTGGCTTCACCCTCCCCTCGTTGTAACAACATCTACACTCCCTGCCCATGTTACCACCTACACTGGCCCGCAGCTCCAGTAAAATCTCCAAAGAGTCAATCTTCGCCTTCCCTTTAGCCCATCGGCCTGGAAAACCTAGACTCTACAGGCCCACAAGTCCTAGCAGACATTTATGCATGTACCCTGACCAAAGCAGTAAACATGGTGGCCCCACTGCTCACTGGAAAGTCCAAACCAACATGCCACCTCAAACCTTAATTCACCACAGATTTCCAGGCCCTGCGCTCTAAGAGACAGGCGTAAGCCATCTGGAAAAAAAAACCCATGGATCTGACCAAAATGGCGTTTGATAAGATTGCTAAAGAATATAAACAGGCCATTACGGCAGCCAAAGCGGATGTTTACAACACCAAAATAGCGAAAGCTGTTAAGATGGATTTCTGAACTCGGACCTGGAGGGGCAGAGGTTCAGAAGGCCAGCTAGTTTCTTGGAACAGGGTAACCTCTGGACAAGCCAGACCAATCAGAGTAGCGATGGCAGCGGGCAAGACTAAGTCTCAAGAGGGGTGAGGGTGACTGAAAGACCGCAATGAGCACATAAAGCAAGGACACTTACAAATTACTCCAGACAGGTGTTATATTAAAAATATAGACACATTTATTACAAGGCCTTTGTAACATCGACCATAGCAAAGAATCACAATAATACTAAAGTAAACCAACACATCACAATCAATACAATATATATACAAGACAGAGGGTTCTAAGGAGTTAGGAGCACGTAATATGTAAACCACCTAGATGGGGAGGAAAACAGGCAGTGCAAGTAATCATTAGACCCAGTTCGACATCTGAAATACACCTAACTAGGAGGAAGTCCGAGCCCTACGAAGAGAGGAGCCTTATGCTCAAAAGTACCTGCACGCGCTGGTGCCAATGGACAAAAGAGGGCCTCTTCAACGATATCAGGCAGTTCAGGAAGGTGAATGATGCGATGCAGAACAAGTCCCCACTACTCAAGCAAGGCCTCCACTTGTGGGCAGATACAGGGTGAGAGTGCGGGATAGAGTCGCTATTTCGCAACAGCAGTAGAAAAGAAACGGGCTCCTGCACGAGGGGCCACCGGTTGGGGTATGGACTACTCACTGGTCCCCGACGCAGGCAGACCCAGACTTCTCCAGTTCAGTTCACGTTGCTGGCAGGTTCAGCTGCGATGATCAGGACGTCTTGACACCGTGTAGATTCTGTGTAGCAGGATGCAGGGTCGAGGGTGTCGCAAATGCAGCAGACATGCACAGGTTGTTACCACAGCAACCGCGTTTACTCTGGTCCGGGCGCACTCGTCTCACTTCAGACCTGGGAATGCCAAGTGTACGAAATTTGGTGTGAGTGTGCCGTGGATGCAGAGCAAGCAGTAAACCAAGTTTCGAGGGCTTCCCCGAAACACCGGCGGTGACAGAGCAAAGCGTCCTGCGTAAACTGGTCAGCCCACTGGTTGGCCCAGGGACACTTCCGAAGAGGCTAGCTTGCAGGGTTTGATGAAGGTGCCGGGAATAGTTGATCCCACTATTCCAATGGGTTGAAGCACCTTCGCAGACCTTCTGACACACTAGCACAGTTCATAATAAGTCCAGCGAGAGTTTCTAGGGCCTTTGGAATGACTAGAGACCCAAGAGCGCCATAATGTAAGTTACGGTGCACTCTTGTTTCATGTTGCACAAAAGCTGCAACATGAGGAAAGGATTAAGGGAAACGAAGTCTCCCAGTACTGACTGTCTTAAGGGCATGTCAGTTTTTTGATTGATTGATATTTTATTTCTATCGCACTCGTACACAAGTGTTTCAGAGCACTACAAGGCAAGGGAGGGGAACAGGGGAGAACAAAACAGCGATCTTATTAGGCCCAGTGACATTGAGAACGCGCAAGTGCATGGGAGAGGGGGAGGGGAAAAATGCATGGAAGGGGGAGAGGTGGAAAGTGCAAAGCAGAGGAGAAACAGATAAATAACAAAAAATACATAATAAAGGCAACAAACAGTGGTAATGCAGCCAGCAATTTGCAAGTGCTAGGTTTAAGGCAGCAGACAAGGTAGGTCTGATAAGTGCAGGAAGAAAAAGGGGGGGCTGTATGGGTACAGATACAGACCCCAGTGCAAGGGGTGGCCCGGAGGCAGTGCGGGAGGGTGGCAGGATGAGCAGGTACCTAGGCCCAAAAGACAGAGGGTGGCCAGGTGCACGGTGCCAAGAGAGAACAGATCAGCAGGGGAGAGGGAGAGCGAAGGCAGAAGAAAAGAGGAAGGTCTTGAGGTGCTTCCGGAACCGAAGATGGTTCTCCTCAAGTTATAGAGTGGCAGGGAGGCTGTTCCACAGGGAGGCCCCAGCTGAAGACAGAGATCTACCCCCAGCTCGTTTCTTAGAAAAACGACTGACCCTGAGTGAGTTGGAGGTAGAGGAGCGAAGAGCTCGAGAGGGGAGGTATTTGCGGAGGGATAGCTGAAGGTATTTTGGACCCAGGCCCCAGAAAGCCTTGTGGACAATGCAGAGGGTTTTGAATTTAATCCCTGCATCCACTGGGAGCCAGTGAAGAGATTTCAGAGCTGGAGAGATACGACCCCAGGGCTTGAGGCCAAGGACAAGTCTCGCAGTCCTGTTCTGGATTATTTGCAGAGGGCGGAGAGTAGAGGCAGGTAGATTTAGATAGAGGTTGTTACAATAGTCCAAGCTAGAGAGAACCAGAGCTTGAGATACCATGAGCTTCTGGGGGAAGGAGAGGAAAGGCAGAGTACCTCTGAGGAGGTGCAGTCGGAGATTTGACTTTTTAGAGACCTCAGAGATGTGGGCGGAGAAGGAAAGAGTGGAGTCAAAGGTGACCCCGAGGTTCTTAGCCTCACAGGTGGGGGTAGGAGGAGGGCCAAAGGAGGCCGGCCAGAGAGTGAGGGGAAAGGATGCTGAAGGTGTGCCGATGAGGAGGATCTCCGTCTTGCTGGCATTCAGACAAAGATCATTGGCGGCACACCAATCTTGAATGGCAGTTAGGCAATCAGAGATGAGAGAGGGAGAGGAGGTGGCAGAGGGCAGCCTGAAAATGAGTTGACTGTCGTCAGCGTAGCACTGGAAATTTGAGCAGAAAATGGCAATGCAGTGGGCAAGAGTTGCCAGGTATTGGTTGAAAAGCCAGGGCGAGAGGCTAGACCCCTGGGGAACACCACAGGTAGAGAGGAAGATAGATGAAAGGAAGGACCCAAGTTGGACCTGGGAGGGTCGATCTGAGAGGAAAGACCTCGATCAGTGATAACCAGGTTTTCACGGAGACGGGTGAGCAGGATGGTATGGTTGACCATGTCGAAGGCAGAAGAGAGATCGAGGAGGATGAGGACAGAGGGAATGTTAGAGTCAAGGTTGGTGAGCAGATCTTCACGGATGTTTAGGAGAGCAGTTTCCCCATAAGAATTGAGCGAAAGCCCAGAGGAGTGCGGCGGAAGGCTGCGCTTCTCTGGCAAAGTCTAGATCAGGGTGCAAAACAACAGCAAAAAGTTTGGGGGTTGCCACATGGAGGGAAAATTACATACAATTATGAAATCTTTCCTAACAAAAGCCAACTCCGATTTGCAAGAATTATTTCGAATCTATAGAGAGTTAGAGGCTCCTGTCACGCCCCCTACCACCATTAACAGAGGCGAAATATGGTGTTCCAATTTTCTGAATGTCATGCCTGCAAAAACATGTTTACTACAACAGATATAGAAAAGAAACAAGCTGAGGACAGGCCCCTCAATCCACCATCCATCGCAAAAATGCACTCTGCACCTTCATTCCACTTCAGAGAAGTCTCAGAATTAGAAACAGCCAACATTCCCAGAAACCTTAAACCATCTAGATGCAAAGGAGACATCTGCCCAGCGACCATCATTAAAAAATACTCAGAGGCCCTAGTCCCTTTCATTATGAAATTCATTAACTCCTCTTTCTCTTCAAGCTTGGTCCCGACCAGCCTTAAAGAATCCTGGGTCCTTCCCCTGTTGAAAAAACCTTCACTCGACCCTTCAGCTCCAAACAGCTACTGCCCTGTCACAATAGTACTGTTCTTGCTACCGGTACTGGATAGAGCAGCCTACAACCGGATCCAACTGTACCTTCAAGCGAATCACATCTTAGGGATCAGTTTTCTGACCAGGCCACTGCACTGAATTGGCATTACTAGATCTGAAAATCCAACTCAACTCCTTCAGAGATGAGGGCAAACCAGCTTCCCTGCTACTGGATCGATCGGCCTCTTACGACCTAGTAGACCACAAAACCCTATGCCACCATATCAGATAATTTCTCCTATGAAGCTACGTCGTGGATAGCCTCCTTCCCAGAAGGCAGATCCATGAGAGTCTTCTCAGACACTGCGAATGCCCCACCTAGACCTATTCTGTGCAGTGTTCTCCAAGGTTCCTGTGTCTTCCCCTTTCTCTACAACATGTTCACGAAACCCCTATTCAACCTCTTGGATGACATAGGCATATCTTATACCAACTATGCCGATGACACCCAAATCCTTGTTCCACCTATCAGGCTCCTATGATGAAGACTCCATCACTTTCAATAACATATACTTTACAAATCCGGCCTGGATGGCTAGCAACTACTTGTGTCTGAATAACGACAAGACAGAGACCTTGTTGGTAGGTTCACCCACTATGCTGAAGAAACCTAGCTCTCAATTCACTTCCTTCATGATAGATGGAATACAGATCCCTGTATCAGCTGTGGTAAAAACACAGGGTGTCCACTTGGATGCCTCCCTCACCAAACAAGTAAGTGCAGTGGCCTCCTCAGCAGCATACTCTGCCAAGCTCATCAATGCAGTGAAACAGTTTCTGACTCTGGAGAGCTGCTTGAGTATTGCCAGAGCAATTACTGGTGTGAGATTGGATTACTGTAATGTCCTCTTTGCCAGGGCTTCAAAGCAGAACATCAATAAACTACAGATAATCCAAAACAATGTCCTCCGAGAAGCGCTGAACAACCGCAGAAGATACCACATCTCAGTCGCCAGGACAAATGTCCCGTGGCTCCTTATTCGGGAGAGGATTATTTTCATAATGTTGTCTATTACCTACAAATGCTTGAGAAACACTGCCCCGCAATACTTGTCGCAGAAAATTGTGAGATCAAACTCTATCAGATCAGTAAGGTCTTTCCATGCTCATCGATTGGCCCTACTAAAAGTGAAAAGAACCAAAGGAGGCGGGGTGAGCTTGCCTACAGTACGGTGAACCATGGGAACGCCCTCCCCCCAGAACTAAGAGCAGAAAACTCTTACTGGTCCTTCTGTAAGGCCTTGAAAATATGGCTATTTGCCTGATAGACCTCTTGCCTGGTCCTGTTTGTATAAGAAAACATGCTTTATTTGATGTTGTGATAACCGGCATTGATGTCTTTTGTCTGCATGTCTGTGGCAGGATAATATGCCGCCTGAGGAAGCTTATGTATCATGTAATTGGATCGCAATAGCACACTGATGCCTTAGGGTTTAGGCGCTTTACAAATGAATACATAAGTAAATAAATAAATAAATAAATAAATATTGGGTAAAAAAGGAATGACTTCTAAAAAATGTGATTTACCCCAGGCAGCCCTAATGTCAACACCATATGCTGCACCTGGAATTCTGTTTGTTATGTTTTTCTTCAGAGCCAATCACCACCGTTAAGTCAGAAAAAAATATGTTTTGTGCTTGCACCAGGGATAACCATACCGTGGTCTGTGGAGGCAAACTAAAGGGAAACTGGACATACCGTGTGGGCAGAGAAGCGGAATAGGGTGGAGATGCAGGGAACTAACACATTGGGAAGATACTATTGGATATTGTTAATCGCTGTGTGAAGTCAACACCAGTGCCATAGGTCAACTATCTGATGAAGGCAAATATGCCACATATAAATGATGCAATACTAACAAACCTCAGAATGCAGAGATGTGCAATGGAGCCCAAGGTACAAATAAGTCATGAAACACATGAAAAGTATAAAAAAAAGGCCATGCAATAGAAAGATACCACAAAGCGCTAGATGGAGAGACACTGATTTCTCAAAATGTGGTACATACCAATTAAGTAATCGATTCTCCAACAAAATAACAAGCATTGGGACCGATAAGACTGTGCAATAGTAAACCCGAAGGGTCCACATGAGAGGTTGCATTTCAGAACTTGGCAAGTCAAAAGAAAATCTATGTGATTCTATGCATTAAGGTGATTTACATCTCCTCCTGACAAGTGATTTTGATATAGTTTGCATTTTTCAAGACTCTACATTAAATTCCTTGTAAGAATATATTTTGTGTGACCAATTTAGAGGAAGTGGATATTTGTTTTACACTGCATCTTCATTTAACTATGCAATTTTCACCATTCACCAAATCAGATCCTTAAGTTATCATTTGTCATTGATATACAAGGCTGATAGAAAGGGGCTACCTTTGGACCTCTAAACGCCATCATCTAGAGCTTAGTGCTTTAATGTTGTGTTATGTGACTCAGGGCCTAATCTGCATATCGTTTCCAATGGGGTTTTGCCATTATAAAATTATAAGAACATTTTGAATTTCACCAAATCACACTTTTAAAGTGTACTTCTTCACCGATACACTGACTGCGAGGGGCTTTTAGGTGGTATTCATGTTATATTATTTTGCCTTACTCAGCTTTTAATGCACATTTCAAACTTTATCGAAACCCACTTTTAGGGTGTTGTTTTTCACCAGTATACTCTTCTTCTAATGAGGGGCTACTTGTTGACATTTAAAATGTCATTTTATAGAGTTGTATGTGCTGTTTGTGTTATGGTATGTTAAATTAGTCAGCTTTTAATATGAATTTTGAACTTCACCGAATCCTACGTTTAAGGTGCGCTTCCTCACTCTTATTCTTTGCTGATAGTGAGGGGCTATTTTTGGGTCTTTGATATGTCATTCTATACAGTGTATGTGCTGTTTATGTTATTTTATATCAATCAGCTTTTGAACTTCACCAAACCCCATTTTTAAGTTGTCCTTCCTCATCAGAATATTCCACTGATATGATATGATATAAGTAATTTATAACGCACCTGTACACAAGTGTTTCTAGGCGCGACAGAACAAGGAGGGGGAAACAGGAGGAGGACAAACAACGATCTTACTAGGCCTTGTGTCATTCAGATTGTGCAAGTGTGGGGAAGAGGAGAGACGTGTCAAGGGGGGTGGAAGGTGAGGAGAAGTGCAGGTGACTCAATAAGTGCTGCCAGATGGTGGATCTTAAGTGCAAAGAAAATGGACTGTAGGGTTACAGATACAGACCCTTAAGTGCTGAGGGAGCCCGGAGGCAGTGCAATGGCAACTGGACATGCAGGAGCCTGCTGGGCCCGAGTTCAGGGGGGGCCAAGTGACCAGTGTGTGGAGCTATCAGGACATTAGCAGGGGAGAGGAAGAGAGAAAGCAGAAGCAAAAAGGAAGGTCTTCCGGAACAAGAGGTGGTTCCGGTCAAGTTTGTGAGAGAGAGGGAGGATGTTCCAGAGGGAGGCCCCAGCTGAAGGAAAGAGATCTGAACCCAATTCTCTGCTTGGAAAAGCACCCGACCCTCTGAGAATTGGAGGTGGATGAGCAGAGAGCTCGAGAAGGAAGATGTTTAGGAAAAGAACATTGGATGTAGTGTGGTCCCAGGCCCCAGAAAGCCTTGTGGACGATGCAAAGGGTCTTGAATTTGATCCTTGCAGCCACAGCGAGTCAGTGCAGAGACTTCAGAGCTGAGGAGATACGATCCCTGGGCTTGAGGCCAAGGACAAGTCTCACAGTCCTCTTCTGGGTCCGTTGTAAAGGTTGAAGAGTAGAGGCAGGAAAGTTTAGAAAGAGGCTGTTGCAATAGTCCATGTGTTTACAACAAAGCAAAGTCCTGGTGTATCTAAGGTTGGCCCGTATGGGGTGTGAATAAATTAAAGTTATTCATCCGGTCCCAAAACCTTTATATCTAGTATAATTCATAGATATTGCATGCAGTCAGAAATTAAAGTCATTCCTTCAAAATGAGACATAAACATTATGGAAATTGCAAATTAAAAGCTTTATATCAAAGAAACAGAAAATGATATACAAAAGTAAGGTCTAACATGTAACAGCATGTAAAAACAATGGTTTAAATGGTACATACACGAATTAGGTGTAGAATCATTAAAAAAATTGAGAATACGTAATGAAAAAAACTTTTTTAACATAAGTTAGTTAACAGTCACAGTTGGTTGACAAATGAACTCTTAACAAGTGAAAGTATGAAATTGAAGAAAATGAAATAAAGAAACAGTAATATTCATCGTAAGCTGTAACCTTATTGAGGAAAACACGTGCCCCTTGTTGTGGGGCAATTGTGAAGAAACAAATAAGTTAATTATTTTTCGTATCCCAAAATCGAAAATTATTATGTATTGGGATTGGGTCTGCCTACGCATCAGGGGGACAAAGTAAAGGAGACAATGCAAAAAAAGGGGAGAAAGCTAATTGGTAAGGTGTCCTTGTCCTTTGATTAATTGTTTCAGAAAGGAAGGGATCCTAAATGTTGCACTGTGAGGTGATGAACCTTGTGTCCCCTCTGGTTAGCACTGCGTTTCGGCGGTACAGACTCCAAAGAATAATGATCTTCGTATCTGAAAAGAATACTCCGCCTTCATCAGGGCAATAAGTAGCAGGACCCTGTAATTGTGAAAAAAAGGGGGAGAACCAGTTAGGTGGAAAAAGAGAAATAAACTCTAGTAGTGTTATGCAAAGTTCTAAGGGTAAATGAAGGGTGACAATTATATATCAAAAATCTGCATGCAAACTAGAGTGTCATGCTAGGATATGGGCAGATCAGAGGACATTAGTCTTGTCTGCCTGGGGTCTCATATTACCAAGTCTACATGTTTGTAGGGGTGAGGAGCCTTCAGATCGTGCTGATAGTACACACCCTCCCCGGAAACATAAAAAGATAGTGGTATTGGGTCCCCTTCGGAAGCGCAAATACAAGGGTCTCTGTCTGCCCTGTCGGTCCGGCGGTCCACATGTGGGGGGAAGAGAAGGAAGACAGAGAAACGAAAATAAACAGTTCGAAACTCACCACACGAGGCTGCCATCGAGTGAGAGTGAAGCCAAGGTGGCTATTTAGTATGATGCAGTATCTTTGTAGAGTCCGTGAAGATAGTTATATGTTTTGAATCACGAGGAAAGGTGTTATTGGAGAAATTCGCGATGTTCGTAGGTTCTCGTCATCGGACCGGTGAACCGGCTGAGACCTAGAATGAAAGTATGCCTGGATTAGAAACCGGGGCCCAGGGGGTGTGGAAAAACGGGAAAACCGGAAGGCATCAGATGTCATAAGTATTTTCCTACATATAGGAGCATAGAAGGCACATAACCGGTTACCTATGTAAGTATCTAGTCTCGCAAAAAAGATTTTGTAAAGAAAAGTGGCCATAGAGGAGCCATGTGGTGAAACCCACGTAGTTACCTGTATAGGGTAAACAGGAAAGGTCAAATCCAGATGGCATTCATGCTGAGTGAGGGCGAGCGAAGTCGTCCCTGAATGTCTGTCCTCACTGACATCGGCAACACAAATGCGGGCTGAAGCTATAAATTAGAGGCAAGTAATTGGTTGTCAAAGCAACCGAACTGAGCGTCAAGCCTCGACGTGGAGGGAAAAGTTCCCACAGGAAGTAGGATGTCCAATAGAGAGCGCCGATCACAGTGAGTGACGGCTGCGTCCGGCCAATGGTATGGTCAGAGGCCGGGGGAGTATCAAAGGGCGGAGCCACAGTGGGTTGTCAAATATGCTCTTATGCCAAGAAACGAGTGATTGTTGGTGTGTTCCAGTTGTCTGCAGTCCCCGCGGGTGCCCAGAAATGATTCTGTCCCGTGTTCGAGGACCAAAAATGGGGCCGGCTATTGGACGCGTGAGTGTTCATGGGTAACACCGTGTGTCCCTGTAAAATACATGGAAAATGGATGTCTGTGCCTGTAAGCCCGATTTCTGGGAAATGAAGGGAGAATGTGGGGGTGGGGGGTGGTGGGGCGGGAAGGAAGGGGAGTGCAACCAGTGCATCTCAGAAAGTGATGTGAAAGTGAAGCGGAGTTATAGTGTGGCCCACGGTGTGTGGTAGTAGGAAGAAAGAATAGAGGGGGGGAGGGGGGGTTAGTTTGTTGTATTTAGAATAGAGATTGTTCATTCAATCCGTGTTCCAAAGAATCCAATCTATAGATCCATCTTTTTTCAAGTTCCAACAGTCTGGTCTGTATGTTCTGACCTGTATTGATCCGGTCCAAAACCCACCAAAGGATGTCATCCGGTGTATGGTGGTTGGCCAGAAAGTGAGAGACTAGTGGGGAAGTAGTATTCTTACATCGGATTCTCGATCGATGTTCAGAGATGCGGGTACCCACGCTACGTGTGGTTTGTCCCACATATCGAAGCCCACACGGGCATTCGATGCAGTAAATGGCTTGATTAGTCTTGCAGTTAGTCAGATTATTCAAGACCCATTGTTTGGTGCCTATCTTGAATGTTTGTAATTTTCTAGTGAATTTACATACTGTGCATGACCCACATGGGTAGTGTCCGGTCACTTTGCGTAGATTCCACAGACCTGTACGTGGTGTGGTTTTGATAAATGATGAATGGACCACATATTCCCTGATATTTTTCGCTCTTTTGAAGGCGAATCTCGGTATGGGTTCCTCAACTAGTTGTAGCCTCACAATGGGCCAATATTTCCTAATGACTTTCTTGAGGTCAAAAGTGTTTGGCCCGTAAGTGATTACACATGTGAGTCTTTCATTCTCAGGTATGTCTTGTTCTAATCTTGGTATTAGAAGGCATTCTCTATCTGTGAACCTGGCTCTCTTGGTGGCGGTATTAATCAGCCTTTTGGGGTAGCCACGTGAGCATAGTCTAGTGCTGAGTGTTTCGGCATTAGTATAGAAATCCTCCAAATGAGTACAGTTCCTTCTGATTCTCAGGAATTGACCGTATGGAAGATTCTGTTTAATGTGATACGGGTGGTCACTCCGGTAATGCAGAAGTGTATTCCGATCAGTTGGTTTCCTGAAGAGATTACAGGCAAGTTTATTATTGAGACTCGAGATCTCAAGGTCCAGGAAATGTATCTTGGTGATGCTGTACTCCATCGTGAATTGTATGTTATTATTGCAGGCATTAAGCCATATTGAAAATTGTTGGAGTGATGTAGCATCCCCCGTCCAAATGAAAATAATGTCGTCAATGTAGCGATGCCAGTGGGAGATGTTGGCTTCCCATTGGTTGATCGAATTGTAAATGTACTGGTCCTCAAAAGTGGCCATGAATAAGATGGCTAGGCTTGGTGCAAAAGTTGCACCCATTGCCGTGCCTTTAGTCTGGAGAAAGAACTGATTATCGAAGGTGAAAAAATTCTTGTTAAGGGCAAAAGTTAATAATTCAATGATGAACTCAGGTGGCACTCGATAGGATCCTGGTTCAGCATATTCTCTGGTGAGGTGTTCATATACGCAATTAATGGCTGCGTCTTGGGGTATAGACGTGTATAGAGCTTTAATGTCCATCGTCACCAGAAATTGTTGTGAACTGGTGAAAGGTAAATTTTCGAATACCTGGATGGTGTGCATGGTATCCCTCAGGTATGATCTGGTCTTATTGCTCAAAGGCTTAAGAAAATAATCGATAAACTGCCCCAGAGGTTCCAAAATGGATCCACATCCTGAGACGATCGGTCTCCCCGGTGGGTTTAGTAAGTTTTTGTGAATTTTGGGGAGAGCATATAAACATGGTGTACGATTTGATGACGTAGTTAAAAACTTAGCTTCTTTTTCGGTTATCCAATTCCTGTCCTGGGCAAAAGAGACCATTTCAGAGATTTCAATTTTCATATCTCCAGATGGGTCTTTCTTAAGTGGGCGATAACTGATTCCATCATTAAGTAAGGTCATAATCATATTAGTGTATTGCTCGGTTGTCATAAGAACAATACCACCACCTTTGTCGGCAGGTTTGATTATCATTTCCCTGTTTTTAGATAGATCTTTTAGGGCTTTTTTCTCACCCTTAGTTAAATTATGTTGCCTTGTGTGTTTTTTCTTTTTCAACTTCCTAATATCTTTGAGGACACATTTCTCAAATGTTAGAAGGTCGTCCGGTGTTTGACTATCAGTAGGTGTAAATAGTGATTGAGGGTGTAGACCTGTATCTGGGTCTGACTCTTGTTCAATTTGGTCCTGGAAGAAAACCCGGAGTCTTAATTTTCGAAAAAACTGGCGAATCTCTATTTCTGTTTTATACCAGTCAGTATCGTTGGTAGGCACAAAAGAAAGGCCTTTAGTTTGAAGGGAAGTCTGGCATGTGGTTAAATGAAAATTGCCCAGATTGTAAATTGGTAGTTGATTGGTGTCAAGTGTTTGGTCTATTGTCGACGCCTCCTCGGTCGTCTCCGTGTTCCTTGGTACGGTATGTTCCAAGGTGGGGGACCCCATCCTCCTCCTTGTCCTCCTCTGCCTAAAAAAGGGAAAGGTGGTGGATATGGGCCCGGATATTGTGGTGGACCACCAGCCTGGTGAGGACCAGGGCTCTAGAGACATTGAGCTTCTGGAGGAAAGTGAGAAAAGGCAGAATACCTTTGAGGAGGTACAGCTGAAAGTGTGACTTCTTATAGACATCGGAGATGTAAGGAGAGAAGGAGAGGGTGGAGTTGAAGATGACACCAAGGTTCTTAGCCTCACATGAAGTAGCAGGAAGAGGGCCCAGGGTGGGCAGCCAGACAGAGAGAGGAAAGGAGGGAGTAGGTGTCCCGATCAGGAGTGTAAGAGGATTCAATTCAACACTACAGCTAAGTTAACGCCTAGTCTAGAATACTGAATGAAAACCCTTATTGATATATCTTTAGGTCCAGTTCATGCGTTCTGGATGACTACCCCTATATAACACCCCTCTCTTGGAATCCCCCTGACCCCACTGAGCCAAGAAGTAGTTCTGTTTTGCAAGTTAAAAGGGTTTATTTGATAATTTAAACAATAGATATATATATGACACTTTATAATAAATTAATAATTGAATAGCACACTTAATCTGATATGATAAAGATTAACAACGGAGAATCTGGCACTAGCACGCTTCTTTATAATCACTAATGAGTTGAGATGAAATGGATAAGGTAGCACACTGGTAAATAGGAACAAAAGTATAATGTGGTAGAGAATGCTTTATAGGGTTCAAGGAAATGCAAGGTTGAATGAATGAAATGCAGTATAGAAAATACTCAATATGATTTCAACAAAACAATGTAATCACTTTTCTCTGGCTATTCACTCCCCCCCTCTTTATGCAATGCAAGGGAATGGGAGGAAAGCACACAGTTCTCAGAAATGCAATCAATGTAATCAGTTCAATCCCCCCCCAAGCTTAGACAACAGAAGTTTAAAACACAGATAGGAGTTTTGAAAACACAGGCCCAAATGCTTTGATATGTGCTAGCAATGGATGAGAAATATGCTGGAAATGCTTTTTAATTCCCTTTCAGAGGTTCAGGGTGAGTGGTATCTAGTTAATATTAGTCCAGGCTCACACTGGCAATGATGCAGGGATAGTTAGCAGGTTAAACGAATTTCTGGCAAATGGAAGGCAAGCAGCAGCAGTTTTTACATGTGAAGAAATTTGCAAATCGCGGTAAAATTCGCGGATGCGCCGAGCGCTATTACAGAGGAACCACAAGGACTATCTCTATCGTTTTGGGGTCCTAGGAAAGCCTAGGATCTCAGCTTCAAAATGAAAGTTACTGCAAGTCTCTAGCACAAACGGTTGCGGAGATATGAACGATTGAATAAAGGTCGTTTTTCAGATTTGAAATTTTAAACGCACACTTTTTCAGCTTTAAAAATGATGGCAGGATAACACAATTGCTAAGCTGCAGTTCTACTTAGGTTAAAAATGGATTGAATTATATTATTTTAACTAAGAGATGGGTTCTACACAGTTTTACTATGTACTCACACTATATTCTTGAATTAAATGGGCCTCGTCACGGATCTGGTCAGGGTTTTAAACTGGACTCTGGTCTGGTCTGGTCTGGCCTCTGCACTTCACAGTGATCTGGGTCAGCTCTCTCTGCTGGTCTGGGTCTCTCTGGGTACAGCACTGCTTTCTCTCTGGTCTGGTCTCTTAGTTCTGGATAGATTGAAGTCTCTAGTTTGGCTCTCTGGAGGTTTGATGGAGGTAAAGTATGGATTTTTCCGGCAGAGCTTCCAGCGGCAGATGGATTTTGAAGCTCCCTATCTGTCCTGTCTGTCTGCTTTTATGTGTTTAGAATGTGGGTGTGTTCTAGCATCACTGACCCTACCTCTCTCTCAGCTTCTAATTGGTCAAACTTCCATTTATCATTTGATTGGGGAATGAACTGTGAGTCAGAGGGATGTCATTTTATGGCTTGCAGATAGGACACTCCTCTGTCAGATTGCACATATTCTATATTTGATAATAAAAGACATATTCCACAGTTACACAGTTGCTTGAAATTACATATACATGGTGTGGCTGAATTTAGCCATGTCTCTGTCCAAATCTGCTGTTTCTAAGAGCTTGCATTCAGAAATGGCACATATTTCACTTTTTAACTGATTTTTCAATTTCTGACATTGACCCAACTTTACATACATGTGTGCAGGGAGTAGGGACATTAACTGATGAAGTTTCAGATTTTTAACATGCATACATTTAGAGTAATATCCACTTTTCCGCTAAAACCCCCTGAACATGCCACCGGGTCGAAAAACCTCTTAAAATGTGGGCAGAACAATCACAAGAATTATGGTATCATTTATAAAATTTTCACATGTCCGCACCATGAGTTATTAATCTTTTTCTAAACAATATTCTGGCTACAAAGGGGTGTGGTTTTCTCTCAGCACAAGGTAGAAATACTGGTTAATCCAGTTCTGCCAAGCCAGCTTGCTCTCACAGGCAGGGCCCCTCCCAGCTCCTGCCAAGAGGAAGCTACATTTTACGACTGCGTAATAAAACCTTTGCCTGAGTGAAGAGGGCTTTGTTCACTCTCCTGCAGAGCACAGGTAATTCAATTATCAGATAGATGGCATATCCTTAGTGTGGGCAGCAAAAGGAAGGTTGGCCTGGGAACACAGCTGTGACCCAAGTTTCACTCCTGATGGGGGTAGTTGCCAGGCAAATTGGAATCTCTTTAAGCTGTCATTTCTGTTCCCCAGTTTCTGCATTCAAATAAAACTAAACATTTTCACATATGCAGCTAGAAGGCTGATTCTAAGTTTAAAACTATGACAATTAAACAATTGCAACCTATGTGACACTCAACCTAGGTCACTCATTTAATCTAAACATTTTCGATTTTAGTGTCTTTAAATCCAGTGCAACTTAAACTGCTGCAATCCACAGCGCAGCCAGTCTTGTTATAAGCATTTTTCTGGGCTCTTCATTTCCCAGATTTTGTAGGCACACAACACTCCATTCTACCAAATGTCTGCTGGTGTCCAGTGAGTTTTTAGATGTGTTGCAATGTTTAAAATAGACAGTTTGAGCCTGCCTTCAGAGAAACACAGGGTGGTTTTAAACTGCCGGCTTTTGGATAGTGGTGAGTACTGGTACTGCACCCATTTTTGGGATTTAAGAAAATGAATTCCCAACAATTCTAGGTTGCATTTGGCAATCAGCATTGCCATTCCCAATGGTTTCAGACTACTGTGTGGGTAGTCCAATGGTGGTTTTAGGCAGTTTCCTTCTGTGCCCATAACATCGGCAAAAATGAATGGCAGCCTATTCTTCATGCATTTCCCTGTGCATTTTCTGGGAAGCTCTGGCCATCATGAGGTTTTCCATGTCAGTACTGCACAGTTTTGAGGTAGGGCTCGGATGCATGGGTAAATACATCCCACAAGCCCCCCTCTTGCGATGGCCATTCTATTTCACGAATGGGACCCGCAAGATCTGGGATGTAGTTCTCCTCTTCTTCCGATAAATGGCACAGTTCAGCATCTTTTCCTCCCTCCGGTACTGATCGATCGGTTCTCCTCGCCAGTCCTGATGGGAGTATTGGGCGGTCCACTGGGCCCATTGGATCTTCGTTCCCGGTCTCCGGATCATCCTCCTTGGCCAGTCTCAAGGTCTTCTTTCTCCTAGGACGACAAAGGAAGAGCGGCAATACCTACTCATAGACGTTTTTCCACCACTGTTGAGATGGTGGGACAGCATATGCATTTCATCATAACGAAACATTACATTCTTATTTTGAAAAACAGTATGACTAAGAGACAGTTTCATACAAATCACAGTATGTTAGAGACTAGATGTGGTACGTTTTATGATTGGAACTGAATTAGTCTGATACAGTACCCGCTAGGATTCCAGAGGATTCCTCCAGTTGTTGCAGAGTGTGCCTGGGATGGCAACACTTCAACTGGTTTATGTGTACCCACTTGTCTTCCCCCTCTGCCGAACCGCCTTTGGGGATGCGGATCTGGTAGGCCACAGGGGAGATCTTATCGACGATCTCAAAGGGTCCCTTCCATGTAGGCAAAAATTTGCGCTGCTTGGCCTGGTTCCTTTGGATGTTGTATAGATAGACCCGGTCCCCCACCTGATATTCCTTCCTGGAAGTTTTCAGGTCATAGTGGGTCTTCATGCTATCAGCTGATCTTTCTAGATTCCGCTGAGCATAAGCAAAAGCATGTTGGAGGTGTTTCCTTAAATTCTCCACATACTCATGAGTAGTGGAGGCATTTATCAGTGTCTGCTCTTGGGTCCTGTAGAGCAAATGCTGAGGAAGCACCATCTTGCGTCCAGTCATCAACTCAAATGGTGACATTTTGGTTGCAGATGAAGGGGTAGATCTGATAGCCATTAGGACCAGAGGTAATCGGATATCCCAACTTGGCCCAGAATCTGCCACAAACTTCTTTAATATGCTCACAATGGTTCGGTTATACCTCTCTACTGCCCCAGAAGAAGCTGGTCTATAAGCAATATGCAGCTTTCTCTTGACCCCCAGTATCTCCCACATCTTTGTCATTACTTCACTGGTGAAGGGGCTACCTCTGTCTGACTCAATCCTTTGAGGTAGACCAAAACGGGAAAAGATGTGGTTAATCATCAAGGCAGCTGCAGTTTCTGCCTTGCAATTTGGGGCTGGGAGACATTCCACCCACTTGGTAAACAAGCATGTGACGGTCAACATGTACTTATTCCCCCTAGCAGAGCGAATCACGGGGCCTACAAAGTCGATTTGTAAATCTGACCATGGCAGTGTCATCCCCCGCTTTTGTAGAGGCGCCCGGTGCGTGAGGGATGATGGCTGAAATTGTGCACACACAAGACACCCCTTCAAGTATTGGTCGAGGTCCTGCCCCATGTGTGGCCAGTATGCAACCTCTCTTAAGATTTCCAATGTTGTGTGAAACCCCCTATGACCGGCAGTGGCCGCATCATGGGCGTGACTTAACATCAGGCTTCGGAATGAGGTAGGAACCACCCACTGATCGTGGCCAGCTTTGGATTTCCTTACCAACAAACCGTCTTGGATTCGGAACATTTTTGGACATTTCATCAACACTCTTAGGTCCTCTTTCCCAATATAATCGGTATCCGTCAGGGGAAAGTTCTCAGGGTCCTCAAGGTGCTGGTAAAATTTACCAATTATTGGATCCCCCTTCTGAGCGGTAATCAAATCAGCATCAGGGGTCTCCTTGCTCCATTGTGCAATTGAAAGGTCGTTGTGAGCATTTGTCTGAGACCTAGTGATAGCAGTGACCTGGATTTCCCCCAACAGGGACTCAATCTCAATTAGACCCCCTTGGATGGCCCCGGTTTTGGCCAGCTGATCAGCTAAGTCATTTCCAGTTTTGTCTGGTCCCTCTATTTTGGAATGACCCTTGATCTTCTTCCAGTAGATGGTCATCCCATTCGATGTGACCAGATCATCAATGTTTTGGATCAACTTCCCATGTTTCAAGGGTTTGTTGTTAGCACATAACATGCCTCTGGTTTTCCAATTAACCAGGTGCTCCACGAACCCGTTCTGTACATAATCCGAATCTGTGATTATGACCAGTTCGTGGAGTTGATGCTGGACAGCAGTGAGGATGGCCTGATGCACAGCCATCAATTCTGCCACCTGACTACTTCGGGGACCAATTTTGTATCCCGCGGAGGGTTCTGGGGACTCATTCACCCATGCATTCCCTACGCCAGCCACCAGTTCTTTCTCCCCGTTGTTGTCAACATGGTAAGAGCATCCATCCACATAGACAGTGGGCATTCCCTCACACTTGTCCTCTTCAAAGACTTTGTGTGGGGAATTAAGGTATGCCTCCGTGTTGTCCTTGATTTTTAGACTTTCGTCCTCGAGACAGATTTCTCTGGCACAATCATGCAAGTCAGCCAGACCTTGCGCGAGTGGACTCTTCTTGTTTTGGCCATATCTGACCTCCACAGGAAAGCCTTGCATTGACAGAATCCAGGAAGTAATTCGGGAATTACTCACATTTCCGGCCCGGATTCTGTCACTTTGGAGATATTGCAGAGGCTGGTGTGGAGTCTCCACTATGATGTGTTCCCCCTGGATAAACGGGCGGTAATTCTTCAATGCCCACACCGTTGCCAGGAGTGCCTTCTCACAATCGTTGAATTTTTCCTCCACAGAGGATAAAGTTTTGCTCGCATAGGAGATTACTTTATTGACCTTGTCATGCTTTTGGTATAATACTGCCGTCAAGCACATATCAGAGAACCCCGTCTCCAGGAAGAACTCCTTGTTTCTGACAGGGTAAGCTAGGCAAGGCGCTTGTGAGAGGCTTCTTTTGAGTTGTTTTACCGCCTCGGCTTGTTCTGGACCCCATTCCCACTTGACCCCCCCCTTCAGGAGATGAATCAGGGGTCTGGTGATCTCTGCGTAGCCCTCAATGAACTTTCTGCTGTAATTAGTCAGTCCAAGGAGGCTCCTTAGTTCCCGCAGAGTTGTGGGGTCTTTCAGTTTCTGAAGTGCTTCCACTTTCTTTTCCTGGGGACAGAGACCCTGAGGAGTAATCTCATGCCCCAAGAAATTAACACGGGTTATACACCACTGTGCTTTCTGAAAGGAAAGTTTTGCTCCGGCAGCCCTCAACTGTGTCAGAACATAACGGATCTCCGCTATGTGTTCCTCCACAGATGAACTTTTGATGAGGACATCATCTACATAAGCCAGGTTACCCCTTGCACCCAAGTCAGGCATGGCCTTGTGTAGAAAAATGTTGAATTCATTGCCGGAGTTGAGGTATCCGAAGGGAGTCCGGGTCCAGGTGTACTGCTGGCCCCCAAAGGTAAAAGCCAGCTTGTATTGGTCCTCCCTACTGACAGGCACAGTCCAGTATCCATTGGTCAGGTCTATTGCAGTGAATACCTGTGACCACTGGATCTGGGCCAGCCCTTGGTCAATGTAGGGCAGAGGCCATCGGGAAGTATGGACCCGTTTGTTGAGCTCCCTGAGGTCGGCACAGAGTCTCCACTGGCCGTTCGGCTTCAATATTCCCAGCACCGGATTATTGAAGGTGCTGTGGACTGGACGGATTATTCCCCGGGACTCAAGGTTCTTAATTATTTCAGTAAGGGCTCCATTGATGCGAGAGGCAAGCGATATTGCTTCACAAACACAGGAGTCATGCCAGGGTCCGTGGGGATTGTTGTTGTGTGGATGTCGGTGCAACCACAGTCATATGAGTCTACCGCAAAGAGATCTTGGAAATCCAAGAAAACTTGTTTCAACTTTTGCTTTTGTTCCAGAGTCACACAGGCATCAGCTAGGTTGACTCTCTCTTCCACCATCTGCCTGAAGCCTGGAAAGACTTCTGGTTTGGCTATCTCCGCGGCCTCCTCCAGCTGGGTGGAGAAGTCCCTGGTCAGAGTGCTGATTTGGACCGGAGGCTTCAGGTGGGAAAGGCAGCCCTCATGCACCTGGAAAATCACCTCATCCCTCCTGAAGTCACAAGTCACATCTTCCTTACCATAGGGGCAGGAAGTGTACACCAGGAAGTTCCCCCCATGCCGGGTAAAAATCCTGTCTGGTGTTGTATGATCATCACTGTCACTGTCAAAACAGTCCTTGGGGATTGGTCCTAACAGTTCATTTCTAAGATCAATGGAGAAATGTCGGTCATCAACCGCCATTCCAATAATGGTGCCTGCGGCTAGAGTAATACTCTTTAAGTCGCTGTTATCCACCTCTATTGGAATGGTGTCATGTTCTATGTTGACTAATGGAGTTGGGTTTACCCCCAACCCTTGCTGTTGGAGAGAAGCATTTAGATGTATGTAAGCATCAGGGTTTTTCAACTCTTGTCCTCTTTTAACTTTCACTTCCAGGGAGAATTGTCGGGTCCTTTCTGGGATGGTGACTTCCTCTTTAATCTGAATTTCAACTGCATAAGGTAGCAATTGAGCTGACCTAAATGCTTTTTCTGGATCATCAAAGCCCATGGGATTATCTGCTAATCGGGACCAAGCTTTGAAGTTTATTAGGTCCAAACTAATGGCAAAGCGATTGAGAATGTCACTGCCTAAGTAAAAGGCGGCAGGGACGTCTCGCACGACCCAACAATTGTGGACTATGCTCTTGTTGCCAATGGAGATTTTGAGCATAGACCTGCTTGGCAGGAGATGTTTGGAATTAGGTGCTTCCAGGTCCATTTCCCATTTGTCTATCAGTTTGAAGGTGGGAATGGCTGGATCTTTTGGGAGTTGGCGAAACATGGCTTCGCTGATGAAGCTCTTACCGTTGTTCACACACACTCGAGCGAGAACAGAGTCCTTCCCATCATTTAACTGAACAGGGATGAACAACTGCTCTCCAATTTGCTGAATATCAGCCAGGCTCTGAGCTGATTTCACATCTTTCTGGACTATAGGAGTGGGAGTTTCAGATTGTGGATTGGTAAAGAATTTCAGAGTGTTTCCTTCCAGTGTGGAATACCACCTTAAACTGGAAGGAAGGTTGATTTTCAGAAATAGAGAGGACCCCCCATCACCAGTCTGTTGTCCTACTGCTATTACTGTCACGTCTGGAATCTGGTTGTTCTGGAAGTGAAATTCTACTTGGTCAGATTTTTGTTCAACCATGTGGCAGGTGCCGTTTAAACTAACATGGTTGACACTCTGTTTTAATTTTATTGGTCGGCTAGTCTGGGTCCAGAGGACCTTGTTTACACAATCTATTAGGGGTGACAACCTTCTCAGGAGGTCATTGCCTAGTAACCAAGGGGTGCCCTCCGGGGTCACAACTATGAGCGGGTGTTTCAACTTATGTCACCCAATTTTAATGTCCAAGTCTGCAGTTCCCTCAACGGGAATTTCCTTCCCGTCAAAGTTCTGTAGTTGTCCCGGAAGAGAGGTGAGAGGAATTTGGTAATTCTCTCCCCTTCCTGCATTCAGTTCGTCAAAGGCCCTTCTGGACAGAAGGGTAGCTTGAGATCCAGTGTCCACCAGTGCCGAGATTGTACCCTGCCCCTGTACTTGTACCGGGGCATAATATCTTCCCTCCTTCTCCTCAAGGGGGCACAGGTAATGTACATTTTTGGACAACTGGTGGGCTAACTTTCTGGTTTTGGACATCGCGAGAGAAGAATTTTGGGCAGAATTCTGTGGAGAGCCTTGGGAATCTGAAAGAAAAATTTGACAACTGGAGATCAGAGCCATTGTGGGTTCCCCTGGTTCCGGTTCTGGGCCGCCCCCCCCTTTTTGGAGGCAGTCCCCAGGATGGGTTTGAACCAGGGGATTTTCTTGCTGTTGGTTCTGGGATGAGATGGTGGGCGGCGGTAGCTCAGTCTCCACATCTCCCCAGTCTGGATTTGCATCCCTAGGGACCCATTTTTCTTTGGGAGGAGTTCCCCCCTCTCTGAAGGAGAAGATCCTTTTCCCAGGATCCTCTGAGGATCCCTCTCCCTCAAATTGGAAGATCTGTACCTCCTCCTCAAACTGAGTCTGTTTGGGTCTTTTGTTTCTCCTACCCCCCCTCTGCTCCTTAGGAGGCAGACTTTCAGGGGCAAGAGATTTTGTTTCCGGTTCCTGGGTTTCCAGGGGCTGTTTACAAGTGAGGAAGGAAGCTTCCTCCAAGGCTTTACACCCCCCTTCCCTTTGTGCCTCCTCCCTGGGAACCGGTGAGTTATCGGGGTGCTGCCCCCGTCATTGTTCTGGAGCACCAGGTCCAGAGTTGGGTGCGTTCTGCGCCGGCATGCTGATCTGAGGGTTCTGCTGCGCCCTCAGTATATGACCCATATCCCGCGCCATGTTTTGAACCTGGCGCTCTAACTGGGAAACCCGCTCAGGCTGATACGGGGCCCTGTTTTCTCCCCTGGGCTGATCCCGGGAAGGGTAGCTATCCCTCCTCTGGTAATACCCCGGGTTGGGAAGATTTGGGTACCCCTCCACCCTTGGCCTCCCCTCTCCCGGATTCAGTGGTCTGGGCTCAGGGAATTGGGGAAAGAAGGATGGATGGTTTTGGGGCTGAAAGTCGGGTGGATATCTGGGGAAAAAGTTCTGCCCAGGGTTTGGTAAATTTCTGCCCTCTTGTGGGAAGTTTGGAGGGAAGTTCCCTGGGTTAGGTGCTTGGCTGGATCCCCCCCCCTGGGTTGGAGGAGTCCACACATAACCCAGGATGGGTCGATTTCCCTTGTAGCGAGGACTTACATAGTCAGGAGAGCGAGGGACCCCATTTGTGGGGCTGCCTCCCTGGCTCCCTGTCTGTGACTGGCCCGAGGACCTTCTGGGCCTAGCATTATTAGGTGCAGGTAGGTTTTTAGGCCCCCCCATCTCCAAATCCAAAACGGGGGTGACCTTTACCTCTGCCACCTTGGCAGCAGCAGGGGTGCTGTTGGCTTTGGGGTTTTTCTGGGCATTGCTTTTATTTTCTATGGGCTTCTGCACCTCATAGATCCGGGTAGCCTGTTCAATGACCCAGTCTAAAGATCTTTTCTCATGAAAATCCCTCACGAGCTGGGTCATGATATATTTGGGCAAGGCATGGAAAAACGTATTTATAAACTCTCTACTATCTGTGCGCACCCTTCTTGTGGTCTGTGCAAAAGCACGCTTTAACTCCTGCACAAATTCTTGTGGGGCCTGATCCTCCCCACATTGCAAATTGTAGGCTGCCTTGCGAGCCTCTTGAGGATTTCTGTGAACAGAAAAATGTTTCAGGATGGCCGCCTTATAGGTGGACCATCTTAAATGATTTTGGTCCTCCAGCCCCGCAAAGAAACTGGAGTATTCCGGGGAGAAGGTCCACTTTACATATTGAATGCAGCTTTGGCTGTCCTTCAAATGGAAAGTCTCCATCATTTGTTCAAACAACTCTAAGTGCTCCCAAACAGAATACTTAGCGTTCTTATGGTAAGGCGTGATGACGCTCCTGATCGCCTTAATCTGCTTTAAGGGGTCCTTAAGCAAGGCCCTTTTTGCCTTATTGGCCTTTTTGGTTCGGGTAACCCTTGTCCATTCTTCCTCGGACTCAGAGGCACTGCTCCCAGAGGTTCCCGTCTGTTCTTCCAGGTTTTCCCGGATTCTGCGAGCCTGGGAATGGCTGGCAGAATGTGGGGACCTGGTCTCCTGTGTCCTGCGCAGTTCAGAGGAGTCTTCAGATTCCTCCTTGCTGCCAGGATTTGATGGGTACCCCCTCCACTGACCTAACTGGGCAGAGGTTTTCAGGATGCCCTTAATGGGCCTACTCTCCTGGGGTTCCCCATTGAACTGTACTGTACTTGGGTGCCCATACCCGGATGCCCACCCCTCCATTCCTGAGTGGTACTGGCCTATGAGCCCCATACTCTTAGCTGGATAGTAATCTGCCATCCCTGTGGCCCTGTGCTCATGTGCGCCAGGGGACATGGGGGTGGTAGAGTCCAGGAACTGGGGAAGATGAAGGCCCCTGGTGTTAGGGCTCCTGCGGTTATGGTCAGGAGTCTCTCTTTCCCAGCGGACCTCATCTCTATCCGCCCCTGCTCCCTGTTGCAATGCAAGAGCCTGCATTTGTGCTTTCAGTTCCTCTGTTAAGGCCTTACTCGACTCTATCAGTCTCTCCTGCATCGCTACCTGTTGTTGGAGCCTATCATTGTGTTGACAGAGGGCCTCATTTTCCCTCTGTGCTTCCTGGGTGGTCCTGGAGAACTGGGCCAGTCTTTGCTGCAGGAGGGTTACCTCCTGAGCTGTGTCCCTATTGGCCTGCTCCTTTCTTGCTAGAGCATCTTCCACCCTTCTGGTGTGCTCTACCAAGTTCTGGTGTTCTTTTTGGAGGTCACCCAGTCCCTGGCGGGCCAGGTGATTTTCTTCCATTTTTCTTTTTAAATGGCAGACTTCCTGGCCTAAGGCGTCTCTTTCCTGACTAAGAGCCTGCATTTGTGCCGCCAGGTCGTCCCTCTGCCTTTGAAAGGCACCAGCTTTCTGGCGTTCCTGATCAAACTCTGCCTGGGTATCCAGATCTTTCAGAATTAGTTTGTTGCTCTCTACCTTCACTCTATCTAGATGACTTTGCAGGGTGGCTACCTGCTCCGTGCATGCCCTGTTAAAGTCTAATTGTTGCTCCAGCTTTTTCTGGCTCTGCAGTAAGGAGTCCAAACTGTCTTGGTGCTCCTTCTGCAGGGCCAGAAATCTAGTATCCTGTTCTACCTTTTCCTGTTGCAGCACATCCATATCCTTCTTTATTTTAATGATGTGCTGCCTACTATCATCTTCTGACTCCTGGCTCCTCTGCAGCCTCTGCTCAGAAGAGACCAGGTCAGATTGGGCCTTCTCTAACACCATCTGTTGCCTATTTGCCAGATTTTGGCTTTCAGCACATCTATCCTGCATGTCTCCCATATATAGGTACAGGTATGCTGCTATCCTGGCAATCTTATTGTGTTCCTCTTTGGCTTTAGGAGCCATATATAGTTCGCTCAGGGTCACATGTAATGGACCCTGATCTCTATATATATCTGACCCTGTTTCAGTGACCTGTTGTGTGATTGCCTGCAACCACGCATCCTGGCCCTGTTCGGTCCATTCACCTCTCACAAATAGCTTATGCAAGAGGTGCTCTCTGGCCATTTTCATGTCTACTAAGGTCGTCATTCTAGAGATTGGTCTCTGTCCTGACTTACAGAAGTTTGTATTTTATTTTTGCAGAACAGAACTTTTCTTGGAGTGTCCCTTTTGAGGAATGCTTCACAGCGTAATGCAGCGTGGTGATCCGACCGGATGTATGTATCCCGTCAGTTAGCACACTGTATTAAGCTGCACAAGTGGTAAATCTAACCCAACGTCTCGGCTCGAGCCCCCAATTTGTAAGAGGATTCAATTCAACACTACAGCTAAGTTAACGCCTAGTCTAGAATACTGAATGAAAACCCTTATTGATATATCTTTAGGTCCAGTTCATGCGTTCTGGATGACTACCCCTATATAACACCCCTCTCTTGGAATCCCCCTGACCCCACTGAGCCAAGAAGTAGTTCTGTTTTGCAAGTTAAAAGGGTTTATTTGATAATTTAAACAATAGATATATATATGACACTTTATAATAAATTAATAATTGAATATCACACTTAATCTGATATGATAAAGATTAACAACGGAGAATCTGGCACTAGCACGCTTCTTTATAATCACTAATGAGTTGAGATGAAATGGATAAGGTAGCACACTGGTAAATAGGAACAAAAGTATAATGTGGTAGAGAATGCTTTATACGGTTCAAGGAAATGCAAGGTTGAATGAATGAAATGCAGTATAGAAAATACTCAATATGATTTCAACAAAACAATGTAATCACTTTTCTCTGGCTATTCACTCCCCCCCTCTTTATGCAATGCAAGGGAATGGGAGGAAAGCACACAGTTCTCAGAAATGCAATCAATGTAATCAGTTCAATCCCCCCCCAAGCTTAGACAACAGAAGTTTAAAACACAGATAGGAGTTTTGAAAACACAGGCCCAAATGCTTTGATATGTGCTAGCAATGGATGAGAAATATGCTGGAAATGCTTTTTAATTCCCTTTCAGAGGTTCAGGGTGAGTGGTATCTAGTTAATATTAGTCCAGGCTCACACTGGCAATGATGCAGGGATAGTTAGCAGGTTAAACGAATTTCTGGCAAATGGAAGGCAAGCAGCAGTTTTTACATGTGAAGAAATTTGCAAATCGCGGTAAAATTCGCGGATGCGCCGAGCGCTATTACAGAGGAACCACAAGGACTATCTCTATCGCTTTGGGGTCCTAGGAAAGCCTAGGATCTCAGCTTCAAAATGAAAGTTACTGCAAGTCTCTAGCACAAACGGTTGCGGAGATATGAACGATTGAATAAAGGTCGTTTTTCAGATTTGAAATTTTAAACGCACACTTTTTCAGCTTTAAAAATGATGGCAGGATAACACAATTGCTAAGCTGCAGTTCTACTTAGGTTAAAAATGGATTGAATTATATTATTTTAACTAAGAGATGGGTTCTACACAGTTTTACTATGTACTCACACTATATTCTTGAATTAAATGGGCCTCGTCACGGATCTGGTCAGGGTTTTAAACTGGACTCTGGTCTGGTCTGGTCTGGCCTCTGCACTTCTCAGTGATCTGGGTCAGCTCTCTCTGCTGGTCTGGGTCTCTCTGGGTACAGCACTGCTTTCTCTCTGGTCTGGTCTCTTAGTTCTGGATAGATTGAAGTCTCTAGTTTGGCTCTCTGGAGGTTTGATGGAGGTAAAGTATGGATTTTTCCGGCAGAGCTTCCAGCGGCAGATGGATTTTGAAGCTCCCTATCTGTCCTGTCTGTCTGCTTTTATGTGTTTAGAATGTGGGTGTGTTCTAGCATCACTGACCCTACCTCTCTCTCAGCTTCTAATTGGTCAAACTTCCATTTATCATTTGATTGGGGAATGAACTGTGAGTCAGAGGGATGTCATTTTATGGCTTGCAGATAGGACACTCCTCTGTCAGATTGCACATATTCTATATTTGATAATAAAAGACATATTCCACAGTTACACAGTTGCTTGAAATTACATATACATGGTGTGGCTGAATTTAGCCATGTCTCTGTCCAAATCTGCTGTTTCTAAGAGCTTGCATTCAGAAATGGCACATATTTCACTTTTTAACTGATTTTTCAATTTCTGACATTGACCCAACTTTACATACATGTGTGCAGGGAGTAGGGACATTAACTGATGAAGTTTCAGATTTTTAACATGCATACATTTAGAGTAATATCCACTTTTCCGCTAAAACCCCCCTGAACATGCCACCGGGTCGAAAAACCTCTTAAAATGTGGGCAGAACAATCACAAGAATTATGGTATCATTTATAAAATTTTCACATGTCCGCACCATGAGTTATTAATCTTTTTCTAAACAATATTCTGGCTACAAAGGGGTGTGGTTTTCTCTCAGCACAAGGTAGAAATACTGGTTAATCCAGTTCTGCCAAGCCAGCTTGCTCTCACAGGCAGTGCCCCTCCCAGCTCCTGCCAAGAGGAAGCTACATTTTACGACTGCGTAATAAAACCTTTGCCTGAGTGAAGAGGGCTTTGTTCACTCTCCTGCAGAGCACAGGTAATTCAATTATCAGATAGATGGCATATCCTTAGTGTGGGCAGCAAAAGGAAGGTTGGCCTGGGAACACAGCTGTGACCCAAGTTTCACTCCTGATGGGGGTAGTTGCCAGGCAAATTGGAATCTCTTTAAGCTGTCATTTCTGTTCCCCAGTTTCTGCATTCAAATAAAACTAAACATTTTCACATATGCAGCTAGAAGGCTGATTCTAAGTTTAAAACTATGACAATTAAACAATTGCAACCTATGTGACACTCAACCTAGGTCACTCATTTAATCTAAACATTTTCGATTTTAGTGTCTTTAAATCCAGTGCAACTTAAACTGCTGCAATCCACAGCGCAGCCAGTCTTGTTATAAGCATTTTTCTGGGCTCTTCATTTCCCAGATTTTGTAGGCACACAACACTCCATTCTACCAAATGTCTGCTGGTGTCCAGTGAGTTTTTAGATGTGTTGCAATGTTTAAAATAGACAGTTTGAGCCTGCCTTCAGAGAAACACAGGGTGGTTTTAAACTGCCGGCTTTTGGATAGTGGTGAGTACTAGTACTGCACCCATTTTTGGGATTTAAGAAAATGAATTCCCAACAATTCTAGGTTGCATTTGGCAATCAGCATTGCCATTCCCAATGGTTTCAGACTACTGTGTGGGTAGTCCAATGGTGGTTTTAGGCAGTTTCCTTCTGTGCCCATAACATCGGCAAAAATGAATGGCAGCCTATTCTTCATGCATTTCCCTGTGCATTTTCTGGGAAGCTCTGGCCATCATGAGGTTTCCATGTCAGTACTGCACAGTTTTGAGGTAGGGCTCGGATGCATGGGTAAATACATCCCACAGGAGGATCTCGGTCTTACTGGCATTAAAGCAGAGATAATTGGCAGAAAACTATTCCCAAAATTGTAGCCAGACAGTCTGGTATGAGAGA
Source organism: Ambystoma mexicanum (assembly GCF_040938575.1). Lineage (NCBI taxonomy): Eukaryota > Metazoa > Chordata > Amphibia > Caudata > Ambystomatidae > Ambystoma > Ambystoma mexicanum. The sequence continues at coordinate 925,339,760 of NC_090937.1, read as the reverse complement.
AGGAGCAGAGGTGGTTGAGGGGAGCCTGAAGGAGAGCTGGTTGTCATCCGTATAACACTGAAAGTTAGAGCAGAACGTAGAGATGCGGTGGGTCAGAGGTGCCAGGTAGTGGTTGAACAGCCAGGGAGAAAGGTTAGACCCATGGGGAACACCACAAGTAGAGAGAGAGAGAAGAGAGGAAAGACCCCAGTTGGACCTGGTAGGGTCGGCCAGTGAGAAAGGAGGTCAACCAGGACAGGGCCAGACCAGTGATACCCAGATTGTTATGGATGTTGAGGGACTACATTTGGAACTTTAAACTGTCATTTTATAGAGTTTCATGTTCTATTCATGTTATGGTCTCAGCTTTTAATATAAAATTCAAGTTTCCCTGACAAACACATGGTGCTTGGACATATGATAGCAGTGCTTGGTAAATGCTTATCTAATACCCATTCACAAGCCAAAACAGATGGCTTTGCCAATGCTTGTTTTTGACAGGACTTCAGTGCAAGGAAACACTGGTTACAAATCGAGTGCCTGCAGGCACAGTTGAATAAGACATTTCTATTTCACCAGTAACACATGTATGAATGCAATTAAGCCATTCACTCTTACCGGGCACTTGACATTACACTGGCAGGCACCCACAGCTCAAACTGTGATGTTTCTGCTGGATAAAAAAGTAGCTCAAAAGGATTCCAGGCGGATGTGTTTGAGCAGTGAGAGGGCGGTAGTGGCTGGTAATGGCCATTGGGATTATCATGGCCATTTGGGGAGGATGAATAGCACAGGGGCAGCGGGTTTGTCTTGGAACCAGGGTTGAATCCCGATCCCACGAATAGAAACCAATTACTGGTATTAAGCATGTTATAAAATAACAATTATAATTATAATTATGAGCTGTCAATGAGTGGATAAATAACCAAACAACGCCCACAAGCTCAGATCCCACCCTCCCCTTCCTAGCTGTACCAAACAATGATAATCCTTGCATGCATAGACTAGCTGGAACATTAGCAATCCTATGAATCTTTACTTCACCATCTGTGCACAGAAGATTCTCGGGGTTGAGCCTTAAAAGGACCTTTGGTCAGTTTAGCCTCAGAGCCAACCACAGCAAAACTGGAGCTAGCTGGAATTTAGAAGCTAAAGGATTCTTATTCGTCCCATGGCACAGGAGTTCAGTGGCTGTACACTCCCAATAGACCCAATAAAAGTCGTAAACTCTTTAGCTCCACTTTGGCATTAACGGTCAATGCATACCGCAGGATCTAGCATTGTAGACTTTTACATGGAAAGAACATGTTATCCCCATAAACAGATGAGAATCATTGGCTCCCTAGATTTGCTTGTTAAGGCAAGATCGCTACTTTCTCTATTTGGCATCTCCAAGGATTATCCTCTGAAAACCGAGCCCCAGGCATCATGGTACCAGTATGGAAGCAACATATCCCTCCCTTTCCTCCATGGAACCGCCATGGCATGCGATTTGGAAATATTGAGTGACATTTGAGGCATGGCAAACTTGCAACTTCTGAAGAGCTGACCGGGTCCTTGCCATGAACAAAACATCATCTGCATAGGGTAGACATGAAACCCACCAGTGCGATACTCTTAGTACATCAGTTGTGAGCGTCAAGAGATGGTCTTCTAGCCCATACAACTGAAGGTCTGACAGGAAAGGGGAATAAAACACAAGCCTGGTGCAGCCCTTGATTAATGGCAACGGTGTATGTGCATCCACCATTTCTTCCATAATCCATATAAGCCACTGCCACTGCCTGTGTCTACAGTATTGAGTGGCTGTCCTTCAACTGCAGTATCACGAACATCTACCCACAATAACCACCTGTCATCCTTGCCAATTAACTGGGACACATTCAAGCACTGCTTATTTGTTCTCACAAAAGGACAGTTGTGGACTGGCCTATAGGGAACTGAGGGGATGTCCTGGTAGGCCTCTGCACACTGAGCCTCTTTTGTATGGTAACCTATTTTATTTTCAAATGTTGTCATGGGAAAAGGGTTGGGCTAGCTGATGATGTGTAATATGAGGCCACTTAGAACATTATTTCCAGGGTCTCATTTGGTTCCCAGTCCACCCATGCAAAAGGACAAAAACCCACACTGGCAGCCTGCTAGAATATTGGTGGCTTCAAAACAGTTTTGAAATCTACTATACCGAGATTTACCCTAGATGTATTGTATAACAAAGAATGATCTACAACATTTGGGGTCATTACAAGAACCCTTCATGAAAACTACAAATAGTGAAAGATGACCACGTTTCCAGTTAAGATAGAAAAAAATGTAACAGCAGTGGAGCACAAATCCCTGGTCACCTGGCACACCATTGGCAACAGGGAGTTTCAAGGGACGAAGTTGGTCCATAATTAAGCCTTACAGACCACGGGCAATGTTATTAGGCTATTAGCACATGGAAAGGTGCAATTGATATGATATGATAGGATATGATATGATGATATATGGCATTTATAACGTGCATATACACAAGTGTTTCAAGGAGTGACGAGGCAAGTGAAGGGGAAAAGAAGGAGGACAGACAACGATCCTACTAGGCCAGGTGTCATTCATATCGCGCAAGTGCATGGGAAGTGGGAAAGTGCGGGGGGGGAGGAGGGGAGAGTGCAGTACATGGGATAATAGAATAATAGCAATAAGTATAAGTAAAGCCAGCAGGTGGCAAGTGCAAGGGTAAGTGCAGACATCAGGTGTCGATAAGGAAAGTGTTTTTATTATGGCAGAACATATGAACGTGTAATGTTCATTGAATGAGCTTGAATCAAGTAAAAAGAAGCTTAACACATCATGTGTTTCATTGCTGTTAGTATGTGGAACTGAACTGCACATACTCCTTTCTGCCTGAACGCAGCTGAAGGGAATTGTTGCTGTGCTGCTTGTTAGGCTGTTGTGCAAGTCCTGGCTGGAACAGTATGACTGAATGCAATCACACACCTCAGATGCCACCTGGCTCTTCGCCCATTTGACCTGGTCCCTACAATCTGAGCGAGCCTCTGTTTGTTTAGACCTGGTTAAATTATTATCATGCAATACCTTCAGAAGTTCAGTTTTTGGCAAAGGGGTACCCTTTATCAGGTTTATAGTGATATTTTCGAATAACATTTGTCGAAAATCAAAATGTCAAAAAAATAATGTCGAAAAAAAAAATGTGGGTGTCTTTTTTTGTTTGTTTTTTGTTCGAAATGGGGGGTTTCCCCTAACCCCCCTTTTTAAATGTTTTTTTCTGTTTTAATGTGCTATTAAAGACAATTTGATGATTTTATTCAAACTGAGCACTTTAACCATATGATTTTCCTCTCCTCCTTGTGTAAGACACTGAGCCAAGAATATCATTCCACCCTTGACCACTTGTTTTTACTTGAGTGATATCAATGGGCATGGCACGACATGGGGCCTCATTATGAGTAAGGCGCCATGCTCGCTACCGGCACTGCCTCCTGTGATTGGGCAATAACCGTCCCATTACGAGATGAGTGGGCCAGTAATTGCCCCATAGGGCAGAATGGGGGTGGGGGTGGGGAGCATGGATGCGCCGGCACCGTTAATACCGGTGCCAGCGGCATTACGAGTTATGCTCTTGGGTTCCCCACAGCACTCCAGGTAAGACCTGGTGGGCTGTCAGGAACCTGTGAATGGTGCCAGTGCCTTACCGGCACCGTTCAAACCGCGTCCGCCAGACTCATAATTAGGCCCATGGTGTAGTTCCATAATCAACAAGGCCTTTTTTTTAAAAAAAAGAAAGTGCAACTGGCTTGGCTGTAAAATGACCTCGGACAACGGAGCAACTTCATGAATGCGGCTATCATTCAGGATGTCGGTGAGCTGCCTCAGAACAATGAATGTGTGTCCTCTGCATACTGTACCAATTTGTACAGTATGCAGAAGCAGCTATGAGCTTGGCACCATGGCAGTCAGGCTCAAATTGTCTTGCATTGTGGGTTGACAGAAAGTGCCCACCGAAAAGGTGTCAATCCACAACTTTGCGAAAGACAAATGGCCGGAAGTCTCCAAACCTCAAGTATAGGGTGCTTTAAATGAGTTTAACATATGACTCCATATCAGTTAGTCGCACATGTCGGTTTTACTGTACATTTGCATGTGAGAAGGCTATATCACTCCTTGAGATATCACACAAAGTGACCCATCACTCAAGGCATTGTGCCTGGTAAGGGATGGGTGGAAATGGGTTAAACACAGGCCAAATGGTTAATAGCAGGCCAGTATATTGTTGATTGGCCCATCCCCAGTGGTTTCTCTGCTAAATGCATTATGGGACGTGCAGCATTAAAAGATTCAAAAGAAAGAAGTTAACAGACTCAGCACCGTGCATGCAATTGCTCACCTAAAAACAGTAACACCTGTAATATAGCTAAATATTCATATTTTCTTTGTAAAAAGAATAGTGAGATGATTAGCAGTCAAGGACCCAAAATTCTCATCACGAGTTGGGCGGTATCCCGACTGGGATACTGCCCAACTGTATTCACGTTACTGCCCACCCATCCGGCGGTGGTAAACCGGATCCGGATCACGGGTCGGGTGGTAAACGTAATTCCACATTGTTTTTTTTTAGCGCAAACCGCCGGTGAAATTACTGCATGGTAATTGCACCAGAAATCAGCATTTTTCAGGCACATTTATCCCCAGTTTACAGCTGGAGTAAATGCTGCCAGATTCATGTTTGAGTGGACCCTGAAATTCATTTAAGGGCTACCGCCTAACTCGTGATGACGCCCACAGAGCGTTTTCCAATGGGCGGCTTGTCTTATAAAACACGTCGGTGAATTAGGCCCATAGGGGTCCAAATCTGGGCACTCTTTGCCATGGATGATTTCTCTGCAATTATTCAATGTTATTGCACAAGAGGTGAAGATATTCTTGGCTACCAAGCTTTAAGACAATTTACTACCCCAATCATACATACATTTGGAAACAATGTTGGCCATGTTTGTTTTTGTACTGTTTGCAGGCAAGGGTAAAAAGCAACAACGTACATTAAAATTCTAAAAAAGGTCAATGAAAAAAGGCATTGCGGGAGGCAAGTTAAAGACTCCCCTTTGGAGGGTAGCAGGTATACAGTACCACAAACAGCATGCTCATGAAAAATGCACAGATGTATCTCTGGTGCAGCACAGCACGGACCTGCACATGCGCAGGTTCCCTCTTTAGGACTATCTCCGCTGCGAGAAAAGAAATACATTTCACAGAGGCTGCTCGCCGAGATGTGGGTCTCATATTTGGGGCTAAAGGTGCATCGTGTGTCAGCCGATATTACAAATGTCGATAACAAGTACTGCGCGTGCTCCGCTCCAATGCTCCGATCGCATTTCCAGCCAGGGACTGCACGGATATCATTGAATCATTTGTCTGAGGGGGGACCTCTCATAGCGCGGCCAGCAATTGATCCGTAATGGACAGAGCCTGCTAATGCGCCGCCAGGGGACAGTAGGCTTCATCATATTCTCACTCGCTGCTCATATGTACTGCAAATTAAAAGACCCAGTTACTCATATGATTAGTCCAGCAAGATCAATAGCTGATTTTACAAACCTGCTCACTGTGCATAGAAAGAAACATATGAAATACGGTGATGGCTATGTGATACTGAATGCTGATTAAAAAGAACCTAACAGCACATTTCTGCGAGCATGGGTTTGAAATGTGTTAGTATGGAGAGAGCATGAACACATCCTGCAAGATGCTCCATTGGCAGAGTTACAGCTGTTCGAGCAGCGAAGGATTGCTCAGACTATTGGTCTGGGGCCTGGTTCTAGGGCCAATTATGACCTTTTAACTACACACACTTCACCCTGTGCGTTTGTCTTTACTTCTAGTAGTGCACATATATTCATTCACCTGATATTTATTTTTCCACCATTTGATTGTAACTTCTTATGCTTGACCAAGTTTATTTTCAAGATATAAAAAATAATGCCCTGTTTGGGGTTTTGGATGCGTTCTGCCATGTCACATATCTTCCCGGCTCGTATAGAACGTGCGATCCTGGACAAAAAAGTCATCACCTCAGTATACCCCGGCTCACTTACCTTTCAGAAGTGGATCACTTTGCGATCTTCCATTTGTTACTAAAGGTAGAGCCAGTTGTTTTTGGCTTTCACCAGGCATTCGTCATTTGAGAGTAATTGCCCTCAAACAATTGGCACGCTCCTCCATCAACGTCTAGGTACTACCTTTTCAACATATTTCTGGCTGTGTATTGCGAAGCTTGAGATGGCAAGTCAAATGCCTTACTGTCGCAATGCACCGTTAAGGGCACACCATTGAGTTGTATAGCAGGACGATGACGCGGCACGCTGATGACCTTTCCATGATGTCATTTTACAGGGACCTGCTTTTTCTAGTGAATAGAAGTGTTCCCTTTTGTGCTAAATGCCTAGCTCCCAAATTTCCCGTGGCCTTGCCAGAGAAGGCCATTCAGTCCTGTTTATTTCCCCTGTGGATTCTGGGACTGATAGTTTTATCGTTCCCATTTGAAAGATAGGAAAACCACAAGTCCCAGAATTATATGCAAAAAAACAGGACTGGACAGCTTTCTCACGCAAGGCCACATGAACCTTTAGAGGTCTGTACATATCTCCCTACACCTCTCCCACATCACCACTTCCATTTCGGGTGCTTTCCATTCCTCTGTCTTGCTTTTCCACTCTTTCTTGATCATTTTTGCTGACTTTTCCCTGATCCCATTGCATCTGTATGATTATCAAGCAATTTATCAAAACAATTGCTATCAAGCCTCAGTTTCTTTTAAATATTACTAAGCACAAACATCCTGTTATTCCACTGCCCAAGAGAGAAAGCACTCCGCAGCATTCCTTAGGTGTGTAGCATTTTACAACACACTACTTCATATGTGGAAAGAAACAGACAGCACTGAAGGTTTGGAGTACAGTACTTAGTCCAGTCAATCTCTCAGCAATCTACTATTTATTTATTTATTTAATTTGTAAAGCGCACATACAACCCGGAGGCATTGAGGCGCTGTTGCACGTACAAGTCAGGTACAGGTAGGGGAAACACAATGGGTCAGACAGAAAAGCATAGGTGTAAAGCCAGGGAGCAATACGTAAGGATACATGGGTTGCACTGTGGAAGTGTTACATATATACTAGTCATGCTGAGCATACCGAGGTAGGGAGACATGGAGTAGCTGGCTGGGTGGTAAGGCAGCACATGGCAACAGCAGGCAATTAGTAGCTGCGCCGCTTGTTTGCAAAAAACAGTCACACACTCATGCCTTCTTTATGAAAGCAATATTCAGCAGGAATGCAACTGCACACTAGTTTTAGTGTGACACAATTCAGAGTGATTACGTGCTAGGCTTTACTACCGTGAGCTTTGCACTGCTTGAGCTATATCACTGCTTCACACAGCTATGAATTCCTGCTTTTCAGTCTTTGTAAAATATGTTGTGAGCTTCTGTGGTAAAGGGAAGCAGAGACCCAGGCCTCATTTTATACAAGCTGACCATATACAGCAAGCATTGGTTCATGCTGGATATTTTCTCTAGCACATATCTAAAATAATGTAAGAAAAGCAGCTGGAGGACAACAGGAATCCAGGCAGTGACTCAGACAGGGGCATTGATGACTGATTATCATCTTTGGTTGGGTCACCTGCTTTGAGTACCAAACCTGACATATGCATTATGATATGGTTGTTAAGTGTTAAAGCCTGGTGCTTCTGGCAATACCAGGGGTTAACGCCCTGGAAGCCAATTTATGAGCAAAGCCAAAGGCAAGGGTATATGCGGAGGGAACAGGGCCCATAGCCTTCTGTACTGCTCTGCGGAACTGGGCATTGATGCCAAAAGGATTTAGCTGTAGGGCATGGTGATAGGTCTTCAGTCTCATTTGTGTTCTTCCTCCGCTGTTCTGTGTGCAGAGGAGAAACATCAGGTGAAAGAGAATACAAACATTGAACGATGGTCGCTCAGCAGATAACGCTCACTGGCAGCGTAAGTAGCCTCAATGTTTGGTCTTCAATATGTACACAACGCAGACAGTGGCAGTAGCAAACAGGATACTAAAGGGAAGAGGAGTGGGTGGCACCTAGAGTGACAGTGCAGATCCTGATCTTCATCAGGATTCATGCAATGTTGGACCAATACCAGCAATTATTGTCGAGATCACTGGATCGTGATTGGCTGTTTGGATCTCCGGGTTCCACTCCAGCTCCTAATTCATATCCTTGAACTATAAAGCTCCTAAAAAATATCAGAACCTCCAGCAAAGAAGGTAAAATGTGATAGGCCATACATTTAAGAAAGTTATCTTTTCTCAGACAAAACCTTACAACACCCCATTCTTTGCTCAAATATTGTCCTGTTGCAAGTAATGATATACAACATAAACTTGGTGAGAGTTGGGTGGCAATGTACCTCTTTGTGAAGCAAAATGCCTACACATAGTATGGCAATATCCATGATAGATAATGCATTGATGTTATCTAGATACATGTAAACATCATTTGCATATGTGAATGCTATGTTTCAAAAACGTTGATGTTTGTGTGCAAGTAAATGTCATGAATTGAAATGACAGGGCATTCCCATTTACATGAAAAAGGCAGTTACAATTTCCTTCCTTTTTTCAAATAGCAACAGGAATATATTTTGCACGTTTGCAGTTTATGTGTATTCTGGGGAAGCAAAATATTTATCCCAGGCATTCACAAACGTGTTCTTGGTAGCGAAATTGATTTTAAATGCCTTGCTGTTTCACAAGCAAGATCTGGAAGTTATTTAATATTCTACTTTGTAACATGTTGATTTGTGTGGATGAAGCACACTAAAGCCATAGTAAAATTATAAAAAAACACCAACAGTCTCCGTAAAATATGAAAATCCCTTCTGTATCGATTAAATACATGACAACTGAGAGGACTGTGAGGACGTCATCACTTATTTCTCCTCAACATCCTCTACTCAAGTGGCCAGGGAAAGGGCCATCGCTTTTGGAACCCAACTGTAGGGGTGGTGATGCGAGGGAGGATCACTTGGGTAGGGGAGACATGGGCATTGGTAGGGGGATATCCTTAGGTGAGATGCGGTATCCCCCATTTCCATTCCGTAATGAACCCTTCATCCCAGATGCATTTATGGGATATTGATACTCCTTTCCCACTGGCCAGGATAACACCAGAAGATATTATCAGTCTAGAAAAACCAGGAAGAGGGTGAAGAGGAGGAGGTTCAAGGGTGAGACATGTTATTCCCCCTTTGCTGGTGAGAACCAATTCTCCCCTCCCGTTCCTTTATAGGCTGTTATAAATCCTCTCCCCTTACTTTTCCTCATTCAGACCATTATAGTACTGGCGACTAAGAGTAGTGAACACTAACATGTCCTTTCACCACTCTGGTTCTGAGACAAGGAAGAGGCGATAAGAATAGTGAACACTAACAGGTCATTTCACCACTCTAGTACTGAGATGAGGAGGACGCCTGAGGATTGCTGCAAGCATCAGGAATGTCCCAATAACTATGGTCAGGCAAGTGAAACTTAGTGGTCACACATTTAACCTGTTAAATGATTGCAGGTGTATGAAAAGAGTGAGAGGCAGTAGAGAAGGGAACCAGTTGGGCCAGAAAGCGTGGCCATCTGAGGTGGAGCAGGCAGTGTCTGGGCCTGTGAAAAGGACGCTGACAGCAGAAAAGCCAGGAGATGTAGAGGCTATTGCGGGTCACAAGAGGGACTGAAGCTGTGTGAAGCCCATTGCCTTGTGTTCCCCGTTGGGAGTGGGGAACACAAAGATAAAGCCGACCGCTGCAGGAAAACTGGTGGGGGTGAGTGCTGCTTGCCAGAGCTCCTCGGGCGTGAGAGAGAAGTGAGTGAGAACCCAGAAGCGAGACCATAGCACCCGGAAGAGTGGCTGCACACTGGTGACTGACAGGGAAGGTTCACTCAGACCTGGGCACCCCAGGGTCATGGTGTGGGTTGTGGTGAATGCATGATAAAGGGGTCAGGAGACCGAAAAGTAAACTATTGACTACCGAATGCAGTGCCAATCAAGTAATTAGTTTGAATACTGCTAAATGGGTCGGACAACCAAAGATGAACTATTGAATACCAAACAAGTTGAATAGCAATGAATATGTTTTGAATGCTGAATTAAAGAAAAGAATATGAGAATATTGCACAAATTAATTTGAAAGTGAAGTGCATTTGTAAACGAGAGGAATTTAAAGAAACAGCATTTGCAGGGAAAGTGAAAAGAGCGAAAAGCAAAACACTATTCGATAGTGTGAAAGGAAGGTGATAACCAGAAGAAATACCATGAAAGAAAGTGTGTGAGAGTCACATTGTGATAAAGGCAAGAATCCAGTGAAGTGAACCAGAAATATAACTGGACTTATAGCACAGATGAAGAAAGGAAACCTCTGTTGTCAAGGAAGTCCTATGAGAAAGAATAAACTGTTGTAAAGTGCCAAGGGTTATCGGTTGTGTGACCTGTGATGGGTGGACTGTGTGGTCTGACAACTGCTACTGGACCGAGGAACTCTTTCTTGAACCAAACCAAGAGAAGTCAGGAGGCTGAAGCTTGTCGGCCTACGTTGAAAAGGCAAACTAAACAATTTGATGAAACTGTGAATTTGAAGCCTAAAGAACTTTGTTGAACTTGGGTAAGGGAACCCCGAGACCATTTTGTGTAACTGTGTTGAACTTGGGAAGAAAACCCAAGACCTACAAATTCTCTCCTTTACACGCAAAACACTAGCCATCATCTCCCTCATCATGTCCAGGATAGACTACGCCAACTGGTTATACCTCGGAATGCCGGAGTATATACTGAAGTATCTACTGAAGAAACTGCAACTTATACAGGATGCAGTGGCCAGACTCCTTCTTAAACTACTGTGAAGAGGCCACATTACTTCTACGGTAAAGATGCTACACTGGCTGCCAGTCAAAAAACAAATCACATTCACGACAATGTGCAAAACACACAGAGCAATCCACGGCCAAGGAGTAGAATTCCTACAAAAGAAAATCACCATTTACCAGCCGGCCAGAACAGTCAGATCCAGTAATGACATTTGCCTGGAACTAAAACAGTACACTAAGAAAAAACCTGGTGGGTCAGCAATCTCCTGCCTAGCGGAAAAAACCTGGAACTCCCTCCTGAGAGAAATTAAAAACATGTAGGACCATCTAAAATTCAGGAAACTCCGAAAAACCTGACTGGTCAACTCAGAACCTGATGAAAACGAATGAGCAACACCCACACCCCTTGGAATGAACACATGCCTCACAAGACGGAGGACTAAAGCATACCACAACATGGGCAGAGAGTTGGAGAGACTGACGAGTGGGAGGTAGAGCCGGGCCCCGACAGAGGGCCTTAACAGAGTCTAAAGAGGGCAATGGGAGCATACTAGATTGAACCCCAGACAGAGGGATAAGAGTGAGACCAGGTAGACCAAGAGAAAAGAAAAAGGTCAGACCACCCACCTCCCCCAATGCACTCGAAAGAGGCAGAGGAAAGAGGTGGTAGGTGCACACCTGTATAGGCCAAAGGGAAAAACGGGTGCAGAAATAAATGATCCCGGATACTGGATGGAGGGGGAGGGAGCTGCTGAATAGCTACTGAAGAACCCTACAGACAACCCACAATCCTACACAGAATAAAGGAGGGAGATCACCCATTCCCCCGCAGCACCACAATACGCACCGCTAGCTGTGACAAGTATCACAGGTAGCCATAGTGTAGGAGGTACGATGGAGCACCACAACTAACCAAGCCCACTAATAACCTCACCCCTCTGCTCACACCTCTCAAATTCTAAACATAACACAACCATACCTATACCGCACAACAAACCGCACACACTTCACTAGACCGGCTCAGTGAAACAAATCACACATAGCCTCGCACAACAGCACACGACAGCTACTGACCGTAAAATCACACCCACGCTCAGCTAACTGTGTACACCGAACTGAAGCTGCCAACAGCACATCATAGCTCTCTGCAGCCTTTTCCCATTAAGTCCTACCTGTCCTACTAACATACCCTACCCATTGCTTTTCAGATCCACCAGACCGCTAGGGGACCACTCCACTGCAATAAATATCCTTTAACATAACATAACATAACATAACATAACTGCATTGAACGTGGGGAAGGGAACGCCAAGACCATTTTGTGGAACTGTGTTGAACTTGGGGAAGGAAACCCAGAGACCATTTTGTGGAACAGTGTTTAACTTTGGGAAGGGAATCCCATGACCATTTTGTGGGACTGTGTTGAACTTGGGGAAGGGAACCCAGAGACCCTTTTTTTGGTACTGTCTTGAACTTGGGGAAGGGAGCCAAGTGTAATGTAAGTGATTTCAATCCAGCATTCCAACTAAGTCAATGCCTAGTTTTGGATGCCCAATGGAAACCCTTATTTATATATTTTTATGTCAAAAGTTCTTTAAATCTGGATGATGAATCCTTATATAACGCCCCTCTCTTTGGATCTCCCCGATCTCACTGAGCCAAGAAGTAGGTTTGTTTTGCAAATTAAAAGGTTTATTTGAAGAATTGAACAATATATATATCACACTTTTATGAATAGAATAATATCTGAATAGCACACTTATGAATATGAACAATGATCAGCAATGGGTAATATTACAATATCAACAATCTCTTTAATCAGTTAGGAGTAGGATTAGGAAGGATACTGTAGCAGATAATACTTTATATGGATTCAAGGAAATGCAATAATAGGAAAGAATGCAGCACAGAAATAAAACTTTATATTGTTTCCACAAAACACAATATGATCACTTTTTTCCCTGTGACTACTCACTCCCCCCACTATGCAATATGAAGAGATGGAAATGAGGGTACACAGGTTTCAGGAATACAATCAATAATGCAGTTCAATCCCAGTTCCCCCAGCAATCTTAGAGAGAATAGGTATGATTTTAAAACAGGTCAATCACTTTAAATGTGATATGTAATGTATGGAAAATATGCTAAAATGACTTTGATTCGCTAAATGGGATTCAGCACTAGTGAGAGTTACTTTGGATTGGTTCAGGTCAACACTAGCAATGATTTATGAATGATTATCAGATTGAAAAGGAATTTCAGCAGTTGAAAACAAGAAACAGCTATTTTGACATGTCGCGAAATTGAGTCAAATTGCAATTTGCAGCAATTTTCCGCGTGCGTGTAACGCGATTACAGAAATACTATAAGGAAATGCAATGTCGTTTTAGCTTCGTTGTAAAGCTTAGGATCTTATCTTCAAAATGTCGATTTTAGGACGTGCGGTTCAAAAGTTACAGAGGTTTTTGTGAAGGTCGATTTTTCAGAAACAGAATCAAGATTTCAAAAATGAAAGATGCGCTTTAAAGATTTACCAACAAGGATAGGCTTATACTAAGGAGTAATAAAGAAGCAAGACACTCTGTCCGTCAAAACACTTGTCCCTCTTCAGAAAAATATCAGCGCATAAATGATTGATGCTACAATTATCAAGGATTATGTGGAGGAGAGAATAACTTAGGATAGATAACATAGATTCAATAATGCAGTTATGAATAGGTTAGAGTGTTTGGATTAGGTTACTTTAAATTAAGAGATGACTATGGACAGTTCTAGACTAGATACTCACTCCTATGGCTTTGGAACGGAGTGGGCCCCATCAAAGATCTGGTCAAGGGTTTGGCTGGGGTTCTCTCGCCACCGGACAGGTCTCGGCACTAGGTTCTGCTCTCAGCAAGGCACTGCGGTCTGCGCGGCCTCTTGGACTGAATCTGACAGGTTCTGGATACAGCTCTGCTCTCTGGGTCTGGATCTGGGTTCTAGCACAGGGTTCTTAGCTACAACAGCAAAACAGCTCAGCCAGGCTGTTGGATTTTGAGATGCCCCTTGGAAGTTTAGGGGTTAGGATCAGGTTGCAAAAGGTTCTGAAGGCCAGCTGAAAAAGGTTCAGCTTGTGGGTTAGGCCTCTCTGCTTCAAGGTTCTAGAGTTTGGTTCTAGAACTTGGTTCTGGAGTCTTCCTGCAGGGTGCTTCACCAAGGAATCAGTTGAGAAGTGGAAAGTGTGTGTCTTGCCTGCCCTCAGCAGTCCCTATTTATGAATTTCCAAAGTGGGTGGGGAGGCTGATTCCCTATGCCCAACCCTCTAAGGATCTTATAGGTCAGAGGATTCCCTGTCCCCTGATTGGAGAAAGGAGCAGCGTGTCATCCTGTGTCATCATGTGTCATCTTTATGGCTTAGGGGAAAGACCCTCCCCTTTTCTCTGTACAGTATATCTTATTTTTCATAAAAAACATATTTACAAGGTGCACAACATGTTAATACTGCATAGATTACATGACAGATTGCCTAAGGGACAGTTCTGTTCAACTCTCATCTTCCTAAGAGTTTTGGTTCAGAAATGTCATTTTTCCGTGCTATTAGTGGGTTTCTCAATATTAGTTCTGCACCAATTTTTATATATGCATGCACACCCCATCTGGGCAAATTTCTGTAATTTTTAAGGTTCCTAGCATCAACACAGTAGCTACAATATGAATACATTCCGGGATCCATCTCAGAACATCGCACAGATTCCAGCTTAGTCTTAAACAGTGAGCACATTTTTCATTTTAACAATCTCAAAGTTTCACATTTTTGTCAGTTCAGTGCAATTTGTTATAAGCATTTTTCTAAAACATATATTTACTCCAATGTTAAATCCACATTTCAGTCTGGTCCGCCTCCAGAGCTGGGCTGACTCAGAGGGTCACATGTCCTTCTTCCTGCCAGCAGTTTGTTGTCAGTCACACCCGAATAGCATTTCTATTCAGCTCAAGGGCTCCATTGTTTTCACTCAGAGCAACAGGCCAGGGTGCCACTCCCAGTTCCTTTTGACATCAGCCTGTCAATCTCTTAGCCAAGGGCAGTGGGAAGTTTCCTTTGTTCAGGGAGAGGTGTGGAATTTGTTTGAGGCACAGTGTGGGAAACTTTTAACTCTGAAACTCAATGTCTAAAAATGGTCTTATCTCATAATATAACTCACATTTTTAACACATACATTAACCAATTTCTTACTTCAAGTCTTTTCAGAATATAGTTTTGAATTGTCTCAACCTCTTAGGCTTCTGATAGCAAGTCTTTCTTTGGAATAGTTTGGGTTCAATGTACAACTTTACACAAAATGGTTTTAAATTGCTGGCTTCTGATAGAGGTGAGTAGCGGTATTACACCCATTTTTGACAGCTTTCTTCCAGCAAGCAATCCTCAAAAGTGGACTTTGTTCAGATTACACATACTTCTGTGGACCTTATATTTATGTAGATTCTTGAAGTGGGATGATGTTGACCACCCAACAAGGAGGTTGGATCTTTTTGGGTGGTTTGTGAGCCATAATTTTTGCAAATTTGACACCAAATAAAAACGAATTTTTGAAACAACTCTGTTTCTTTTGCAATGATTGTGTTCTGTGGGCAGCCAAATGGTTTTGGCAGTGGTTTCCTGTGTTACTACTGACATAGGCAAAAGTGGATGGCGGCCTATTTTTCAGCTTTTCACTGTGCACTTTCTGGTGATTTCTAGCGAGCAGCATGCTTTTCAGCGGCCATTTCTGAGGTTTCTGCTGCCAGCAATGCACAGTGATGTTGCAGGGCTTGGACCAGTGGGTAAGACATCCCACAGTAAGCCAGGAGCTGGAAGCAGTTCAGAACTTTCATTTGAACACTGTCACTTTGGTTGCTGACACCGCTACACATTGTTTAGCTTTAGTTGTAATCTCAGACATACATATTAAGTGATATTATTGGTAATACATTAACAGTAAGAAACATATGCTTCGTATTCTACCTGTTGCCTAAATGAAACCATTAGAGAGTTAAAGGTTCCCTGTTCAAATGGGCCCTGAACTGCAAACTCCAAACTGAGAACCCATAATCCACCCGTTACTAGCACTCCACAACCAGCCGAAAAAATTATTCATGACCTTTAAGAATAATAGAACTTACCATGCTAAAACATTTTATTGGCATATCCATTTCTGTGAGTACAAATAAGACACATGTTCATATGTTAAATGCACCACAACAACATGGTTGAAGGTTGTTGGAAATTGATGCTATTATGTTATTATTATTTTTGTTGTTAATGTATTTCTTGAGCATAGATCTAGCTTCTGGAAGCAACCAAGTGCTTTTATAGTCATGGAGGGAAGTACATGGTGCGGGAAGCAAATTGCAAGCAATAACTACATGGAAGCAGGGAGCTAATAACACAAGAAGGGGAGGGTGGCATTTGGAAGAAATTATCTACAAGCATCCAAGAGAGAAAATAGTGGGGAGCAGATCAATAAGTCTCAGGTTAGATGGGGAGGGGAGCGAGTGCTGCTTCTTCCACTAACCTTCTCTAAACTTTGCTTACCTTTTCCACCTTCTGTCAGCTATATCTCTACCTGTGTAAGATCAAGGGCCTAATTCACAGCAGTGTTTTATAATGGCAAAACCCCATTGGAAAATGCTTTGTGAATAAGGGCCCAAGTATTTTATGGGTTTTTGGTACTCTTGTATTTATTAATTCTGTAAGTGCATCTTCTGGAAATATGGAATGAAATCAAATTTTTATATTTTATCATTTAACCAGTTTCCCTTAAAAACAAATTGTATCTGTTTTCTCTGTAACACATTATTTCCTCTTAGTTTATTTCAGTTTTCTCAGTGTATCTCAATTCACAAACCAAGGCGTTTCTGAAAAGTATATGCATGCCACTTTGGCTGTTTCTTTACATAAACGTGTGTTAACAATGGTGCCCATTTCCTTGCGACTGCTGTTGTATAGTAGAGAAAGGGAGTTAAGTAAGTACTTAAATTCTGCCTTTGGGTGACAAACCTACTGAAATCCTACTCCTTACACCTGCGGCTTGTATGTTTATGCCCATATCCACATGGCTAAGCTCTGAAATCTGCAAGAAAACGTTCACTGTCTGCTGTTAGCTGTTAATTGAGGCAAGCATGATGGGACTGTTTGTTTATGGATCCATATCTGACTATTTGCTAGGAGATATTCTGTGGCATTGTCATGATTATTCTATTGATGATCCTATTGACAATTGCTATCCGGTATATGACATAGTCATTTGGCCCTTCATGTATTTGATGGTATTTATTATACACTTTACTCATAATCATTCTTAGAATATCAGGTTTGAATCATTCATTTGGAATGAAACTTCACGATTCAATGTTACATACTAGTTTCTGAAAAGACGGGTTTAATCTATGATGTTTATCACAAAGCAAATGTGTCAAATGACCATCAAGTCCAAGGAAACAAGAATCATGCAGAATATTAAAACTTCAAGCCTCCCAGTATGGTTGTATTGCGGCACATGCTTTTTTAATTATGTTAGATTTTTCAATGAGTGTGTTAAGACCTTAGTTTATACTCTCTAAAAGACACTGGGCTTCATTACGACTTCGGTGGTAGCCATGTCGCTATTGGCGGCATGGCTGCTGCCGAAATCGGGTCCGGGTTCCTAGCATGGAGAATTACCGGGCCATTCCGAGTTTGGAGGGCCCGGTAATTCCTCCCTCCAGGAACCCGAGCCCGGACCTTCCCCGTTCCCATCTGAGCCCCCATAGAGCTCAATGGGAATGGGAGAGGGTGCAAACAACGGGCCGATTATGACAGGCCCGTTGTTTGCTCCCTTTTTCCCTAGCGGGACCGGGTAAGGATGCCTGGTTTGACCAGGCGTTACTTACCGGGTCCCACGAGGGGAGCTTGTAATGCGGCGGAACGGGTTTAACGGGTCCGCCTCCTTTAGCGGAGCCCGTTAACCCGTTCCGCCTCACTCGTAATGAGGCCCACAGTGTCAGTGCCAATACTACTTGCACTCAAACACATAGCCCCTAAACTGGAGGCGTGGTTAATATTTATATATTGTTATCTAGATCCCAAGGAGAATAACATCTATCATATTATTTCAATCATTCTTCAGCTAAGTAATAAGCGCCAATTACATAGGCCACCTAAAATAATAAAACTATAATCAAATAAAATCTATGATGACTGCTAATACGTTTTGCAAGAGTTCATATAAATAAAATAGAATGGGCCTCATTCCGAGTATGGCGGTAAGGGATAGCGGCCACCGCTAACGAGAGCGGTGGCGGTAATCCCTTACCGCCATACTCCGAGTTCCCTTAGCGCCATGGTGCTTTTAACACCTGCTTTTAGCAGGCGTTAAATACCATGGCGCTAAGGGACCTTGATGTTAATTACGCCACCGTAATTTACGGTGGCGTAATTGACGCCTTCCCCACTCCCATTATGCCCTATGGGGCAAGAATGGGAATGGGGAAGGGTAAATGGGGATTGGGGAATTACCGCCCCGCCAACCTTGGAATGGGGCGGTAATTCCGCCAACCACCAAGGCGCTGCCGGTCCGGGTACGGCGTCAACCAAGGCGTTAATAGCGCCATTGGTTAGCGCCGTACTCGGAATGAGGCCCAATGTTTAAATTAATCAAGTCCTTTTTTTAATTATTTTATTATTATTTTAAAACATGCAAAACATGTTTTAAACATATTTTCCTCATATGAAAATAGCATTAGTTTACAATTAAATTTAAAAGAAGCATAATTTCACTAACTCTATTTAAACCCACTCACTCACAAATCCTTCACACAAAACAAACAAGTATCATGAAATAATGTTCTAACTACATCATACTGAATCTGTTGGCTGCCTCCATGACCATCAGTCTGGCTTCAGAGGTGCCAGAAGCACGGAAACTGCTCTCCTGAACATCTGTGAAGACCTGCTCTCCAACCTTGATTCTAACACCCCCTGTGTCCTCATCTTACTAGATCGCTCTTCTGCCTTTGACACGATCAACCATGCCATCCTGCTCAACCGTCTCTGTGATAACCTGGGTATCACCGATCAGGCCCTGGCTTGGTTGATCTCCTTCCTCTCCAATCGACCCTCCAAGGTCCAACTTAGGTCATTCATCTCTTCTATTTTATCTCTACCTGTGGTGTTCCCCAGGGGTCTAACCTCTCTCCCTGGCTGTTCAACCAATACCTTGCACTTCTTGCCCACCGCATTGCCGCTCTCTGACACAACTTTCAGTGCTATGTGGATGACACCCAACTCATTGTCAGGCCCCCTTCCACTGCCTCTTCTCCTTCTCTCATCTCTGACTCTCTGTCTGCTATCCAGGATTGGTGTGCCGCCAACGATCTCTGCCTCAATGCCAATAAGACTGAGATTCTCCTCATTGGCACACCCACTCCCTCCTTTCGTGTCACTCTCTGGCCAGCCTCTCTTGGCCCTCTTCCTGCTCCCACCTGTGAGACTAAAAACTTGGGGTCATATTCGACTCCACACTTTCCTTCTCTCCTCAAATCTCTGACGTCTCTAAGAAGTCACACTACCAGCTGCACCTCCTCAGAGGTATTCTTCCTTTCCTCTCCTTCCCCCAGAAGCTCACTGTCTCCAGAGCTCTGGTTCTCTCTAGGCTGGACTACTGCAGCAGTCTCTTTCTAAATCTGCCTGCCTCTATTCTTCGACCCCTCTGCAACTCATCAAAAACAGGACTGCGAGACTTGTCCTTGGCCTCAAGCCCAGGGATGGTATCTCTCCAGGACTGAAATCTTCTCACTGGCTACCAGTGGCAGCAAGCATTAAGTTCAAAACCCTCTGCATCGTCCACAAGGCCTTCTGGAGCCTGGGACCTCAATACCTTCAACTCTCTCTTCCTAAATATCTTCCTTCGTGAGCTCTTTGCTCATCCGCTTCCAACTCCCTCAGGGTCAGTCGCTTCTCCAAGCAGCGAGTTGGTGGTATATCTCTTTCGTCTGCGGGGGTCTCCCAGTGGAACAGCCTCCCTGCCTCTCTGAAACTTGAGGAGAAACATCTCTGGTTCCGGAAGCACCTCAAGACCTTCCTCTTTGCTTCTGATTTCTCTCTTTCTCTCCACTACTGATCTCCTGGCTGAACCTGAATTGGCACTGGTAACCTGGCTACCCTCTGATCTCGGGCCCAGCTCCCCTCCCCGCCAGTTGCACACCTGCGCTGCCCCCCCGGCAACCCTTGCACTTGGGACTGTTTCTGTATCCCTTCAGCCCCTTCCAGCACTGACCCCTGAAGTCTGCTCCCACCCCTGCACTTGCCACTAGCTGGCCGTCTTTATTTATTGTCTTTATTTATTGTCTTTATTTATTGTCTTTAGTTATTGTCTTTAGTTATTTATTGTCTTTATTTATTTATTGTCTTTATTTATTTTACTGTTTCCTATTACTGCACTGCCCCCTGCACTTTTCCCCTTTCCCCTCCCCCTGCACTTGCATGATCGCAATGTCACCTGGCCTAGTAGGACCGCTGTCTGTCTTCCCTCTGTTTCCCCTCCCTTGCCTTGCTGCGCCTTGAAATATTTGTGTATAGGTGCATTATACATGCCCTATCATATCATATCATATCATATCATATAATTTGAATAATTTATGATATGCCAACTTCATATCGAAATGGATTAGTCATATGTTTTTAATTTACTTTTCTTATTGTTTACGTCAAAAACGATGGTGACGGTTTTGGATGTAATTATCTTTTTTTTGTCAACCCATCCTTCTTCAGGTCAATCCATTCAATAAAGTGTACATTTTCTAATTGTATATTTTCATAATCATCATGCTTTGGATACCTTCCTTAGTACACACTAGTCCCATCATGGACTCTTACTCCCTTCAACAAATTTAATGTCAGACTTTTCTGAAAATATATCTCCTAAAACTTTGAGTAACCCCTTATTGAATATTTGTCAGGAAATATTAGGAATCCTCCCTTTTTCACGTTCCCGCAGATGTTCTATGTTACCAGAGCTCTGGTTCTCTCTAGGCTATACTACTGCAATAGCCTTCTCTTGTATCTACCCTCTTCCTCTCTACAACCCCTCCAGCTAATCCAGAATAGGGCAGCAAGACATATCCTTGGCCTCAAGCCCAGGGACCACATCTCTCCAGCCCTAACAACTCTCCACTGGCTCCAGGTTGCTGCAAGGATCAAATTCAAATCCCTCTGCATCTTCCATAAGGCTGTCTGGGGCCGGGGACCACACTATCTGTAAGTTGCCCTTACTAAATATCTTCCCTCTAGATCTTTACGTTCCACTTGTACCAACTCTCTGTGTGTCTAAACAGAGTGCCAGTGGCCAATCTCTTTCCTCAGCTGGCTCCCTCTTATGGAACAATCTCCCCCTTCATCTTTGTCTTGAGCTGGATCTCCTCAAATTCTAGAAGCTCCAAAAGACCTTTCTTTTCACCTCCTACTTCCCTTCCTCCCTCCTCTGCTAAACCCCACAGTTGCTGAGATTGCTGACCAGGGCCCTTATGTGTCGTTTGGGGCCCTAGCCTCCCACACCAAATAGGCTTCAGTCTCAGCCGAACCCCAGCACTTACCTTGGCACCCACTGGTCTATGCCACTATAAGCCTGCATTGACCCATTTATTGCAGCTGACCTCCCCCGGACACTATCTGCTGCTCACCCACGAGCATGGGCACTCCTAGAACTTACCCCCACTCCCTCTTCCCTTCTACTCTCTCTGCACTTGCTTGTTCTGAATGCTCACAAGGCCTAATAGGTCTGTCTTCTTCCTCCAGTCTTTTAATTGTTCTCAATCCCGTGTTCCCTCCGTGTTGTTCCTGTGGGCGCTTTGAACCACAATTTACTAATTGTATTAGCGCCTAACAAATGCACAATAAATAATTAAATAAATAAAATATTCTTTTATAAATAGAAGGTCATCCCAGTGGTACATAAAATACAATTAACAGTGTTTGCCATGCTACACTATTCGTATATTAAGCAGGTTACAGGCATGCTCTCTGTTGCCAGATGGGGGTTGCTAAGGGTTTGCAGCTTTAAGTCTCCCTCGCGCACCCTGTTTTAGCCATAGCGACCCCTACCTATATTGAACAATCGGACACAAAAATGGAAGCTCCATCATGCGTACATTTTTTTCAGTATAGGTGGCTTCCTGTGCTGCGCTGCTGTGGCGGCCGCCACTGGGTCTCATGCTTTCAAGAGTTCTGCAACTTTTCAGTGGTTGCTTAGCAACCAGGAAATGTTCCAGAGCTCTTTAAAGCACGGGGGAAAACATCTTCCCATGAGCGTCCAGGCCAGTAGCTCAGAGCGCTGCTGCCTGCCTCAGACACACTCTGCTCAGGCAGGGACACTGTTGTTAGTAGTCTCCGACAGCATTCTTGCTGCACTCGATGCCCCTCTCCCTGGGGCCTGGCTTGCAGAGCGCTTCCTGCTGCTGCCTTTCACCCCTGCAAAGGAGGCAGAGCCCCCCCTCACTGGCAAATGCTCTCTCCTCTAGTCGGGACAAGCTTCCTCTTCAGGTGACCGGGATCGGGCCCTGGCTCCACACATGAAAATATTGTATGGTTGGCGGGGAGCTTGCGTGGTCTGGATCTCAGCCAGTCACATCACCAGAGAGGGGCTCAAAAACACTGAAGGCCAAGCTGTTCCTCTGGTCAGCGGGCAAGCCTAGTGCAGCAGCCTCTACCTATGTGCGGAGCACCCCTCCCCTCTTTTTCTCCATCTCTGCTGTCCTCCGTCGTTGGAGTCAACTGCCTGTACCGAGGACTGCTGTGGCCCCAGACTCCTGTGCAGCAGGCTAATTGGTGCATGGCAACACCCTGCATGGATGCTAGGTGAGCGCAGCCTGGTGGCTTTGCCCCCGAGCAGGAGGAGCTGCTCCTTGAGGCAGCTCTTCTGCAGTGATGAGTCCTCAAGTGAGATGGGGCTAGTGGTGGGAGTCTGTGCATCAGTGACATCCTGCCCTGGCCCTCTGGACCACCCTCCTGCATGACAAACCAATGGCTGGCAAATTAGGCACGGAAACCGACCCTGAGGATCCCACAGCAATGAGCGTATTCTGCACAGTATACCTTATACAAAATACCAGAATACCCGGCCTTGCACACTTGAGAGGACTACACCAAGTGCTAACTAGGAATCATTTAGCTGGCCGCGAGCCAGACTATTGTTCAGCACATAGTGAGGCGACCTCACCCGCTTACAGTAATTTGATAATATGGGCCTATACACACTGATATTAACGCCATATATGGTGATTCATTCCTGTATGAGAAATTTGCCATGTTACAGTGATATTGTAACTATATTTTTCGTAGTGACCAGAGGAACAATGCCATGTGATGCCACTTCCTGTTTTGTCAATGGGTGAAAGGTTGTGTGCCATCACTTCCCGTGATGTCACTTGGAGGCGGGGGTCAAATTGCATCACTTCATGTGATCTCATCAAAGGTCAAGGTTTGCGTGATGTCATTTCCACTATCACTACCATTTTGGCGAAATTACATCCTTGGCAAACATTAATCCTTCATGTAAATTTTTTAGAAAAACTTTGCATTTTAAAATGTACCTAATTAGTTAATATTTGACCTTACTTAGACCAACTGCCAAATGGAACACTTGCTTGTAGTGAGTCTTAAAATTCACATTGTTTCTTTTTCCCAGAACTTTTTGATCTTTCTGATCTTTTCACACATTATTTATAAACTGTTACCTGTTCAAACCCACTTACCTAAAACTTCCTTTTAAAAACTGGGAAACTGGAATTACTGAAATATTAGAGAGTGAAGTTTTCCACGCTGCCATTAGTGCATATGTCCACCTTAAACGAGAAGAAGGCTGAGTCAACTAATATTGGCAATTAGTGAAAGACAACATAGCCTAGTACCAGACATGACCTTCAAAGCGCAAAGAAAGAAAAAAACGTTCCAGATGATCGGTGGTACTACCCTTGCCAGCCCCTCACTATCACCAGGGAAATCCTGAAGAAGGTGATGTGGGTGGCACCAAACCCATCACTAAATTGACAAGAAGTAGGAAAACAGACACAAAGGTCTGCTGCACCAGTGGTCCCATGAAAAGTCAGTGCCACAGCAGTCAACAACGTTTTGTCTGCTGCTCTCCATTTCTCCCGCCTAAAACCAGTGCTTCTGACCCTTTTCAATACTTACAAACACTCATTGGCAGATGCGGCCAGTCAACAAAGTTAGCAGTCCCTAATGTATGCAGATGGCATACGGGTCTACATGCAAATGGAGAATAATCCAGGACATGCCAACAGGATCATCAATTGAGTAAAACAGTGTTTGAATGTCTTCCAAACAGAGATTAAAACAATCAGGGACTAAACCACTAAAGCATTGCCTTTACCATGTTCTTGTGAGCTGGAAACAACCCAAGCCCGTGCACACAAGAGGAAGAAAGAACGAATTGCACTCATCACACCGATAACCAGATTGTAAGTTTTGCTTTAGAGGACATATCACCCATACATTGAGAAAAAGCATTCAGATGGAGCAACTGAAGGCCTGATACTTCCCCGGCTACATTATTGCAACACACTCTGTAACTCACCACCTAAAGAAATATCCAAAAAAGGATCAACACCAAGCAGCAAGACTTTTCCAGAACATAATGTTCAGGAGAACAAACACACATGCGCCTTACCATAATAACAGATAACAATGAAGATATTGAGATGCACACATGACCAGCATTGCATGCTCAAGAAAGAGGTATCACATGACAGGCCAGGTTGACCAGCTGAAAATCCAAACAGCATATCTAGACTCTAACATAGCATTTACCTTAGAAAACGTTTACTAGAAATACACATTTTTGTGCATGGAGAGGGGAAACTGAATAATGACAGGTGTATCCTCAAATGGCAATCTACTGTACCATTAGTATAGAAACCAATATTTAAAAAAAAGCTAAATGCACGCCATCAAAGATGTGAATACTTTCTTTCACTGATGGTAAGGAAATACATATTTAGGGATATGAAGATAGGACTAAGCTGGGATGATGGTCATTTTGACTCCGTCCTCGCTAGGAGCACCGGCTGAATTTTAAGTTTCTAGGTCTAACCTCTTTGCTGGCTCATCTTTTTCCTTCTCGTCAATACTCTGCTCACTTTTCATGACATTGCCCTCTCACCCACTGCCTTGAGAATGCCTCCCCGTAACTGTTCCAGCCCACTTGCCTGTTCTGCATTGTAGACTGGGAAGAAGTCGTTCCACTGTCTACCTCCTCTTCTTACTCTTGCTCTGTCTCATCTCCCACCAGTGGGATCAGTACTTATAGCAAGACAACCATCACAGTCTGCCAGGAAGATACTGCAGGAGGGGATCTCAGTCACATTTGTATGTTTTTTGAAAAGTATAAGTTATCACCTGGGCATTTTCTGATCGAGCAAACTTGCCTGGATTACCACTTATCACTTCAATTTTTGTTATTAGTGGTTTTATCAAAACACATTAATGTGACTTTCTTAATTAGAAGTGTGTTTTTCAAAGTACATTTTCGTATCTATTGAAATAATGGAGCTTATTTGATTTCACACCCCGCACCATTTTAAGGGAAATGTTATGTTTGGTCATCTTGCAAAATATTGAAGCCGGGAGTATAGGTCTGGGGCAACGGTTTTTCTTTGGAAGCAACACAACCAATAGCAACAAAGGCTCAAATCTCGGTCTCACGCTGAGAAACTGGTTCTTATAAAACAACAATTATAATCATAACCTTGGTGAATTGGAGAGGCACATGTTCTCCCTTATTGTATGACTATTATACTATGATTTTGTGAAAAAACTAAGCAAAACCCCAACTACACTCCCAAACATCCTCTCTCCGCTTGGAAGTTAAGAAAAGTAGTCGCCCTTGCAGATTTTGGACACTGACAATTCGGTTTTCATACTTACTTTGGAATCAAAGATTGATAGCCCAGGAGGATAGCTCAGCGGCAGCGTGCGTCTTGGAAGCAAGACGACACGAAGCAACAACAGGTTCGATCCCCAGGTCCGCGCTTAGAAACCTCTGGGTGTTTAAGCACGTTATAAATACGTAACTAAGACAAAAAAACACAATTATGCAACTAACAGCGCCTCGATGCCTGCGGGCTGTGTGAGCGCTTTATAAATGTAAAATAAATAAAAAAAATATTTTTCAGGGTTCAGTATGTAGATTTAGGGTAATGATTTTGTTTTGTAAACATCAGGGGTTTTTCCTTTTAAGGCTTTGTAATTTTTCTATTGACGGGGATGGGGAGGACCACAATGTGATTAGACTTGTGAATACTAATTTGGAAATGCTGATTGTGTGAAGATTTCTAGAGAATACCATGTTAAGTGTCCTGCAAACTCTTTGATTGTGTAATGCCATTGATGTTTTAGGACTGTGAGAGAATTGAGTTGGGTAAGCTGCTGGCCACTTGGGATTGGTTTTGTAGATAGGATATTGTTTACGTTTCTGTCCTACACAATAGAGAAAACAACTGCCTACAAATATAATGGGCTTGTAATCTAGTTAATGCAATAAAAGAAACAGGCAGAGCTATTATACAAACGTTCTTAAATAGGGTGAATAGTGGCCCACCTTCACTGGCGTGGTTTAATATCAGCATCCTTGATGTCTTGTCATGGTCTTACTCTATGCCTTACTCCTTTTCAGGAAGGGGCCAGGGAGCACCATTCACTTATAATCTGCAATGATAGGTTTCAATCCCTCACGTTTGTGTTGGGCTCCTTTCCAGGATGAGGCAGGGTATTGAGTACAGGGAACCCAGTCAATAGCAGCTCCTACAACAGCAATTGTTAAAAAGCAAAGATGCACAAGGTTTGTGTTGGGTTCCTTTCCAGGAAGAGGCGGGGTATTGAACCACAGGGAACCCAGTCAATAGCAGCTCCGGCAGCACCAATTGTTAAAAGGGAAAGATGTACAAGTTTGTGTTGGGTTCCTTTCTAGGAAGAGGCAGGGCATTGAGTACAGGGAACCCAGTCAATAGCAGCCCCTTCAACAACATTTGATAAAAGGGAAAGATGCACAAGGTGTGTGTTGGTTTCCTTTCCGGGAAGAGGCAGTGCATTGAGTACAGGGAACCCAGTCAATAGCAGCTCCTGTAACAGCAATTGTTAAAAGGGAAAGATGCACAAGGTTTGTGTTGGGTTCCTTTCCAGAAAGAGGCAAGGCATTTAGTACAGGGAGCCCAGTCAATAGCTGGTCCTGCAATAGCAATTGTTAAAAGGGAAAGATGCACAAGGTTTGTGTTGGGCTCCTTTCTAGGAAGAGGCAAGGCATTGAGTACAGGGAACCCAGTCAATAGCAGCTCCTGCAACAGCAATTGTTAAAGGGAAAGATGCATGAGGTTTGTGTTGGGTTCCTTTCCAGGAAGAGGCAGGGTATTGAGTACAGGGAAGCCAGTATAGCAGCCCATGCAACAGCAACTGTTCAAAGGGAAAGATGCACAAGGTTTCTGTTCGGTTCCTTTCAGGAAGAGGTAGGGAATTGAGAGTACAGGAAACCCAGTCAATAGCAGCCCCTGCAACAGCAATGTTAAAAGGGAAAGATGCACAAGGTTTGTGTTGATTTCCTTTCCAGGAAGAGGCAGGGCATTGAGTACAGGGAACGCAGTCAATAGAAGCTCCTGCAACAGAAATTGTTAAAAGGGAATGATGCACAAGGTTTGTGCTGGGCTCCTTTCTAGGAAGAGGCAAGGCATTGAGTACAGGGAACCCAGTCAATTGCAGGTCCTGCAAAAGCAATTGTTAAAACGGAAAGATGCACAAGGTTTGTTGTGTTGGGTTCCTTTCCAGGAAGAGGCAGGGCATTGAGCCACAGGGAACCTGGTCAATAGAAGCTCCTGCAACAGCAACTGTTAAAAGGGAAAGATGCACAAGGTTTGTGTTGGGTTCCTTTCTAGGAAGAGGCAAGGCATTGAGTACAGGGAACCCAGTCAATTGCAGGTCCTGCAAAAGCAATTGTTAAAACGGAAAGATGCACAAGGTTTGTGTTGGGTTCCTTTCCAGGAAGATGCAGGGCATTGAGCCGCTGGGAACCTGGTCAATAGCTGCTCCTGAAACAGCAATTGTTAAAAGGGAAAGATGTACAAGGTTTGTGTTGGGTTCCTTTCCGGGAAGAGGCAGGGCATTGAGTACAGGGAACCCAATCAATAGCAGCTCCTGCAACAGCAATTGTTAAAAGGGAAAGATGCACAAGGTTTGTATCGTGTTCCTTTCCATGAAGAGGCCAAAGAGTATTTAGCAGGTACTGTGCTTTCTGCACATCAGGACCTTGCACCCCATAAAAATGCCCCCCAAGTGCGTGCACTTCTCTTGGGAGTTGAGCTGCTCATTGATCGTCCACTCTTCAAAATGATGTGCAGCCCCTGTCCCTTTTCTAATGCTGCAACTTCAGTTCCTGAAGTGCTGTCAGTGTTAGATTGGGTGCATTGGTAAACGTTTGGAAGGAATGTATTTAAGGACCAGGGCCTAGCCGGGGTGGGAGGTCACATTTGTTCCTGAAATCCAACTGTGGACCCTCCTCTCCCACTTTCAAGGTGCACTGTGGTGGTGTGCTGTGCATATACACAACCTCGTGTGTGGCCGGACACGATAGCTCATATGCATCATTTGATAATACAAAGCATGTGCACAGGAAATAAGGAGTTGCTCATTTGCGTGGGGCACCGTCCCATTAAAATTAGGGCTCACCCACATTTCAATGTATGCCCATAAATGTAGGGGGGCTTGTGGTAGTACAGAAAGAGAATTTGATCCCAATATTCAATTCCATTGTACACATTCTGCAGGTCAAACAACATAATAAGGCTCATGTTTATGGTGAACTAACATACAATAAATGCGTAAAAATCATGGGTAAAACCTTAATGCTTTACCTTTACATTACTCTACATTGTCATGTATTACTATGGCGGAGAGGGTGCACGGATAGTACTTTATGGTTCTGTCTCCTTCCTCTCTGCCATACAGATGCAACATCATTTATGCCAGCATATTTTCATGCTGTCGTAAATGATCTGGATTCCTATAGAATCCACCTCATTTTCACACCTGCCAAAAGGATGCGAATTGAATAGGAATCCATTGTAAATGTGCGCAGCCATTCATAAATGGCAGGCGGTATAGGCATTGGTATAGGCATTGGTAGGGATTGGGGGGGCTGACAGGGATATAGCCCAGAGTCTTTTGGTTGTAGCCCCGGAGAGAAGCTCAGGGGCTACAGCCAAAAGGCTAGGTAGCCCCAAATGCTGACAGTCCCAACATAAACACAGCCCTGGATCTTTTCCAGACCCAGCAACATCCCTGGCAGGCGGCTTTGACTCAATTTGCACTGCAGAGTGCAAAAGGGAGGCGTGAAGGGGATTTCGCCTCCACTTTGCATCTCTCTTTAGCACTCTAAAATGCATTGAATCCAAATTATGGTGAGGTGACCTGTTTATGCCTAAATTGAAACGTAAGATCTTGCCACCATGTCATGTAGAGGGAACCGGAAAATGAGCACCAATGTGTCATATAATCCGGGGCCTAGTGTTTTACTATGCACCATGCAAAGATGCTTACATGACATGACACCATGTACAGTAATGTTACATGACATAGATTAAAAAAGTCAGCACTGGCTGAAATTGTATAACCTGCAGTTTAAGAGAGTTTACACTGAAGTTGATTGATTAAAACCATGCCATCGCTTTCATCTAAACAGCAGGAAGAAATTCAGGCGATAATCAAGTAATAGCTCAAGTTTTATAACAAATCCCCCGTTCCTTCTGGCAAGGAAAAGTGTTGCGTTTTATCAGTTTCAAGGCAGAATAGGGCCTCATAATGCAGGGCTAAAAGATGTGTCTTCCAGCACAAAACTTCCAACTAGCGATATGGAAAAAAGGCAGGAATATCAGGAAGAGGCCAGCAGGCATCAGAAACAGACAAAATGCACTACGGGGGCCGAGGACTGTCGACCCACCCGAATCACCTCAAGAATGCCTTCTAAAGAGTAATAAAGAGACATAAAGACGTTGGGCGCAAGGTATATCATACCTCCTTGGGTGCTTATGTAGGCTAACACGCCTCATGTGCACCGTTGCACAGTGAAAGAACCACCGTATTTGTGAGAGAATAGGACGCCTCACCCTGCTGATAATGAGAGATTTGATTTGTGGGGCCCAAAGACTCACCCAGGCCTTCTAGAAACAACCCTTCCCTTTAAGGCTCACCAGCAGAGCTATTCGGATTGTTTTAGTAACCGGCCAACACGTGCTGTTGTACAAAGGGCCTATACCATATTTGATCCCATAAGAATTATACTCTTACCTTTAAGCCTCAATAGACCCTGGACCGTTAGAATGGCCCAAAGTAAACAATACTCCTGTGACGTGGAACTCCCAGCAGGCACTATGTCATTTTCCCACCGTGTACTCTGTGTAACTCAATGTAATGATCACCACATGGTGAGGGCTGCCACCGTCAGGTAGTGCGCTTCTCTGAGTCATTAGGTGTGCCGTTACCCTAAAAGAGCATCGTGGTATCCCCTCAAACTATGCTTTTTTAGGGTGACCTCACCACTGCGTCGATGTCCATGTTCCCCTGCAGCGAGGATGTGCGATGCTGTCCTCTCTAGAGACAGTGCGTCGTTTTCATAATAGGTTGCTACCGAGGTAGCTCATTTCGACCTCTCTGAAAGGGGTGGGGGTGTATAACCGAGTTACGATAGCGGAAAAGGCCATAATTGTTTAAGTCCTTTCCCCATGCGGCACTGATAGACTGACACTATTGTACTGCACTGCCCATTTTCTGCTCTGTTGCCGCCTTTGCCTTTCACAATGACTGGCAGGGGTTCTCTTCGGTTCCTCTGCACGTTTCGGCCCCAGTTACCAAGGACTATTCATTATACATCTGGCTAGGCTGTAATCTTTCTGGGCAGACGTCTCCGAAAATAGATTTGAAATGTAAATGATAATTCTTATCTGCTTCCTCGCTCTTCTGCTGGCCACATTATGTTCATTCCAGTCCTCTCTCATGACTATCAGACGTCATACTTCCCCTGTGCTGCTGCACTTGTCTCTTCCGGGTTCTGACACTGCATTGTTTGGTATTTCCAGGAGCAGAAGATACCATGCAACACCACTGTTATCTAATAGTCTCCTAGCGCCTCGTTGATGGCGTTTCGGAGCAGGTGCACCGGCTGCCACAGCCATTTGTTGGGGCCAGATTATCTTGGTTTCTATGTTATATCTGAGCATTCTCATTAATTTGTTTCAATGCATATATGTACCACAGATAACATTTAGATTCAGGGCGGGTACAGGGAGATGAAGGAGAGGGCAGAGGGGGAAGGAAGGGAAAAATGAGGTCTCAAATATATGCTATTTGCAGCCTTGTCTCCAGTGCTCCATGGGTTTGGTAGTTCTTTGCCATTCAGGGACACATGTGGAGAGCCCAGTTTGATAAGGTTGCTTATCAATGCTTGTTTCAGTCTTGGGAAGCTGTATTGTACTCTAGGTTTCTGTGGGAGCTAGTTCCAGAGTAGCAGGACGTCTGAAAATTCCTGAAACATTTCTTGGGCTGGGCTGTTTGTAGCATCTTGGGCCATGAGGATCTGAATGTTCTTGTTGCTAATATGAGGTTGGACCGGTATTTGGGACCTTTTTTCAAGATGATTTAATGGGATGCAGGGATTTTTCAGGTGTATTCATTGTGAGGCCGGACGCCATGCTAAAGCATTCTTAGGAGTGTGGTCACCACTGTTTTGAGGGAAATCGGTTCTGATATTAGTGAATGACCAGCTGACGGTGTGTCTATGATTGGTTTTACAGAGAGTGCCTTTCTTCAAGTTTTCTAGTAATACATTTTGAGCCAACTCCGTAAATAGTCACACCAACACTTTCCCTGTTTTTGCAATTCATGAAACAGGAGCATACAACTATCAATGTTTAGGACATGGCATGGAGTTAAACACGTGAGCATACGTATTTGTACCTATGAAAAATCAACATACAATTACGATCAATTACACAACGTTTTATAACTTAGCAATAAACCCTTCCGAGAGAGGGTTAATGGGTCAGCTAAGGCCCCAGAGTCGAGTTACAGGTGAAAGTGAGAAGTCCCCAAAAATGCACTTCATTCTCCCAATAAGAGTCAAGCAGGACACATCCCTGGAGGGAATGAGACGAAGACCAAGTGCTGGTGATATCAAAAATCATTTATCTAAAATAGGGCAAGCAGAATCTACTCTGCTCATGCCGAGAGCGCTCTGCGGAAAACATGTTACAAGTACATTTTATACAGCTTTTGCGTCATCCTGAAAGGGGAGGCCTAGGGGGCACATGAAGAGTTGGGATCGGTCACTAGGGGTGAGCATCTATAGGTGCCATAGGGTCGGTGTGCTGTGGTTGGAACAGGATCACGTGGTGCTGTGATGATGCTTCTCAGGTCAATCGGTCAGCTGGGCTCATCGGATTGGCATGCGGTGTCGGCAACTTTTGCAGTGTTACATATTCAAAAAACACGACATTTGCCCTTGTGCCCACGCATTTTTTTCTATTTTTCCTTCTGTTACCAACCCCTTCATTGCCCTGGAGAACCTAGTAATTCCCCTTTTCCTCCCATTCTGTGTATATTCTAAAATAGCTGTCGGCCATGTGTTTGTTATGGTTGTTTTCCTGTCGGATGGCTATATTATCTGGTAATGTGATTTCTGCAGCTAGCATTGTGGTTGGGTATGGGTGATTTTGTACCCACGTGAGTTCTGAGGGTGTTCTGTCAATCATTGAATAAACATTAAAATCGGATTCATTACAATTATGGGGCTCTTGGGTGGCCTGCACAATTGTACCATTGAAATTAGTATTACCATTGGATTCGTTCCTGTGATTCCCGTGAGCCCATATCAACTTAAAGCCTTCCCAGATTAAATGGGTTCCTTGTTTGATCGATTTTACCCCACCACCTCCCTGGCTCATATCG
Organism: Ambystoma mexicanum; assembly: GCF_040938575.1. Lineage (NCBI taxonomy): Eukaryota > Metazoa > Chordata > Amphibia > Caudata > Ambystomatidae > Ambystoma > Ambystoma mexicanum. Next base: position 925,306,901 of record NC_090937.1, on the reverse strand, counting down.
ATTGAAATAAAAGCTATGGCCCAATACAAAACTAGGCCAAAGAATGTAGAAAAGAATACTACTGAACATACAAACAACACACATTCATACGAATAGCTAGGACAGTTTCTCATTCTACTTCTACTTCTATCTAAACTATTGCAGTTTGTTGTTGGGGCCTCTTCTATGCCCATTGTAGCTCCTATTAAATGAGATGTAAGCATTTGTAAAGCATACACACTATATTTTCGTTGTTTACATATTTTAATTGTAGACACTTGTACTTTTCGTGCCTACTTTTGTACCTTAATGCAGCTGTATATTTTGCATCCTTCCCTTCTCCCTCCTCGTACTTTTAGAATGGGGAGGAGGAATTGAGGGAGGAGAACTACTAACAATATAAAACAAACAGGGGAAAAGAGTGTGAAAGACAGAGAGAGAGAGAGAGAGAGAGAGAGAGAGAGAGAGAGAGAATATAGAGTATGTTCATCATTTCCATTAAACAACTATTTACATCATAACAGCGCTAATTCATTTTGCATACTGTACTTGACATTTGTACCCATTAAAGTTGTGCATCTTTACCAACAATCCTTTCCATTATGCACTTATTCCTCTCTATACTTGAAGCTAGTTTCTGCATTCTTGCTCTCTCACTTATTATGTTTGTACACTGTGTTCATCTCTACCATTTTCGTGGTCCACGCAGTCTGTGCTTTCATGAGCCCTTCGGACATCTGTTAAGTGCACCCACCCTTAAACCCTGCACTTTGACTTTTGTGGCCATGCAGTATATTACCTTATAGGGCCTGTGGAACCTAGGTCCATTCCACCTACTCACAAAGCTTCTTACATAAACCATGTCACCTGTCATCAACTGGCAGTCCGGGCTATCTGTGGCTGGGGTGGTCGTGTCTGTGGCTATTTCTTGTGTGAACGGGGGTGCTATGTGCTTTGCTATGGTACATGCTGATCTTGTAAGATTTCTGAGATGCTCATGAAACTCTTCTCCTAGCACTGTGGCACTCTGGTGTGCATCTGACGGTGCAGGGGTGAGTGGGCTGTGTGCATCCTCCTGCATGTCATGATCTCATGGGGTGACAGGTGGTGGTCCTTACTGGGTTGATTCCTCATCTAAAAAAGGGCTAAAGGTAAACAATATACCCAGAACTTTTTGAGTGTATGGCACAGTTTTGACAATCTGCTTTTAAGTAGTCCGTTTAATTTTTTAACAATTCCCTTTGATTGCGGATTATAAATCGTACAGAGCTTGTGGATTATTCCCAGCATTGCTGTTATGTGCTTGAACATATCATTTACAAAGTGCATCCCATTGTCAGAACGTATGACATTACATATACCCCAGCGGGGGGAATACTTCCCTAACCAAGAATTTGGCAGCACATTGTGTGTCCAGATGAGCGCAGGGGCCCGCCTCCACCCACCGAGAAAAGGGACACAGTACAACAATCAAATATCGGGATCCATTACACCTCTCTCCCATCTCTGCATAGTCTATATGCAGCTCTCTGAATGGCCCTTCAGGCTTCGTCAATGTCCCTTTCAGTGTTCGTAATCTCATGCTGGAGTTGTATGTTTGGCATGTGGTACATTCTATTATTAGATTCATAACTTGCTCCTGCCCTGCAATCCCGGAGTGAACCAATCTCCCTGTATGTCTGCGATAATGTGTTGTTTTGCATTGTGGGTGGGGAAGTGCAGTTGTTGCAATGCTACCTCCAATAATTTTGTGGGCATTACTATCTTACCGGTATTATTTTGTTTCCATAAAAGGTCAGTGGATAACTGGCTACACCCTCTCTTCACCCACACTTCCTTTTCCTCACTTGGTGCATCTTGTTGAAGTTCAATAATATGGGAAATCGGCAATGAGTTGAATCCTTCTTGGTGCTCTTCCTCAACTACCTTTTGTAGTATGTACTCACCTGTAGGGCTCATGGTAAATAAGATGCTTCCTCTGCGGCAGCGTCTGCTGCCATGTTTCCCAATGAGATAACATCATCACCTCGTGTATGGGCCTAGCATTTTACGACAGCTACGACTGTGTGCACTTTTAGTGCATCAATTAATTCTCCTAACAGTGTTGCATGCTGAACTGGGGAACCATCTGCTCTTCGGAATCCCCTCCTACCCCATCTGGCTAAACCGACATGTACAGTCGTTGCCATGTAAGCAGAGTCTGTGTAGATTGTGACTGCGCACCCTTTTGCTGTATGCAATGCTTCTATGAGTGCTACTCACCCACTATAGAACTCCAGGGGCTTGTGGCCTAGAGATGGTTTTTGTGTTAGTACAGCTGTCATGAGTGTGCCATTGCAGTGTGAGAACAAGTAGAACTCACAATCATAGTTGGGAGTTGCCAAAACTGGAGCTGTGGATATCAATTTTGAGCATGTCAAAGGCTGTGTGCATTTCTTGTGTCCACTGTAACTGGGTGTTTTCTCGTTGGGCTTCCCTGAGTGCCTGTAATATAGGTTTTGTGTATGCTGCATAGTCTAATATCCAGACTCGGAAGTATTACACATGCCAAGGAACTTCGGCATTTCTTTAACTGTATTGGGCTCTTTTACCGCTTTTATTGCTGCCGCTCTGTCGGGTATTATTCTTTTGCCATCTTTGGATATTAGCTGACCTAAGTATAACACTGCTGTCAGGCAATATTGCAGTTTTTGTCTGTCCACTTTATATCCTTACTGTGCTAACTGTGTTAACATTATGATGGAATCTTCCCTACACTCCTTTTCATCCTTACTGCAAACCAACAAATCGTCTACGTATTGAATGATTGGACTGGTCGTGTGTATGTTTCCAAGGTCTTCATGTAAAATTCTGTTAAAAATACTGGGACTCTCACAGTACCCTTGGGGCAACCAGCAGTGTTCATACCTTTTCACTCCCAGCATAAACGCTGTTAGGTACCAGGAGTCTGGGCCGAGTGGGATTGAAAAGAATACATTTTTTAAATCTACCACAGTGAAATATGTGGCCTGTGTTGGGATACAGCACAATATTGAAGCAAGATTCGGGACGAGGGGAATCTCTTTCTGTACTATGTCATTTAGGGGGCGTAGGTCCTGGATCATCCTCCACGCCCCACCTTTGCTTTCTTCATCGGGTAAATGCAATTGTTGCAGGGCGAGTTGGATGGCACTATTATTCCCTGTATCATCAATGCTTATATGGTGTCTTTTATTCCTTCTTCCGCTTCCCTAGACAAGGGGTATTGTTTTACCTGGGGTAAAATGGCTCCGGGTTTGAGTTTTATCTTTACAGGTGTTACTTCGTGTAGCACCTCTTCATCGTGTGGGTCTGTAGTCCACAACTGCTGCGGTACCTGAGACATGTCTTCCTCGAAGTAAGCTAGTGGGGCTTTGACGACCGCTACGAGGGGTAGTGGCACTTCTCTTTTTTGAATTGGTATTTCACAGGGGATTGGAATTTCCATCACTATTTCCCCATCATCATCTGAGTCACTAAAAAGATCCTCATCTGTAATATCCCGCAGGGCCATATTGGCGTTGATGCACAGCACTGTTCTCCACTGGCATGCCTGCATGTCCATTGCAATTACTGCTATTCTTTGCGACGACACCTGTATTGCATGTATCTCTAAGGACACCATTGAGCCTGGCACTATCTCTGGGTCTGTGATTGGGCGGAAAATAAACTCTGAGGGCACTCTCCATTTCTTACTTTACAACTCTGGCACCACTATTGCTAGTATCCTCAGCCCTTGTATGAACATGTCTGGATCTACAGGTATGCCACGTTTTTGTGGGAAATCTGGTTGAGTGTGTATTACTAGCATAGCACCGATTGCACATATTCCTGGTGTAGAGCACACTATTCCTCTGTCAGTAAAGGATATGGTCATGTTAAGCTTGTTGAGAAGGTCCCTTCCCAGCAAGTTAATGGGCGATTCAACGTAATAAAACAGGGGTGCTCGTACAGTCCCCCCCCCACTGTTATGTCTAGTTCTTCAGTGTATGGAACCTTGACCACTGCCCCAGAGAATCCTTGCATTTCCAAAGTCCGATTAGAAAGCGTGAACCTGCCTTCTTTGAGGCATGATTTTTCCGCTCCCGAATCCACCATAAAAATGAACTGTTTGTTTTCTATCGCCGCCCCTACCAGTGGTTCCTCTGCTACGTTAAGGGTCGTCGACAGTACTGGGCACGCAAGTGTTCCCTGTGGGCTGTCCTATGCTGAGTACCTTGGGTGCTCATCAGTATCGAAAACATTTCCCGTTACCACTGCTGTCCCTCTACATGGTGCAGGTTCTCCATTTGCCGTGTTAGCATATGTGCTTCCGCGGATAGGGGCGGTGTGCTCATGACACTGAGGGTGTTGTGGTGCTTGTTGTGGGGGCACTTGGTGCTCATTCATCTACCTAGGGTCGGGCTGATTCTCCCTTCTATTCCCAGGGTGGGGGTGTTCATACTGTTGCTCATTTGAATATGAATTAGTGGGTCTGCTGCAACACTCTCTCATGAAATGTCCCCACCTCCCACAATTCCAACATTGTCCTTGTTCTCCTCCTCTGGGCCCTCCGTACCCATCACCCCCTCGCCTTGACGTTCTGAATCCTCCTCTGTTGCCCCGGCCACCCCTCACTAGCCATTGTGATTCCTCATACTGATTTTCCCCTGGCCATGAGTCCTGATTATTACCTGCCCAGTTTGCTGCCATCTGCACCGGCATTCCCATCTGCCCTTCGTCCTCCTCTCGCTCTCTTCATGCCGTGTTAGTTGTTGCTACTGTACTGACCTTCAATAGTTTGCTTTGTACTAAGTTAGCCTCGTCTGCCAACTGCAGCTGAGCTATCTCCTTTTCTTTCTCTTTGATCCTTTTGCAGTGGTGCACTATTATGCTTTGAATTTCTGGCCATTCCTTGGCTTCTATCCGAGCTATTTTATCTTGGGCCTTCTGTACTTCCTTTGGGAGTCCCCTTTTTATAATGAAATAAAATAGGGAGGTTGATTGGTCCCAGGCCGTGCCCGTTTCTGCCCTCCACATATCCTGCACCTGGAGAATGAAAGACATTGCATCTTCATCATCTCCCATTGTACACTGCATTACCGACTGTAAATCAGGTGTCTGGAAATGTCTCTCAGGGCGTCCCACACTTTCACTCGTACTGTGTTGAACGAGGCCCCATCATGGCGGTCACAATCTAATGTTAATCCTGGAAACCCCACCTTTGCCCAAACCCAGTTTGCCTGATCTCCGACTGCAGATACTAGCAAGCTTTTAAGGTCCCCCACTGCCAAGGGCACTCCAGCCGTGTGTTTTTCAAATGTGTATAGCCACTTGCTGGCACCTCCGGACAGTGGTGGTAACTGTTTGAGCAAGTTGGCTTTGTCCATTTGAGCCCATGGTATGTATTTTGGCCTTCCCACCCCCCTGTGGATTAGTCGCAGCTGTAGATTTTTACCCCCTTTTCCGGTCTGTCCTTTTTTCCTTTCTCCCCTACTACCGCCATGCGTCCTGTTCTGTTCCTTAATCTCCCTCTCCATTCTTCCATGGGGGATAATCCCTCCCCAAATGAGGCCCCACCAGTAGCAGTTCCCAATCTCATTTCTTCTTCTTCCTGCTCCTCTATGTCACACCAGTATTCTTCCTCCCAGTCTGATGCCATCCCCCCTTCCTCGACTTCATGTTCACTATCGGCTGTGGTTATTTCTTTTATTCTTGTGGGGATGTCATTTATCCAAAATAGTATCTCTCCTTTTCTCCACCCGTCCTCTGCTGCCCTTTCACTAGGTTGAGGCATCGCGTCCGGTTCTACCCTGGGCATAGGTAGCCCCCCTTGTTCTCCCAAGGCCCTCAGGCGGGACAGCTCCGTTCGAGCCATCGTTAATCGTGAATCTAGGTCCTGTGTGACTTTATCAATGTCTATTGTAGGAGTACTCACCTGTCCTGTCATACCTTGGCTCTCATATGGGGGTAGTGCAGTGGCACATGGCTTAGGTGTGGATGGTGATGTGGATTGTGCTACATATACAGGGTCGCTATATCCCTCTGCAGGTCCTGGCTTTGTCAATAGGGGGTATATACGTGCAATCTCTGTTTTATTCTCTTTCTGCTCAATTGGCCCTTCGCTGCCAGTTTTTGTCAGGGGAGAGGCATTATACTCGCCCCTTTTACCCGGGGGGGCCTTCCTCAATCAACCACCACACGTCCACTATTTCCCTTCTGTTCTGAAATTGGTTCCCTTTGTATTTGATAAACAAGCACGTGTCAACCATGTCTAGCACATCCTTGTCAAAGGACCAGCCTTGGGGCCACACTTGGAGCAAACCTTCACCCTTCAATTCCGTGACCATGATCATGATATTTACCGATCTTTTCTGCATACCCTGGCAGAGTTTTACAGATATGGGCTAGGGGTGTTTCTGCGCCCATTTTATCAACCCGGAGTGGTTGTTCACTCAAGAACCTTTTTCTACAACTCTTACCCTTCCTGTATGACCAGTTCAATATGCTTTGCAACACTTCTTAAAACAAAAACGTTTTCTCACATTGGGTTATTCATAAACAATGTCAATATAGAAATATTCACCAACACAATTTTTAAACTGTTTTTCATTATCATTTACCAACAAAGACAATACCGTTACATAAAACAACATCTTAAGACACAACACATACAACGAAATGACACAAACAACATACATTCTAACTTACCTTCCCTAGAACCCCCTAAATGTCCTTTCTCAATATCATTCCCTGATTCCCCAACCCCTTTAAAGAATTCTCTCCCTACACCCTGTCTACACTCAGGCATGAGTGAAGATGAGTAAGAAAAAGTAGAAAAAAGCGTTTCTAAATACTACTCCGGGTCTTCCTTCAAGACCCCTACGTTATTTTCTTCACCTTAGTTTTCCCTTATCCATTTATCCTGTACTAGTCGAGATAGCACTATGCGGTGCCGCCTTCCTCCCCTCAACAGAGATAGGATCCCTTTATCCTCTTTTAACCTTATTTTCTGTCACTTTCCTAATGGCCATATGCGATAAAAGGAGAATAGAATAGAATATAGAACAGTCCCCAGATTCCCCCTTTGCTGCTAATGACCTCCCCTCTTATTTGCCCTTTCTGGTATTTTACATCCCAAACCACCTAATCTGACTCCCACCCCCTTTTTAACATCACCCGCACTTGATACTCACGTGTCCGTCTTGATCCAAGACCCTCCGGACCCAATCAGTCAGGGTGCCGCCCCTCGCTCAAAGACCACGCCCGGTTCCAGTGAGTGGTACAGTGGGTTTCGTAAAGGGGATCCCATACTCTTTCGCCCTATTGCATGCGCACATCTAGGTGTACCAGTTGCCGTTGGCGGGTAGCTCTTGAGAGAGTGCGCATCGGGTCGAAACAGGGGGACGTTTCGTGTCAAAAGGAGAAAAAGAACGCTATCACATCAGGGTCACCAATGAAAGTGAGAAGTCCCCAAAAATGCACTTATTTCTCCCAATAAGAGTCAAGCAGGACACATACCTGGAGGGAATGAGACCAAGACCAAAATCTTTTATCTAAAATAGGGCAAGCAGAATCTACAAGTCATTTTTATACAGCTTTTGCGTCATCCTGAAAGGGAGGCCTAGGGAGCACATGTAGAGTTGGGATTGGTCACTAGATTGGTCACTAGGGGTTGTCGGCAAATTTTACAGTGTTACATATTCAATAATATTCAATAAAACACTTGACATTTGCCCTTGTGGCCATGCATTCCCATTTATCCAATATTACACTCTATCTATCTTGTCCTGCAGCCTCTAAGGCTTGTGAATCTTGACACCAAAGGAATTATATTTTTCAAGTGCAGGTTAACTATCATTGGGCATAGGTCATAGTGCATTTCTTAAGCTCAGTGTTAAATATGTTACTGGGTGGTCCACAGTGTTATTATACCACAAGATATATTGTTCAAGGGGCTAAGACTTTGAGATCACAGTGTGGTCTGGAATGTCCATCTGGTACAACAAAGAGGTCACTGAATTTAAGTCCTAAATTACACATTAAAAAGAATGGGTCACAAGTGCACATACCACAATGGCCATAAGTCTTATTGTGGGGGTTAAAGGCGGTTTGTTTAAACATCATTAAATCTCTGCTCATCTGTTTTGGCCCTATGAAGGGTGGAGGAGAATCGAAACACCTTCACGGTGCAGTTCTCCTTTGCATGGGGAGACGGGACCTCCTGAATGGCGTTTCACATAAGGCTTCTTTACACATGGTTGTTACACTATGATTGTGATCAGCTAGAGCACGTTATCATTTCTCTTTGACTGCATGCTCTCGTTGTTATAAAACTCATTATAATAATTTGTGCATGCACAGGTTATTTTCCATACTAAATTAAACAGTCCATTACCAAATTCTCTACATGCAGGCCCTAATGCATATTCTTATAATAAAATCCTACTGGTTACAACATTCGATTGCTAAATTGCTTTTGCACGATATTATGCATATATTTATAATGAACTTAGAAAGGAGGTAGCTTTGTGCTGGCATGTACAGTGTTATGTTCTGTTATGCATTTTGTTATTACAATTTCTATTAAACTTCATACTACACGTTAATACACTGCACACTTGTACAACTGGAATCTAACGTTAGTGCTCTAATTATACATATATTATACAATGTACAGATATATGCTTATTGTTCTACTGCAATACTTTCTTTATTCCGCATGCAAGGGGAAACAGTCTGTGAGCAACCTATTTTGATTGCTTACAGAAAAGACACTTTAGTTTTCTCGTAGTAAGGCACGAACAAGCATGACAAACTCGAGGGTCGTTCTTATTAGTTTAAACATGTTTAAAGGATATGGGGGTGGTATTCTTTATGGCCTGGGTCGGCTTGATGGGGGCAGGTTTATAGAGATGAATGACTTTCTGCTGCCAGGCTTTGGGCTGGGCCGCGGCAAGGTCAATGAGGTAAGACGGAAGACAGAAGATACAGTGCGAAGTTTGTTGCATTTGCGCGGCAAGTCTCCCATGAGAACCGGACGGCTGCAGAGATGACAGAGAGGAGGAGGTGGGGGGAGTAACTGGTTCACTGTGCGCCTCTTGTGGGGAGAGCTGCAGGCCTGCGCTCTAATGTCATGGCTGGCCTGGCATTATGTGAAAACAAAATGGAGTTGGTGGCACAAAAAATGGAGTCTGGTTGGACTCTGATCTGGACTGTTCTCAGGGGTCACAGTTCCTAGGGGTATTCCTGTATGGGTGCTTCATGGCCGGGGCCCTGAACCCAAAGCAGCCGCATCAGGGCCTACCCAGGAAGTGTGTGTTGCCTTGGAAGAAATGGAGAGGGGGTTCCAAGACCCCCTCATCCCACACATTGGCACAAGCATCGCAAGTCCCTTAACATTAACTTTGGGGCATTACTAGACCTGATAATGCCCCTGCCTCAAGGGTTTTATTGCTATTAGCATCCCACAATATTTTCCTGGATGCTAATCGTTTTTTTGTAGGTTGAGAAATAACCTCTTTGCTGTTTCTCAATTAAAAACGAAACTACAAAACAAGATGGCCACCCTGGAAAAGGTAGAAATGAACTACATCTTGTTCACTCTCATTTTCCATGGCGGCTGTTGCCATGGTGGGGGAAAGAACAAAAACACTCAGTGTCCCAGGCACCAGTGAGAGTTGGCAAAGCTGCATGTAAGCGGGGCAGCATTGGGAGGGAGCTGGGTGAGGGAGGAAGACATTGGGGGTGGGTGACACAATCGAGCACTTAACTGCTGCCCGGCAGGGAAGATGGCAGCCTCCCGCTTCTGAGGCAAAGCCCTGTTCTGAGATTTCCTAACTGGCTGGGAGGCACCTGACCCCTTTCCAGGGTGCTAATGATCAATATATATGGTACTTGGCGGTCTTTATGCTTGAGACAGCCTACAATAGATATTCAAATGATGACGAGTGACAAAGTGGGGTGGTAGGGATGAAACTGGCAGGGTAAGCATAGCACACCATGAGCTGGAGTATAGAAATCGTGGCCCACATATCCTTCTGTAATTCCAAATGCCTGTTTGCTTTTGTTTGGGCTCCCCATTCTACAGGTGAATACCCCAGGCAAATTAGGAAATCACTATTGCCCATGGACATTTCCATCATCAAACCAGGAACATGGGTAAAGAAGCCCTTGAAGAAAATTGAGAATGTGTGCCACCCAGGAAGTGGTGCACAGTCAGTTCCGCCTCCAGGATGCCCTTTGGCATATGGAATGGAGGGCCCGGGGCCCCCCAGGGTCGACAATTCCATGACAGGATAGGCCTTGATAATTGGAAAATGTTAATCTGAATCTTTAAAAAAGGCTTCTAAATAATGTATTTCACATCTGAAATATGCAATTAGAGCACATAGAGCAGTCTTACAGTGCTTTAGCGGCTGGTGAATCAAAATGCACGGGGCCCAAACCTCTCTTTACCATGAATCTGTGCACAATCGCACGCTAACAGTTATGTGACTGAAACAGTGATCGCATGTAGGCATTGACAATACCAACTTCCGTGCAAAACAAAACACATAGAAGAAGGGGCGTGTGAAATCTCCCAGGCAATTACTGTCCCATACGTCTATTAGATGCCTCAGGCAAAATATTTGGCAAATTGATCCTGAACAGGTTAGAGGAATGCATTTGAGGCAAATTGCATCAGTGATCTTCAAGCTGTCTTTAAAAGTGGTGTTAGCCCCACAGATCAGGCATTTAGACTAAGTATTCTGATTGAACAATATGTCAATCTTCTCTCGAGGATGCTATTTTTTCTTATCCATTGCTATGAAAACAGCCATTGATAGCATTGTGCACGCAGAGCTTTGGAGGACCCTAAGGAGCACCCTAAGGAGTAAGAACATCTTGCTTAGGGCTATACTACTACTTTACAAAAATAACACCACTGCAGTTAGGTGTGCAATGGGAGGGAACCCACCACACTATTCCCAGTACAGAAAGGGGTGTGTCCTTGCCGCCATACTCTTTTCCATCTACTTTAATGATGTGGTGACTGGCATGTCTGTAGATTACGCAGATTCCCCTAAATTGGGAGAAGTAAAAATAAACATTTTCCAGTACGCAGATGATGCAGTCCTTATCTCTCGCACACCTATCAGACTTAATAAAATAGCACAACTTTTTAGAGAATTGAAAACTATATAAAATATGGGATGAAAATGAAGAAGAACTCTAACCTGCAGATGAAAAGAGAAGGCTCCCCAATAGAAGAAGTCCCCTTCTTTGACTACTTAGGCTTTAGATTTACCTCAAATGGCAAATGGTCAAATCTAATTGAGAAAGCCAAGATCCTCCTCTAAAAGCGAGGTGCAGCTGTTATTAATTTTGCAAAGAAGTTCGGAAATAACGCAATCACCTCAGTGCTGGAAGTGTACAGATCTCAGGCTATATGCGTGACAATTTATGGGGCCGAATTATGGGGGCAAAGAAATGTGGCAAGCTTAACTATAATACAACATAATCTTTTCAAGAAAGTGCTTATGCTGCTCAGAAGCGCACCAAACCATCCCATATATTTTGAGCTGTGCTTGACCCCAATGAGTGATCATATCGCACTGAAGCCGTTAACATATTGGGCGGAATTGTGGTTAAGCAGTGAATTGTCAATTTACAAGGAGGCCCTTGCGAAGGGGCGACAAAGCTCACTGGCTGGTTCATATGAAATCACTACTTTACTTGCTACAACTGGAACAATATTGGGAGAATCCAACACTGTTTGCACTGAATGGCAAGGTGATAATTAAAGATGCATACAAAGACTGGGCCCAAACCAGAAGAGTGGCGAGGTGTTAGAGGTTGACAGTGTGTTGGAATAATTTGAATGAGAAATACTCTTATAATTGTGAGAGATACTTAAGTCCCCGCTGGAACGCTGGCACCACTGACAAACCTATGGTTTAATACTGGGACTGTTGCCAATTCTGTGAATATATAGGGCCTCATTACGTGTCGGGCGGTAGGGGATACCGGGCACCGGTAAGGAGACCGGTGTCGGTAATCTCCTACCGCCCGATTCCGAGGTCCCCTAACGGGAACTGCAAGGGACGTGTGGTGGGACCACACGTCCCTTAAGGGTCCCGCTAAGGGACCAGGGCGCAAATAACAGGCTTGCCATTCGCGAGCCCGTTATTTGCACCCTTCCCATTCCCACTGGGCCCTACGGGGGCTCAAATGGGGAATGGTTTGTGCAATGGGGACTTACCGGTCCCGCCAGGGTCGGACTAGACCGGTAAATCCCCATTGCACAACACCGGACACGGTCAAGATATGGGAGGCAGCCATGGAGCTAATTGCTCCATGGCTACCACCATATTCGTAATGACCCCCTATGTATTTGAATCACTTCAAAAAATGTTGTTTGCTTGCCCAGCCTACTCTAAGATCCACCAGTCAAACCTGAAGCAATGCATTAGAAACCATGCAATCAGGCAGCTGGACGATACTGTTTTACCATGCACCTTATATGAGGATGTGATATTCACCACATCCAATTATGGAGCCAGGGCCTGGAGAAGACGGTCTGCCAGATTGTGTGGACTTTCTTGACGGCACAAGGGTATTTTTTTTATTGAACTATAATCCCTTCGAATGCACAACAGTTTTTATATGTTGTATGATGAAATCATGTACTGTACACCAAATCTGTATGTACTGATTTGTATTATTTTAATGTTGCTTTCATTGCCCATGTGCATAAATGAAGCATTGTTTGATGATGAGGAAAACACACAGAAACCAGAATTGCCCAAGCGTGGTAAAGCGTTCATGTGCCCTATCTTCAGAAAATTCACTGCTGGTATTCAGTTGCATGCATGCACGTACTATTGGCATGCTGCACTGGTCAAAAACATGAATTCATAGTACAGAGTTTTTTTTTTTTTTAAATGGAAGATGCTATAAATGTACGAATGATTGCAGCACCTAACTGAGTCAGTACTGCAGTATTAGATATACATATAGGGAACCAGCCTGTTTCGCTAGCAGAAAGTGTGCCTGCATATAGGCAGGGTACGGATGCAGAGCTATTGCTTTTGAGAGGTTTACAATTCAGGATATTGTATTTTGATATTCTATGGTATTATGCGGGTAATAATGTCTTAAAGGTCAATGAGACTGAATGGTGTATTTAAGGTACAGCATGTACGCATTCATTGGCAAATGAAAGACAACATTAATTGCTTGTGATTTGAAACATGTATACTATATATTTTTTATATGTGTGTATACTCTCTGTCTGTATTATGTTTTTTTAATTTTTGTATTATTGAATGCACATATGTAATTGTATGGTTTTTAAATCCAATATACTTCAATACAGGGAATATTTAAATATGATTGAATACATGTCTGCATATTCATCACTAGTCTCGGAAAAACTCGCCACAACACGTCTTAATACTGTAAATAAATTTAGATTTTAGAACCCTTCAGCCTATGCCGCAATAGTCTTACATTCATGACAATTCAGAATGATTCAATTTGTCTTAAAGAAAACCAATTAGAGGACAATCATACACAACTATCAGGACAGTGCCATTTACTTGCCTCTATCATCATGAATATTTTACACATAACTACTTGGTTCTGAGAGCTATTATACCCCTGTAAATTCTCATAGTTCTCATTAGACAATCTGCCAGCTAATAGAACCATTATGTTGCATGGCACATTCAAGAGGTTCCACCATTGGTCCATCTGCAGACTGTAGGAGATCTTGTATAGTGCACAGAATGACATATGTGGGAGTGTTGTGTCACTCGCTTCTGCTGCCGGCAGATCTCTCAGCTCGGCGCATGGTGTCATTGCGGGAGTGCAGCTGCAAGTCCTTTCCCCGACACCACACCCCTCTTCATCCAGGCCGCTCCTGACATACACAGCGCAGAACATTAATCATCCCACTCTCCCCCATTGTCGTTCCTTATACGGAACCCGAGTCACTCCTGGTAGGCGTAACCCAGGGCTTTAACTCCAACCCCACCACTAGCCCGATTTTTTGCAGAACCCATTTGTCAGACATAGTCCCGCATGGTAATTTTAGACCAGCTTTTTCCTCGCCATATGCTCATCTTGCTATCTGCTCTGCTTCCCAGCCATTTCCCTGCAACAAACCCAGTAATATTCCTAATCCCCAGGCCTGTGTCCCCCCTCCCGCCCTTACTTTCTTAACCCTAAAACCTAACAGAAAAGCTTTGTGGATCCCTGATCATGCTGTACAAGGAGTTATGGTCTACAAACCTCGTTAAACCACCTCACTACGCTTGGGCCTGAAACTCAGTCTTGAAGGCTGATAACTCCCAGTACCACTCTCGTGTGGGTTCCGTTTTTGCTACCTCCATGTTCATTAAATTCAATGTAATATGATGGTTTAGAGAGATTGGAATCATACATTCTCACTGGAACTGCCACTTAATGTACTTCTTCAAAGTGCAAACTTTTAGTTTCCTAAAAGGATGCACTGTAACACAGTAAGGGAGTAATAGGAAACCTGAGGCTCGGAATAGGGCCAAACAATATAGCGTTATTCTTACAAGCACTTAACGGGTCGTAGAATGGATAAATGGGCATGGATAAATCTCATAACACTGATGGTAGTAAATTAGGGCAGTGCAGTGAGTGCCCCCCCATGTTCAAGGCCAATCTTTTCGCATTCACAGATTTTAATCCATAGGAAGGCCCAGAATTTACCCAGTTAAGAAATCCCTCAACTCCTGCCTCCTTTCCAGCAGTCAGAGGGGGCAGTGGCCAATGGATTTTCTTCAGACCTGGGCAGGTCCTGCTTCAAACATGGGTTGGTGAGGGTTCCTGGGTCTCTCCTCTTCCCCTGCACTGATCTGTCTCAATCCTTCTGCTGTTGCCCCATGGTTCTCCTGCGGTCGATCTGGGGTTGGTGGGGTGTGTGTTGGGTGTCTCTTTCATCTTTCGAAGGGTAAACCAAAATCCATTCCCATTTTATGCATCAACTCCATTCCAATTGCTCCCGGAGTGATTTTTTCATTTGGGCCACAGTGCATTGTATTAGCTGTTTATCGCATTTTATTCACTTGGCATTGTGGTTCTTACCAGGATTGTGAGAGGTTGGGTGTTTGCTGTACTTCGTGTTCTCTCAAAAAACAGAAAAAGAGACCTGGCTAGGACAGTTATTTGGTCAGCAAGAAAGGCTACAATTGGCATACACATTTCCTGGCACAACAGGGAACTTGGGACCGGGGTCCTCCTCAACCAGGGAGCTGGGGACCGAGGTCCACCTAAACTAGGGAACTGGGGCCCGGGGTTCCTAGCTCCCATGAGCCTGTCACACTAATAAGGGATCAATAACCTTTAATATGTTTTAGCCAATGCGTCGATTTATTCAGAAAAGGTTTTCTTTCTCAATCACTCCTTTGGCCTGTCAAATAAATGTTTTGTCTGTTCTTCAGACTCTCTCCACGTCACCTTATTAGAGAAATATCTTTGTCACATATATATTTTTTTAAGGCAATTTTCTATACCATAAATGTTCCCTTTGTATGGGACTGTGACAACAACCGAACTTCAAAACAGTATTAAAACCATAAAACATCCATACACCCAAGGAGCCATCAATGCAATCTGGTGGGATGAAATGGGATATTGCCTTTTATTAAAACAGCAGATGATTCAGTTTTACCTCTAAAACTGCCCTGCATTTTCCTTGCAGCAGCCGCCACTTAAAGGTGGATAAGGCTGACCTGATGCCTTCTGATTTGTAATATAAACAAAAAAGGTGATCAAGGCCTTCATGTCACACAATCTCCACCCAATTTTACCTAATCACTCCGCTTTTTACCAAACAATTTACAATTTCAACAGACAATACATGGACAATTGGACAATTGGATGTATTGCATAGGTAAACATCAACTCAATTCAACAGACACACAAACCCTCAACAAAATGGATCAAACATATATGTGTAAAGTGCAAAGAAACCCCTGGCACATCAGCGGTCACCTACGTTCTTGCTAGTCCTTTTTTCTCATCCTGCCCCTTATTTGCAGTGTCTTGATTGCCTCTTAAAAGTCGACGCAGTGTGTTTCGGCCGTCTAAAGGGCATCAGGTTGAACTCCTGCCAATTACGGCCTTCATCAGAACATAACGAGTTTTTTCAACAACCAAATGTGTTACTTTGTCTACAATTCAAACATATGTGCATACAATTTGTTAGGGTGGGGTGGAAGTGTGACATGTCATTTCAATAGAACGTATGATTGCATCATAGGCGGTTCATTTTGTCATTTAATGTAATGCTTAACTATATACCTTTTGTATAGGCAACTAGTGGGCTCTAGTGTGGACCGCTTTTCTTTAGGAATTTTCCAACATTCACCTACTCCTGTAAACCAATATAATATATAGATATCAACCAAAGGGGAACAGTTATCTTCCCTTGTACCCAATATCACATGGACTGCTATCTACAATAAAAGCTTACCTGCAATGTGCAAGAAGCTGTCTCCAAATCAACAGGTTTAACAGTAAATCCAAGAGGCCTGCATGAAAATAAACAACAACAGCCCTAAGAACGATCACATCTAGAGACAAAAGTGAAAGAAATATTCAATTGCAGGCAGGGGTCTCACCAACTGTAACTCAACTAGCCTCCCAAAGTCATCCCGGGGTGGTGGAAAAATCCTCAAAACTGCTTTAATCCTGTGATGTTAAAATGGCCATTTGATGATGTGTCCAAGAAGGCATTCTCTTTTGAACTGATATAAATAGCATGTCTGATGTTATACTACCAATGATGTAGGGTTATATATACTATGGCGTCCCAACACTTGGAGGTGCTAAAATGTACTGGGGTAGGCGATGGAAAAATCATCAGAGCCGCTTTAATCCTAAAATATAGAAGTGGCATTTAATGATGTGCCCAGGGAGGCATACTCTTGTGTACTTATAGCATGCCAGCCGAAATATTAGCATTGAAGAAGGTTTATATGCACTGGATTCCCAGCAGTGGGAGCCGCTGAAGTGTTCAATCATACGTCTGACAGCACCACATATTATTAAAATGGTGTTCCAGTGATTTGTGACAGTATAAACCAACTAATTCAAGACTTATTTGCGATAGTACTCAGTCCGGGATAACAGTCTTAAAAAGACCAATGTAATGCAAACAGTTGGGTTCCTCAACATAAAAAGATGGAGTGTTGTCAAGGCAACATGACAAGGTTCAGTGAGTGATACCGTGTACCTGTCACATTGATACTAACAAGTTTACTGCTATTTCCCACATGTATAGTGTATTTGAGGCACTGCATCTATACATTTGTGAAACAGACTCACCGTAGTCAAGCCGAATTGAAACATCTGGGAGCCGCCAGCACTGTGATCTGACTGCATGCAGCAGGCTCAGGGAAAGCAAACGGTTGCTATTAATAACCTACGTGGAACCGGAGCAGTGGAAATGGATGAAGGACTACCTCCATATGTAAGCCCACATCACACAAGTGGCGGCCATAACAGCATGGATCTAGTTTAGTTATCTGACGGCTACTGGGACCTATTTAAGGGTCAATAAATACCCACGGTGTGGGATAAAAACATCTGAGTTGGCCACATTTATTTCGATTTTAGTATACTCCTATTATTGTAATATAAATAAATTTAGAACCAACTGGATTCTAATGACACATTTTGAGCCTGGTGCAAGTAGAACAAAAGGGTGCCAGCTCAGGCACTCAGATTAAAACCATCTCTATATTCCAATGTCAGATATGGAGCCACTGTAGGGGAGACCCTCACTTAATGCGGCAAACTTCCACGATCTGCATTATTTCATTTTATTATGTATGCAAAGGAGCTTGGCTCGGGATGGAGTGCAGGTGAATAGGACCAAGGATAAGTGATCACCTACAGCATCCTGCTATGCATGTACATTGTGAATATTGCCAGTGCGTGCTAATAGTCTTCAAATGATATGAACAACACCATGCCTGTGTTAGCTTCATACAAGACATGGTATCATCTGAATATACGCATAAGTGGGCCACCATATAGAGACACAAAGTGGTACTCAATCCCCAAAGAATCTGCCACTCATGTTGGACAGCTATAATCAGTTAAACAAACATGGTTTGTTCATCACAACTTTTCCTGTATACAGTTACATATGGTTAGTTCTGTGCATTTACAGTGATGTTTGAAGCATCATGTAATTCTGTTATTTAAACATGGACTGAACCTGTCAATAATCCCAATACATTTAGTCAAACATATACATAGGGCCTCATTCATTGATTTACCAGTGCCTGACTTCTCAGTGCCACCGAGGGATTATAACCCTGGTGGCCTGGAAAGTAAGGCGCCAGTAAAATGTTGTTCCCCATTCCTAAAGGGTCCTACAGGACTCTATGGGAGTGGGGACCACGAAAGCACCAGCACCGTTGCTAACGGTGCCAGTGCTTCCATGATGGTCTGCCTACTGTGGCTGCGGTGCCCAGCAGGCTGAGACCTGTCTTGCATGGATGCTCTGGCAGGCAGGCATGTAGTATGCCGGTACGGAAACAACAGCGCCGGTGAGCTTACTGGTACCGTTGTTTCTGGACCAGTATACTTGAGGCCCATATTGTTCCCAACAGGCATCTTCTCTTTACAGTCACATATGGTTAGCTCTGTACATTTACAGTGATGTATGCACATATTGCATCTGTGTACTGCATGGTATATCTCTGTGTATCTTTCTATGGACTGGATCTCAGCACAGGGTACCTGGACAGTTGTGTCTTGTCTCAGTAGAACCATTATCAGATCCCAATCATATACCAACAATTAAGTTGTTCCATTCAACAGAGATGTTGAGGCCATGTTTGACCTTGTCCAGTCTGTAGATCCACCGTTCTTCTAGTCTATAGAGTTATGCTCCAAGGTCAGCCCCTCGTGGATGTGGCCTAAGCATCTGTAGTACAAACCAGAATATGTCTTTATCGGTGTGTCCCATATGCTTATGTTGGTCGACCAACGGCTTGTCAGGTACCATATTGCATATGCAGGACCGTGTTCCGAAATACATTGCCTTACTTGCTGAATTGTTTTGCCAACATATATTAACTTGCAGTGGCACTCGATGATGTAGGTCACATAGTTGCTTTTGCAATTGGTGTGTGTCCTCATCTCCCATCAAATCCTGCCATGTTCAAACAGTAGTTTGGTCTTGGTGAAGTTGCAAGCTACACAACCACCACACTTGTGATGACCACCCATAGTGAGAGAACTCCTGGGATTTCTGTGGGTAAGTTTGAAAAAGAATTTGCCTTAAATTGGCGTTTTTCCTAAAGGCAAATAAGGGTTTCTTATTTAATGTTCCCGGTTGTTTTCACCAAATGCCATTTTCTTTGGTCAAGTGGCGCAGTGGCACAGTGGTCAAGTGTCACAGCGAGTAGAGCGCTCACTATGGCATAAGTGCAGAGCGTGCTAACGCAGGTTCGAATCCCGGCAGGGCCAAACTCAGCCTTTCATCCTTCTGAGGTCGATAAATGAGCACCACACACCGTGGGTAATAATAAGCAGAGCTCAGATACCTGAGGGTTTGTAGCGCTATATAAATGCCCAATTATTATTATTGTATGATTCTTTTTATGTGATGCTGACTGCACTACATGTGGTGGCACACACCAATATTTCTTGGGGCTCTCTGGTTTGTGTGGTGAGCACCATTTCCCTGTTTGGATTCACAGCTCTCTTAAGATTGCTTCTTACTACCTTCCTACGGTGCCCCCTGGCAAGGAATCTCTTTTTGAGGTGTTCTGTGTGTGTCACAAATTGTTTTTTTTACTACAGTTTCTACGAATTCAAAGAAACTGGCTGTAGGGCAAGTTCATTTTGATACCTGCCGGATCAAAATTTGCAAAGTGCAACAGTCCATTCTGATCCAATGGTTTCCTGTATAGGGTGATGGCAAGACTGTTGGTGTTTTTATAGATTTTGAAGTCGAGAAAGCTAACTTGATGTTGGTTAGCTTCTATCATAAAATGTAGGTTTACATCACATGAATTGGGCCAATTGAAACATCTTCTATAGACAGTTTCCAAGTGGCTATATAGCTAATGTAAGGGTTAGAACTGGCGAAGATGAACAAGGGCTCAAAAGGTGACAATATAGCCCCCATGCTGACCCTTTTTTTCTGCTTGTACAGTTGTTTTTTGTATAAGAAGACATTTACAGTCATGGCTAGTTTTGCACATTCAATGATGAATGAGCTAGGTGAAATGAGACAACAACTACTTCTGTCAAGAAAGATTTCCAAGATCTCTAGACATTTGATTTGTGGGATGGAGGTGTACAGGGCCTCTATGTCCATGTTAACTAGGATATCACTGAGACCACTGGGGACCATCTTCAGGATGTTAATCAAAATAGTGGAGTCTTTAACGTAGGGGAGCATTTCCCCACAAATGGTTTCAGGAGAAATTCAGTATACATTGACAGTGGCTCAAGAATGGAGTCAATAGCAGCGACAATTGTGTCAAGTTTTTATGTATTTTAGGGAGAGTGAAGAAGGCTGCTATTTTAGGATGATCATTTTTGAGGAACTGCCTTTCTTCATCACAGATCCAACCTAGCCTTGCCGCATGTGTGGTAAGCCTGGCTATTTTGTCCTGTAGATGCATAGTGGGGTCGATAGGTAGTTTAACATAAGATGTCATGTGAGAGAGAAGGCGTTCACATTCAGCTTCAAATTATTTAATTTCAAGTAGCACAATACCACCACCCTTATCTGCGAGTTTGATAGTGATGTTACTGTCATTACATAACGACTTCAAGCTCGCACGTTCCTCTTTGCTGAGATTATCAGCTGGTGGTTCTGTTTAGTTATACTATCCATAGAATTGTCTGATAACTATATTTTCAAAAGCCATTATCTCAGCCGGACAGCTATGGTTTGGCAGAATAAACTTAGATCTGGCCTTTAGCCCAGTGGTTTTGTCGTGGTCAGTCAATGGAGGTACTTTGCTTGTTGTTGTTGCGGGATATAAATCTCAAAGAAATGTTTAAGTCTAATATTTCAGAAGAAGTTACAGAGTTCTGTCTCACAGTGGAACGGGTCTGCCTTTGTAACAAGTACAAAGAACAGGCCTTTGAGTAGGAGATCCATTTCAGCCTTAGAAAGTATATGGCTAGACAGGCTTATGATGGAAAGACTGTCATCTACTGATTCTGGTACCATTGGCATGTCCGCATTTGCTGGCCAAATTGTACCAGCCTCTCTGTCCCCTCGGAAAAAACCTGTTGTCCCGTACAGTGGCCATTCCTCCAGTACCTCACCAGGGCACCGGAATGTCTTGTTCATTATCACTTGATGAGGCAGACGTGTTAGAAAAAGTCACATATCTATTTTTTCTTCTATATACGTTGTTCTGATTTTGTGCATTATAGAAACCATCTCTCAGGTAAGATTATGTGCTTTCTTCTTTGTAGTTTTCTATATCTTTATTCAATTTATAGATTTTTCTATCTAAACTTATTTGTTTGAATTGATTGATTTCTTCATCCAGATTAAGGCCTACCAGGCATCCTAAGTGTAGAGATTCTGATTTTTAATGCCATAATATGCAGTGAATGCAGAACATTTCTTTCAACGGCACAATGTACAACAGATGATTGGCTATCTAGAGCAAGCCCTTAATAAGCCTGCAGTATGATGCTCATTGCACATTTTAAGGCTGAGCCTTTTTTTGAGCACCACATGCAACAATACATTCAGTTGCCATAAGGCCTACTACAGTTGACAGGAATAGCCTTCTTCTTTTAGCCTTCATATCTTCTTCTTTCAGCCTTCTTTTAGCCTTTTAGCCTTCAATATCCTTCACCTTTTTATGGGTGCTGCTTGCCAGATGATTTAAAAAATATATATTTTACATCCTTCTAGCTGCTGAAAATGTTAACACTTTAAACTTTCCATATTTCCAACATTGGGTCAAAGTACAATTAAGGAATATCCTCAGGGGCACAGGGAGATGACATTTTGAAGCTGGGATATTTGATCTGCGAACTGATTGGCTACAGGATTGACAGAAGCTCAGTGCTCTCCAAGCAGTCAATAGTGCTTAGTTTGCAGTGCTATTGTAGACGGGACAGCAAGCGGGGGCTAAAGGCTAATAAATGCAGTCTGTAGCGTGATTCTCTTGGGTTTCATTCTTCGTTCCTTACAGATGCTAATCCTACAAGAACCATTTCAACTCCACAGGCTTCAGAAGGTACTGTATTAGCTTTTGTTTAGCAGTGGTTTCTGCCCGCGAGAAGCCTGATAGAAAACACTTTCTTTGTTCACTATTGTCATTATATTTTCAGGGTGAGAAACAGAGACACAATCACTTGATATCATTGAAACTCTATGGGTATAGTCGTTGTTGACAGCAAGCAAAGGTAAATGTGGCACTGTTGCTAGGAAACGCTCATTTCTTGTTGCTGCCTGCAGAACATTTTAGCACATCATTTTAGAGATTAAAATAGGTATTAACGGCCAAAAAGGAGTTTGGCTGCTATGAAAACAGACACTTATAGAAATGTTGTTACATCTACAACTGAGAAAATGCTACACTGCACATTATTTTTAAAGCCATTACGTATACAGAAAAATAATTATGAAGCAACAACATTTGAGTAAAATAAGTACAGGCTGACCTTAATGGGTCATAGTTCCAAATTTCAGCACCCACTGTGATATTCTGCGTTAGTTAATAGGATCAGGCTGTAACGGTTTTTCACACCCTTAACATTTTCTACCACCAATCAGGACATGAGGAATGCAGTCATTATGTGCCAGGACAAGACTGCGTTTGGTGCTTTGGATCAATGCTGAGCTCTGGCCCCCATATGCCCTTCTCACTGCCTCTTCCTCGTTTGCAACATTTCCCTCTGTTCTGTCTGCTTTGCTACCCATTCTGGCTCCGGTTTTATGTGTCATCTGTTCAATCCTCCGGCGTCCTTGCCCAGCTTCCAAAATCCCTCGACTCCATGTCTCTGCATCCATGCTGGAAATGGAAAACATTCATTGGGGGAACTGTCACTTCTTGGAGGGGTGGGGCTTTGGGATGGAGTGGTGGGGCCAAGGGGCATGGCCCCGGCCAGGTTGCAACACAGTGGGCCTCATTAGGGGTCCAGTGGTAACCCTGCCGGTCATACCCGCGGGTTGCCCCCAGACCCATAAATAATTACTGGCGTACGACTTCCCGCTGCCACCAGCCTATTCCAAGTCCAGCGGATGGGAAGTCAGGTGCAGGCAATTTGTTAGTTCCCATGGGAATGGGGACACAGGAGCACTGGCACCATTAACACTGGTGCCCCCCTGAGAACTTTGCAAACGGGTGCCACCCCGCCGGCACGTCTGGACCTTGCGGGTGGGACGGCACCTGCCCGTAGACTTGTAGTGTGCCGGTCCGGAAACAACAGTGCCTGTAGGCTTACCGGCACCGTTGTTTCCAGACCGGCACACTTGTAATGAGGCCCAGTATCTCTGTATAAAACCCAATCCTGGCGATTTGCATAAAGGCAAAAAGCATTATGGGAACAACATAATGGACACAATTTTATATTTTAAACATGTCTTATAGTGATTCATTAAGAAAACATTTTAAGCAAACAAAGAACTCTTCTGTTTGATTGGTCACAATACTCACCTTAATAAAGAGATGTCTGTAAAATGAAGGACATATATAACAGTTTGAACAGCTGTAAATCTACATGTGAGGCTTTGGCAGTTTCTGTAGGCAGATCCCAGTACCCAGCGTTTTGAACAAATGGGTTGTGCAATGGGCTGTGCTTCAATGAGCAAGCTGCTTTCAGAAGTCTCGGCACTGAGTCTTCTGAAATGTATCAGGTGATATTATCACCACATATATGGTCGCTGGGAACAGCCAGAGGCAATATTATTAGTGGGGATCATTTTGGGGGGAAATGGGGGTTGTGTCACCTGTGCCCTTTAAAATAATATGGGGTTGCGAGGGTGTCCCCTGCAGGCTTAATGGGTTAATAGCACCACAAAAATATGACGCCATTCTTGTGCGGGGATATTAACACATTGAACACTTCTGAAAGTGGTCTGTTTGTCTGGGACACCCTCCTGGAGGACGGAGTGGGGCCCTGGCAAGACATTTTCTGCCAGAGCGCTGCTCCGTCTTGTTCTTGTTCAGGCACATTTCCTGCCCTGTGCATACTTCCACCATGCCTGCTCCTCTCCCATTCAGCCTCTTATTCAGTGTAGGCGTGTTCCTCATGCTGTTACTCACCTTCGCCCATCCCTCCCTTCATTATTTTCTCTCTGTTCTCGTCTCGCCCATAGTATTTTTGCCTGCACCGAACAGATGCAAATGATGATAATGGTTTTGGGTGTGGTCTGCAAAATCTTTGTAATAGTCCGTTGGCCGGTGTATTGTCCCCGCCTATTTCAGGCCACTGCCTCAGGAAGGTGGCTTTAACCAGATGGTAAAGGCAACACCTGACTGTCAATGTGCAGTTGGAAGCTGGAAAACTCAGGTGGATTTTAAATCACCCTGTGCTTGGGGGTCGCGAAGAGAATCAAAGGATCATGTGAAGGATACTGCTGTGGAGTTAGTGAAATAATTCCAAGAGGTCTTTAAGAACTTCAAAGACAAAATATTACTGAAGACAATGGCCAGACAGTATGTGACACCGGGGTACCAGTTAAGCGAAGCATACATTGTTAAGTCTACTGGATGACATGGTTCAGGATTACATTATTTATTGAAAGGGGTGTGCACAGAATATTATCAGATTTTGGGCCTGATTCATGGAACATTTAGCACTGTGACTTTGCACTGCCAATAAACACCCTGGTTCACAGAGCGGTGCAAAGTGTATGTTGTCACGCAAAGTCACTTTGCACTGCAAAAGTACCGTGAATTAGTCCCAATGAGCACGGTGAAAAGAGTCATTTTGCAGTACAAAGGGACTTGAACCGCTGTGTAAATCAGGGTGTTTGTTGGCAGTGCAAAGTCACTGTGCACCTGTGCAAAGCCACTTTGCACTGTGCTAAACATTCCATGAATCATGCCCTATGTGCCAATTTATGAAGCTTGAATGATAACATTGTCTGTGTTATGACATCCACTGCTGAACATTAGTAAACCTGATCTTTCCCACACTGTAGACTTAAGATCTGCAGAATGGCAGATCGAGCAGACAATGGGATCAAATAATTTGACAGTATTTTTCATTCCATTTAGAGCTTTTCAAGTTCTGAGAATGCATTTGCACTTGATTGATTGGTTATTTACACTAGTCAAGGAATTTAGGTCTTTCCAAGATAATATACTTGCATATCTACATTGATACCAAGCCGACAGAGGGATACTTGTTAAGGGAGATTATGTCCATTCTGCAAAGGCATTAATGAACTCTGAAGCCAAGCAAGATCAGATTGATCCTGTAGAAGCTTGGCTATGCCACACCTTGAAAGGCAGAAGGGAAGAAACCACATTTAAACCTTATTGAAACCGTATAGTGTTCCCCAAACCTAAGTATGAATGAACAACTCATTACCTTTTCATGTCTTTGCAAACTCTATTGTAAGTTTGTGTGTAACTTTGCCACTATTGTAGAACCCTTTAGGAGGCTGACCACGAAGAGTACTTGATTTAAGTGGTATGGAGAGCAAAACTAAGGCTTTGAAATAGTAAAATACATGATAGGGAAGACTCTAATTTTGTGCTCTATTCCCATAAGCAAAAATAAGATGTAAGTCATGCCTGTATCACGTGTCTAGGGGAAGTGCTGTTTCAAGGAAACATACACATGCCAGTGGGATATTCCTCATGCTCCTTGAGACACCCTAAGGTTGAATAAATGGCTGTAGAGTGGGAAGCTTCAGCCTGTGTGTGGTGAAAAGACTATTGCAAGAAATATGTGTGCACCACCCAATTTACATTATGCCACAATTGTGTATAGCTACATAGAGCAACAGAGTTCACCCTGCTTATCCAGGTTCTCGGCTAGGTTGAAAAACGATGTTTACAAACATGAACATAAACCTGACATATGAAATAACCAGGTGGTTTCCTGGTGTTCTGCAGGGGTCCATTTAATGAAGACAAAATAATATTTAATAAACTAAACATGATGCGCAGGAGTGGACATTTATTGGGAAAATGGATGGAGACAACTTCAAAAGCACAGCTCTGCACAAGCCAATTAACGTAACACAACATAACATAACACAGAAGAAAATCAGCTACCACCACACATTTTATCTTGCTCTTAGCAGTTTAAATACATTGTATATTTACAATGTTTTCACTTCTGTAATGTGCACCTCATTCAAAAATGTGGAAATAAGTAGTCAACTTTGAATTATGTTTCCTTTCATAAAAGTAGTACATTTACCAAATGCACTGCCACTTCATGAGCTAAATATGCCCTCACATACACATTATTTATAAACAAGGATAAAGTTAAACTATACACACTTTTGAAATTGTGCACAGGAACCAAACTGTGCTGTGAGGCAACCAAATAATCTTGTGTTACATAGACTTAAATTACAGTTGGTAGTGGGAGAAAAGCATTACCGTTTGCAACTGAATCCCAAATACATGGGGCCTCATTACACGGAAGGCGGTAAACCATGGTGCTATATGCACCATGGTTACCGCCAGTACCATACCGGTACCACCATGGAGAAAAGGGGAATTACCACCCCATTCCAAGGTTGGCGGGGCAGTAATACCCCTTTCTCCATGGCCCTTCCCGATTCCCATTTTTGCCCCATAGGGCATAATGGGAATGGGGAAGGTGGTAATTACGGTACCGCAAATTGCGGTACCGTAATTAGCACCAAGGTCCCTTTGCGGGTCCCAACTTTAATGGCTGGCCTACACCAGGCGTTAAGGTCGGGTCCCGCAAAGGGACCTCATAGTAAGGCGGTAAGAGTTAACGGTCACCGGTACCCTTACCGCTGACCGTTAACCCTTACCGCCTTCCGTATAATGAGGCCCATGGTTTCTTTAAGAATCAAAGGAATGCAGATCTATCCTCTGAGTATAAGTTTCCAAAGCTTGAGAGGCCACCGACTTTCAGAGTCATGAGTCAGTCATCCGGCAGACCATTGCCTGTAATACCTGGCTTGTACCCACACCAGATGTGCTTAGCTCGCACATGTAATACATTCAGAGACAATTCAGTTCATGGTCCCCTTTTCTAGTTTGTGGCTGGGAGTTGGTCACATGTTGGGAAGGTCTGTTTTCAGAAACTTTGGTTCAAAGAACTTGGTTCCACCTACACATTGACCTTTGACTTCTAGTGTGGCCATAACACCACCATTTGTTCAGACTAATGGACGAATTCAACTTCAAGGACCCAATCAGCTTTTCAAGTGAATAATTAATCTGAAACAAAACCTCCATGCAAGATCAATATGAAATGACACTGTGTCACAGTATCTTTACGCATAATGTCAATATTCATTTCTCTCTGTAACTTTGCTACAATTTAATCCAAAGCAAATGTGATGGCATTCTAGTTTCAATATGAGACCAAACATGATATATATTTATCAATAATTAATAAATACATATCATTTTAATAACTTTGATTTTTTTTAATTCCACAAACACATGTTACATATGCCTGAATTAATTTAGATTGTGTGATTCTGAAAATCCATATGTCAATAAAGGGTAATACATCCTATCAAGTGGTATAGGAGAAAACTGAATTTGAGTACACGATTGGACAGAATTAAAAATTATGAAACCTGTCAAATTAGTAGGTATCTTCTCTAAGAGTGTCACTTCTTAAAAGAACCAATGGAAAACTCAAATAATAGAACATAATGATGCCAAATGACACAGTGTCTGAACTTTTAATAAGCTCAAACCCATGGAAAATAGAGAGAGATCTTGGATTCTGGAAGTCTGCAGACAGGAAAACCTGTCAAATGGATGAGTGTTGAAGTGGGATAATATCTTGAGCTGATGGGAGAACTCCCTTGCATGACCATATGAGATTTTGCCTTAATAGAACCTGATACCCTGAGAGGAATTCCTAAGCAGATACTGATGGGCTTAGCTGACTGAATTTGGCTGCCTTGAGCTGTGAGATGCCATGCCAGTACTGCGTCCCATAAAACCCCCTCAGAAGTGAGTAGAAAAGCCCCAATGAAATTAGATATATGTATTCAATGGTCATTTATCAGTAGTCTCACTGAAGGCGATGATACTACATGGGAAGTCACAGGGGGACTGATGCAAAATAAAATGCTGTTACATTTTCTGCATGAAATGCACCTTGTTTTCTGATCGTATTCCAGACTAATGAGGAAATGATTTCAAATATAATCTGGAAAGCATTTTCTGCACACAGGGCACAATGTTTTGGTCAACAGCTAAGTTAAATAAACCTTTATTTTCAGAGGTGTCATCAAAGACCGAAGCTGTGTACTGGTACAAAACTCTTCACAGCTTTACAGAGTATTAATACATCATGACATGTCGAGGCCATAGTGATTTAAGGGAGCTTGGTTGGG
Source organism: Ambystoma mexicanum (assembly GCF_040938575.1). Lineage (NCBI taxonomy): Eukaryota > Metazoa > Chordata > Amphibia > Caudata > Ambystomatidae > Ambystoma > Ambystoma mexicanum. Next base: position 925,278,385 of record NC_090937.1, on the reverse strand, counting down.
TTACTTCCATTCTTTAAAAAATGATGAAGTTAAAATGAGCATTCAAATCACTCTTATGACATTGCACAGAAGAGGCAAATTATAAATGAACCAATATTCTGAGCACTCTAAATTGAATGCAGAGATTCCCTAAAATCAAGCATATAGATTCATAATGCAACCCACCATGGATTGTTTCAAGTTGCAAGCTATCAGCCAAGCATAAAAGTCACATGCCATCGCAAATATGTACCATTTCTTACTCGCCAGCCTGCACTGCACGGTTAAGCCTGCTGCTTGCAGCTGTCAGTATATCAGTTTAGAAAAAACTGTACCTGTACTTCGGTTTAGGCCACTGTAGCATAATTGTTAACACAATAGCAATAAAAGGTTCCTATTGGGTTTTCTTGTAATAGGATATGTTCATCGAAATGGCTATGAAAGTGTGTTTTGACAATGAAAATAAATCTTGTGCCATTATGTAGTACATTTGTTTATGCAAGGATGTTATCATATGGTATATGAACTCTGAATTGACAGAAGAAACATTCAACACCAATGCATAGTGGAATCAATAAAAAACAATAATACATGTTTCTTTCATCAACTCAAAACAATGGACTATTCTAATTAAAGACCAAGGGGCCAATTAAAAGCAAAGCAGGGACAGCCAAGAGATATACTACCTCCTACATATTTTGTGGAGAAGTGGGCAGAGGGAAGGCTATATTCTCAACAGGGATGTGGAAGTGATCCAGTATCGCGCCTTGAAACACTTGTGTATAGGCGCGTTATAAATGCCATATCATTTCATATCATATCATATCATCATATCATATCAGTAGTGACCCAAACAGCCAAGTATAACAGTCCAAAATAGAGCAATGTTCATTCAAGTTTCCAACAAAATATATATATACAATAATCATACATGACAATGTATAAATAACTATTAGAAACACCTGTATGAGAGAACACAGAATTTGCAAAGATAGATAATGGAGCACTCTTGGTAATGCAAACAGGGGTGAACACGCAATAAGCAACCACCTTATATTAAATAAGGATATGTCGATCAATGAATGGTGCAAAAGTGTACAAACCATTCTCTAGCGCCCAAAGATTGACCATGGGGGCAGTTATGGGTTAATCCTACTTTTTTGCTGTTCCTAGGTGATCCTACACTGTTTAGCTAGTTTCAAGCTGTGCTGTGGGTAGGGTCGAATGAGGTTCAGCTGCAGTGAGTCATGGTGGGTCAAGCAGTGAGTTGGCGTCTTGTTGGTTCGAAATAGGTTCTCGATGTGGTGCAAATGTAGTGTTCGAGTTGGGCAGTTTAGATTGCTCATCAGGGTCAGATTGGGAGTTGAGGCAGTTCTAGATGTTGGTAAATGCTGGTTCGGGTTGGTGAGTGATGCGATGCTCCAGCGGTTCGAGCTGAGGCCCTTTGGTACAATGGACTGACCTTGGTGCTCCAATGCAGGGTTTCAAATGGTGGTAGCCTGAGTTTGGTCCGAAATAGTTAACCGCCTCTGCTTGGCACAATGCACCAGTGTGTCTGTTCAACAGGTGTAATTCAGTGATAGTTTCAGTGCAGTGAATGCGGTTTGAATGAGATTTGACTGGTTTAATGCAGCAAAACAGTAAGCCTTGGCTGTTTTGGTCCTTCTGATGCCCTGAGACCCACTCCAGGAGCTCTAGAACAGGATATCTGTTCAGAGTTTGCACCCACAGTTTAGGAAGGATTGGTAAAGAGTGGCAGGTCCTGGTCCTCAATAAGATGTACCCCCAGTGTGTCTTGGGAGTCAGTTGGGAGCAGAACTTACCTCTGGCTTGGACTGCTCCTTCTTCACCTTAGTGGTTGAGGGCTTCGGAAAGATCAACTCTCCCAGAAGAGGTCCAAATTAATTCTTCCTCAGGTGTTTGTTCAACAGTGAATCAAAGAATTAGTAAAATGCCTCTTCTTTTAAAGCTAAAAGTCCACAGGTAATTGGACTGCTTTTTGGGGCCCAATCCCTGTTCTTGAGATGATTGGTCTTTACCTTCTGACATCATAGCCAAAATGCTCTGTGTTAAAGGAAGTGGAGGGGGCAGAACGGAAGAGAAAATATAAGGAGAATAAGATGCTGGTATTCTCCTCCAGTCATGCTGAGCTCCATCTGTCTTTACTAACTCAGCCATTTACCCTGTCAATGGCATCAAAGGCCCGTTTGACATACTGCACCCTGGTTTAAGGCTAGTCCTTTTAGGGGGGGATGCTCTTTGATTCCTGTTTCCCAGGACAGCCCCTGCTAGGAGGCTATATTGCTGGAGAGAGGTGTTACCCAACCTCGCAAAGGATACAAGCATAAGCATTGCCATTCAGTCGCCTGCCCTGTCAGTTGCAATGACAAGCTGTCTGACCAGAAAACACATAACCATTCCACAGCTGAGCTTGACTCACAGTGCGGACAAATGTATGATATCCAATTGATGTGGTTGTAATATGTATAAAAAATACTGGCCTCTATAACCTAACCTCATGTATGGCTTATATTTAAAGATTACAACTGTCACCAGGATAGTAACTCTCATAGATATTTAGTTTTGGAACAGAGGTGCATATCCTAAATGCAGCCTCTGTGCTGCAGTGACTTGACTGTCACTGCAGCTGTCAAGAGGGCACCTCTCACCCCTGGATCTGCTCTGTGTCATTGAAGAGCAAACACTGAATATCCAGATCCTGATTCAGAAAGGGAGATCTGATTAGTAGATCACTCTTTCTGAGATGGAATTACCTGCATCATTTTATTCATCAATAAAACTAAAAAAAGCTAGAGCTTCTTTCTACACCCTTTCCAGATGGCAATCCCTCACAGTGGATGGGGCCATTGTTTTAACTGAAAGCCTGGATGTATTCTAAACAAGTCAAGCATTTTTGCTGTTGTTTTAAGAAAATGGGTTTATGTTCAGGGGGAAGCAGACAGAGAGTGGCGATAGTATGAAGGAGTGGTGGATGAATGTATATGAATGTGAGAATACATGAGCGAATGAGAGCAAGTGATGATGTGTACATGAATGATTATGGGGATAGATGTTGGAGGGTTTAATGCAACTTTTTCAAAATAGATGGATGAAGGAAAGTGTGAGGGCATGTAACAGTGAGAGGATGTATTGAATGGTAAATACATAAGTGTAATATGGAGACATGGAATATTTAATAAGCATATAGAAATGGATAGGTAAATCAATGAGATTGTGAGGATGTTTGAATGAGTCAATATTTAGAATAGCATGGCAAAGCCTGTATTATGTGACCCCACTATTTACCATTCAGTCACCAGGACGTTTGTACATGCCAGTACAGTGTGCCACGGCATGCGAGTGACAGTGTATGCACAAACCTAATGAAAGCTCTGAATATGAAAGGATGCATGATAGTCTTTTAGCAAAAGCCCACTGTCTCAGTTCCTACAGTTTGAATTTGTGGGATGAGTGATCTACCTGCAGCTCTGTCTGAGGTTCTACACATTTTAAATGGTAATGTCCTAACCATACTGGAGTGATACTGGACTGATGACAAATTATGGTGCAGGCGATTGTGTGGCTCCCGACCAGGCACCAACATTCTAAATGTTTCAAGGTCAGTGGTGACTGGTGAAGATTTTCAGTAGAAGAGCAAATAAAAATGTTCCACGCCATGTTATTACAGTTGTAAAATCACAAAAGATGCAGGTTTTGATAGCTTTTATTGGAGTAAGTGAAAATAGGAAAGCATTAGCTTTTGAAGACTCACATGGTACAGTGTAAAGTGATTCATAAACAGAAAGCCAAAACATTGCTTGTTCTCAAAATGAAGAAAATATACATTTCAAACTTCATTGGCTGAAGGAACAGTATGTCTGGAATGTGGATTTGGAAACTGCTGTTTTATCTAAAAGACCATAACACGTCTGAAAGCTGGGAACATATATATGGGCCTGATTCACGGAAGTGTTTTATCATGGTGCAATCTCATAAGAAAATGTTCCATGAATCAGACCCAAAATGTGTTGAAACAGTATACATTTTAATATGAAAGTTGCATTTAACAAAAAAAAAGGAAAATCAATCTTTTTAACCTGCAACTGTTACGTTAGGCCCAGACAGTGTTAAAGTGGGCCCCAGTAGTTAAATAAATTCACATATGTTATTTTAAAATGTGTATTGAAATGAGAGATTTAACAAAACATAATTACGAAACAGAGTCAGTATTGCATGTGTTCACTGTCTAAAATTGTGTTAGGTAGCCTCTATGCAGTGTCAGGCCTTTGTAGTGATTTCACTACAGATGCTAAGATTTCCTGGATGGTACACAATGTGATACTACAAAATATGCTCTCAGGTTTTAACTGGTGCAGTTACCAGTGTTATCTCAGTGTGCCTCAAGCTTCACGATGGCTTCCTCACTTGTATACAGTGTGGCAAATGTGAACTATATTACCCATTTTGGAACAGTGCAATGTCTGCTGTTATTTCAGTGTGTCCCATGTTTGGTAATGGGTGCTACCCATTTGAGCTCAGATGCCCAAGATTTATTTCCATTGTCAGTGTCCTGTGCACATCCCCCATTAGGGGTCCTGAGCAGTAGTGTCCCACAACAGATTGTGTTAAGTGACTTTAGTGATGTGATGCCATTGATAGGCCTGGGTTCTAAGTTGGCCATAGTGTGTCATAAAACCTACATCTATGTTAAGATGCCTTTCTTTTAGGTTAAGCAGCTGCTTCTGTGTGTGTTATTTGTGAGGCCACCTATCCGATCCATCACCAATAGATCCTGCAATGAGTACCTATCCTGTGTGACATGTCAACCCACTGGTATTTCTGTTTTGTGCATCAAGATACTGTTTCTGTGTAGGTTCTTTTTTTCTCACACGTCTTTAGAGGTGTCACTCAAATAACTCCCTTGCATACATTTTGTACATTGGATCAGGTACCCAACAATGGCTGATATGCAGTTGTAAGTCCCTTGTATCTGTATTGTTCAATTCTGCAAGGTTGTTAAGGCAGATCTGGTGCAGATGTTTTGGCATGTTTTGCATCTTCTGATTTTGCAGGAGTACGTTCCAGGTCTTCTTCGTTCTAGATCTAGTGGCAATGTACTCTTGGGCAGAGACTATGCTAGGTTTCTCGGTTGTTTGTTTGCAATTAGGGGAACTCTCAGCTCATCATCCGTGCTGAATATTGGTTGTTGGTCCTTAACCATCTATTCAGTCAGTTGTGTTAGTTCTGGACGTTTGGTGACATACAAAGAAATGTGTTCACTGGCTATGCTGTCTCTGGATTGTAGCAGGATGTCTGTCGGTATTTGTATTGCATGGTCGAATCCTCTGTTAATTTGTCTGGCTGGCAAGTTGCTCGTCGCTTGTCTTCCTGTTGGAGCGTATGCATTGGTATGGGATCGACTGACTGTAGATGTCAGACCATTTTGTGTGGCTTGGTATTTGTTTCTGTCGATGGGTTTCTCTTGCATGTGTTGAGCAGTCAGCTTTAAAAACAAACTAAATGCAAACTGAAAAGCCATGTTTATAACACCTGATTGGCCTGCTATATGCATACTAGTAATTAAGAACTGTTGGTTTAGTATTTTGCCTTTCGATGCCCCCATGCTAGTGTATATTCTCACCATCTTAAATGCAAATGTCCACCATTTTGTATGCTACTGTGCCATGCCAGATGACAGAGTGATGTGTAAACGTGCCGTTCCAGGGCATCCTTCTCCATCAGACCTGTGCACCTTCCACATTTCCATTACTTTCTGAATGCTGCTCTCTGACACCTAGAGCGGCCAAGCAAGCCTAATATAAATCTATAAGATACCTTTGAGGAATGTATTTTCGGCACCACATAAAGAGGTCTGAAAACACATTCTGCTGCTGGAGGGAGATAAAAACCATACATCTATGCTTGGGAAGCTATCCGGTAATGGACCATCTTTCTCAAGTGCATGCCTAAATGTACTGCTCATATCAATGTGCGTTTCATGGAATTGCTTTTTAAATTATGTTATATGGCCTAAAAGTTCTCTTTTTGACCCCTTACTACCTTTCGCATTCGTGACTTTTGCTTGCAGAGGGTTGGGTCAGGCATTGCATATACTCTTGTTGGGTTTCTAAGAGAAATTGTTATTTCTTTGCAAGGCAGGAATTAATGACACATTAAATTATCAGTACATTTTAATATCAAATACCGGGCAGCAGAATTAGAGCACATGAGGTTAAATCAGTGAGATAACATCTCTGCGCACACACATGCCTGTATGCACATTTCATCGAGAGGTTAGGATACTGTGTCTGCCAAACAAACACAAGCAAAAACAATTCATTATTTTCAAGAACACCGTAAAAATCAACACAGGATATTGCAGAGAGTATACATTTACTAGAATGACCTCAATGGGTTTGGCTCTTCCTGAGGCATTAATGAGCTTATTCACATAGGCCCTGGGTGCTTGGTAGCTTCAGCAGATGCCTATTGGTTGGGTCTCTGCTGTTGAAAGCCTGTTTTTAATGTGCCGCCCATGTGAAATAGAAATTTCACAATGCCCATCTGCCCAAGCAGCTCCCTCTCTGTGCCATTCGGTAGTTTATGGTCATGCCACATGATGAGAGGAGATTAGAGGAGGCGCTGTGCCCAACAAGCCCCAGCGAAGAGACGCTCGCCTTGGTTTAAGCCCAAACCTTCATTACTTAAATTCAATTTCTGAAATTCTGAAACTCGATGGAGGAAATCTCTTCTTAACAACCATTAATGTACAGCTAATCTCGTTTTTAACACTTTCATGATGGGTACTTTAGAGGCTAAAAACCTTGCAATCACTCAACCCGCCGAGACCTTTATTGCTAAGTGTCCAAAGCGTTCTAGCCCCAATCTGTGCCAGGCGGTTAATTAACCTTTAACCCAGCACATGAGCAGTGTGAAGCATCTCATTCCATTTATTATACAAAGGATTTACGAAATTCAAGCTGACTTGGAATCTGTGCCTCCTACCTGTTTTTCCTAGCTGGTAACCGAACAGGGGTCCCTCAGTTAATCCTGTTTGATAGAGCGACCATTTAAGAGACTAATTTACTCATATAAAATCTCCAAACAATCAAATTGAAGCCCCTCCTTCCAGCGGTGTACTGGGAGCTAAAAGGGGCCCTGGAAATAACTTTCAAAGTGGCCCCATATTGCACATTTTCAGCAAACCCAACACTTTTCCCACTTGAAAATGTGGAAATAAAATAGGATAGCCAGTCCAGGGTCCAAAGCCCTACATGGAAATCACCAGAGTTCCCTATAGGCCAGTCCACCCTGCCTCCTTTGCTTGCTGTTCAAGAACATGCTGAGGCACTTCCACATATTGCAACATTTTATTACTTTTCTTTGTATTCCAAGGCTGTACCTAAACCCCCTTATGGCTGCTGTTCTCACACCACTTTCTAGAAAATAGCTTAATTGGACATGGAAGTCTTCAATAATTTTTGATCTACTGTTAGGCTTCCTTGGCTCTTGAAAACCCTGGGGAAAGTGGTGGTGAATCGGCTACAAACCCACCTTAAATAGTCAAACATCTTGGATCGTTATAGTCTAGGCATTTGTCCCAGCTATTGGATGGAGACAGCTCTCCTGCCTATATAAGACTGGGGCCCTCATTTCAACTTTGCCGCTCCAGAAACAACAGTGCCAGTAAGCATACCGGCACTGTCGTTTCTGGACCAGCAAAGTACAAGTCTGCGGGTGGGTGCTGTTCCGCCTGCCAGGTCTGCCCTGACGGGTGGAACAGCACCCGCCTGCAGACTTTCACGGAAGCACCGGCACTGTTATTAACGGTGCCGGTGCTTCTGTGGTCCCCATTCCCATTTGAGTCCTGTGGGACTCAAATGGGAATGGGGATTAACAATTACTGCCGCCTGACTTACCGGACCGCCGGGGCTGTAATGCCCAGTGTTTCCGGAAAGTCAGGCAGCGGTAAATTATTACAGGTCCGGCGGCTACCTGCCGGTTTTACCGGCACGGTTACAGCTGGACCCGTAATGCAGGCCAGAATCTTCTGAGCTCGTGATGGGAGCTCCCAATCCCTTGTGGATATTTTAGGCTTATTGGCAGCATGCAACACAGTTGACCACGATTTGATGTTAGAATGCCTGAGCTCTGTGAGAGGAATTGGTGGAATCCCCCTGGAGTAGTGTTGCTCTTCCCTCTATAGTGATCAGCAAAAAGCACACATTGATCAATTCCATTCCTCTTCCTTCCAAGTGTGGTGCAGTAACTCTTAAGGGTGCCTGAGTTCACCTCCGATTGCATATATGCAGCCTGTGCTGCACCTGTTATCCTCTTGAAGTTTTTCCTTTCAGGCATATGACAATGACACACAGAATCGTCTGCATGTAAATGGTACCCAAGAGAACTTATCTCTCCTTTTCTACCACCTTGAAATGTTCTGTCTTTGGATTATGCATACAAAACAAAGTGTACATGCTTCCAAGAGTGAGCTGTTATTAAAAAGGCGTAATCAGTTGATTTAATGCCCTCTTAGTCTGCCTGCCCTGTATCGAGTACTTGGGCATGTGCTTCCATATGTGGAGAAAGATCTTCTCTGGGAATCTCATGTGCACTTGACTTCTCAGAATAATGCCATTACGAAGAGCTCATTGGTCAGTTGACATCACCTAGTGGTAGAAAGCCTTACTCTTTCCGAATTGGATTACACCAACACTCTTTTCAAGGGCCCAGCAGCATATCAATTTCCATGCCTTCAAAGCATTCAGATAATTGATTTTTGGGCTGGGGAAAAAGTAGCCCCCAGTTAATGGATACTTTCATATCTAGCCAATTGGAATATAGCATTGTGATTTAGTACCCGGCGGACTTGCGTCCACGGGATCCACTTAACGTGATTGGCTCGTTTCCGAGCCACACCACGGTGTAATCCTGTGGACACACGTACGTGCTTGAATTTGTACCCGGCGAGAGGCGTGGCAGCTCCTTAACCAATGAGGAGGCTCAAAACGGGGCAATCCCACTCTGAGCCTCCCCAAGGCTGGAGGCTGCCTTTGCCCCCCGCCGGGGACTCAGGTATGTTTTTTTTCCTCCACCCTCCATCCCCCCCAAACCCCACTTACCTTCTTTTTTCTTCTTTTTCTCAGGAGCAAACGCGCTGGAAACACTTCTGTTTCCAGCGCTCCGCTCCCGATGGCCACCATGGAAAGGGAAAATGGAATACGTTGTCCCTTTCCCGGTGGCCATTTTATTTGACTTTTTAATTTTATTTCTCTTCCGAAACGCAGCGGCGTTTCAGAACAGAAAAAAATGCAATTAGTACCCTGGTCTAACGGGCTGGGGTACTAATGCTACATTATTTGGGCCTAACTACCGGAACACCACATATTTTTTATGTCAGGATTCCAATGAAGCTCAGCCATCAAGATTATTCATCCCATTTCCTTTGTCTGATCTTTATATCCATTATTTCTTGGCTGTTTTAAATTGCCTGCGTTGTTTTATACATACCCATCTCTTTTTGTAGAGTTGAGCTTCACCATTCAACCGAAAGAAGAGCCACACGTACGTTTGAGACCGTTACAATGTGAATAACTGGATTTAGGCACTTGGCTTTCTTAGGTATAGAATCTAGAAAGTTAAGAGACTAAAAGGCCTTCTTTCTTCCTGTCTTAATCTTCTCAATCAGCGGCATGGAGTATTTCCCGTGTTCTATCGCCCTGCCATTGTTCCGCCATTTTGATTTCTCCTGTTTGATTTTAGTGTGACAGCTGACACTGATTGTTAAAGTTGAATATAATGTCCACTGTTTAAAAAGTGCGAAAACCTGTGTGTAACGTCCTTGAATTTGCTCAGCTTCAGTGATAGCAATTTCTCGCTACTCCTGGCCCATGCTCAAAGTCCACCCCCATGCACGATGTTAGAGGGACTTCTTATTTTAAATGTTTTATATTACCGACGCTAAAATGAATGATATTAACGAAAGGTGTTGTGTGTTTTGAGTATGGCTTTTATTTGTCTCGGTGTGTCTTAAGGAAATGACCATTGTATTTGGTGGGCACCGGCACTAAAATCCATGTGTAATTTGTGAAACATATACAGGCCTTTGGGAGCAGTGCACCATCATGATGACTTGAAATATATATGAACAAAGCACCAGAGGACTACTTTGGATCTCATGCATGATATTCTGATATTATGTAAATAGGTTTTTATTCTTCGCCAAGTAAGCAGACGTGTATTTCCGAATTCTTTTTACCTGTGGGGTGGACCGAAAAACACCTTCAGATGTCAATTACAAAACATTCATAACCACAGGAGTTTATGGTTGCATTTTTTTGAAGGCTCATTTTATATGTTGGAGCTATTTATGGAGCATGAATCTAGCGGCCAGAAGTATTGTTCCACTGTGCAAGGTAAGATATGATAGGTTATTTATAACGCACTTAATACCCAGAGGTCTCTAAGTGCGGACCCGGGGCTCAAACTTGTGCTGCTCTGTGTTGTCTTGCTTCCAAGGCAAGAATGTTGCCAGTGAGCTATCCTCCCGAGCTATCCTCCGGAGAGGTACCTTCCGAGAGGTACCTTATATTATACATGGAGAGGGGCATGGGGTTGGCGGAGGATAGTAGAATTATTGCATGAGCAGCAGGGAGTGAAGGAGACGGCAAGAGAGGTCAGGCCCATAAGAAAAACTACAATTCTGCTGGGGGCCAGGAAAAGCACTGGGACATTGCTACAGGACATAAGGCGGCTCCTTTCAGGCCCCCATGAACATGTACATTTTAGATTAATTTTGGAGGAAAAAAAAGAAAACACGATTGTGTGCCAGCTTCACAACCACTGTTACACTTCCAATGATTGTTTACCTATTGAATCATACCATTTGATCCACCCTCTCGAGAGTGAGGGAAATGGCTAGTGTGACTGGCTGGAGAGAGATTCCTAGTTTACCACCTCGAAAGGTAATTGGTGGGCAGATCAGCCTGCAAACCTTTTCTAGCTCCTTCCCTCCAATCACAGAGGTGGATCTTTGGAGTGCAGCGGATGAAGTGACTTGCATTTTAGAGAGTGCAGGAGCTGACTACCAATCGGACTGCTTACCTGTGACTCTGAGACCGTACTTGATAAAAGAAAACAACATTAGCCCACCCACTCTGGCTCCCTCTGCAACTCAGGAAAGTCGAGGGACAAATACCTGATCCCCCTTCTAAACTGCTCATACCCCTGGGGTGTTCTCGGGAGTGCTGGCTTGGGTTGTTATAATATGGGCTCATAGAAAATATTCAATTATTGCAGTTGTACCTGGAAAAAGAGACTCTCAGCGCGAGTGATGATATTATTTGTGACCACCTTTTATTCATAAACAAATAGGGAAAGACTGCAATTCCACTGACTGGGCCTGCGCTGACTCCAATAAAGCCTAACTAATGTTCTACCGCTGACTTTCACTGCTAGTTCTATTCAGCATATCCCAAGGATAGTACATTTCTATAGGAACAGCTGCAAGCAGGCAGTCTATGCTCTGCTTATTTTTATATTACTGCCACCTAGCTAATGTGGTGTAAGCGCTCATTGGATGGCTGGATTGTCTGGAGGTAAGATATCAAGTAGTAGACATGTGCTGGGAATTGCTGCATCGTGCAGCCTGGCGCGTGTCCCTGCATGCCCTGCAACAGATCTAGCTTCAGAAGTGGTTTCCGGTATTCCTGCGGAACACTGGATGGGACAGAGGCTCCCCCAGATGACTGAAAGGATAAGGATGCCGTGAGAAGCTGCATCCTGCCTCTAAGCTTCCCCTGCCTTGCGTGTGTGAGAAAAAGGAGATAAGCCCGTGACTCACTTTGCTGCCTTTCAATCTGTAGTCTCGGGGGGCATGAGCAGACTGGGATGTGAACTCCTGAAAGTCTCATGGGGAGCACAGTTGAAAAAGAACATCACAATCAGAAAGAGTGTTTAATAAGAGCTTCCCTGATGCATCACGCTGGCATTTGGGGTTGTGCAATGAAGAGGGGGCCTTCCATGTTTAGGTGTGCTCGGAAGCAGTATAGTTAGGAAATGAAAGCATGTGGCGCGGCCCCAAATGGGCTCAAAGCGCTAAGGTATAACAGGGCAGAGGGGCCAAGCCTCCCGCCCCACCGGCTGCCTCAGTAAGGAGGTGCTGTGCAGGCAAGAAAAGGAAGTGGGGCCATAAAGTATGGCCCCTATATCTAGTTCCTCCTGCAGGGGGAGCGGTCTCTTTGCACGTCCGCTCCCCCTGCAGGAGGATCAGTGGGGGAGAAGCAGCCAGTTAGGAGGAGCTACCCGAATTGGCGAGGTAGGACTTATCAGAATAGTGACAGAGGAAGGCGGCCCTTTTGGGGCGGCGGTGGTGCCTGGTCCAGGGGCAGCGGATTGGGGAGGGACACCACCTACTGGAAGTTTGAAAATGGAACTGGACTTCGGGAGCCAACTTCAAATTCAAGCATTCATGCAGCAAATGCGGTGGAGACCATACAGCTACCCGGTGCGGAAGTAAGGAACAACAGGTCCCCAAGCAGAGGAAGCAATCAAAGCAGAAGACCAGGTAGAACCTAGGATGGGGGAAATAGCCCCAAACCCGTTTAGGCTTGAGACACTGCAGCCGCTGCTGAATTCCTATCATGACAAAGTATCAGCCAATATACTTTTAAGGGGGTTCTCAGAGGGTTTTGATATACCTAGCTACAATGTGCTCAGCGAGTGTTCCCAAAAAACTTGAAGTCAGCAGCCATCAAACTGGAGATAGCGGATTTGAAATTGAAAAAGGAGATCAAACTGGGTAGGATAGAGGGGCCATTTACAGTTCCCTCGTTCAAAGAGTTTGTGGTTTCGCCTCTAGTGGGGGTCCCTAAGAAGGGACAGGGGCAATTTAGGTTAATCCACCATCTCCCCTACCCTAAAGGAGCATCCATAAACAGTGGGCTAGATCCGGACGAGTGTTCAGTGGGGTGCACTTCCTTCAACAAGGCACTAGACTTGGTGATGGAAACAGGCAGAGGATCTCTGTTGGCAAAGGCAGACATTGAGTCGGCATTCCAACTATTGCCAGTCCACCCGGAGAGCTTTAGGTTGCTGGGGCTCCAGTTTCAAGACCAGCTCTATTTCGACAAGTGCGTGCCCATGTGTCACTACTTTGAGCTGTTCAGCACCTTCCTGGAGTGGGCAGTGAGAAAAGGTGTACAGGGGCAAAAGTGGCACACTACCTGGACGATTTCCTATTTGTAGGAAAGGCGAAGAATGTTGTGAGGTGGCGCTAAGTGCTTTCAAACAACTGGCAGAGCACTTGGGCATCCTGCTGGCCAGTGAAAAGACGGTAAAGCCAATCACAACCTGACTTTCCTAGGTATCGAGATTGACACCATTCAGGGGCTCTGCAGGCTTCCACCAGGGAAAGTACAGCAGTTTAGGGAGGCTCTGCGAGAGTTGGGGAGGAAAGAGAAAGCAACCCTAGCTGAGATGCAGAAGCTGATGGGACAGCTCAACTTTGCAGGCAGACAGGATGATCCCAGATTGCAGGGTATTTGCAGGAAGGCTTGCCCAAAAAACTGTGGAGACTGGTGCAGGCACATCACCCACCACATGCGGCTGGGGACGGAAGTGAAGAGAGACCTCCAAGTATGGGCGAGCTTCCTGGAATCCTTCAATGAGGTATCGGTATGGAGGTAGCCTTGGCAGTCTAGCACGGATATGGAGCTGTTCACAGACACTTCAGGAGGTGTGAGATTTGGAGTGTTTTTGTCAGGAAGCTGGTGTGCGAGCGCGTGTTCAGGGGCATGGATTGAGGAGAGGCTGAAGAGGAGCTGTTCCCTATCGCAGTCAGCTTCCACATATGGCAGGATCAATAAGGTGGTCAATAAGAATATCACACTGTGGTGCAACAACCAAGCAGTAGTGCAGGTAGTGAATAGCGGCACAGCAAACTGTCCCTTAGTGCTTGCCCTGCTAAGGTTAACACTTACATGACTGTGACTGAATACAGAGGTGAGGGTAAGACATATCCCAGGCATGCAAAACAGCATAGCAGATGCTTTGTCTCGTTTAAAGTGGCAGAGATTCAGGCAGCTCACACCGGGGGCAAAAGAGGAGATATCACAGATGCCAAAGTGGCTCTGGGGTATAGCAAGGAGGTTCTAAGGACACTTGTGGACAATTCATTGGCCCCAGTTACTTTGCTGAAGTACAAGGGGCATTGGAGGAGCTTTCTGGCGATAACAAAGCCCAGTGGGTTAAATGGAGAGCAGGACATATTGAAGTTCATAGCAGGGGCTTGAAGGGCCCAGATAAGCAGGCCAGGGGCAGCTACCACATTAGCAGCTGTGGCTTTCTTCACCAGGATGAGAGGAGAAGCTGACCCACTAAGAGCAAAGTTATTAAGGCAGTCATGAAGGGCTGGGAGAGGTTGGGGCATTTAGTGTTAGCGAACTGGATGCAGAAAACAAGGCAGGTGATGGCCAGGGTGGCCTCAGGGAGGCTGACGTGGAACTGCAAGGGCAGGAAGTACCCAATCTACTGAGGAGGTCAGAGACAGATCAAGCTGGGAAAGGTTAATGGGTCTGGCTGTGCTGCATAATTGAAAGCAGCTGCTGCCGAGTATGTCTGCTAAGAATTTTCCTGGCGGCAAGACCTCGGGGCGCAAGCAATCTGATGGTACAGATGAACGGGCTGCCTCTGACAGTGTTTCAGTTCAGGGCAGTGTTGGGCATGGTCTTGAAAAGAGTGGGCCAGGTCCTGAAGCAGTACAGCACATACTCTTTTAGAATAGGAGCAGCCTTCACAGCAGCAGGAGCAGGGGGCAGCATTCTCGGAATTAAGGAAATCGGGTGATGGAAATCAGTGGCTTATATAAAATACATTAGGACCGACCGAATGTAGAGCACTAACCTGATTGTCTGTAAATATTGTTCTCCCACCATGCACCGCATGACAGAAAGGTAGCATGGGTGATCGCCCACTCATTCATAGTGAGAGTGGAGGAATTGACAAATGACAGGAGGAGTGGAAGAAAGAGGGCCACAAGTAACAACAACATCCTCTGGTTTGGTGAGGAAGGAATGAGATGGGATGAACAGGAGGAAACAGTGGTGGCATTGATGAAAGAGGAGCCCCCCCCCCCGATGTAAAAATGATCTACAAAAGGGGGATTGACTTGGCCCAATTAGGCAGAGGTCTCCTGCTGCGCAAAATGTGCCACACAAAGTGGCTTTGAGCACACCTTTGGGGCTTGCGAATTGATGTGGTCGTAAATGATTCCTATGTTTACGTGGAGAGATGCCAAGTCAGACTCCGCTGTTGAAAAGTCTAGAAAAAAGCTGAACATGGCAATGGCAACATTCTGCAGGGGGGCTGGCTTCTCAACAAAAAGGCATGGGCTCATAAACCTAGGAGTGCCTGGGTATTACGAGAAGGACAGGGTTCACCTGTCCGAGATGGGCTGGTACCAGTTTTTGCTGAACTTGGAGGATGCCCTAAGAAGGCGAGTGTGTGAATAGGATGTCAGTTGCAATATGGGGGTGGCAAAGGGGTGAAAACCCGTGTTTGCTTTTTGCTGTGGCGGTAACTCAGGAGATCAAGCAGTGCCTAAACTAACGTCCTGATGAAGTGTAAAGAAACAGAGAAAGGAAAAGGGGGGTGCCAAGGAATAAGAATATTAAACAGAAAGGTGCAGGCAATCGTCTGGTGTTGTACAAAGTATTGAAGATGTTATTGTTTGGTTTGAAGTGATAGTGTGAAATGTTTACAAATAAACTGCGGCCTTGTTGTGCCACAAATGAGAATAGCGGATCTGCCATCAGTTATTTAGCCAAGGTGGGTTACAGTGGTATCGTATGTATCTTGCCGAGTGGGGGCGAGCAGTACCAGACTGCCCATGTTAGTGAACTAGGAGACCAGCTCTCACACTTGGTGCTACTCCTGAAGTGCTCAAAATGGAGTGAAGTGGCAGGCAGCTGGCAAATATGTTTTGGTCTGCATAGGGTTGTGCAAAAAACGGATCGCACACATCCTATGCTGCAAGCCTGCGGTTGTACTTCTATGGACCCTAAGGTACACTCTTTTCCTTGGTTGTCACACAGTTTTATAGACCATTGTGATGTTCTCTGGTTGCCTCATTCTGCAACTTAGTGATGATCCTGACTTATCGGTAGTCAGGAGGGATCGAGAATGAACATTGCATCAGCACAATTGAGTGGAGGACAAAATTTGCATTTATGCCGTAACATAAATTTCCTGCCGCAATATCCTGGAGGGTCTGGATAAAACATGCCTTGCTAGATTTTGGAGCACCCCCTCATCAAGGAAAATAAATGGCACTACCAGCAATGCCCATGCCCCTCGAATTCTGTCGATAGAACTATACCAGATCATAGAGGAGTTCGTTAAGCCAACAGCCATGAAGCCTGCTATCATCCCCACACAATAGCTGCATCACAACATAGCTGCAATCTTGCTTTGGAAAACCATGATATTCCATGAATAGATACGTTTTTTTTTAAATGTCAAACATAGCTTCTATAACCCTCTTCCTTAACACTGAACTTTCCATTGCTGGCCTTATTTCAACGACTGGACCTATACGCCTTGCTGGTTAAGAACAGCTGTGCATCAGGTTCACGTTGAGAGATCTGCCCAGTGATGGTAGCCAGGAAACTGGCCAGACTATCAGCTACAATGGACAGGCTGATAGCAGTCTCGAAGAGATCCACAACTTCTGGAATCATACAGTTTTAAAGACACCATATCACATTCCATTGTAATGCAATTGATACTGAAATGAAAACAGTTGTACTTTGGCAGGATACTAAAAGGCATACTGCGATATAGGCAGGCATGGCAATCCAATTCACAGACTCCAGAAATGCAACTGTCATATCAATACCATTTCTGGGTAACCACAATACATGTAAAATATGGGGAACTAATTTAATGGGTGCAGTGGGCATAAATGACTTAGGGATGGGGCAGTATCCTGTGTAAAGAAATATTGGTGACCAATGTTAGTGAATTGGTAATTCTTCTGGAGCCTAAGCAGATATTTAGGGCAGTTCTATGAGGTTGAACAACTGGAAGCAGCTGACGCGGGTAAGAGGGGGCCGTCTGGTACACAGTGGCTTTCCAAAGGGGATGGGGATTTACACAGACCGCGTGAACCTTTCCAAGGTCAGAGACTCAAACAACCAAAGGCACAGGCTGTACCCCCATTAAGTTAAGCAAGGCTTTGATGGGGTCAGTCAGTTTGACACGGGTGGTCAGGTTCCAGTTAGGGCTGTAGCGATCTAGAAGTCACAAGCAATGATGTTCTGGAAAAAGTGCTGGCTTTGGGGCTACTTTACGTGATGGTTTTGTCACAGCCTGATAGACTTTGGGGAATGGGGGAGGAGCTGCAAGGAGGGAACAGGGATGTAGAGGTGTCCCCAGCATTAGGTCATTCTAGAGCAGGGGATGCCGCAATAGAAACAAATATTCCCTGCAGTGCCGATTTCAGACCTGGTCAAACAGGATTCGATGAAATCAACGTAGATCCTTTGTCTTAGGTCATGACAAAACCAATAGCCAGCAGACAGGATGTGTGGGTAGATGCTCTGACTGGTGCAATTCTAAGTAGACATTTATTGAATCAAAATCACTGTGGAGCTCTTCCAGGTGTCCTTGATGTGAACTTGGTGGCAGAGGGGGTTCCGAGTGTTAAGAGTAGTTTAGGTGGCTAGAATATCAGGGAGTGCCAGGTGATTTTAGGAAGAATGATAGACATGTGTGTGGCACAATAAATATGGGGGCTTTTTTCAAAAATGAATTGTATTGGTTATTAGTTGAAGTCACCCTATGTTTACTAACATCACTTGAGTTGCTGATGTGCTTGATTGAGATAGATACATGCCAACAAGCGCTATCGTGCTTTAGAACTATTCCTTGTTCCTTACCACATTGTGTTTTATGTTGTCACATGTGTTTTTTAGAAGATGGACTAATGATGTCCTTTTGACTATATACTAACAAATAAAATTAAGTATATTTTTGTAATCCAAACCTTTCGTTCATCTTGTGGTATTTGTTTCACATAAGATGTTCCTTTGCAATCACCCAGTGTTAGTCTGAATTTCCAACCCTAATGTGACATCAATAGGTAGCCTGTTGCGGACCCTCTGTTCCTCCTGTGTGTGGATTGGTCCACAAATCAGTAATTAGTCTGTCTTTTGTAAGGTTCTGCGACGTACTGGTGGCACATTCTTTAGTAACCGACTGGTGGACTAGCAAGGGGACAAGGGTGCACCGTAACGGCGCTAGGTTTGCATATATGGTCCTATGACCTATGGTGCAGTCATTATGTGCCTCTCCTCTTTCCTTTGATTGGGAAAAGCCACAAGGTTCCGGAAAGAGCTCCACGTCGTAGGCTGCAGAGCAGCTTCCAGGCCGGCCACCTGAGGGGTTGTCAGAGTCAGATAGTCCCAATATCCACGGGGGATGTACCTCTCTACTGGAAACCTGCCTTAAGGCAATGCTTGGGATTTGAGACCGAAGAGGTCCCACAAGATGTGCAGAAGACAGTCAGAAAAGGTCCACACTGCCACACTGAGATGTATCCTACAAAGTTATCAGGATGCATGGCCAAGTACAGGAAAGGATCCTATCTTACAGCGATTGCAGGCACTGTCCAAGAGCCACTGGCTATCCTCTCGCTCCTGACCATTTCTACTAGAAGGATTGCTGTGCGCCTCAGGTAGAGTGGGAGGAGTTGTAAGTAGTCCAAGTCAGAAACACTTAAAAGGGGGCAGTGTCTCCAGGGACCATCTAATTAGTATCTACCTGGAATGTGCTATAATCATCCTGTAGTAGGGGCATCGATAATCATCTCCTTGTGTCAGACCAAGTCTGAGGGTCTACCATTATGGGACATACAGAGGAATCTATGCAGCCAGAAGCTATCAGGGTAATTGACATCTGCAAGAACTTCAAAATGGGTGCTAATGGAACTAAACTTGTTTCCCACTCTGCAATGCTTCCTAGCATGGCTATTCTCATGCAGGCACTGCCATACTCATGCAGCGTGGCGTTTGGATCGAAAAGCAAGTACATTGGAGACGTGCACAGACAGCAAAGTGGAAACACCTGAACTCACTTTCACCCTCGAGTCACACTCTATATACCTACAAACAAAACCCAGAATTATTCAATAAAGCCAGGCACCACGCCTTTTCTTAAGGGAATGCAACATAAGTGTCTGAGCTCAGATGTAGGCTGTCACTGGATGCTCAGTATTTCACACTGCTGAAGACTGGCTGCCTGCTGTAGCTCACACCATCACACAAGCTCTGGAACAATGTTCTGTAGGTAGTACTCATGTACTGGGCGGATAGCTCAAGGGCAACGGGCTTGCCTTGGAAGTAAGACAGCGCAGAGCAACACAGGTTCGATCCCCTGGTCTGCACTTAGAAACCTCTGGGTATATAGCATGTTATAAATAACCAATTATACATTATGTACACCATACCAAAATCACTCTGCAGGGAGCCTTCGTAGAGAATGAAAATTGTTGCAACACAAAAACACACGCACAGTTCATAGGAAAAAAGACACAAATTATATGGCCAAGTGCGCACACAAATCAACCCTGTAAAAAATGCTGAAATGGGAATCGAGGATATGGGGTGTGAGTAAATGTTTTATACACGCAATTTCCATATTGTGCTGATGAAAGTATACCGTTTTCTTTTAGTCTCATCTCACAAGCTAATGTAGTTTGTTTCTAATGCCCTGTGTTGTTGGGCGGCAGCTGTCCAGGAGTGTTTTCTCCCTTTGTATGAATGCCAAGTTGTATTCCAATTCAATATTTCAATCTTAAACTGTCTGCGTTGTTGCAAAATCAAATAACACCAAACAAATAACCCCCACGAGGCTCAAGAAATAGACCTGAGCTCCAGCCAAGAGTGCAGCGCAGAACCAAACCAATCAGCTAAACCGCGCCATAGGGCTATTTGCTCCGATAACTGGCATGCATTAGCCACATTACCAAAGTGCAGTGCCAGCAGCAAGCAGTAAGCCACGCTTTTTAAAGTTTCCCATTCCAAATGAAATCTGGTCATCTGCACACCATAAAACGTTAGTATGCAGCACAGGTATTTTAAAAAAAACTATCAGTATTACAGAAAAAATAATATTGCAATGCAACACAAATTATAGCATAGTATGGACACACTCTAGTTTGGAGGGTTTAAGGCCTCATTTTAGGCTGCGTGTTCATAAACGTGTTCACTTTTTATCTTTTTGATCCCAGATAATATGCATCTTTTCCAATCCACCCCTTTCACACTTCCTGAGAAATTAGCCTGATCACTGTTTATAAAACTGCCCTCTTTCAGCTGAGGGTGACAAATGGCAGGCATTCGTTTTTCGCAGGCGATTTCCTCGAATCCCATTTTCCCCACATTGTGTACCACATTTTACCGCATAAAATGTAGAAGGAGGCCCACAGCAGTCTACCTTTCTATATATCTAACCAAAACTCCCCATATACATTTTTTAAATAAAATACGGTAGCACAATTCGGTGAAAGTGGATTCGAGAAAACGGGATGCGACCGAACTGGGTAATACCATAATCTTTAACCAGTTTATGCATCCTTCTGTTTGAAAAAAAATACATTGCGCTAGAAATACTGGTGTACTGCGCATGGCACGTGTGAGGAGCCTTGAAAACAAACATGCAGCAGAACACATGAATGTGTTTTCCTGCCAGGAGCTCCTCAGTGGAAAAATGGAACACGCACAGTGACTGAACCGCTGTGCTCCCGCTTGGGCGCGCTTTTGGACTGCGCACAAGCTTTCGGAATGTGAACAACATCCCCAGCGACAGGACCTCTGTCAGCCATCAGGCCAATCCAACGGCGGCGAGGCTCGTCACGCAGTTATGCAACCGTCCTCTGCAACGGTCTGGCTCGGAGTCTGGTGACACTGCTGTTGAACATGGGCCAGTAATATAGACCCCTTTCACAGATGTAGGGGGACAAAAGCAATGCATAATCGGCAAAGCAATTAAACCTGCAAAAAGTGGGTTCTTTCAGGTTCTAATATCCCCCACATATCAAGCTATACTCGCGCTATGTGATTTACTGGTGCTCTATATAGTATGATGCGTCTACGTGTAATGATGCATCTATAAAGAATGCTGCTGCTATCTGCACTGCGACTCTATAGCATGCTGATATAGTCTGTGCTGCTATGTGATATGCTGCTGTTATTTGTTATTCTATTGCATGATATGCAAGTCGTATTCTGCTGTATGCGATGTTGCAGCCTTAGGTTACCGTTGGACATACTGGTGCTTTATGGTATGCTGTTTGCTGTCACTAAACCTCGAGCCAATAGTTTGACACTTTTCATCTCCCACGTCAACGCGGGCAACACCCTCCTCACAAACCTGACCAATTCACTCCCCTCACCCTCAAAACTAGTCTTCCAAGCTTCGCGCCTCATGGCAGAATCAGGGAAATAGGACGGCATCACCACAGCACTGGTCAGCCTATTTAGGCTACCTTTTTGTTAGGGTTGGCTTCCTTCTGGTGAGTTTGATGTGTGTCTGTTTGCTGTAGGAAAGCAGGTGTTAGGGTTGGCTCCTGTGCTTGCATGTATGCTGTGCCAGGATTGATGTCATCATCAGAATGTAGGCTGTGAGTGTGGAGTGTGAGGTTAAAATGTTTGGAGTTGAATTGGTTCTAACCCAGGCAGTTACAATACGTGAGCCTGGGTGGTGGGAGCCAGTGGGCTCTTGTCCCCTATTCCTCTTCATCTCTCAATTACTTGATGACATCTGATCCTGTATCTATGAAGCTAATAAAGTAACCACTAAGAGTACCTGGCCTGTGTATCCTGAGTGTCCTTGATGAGTGAACCCTATGACCAAGGGCTGGTCATAACAATTGTCGACGAGGATGGTCCAAAGTATGGTGAAGGAGGACCTTGCAGTGGACATCGTGAAAGCTTAGAGAAGCAGGTACCTGTGTGATGTCGTGTGAGAGAAGGGAGAAGAGACTGTGCTGCGGGGGGGTGCAGGCAAGAGGACAATTGACTGTTCAGAGAGAGGGAGAGCCCACTGCCCCCCATGAAGTGTTAAGCGCCCACCACCCAGGGCTGTTTGAGACAGGCTCCCAGGCTTGTTGGATGCAGCCACTCAGGGCTGAATGAAGCAATCTGTCCCAAGAGTATCTAGGACATGTGACCTGCTGGTGTTTAGGCAGGGTCAGAGGAGGCTGCCTTAAAGGTAGCCATGGACATGCATGCAGAGGTGTTCAAATGATGTCCAGGCAATAAGAGGGAGTCTGTTAAATGGCAAGAATTCTGCACCTGAGGCTACTTTTAATGCTGCCAAGTAATGTTGCTAATTTATGCCAGAGGGGAGAAGACAGCAGGGGAACTCCATGGCTGCAGTGGGAAGCAGCGCTTGTCCCTCTGAAACCTGTGTGTGCCCGTCGGAAATATGGGAAACTTCCTACAACCGGATGATAACTGAGCACGTTGACGTGTACTGGAGACTGTTTCGTTCAGGCAAGTGTGCCTAAGGAGCTGCCCGGTCCGCTGTGTTTGTTGCGGCCGTTGGACCTGGAGAGATCTGTCGAGCATGGTGGTCCCTGTGTGACTCGTGGTGTCATGGGACATGCAACTGGTAATGGTGATTGTGTGGAATGTTTGTTTTCCTTGAATATACTTCTGGAACTGTGTTGTGGTTGATGTGCTGGCGTTCGTGATACGCGGAATTTGCAGGATGCAGAGTAAGCTTAGAGTAAGGCACATGCTCCAATGTGACAACGTAACTAGGAAGCGAGCTATGGCGTCGGAGGAAGAGTGTTCTGGCCCCATCTAACGGAGTCTTCTACGGGTGACAAGCCTTTGGCGGTACTGTGGGGACTAATGTGCAGCGTCAATGAGCAGAGAGCAGTGTGGGGCGAAGCATTATTTTTTTTTTCTGCCCATGAAGTGCGGCGCATGTTCAATGCAGCTGGTGCCAGGAGTGCAGCGTTGTCATCACAAGCTGCATGATCAAATGAGGACCTGAGCAAGTTTGACTGTATTTTTTTTCTTCTTTGTTACATAGTTTATGCCGTATTCTCCAGTGAAATTGTTGTGTGGACGCAATGCTGTTTATGGAAATGGACTGATGCCTGAGCAAAGGTGTCGGCACGGGAAGCACAGCATGGTTGTTACGGCTATTGTATACTGTTGTGAAGAATATGGATGGGTGATTGTTGGCTGTTTAGTGGCGTCGGGTGATTGTTGGCTGTTTAGTGGCGCGTGTAATCCTGTTGAATGTATAATTCATAGTTTGTGAAATGAAAATATGAGGTGTTCATTTTATGATGCACGTGACCTTTACAAGTAACAATTTTGAGGAATTTCAGGCTGTTTAAAGTTGTCACCTTTGTGACAACTGGACTTGTAGGTTTGAACTAAAGCTTTTGGGAGTTTGAGTGTGTATAGTGTGAGAGATGTGACTTCATTCCCAATCAGAGTTGAGCGATGCATTTTTACGTTAGCATAACATAAACATGTGACTTTAATTCCCAATCAGAGTTGAGCGATGCATTTTTACGTTAGCATAACATTTTGAGGCATGAGGCATTTACAGCTTTAGAGTTGCCATTTTTATTTTGGCATCATGGACTTTTAGGAAATGGGAAATGTACAAATTGTTTAATCCATCTCTTGATGTAATTCCTAGAATAACCATTTGAGGCATTGTAGGTGTGATGTGTTTGTGTGTTTATTGATGTGTAACCCAAGATTTCTGCTAGAGCGACTGCAGCGCTGACTAGCAGCTTTACATTCTATGTACGGGTTTGACTGTGTTTGATGTCGTGGTGTATGTTTTGACTAGAGTGGGAGTGTGGTGCATGACCTGTGGTTGGTCAAGGAACGCTGCGGGGTTTGTGAGAGATTTTAGTTGTAGTGCATGACCAAGGAGTGGTCAAGGAACTTGTTGGAGTTCTTATGGGTGAATTGGTTAGTGACTCTGCGGGGTCCAGAGGTATCTAATAGGAGACTAGTACCAGAAGCTTTGCGAACCTTGCTTAGTGACTCTGCTGTGTTCAGAGGTATCTAGTAGTAGACTAGGACCAGAAGCTTTGCAAAGCTTTAATGTTGTGGTAATTTGTGGCTCTGCGGAGTTCACGTGAAGCTGTGGGTAGCTTTGATATTGTTTGAGAAGCTTTGCGAGGCTTTGAGTTTTTTTTGGGTTGTGGCTCTGCGGAGCCCACAGGAATCTTTCAGGCGTCTAGTGTCTGAAGCTATGTGAAGCTTTGAGGTTGTTATTGATGACCTTATGAAGTTGTTAGGATCCAGGTATTTATGTTGAAATCCTGAAGATGTAGGTGTCATTGTACCTTGTGTTTTCTCTTTTTGAACTTTTAGGTGGTTTCTGGGATTGTCCTTGAGTTCCTCTTGGTCAATCTCAGAACCATGGCAACGTTTCATCTTCGGCTGTGTTCACTTTGGGGGTGTTTTGAATTGTTTAGAAGGGCTCAAATGTCTGGCCAACATTTGTAGCTGGGTCTAGCTGTGATTGTTTTAGTGACAGCTAGTTGCCTTTATTTATGGTGTGATTGGGTGAGTGAGTGGTGACTTGGTGTGGCTGTGTTTGCTTGAATTTATGGGTCTAACAGCGGTATGAGTTGTAAGTGTAGTTCCTTGTTGACCCGGGTAGATTGTTGGGTTGTTAGTAAGTGTCTTGTGTTGTTACTATAGTACCTGGTTTTTCCCGGCTTTGGGAGTTTAGTGCTCGGAAGTGGCAGTTCGAGGTTCCTTTGTCGTAGGGAGGAACGGAAGGAGTTTTGTGTTTGGTTGGTTTTGGTAGTGTTTGTTGTGTTTGCCAAGGTGGGCGGTTAGTGCTCGAAAGTGGCAGTTCGTGGTTCCTTTGTGGAAGTGGGGAACAGAAGGTGAATTGTGTTGTTTGATTGGTTAGGAGTGTTAGTTGTGGCGGCTGGGTCTGTCGTAGGATGTTAGTTAAGCCTGCTGGTTCAACTTCCCGGGGGTAAGTGGAACATGGTTGGAGCGAGGAAGTCATGTAAAGTGTGTTATAGTGGGTTTGTCTTTATACAACAGGAGGAGGTGTTAGGGTTGGCTTCCTTCTAGTGAGTTTGACGTGTGTCTGTTTGTTGTAGGAAAGGAGGCGTTAGGGTTGGCTCCTGTGCTTGCATGTGTGCTGTGCCAGGATTGATGTCATCATCAGAATGTAGGCTGTGAGTGTGGAGTGTGATGTTAGAATGTTTGGAGTTGAATTGGTTCCAACCCAGGCAGTTACAATACCTGAGCCTGGGTGGTGGGAGCCGGTGGGCTCTTGTCCCCTGTTCCTCTTCATCTCTCAATTATTTAATGACATCTGATCCTGAAACTATGAAGCTAATAAAGTAACCACTAAGAGTACCTGGCCTGTGTATCCTGAGTGTCCTCGATGAGTGAACCCTATGACCAAGGGCTGGTCATAACACTTTTCTCTTTCCCTCCAGACCCCTTCCAGATCCTCTTCAGGACCGCACACATCGCGTAAAAAGCCCTAACAACCAGGGCGCTCTCTTACCTCATATACTCTGACGGCTCATGTAACACATACATCCAAGGGATGGGTAGACTTGTGAGAAGTAAGATACACACAGGTGTTCTCGGCCATGCACCCTGACTGTGGAGCTTTCTTCACCTTTTCATTAGTCCTACCCCCATCCTCTTGCAGTTCAATAAAAAGGGAATACTTTGCCCAGGAGGCAATACCTCATCCTCCAGCATTCCACCTCACCAAACAATCATAGCTGCTGGTCATGGATGAGTCCTTGACACCCAGTATCCCCTTACCTGAGGTTTCAGCGCCATTTTCCTCTAGTCCTGACTTACCACTGTGCTCCTTGTAAAGGCTGTCGGGCAAAGTCTGCACTAGGGTCAGCTCCTTCACTAGACACACTAGGTTATTTGCCTGTGGCGGCAAAGCTCAGGGTGGTTGGGAAAAGGGTCCGATCAAACAAAGGCAAATACAATGTAGGGTCTATGGTCGAAAGTACCTTTGGAGTGTTGTCATGATTTCATCAAGTTTTCAATCTCTTGTTTGATTTATTTTTAAATTATGTATTTTAGAAGTTTACATGAACTTTCAATAACAAAATCTCGACAAACAATTCAATATTACAACGTTTGCAAATAACGTTAATCACAGAACATATAACTATACCTTTCTAGTCTTCTGTATTCCTTCTCCACTGCATATTTATACCAATGATAACATGATTATTCTAACATTATAACATCCTCCCAGAATTGCATTACCAGCACTGTTAAAGCTCTCTTCTCCACCCAAACTCTGAAAACAGAAATGCAAATTTTTCAGATCTTCGTTTCTACTCACAAATCTACTGATTGAAGTATTCTAGGAGCATCCAGTGCTCAACAGTCTATTTATAAATACCTTAAGAACTCTACTTGTCCTCTAATGTTACAAAGTCGATAAACTCTATCATGTAACAGAAGCTTTTTTTCCTCTGTATCATAGGCACCAAACACCTGGCCTGCTCCTTATGGACTTAAAGAAAATAGAGAAATCAAAGCATTGACAGAACGCGAGAAAAGAAGGAGGGGCACATATAGAAAGAGAAAGAATGAAAGAAAGGAAAGGAAAACGAACAAGGATAAAGGGAACATTTGCAGGGAGCAAAGGACAATAGACTGGGTAAAAGAAAATGAAAGTGAAAAAGAAGCAAAAGAGGGTTAGGGCGTTGCAAATTTACTTCTACACTGCAGGAGTAAAAGGATGAGACAGGGCTAAAATGCCCAATCAACCCTCAAACTTCTACAAAACCAGAGCCAAGACAATCATACAAGTAAAACAGGCACAGTTAAGAAATATAGCTCCTTTGCCTTTTTGTGGCAACGTGGGCCAAGGGAAAGCTGTGCTCTTAAGAGGGGTGTGAATGTGATCCAATAGTGACCCAAACAATGCAGTGCACAGTCCAAAATAAAGCAAATGTAAAATCAAGGGTCTATAAAAATACATATACTTTAATTAAACACACGATCGGCAAGAAAAATAAGTAGAAAAAACACTACATAACCCATGCTGTGGAAAGAACAGTGAAGATGAAACAGATAGAAGAATGTAGCACGCACTCTGAATTTGAAATCAGTTGTGACAGGCAAATTATAAGCCACAAAAAGTATATGTCTTTGGATGAAAAAAGGTGCGCAAGTGACCTAACGTGTCTCTCGGGCCCAAAATGGACAGTTATTGGTCGCTAAAAATGTGTTTTGGGCCTTTGGTGGGTCGATAGCGTCGAACCCCGCTTCGGGCAATGATGTACGCAGATTAATCTGAATTCAGGTAAATTGGCTTGTGTGTGCCCAAGTCGCAAGCGGGCGTCAAGCAGGTTCAAATGAGGTAGCCCTGTACTGTTCAACGGCGGCTTTTGGCATAACAGTTTGGGGCGCTCACCAGGATATATTCGAGGCCGAGTCGTGTTGTAACCACCAGGAAGGGTCGATCATTGATGCTCTAGTGATTCTAGTCGGCAGGTGGCACTTGTCATAACAGTTGCTCTGATGTGTGGTTCGGTCAACCGGAAGTTCAGGGCCAGGTCGAGGTTGAGATGTGGCATAACCCTTGTTTCGAGTCAGCAAGTGAGTCTTCAACTGTTCGAGTCGGGTCCCAGTGTCGAGTGGTTGTTTCAAACCTAGCATGTGACGGGCTCAGAAGAACACTATGCAGCATCAAGCAAGTTCGAGATGCAGACACTGTTGTTCGAACAGTCAGTGGAGTGTGGAAAAGCAGCACCAGTGGGATCCCTCTGCTTGAAACGTGGCTCAATGTCATTACAACCAGTTTTGAGGCAACAGAACGGGGAGCCCTAGCTGATATGGTCCTCCAGATGCTGTGAGACCCACTTCAGGTCTCGAGGACAGGATGCATCCTTTCAGGGTCTGCTCTCCCAGTCTTGGGAGATTCCGGTGCAGAGTAGGAGTTAATGGTCCACAGAAAGAGTCACTCCCAATGTGCCCTGGGACTGGTTAGGGGGCAGAGTTTTCCTCCTCTGCCTTGGACTGCGCATTCTTCACCTCACCTGTTCAGGGCTTTGGAAAATGTTCCTCTCCTAAAAGGGGTCCAAAGAATCTTTCGGAGTGAATGAAAGAAGTGGAGAGAGACACCTTCTTTTAAAGATAGCCCACAGGTGATTGGATTAAAACTAGCTTGCATTATGGGGTCCAATCCCTGATTCTGGAATCAGAGCACTTTGCCTTCTGTCATCACACCCAAAGGGATTTGTGGTAGAGGAAGTCAAGGAGACAGGAAGGAGAGATAGAGGCAGAGAAAAACAAGATGACAGAAGCTTCCCCCAACTGTACAAAGCTCTCCCTATCTAAACCAACCCCAAACCCTTCCCTTCTCAATTTGATCAAAGGCCCTTTCGGTATGCAGAATGCTGGTGTGAGGATGCTCCTTTTGAATGCGTGTGCTCCTTTGATTGCTGGGACCAGGACAGCTTCCTGTTCAGTGGCTGTCAGTGGAGGAGGGTATTACCTATCCCCACAAAGAGATCAAAGAGAGGCCTAGCCATTAAGGTTCCTGTCCTGTGATTTGGCAGGACTACTCTGTCTGGCTAGAATACACATCACCTTTCACAGCTAAGCTGGCTCACACGAGCGGACACATATATGATATAAAATTGGATATGGCTGCAATAATTAGGAGAAGCGCCATACACTATGCCCTAACTCAGGCAAGGCTTATGTCTAGAGTTTACCCTGACACCAGCATAGGATACACATAATCATCATACTTAAGAACAGCAGTGCATTTCTGAAATGCCAACCCTGTGCTGCAGTGACTTTGACTGTCACTTCATCTGCCAATAGGGCACCTGTGACCTGAACCTGCTCTGTGCCACTGTAGGGCAAGCTCTGAAATCAGTCTACTGATGCAGCAGTGCACAGGTGTACAGTACGCTTTTGGCATGGAGCCTATGAAAAGGAAATCTAATCAGCAGACTACCATTTCAGAGATGGAATTACCCGCATAATGTTATTTATTAATTTAAAAAAAAAACAGGGCTTCTACACCCTTGCCAGAAGGTAATTCCTTGCATATGGAAAAAGAGAAATGGAAGGAAGGAAGTAGAAAGGGAGATGGGATTGAATGAAGAAAGAGAACATTAAAGGGATAAGCTTAACTGGACACCATATAACGCTTTTTCTGGAGAAATGATTTGGTATTCCCAATGTTACCCAATGCAAGCAAAACAATCAGAAATAGCGATGTGGTAGCAACACTCACTGTGAAATTGGCGTTCATTGCTTAGTCCGCAGGACCTTAATTGCGTCAAGGCTGGGAATTGAGTTTGACTGCAGTTGACTATTTCACTGCTATCTTCAATAATGCAACAATTGTGGGGTCTACTTTTATATTGTAAACTGTCAGATAAGGTGTGCTATTGAAGGGCTGGATAAACCAACTTCCACTGCCATAGTTGATGTGCCTTGATTCTGGTGTGAAAGTGTACACAGTTCCACAGGAGGGAGGCTGCCCTTCTTTTGGCTTCATCGTCGACCTCACCATGACAAAATGACTACTGCCCTGCAGTAGTACACAGATAAGTAGTGTCTAAACCACCTACTCAGTGCACGCTACTACTAAACCAGCAGTGATCCCAATCATAAAGGTAAAACTGCCATAGCACTACAAGTATACTGCTGTCTCCTTTTATGGTAACGTGGACAAAGTTCAGGTTATTCTCTCAGGAGGGGTGTGAAGTGATAGCAGTAGAAACAAAAACAGCAATAGTAGAAAGACTCCAAAACAAAAACAAAGAATATCCAATCATGGTGCTACATAAGTATAGACTTTGCTTTAATAATAAATAAAAGTGAAATGAATTATCCAATAAACAAAAGCAAAAACCCACCCCTGTTAGAGGACATGGAGAATGCAGAATTGGCATAGAATAGTGCTTGTGCTACTTCAGCAGAGGTGATCAGGCAAGCAATTGCAGCAATGTTGTAGTTAAAAGGATATGAATTTCCAGAAAAAAGGATTGAAAAGAAGGTTTATACGTCACTGTGAGGAACTCTACCATCTACATGGGGAGTGTGCAGTCGCCTGGGCTTTATTGAAGTTTTGTAACTAACATGAATGATGGGAGATCAACCTCAGAAAATGTGTGGGGCTAATCTGCACACATTTTCCTATGCTCACCGCGCAATAAGCACATAGTCAAGTGTACTCCTGGGGGACATAGCCTACAGGTGCAGTGCTCCCTGTCACATTTAGCTGGAATGTGAAAGCCATGGGTACATCAAAGCACCTTTGAAGGGGGAAGGCAACACCTTCCTCCAGCCATGGCCAGCCTAATTAAACTATCAAAGGCTCCAGGGATCCACCCTGTTTTATTGTCAAGTTTCTTAGCAGTGGCATTGCATACTGATGAGAGTTAAATGAAAACAGGCCTGCGGAGAGGGCTGGTCACAGAACTAACACAAGGGACAGGGAACACAAACACCTCTTTGATATGCAATGTGTCAGCTTGAAATTAGCTCCCACCCCTCTGTATGAAGGGCAGTGAATGCCATGTCTGGGACAACTGTTTACAGGAGGCAATCCCTGCAGGGAATCCCGTTCCAGATGGAAGAAGTATGCGATTTGATGGAGATAGAAAGTATGTTCTTGCCACAAACTTCAAGGCAGACCTGTGCTTTGATCAGAAGTCACAGAGAGCGCAATTAACCAGAGAGACACTTTGATCCACAACAGATAGGAAAATGGGTGGAACTTAGAAGTACATGTTTTCACCCCTTACCATTCTTGTTGCAAAGCACTCTGGTTATGACCTCATGCATAACAGAAAATTGTTGTTGGGGACCCAGGATTGGTTCATTAAGGTAGGCATAGCCTGCACCAATCACTGGGGCCCATTTGGCTTTAAAAGAGGGCTGAGCCCCTCACTTAGCAGAACATCCCACGAATATGAAAGGAGTAAGAATAAGGACTCATTTGGACCCTGGCTGAAGGTACAGTCTGCCTTACAGCTTCCACGAGTGAAGGAAGGCCAGGATTTCCAAGAGGGAAACAAGATCCCTCCCCTAAACATCTCCCAGGGAACAGAGGGAGATACCGGAGTTAGAGGACCCGTCCAACAGCTCCAGAGCCAGTACCCATCCAGCATGCAGCATGCTCTGCTAGGTTCTGCCATCAAGCTCCCTAGGCGGGAAGTGCTAGAAAGTCTCTGAACAATGGACAAGGTCGTTGCCACATAGGAATCCACAGCATTTGTGCTGGAATGAAAATGCATGCCGACACAAATGCTGGGAGTATTTGTGTGCTGGAGACGAAGGGGGCAATCGAAACGCAGGTTGTATTCCGCTCATCCTCTCCACCATACAACTTGAGGAAAATGGGCCATGGCAGGAATAAACTGCGGGAAAGCCTTACACAACGCTTTAACTCTATTGACTCCCGCCACTGTGCTTTTATGCTGGGTCGGAAATGAACCCTGATGTGAGGTAGGGCACCAACAAAACCCTTACCAGAGCAATCCCATCCTAAAATTCCTGGACAAGAAATTGACTGCTTTTGATCTGAATATTCACTTTTATTTCAAATAATACATCAACATTAAAGGCAGTCTCCTACGGGAAATCACCAAGAGTTTTCAATACAAATAGATGCAGCCCACCGACAGAAAAGGAGGGAAATGAGTCTGCCTGCTGTTATCCCACTAATTCACAATGGACAAAACATCTATTTTTATAAAATCAAGACTGAGCACTATTCATAAACACAAATTATGTAATCGAGTTAGATATGGGCATTCAAATTATCACCAACTGTTGCCATCATCACCATTGCAATATATAATGCCCTATATTTTCTCTAACACCATTGATAAAAGTTGGCATCAGAGAAACCTTGTATAATATGCTTTGGATTCAAATATACATGTCTTATTCACAGGATTATCCTATTCTAGAGCTAGGGTACTCTTGGCTTATAATGTAGGCATATATGTAAAATACATTTTGCGATATAGTGAACTATGTAGTCTGTAAGTTTGGATTTTAGATATAAGCTTTCATTTTTGGAGAGCACAACATCTAGGTTCATTCAAAGTATTACGTGACCATGAGAATATAACTTTAGTATAGGGTAGGAGTCAATACTTAATTTCTACTTGGCATTAGAAGGCCGCTTAAGGCATAGTGCTTTCTTTTTTCTATGCAATATTATTTGGGAAAATTAAAAGGGGCTTTTAAATTGGCATCATTTTACTGATAATAAATTGGGCAAAATACCCTCCTTCCTACACTACTTTAAGACTATCTCTTTACTCAGGATTCTGTTTTGCGTTTTTTTTTTTTAAATCAAGGAAAGCGTTCACAAAGTATGGGCAATATATTTGATTGCATTTCGGTGCAGCTGAATGAGCCTCCATGTATTTTACACTTAAATCTGTGCATTGCCTGGTTTCAGTTGCTGACTTCCCTCCTTGGATCCCAGGTCATGAAGCAAAGGCACACAGATGGTAGTTTATTGGTGTGCCAAAGAGCAAGAAGGTTGGGGCCAAATTGGGAGCTCACTATTTTAATACACTGTATTATTCAGAAACAGACCCATAAACTTATGACATGGTTCTGCTCATAAACCTTTGAAGCAACGCAATAGTTAGGATTTTGATATGCAAAAGGCTTTATTGTGGGTTTTTGTTAAGGTTCAACATGATTTATCCTGATTTTGTGTTCGGCTAAGCCAAAGCATTGGCCACTCATTGATGATAGGCTTTGCTCTGACAGGTAGCTGAGCTCTGGTATTGGCAGTCGAGCTTCAAAGGTAAAGAGCAGGTCCAGCTCTGTGTACCATTTAAAGCGACATAAAAATAGCAAGAGATTATATAGTTGTACATTTTCTTTTTCATTCAGCAGTTGGTATTGCAACTTTATTTAATGTATATACCGTCTATTACATTTTAAAGTACTGTTTTGGGTTTTTTGTGCATTTAAAATACATTGTCATTTCTGTGTAAAATGAGTGTGAAAAAGGAACACTGTTTTATTTGAATATTTTGCGAAAGGCAATTTCTGTGAGATGTACAGAGTAGCGGTGAAAAAGCTATGCATCATAGATCATCTTTAATCATTAAACTGAAACTTTAAATAAAATGACACTGCGCAAATGCAATTTCTTGAAAATCAGATCCATTTGTGTCTCCAGAAGTCTAGTGTAATTAATGCAGAACAGAGGAAAACTGGTAAAGAAATCTCACAGCAATTTAGCCACTGAAATCATAATAATCAGAGGTTTGTGTATTCAATTATTGAGGAATCTTATTTTCTTGATTTTCAAAAAGTTGAAGAGTAAACTCAACCATGAGGGTGATTTTCAAACCTTTTATCTATTAGTACTGTGCTGGTTTAACCGTGCTATATTCATTTATGCATGAGTTGACTCAACAGCTTTAGGTTTGAGTCATTTTTCTTGGGGGTACTCAGAGAAAATAGAAGTACTTGGGAGGAATGGGGGACCCACTACCATATTCAATGGGAAGCATTGTTAAAAACAGTGAACATTTCGTCAAGTGAAATATGCAAAGTTAATTAATTTGACCGTTCTTAATAGAAGGAAGTGCACAGTAAAACGTGTACTTACTTTCGAGAAATTGAATCAGGAATTTCCGAAAAATAAATCAAGAGACAGCATTTTTCTCTAATGTTTCTGGCAAAGTATAAAAGGCATGCATCTTTTAAATCCACATATTTGTGTAAGTATCATGCTTCGAAAATCTGACAATTTAGGTGCAAATTCCACCCAAATGCACTAAACCATTAATTAAGTTAAAGAAAGCACACTACCCAGTGATTTAAGGGGGGATGGGTTGCAAAATTGAGGGGGCTGGGGCTCTAAGAAAGAAGTGTGAGGGCAAAGTGCAGGCCATGACCTAAATATTTCTGCAGTGGCATAGAAGAAGTGTAGATGGCTTAGGCAAGGGCTGCCTGCCCCAAACAATACATAATGAGAACCTGGAAACATGTATTTTGGGTCACTCAGGATTGTCTTGTGTGATCCTGCTTGCATCCAGTCTGCATACTGTAAATACAACTCTCTCTAGCCCAGATTGTAAATAAATTACTGCCTGTAAATAAATCCCTTCCTCACTCAGTATTTAAAGTATTCAATAAGTGAGTGAATCACAGTCTGTCTGTAAACAAATCATCCAGTCTAGGAATCCGGGCCAGCTTAATAGTTCTTTTTGGAGGTAATTCAGGGTTTCAGCACCCATGTTGGCTGCCTTTCATTCCTCTTCTTTGCAGAGGCCAACAATCTGTCCCGTGATAATCTGCAGCCATTTCCCTCTCCCATCATTGCTTTATCTACAATTTTTACACATAATGAAGCCCCAAGGTGGGGCTGTTGATATGTACATATTTATTAAGCAGGCCTCCTTGCTGACAATCTAAAGGTTGTGTCATGTTAAATATGAATTTGGTGGCCAAAGACAGACCTTAATAAGAAAAAGTGTTAACTCATCACGTACATTTTTACCCTGATTTCAGTAATTTGTTGAGGAGCAGGGAATATGCCTAGGGAATAACTTATATCAAGGTGGGGCTCAGTATACGCACCCTCAGTGATAAATCCAGGGAAATCATCTAACAGAGTTGGCATTAGAATGCATCACACTCATAATCTATGCACAAAACAGCTGTATCAGAGGGGGCAAAGGGGACCCTCAAACATCATTTTGAAATGGACTCCCATGAGCTCCCATGCATCTTCATCTTGCCTTGAAATCATTCATGAGAAAGGGGAGGGTACAAATAGCACCAATGTAGGCTACTGCCTGCTTGGCATAAGATCAAAGGGAATTTTTGAAACATAACAATGATCTGAAATATTTATAATTGAGAAATATGTCTGTGGCAGTGATTCAAACCCAGAACCCTTCTGAGCACATAATGCACGCTGGCCACGCTGCTCATTTAATTTATGACAACAACCACACAGTAAAATGTCTGCAAATATTGAACCATATATAAACATTTGAACATCCTTAGCTTTTGAGTGTGAGGCGTTGGCTGTAGTGCTTGAGTGGAAGGTAGTTTATGATTGTTTTACATGTATTCTTTTCACAGTTTGTTAATCACCCCATCCCTTTTTTTATCAACTTCCACAACTCAAAATCATGTTGGGTGGGACTGGGGGAGTTCTTGACTCCTGGCCACAAAAACACCCATAGAGGGCTTTTTCCGCCCTCTGAACAAATGGGTGGATGATGTCCACCCTTGACTTGAGCTTAAAAAGAGAGTGCGTGCTAGCTCTGGATATCCATGTGAAAGCATGTTAAGAAACATCAAGAAAGCTGCAAGGATTTGAAATCACGACAGATAACCATTACATCATTATATGATATGATAAGTCATTTATGTTTAAATATTTTATTTAGAACAGTAAGCATATAAGGTTTATATAGCAAGTAATACAGCAAATAGAACAGTGTAAAAGCCACACACGGCTATAGCACTAACGTGCCTGTACACAGGTGTTTCTAGGCGCGACAAGACAAGGAAGGGGAGACAAAGGGAGGACAAACAAACGATCCTACGGGTCCTTGTGTCATTCAGATCGTCCAAGCGGGAGCGGGAAGGAAGAGGAGAAGTGTCATAACAGGCTTAAAGACTGTACAAATTGTTCCGACCCCTCGAAAGTTGTGGCTGTAAGATTTCTTCTCGGCAATGTGTTGCATCCGCCATTGTCACGCTGAATTTCTGAATACGTTGACAGACAGATAATTGGGTCACTGCTTTGAATTGGCCCTCCTAAGCTGCGAGCTCTCTTCTCTGGTTGCCATGACAACATCAGTGGTCGATAAAACATGCGCAGAGAGGACCTTGGGTGCCCGTGGTTCTTAAATGCGGCTCAGTGATATATGTGAACGCTGCCCCTCATTCCATCCCTCACTGAAAACGCCCAGCCAACAGATTCCTTCTGGAAGGCAACGATATTCGAGCACTCCTCTTTACATATACTTTAAGGGGCTGTGGCGATCTTGAAAAAAAATCACCCTGAATTATCACAGCTCTTATCTCTATCATCTTAATGCAGTATACTTCCGTTCAGGGAAGGCCCAAAACATTGATCTCATACCCATTTATCTAGGACACGTGTGCAGGGGGTTTCGTGCTTCATGCTTGGTAAACGCAATACAAACGAGGTTTGTTTGTATTTTAGTATTCCACATTTATTTTAAAGTCGCAGTCCTATGTAGACGTTTTTTTTCTTCCCATTGCCTATGCTTTAATTGGATTGCTTTGTTTTTCCGCTGCGTCGAGCCTTGCCTGGGCTGAGTGCTGGGCTTTTCTTCACAGAGATTTTAATCATTCGCTAATTGGGCCCTTTCGTCTTCCATGGATTGTTGCCCATTGGACGTTTACTGTGCTTGAACAGATGGGCTGCAGTAGATGCAAAGATCACAGTCAGTAAGATAAATTAGGTCAACCGATTTTTACGGAGCAGTATCCTGGTCACATTGGATGTCACTAACCGCTTCCTTCAATGTGTTGCATATTGCGCCACCAGAGAGCTAAATCACGATCAATTTGGAATGGAAACATGTTGAAACAGTTAGTTGTTTTAAGGAAGGATTTTTTTTTTTTATACCAAGAATGATGCTTTCCAAAAAGCTTTCTCCGTAGTACTCTACCACTAGGCTTCAGGGGGTTCAAAACACTCATACTGCTGCGAAGGCTGGAATGTTGTTCTCCTGTCCTCGACCGTCTATGCTAGCTGAAAGTAGTGAGGCGGGTGACATGGTAGTGTTTTCATGTTGTGCACAAACCATACAAATGATGATGGTTCAGTAATGATGGCTGACAAATTCGTACACTGTAGTCCTGCCATACACCTCCTGTGTTCGGTCTAGAATTTCATCTTTGTTGACCCCAAATCATAAGGTAATGCTTGGCAGCAATGTCTTGTCAGTGTATGGATCAAAACTCTGGAACTCTCTTCTTGAATGTATCTTGGGTATTAATGATTAATTTTATATTCAAAACGGAGCTTAAACTTTCTATTCTCTCAAAAATGTTCAAGTCACTTCTGCTGTTGGTGGGAACTTTTATGGTGCCAAGTTGTCCCTAGGGGCTGAACACTGTTGTATTAGTAGCCACATCGGTGGTCCTGATTGTTCTGTCAGTACTGCTAACATTGATGTCACTCATGATGTCATATGTGATATCATCAGTGATGCCATTTTTTGATGTCATCAGGGTGTTTACCAGATGCGCAATGCAGGCCTCATAGTTAAGCTGGTGTAGGGTCCAGCACCTGCTGAATTTCTGGTGTTTTGTTGCATTACATCAACACCTTAATATCACTCCAACTAACTTAGTCACTGAATTTCAAGGGTTTTGTTGCACTGAACTTATTCACCTTAACTGCCCCTTAACAAAAGTTTGTTCACTAAATGTCAAGGGGCTCGTTATGCTATAACTGCCACCACCAAAATTCTGTCTTTTTTTCAATTAACATAACTGCTGTTGTGTCATTTGTTATTGATATCTGTTATTGAGCTATGCAACATCGGGTTTATCAAGTATTTCATCTTTTTTTGTGTCCTCTTGATAAGAAGAGATTAGTAATGGTGTACTGAGATGAGGAAGAACGAGGTAGGGTAAGTGGGAGATTGTGTGTGATGATGACGACTGAAGTTGTGCAGTTCGGGACTGTGATGAGAAAGATTGAGGTGGAGTGGTTGGGAACTGTGACGAGGAAGAGTGAGGTGGTGGTAGTGAGAGACTGTGATGAGGAAGAGTATGTTGGTGTAGTGGGGTACTATCATGAGGAAGAGTGAGTTGGTGGAAATGGGGTACTGTGATGAGGAAGAGTGAAGTGTTGACAGAGGGGGACTGTGATGAGGGAGAGTGAGTTGGTGGTAGTGGGGGACTGTGACCTGGACTAGTGATGTGGTGATAGTGGAGGAATGTGATGAGGACGAATGAAGTGGGGTAAGTGGGGGACTGTGATGAGGAAGACTGAAGTTGTGTAGTTGGGGCCTGTGATGAGGAAGAGTGAGTTTGAGTGGTTGGGAACTCTGATGAGGAAGAGTGAGGTGGTGGTAGTGAGGGACTGTGATGAGGAAGAATTCGTTTGTGGTAGTGGGGTACTGTCATGAGGAAGAGTGAATTGGTAGAAGTGGGGTACTGCAACGAGAAAGAGTGATGTGGTGGCGACTTTGATGAGGACTGTGACATGGACTAGTGAGATGGTGAAAGTGGGGGACTGTTGTGGGGTGTTTTTACCCATGCATCCGAGCCCTACCAGAAAAACTGTGCAGTACTGGCATGGAAAACATCATGATGGCCAGAACTTCCCAGAAAATGCACAGGGAAATGCATGAAGAATAGGCTGCCACCCATTTTTGCTGATGTTATGGGCACAGAAGGGCGCTGCCTAAAACCACCATTGGGCTACACACAGTAGCCTGAAACCATTGCAAAAGGGGCAATGCTGATTGCCAAAAGCAACCCACAACTATTGGGAATTCATTCCTTCAACGGGCACAAAATTATTTCACTGCAGAACCACACCAGTGCCATGTGCTGAACCTGGATAATATACTTCCATGTAAAATCTCTTGTTTGGAATGCATTCATTCAAGACTGATCCAAAAAATGGACGCAGTACCGATAAGTACCTCAAGGCGGCGCTAGCGGTCTAAACTCTGACAGGGAAACTGCATGTCAGGAGTTGCAGGAGAGGCCTTTACATCAAAGGCTGGGAGTTAATTAAAATCTTAACCACATGTTGTTCCCAGAAGACAATCTGATTTAATTAACAGGCCAAAAGGCTGGGATCCCTTCTCACCTCAGGAAGCCCAGGAAACCACATGGTCATACTAACCAAATGCAAAGTGGCTCCCTGGTCTGCTGACCTCAGCCTCCCAGAGACCACACAATAGGCTCTTGCACTTGAATAGAATATGCTGATGTTGACTGTTGACTGTACACAAAGAGCTCCCAGCAGAAGAGACATGTGATCACTGACCCACCCAAGTCTTGGAGGTGGACTCCAACACTCTGAGAACTGAATTGCAAGCAAAATATTTATTTTACAGAAACACTGATAACTCTTGGTAACCGGATGACAGAAATGTGAAATGTGGGGAACCTTAAAATTGAAACTTTGCCTACAATTCAAGCCCAAACTCCAATTTGTGTGATGTTCTGGGGCAAAACCCCACCATTTATTGACACCACAGACACTGTATTTAAGCTAGACAAATGGAAAGTTACTGAGATATGTGTAGTAGGGGGGTGTATATGTGTATCAATTTTAATGAAAAACCAATGTTGCAAAACCAGTTAAAAAGCGCAAAATGTTGCCATTTCTGAATGCAAGCCCCTAGGAAGAGCAGAGTTTGAACAGAGTATACCTCATGTGATATGTGATGGGTGCATGTAATTTTAAACAACTGTGTATCTGTGCAATATGTATTTGAATCAAATATAGATTTGTGGGCAAACTGACCAGGGGAGGATCCTCTGACCCATAAAACCTACAGCATCACTCTGACTCACATTTCCTTCCCCCAATCATGGGAGAGGGGAGAATTGGGCCAATGACAAGTAGAGAGGGGCAGGCTTAGCTAGGCCCAGGCACACACCCGTTTTCAAAACACATAAAAAGAGACTGCTGGGACAGGTAGAGACTTCATTTTCCATTTTCTTGCGGGAAGCTTTGCCGGACCACACAACATCCAGAAGATACCAGTTCCAGACTGACTTCCAGACTGACTCCAGCTACATGTTCCTGAACCTAGAACTTATACTGTAGAACCTAAATCAGAGGCCTAAAACCACAAGCTGAGTTCTCTGCCGCAGGCCTCAAATCATTGCAAGCTACTCACAGCCGGGTGAGCTGCTTGAATCCTTTGCCAAGAACTCTTGCCAGGACCAGTGCAGAGATCCAGGAGCCGTGCAGATACTGCTGTATCCGGACAGACCAGACCAGAGATCCAGTGTGACCCAGACCGCTGTGAGCAGAACCAGAGAGCAGACCCAGATCACTGTGAAGTGC
Organism: Ambystoma mexicanum; assembly: GCF_040938575.1. Classification (NCBI taxonomy): domain Eukaryota; kingdom Metazoa; phylum Chordata; class Amphibia; order Caudata; family Ambystomatidae; genus Ambystoma; species Ambystoma mexicanum. Next base: position 925,238,311 of record NC_090937.1, on the reverse strand, counting down.
CGAGACCAGAACCGGAGTCCAGTCCAAAACCTGACCAGATCCGTGGCGAGGCCTATTTCAAAAATATATTGTGAGTACCTAGCAGAACTTTGCAGAACCAATCTCTTAGTTAAAATAATCTAATCCAAACTATTTTAATCTAACCAGAACTGCCTCCTAGAAGTTGTCACTTGTCATTTATAAAGCTGCACCACTGTCACTTGTCAATTCTGCAGCTGCAAAGCTGTCACCTGTCATTTTGAGTTTACTTTAAATCCGAAAAAACGACCTTTAAAAAATCGTTCATATCTCTGGAACCGTTTGGAATCTAAGCTTTCCAACAAGACTAGAACCGACTTCCTACTCCTTATACTTTTTCTGCAATCACGATTCACGCACTCGCGAATTTTACCGCGATTTGCGATTTGGTTAAAAATCCAGCCACGTGTAACCATCAGCAGTCAGTTCTTTCCTTGCTAAAAATTCGTTTGCCTCTTAATCACCATCTCTGAATCATTGCTAAAGTGAGCCTGAACTTATCCCAAGTAGCTACCACTCCCCCTGAACCTCCTAAAGGGAATTAAAACCATTTTCAGCATATTTCTCACTTCATTGCCATCACCTTTTAAAAGCATTTTGGGCCTGTGTTTCAAACTTCTATCTGTGGTCTAAGCTTGCTGGGGTGAACTGAAATATATATGATTGCATTCCTAAGAACTGTGTGTGTTACTTCCATCTCCTTCCATTTCTTACATTGCATAGGGGAGGGGGGTGAATTGCCAGAGAAAAGTGATTATTTTATCTTTTGCTAAAATTATATCAAGTATTTCTGTACTGCATTTTATTCCTCATTGCTTTTCCCTTGAAATCGTAAAAGTAGTTTTGCTACTTTATCCATCCTATACTAACTCCTCATTGATTGTAAAGAAGTGTGCTCGTGCCAGATTACCCATTGTTGATCAACATCATATGTCTAAGTGTACTATCAGATATTAATTTATTATAAAGTGTGATATATATATATTGTTTACATTCTCAAATAAACCTTTTAAACTTGCAAAACAGAACTACTTCTTGGCTCAGTGGGGTCAGGGGGATTCTAAGAGAGGGGTGTTATATAGGGGTAGTCATCCAGAACTCATGAACTGGACATAAAGATATATCAATAAGGGTTTCCATTCAGTATCCCAGACTAGGCATTGACTTAGCTCTAGTGTTGAATTGAATCCTCTTACACTGTGATGAGGAAGAGTGAAATGGTGGTAGTGGGGGACTGTGAAGAGGAAGAGTGATCTCTGGTAGTTGGGGACTGTGATGAGGAAGAGTGAAGTGGAGTTAGTGGAGGAATTTGATGAAGAAGAGTGAGGAGTAGTTAGTGAGGGACGCTTGAGGACTGCAATGAAGAAGTGTGAAGTGAAATTAGTGGGGACTGTGATGAAGAAGAGGAGGTGGAGTTAGTGGGGGACTCCGATGAGGAAGAGTGAGGTGAAGTTGGTGGTGGACAGTGACAAAGAAAAATGAGGTGGAGTTAGTGGTGTCTGTGACAAGGAAGCGTGCAGTAAAGGTAGTTGGGACTTAGATGAGGAAGAGTGAGGTGGATTAGTTGGGTACTATATTGAAGAAGAGTGAGGTGGAGTAAGTGGAGGACTGTGACAAAGAAGAGAGGGGTTGGGTAGTTGGGCACCGTGATGAGGTAGAATGAGGTGGAGTTACTGGAGGACTGTGACGCAGAATAGTGAGGTGGAGTTAGTAAGGGACTGTGACAAGGAAGAGTGAATTGGTGGTCCCGGGGTTCTGAAACAAGAAATAGTGATGTGGTGCCAGTGAGGGACTGAGATGAGGCAGAGTGAGATTGTGGTAGTGCTAGACTGTTACAAGGACGAGTGAGTTGGTGCTGGGGGACTATGATGAGGAAGAGTTATGTGGTAGTAGTGGGGGCTGTGACAAGGTAGAGTGAGCTGGTGGTAGTGTGGGACTGTGAGGAGGAAGAGTGAGTTGGTGGTAGTGGGGACTGTGATGAGGAATAGTGCAATGGTCATAGTGGGGGACTGTGATGAGGTAGAGTGAGTTGGTGGTAGTGGGTTACTGTTAGAAAGAAGAGTGACATGGTGGTAGTTTGGGACTGATGTGAAAGAGTGAGGTTGTGGTTGTGTGGTACTGTGATGAGGAACAGTGAGACTGTGGTAGTGGGGTACTTTAATAAGGAAGAGTGATGTGGTAGTGTGGGACTGATGAGCAAGAGTGATGTGGTGGTAGTGGTGTACTGTGACGAACAAGGGTGAGGTGGAGTTAGTGGGTGACGTGAAGAGGAAGAGGGATGTGGGGTATATAGGTAAGATTACTATTCAGAATTGGGACTAGGAAGAGGAGTTTGGGTGTGATTCCTAACTAGGTACTGTGAAGAAGAAGAGGAAGGTACTATCATGTAGATATCTTCCTGCCTGACGTCAGGTATGAATCAAGATCTTCACTGTTAAATCACGTGAAAAGCTTGTCCAATCAAAACAAGGGATATACTAAGCAATCATCAGCTTCCTCACTGTGCACTTTTTATTAAACTTATTAAGCAATTATAAGCTTTCTTCACAAAACACTAATAGCCCCTTAATACACTCCTTCAACACATTTTAAATAATTTCGGAACCAATCGCTTTAATGCATTTTATATAAAAAGATTATTGCTTCCTAAATTAACTTAAACTACACAGTGATGGCTACATCTCAATATATAATAGTTTAGAAGTATTTACTCTTTTTTTTAGTCATTTGTGGCAATTCTCAAACTCGGGGAAAAGGCTCAAAATAAATAAACAAAACTACACCATTCCCAAACCCCAAACATTCACAAATGATCCTTTCAAATGCTGCCCAATTGCTCCCCGGCCTCAAACCTGCCCTACTTAATTCTCAAATTGTGTAATTTGGTATTTTCAGCAATAGAAAAGCTAGCCACCAGAAATGAAGCATGGGTGATATAACTAACCTCTTTGGTATATTGGCACCCTGTTCTGTGCCAAATACCAAAAAAGTACTGGAGGGATTTACGCAAAACCAACAAAGGATTTATGTTGAGCGCTTTGTGCCCGACTTGTTTCTTATTTAGTGCAAATCTGTCCAGCGGTTTGGGCTTTGCACTTGAGCAAAAATGTGATATTTTCCGTATGGTAAAATGAGTTGAAAAGTGAAAAACACTCATATTTGATCTTATAAATATTTTGAACTATAACACTGATGTGCATGAAATGTTCCAGTTCTGTGGGCCCCGGCCTGAACTCTTGTTTGTAAAAATGTGTACTGATCCTTCCTACTGCTCAAACGTTATTAGCCATTGTATTTTCACATTTTCTATGGGTGATAGGTTTCAGCCTAAATATAGGTTGGTGCTATAAATACATATATATGATAAAACCTTGCTGTAGTCATTCTTATTCTTTTGTAAGCACATCAATCACTCAAAATTCCAAAATTCTGTTTGTGCTTAACTGATATTTTTGAAGTTGGCAGAAATTAACTGCATAAAACCAATGGAAAGTAGCAACCCCTATCACTTAGACTATGGGGCTGGGGGCGGGAGAGTAAAGGTCTAGTCAAATACCCACAAAGGAAATTCCCATGTGCAGAAATATATGAACCAACAATTGTATTATTTAAAAAGAATGGAACAAGTCTGTCCTCAGCAAACTATATCTATCAATGACATACTACAAACAGAAGAAAGCAAAGCATTTCAAAATGAACCATCCACTATAAATTCATGTATCTATGTCATTACTAAATATTCTGTTTTCCTTTGTTTGCATTATGTCATTCCTACGTATGGTCCGTTGATGACAGATTTGTTCCATCCACTTCAAATAATAAAATCGTTAGTTAATATATTTGCGCACACTGTTGTGAGCTTGATAGATGTTTAAACACGTTGCTATGCTTATTGAACGTAGCACCAGTACAATGATTTGGCCAGGGGTGTCATTTCACCAAATGCCAGGGGTAGCGGAAGTGACATCACATGACCCTTGACCTGTGATGACATTGAGTCCACCCCGAAGTGACATCATGGGAAGCGATGGAGCACAATCTTTCACCCCTTGACAAAACAAGTGGCATCACATAGCATTGTTCCTAAGTACACTATGATCAATATGGTTACGATATCACTGTAATGTGATATACATTTCATACAAGAATGAATCACCATATGTATCGTTAATATCAGTGTGTATAGGCCTATATTACCAAATTAGAATGCAAGCAGACGCCCAAGGTCACATGATAATGATGTGTTATTATATAGCACTTACGCTTTATATAAAACATATAAACATACAATATCACCGAACCTGTGTTGGTACTCATTTATAGACCTCAGAAGGATGAAAGGCTGAGTTGGCCTTGCCGGGATTCCAAACTGCAACCTGCAGATCACACACACACCGCAGCAGCGAGCGCTCAATCGAATGAGCTATCTTACCAGCTATAGCTATCTTACCGGCTTACCTAGAGTAAAATGAGCAATTACATTTCTGAATGTTCTCAAAGTCAGAAAGTAAATTACACTCTTTAGTGGATACCAGTAAACTGGTAACTGAGATTTAACAGCAGGTCAGTTCATCTGCAGGTCGCTTGCAAAGTTGGCCACATGTCAAACCTGCGTGGATCTACTTTTCAGGCTTCGGAGGATGGCAAATACATACCATTGGGAGGGTTCATAACTGTGTATTAAAGAATTGAGTAGTGCAGGAAAAGTAGCGCACTAACACCTCATCCCGTACTCTGGGCACTCTTACCTCATACATGCAAACAAACATCCTGAACAGCATACAATGGAGCTAGGAAAGATAGACACATTACAACAAAGCATTAATTTTGGCACAATTAATGCTTTTAGGCACAAGCTTTTAGGCACAAGGATTTTGTCAAGTCACTGAGGACACGAGATGGAATGTCTTGTGATGATCGTAACAGAGACAACGGCAGAAAAAAACATGCTATAACTGCAACTTGAGAAAAGCAAAATACGTATAGTTTTTGTGTGCATTGTGAATTTGAGGTGTTTAAGAACAGACTAAATCGGACTGAATCAGTGAATTACCCCATGGAGTGTGCCTAAAATAAACCTTTAATGAGTCTAGCAATTATTGTATAGAATTCCAAAAAAGCCTATTTGTTGTTCCTATTCTTTCTTGTACATGGTCACTGTTCAAAGTGTTACACTTGTTGAACCCCGCCACCCACCTTTTTTTTAAGAGGCCAGATCAAGAAAGCCAGCCACTGCAGAAACAAAGAGCCACTTGGTGCTGGCCATAGCTCAGGAGCTATCATCTAAATAAAAAATGCTTCTTTTTTAGGGGTAGCAAGGGAGACCTAAGGGGTAGCAAGGGAGACCTCAGGGGTCGCAGTTGTGACCCCTGGCGACCCCCAAATGACATCCCTGGATTTGGCTTGGCAATCTACTGTGAATTTAAAACATTTTACAAGGTTTTCCGTAAATCATATTCACCGCAAGGTGACATGTGCACCACAGGTCTGTGTTATTAGATCAACAGTCTTTTTTTCAATGTTTTTTCAATATTTCTTTCTTCTAAAAACTCCCCCTTGCCTATTGTTGTTTAACCTATTCCCAATCCTGATACCCCTTATACGTCCTTTCCCATCTCCATGTATTTGCCACTGACTTTTTTCTGAAAAGATTTTTGAAAAAAACGTTTGAAAAAAATGACAGTCGATGTTACCATTTTGTACCGTCCACAACACTATACACTTCATGCCTTCGAAGAGATGCTTGCAAATGTCATTCATTGTCCCTGGCAACTGCGTCTTGCTGTGCGAGAGGAATCGCTGGTACACACTATCAGATACCTTTGTTTGCTTGCAGTTATAGCAGGAAGTGAACTCATGAGAAGCAATGCATTGGAATAGATTAGGCCCCCAAGCATTTCCTTTGGACATATGTGAACGGGAGACTTATGATTCCGTGTGCAGTAAATATGTACGTGCATCAGCCGTGGTCTTGTGAGATTTCAGCACATACATATGAATGTAAATAGCCTTAGGATAGATTTGTGTAAGGTGGGTGTTTCAGTGTTTTGTTTTTAGGGGTTCTGTGCAGTAAAACATCCTTTTTTGGTAAAATCCAAAGACTAAGCAATTCTATGATATGCGTAATGCAGTTATTATTGGTAATACTCATTTTTTTAATTTTTTTTTATTTGTGTGTTTTCAAAAAGAACCCTGAATCTGTTATCATTTTCATTGTGTGTTCCAAAATTTTTACGGTTGGTAAAAGCCAGGTTATTCGGTCTCCGCTGATCAGTCTCTTTCACCATTTCTCTTCATCCCACCCTCGTATGTCCACTGCTAAGTGTTTGAGGTAGACCTGTCTCAGGATCAAATTTTTCGGGCATGACAAGAGCAGATGTCGGATGGATTCGGTTTCAGTCTCACACAAGCGACAGATGCTTGAGTCGGAAAGGCCTCTAATCCTGGGGATTTCATTTGTATCCAGTAGATTCAGCAGAGAATTTCGCGCCCCTCTACTGGGAAATTGTTGTGGGTACCTCATTGGCTCATTGAGCTTGCAGTACGATGGAGGCAGATGATAGAGTAATTTGTTGTTGGTAGCAGCATCTTGTGTTTGAATCCAATCTAGCTCTTTCATTTTCTTATACACTCTAGTTGGATTTGCGCTGAGATTGGCTTCCGAGCAAGCGACTGACTGGAGTAAGGCCGTGCTTGCTTCTTTCCAGGTTGCTAGCATTTTCACCTTTCCAGATTGTAACTTCTTGTTACAGGCCGTAAATTTCCTCACTATCGTCCATGATACATTTTCGGTATAGCCTGAGGGCGTTTATGTTTACTGTAGTCTTTAACGACACGAGACTAAGTTTCTCGCCGAATTGCAGCAATGGACGTAGATTTAGGAAGGGAAAGGACCACCTTCCAAAACTGACTTTCTAGTTTTGGCCAGATTTTGTTGGAAATCAGAGGCATGGCTTCCGCACCATAGGTGATAGAAGGGCCGACTTTTTTTCTGTAGAATTCTAAAACTGGGATTCATGAGAATTTTCTGAATTTTGTGTCGATCGCCTTTCCTTGTGATGCCAGCTTCTTTATTTTGTTTTGGAGGTTTACCTGCATGGAGATCTCGTGTTTCGAGCTATCCAACAAAACACCTAGGTATTTGTATTCAGTGATTTGATAGATTTGATAACTGTCTCTGATGGCCGATCTGGGTCTGATCGAATAAAATCAGGTCATCTGCATACTTTTAGGTGGCTTATTTTGACAGAGGCCACTGACGGCGGAAAAGTACGAGACAGATCTTCATAGTCACCATAGTCGCCAATGTAAGCTAGAAACAACGCTGGGGCTAAAGGGCATCCATGTATCACCCCTCGACCCATCTGGATTGAGACTGCCTGAGAGGTTGCCCATTTGAGACAGGCGGACCCTGAGGGTGGTCTCCGTATGTAGAGCCTTGATTGGTTGCAGAATCTCCTGGGGACAACACCACCCTTTAGTTTTTTCCAAAGGCGGTGCCTATCGACTAAGTTGAAGGCCTGAGAGAGGTCTATGAAAGCCAGGAAGATCCGCCGTTTACCCTCCAAGACCTTGGTACTGATGGTTAGAATGTTGGCCGCCGTGCCCACATTTCTTTTGAAGCCCGATTGAAACCTGTCATTGCAAGGCGCCGACTTTGACCAAGATTGAAATCTTTTCAAGAGCAGGCTTACAAAAACTTTTCTGATGCAGTCCAAGAGGGCTATGGCGCCCTAGTTTAGTGGATCTGTTATGTTGCCTTTCTTGAAAATTGGGACAATGATGGCTTTTGTCCACAAAGGTGGAAGGGATTTATGGGCAGCACAATTCGTAAAGATGGACGCGATAAGCGAGGCCCATTCCTCTTGTTTTTTTTTCAAATCTATCTTTGAAATTCCATCCAGGCCCGCCGCTCTGGATTTGTTTAGCCTTTTAATGTGGTTGCTAATTTCTGCATGGTCATCCAGTTTCAGCCAGTTTGCACTGTTCGATTTCTTTTCAGGTGGGTCCATGGTATGCGGAGCTTGAAAAAGGGAAGTGAAATGATTCATCCATTTTTGTTCAGCCATGGCATTAATAGTCGAGATGTTATACGAGGGTGCTGATGTTTTTAGCAAGGACCAGAATTCTCTCACTTTGTTTCCACATATGGCGTTTAGCATAGTTTCTGCATCCTGCTGATATAGTTGGTGGCGGTGATGTTTCGCCCAGTTTTTGTAAGTTGTTGTAGCCATCTTTAGTTTGACTTTATTTTGAGAGAGGTTCCCGAGCCGCCTTTTCAGCCTGCGCAGTTCACGTCTTTTTGCTACCAGAGTAGCATCAAAAGAATGTCTGGGCACGATGAATGTTGAGGATGATGATTTTGGTTTTGCCCTGTATTGGACTAGTAGAGGGACATAGTCCAAAGATTCTTTTCCGTCGGTGCTCCCCCCAAGCGCATATTTTTCCGACAGGTTTGTAACTGATTGCGCTGTTAAATTCAAGTGGTTTCCCCGGGAATTTTAATCAACCCCCGAGACGTATGGGGCTGGTGGTTTGAAATGGTTTTGCAAGGTCATGGTAAGCTGGTTGTGGTCACTGTCTTTTGTTTTACGAACTTCAAAGTCTTTCACCTTTGCCAGTAGATGGCGTGAGGCAAAGATGTAATCGATGGTGGCATGGAGGGGTCCTTGTTCCCAGGTAGGAAAACGATGAGCATTTGAAAAGGTTGAATCCATATTCTCCAATTTTCTTGACACCATTAGAGAAGACCAAAGACTCGCTCTTTTGGCGGCAGGAGTCATAGATGAGATTCCACCCGGCTTGACAAGCCTGTCAAGGCATTGGGCGTTCTGGTCACTGCAAATTATAATCGAGGGAACCTGGTGTATTGCTTGGATTTCATCTACTAGATTTTCCATCATGGCTAAGTAAGTGTGTTGATTTATGGCTGCTGGGTTCCAGTAGGTATTGACGATTGTTGTTTGTGAGATACTGAAATTCGGTTGTTCATCCGAGTCTAATAGCACTGCCAGGATTGAAAGATTTTATTGAAGAGTGGCCTTGATCTTCAGGCCAATCCCCTACTCATTTGCTTCTTAGATTTGCAGATGTACAAAGCATTGCCATCTGATTTGATTGTTACATGATGAACTTGCTCTGAATAATTGAAATGTTCTGCAATTTGCTCACCTTCCTGTTTCTGAATAAAGTCATATTTTATGTAGATGAATCTAAGTCTCATGGGTAAAAATGTATTTTCTTTCACACTCTCTGTGTTACAAAATTAGAATCAAAGATAGAAGGATGTGCGTGTTGACAACTAATCAGACACCCAGGCAGGCAGGCGGGCGGTCAATCAGCCAAAGGGACAAGCAGACAGTCAGCACCAAAGCTAACTTCAGAGATACACAGGTTGCGGTCTCTAATCCTAGACATACTGGCAAAACCTAGTTACCCTTCATGAGCTACCATGTTTTACTTCGCGGCGTGTGTCAGCCAATCTGGGACTCCGAATGCAGGCCCCACCTCCTGGCATGAGCTTGCAATTGAGCCCATTAATGAGCTAGATGAAGATTGCTGGGCTGGCATATTTTCTCCCTCTCTAGCCCCCCCACCCCAACCCCCAGATCCCAGACCTTCTCGGCTCCATGAATAATTCCACCAACCTCCCTGTTGCTGCTCTGGCTACTCGCCTGACCACCAACCCACGGAAGGCCACTCAGGGAAATATAGAAGGGAGCTCTACTATTAATTCCTTGCAACAGTTTCATGGTGTCTATATTTGAAAAATTACCGGTCACACTGTGAATGTCATTTTCAACTTGCTATTAGCCCATGTGACAATATGTCGGCTGCTAATAGCTGTAAAATCTTTTGAGGTCGACCTTCCCAGGAGTTGAGTGCTTTGGAGACCTTGTTAAAGCTGGCACCTAACTTTGTCTCTGTGCTGTTACTGCCCCAAAAAGTCTACCTATGCTGGTATTATTGCTCAAACAGTTGATTGCATTCTTCCATTTGGAGCTCTGCCCTGCCTGATGAAGAAGTTAAGGGCCGTTCAGATGATGCCCCTGCTGTGATTAGCCGGTGGCTGCTCCGGAGGTTGTGATCCTACTCATACACTGCCTCCTACTCCTACTCCCACTCCTACTCCTAGACTCCACACATTCCATCTCTTCTGAACAGCCTTTGCAGCAAAGGGCATGCAATAGATACTCATATATATATATATATATATATATATATATATATATATATATATATATATATATATATATATATATATATGTATATATATATATATATATATATACATATATAATAAATAATAATAAAAAAACGGTTGAGTTGGGCCCTAACAACACATGCTATTTAACTGGTGAGATGCTATTTCAATTGCTCTGCATATTCCATAAGTGGTTCATATAGTAGATGCCTAGAGGAGCTATGCAGTTGTAGGCTAGACCTAAACAAAAGACGTTTCTGAGCTTCTTGGCACTCATTTGTAAGTTCTTCCAAAATAATGTATCTCCTTAATGATGAATATCCAACATGCCCCGGGATACTTTCTGGGACAACCCAAAGCTTTAAAATCCATCATGATCCATCATAAAGCTAACGTTGTCTGGGCCTCAAAATAAAATGGATTGTCCACAGAAAATGGTTGGGGAAGAAGTCATACAGGAATGTTTTATTCCATGATCTTTGTAAGCACTTGTCTGCTAGCAGATTACCCCGATGGCCTACTAAACAGAGAATAAAGTAAAGGGGGCAATTGCTGGAGAAAGATGTTGTTCTTTTGGGAATATTTGGATACAGAATGCCTAACAATTTCTCACTTGCCATATGATATTGACTGGCTCCACAATGGATCCCTTGTCACCTTTAAAATCCTGTGTCTTTCCCACAGAGCTATGTATCGCAACGACGCTGCCAACCTACGATCCCTCGTCAAGATTCAGAAACCATCAATGACCTTTTGAACTGTATGCATAATGCTCCGCACCACGGTTCATAAAAAAAAACATATTGGAGGTTGTAATTCTGCTGAGCAGGCCTCACCCATCTGGAACTCTCCTCCCTCCAATCTTTGCAATTTAGAGGCCTCCTCCATTTTCAGAGTGAAGCTTGAGTCTCATTTCTTCCGTTTCACTTTATGAACCATGTTTTTTTTTTATAAAACAGTCTATATCAGAATACAAATCCTAAAATCCAAAACCATTGCCTAAAATTTTTTTTAAAGTTCTCCTAGCTGGGAAAAGTATGTGAGCTTTATACAGTTAACAACAATTAGGAGAATGATAATTGAAGTTAGATTAAGACAACTGGATTCTAAATTTGAAGAACGACAAGGATAAGAAATGAGAATGTAGGCACCATCTGCCCTTGTTATAATACTTAAGTGAACAGAGGATACCTAGAGAACGGAGGATGGCACAGGGGCAACGCGCTGGTCTTAGAATCAAGATCACGCCGATCAACAGAGGTTTGAATCCTGGGTCCTTATGCAGAAACCAAACTCAGGTACGGTAGTAGATGCGTTATAAAAAAAACAATTAAATAAAAGTAGATATTATCACACACAAGAATGTTATTTTAATTTGTATACAAGGTTAGGCAAACAAATTTAGTGCTGCCTTTAAGTAAATGTAAGTTTATAGATTGCAAGGTACCTTCTTTATACCTTCGGACAGCTAGTGGTCCTTGCTTTATCCGTGCTTTAGGAGCCCTTTTAAATGGGATCCCAAAGGTAGATATCTCTTTTAGGTAACAATGGAAATTAATCTTGTAACTGCGTGAGAAATCCTCATGGTTCATTGTTGGATGCCATGATTGAAACAATAACATATTTTAGGTATCACTATATGCTAGCAAAGTTGAAGGTAAATTACATTATTTATATGTGTGTTGATAGTAGTGTTGGGTGGATTTATTGGCTCAAATTTCGAACCACCCGATTTTCAGGTGGTTTGAAAAGTTTGAGCCAAGGCCGAATTTATGAAAAGTTTGAATGAACCAAAAGTTTGAACCCACCGGCTATGTGGTTGAACTATGCGCCTCTGAGAGGCAGGCTTTTTTTTTTGTTGAGGCAGGTTTGGACACGTGGGGACGTTATAAAACAGTTGGAGTTGGAGTTATGAGAGTGGGAGGAAGGGGGAATGGTTTGGAGAGTTAGCGATGGTGTGCGGGCCCGATTTTAAAAAGTTATTCACATTTTCTTTTTACATTTTTTGATTGTGCAGTGTGATACATCAAGTTATCTACCAGTTAACTAAACAAACTGCCTAATTCTTGGGGGGGATCCCTGGGAGTGAGATCAGCTTGGGGTCTTCACACACAAGACGTTTGAGTTTCTGTGCGGTTTACTGCGATCTAGAGGTGAATGAACACATGGAACACATACCTTAGAGTGACACTCAGGTGCAGGGAGGAGCAGAGAATCTCTTAGGCAGCTTGATCTACTGGCTTGATAAACTGATGTTACTCTTGCGGTGGGGGCAAGTTACAGGCATTCAGGGAGGCAGGAGATAACTATCACGGTCCAACTCTTGAACTGAGTGAACTGTGGAGGTTCCCTTGGGTGACACACGGGCGCAGTCATTCAGGGAGCCATGCACAAGATTACAATTCTTGAATTGAGGGAAAAGAGCAGGTGCCATTGGGTGACTCTGTGGTGCAGGGAGGAGCAGAGAATCCCTCAACATATCCTGTGCTGTTGTTGACATGCTCATGAAACACTTATGTGAGGAAGTTTCAGACATTCAGGGAGACAGGGGCTAGCAGTCTGTCCATGTCAGTCTGGGACTGAACAAATGGCGTGTATTCCCTTGGATAACACACAGGTTCAGGGAGGAGCAGAGATTCCCAGAGCACAGATTGTGCTGTTGTGTTGAGAGTGACATGAAACTTTTGGTGGGAGAAACTTACAGCCACCCAGGGAGGCAGGAGATAATTGAGTGTACTGTGCAGGTACCCCTGGGGGCAATTCGGATGCACATTCAGGGAGTCAAAACACAGGATAACATCTCTTGAACTGAGTTAACTGCGCAGGTGTCCTTGTGTGACACTTAGGTGCAGGGAGGAGCAGAGAGAATCCTTCTGCACTCCTTGTGATATTGTTGCTGTGCTCATATGACACTTGGGGTGCAATGACCTTTCTGAAATCCAAGAGGCTGGGGATACCTATTAGTGTGTATCTGCTCCTTGAAAATAAGTGGCCATCTTTGTATGGAAGTCCCTCCTTGAAAACATAATGGTAACTTCCTGTACAAAAGCTGCTCCTTAAAAAAGCAAGGGCCATCCCTTGAATGAAAGGTACTCCATGAAATATTGTCAGGGGCCATCCCTTGCACACACAAACGCAATTACTCTCTCTCTCTCTCTCTCTCTCTCTCTCTCTCTCTCTTTCTCTCTCTCTTTCTCTCTCTCCCCATCTCTTTCTCTCTGTCTGTCTGTCTCTCTCTTTCCCTCTATCTTTTTATCACAAACCCACAAGGAATAGTGTTCTTGATGAAAAATCACATTTGGCAGAAAGTACACCTTTAGCCTAATATATTAAACTACCCAGTTAAATGTATTCAGGCCAAGAGTGACAATTAACGACTGGTTGCTCGCAGGAAGCCAGACTTTTAAAGGAAACCAAAACTAGGTGGATCCTGATCCACTTTGGCCTCTAGGCAGGTCAACTTCACTCTTCCAAACAGCCAGCAGCACCAAGATGTGGAAGAAAGCCTGTACAATGTCCTGATGATTCATAATGCAACATGCCGTAGCATACAATAACATTGGGAGTTATGTAGCCCATATCCAGAATGTGAAAGCCTCATTCAAACCGAATGAGCTGAGCTATTCAACTTTGCTGATAGGTTTCAGCGTGGTAGTGTAGGTGTTGGTAGCAAAGGCTACGGTAATAATAATAATAATTTAGCATTAATGTAGCGCTACGAACCCTCAGGCATCTGAGCGCTGCTTACTATTACCCACGGTGTGTGGTGCTCATTAATCGACCTCGGAAGGATGAAAGGCTGAGTTTGGCCCTGAGGGATTCGGACCTCCATCAGCAGGCTCTGCACAGGTGTCAAAGGGAGCGCTCTACTGCGCTCTGCTATCTGAGCAGTTAGTGTAGTCTACATATTGCTAGTATCGATAATAGTTGAGCAAGCAATGTCAACTGAACATTTTGCATATGTTCTGCCCATCATTGTGTCTCTTGCTATGTGTACACTTGCACAGCAATTGTTAATATGCTGTGTTGTTATCAATTGAACATGGGCACTAAACAATGTACACATCGATACAGACTGTTTCTTTTTTCCTCTCTTTGTGTTTGAACGTGTTACTGTGTTTCTCTGCCTTTGTCAAACAGGGGAGATGACATTTGAAATCTCACGCTGCTGTTTTGTTGCTATAGAAACAGGGATGCTATATATAGCGTCTTGGTGAGAGCTTTGAAGCTTAAGGGGAAAACAACTTTTATTTATCGTAATGATTCTCTCTGAAACCGACTTTATAAACGCCATATTTGGGAAACTTTTGCTTTGGAAGTGGAGATTTCATTGACTTAAATAAGGCCACATAGTCTCGTCTGTACAGCAGAAGAACAGACAGCCCTTATTGATACGAGGGACCACCTGGTGAGAAATCCCCTCTGTTCATACAGGGTGAAGGCGGGAAGTAACCAGGAGGGCTCGTCCATTCACATAGACCCGCATATCATGAAAACCTGCATCATGTCTCTAGTACCCTGAATCCTGAAACCTGCAGGTTTGTATTCTCAGTTTGACTGCCTTCTTTCATGTCTGGTTATGTTGTTGAGGCCTTATCGTTCTAGGTGTGAGACAGAAAGAGCAAGGTCAGAGAGTGTGTGTCAGTTGTACGCTCTCTGAGGATGTGATGCGATGAGCAGAATTATCTGCCACAATGCTTCTATTAGGATCTAAACACTGCACCCCTCCTTCATAGAGGGCAAATGAGTGTAGTAGGGTTATGGTTTGAGCGCAAATGTTGAACAAACACCTATTCCCATCGAAGCGCCTGGAGAGCTCCTGAAATGTACAGTTATTGGCCCCCAGTCCTCATCCAGCCAATTGACATCATCATGCCCCAGAACTCCACCTACATGAGTGATAGGAACACATTTCAAGTACTGGGTATTAAAGGGCCAGTCACCTAAAATTGTTTTGCATCACCATTCATATTTCAGGAGTGGCCCAGTAAAACTGAACAGAAGTACTCATAACTCATACACTGTGGGACAGCGGGGGAAAGAAATGTCCTCAGTCTTGCCTTGCTCTGTCCACAGCACCTGATGGCACCTGTTCAAATCCAGCACAATAGAAGAGGAGAAAACGCCTGAGTTCACTCGACTCATGCTCAGGAGGGGGCCTGCAAACGTGACCTCTGGCACTGCCCCAAAATGCAGTTTTGTTCAGGGCCTAAGTGCTTGGGAAAATTGATTTGTGCATTTACTTATTCATTGTTATGTAAGATGTGTTTTTATCTATCTATCTATCTATCTATCTATCTATCTATCTATCTATCTATCTATCTATCTATCTATGTAAAGAGCTTTAATTGTATTGAGAATCAATGTTCTAATTAAGCTGACATAGGTGTGATCACACAATGAGAGCTTCCATCAGTACACTCAGAATTATTTACTGATAAACTAACACATCTCACACCACGTGACATTATCAAACATATTATTGATGGAATCACAAGGAATTAAAATGACATTACTTCTAATATCAATGTTCAAAGTACAGATTATGCGGAATCTGTTTTTTAGGAAACATAGACACGTAGGCATGACATTGCTTCTGTTTTGACATTTCGGTCGATAAAGAAGCACAGGCGATATGCAGGTGATATGCTTCTTGATGTCTTCTCTGTTGATATGAATTGTATGTCACATCTCAGGCAAATCGCTCAATTGCATTATGCTCACCTGGGGAACAACATGATGCACTACGACATGGGTTTGATACCCCAGTTGGGCCGGCTCAGCTCTTCATCTTCCTGGGGACAATACGCTGAGTAACACACGCGGGCAATAAGAGCAATACTGAAGATTGCAGTGCTAAGCAACTGTAGACATCTAGCCCGAAGCTCTGACCAAATCACAAAATAATAATGATAATAATTGTTATTATTATTGTTGGGATTATTATTATTATTATTATTATTATTATTATTATTATTATTATTATTATTATTATTATTATTATTATTATTTGTAGTAGTATTACATTAGTGGACAGAGAAAGTAGGCAACACCCCCAAAACGTACTAATATAGATCACACTTGATATAATGCATACATAATATGTCATCTCTGTGGCACAATAATAGGTGAGAGCCAATCATTAATAAATACAGTGCTTATTAATAGAAAACCAAAATATTTCCAAACCTTACTTCCGATTGTATGTATTGGTGCAATAGGTAATGACCAGCAATTGCATCGTCAAAACCTCTTCAACCTTCCATTTCATTGGGCATGGAGACAGACCAGAAAATAATTTGCCCCTTCCCCCCTTATTAAATGTGTCACACAAGAGACAGGTCTGCAGCTAGTCTGGCATCTATGCATCAGTGGACACAGAGAAGAGTCAACTATGTGGGTTCAACGTAGGAAACAGGACCCACTCTAAAGTTAACCGTAAGGGGGACATCATGAAGCTATGCCTCCATGACACATGAGTCAACCCTCTTATAAGGCAGCGTGTAGTAGGCATTCCATCCGGGAATACAACATTCACGGATTTCGCGCCCATTTTCTCTGTTTATTTTTGGCCTTTATTAGTCATTGCTACACTGCATAACATCCTTACATTGTGGTAAAAGCTTACTCTTGTTATGATCAAAGAATGGTTTACTGACTTGTGCCGAATTTCATTCACTCATCTAATTTTGGATTAGCTCCTATCTTTGTATTACTTTAGGGTTGTGTGTGAGGGCATGTGTGTTTGAATCAGAGAGGAAGGCTGACCACTGTTTCCCATCTCCACCTCATTCTGCTTCTTGATAGATTTGTTTGTGTCCAGAGTTGGGTGAGACAGAAACATTTAGGAGATTAAGGCCCTTATCCACAGAGCGTTTTCCAATGGGGTTTTGTCATTATAAAATGCTTCTGTGAATTAGGCCCCAAGTGATTACTTTTTTCACAGGCCTGGACATGCAGACCAAACTCTCCACCTTATCCCCTGTCCCAACTTGGTTTGTGTGGAGCAAGGCTGATATATTTTAGGTAGCCTTGATCATGTAGGTTTCTATCTCCCACTTCCCAGTCCTACTGGTCCAGGGTGAGGTGGGAATCATTACAGTATTAGAGTTCTGGGATCTCTGCTGGGTCACATTGACAGACATTGCTTCTGCATCACCATTTCCAAATTTGTTGCTGTGTGTCAGAACATGAGGTTCCAGACTGACTGCGTCCTCTAGGACGATTCCCACATGATCCCTTTTCCAGATGCTCAGTTTAAGATTTTTGTTTATAAAAGCTGAGCGTCGAGAAATCAATTACCAATTCCTGATGGGTTTTGCTTTCTTACGGTTATGCTGATAATATCCAGTTCCAGAGGAAAATGAGAACTTCTAATGGATGTTGCTTAGGGATTTAGGAATTCTACCAATATATTGTTTTCTATTTCATTCACCTATTTATTTTAGATTAGATTTAGACCTTTCAGCAGCCCACACATATCTGGGTAGGACATACACAGCAAAGAGTACTACATAGCAGATCATGCTAAAACCTTAGAGAATGGTGTTCACAAGGCAGACACTGGACATTATATCTTGCTGCCATATGCTGTCCCCTGGGTGTGTCATGCAACAATTATGGGGAGTTGAACCCACTAAGTTCCAAGATGTTGGCATGAGAAGAGGTCTGTGTGACATCTAACAAAACCTCACCACTGATGGTGGAGGCAGCAACCGGCACTGATTGCAGAAGCCACATTGCTAACATAATGAATAGGCTTCTGTTAGGAGACTGAAACTCAGCATAGAAATTGATAGGTTTTGTTCAAGACTACAAAGAGTGTCAGACAATCCTCTTCAAGAGTGTTTTGGCAAGTGGGAACCTTTCCCAGACCAGCCACAACTGTTAACTTCTCCTCGACTACAGCCAGAGCTCATTTAAAGAGGAGCGGATATCATCTGGGAATAATCTCTCACTCATACCTCGCTACTGCCTTTCTGAGGTATTTTACTGAACTGAGGAATCTGTACATTGCCAGTAGCTTTGGGTCATAAGAGTGTTGCGAATACATTTGGTCCGGAAACACTGTGGTAAATATCTCAATATAATTGCACAAGAAAATCTTCATCGTGGCTCACCCGTTTCTACACAACCAAAGCCTGCATCGCATGGAAGTTAGCAGAGGAAGAAAGTTATCTTTAGATGAAAAACCCCACAGAGTGGTAAAGTGGTGGAAAACCCACAGAAATATGTTTGTTGAAGAAGTATCTTCCACAGCCAGCTAGTACGATGGGAGTCTTTTAGTCCTACAGGCGAGAACACATCAGGCTCATGTGCACCATTTCCTGATGTAGGAGTGCTCCTGCCGCCAACAATTGGATAAGAATATCTTCTTATTGATTTCCCAGTAATCCACACATTTGCAGACTTCAATGTTGTCCTTTATGCCTTGTTCTATCCATTGTTGAAAACCGCCCTGTTTTAGCCCCAGCATGAAATGCATTTGTTTATTGTAAATTGTCTGTGTTTTATTATAGAAACGTTGTGTTCATCATAGCTCTGGTTGGGTCGATATTGATCAATATAAGTGACAGTGATGGTACATTTAGTTCAACAGTGTTAGCTGAAATCCATTTCTACTATGTTGTACCTTTAGCTTGACCTGCCCCAGAAAAGCAAGCAGCTGCGATGTTAGAAAGCAATGTGTAAAGTAGTAGCAGTAGTAGTGTGTCATTTGTATAGCGTCTTTCACCATTAGTATGGTCACAATGCGCTGTAGGTTGAACGCCCTCCCGGGACCGGAGTCCAGATATGGGAGGTTTGGGGAGGTGCTTGTATGCATGTGTGCATATTGGTCAATACGAAGATATGAAGGAGTGGCCAAGTCCCTGCTAGACACCCATGTAGTGCTGGCATGTGGATAGGTGGTGAGAAGAGGATATGCAAGAGCGGGATAGTCATTATGGGCCGGATTCATGGAATTTCTTGCACGGTTCAAAGTGACTATGCACTGCTGAAAAGTGACTTTGCACTGCTGACACAAACCCTGATTCATGGAACTGTGCAAAGTGTATTTTTGCACTGCAAAGTCTGTGCAAAGTCATTTTGTGCTGCAAAAATGACTATGCAATGACTTTGCACAGACTTTGCACTGCAAAAATACATTTTGTACAGTTCCATGAATCAGGGTTTGTGTCGGCAGTGCAAAGTCACTTGAGCCATGCAAAAAAATCCATGTATCAGGCCCTATGTGTGCAGCTACCTATATAATTTTCGTCGTGATGTGGGATGTTTTTACCCATGCATCCGAGCCCTACCTCAAAAACTGTACAGTACTGACATTAAAAACATCATGATGGCCAGAGCTTCCCAGAAAATGCACAGGGAAATGCATGAAGAATAGGCTGCCACTCATTTTTGCCGATGTTATGGGCACAGAAGGGCACTGCCTAAAACCACCATTGGACTACCCACACAGTAGTCTGAAACCATTGGGAATGGCAATGCTGATTGCCAAAAGCAACCTACAATTGTGGGGAATTCATTTCTTAAATCCCAAAAATGGGTGAGTACTGGTACTGCATCTTTTCCTCCATCCGGTACTGATCGATCGGTTCTCCTCGCCGGTCCTGATGGGAATATTGGGCGGTACACTGTCATGGAGATATGAGCGATATAGTAAAGGTCACTTGTCTTTTTGAACTTTAAAATTTCAAATCTGAAAAATGACCTTTACTATATCGCTCATATCTCCATGACCGTTTGTCCTAGAGACCTGCAGTAACTTTCATCTGGAAGCTGAGATCCTAGGCTGTTCTAGGACCCCAAAACGATAGTGCTAGTCCTTGTAGTTCCTCTGTAATCGCGAAAAACGCACGCGCAAATTTTACCGCGATTTGAAAATTCCTCCACGTGTGAAAACAGCAGCTTCTTGCTCGAACTGTTAGAAAGTCGTTTGCAACCTGCCAATCATTCCTAGAATATTGCTAAAGTAAGCCTGAACTAATTTAAACCAACTAATCCTCAACCTGAACCTCTAGGGGGAATTAAAAGCATTTTAGCATATGTTTCACTTCATTGCCAGCACATGTAAAAGCATTTTGGGCCTGTGTTTAAAACTCCGATCTGTAGTCTAAGCTTGCTGGGGTGAACTGAATTACATTTGATTGCATTTCTGAGAACTGGGTGCTTTCCTTCCATTTCCTTGCATTGCATAAAGGGGGGGGGGATTGCCAGAGAAAAGTGATTACATTGTTTTGTTGAAATCATATTGAGTATTTTCTGTATTGCATTTTCATTCAACATTACATCCATCTGAACTTATATAAAGCATTCTCTACCACCTTATTCTTCTGTTCCTATTCACAAGTGTGCTAGTGCCAGACTATCCATTATTGATTACTGATCAGATTAAGTGTGATATCCAATTATTAATTTATTATAAAGTGTGATATATATCTATATTGTTTAAATTCTCAAATAAACCTTTTAACTTGCAAAACAGAACTACTTCTTGGCTCAGTGGGGTCAGGGGGATTCCAAGGGAGGGGTGTTATATAGGGGTAGTCATCCAGAACGCATGAACTGGACATAAAGATATATCAATAAGGGTTTCCATTCAGTATCCCAGACTAGGCATTGACTTAGCTGTAGTGTTGAATTGAATCCTCTTACAGTGAACAGAAGCTGCATTCTTATGGGAGAGGTGTTGTGCAAAGAGTCTTCGAGTGCTGTAGTGTATCTTTGGTGAGAGTTTGGATTTATTCATCTAATCAATGGCTGTTTCACTTAAGGTTAGGAAATGTCAATCCTGTGAGTGATGCCAGCAATTAAATATCTCGTGAGATTTTATGGCATGTGATACTATTTGTCATCAATGATGTAAAAGGTTGGTGTACAGCGATCTGATCAGTGCAGTTGACATGCGTGTCAATGATTTCACAAGGCAAGCCAAGCATGATGTCCTTTATTAAAGCAGCATTGAATTGTTAAATATAGGTTACTTCTTAGTAGGAGCCTTTTATGACTTGTATCCGTTGAAAGGGAAACCTCACGATAAATTAAAACAACTGTTAAATCGATATTTAAGATTGGGTTGTAAAATGCTTTAAAATCTGTAAAGTGATCAGGGCCCCAACTACACCTTGCGGCAGCCAGCTCCCGTGGTGAAGACATTGCTAAATCCTGTTCTGCGGGCTCCAGTAGTCACCCATAAACTGTAATCCATTTGGGGAAGCAGCTCCAATTAGCAGATTACCCGCTCTGCCTGCTTGCATATTGTCAGATAAACTGACAGCTTAGAAATGGTGGCAGCCCCTCCCACCACTCTCTTGCTCCCCAGCCTTTGAATAGTAAAATGATTCATTTTGCTAGGCCATGCTTGTTTGGGTTTTCCAGAGAGCTGGTTGGAGGGTAATTTACCATACCAGCGTCCCCAGCTGATGGCAGAAGTAGCCAAGCCATCTTCACTTGCCTGTGCCCTGCATCGGTCAGTACATTGAGTGGGAGATTTCGACAATTTACTGATGATAGTATGCAGGTAGGGCAGATGTGGGGTTTCTGCCAGCAAAGCCAACTGTACCTCCAACTAATTATTGAGAAATGGCAGTGTTTTGCCTCAGGGTTTGGCAGAAAGATTCCACAACCTCTGTTCCCTTTAACAACCTCTAAATCAAGGCCTTACAGCTTCACTAGCAAACACCATTTCAGCTAAAAGCACACATTCTACAGCACCATCAAGTAGCTATTCCTAGAAGTTCACCTCCAGTTCTGAACCACTGAGTAATGCTCTGTGTGTATGCTTTACATACATGTTTGCTCAATGTGAGAAGTGAGAAAAGTGTCTTTGTCTTGGAGGGCAACACTATTTTATACATAGCTTTATAAAGACAAGACAGACAGCTCTTATGGATGTAGCCAACTACATACATTATTTTTATGATAGAAACTCCTCAGACATGAAAGAAAATACATATATTAAACAACACATACATGTTTCACCCTCATTGGAGATAAGCAGTGTGGTCCAGTCTGACGTCTTTGTGATTGGATCACTGGGGCATCGTTTCCAAATACAATCAAAGTCATGGTGGGTTACATTTCTTTTTTTTAAACCACATACCTTCGAAATGTGAGAGTAGAATAGGCCATTTGAGCTAACAAGCACACATGACACAGTTCCTCCGAGTCGCCATCTCTTGAAGTTCACCGCCATTAATGAACCACTGAACAAGGTATTGTGGGTATGCAAATTTGCTCAAAAGCATACATGTGTGCTCCATGTGAGAAACATTTAGTATTTATTTTATTTTAGTATTTTATTTATTTCTATAGCGCACCAGGCCCAGGGGCAACCGGGCGCTTAACTTAGTTACAACAAGATGAAAGCATGACAAGGCAATGTGACAGAGTATTACAGGATTATTACAGGAAGATTTACAAAATTTACAAAATATACATTCAAACGAATATCGATAAGGCAGTGATTTACAGGATAGTTAATAAGGGATGCAGAGTAGGTCAAAGTGCAAGTAGGGCAGTAAGCTGGTGTTAGCAGTCTTGGGCGGATAGCCAAGCTTTGGTAAGGTATTTGAATTTCAGGAAGGAAGGTTCTGCTCTAAGGTCATTGGGGAGTGAGTTCCAAAGTTTGGCTGCCAGGATGGGGAAGCTGGTTCCACCAGATCTTTGGAGATTAAAACGCGGGATGTCAAGGCAGTTGGCTTGGGCCGCTCTGCGAGGTCTGGTGGAATTGTGGAAAGAGAATCTGTTTGCCAGGTAGCGAGGGGCTTGGTTGTGGAGGCATTTGTGTGTGAGAGCCAAGGACTTCAAGGAGATGCGATGTGGGATAGAGAGCCAGTGCAGGTTGCGCCTGGTGTCAGATATATGCTGGCGCCTAGGAATGTTAAGGGCCGCTCTGATCGCATTGTTTTGGACAATTTGTAGCTTGTTTAAGTTGCGGAGATTAGTACCTAGATAGAGGGCATTACAGTAGTCGACCTTGGATAGTACAAGGGTCCTGGCCAAGGTTACGCAGTTGGCAGTGGTTAGGAACGGGCGACAGGCGGTGATGAGCTTGCAAGTATGCGCTGCTGCAGATGAGACTGCGTTGGATTGTCTAGTCAAGGATAGGGTTGAGTCGATGTAAATCCCTAGGGTTTTCGTGTCCTTAGCAATCGGGATGGTGTTCCCATCAATGGTGAAAGACTTGAAGGCAGGGTCAAGTTTAGTGAGTTTTTGTGGTGAACCAAGAATGAGGAGCTCTGTCTTTTCATCATTTAGGCAGAGGCCGTGTTGGGCCATCCACGCTTGGATGACCTGGTAGATGGCGTTGATGGCAAGGGAGTCAGTTGTGTAGTCTCCTGTGATGGGGATTAGTATCTGTGTGTCGTCAGCGTAATTGGTATACGTGACGCCCAAATGGTCCAAAATATCAAAAAGGGGTTTGGTAAACACGTTATATAACGTGGGCGAGACACAGGACCCTTGAGGCACACCACAAGAGACCGGAGCGGGTGGTGCGGCCGCAAGTGGGGAGAACACGCGCATTGATCTATTATCCAGGAAGGATCTGATCCAAGTGGCGGCATTTTCTGAGAAGTGTGCGGCTGATTTGAGGTGATGGCTGAGAATTTTGTGATTGACAAGATCAAAAGCAGCAGAGAGGTCCAGGAGAAGTAATAACGCCAGTTTGCCTTTGTCTTTGAGATCTTCGATCTGCGTTTTTAAATCAATAAGGGCGGTCTCAGTGCCATGGCGAGGCCGGAAGCCTGATTGCCTGAGTCCCAGAAGTTTATTTGATTCAAGGTATTCCTGAATTTGTAGGTAGGCCGCGCGGTCAAGGATTTTTAGTAAAAAAGGTACAGTGGTAATTGGTCTGTAGTTTGTGGGTATGCTGGGATCCAGGGTAGGTTTTTTCAGAAGCGGGATGACCCATGCATCCTTAAGATTGTCCGGTACAATCCCAGAGCTAAAGGAGGAGTTGATGAGCGTAGTGATGAATGGTGCTAGGTCGTGAGCAGCTTCCTTAATAATAGGTGCAGGACAAAGGTCACCCTGACAATTGGACGGTTTAAGGCTAGTGATAATCTTTTCCACTTCGAGAATGGAGAGTGGAGAGAAGCTAAAAGGAGTCAGAGAGTCTGTGATAGAGAGGTTTATGGTAGGTATAGGGATCTGTAGAGGGTTGGATTGAAGGCTAGATTGTTTGTTGTTGATTTTAATTTGGAGAGTGGCAATCTTACCTAAGAGAGCTTCATGGATTTTGGAGCACCAGGTGCTATCTTTGGTACATGTGTCAGGTGGAGTAACAGGAGTTTCAAGTTCTTTTAGGATTTTAAACAATTCTTTGGTGTTAGATTTGGCTTGCTCGATGCGTTTGTTATATGTGTCTTTTTTTGCCTGGAATATAGCTTCCTTGTAGTTAAGGGTGGCCAGGAGTACGCGTGATTTGTTAGCTAGAGAGTGATTGCTTCTCCAGTGGGATTCTGCAATTCGTTTTTCTTTGCGTAGTGCTCTGAGATGGGGTGTAAACCAAGAGTTTAGGTGGGCTCGAGGTTTAGATTTTCTCAGTTTCGAGGGTGCAATGGTGTCTAAGGCTGTAAGCATGGCCCGGTTGAATGTGTCGACCAGGGCCGTAGGGTCAGAGCATGAGGGATCCCGAACATTGAGAGCTGGAAGGAGGAGGGGGAGGAGTCTATCGCAGGTAATGTTGCGTTTGTTACGGGTGGCCATAGCCGGGGCAATGTTGTGAGGGAGGCTGATAGGTTTGGACTCAATATTGAATGTAATTAAGTTGTGGTCTGTCCAGGCGCACTGTTGGTTAGAGGTGATGTTGATGGGACAGTTGAGGGCGGCTAGCCAGTCAAGGGTTCTGCCCTTGTTGTGGGTAGGTTGGTTTAGGAACTGAGTGAATCCAGCATTAGTGAGGATGTTGTCAATAGACGAAGCAGAAGTGTCCTTGGGGTCGTGGAGGCCTAAGTTGAAATCCCCCAGTATCATGACCTGGGAGATAGCTTTGGTGTTGTGTGTGAAGATGTTGGAGAGGTCCTCCGCGAAGGTGGATAGTGGGCCGGGTGGCCGGTAGAGTAGATGGAAGGTGATAGAATGGTTGGGTGTGAGAGCTAGTTTAGCTGTCAGTGCTTCCAGAGTGGAGGAGTGATGTGTGGCTGAGAGGTGGAAGTTCAGAGCGTTTTTGTGGATGATGGCGATGCCACCTCCTTTAGATTGGATGGAATTACGGTCATGTCTGATAATGTTGTAGTCAGGAGGGATAGCGAGGGAGAGAAGAGGACCTGATGCTGGGTGGAGCCAGGTTTCAGTGATTGCTATAAAGTCGAGGTCAAGGTTGAGGATCAAGTCAGCTACTTATAGGGAAATACTATTTTATATATAGATGTTTCAACACAAGACTGCTCTAAATAATCCAGGCAACCACATGCACATTTATTGGGGGTCATCAGTCTGGTGCTGTCTGACATCCTTGCATTTTGTAAGTACATAATTTACAGCTATACATTTTGTTGTACTATTACTATTAGTCACTATTTTTAATTGAATTGTTCAATAACAACGGCTTGACAAAATGCACACTTTCATGCTCTACACATATGAATTGTAGTTATTATCTTTATTATTTTATTAGATGTATATAGAGATCTTTGAATGGCATTGATTACTTACAATTTATTTAAGAGCACCAACATTTCACAACCTGAAAAATGATCACATTTTTTTAATGGCAAATTTATTTGAAAATAAGTGATATTAGAATGTGATATTCATTTGGAGGGTCTCAAATAGAGATGTCGCATATTTCTCTGGAAAGTTCCAAACACATGCTACACAGTCTGCACAGCACCCAGACTAAAATGGCGTAGTTGGCCCGAAAAGGACTTCCACCTCATAGGCCATTTAAGAAAGGGGAGAGAATAAACAACTGACACACTGCCATGCAAGGTTGGTGAAACACACCCTACATGGACCACACGTGTTCAGGGGCGCACACAAGCACAGCTTGGCATCATCAGCAGCACAACAAACCATACACTATTTACCGCCCCCCCCCAATAAACACACATCCCTATCTGGAAATATGAATACATCCTCCTCCCTTTCACAGACCAGGTAGCAGCAGGGGCGCAGCCCCAGAAGAACAAGAAACACCCCTCCTCAAAACATGTCTGCACCATCCTCAAATTAATTACCAACACAGAACACGTCTTCAATTTGAGGAAAGCACATACTTCCCTTACTATCTTGGACCGTTCCAGAAATGCAGATGTCACAAGGCTCGCGGCACAGAGAATACTGAACAAGGAAACAAAACTTGCCTCATCCTCTCTTCCTACAGCGAGTATACCCTCCCCCCCTCCCAATAGGTTATATGTCACCAGACAAAGCATATAGCTGATATGTAGTGTTTTTTTTAACGTGCCATAAAAAGACACTGCCCCACGACACCAGTGCAAGTCCACACAGTTGCGACACCATACATGCACATCTGAAAGCAATCCATCGTGCGCTGCTTTGGAAATACCACTATTCAGGCCACACATTAGCTCTTACACAAAGTAAAACAAAAACAAAAATGCATCTGGAAAGCTTCTCGAGGGCAGGGTCCTGCTGGTAAGTATCAGATACAAATATTGAGGTACTTCTAAACAACAGTCAACTTAGAGATCCTCCTAGGCGTCCACGATCACCTCATGGTTTTAACAAAAATGTATGTTGCCTCCAGTGGTTGCAAAATGCAGCCATGCTGCTTGCTGCAAACCTTTAAAAAATAGATTGATTGACACATCTCGTATACCTGGGATTTCTAAAAACAAAGCGTTCCCAAGTCTTGGCTCTAAGAGAGACAGTAGCAAGCTGTGGTGTTTTGAAAGAGCTGGGTGTTGAATATGTGTAAATTGCATGTGAGTCAGAGTCAGAATGGTTTTGAGATAAACCAGTAGTTTGTTCCAAAATTATGCTGCTAAGTGAGGAAAATCGTGGGCACTTAAACGAGCCTAGCGAGCACCAACCTATCCCCATATAATGATTTCAAACCGCCTCTGGATGCTGGGCAAGATAATTAACATAAGCTAAGCAACGTCTTGATTAGACAACACAACCACTTGAATAACAAGAACTGCAACTTAGTACTTTATGATATGATATGGCATTTATAACGCGCCTATACACAAGTGTTTCAAGGCGCGACGAGGCAGGGAGGGGAACAAAGGGAGGACAGACAACGGTCCTACTAGGCCATGTGTCATTCAGATCGCGCATGTGCGTGGGAACGGTGTAGGGACAGGGCAGTACATGGGAATAGATAATAACAATAAGTAAAGTAACGGCCAGCATGTGGCAAGTGCAAGGGTAAGTGCAGGCATTAGGTGTCAAAGGCTGATAGGGGGACTGTAGGGATACAGAAACAGTCCCAAGTGCAGGGTTTGCCAGACGAGCAGTGCAGGCGTGTGATGCTGGCGGGGGAGGGACATGGGCCCCCAGATCAGAGGGTGTCCATGTAGCCAGTGCAATTCTGGTTACAGCCAAGAGGTCAGCAGAGGAGAGGAGGAGAAAAATCAGAAGCAAAGAGGAAGGTTTTGAGGTGCTTCCAGAACCGGAGATGGTTCTCCTCAAGTTTAAGGGAGGCAGGGAGGCTGTTCCAGAAGGAAGGCACCAGCCGAAGAAAGAGATCTACCACCAACTCGTTCCTTGGAGAAGCAACTGACCCTGAGGGAGTTGGAGGCGGATGAGCGAATAGCTCGAGAAAGAAGATGTTTAGGAAGAGAGAGTTGATGGTATTGAGGCCCCAGAAGGCCTTGTGGACGATGCCGAGGGTTTTGAACTTAATCCTTGCAGCCACTGGGAGCCAGTGCAGACATTTCAGTCCTGGAGAGATATGATCTCTTGGCTTCAGGCCAAGGACAAGTCTCTCAGTCCTGTACTGGAAGAGTTGCAGAGGGCGGAGAGTAGAAGCAGGCAGATTTACAAAGAGACTGTTGCAATAGTCCACCCTAGAGAGAACCAGAGCTCTGGGGACAGTGAGCTTCTGGGGGAAGGAGAGGAAAGGAAGAATACCTCTGTGGAGGTGCAGCTGTTAGTGTGACTTCTTGGAGACATCATAGTTGTGAGGAGAGAAGGAGAGTATGGAGTCGAAGATGTCACTAAGGTTTTTACCTTGCAGGTGGGAGCAGGAAGAGGGCCAAGAGAGGTGGCCAGATAGCTACAGGAAAGGAGGGAGTGAGTGTGCCGATGAGGAGAATCTCAGTCTTACTGGCATTAAGGCAGAGGGCATTGGCAGCACACCAATCCTGGATAGCAAACAGAGATGAGGGAAGGAGAGGAGGAGGCCGAGGGTAGCCTGAAAATTAGCATAGCATAGCTCTGAAAGTTGTGGCAGAGAGCGGTGATGTGATGGCCAAGGAGTGCCAGGTATTGGTTGAACAGCCAAGGAGGGAGGTTAGACCCCTAGGGGACACCTGAGGTAGAGAAAAAGATAGCAGAGAGGAAGGACCCGAGTTGGACCTGGCAGGGTTAATCAGAGAGGAAAGAAGTCGGCCACACCAGAGCCTCACCAGTGACACCCAAGTTATCACGGAGACGGTTGAGCAGGATGTCATGGTTGACAGTGTCAAAGGCAGAAGAGAGATCAAGCAGGGTGAGGACTCAAGAGGTGTTAGAATCAAGATTGGCGACCAGGTCTTAATGGATGTTCAGGACAACAGTTTCCGTGCTTCTGGCAGCTCTGAAGCCAGACTGATGGTCATGAGGACAGTCAACAGATTCAGTGTGGCGATTAAGCTGGGAGATGGCCAGTTTCTCCAGGAGCTTGCCCAGGAAGGGATTGATGGAGATTGGGTGATAGTTAGCTGGGCAGGAGGGGTCGGCAGAGGGTTTCTTAAGAAGAGGATGCACAAGGGAGTGCTTCAGGGGGGATGGGAAGACTCCAGTGGTAAAGGAATGATTGCAGAAATCAGCCAGGGCAGGAGCCAGAGAGTCAATGTGGTCCTTGATAGTTTTGGAGGAACAGGGGTGAACCTGTTTCAACAAGACTTTCATAGATCGGACTTGTCTAGAAACCTTGTCTGCGGAGAACAGGGGAAAGGCAGAGAAGGAGGGAGGAGAGGTGGCTGCAGAAGGGCCAGAGGAAGAGCAGGGAGTAGAGGGAGGGAGGGGACAGGAGGAGAGTGAGGACAGGATGGCCTGAGTTTTAGAGATGAAGTGCGAAGCCAGTGCCATGCAGAGCGCCTGGGAAGGGACAGGAGAGGTAGAGGCTGCAGCAGGATTTGCTAGTTCCTTGCAGATTTTAAAGAGTTCAGCCGAGTTGTTAGATACCACAGAGACGCTGGCTTGGATGTGGGCTCTCTTCTTGGTTAGGACAGAGAGCCGGTATTGCCTTTGGAGCAGGCGGCAGGCCAGTTTGTCAGATGATGTACATGAAGCATGCCTTTTCCTCTGGGCCACCATGCACTTGCGTTTTAGGGTGACGAGGTCTGAGTCGTACCAGGAGTTGCACTTGGCTTTGGGATTCATGCGGATTCTCATGACAGGGGCAAGGATATCAAGAGTATCAGATATAGCAGAGTGGAGCGTGGAGAGGGCTTTGTCAGGGTGAGAGTCAGCCAAAGGGCGAAGGGGGGGAGAAGGTGGAAGCGAAAGCCTCAACTGATATGCACTTCATGGGTCGGATGACCTAGAAGGTGGGTGGCAGTGATGGAAGTGGCTTGGCCTGAGGGTAGGGAGGGTGAGGTGGGAGGAGAGGAGAAAGTGAGCACTCCAGGAGAGAGGAGTGATGAGAGGGACAGAAAGGGGAAGGTCTGAGGAGATCAGAACATCCAGAGTGTGTGTCATGATGCCCGCTCCCGGGGAGCCGGTTCAAGCCCTGCGTCCCCGAAAGCAGACATCCAGTCCCCAAGGAAGGACCCAGCAACCCCATATAGGGGCCCTTTGGACAGTGTCCTGGCGCCTATGGCGCCAGGCTCATAAAAGACATCAGTCCTGGCGCCATAGGCGCCAGGCTCATTATGGAAGTGCTTGGGTGCACTTACCTGATGCAGACCATGCTGCAGGATCCCGGCCTCCTTGAGGCCTGAAAGGAACTACTTTACCTGTGGGACTAATTTACCATCCGGGCGTGGTCGGGGAAGGATACATACCTGATTGGAGGAAGGATACATACCTGGAACTTCTTCCAAGGCTATTTAAACCCCACCCGAACAGCCACACGTACTTCGCGTTGTTCTGCATCTAGCAGCTGGACGCTCACCATGTCTGCTCCTGCATCCTGACTTCTGCCACGCCTGCCAGCATCCTGGATCACCTGCAAAGGAAGAGAAGAAGAGAACAGAAGAAGGAAAAGTCCTTACCTGCTAAATCCGCATCCCGGAGACATCTCGCCGACAATCCTGAAAAGGAAGACTTTTATTTAAAAGCTCATCGCGTCGATCGCTGCAGCGCCGCATTCCACTCACCTTTACAGGGCGCCTCCATGTTCAGCAGCGATCATCCGGATTCGCAGTCACGCCCCAGCACCTAGGGAGAAAAAGACCAGAACAAAAGGTGAGAGAGAAAAGGGAATAAGGAAAGCTAAATCTCCATGTTAAGACTTACCTGTTGATTCATTCCCTCTTCATTTCGGGTTCGCGCCGCATCCTGGTATTTCCGGACCCCGGCCCCTAAGGGGAAAAAGAGACATCAGCGTTAATGAGCGAATGAAAAGACATTACCAAAAAAACGCTCATTAAAGACTTACCTGATTTCTACAAGGATTTCACCTCTCATCTCAGGTCGGTGCCTGTTCCCCGGCATTCCGTACCCCGGCCCCTATGGGGAAAAAGACACTAGCATTAGTACATTAATGCATGGACACAAGGGGAACCTCTTATCAAAAAACTTACCTGGAAGCCAAGCAAGTTTGGTTCTCACCAATCCGAAAATCCAGTGAAGTAACTGGATACCAACGCGCCCCTGCATCAGAAGCAGGATGGAGAGCTCGACCTTCCAGACCCTAAGAAGGATACTTCTGCGAGTCAGACAAGCCAGATTTGGGGGCCCGGTCCAGTCCGTCTTCCGAACCCTGCGCATTACCTTAGAAGAGGTCACAGCAGCGCGAACCAGGCCAGCGCCTCCGTGGGAGTCAGGTGAGCGTTACAGAACGCGAAGCCTTCCTACAAATTCCCACCCAGGCGCTATGGAAAGTTCTGAGACTGATCAGTTGGCCCAATTACTGGGGGAATTACGGGCCGAAGTACATGCCGCCCGTCAAGAGACTAATGCCCTCAGGAGGGAATTAATAATATCAAAGGAAAGAACTGATGACCTGGCCAGACAGCTTTTGCAAGGTCAAGCTGGGCAAACTCCTCTACCCGGTTCTGGAGGGAACCCCGCTCCTGTGGTTTCCAGTAACCCTGTGCAGATGAATCTACCTGGAAACATGCTGCTGGCCCCACCCGAACGCTTTGCTGGGGACCCCAAACGATTTGCCGTATTCATGAATCAGTGTCGTTTGCACTTCCTATGCAGACCTGGGGCCTTCCCTAATGATCAGACCAAGGTAGCCTTTGTATTGTCATATCTCAGCGGCTGCGCTGCCGATTGGTCAGTTCCACTGGTTACTCAAGATGACCCGATTCTCTGTGAAAGCATGGAAAGGTTATTTGCTCGACACTCTCAGGGGCAGGCTCTGGATGACGAACTTCTATCCCTGCGACAGGGCAATCAGGACCTCCTATCCTATATTGCAACCTTTAATAGACTAATTGTGTAAATGGGATGGCCAGAGGATAAAAGAGTCACGTTGTTTTGTCGAGGCCTACGCGGAGAACTTAAAGATGTCTTGGCCCAAGTTGTAAATCCGCCCCAAGAATGCACAGAGTATATAGACTTAGTGGTCCAATTGGATCACAGACTTCAAAACAGAAAAGCAGATCGGTCCAGGTTTGAGACCCGGGTGTTGGTCAAGACCCATGCTAATCCCAAGGGAGTTGATGTCTCTGAGCCTATGCAAATTGGAGGGGTTAAAGGACCCTTAACTCAAAAGGAACGTGAAAGGAGGCGGCAGTTAAAATTATGTCTTTATTGTGGGAATTCTGGACACTTTCTACGAGATTGCCCGGCAAAACCGCCCGAAAGGCGGTAGGAGCCGCTGATAAAAACCATGAAGACTCTGTTTCGGGAAACGACTCCGCCCGACAAGTGCCGAGCTTGAAAACTAACTCTCAGACCTCGCATTTCATTGTGCCAATGGTTCTCGTAGATCCAGAACAGCCTAAGCGGTTGCATGCAATAAAGGCATACATCGATAGTGGTGCTATTGGAAACTATGTGGATCGTGAATTGGTCTCTAGGATTAACCTCCCTCTCCGTCCTAAAACCAGCAAAGATGTCATCACCACAGTCGATGGAACTGAAATTGCCTCTGGACCGGTAACACATTCCACTACTGAGGTGACTCTTATTGGTCCCGACGGCCATCGGGAGGGTGTTGTGTTTGATGTAATCAAGGCTCCACAGTTTCAGGTTATTCTTGGAATCCCTTGGTTAGAGACACATAATCCTCGAATTGATTGGCGAGCTAAGAGAATAACCTTCCCGGATTGTACACAAACCTGCTACCCAGAAAACCTGAAGATTAATCTAGCATCTGTAACCTCTGCCTCCATGCAACTACCTCCGGAATACCAAGACTTTCAGGACGTCTTCCAAAAGGAACAGGCCAACACGTTACCTCCTCACAGATCGTACGATTGCCAAATCGATCTGGTGCCCGGTGCACAACCCCCTTGTAGCAGGATTTATGCCCTTACCGAACCTGAGAATCTGCATTTGAGACAATATTTGGATCAATACCTAGCTAATGGTTTTATTCGCCCGTCAAAGTCCCCGGCATCCTCGGCTTTGTTCTTCGTGCCCAAAAAAGAAGGCGACCTTAGAACTTGTATCGATTACCGCGCATTGAACCAGATAACGGTTAAAAACCGTTATCCTCTGCCTCTGATCCCTGAACTCCTTGACCAGGTGAAGGACGCTTGTATATACACCAAGTTAGATCTCCGGGGGGCTTATCATCTGGTACGAGTTAAAGAAGGCGACGAATGGAAAACTGCCTTCCGTACTAAATACGGATTATTCGAGTACCAGGTGATGCCGTTCGGATTGTGTAACGCGCCGGCTGCCTTCCAATACTTCATGAATGATATCCTTCGGGAACTCATCGATGTTTGTGTTGTCGTATATATCGATGACATTCTGGTGTACTCCTCTTCGGAATCTGATCACAGAAAACACGTCAGGGCAGTACTTGAAAAATTGCGCCAACTCAAACTATTTGCTAAATTGGAGAAATGTGTTTTCCATACCACAGAAGTCGAGTTTTTAGGTTTCATCCTGACACCCAAAGGAGTCCGAATGGACTCAAGAAAGTGGATGCCATCCTCAAATGGCCATCACCTAGCTCTGTAAAAGGGGTTCAAAGCATGCTCGGCTTTGCCAATTTCTATCGCAGGTTTATCCCGGAATTTTCACGTGTGGTACAACCCATTAGTGCACTCTTGAGGAAAAATAAACGTTTTGAATGGTCTGAAGAAGCCGAGCAGGCCTTTCAGGATTTAAAAGCTAAGTTTACCTCCGCACCTATATTGAAACACCCGCGTCCAGATCTCCCTTATGTCGTCGAGACTGACGCATCCAGCCTAGCCATGGAGGCTGTCCTGTCCCAAAGAGATCCCAAAACCAACCAACTGCATCCCGTAGCATTTTGGTGCAGAAAATTCTCGGCACCCGAGGTTAATTATGCAATCACGGACAAAGAACTTTGATTTCGTGATTACCTATCGACCTGGCTGCAAGAATGGCAAAGCAGACGCCTTATCTCGAATTGGAATGGGAGAATCTGATACAAACTCAGAACCAGTACCAATAATTCCCGAACAGAGGATTCTAGGCATGACTTCGTTACAGACACTTGAAGACATTCAAGCCAGAGTGAAACAACTCCTGGACCCTACAACCTTACAGGATTGGATACAAAACGGATCAGACTTTACCATAGATAATGGTTTACCTTATTTCCAAGGACGCTTAATCCTGCCACATAAGGAATTACACAAACTAGTTATTTCCGGTTATCATGATGCATTAATAGAGGGACACCCCGGTATTGCCAAGACAGAGGAAAGGGTGAAACGACAATTTTGGTGGCCCTCTTGGCGAAAAGATGTTAAATCTTTTGTGATGTCCTGTGGTGTTTGCGCCCAAAATAAAAGTCAAAAGAAAAGACCAGCCGGTCTCCTTCAACCTCTACATGTGTCAGGTGGAGTAACAGGAGTTTCAAGTTCTTTTAGGATTTTAAACAATTCTTTGGTGTTAGATTTGGCTTGCTCGATGCGTTTGTTATATGTGTCTTTTTTTGCCTGGAATATAGCTTCCTTGTAGTTAAGGGTGGCCAGGAGTACGCGTGATTTGTTAGCTAGAGAGTGATTGCTTCTCCAGTGGGATTCTGCAATTCGTTTTTCTTTGCGTAGTGCTCTGAGATGGGGTGTAAACCAAGAGTTTAGGTGGGCTCGAGGTTTAGATTTTCTCAGTTTCGAGGGTGCAATGGTGTCTAAGGCTGTAAGCATGGCCCGGTTGAATGTGTCGACCAGGGCCGTAGGGTCAGAGCATGAGGGATCCCGAACATTGAGAGCTGGAAGGAGGAGGGGCCAGAGAGTCAATGTGGTCCTTGATAGTTTTGGAGGAACAGGGGTGAACCTGTTTCAACAAGACTTTCATAGATCGGACTTGTCTAGAAACCTTGTCTGCGGAGAACAGGGGAAAGGCAGAGAAGGAGGGAGGAGAGGTGGCTGCAGAAGGGCCAGAGGAAGAGCAGGGAGTAGAGGGAGGGAGGGGACAGGAGGAGAGTGAGGACAGGATGGCCTGAGTTTTAGAGATGAAGTGCGAAGCCAGTGCCATGCAGAGCGCCTGGGAAGGGACAGGAGAGGTAGAGGCTGCAGCAGGATTTGCTAGTTCCTTGCAGATTTTAAAGAGTTCAGCCGAGTTGTTAGATACCACAGAGACGCTGGCTTGGATGTGGGCTCTCTTCTTGGTTAGGACAGAGAGCCGGTATTGCCTTTGGAGCAGGCGGCAGGCCAGTTTGTCAGATGATGTACATGAAGCATGCCTTTTCCTCTGGGCCACCATGCACTTGCGTTTTAGGGTGACGAGGTCTGAGTCGTACCAGGAGTTGCACTTGGCTTTGGGATTCATGCGGATTCTCATGACAGGGGCAAGGATATCAAGAGTATCAGATATAGCAGAGTGGAGCGTGGAGAGGGCTTTGTCAGGGTGAGAGTCAGCCAAAGGGCGAAGGGGGGGAGAAGGTGAAAGCGAAAGCCTCAACTGATATGCACTTCATGGGTCGGATGACCTAGAAGGTGGGTGGCAGTGATGGAAGTGGCTTGGCCTGAGGGTAGGGAGGGTGAGGTGGGAGGAGAGGAGAAAGTGAGCACTCCAGGAGAGAGGAGTGATGAGAGGGACAGAAAGGGGAAGGTCTGAGGAGATCAGAACATCCAGAGTGTGTGTCATGATGCCCGCTCCCGGGGAGCCGGTTCAAGCCCTGCGTCCCCGAAAGCAGACATCCAGTCCCCAAGGAAGGACCCAGCAACCCCATATAGGGGCCCTTTGGACAGTGTCCTGGCGCCTATGGCGCCAGGCTCATAAAAGACATCAGTCCTGGCGCCATAGGCGCCAGGCTCATTATGGAAGTGCTTGGGTGCACTTACCTGATGCAGACCATGCTGCAGGATCCCGGCCTCCTTGAGGCCTGAAAGGAACTACTTTACCTGTGGGACTAATTTACCATCCGGGCGTGGTCGGGGAAGGATACATACCTGATTGGAGGAAGGATACATACCTGGAACTTCTTCCAAGGCTATTTAAACCCCACCCGAACAGCCACACGTACTTCGCGTTGTTCTGCATCTAGCAGCTGGACGCTCACCATGTCTGCTCCTGCATCCTGACTTCTGCCACGCCTGCCAGCATCCTGGATCACCTGCAAAGGAAGAGAAGAAGAGAACAGAAGAAGGAAAAGTCCTTACCTGCTAAATCCGCATCCCGGAGACATCTCGCCGACAATCCTGAAAAGGAAGACTTTTATTTAAAAGCTCATCGCGTCGATCGCTGCAGCGCCGCATTCCACTCACCTTTACAGGGCGCCTCCATGTTCAGCAGCGATCATCCGGATTCGCAGTCACGCCCCAGCACCTAGGGAGAAAAAGACCAGAACAAAAGGTGAGAGAGAAAAGGGAATAAGGAAAGCTAAATCTCCATGTTAAGACTTACCTGTTGATTCATTCCCTCTTCATTTCGGGTTCGCGCCGCATCCTGGTATTTCCGGACCCCGGCCCCTAAGGGGAAAAAGAGACATCAGCGTTAATGAGCGAATGAAAAGACATTACCAAAAAAACGCTCATTAAAGACTTACCTGATTTCTACAAGGATTTCACCTCTCATCTCAGGTCGGTGCCTGTTCCCCGGCATTCCGTACCCCGGCCCCTATGGGGAAAAAGACACTAGCATTAGTACATTAATGCATGGACACAAGGGGAACCTCTTATCAAAAAACTTACCTGGAAGCCAAGCAAGTTTGGTTCTCACCAATCCGAAAATCCAGTGAAGTAACTGGATACCAACGCGCCCCTGCATCAGAAGCAGGATGGAGAGCTCGACCTTCCAGACCCTAAGAAGGATACTTCTGCGAGTCAGACAAGCCAGATTTGGGGGCCCGGTCCAGTCCGTCTTCCGAACCCTGCGCATTACCTTAGAAGAGGTCACAGCAGCGCGAACCAGGCCAGCGCCTCCGTGGCAGTCAGGTGAGCGTTACAGAACGCGAAGCCTTCCTACAAATTCCCACCCAGGCGCTATGGAAAGTTCTGAGACTGATCAGTTGGCCCAATTACTGGGGGAATTACGGGCCGAAGTACATGCCGCCCGTCAAGAGACTAATGCCCTCAGGGGGGAATTAATAATATCAAAGGAAAGAACTGATGACCTGGCCAGACAGCTTTTGCAAGGTCAAGCTGGGCAAACTCCTCTACCCGGTTCTGGAGGGAACCCCGCTCCTGTGGTTTCCAGTAACCCTGTGCAGATGAATCTACCTGGAAACATGCTGCTGGCCCCACCCGAACGCTTTGCTGGGGACCCCAAACGATTGCCGTATTCATGAATCAGTGTCGTTTGCACTTCCTATGCAGACCTGGGGCCTTCCCTAATGATCAGACCAAGGTAGCCTTTGTATTGTCATATCTCAGCGGCTGCGCTGCCGATTGGTCAGTTCCACTGGTTACTCAAGATGACCCGATTCTCTGTGAAAGCATGGAAAGGTTATTTGCTCGACACTCTCAGGGGCAGGCTCTGGATGACGAACTTCTATCCCTGCGACAGGGCAATCAGGACCTCCTATCCTATATTGCAACCTTTAATAGACTAATTGTGTAAATGGGATGGCCAGAGGATAAAAGAGTCACGTTGTTTTGTCGAGGCCTACGCGGAGAACTTAAAGATGTCTTGGCCCAAGTTGTAAATCCGCCCCAAGAATGCACAGAGTATATAGACTTAGTGGTCCAATTGGATCACAGACTTCAAAACAGAAAAGCAGATCGGTCCAGGTTTGAGACCCGGGTGTTGGTCAAGACCCATGCTAATCCCAAGGGAGTTGATGTCTCTGAGCCTATGCAAATTGGAGGGGTTAAAGGACCCTTAACTCAAAAGGAACGTGAAAGGAGGCGGCAGTTAAAATTATGTCTTTATTGTGGGAATTCTGGACACTTTCTACGAGATTGCCCGGCAAAACCGCCCCGAAAGGCGGTAGGAGCCGCTGATAAAAACCATGAAGACTCTGTTTCGGGAAACGACTCCGCCTGACAAGTGCCGAGCTTGAAAACTAACTCTCAGACCTCGCATTTCATTGTGCCAATGGTTCTCGTAGATCCAGAACAGCCTAAGCGGTTGCATGCAATAAAGGCATACATCGATAGTGGGGCTATTGGAAACTATGTGGATCGTGAATTGGTCTCTAGGATTAACCTCCCTCTCCGTCCTAAAACCAGCAAAGATGTCATCACCACAGTCGATGGAACTGAAATTGCCTCTGGACCGGTAACACATTCCACTACTGAGGTGACTCTTATTGGTCCCGACGGCCATCGGGAGGGTGTTGTGTTTGATGTAATCAAGGCTCCACAGTTTCAGGTTATTCTTGGAATCCCTTGGTTAGAGACACATAATCCTCGAATTGATTGGCGAGCTAAGAGAATAACCTTCCCAGATTGTACACAAACCTGCTACCCAGAAAACCTGAAGATTAATCTAGCATCTGTAACCTCTGCCTCCATGCAACTACCTCCGGAATACCAAGACTTTCAGGACGTCTTCCAAAAGGAACAGGCCAACACGTTACCTCCTCACAGATCGTACGATTGCCAAATCGATCTGGTGCCCGGTGCACAACCCCCTTGTAGCAGGATTTATGCCCTTACCGAACCTGAGAATCTGCATTTGAGACAATATTTGGATCAATACCTAGCTAATGGTTTTATTCGCCCGTCAACGTCCCCGGCATCCTCGGCTTTGTTCTTCGTGCCCAAAAAAGAAGGCGACCTTAGAACTTGTATCGATTACCGCGCATTGAACCAGATAACGGTTAAAAACCGTTATCCTCTGCCTCTGATCCCTGAACTCCTTGACCAGGTGAAGGACGCTTGTATATACACCAAGTTAGATCTCCGGGGGGCTTATCATCTGGTACGAGTTAAAGAAGGCGACGAATGGAAAACTGCCTTCCGTACTAAATACGGATTATTCGAGTAC
Source organism: Ambystoma mexicanum (assembly GCF_040938575.1). NCBI lineage: Eukaryota > Metazoa > Chordata > Amphibia > Caudata > Ambystomatidae > Ambystoma > Ambystoma mexicanum. The sequence continues at coordinate 925,199,274 of NC_090937.1, read as the reverse complement.
CAGGTGATGCCGTTCGGATTGTGTAACGCGCCGGCTGCCTTCCAATACTTCATGAATGATATCCTTCGGGAACTCATCGATGTTTGTGTTGTCGTATATATCGATGACATTCTGGTGCACTCCTCTTCGGAATCTGATCACAGAAAACACGTCAGGGCAGTACTTGAAAAATTGCGCCAACACAAACTATTTGCTAAATTGGAGAAATGTGTTTTCCATACCACAGAAGTCGAGTTTTTAGGTTTCATCCTGACACCCAAAGGAGTCCGAATGGACTCAAGAAAGTGGATGCCAGCCTCAAATGGCCATCACCTAGCTCTGTAAAAGGGGTTCAAAGCATGCTCGGCTTTGCCAATTTCTATCGCAGGTTTATCCCGGAATTTTCACGTGTGGTACAACCCATTACTGCACTCTTGAGGAAAAATAAACGTTTTGAATGGTCTGAAGAAGCCGAGCAGGCCTTTCAGGATTTAAAAGCTAAGTTTACCTCAGCACCTATATTGAAACACCCGCGTCCAGATCTCCCTTATGTCGTCGAGACTGACGCATCCAGCCTAGCCATGGAGGCTGTCCTGTCCCAAAGAGATCCCAAAACCAACCAACTGCATCCCGTAGCATTTTGGTGCAGAAAATTCTCGGCACCCGAGGTTAATTATGCAATCACGGACAAAGAACTTTGATTTCGTGATTACCTATCGACCTGGCTGCAAGAATGGCAAAGCAGACGCCTTATCTCGAATTGGAATGGGAGAATCTGATACAAACTCAGAACCAGTACCAATAATTCCCGAACAGAGGATTCTAGGCATGACTTCGTTACAGACACTTGAAGACATTCAAGCCAGAGTGAAACAACTCCTGGACCCTACAACCTTACAGGATTGGATACAAAACGGATCAGACTTTACCATAGATAATGGTTTACCTTATTTCCAAGGACGCTTAATCCTGCCACATAAGGAATTACACAAACTAGTTATTTCCGGTTATCATGATGCATTAATAGAGGGACACCCCGGTATTGCCAAGACAGAGGAAAGGGTGAAACGACAATTTTGGTGGCCCTCTTGGCGAAAAGATGTTAAATCTTTTGTGATGTCCTGTGGTGTTTGCGCCCAAAATAAAAGTCAAAAGAAAAGACCAGCCGGTCTCCTTCAACCTCTAGACATACCGCCAGCACCCTGGCACACCCTATCAATGGATTTTATTACGGACCTGCCTCCTTGTTCGGGGTACAATACTATTCTGGTAATTGTGGATTTGTTTTCCAAAATGGCCCACTTTATTCCTTTGAAAGGTTTACCTTCAGCTTCTGTCCTAGCCAAAGAATTCCTCGAAAATATTGTTCGGCTACATGGATTCCCATCTATACTAATCTCTGACCGGGGAAGCCAATTCATTTCCCACTTCTGGCGCAAATGTTGTCAAATGGCGCAGATCGACGTAAGATTATCGACCAGTCACCACCCTCAGACCGATGGTCAGACCGAGAGGACAAATCAGACCCTTGAGCAATACTTACGGTGTATGTTACAGCAATCTGAAAGCAACTGGAAAGACATTCTTTGGATAGCCGAATACGCATATAATAATTCGGTACACTCTGGAACTGGCCACAGTCCTTTTTATACTTTGTTTGGGCATCACCCTCGAACCTCAAACCTTGACTCACCTCAGAACCTCAGAATGCCTGCAGTAGAACATCTGCATTCTACAATTACCCAAGCCTTCAAAGAGGCAACTACGCATTTACAACAAGCCAAGAGAAAATACAAGGAGAATTCTGATCTACATCGGAGTGAAGCACCTCCGTATCAGATTGGGGATCAAGTGTGGTTAGCTACCAGACATTTACCACTCAAAGGGCCTCAAACTTTTAACCCAAAATATCTGGGACCTTATTCTATTACGGCAATAATTAACCCAGTGGCTGTTTTTCATGTGTCACTTCTGAAACCAGTGGTACCCGGAACCCGACTACTCAAACCTCCAGAACCTATTCTAATAGATGGGGAGCCCGAATGGGAGAAGAGGAGAAAGTAGAGGGCACAGAGACCATATGAAGGGTCTATAGGTCTGGCGAAGGAACGACAAAAAAGGATGTCGATGAGAGTTTCCTAGGAGGAGGCACTGGTGTAGGTGCCAGCGATAGGGAGGCATGGGTTGGAGGCCAGGATGTTCTTTTTAAACTTTTTCCTACCAGATTTAGTGAGGAGAGCAGGATAGTCAACAGAGAAGCAGTTAGAGAAGATAGGGGAGACAGAGAGCTCCATAGAATAGGTGGGAGAGGAGAGAGGTGGAAGACAGAGGGGGAGACACTGGAAAAGGACACTAGAGTAGTCAGACAAGACAGCGAGAGGCAAGCAGGTGGAGCAATAAGATAGGACAGCGACACTCAGGATTAAAGTGCTCACAAAATGCACATTTTAAGACAGGAGAGAAAGCACTCCTAAGTTTGAGAATCCTGAATGGAGGGAGAAAAGGCCTATGTTTCACAATGCATTTTTTTTTCAAATACCGATACAGTGCATATTGTAGGAAACAGGGGAAAAACACACCTAAGTTTGAGAATCCTGAATGGAGCAGAAAAGCCTAGGTTTCACAATGCAATTTTGTTTCAAATACTGATGCAGTGCATATTGTAAGAAACAGGGGGAAGAAACACACCTACGTTTTTTAGACTGAAGGCTGGAAGGGGGGTAGGCAGGGAAGCCTATGGGACTATCCTGGATGACTGACTGGCAACTGGCGTACCCTGCGGACAACTGCAGACACAACCAGAAGCCACCTAAATGAGAGCCGCTCGTTGCCTAGGGGCCCTTAGCCGTGGGGGCTGCCGGGCAGAGGGCTGCCTGGGGGAGTCCAGTAAGTAGGAAGGGAGAGCCAATCAGGGAGGGGGGTGGGCGGGCAGGCAAGGAGGGAGGCAGAAGGAACAAACACAGGGAAAAACAACGAGGAAGGAATGAGCAGGGGCTCAGGGGGCACCAGGGAATTGTATCACAAAAAATGTAATAGGCCCAGGAAGGTCTTACCCAGAGACAAGTAGCCGCAGCACATGAAGCAGAGCTTTAAGTGTGAGCACTGGAATAAGCATTTGTATCACACGGTAGTGCTTGCCTATTGTTGATTTTTTTGTGTTTTGGGGACTTTTTTCAACAAGCTAACGAAAATGGAAGGAACATGTGAAGTACCCTAAAACTCTGAAATGTTTGTTTTTATTGTTTATTCCCAGCTATAAATGTGGGCTTCACTGATTTCACTTAGCACAAGACCAAATGGATTTTGCCCCAAGGTTCGCAACTGGAGCACAATGCGGCAGAGCATGAGAGTGAGATTAAGGCAAGGGGACAGGTCGACCCTCTCCTATGGCTTTTTTTTTTATAGAGGACCAACTAGAGGACAAACTGTGATGATGCCATTTACCATCACAACTACATCCTGCAAGTTGAACCATAACTGCCACAACATAAGCATTAAAATTAACTTGCTGGGCATCAAATGCAAATGTGAACAAATCTGATTATTAACTCCATTTCCCTTTCATTTGCAGCTGTAAGGCATGTTTTCTAGTGTCAATTAATTAATTTCTGTCCAATGGGATTTGATCTTCTAGGCTCGCTGCTATGTATGTAGGATCTTGCAGTTGTACATGCTGCAACAGCATCACTGTGCAAGGTGTTTGGAAGACACAGTCTCACCTTGATGGCCGTGCAGCCAATCAGACTGCTTGGAACATGCTCTTTGTTCACTAGCACAAGCCCATATTGTGAGCAGCCTAAGGTTTTCAAGTCACTGACACTACAACCCGCTCTTGCCATGGTCGACTCCATGACACAACAGTCACAGCAGCACAACACGTGTGTGCTACGGCTTTTCTTTAAATCAACCAATGTTCTTTTAAAAAATGCACCCATGTCTCTGATGTTAATCTACTCTATACAAGTCCCTGCATAACACAACACATACTTTTTTCATTTATTTTCAATTTAAAGACAGATCTTAGTATCCACAGCTGGTGCTGTTTGACGGTGCAAATGGTGATAACACATGGGACAGTGGGATATTACCGCTCATTTACATCACCTTATAAGTTTAATGGGTCTAAACTGTTCAGACTGTCTGGTATACATTTGGCTGCAAACTAGCCAGAATTCAATATAAACGTTCAACACGTTAAACATGTCTCCCTGTACATATCTGCTTGGTGCTGTCGATTATCAAGGGTGGTTGGGTCTTCTAATTTAGGCCACATCAATATTTGCCTAACTTTGTGTTTCCCTGCTCACTTGTAGTAAATTCGCATATGCCAATCCACACCCTATTTCACCCTGATTTCACCCTGATTAAAAAGAGATTCATGTGTCGTTTTGGGAATAAAAGTCTTTACTGTGTTGATAGTATCATAATGGTTCTAGTATTTAAGAAGCATAATCTCTGCATTAACAGCACATACCCACATGTATACTTATAAATGCACAGCAAAGTATCATTCCAATTTAAATGTCCTGAAAGCCCCAAGCTAGTCATTCAAAGCTCAAAATAGTATCCATAAAATAGAGAATGTCAGAATACTTGAAGCATATGTGTAAATACGTATATCTCAAATGATGCATACTTAATACATCTCATTATAGATTTCTCAATAGTATACCTCCATTCATTGCTAGCTAAACAAGGCAATGTCACTATCCTGTAGTGTTCTTTCTTGTAGAACTGTCTTACATTGTGTACCTCTGATGCTAGACCCAGGTCTATTTTTAGTCTGGCCTATTAGGTGTCACTTGGGACGCCTATAATCCTAAACTATTGCAAAAAAGTACATAAAGGGAGGAAGGGCATATGAGGAAGGACACTGGAGAATGACATATGAGGAGGGACGCACAGTCTATGGGGGTCATTACGACCCAGGCGGTAAGTACGCCAACTTTACCACCATGGTGTAAACTATGTTTACACCATGGTGGATGGCGGATTTACCGCCCCATTCCAAGGTGAGTGGGGCGGTAAATCCCCATTTCCCATTTACCCTTCCCCATTCCCATTTTTGCCCCATAATTAGCAACAAGGCGGGTTAGCGCCATGGGTTTTAACGGCTGCTAAAAGCAGCCGTTAAAATTGGAATCAAGCGTTAAGGGTTAACGACGGCGTTAACCCTTAACGTCTGAGTTGTAATGAGGCCCTATAGGTATTGTTTGGTTATGATTCCACAAATTGACTGCCCATGGCCATGCTAATCCCTATGGCCATTCCCACCCATTCCTACCTCTCCCCGCCCAAACCTCCTCCTCATGGGAGATCTTTGAACTCACTTTAATTAGGACTTACCATCCGACTTTGGGCTCAAAGTGCCTGCCAGGGTTTTTTCAAAGCATTAGTCTGAGAGTTAATTACTTAATTGGAGTTCTGAACACACTGCTGCTGTAATTAAAATGTCTTACCAGGCCTGCCTTCAGGCACTCATTTTATAAGCACTCTCCCTGTCCTTCACTGATGTCCTTTTAAAAAGCCCAAACTAACCAGGGCAGGACAAGCATAAGCTGTATGGAATGGAAGTTCGACAGGGAAGCTCAGCCTCCATCGTCCCCACCAGCATTTTTCAGGCCATTCTTACACAATGTGGTGGTGGAGGAGTGTGGCACCTGAAAAAGATTGGGGTTTGGTCGTGCCAACCTTCTTGGGTACTGCACTTAAAATTCTGAGTTGAATGCTGTGTAAGTGTGGGGAAAAAGAGGCAATGACCCCTACCTCTTATTTGAAGATACAAAAACGTTGTTTCCCCACACACAAGAAAATGCGCCACACAAATTCAAGGTGTTTCAGCAATTTTATCTTTAGGCTTCCAAATAACGCAAAACCAAAAATTTGAAAAAAAACACTGTTATGATGATGCCTTTTTGACAAACAAATTAAACTCAGAGAATCGTTAATGTACGGTAGTGCCATTTGGATTACACATGTTTCAGCACTACACAGTGCCTTTCTCAAATCAGGGCGAATTGGTATCACTCCATAAACAGATAACACTGTGCATACATTGGAATCAAATAAACATGAAACAGATTCATTTACAATGATTAACAGTAAATACAAGTAGTTAGACAAAGTTAAAAAAAAATGAAAATGATAATCACAGACATAAGGGAGTGGGGTTGGGTAGGGTGGATAGTAGGTTGCTGAAAAGTAGAGAAATATGAATAAAAGTGCGTCAAAAATTTGTTCTGTGAACAAGAACATTGTCACAAGAGAATAGACCTGAAGTTTCTACCTCCAAAGAGTTTTCAAACAGCACCACTTAGTCTTGCCTAGGGATGCACAGTACAAAACATAGAGACAGATTCTGCCAAACATTAAGGCAAGAGGGTATGTTACAGAAAAAGAAAAAGGTACAGAGCAAGTTTGACCATCCCAAAAACATTGTGCATAATCCCATTATCCAAACTAGTTAGTGCGTCCTCTTTAAACCGAGTAAATACTGGCTATGAATGCAGAACATTCGAAAATCATATTGGAAAAAGGAGTCCGTTTGGCTCACCTAATTTCCATGTATATTGGGTAGCATATACAGACCTTCCAGGATTTTGCGGCATGAAATGGCAAATTTTGCGGCACAAACCTTTATTTATTGCGGCATTTTTGCGGGACATTTTGTATTAACTGGAGGGTGTAAGATTGCCACATTGCAGGAAATAGGTAGAGTGCAAGGCTAGAAGAGAGCCAGGGTATCATTATTATGTGTCTTTTGTATTAATTTAATAGGAAGAGTCCCAGATGTCTCTGGCTTGGTAGAACAGTGTTTGATTTGGCTACATTTCTGGTTTAATGTTCATGCCTATTTAATAGTATTAACTAAATTGATCATTATCAATTGTAATGCTGAAAATATTCCCCTTCTATGTTCTCCAATCCCCCAAACACCCACAAACATCTCACCAACTCTCCATCATAACTTACATTCCTTAACCTCTCACTCTGTCATACAAATACTCACGTGCTATGTCACACTGTCAAGTCACAATCTGCACTGCCCAGCCCCTGCCACACTCCAAATCATACTCCCAACTCACACCTTACACTCTACAATTCCTCCCTCAATATACAGTCCTTCATTCTTTTGTGCTGCTTCTGCATCTTGCATCTTTTCTCCCATTCTATCACATTCTTCCCTCATCCTTTTTCCCAATCTGCAGCTCACTGCCTCTTTCTGGCCAACCGCTTCCTCTACTTTCTGTACCTCTGCTCGCTCTCAGATTTCTGGCCCACCGCATCACTGCTTCCTCTGCTCTCTTGTGCAGCACTTCCTCCTCTGACCCACTGCTCTTCCTCTGCTTTCTTGCCCATCACTTCACATCTCACCCATCACTCTCCCTCTCTCTCATAGTGTAACCATTCTTATTATGTTTTTTTAAATGTAGATTTTGTCCCAGTTCCTCAAATGAGGGGGCATTTAAAAAAAGAACGGAGGATATGCTATTTTTAGACAACCCATTTTTGGAAATGAGCAGGTCACCTTATTCTCAAAGGTGACCGGCGCATTTCCACAGGCTTGAGCTGTAGCGCAAATTGTGCGCTGGCAGCTGCCTTGAATGGTGTTCTGGGTTGTTTGAACGAAGTGTAATTATTTGCGGCGGAATTGACCGTAGTCAATTTTGATGCAAATTGATTTGCACTTCAGCCAAACAACCCAAAATGTACCTTTCACCACCACCCGACCCCCTCCCCTACTTAACCGCTTGGTCGCTGCAGCTTCCCCTGCAACCCTGTGGTGCCAGATCCGTCCCTCTAACGCGGGTCGGATCCGTCCCTCTAACGCGGGTCGGATCCGACTCTGCAGGGTCCTTTTTTCGTTATTTTCCTTTTTTTTCTGTCCCCGCCTCCAATTTTGAGGAAAAAGGGGAAAACACTTCTGCAACCACCCTAGACCAAAAATACTAAACAAGGGGAGCGGGTGACACCCCCGCAACACATGTTCAGTATTTATAAAAATCGATCGAATAGAACTGCACGTAATTGGTCAAATTGTAACATTCGATAGATTTTTGTCATCAAAATGGGGAGTACTTTGAATAGAATCGCTCTCCCGACAGTGTTCTGCAAGCTCCCAGCGCCTTTCACAGGGACAGGCACTCTAGGTGCCTGCCGCTGTAAAATGTGACCCAAAAAATGCATTTTTATCCTGTTTGAGGAACAGAAATGCAAGCGACTCAGCAGCGGTTCATACCTTAAAAGAAATGCATGACAGGGTCAGGAAAGACCCTGTCATGCAGTGGCAGCCCCACATCCCGTGCGCGTAGGGTTGCCTACAATTTCTGCACATTTAAAAGTGCATCTTGCTTGGAAATGCGGGATGTGCTTTTAAATTGACAGAAACGCCACTTTATTTGATCAAGGAGGTGAAAAAGGCCATCTGAATGGGCGCGCATATAAAATGTGCCCATTCATGTGTCCCTTGTGGATTGGGCTGCAATTTTTGGGGCGCAAGTGATTTCATTTCTTGTGTAAATAAAAACAAAAAAAAAAAGTTGAGCACCTGGCACCCTGAGGATTCTTTTTTTCAAAACAGTAATTTTTGCAGATTACTTAAAAAAAAAAAAAAAAAAAAAAAAAATTTTTAAAAGATGCTGTTTTTGCACAAAACGGCCATTTTTGCGGCATTTTGCGCAAAACGGCCGTTTTCGCAGCATTTTGCGGGATCGCAAAATCGCAATAAGCTGGAGGGTCTGCATATCACCAGCTGGAAGATAAACACAATCTAAGATTTGTGGGACTAAGTAAAGTTGTACTTGGAAAAAGAGGAGGCAACATAGAAGTACTGTTACGACAAGCAGAAGCCTGTATGATATGAAAATTCCTAGACATGTATAGTGTGTGTGTGTGACAAAATTATTCCTGCACTTCAGTAGCACTTGGATGAGTAGATGCTAAATCACCTTCTCAGCCCGCACACCTCTGCAAACCAAGAGTAATGCCAATCATACAGGTAAAACAGGCACTGTTAAGAGATGTACCTCCTACGCATTTGGTGATAATGTAGCCCGAGGGAAGGCTATACTGTCAAGAGGGGTGTGAAAGTAATCCAGTAGCAATCCAAACAGAAAAGTATAATAGTCCAGAATAAAGGGAATGTCCAATACAGGTTCTAGACAAATATGCAGACTTTCAACAAACACCCCATCTGCAATAATAACTAAATTGAAAAACAATAAACAAAACCCACCCCTGTGAAAGAACACAGCATATGCAAAGACAGAAAGATGCAGCATTCTGGGCAGGTGAAATGCACTGAATAGCCACAATGATTTAAAAGTATATGTTCTGGTGTGTAAAAGGAACAAAGGTGACCGAGCCAGTGTCTAGGTCCCAAATATAGACCAAGGGCACAGTTATCAGTCAATGATACCTTTCACTGTTCTTAATGGTTTGACAGTCTCAAACCTGGTTCTTCGTTACTGTTTCTGTTGTTTGAATCAGGCTCGAAGCAGCATTTCTGTTTTTCTAGATGGGGACCAGGTGTCAAGCTGCAGTTTGTTGCAGTTCGAAGAAGGGTGGGTTGTGCGGGTCATCAAGGTCGGTTTGACGGTGACGATGCTGATGAATGGATGCATATTTTGAGACAGACGGCCTGATGCTGCGGTCAAAGATGGTGGTTCGATGAAACCAACAGTGTCGGTTCACTAGGCGAGGAAGATGGGCAATGAAGTTGCTGGTGGTTCGAAAAGCGGTTCGAAGTGACATTCAGCGATGTGCAGATCATGAGGGCCATGGGGATCAGTTCAACAGCCGGTTCGATGGCAAAGGTGCTGGTGACTGGATGCAAATATTTTGTCGGGCTGTCCGGTGCAGCATTCAAAAGTCATGGTTTGATGAGCCCCACAGTCTGATCTACTGTCGATCAAGATTGGCAACCAAGCTGCTCGTGGTTTGAAAGGCTGTTTGAAGGAAGCAGGTTTGAGTCGAGGCAATGATGCACTCCTCTGGTGTGGTGGCAAACTTGTTCCAAAGAGCAGTACAGCTGATTGAATATTGGTCGCATGCCAAAGGCAGCTCCTGTTGGTAATGTTAGTCTGAACAGGGAAAAACAGACTTGAATCAGTACCAATGTGGCTGGCAAAGAGGCTAGTCTTTCTCCAGGAGCTGTTCACACCCAATGTGCAGTGGAGATGGTTAGGGAGCAGAGCGTGCCTCTTCCTTGGAGACACAGTCTTCAACTTCAGGGGAGGACTTTGGAAAGACAACTGTCCCAACAGAGGTCAAATGAATTCTTCAGGTTTTTGTTCAAGAGTGAATCAAAGAAGGAGTGGATTCTCTGGTATCTGGTCATATTTTCAAAAACGTATTTTCGAAAAACCATCATGTCGGAAAAATGTTGCCGAACTTTTTTTTTAATGCCTTTTTTTTATTTTACATGTTTATTTTGTCTCGTAAATTAAACAAAAAAGGTTTTAAGAAAACAGGGGTTGGGGGAACCCCCATTTTAAACATAAAATAAAAAATTAAAAAACATTAAAAAAAACATTTTCAGCAAAATTGATTCAACAAAATGGCATTCGAAAATAAGCCATTCGAAAATATCACTATAAACCATATTCTCTGCAAAAGCCTATATGTTATTAGACTAAAACATGCCTGTTTTAAGTGATTCAATCCCTGTCCTTGGGACAAGTGGTGTTTGCTTTCTGACATCATTCCCAAAATGCTTTATGCTAAAGGAAGTGAAAGGGAGAGGAAGGAAGAGAGAATATAGAGAAAAGCAAAATGGTGGAATCTTCCTCTAACTATGCTGAGCTCCCTCTGTCTACAATAACTCTACTCACTTACCTTGTCAATGGCACCAAAGGCCCTTTTGGTATGGAGAACTCTGGTGTGACGCTAGTCCTTTGGGGATGTGTGTGTTCTTTGATTCCTGTTTCCCAGGATGCTGCTGCTGGGAGGCTATCCTGCTGGAGAAAGGTGATACCAGACCTTACAGAGGATGAAAAAGAGAGGATCAGCCATTCAGTTTCCTGCCCTGAAAGTTGCATGCCCAGGCTGTCTGACCAGAATACACACAATCCTTCCCCGGCTCACAGTGCTGACACATGTATGACATCATGATGATATGGCTGCTTATAGTTCTGTGAATTGCTATCCAAAATACCTTAAATGCAGGTATTGCTTTATAGTTAAAGATTAAAATGCCACCAGAAGATTAAATCCTCATGACTATGTGATTTTCAAATAGAGGTGCAGACTTTAAATGCAGCTTCTGTGCTGAAGTCACTTGGCTGTTACAGCAGCTGTCAAATGTTCACCTCTGCCCCCTGAACCTTTTATGTCCCTCTATAGCTGCAGATCAGGATACTGATTGAGCAGGGCACAGGTGCACACTACACTTTTGTCATGGAGTTTATGAAAAGGAATATATGGTTAGCAGGACACCCTATGTGAGATGGAATTACCCAGAGCATTTTATTAAATAATAAATATAAAAATAGCCAGGGCTTCAACACCTGTGCCAGATGACAATGCCTTGCAACATGACATATTTGATTCAAGAAAATTGTGCAAACATAAAACTAGGTGATTGATTTGGGAGAGATGGTTATCAAATTCCCGGGCCTTTTTCAAGAACAACAACCTACAGATGACTAAGACTCTGCCAGGTGTGGGAATAGACAAGGACAGATTTGTTGTATCTATGTCTCAGATTTCCTCAACCTATTGGTAATTGACCAAGTTGTTAATCTACCCCTAACAGCAGTTTATCGGCACTGTTTCAGCTCTGAGGTATACAGTCTTTAGTTATTTGCTTCCTAATAAATCAATGAAGATATATGAAAGACTTAAGGGCAACTAGGTCACAAGATCTCTTATTTTAAATATATCAAACTTCATTAATTATGGAGATCTATCTTTCCACTTATATTAACAGTATAATTTAGGGTCAACACTTATTTGATGAGGCAGTGCTGGTTGACACATTGTACTATAAAGGACTTATTGCAGTAACCTGTTAATATTTGGGGAGATCAGCACAGAATAGTATTTGTTAAGAGAATGTCTTTGCATGTAGGATACCAAAGCTCTTTTGATCAAGCTTTCTCAAATGGACAAATCATCACTACAGCGATCCTAGAGAGATACCATTAGTTTGTGTTATATAATTTGTATTACATACCTAAGACACCACATACATTTGAAGCAGAAACAAAGGCATGTGTTAAGTGTAGCTCCATTGGAGAAGATATACTTAATTTGTGAGCCCCAATTTCGAGATACTTGGAGGGCATGTGAAGATGTCTCTATCTCATGAGATGATTCTGGTGTTCTGGCTCAATTTGAATGTGCAAACGCTGTCTATGAGAAAGTCACTATAGTGGTTGCCTCATCTATACACAATTGGATGTTAGATGTGGCTAAATATAGAAATTCTTATATTGCTGCAGCTTGGTTACAGTTCTTTGAGTCTGCTTTCTGTGGTTGGTCACATAATATTTTGTGAATGAGTATATCTAGCAATGCAACGAGGTAAGCGTGTTGAGCGAGTGAAAACTCATTAACTCATTTGATCAACATGAGTTTAAGAGGATGGTTGTCCATCCTTAAAGGGGTTTAAGAGAAAGATTAACGGTTTATGCAGCATCAACCATGGGGACAAACATCTCTTTCAAATGGACGCCAGATTTACAATAACTTGTCCGGCAACTTGTTCAATGGGATTAAGTTTCCTCAAATATGGGCACGGGGCACCCGACCAGGGATGTCGGTCTGCTGCCTCTTTGCCCTTAGGATTTAATTTTAAAGTAAGCAAATATGCAGAGTTTATGGGATTAATGAGTGAATTCCCATATAGGTGATCTCTAACTGTGGAGGATGTCTTGTAAGTCAGGAAGACTCTTTTGGTGAATAGTTGCATGGGTTCAACAAAGAAGGGGAGCATATATTTTTGTAGTTAAACTTTGATAATTAAGGAGTGAGATGGAACTAGAATACATATGTGTTTTTTCTTGCATTAGGGATACACAGCAAACTATTGGATGAGCAATAAAATGCTGGTTTTATGACCCACGTGGACTAATATGAAGGCAGGAAGGAGATTAAACTAGTCAAGTATTTCATTGTTTTCTACAGGTATGACAAAGAAACGATTTAAACTAATTGAATGGACAGCTGTATAGCCCCTAAAAAAGGATATGTAGATATATCAGAAACGTGTTAGGAAGATGGAAAGCCAAGGATTGACTCTGTGATTAAATATACAAGCTGTCATTGTATTTGTAAAGAGTTATAATTTTTTATGCGTAGAATGGTCAAGATATGAATCCAGATTATCGGACATATAAGATTATCAACATTTACAGTATATTACTTTGTTACTGCATGTTTAACTAGCTAGAGGGACGATTCCCCATAAGAGGGCATTCTGATTACCCGTTAGCAACAACAGCTCATAATGTTTCCATCGTAATGCATCCAACAGCCACCACTGCCGTTTTTGCAGGTGACTCCAGCTATCCCTGGCTCCATGGCTTATGATACTTGTTCAGAGCCTTGAGGCAGCGCAGTAAGTGGCATATAACTAGGCGCACATCAGAACCTGTCTTGAGTGTACCTTTGGCCTGTTGAAGAGAAGGTTCTGGTGCCTCCATCAGACTGATGGTGGTGCCCTTATGTACAGGTCAGACAAAATTGAGAAACTACTTGTAGTGTGTCCAATGCTGCACAACTTGGACATTGGAAGACATCTCCTTATGTCCCCAGATGTCAACATGGCACCCTCAGAGGAGTGACAACACATGCTGCCATTCAGTGCCTGTGTGGAAGAAAGGGATTTATATCTCATACATCAAGAACTGAAAGATAACTTTTTTTGTTGGATATCACTGACTTCACATGTTTTCATATAGCCACAAACTTCACAACCACTCAAAGATGACTGCGCTCACCTCATGTCACCTTCAGGTGTGACTTTATTTTCTAACAATACCATGGCTCTCCATCTACACTCGACCCCAACACACTTTCTCTCCCACCACCATCCTTGACAACACACTTGCCCTCCCTCCATACTCATTACCACCATCCTTGTAATCCCTCCACGCTTAACCCCAACATCCATGCCCTTCCTCCATCCTCATCCCGAATGTACTTGACTTCCCTCTACCCTCGACCCTTATCTCCAACATGAGTGACCCTGAAATAGAAATCCAATTGACGTGATCATTTTTCCATTGCAGATTGCTCAGCATCTGAGAATAGGGCTGACCGGAGACAGTGGTCCCTGGCAGACAGTCTTCTGTGGGGTTGACACAGGTTGAACCTCCCATATCCAGCTCCCAGATGAGCTGCATTGTCAGGAACAAAGTCCTCTGCATTGTATCTGTGCCTGCCGATATTGCCTCTGCTAGCTCTGACATCCTCTTTCCTACCACCGTATTTGATGTTGTCACAGCTTTGATTTGACGGGAAAGCTTGCTAACCTTTGGGATGAGCCCTGAACATGTGTTCCTGATGCTGTTCAATATGTTTAGCATGCTCCAGATTCCATCAATGGTGTACTGGGGATCATTGTCAGGGCAGAGGACAGGGATCATTCCCTGTGTCAGTGTTGTAATACTGGTGCCACTGCTAGGTGTAGCAGGTGATGAGTTGGCAGCAGGGACCTGCAGACTGGTCATATCTTCTGGCAGGCGGTGGTTTGCAGTGTAACTCAATGAGTGGTTGGTGGGGTGCCTGATGGTTGACTGGTCTCTACAGTGGCCTGCAGGGTGGTGGTGTCAGTGGTGGCAGGTGGAGCATATGCAGGATCAGAGGAGCAGTGCCAGTGGTGGTGGTAGTGTTAGTAGCCACAACTGCTGGGGTTGTGGAACTCTAGCTGGTTGATACAGTGTCCTGTCTGTACTGGCGGAAGTTGTTGTCTTGCCACGGGTCTTCCGGCAAGTGTCTTGGCTGTGGAGACCAGGGTCCGTGGCTAGAGTGTGGGAGGTTGTTGTGGGTGCCTCAGTTGTGGCAGTGGCAGGTTGTGTTGACCCAGTCATGCTGCTAGAATCTGCTTTCTCTGCCTGGGTAGCCTGTGAGTCTGTTTGGGGTTGAACAAAATGCAGTCAATCGTTATGGCGACTGATATTTTCTGAGAATGACTCTCATGCTTTCTGGAGGATGATCCCCAAAGGGCAGTTTGAAAGGAGTGCGTTTATGTGCAGGGAGAATACCATTGGAACATTGGTACATGTGCCCGTTGTCACGCACATGCCTTGGTAGGTGTCACAAGAGAGTTTGCTATTACAGACTTTTGCTGATATGTGTGCATCTTGTGGTTATCTGTGGGCAGTCAACAAGTTACTGTAATATTCAGGATAGGTTATGTATTCATGGGCCACACACAGCAATGGAATGTTTGGAGCAGGGCATGGAGGCATGATAACTTGGCCTGTCATTTGTGCTGAAAATCAATGATAGATTCAGGGCTCATGTTTTAATAGGACGCTTCCAGTGTGGGTTTCAATGTGCTGGAGGTTTAGGGGTTTCATGTGGCCACAGGACGTGCCAGGTTTCCTTGTAGCCATGGGCTGCCCTGATAAATGCATCTCCAGGTTTCATGAGCTCACAATTGTATTAATGCTATGGTACAGTTTTATCATCAATGGCATTTTGATTTGGGATCCCTCCTTGGGTGCCACATGCGCTCAGTTGTCGCACATTATTCCCATGGCCATTTGAGCATAGGTTCGGCTTTTGCATTGTGGCCTTCTGACTCCACAGCCTGGTACAGCCTGGTACATGCCTTTGGATAAGAAGGCAGGTTATGCATTCATGCCACACAGATGAGATGTCTCCTTTGTTGTGCTCACCAGGTCGAGGTTGACTGCCTGGTCTAACCTCTGCACATCTGACACCGTCCAGGCCAGCCAGGTGGAGGATACTGCATACCCTGTCCTCATAGCATGAGAGTGAGTGGTTCAACTCTGCCACCTCATTTGGCAGCTGTTTTCTGACAGTAGATGAAATCAAACTCTGCATCCTGGCCCTCTGGTCATTCCACCTCTTGCAGCCATCGTCTATATCCTGAGGAACAGTGCCCATATCTACCACCTTATCTCTTATTTCTACCCCGATGTTGTTCATCCATGGAACAGTTGTTTTCCTGTGCTGCACTCAAAACAGTTCCTCCATATGGCTCCCCATTTCACAAGCAAGGACATGGATATCTGCTTTGTTGAATTTTGGTTTCTGAAACCACACTTCAAACACCTTCTCTTTGCCTTTTCCCCCCTGGCATGTTTGACACCACCTGTGGGCTCAGATGTCAACATGAAATGGGTGATTTGTAATGGATTTTGTTTGCAAGGATGGCCGCTGCTGTGCTTCCAATTTCCAGAATGATGTTATTGCTGCTCTGCGCTTATTCCGCCTGGGGAATTAATGGTGGGTAATTCCTCCACGTTCTGCTAAAAACGTTGGGCAACTATCGATCAGTATTGATTTTTGGTGCTAATTCCATGGGAATATTGTTACAGTACTCGCAAAGAGGCCCAATGTTTCATGCTGCCATGACACCGCTGGGAGCAGGAGGGTATTCTGCCCATAACCTCATTCACAAATTGCAAGTGCTGTCCTGCTGAAGATGGCAAGGAAGGGAAGGGAGTTTTACAGTCCCACAAATGTTGAGGGTTGACAATCAATGCATCTCTTGCTAAACTCACACCCATATAACTGCCCTACGTTGTACTTAACAAAAGGGAAGTTAACTATGCTATCTTGGTCAGAATGATAGCTATCATTATGACATTTTAAGGGTCATGGTTGAGACCACAATGATTTGTTTGCGAAATTGGAAGAATTTTGCCACATTTCATACAAAGTTTGCTTTTGTGATTTTGCCTTCTTAAAATGTGAATCTAGGGAGAATATACATTTTACAAAGGAGTTAGTTTTAGGGTCATACAACATTTGTTTTACTTTTCATAACAAAGAAATAAGCAAACGCCCCATGTTAAGACCACCTCCAAACAGGGTTTAAAAAGAATATGGCCACAAATGCTAACATCCTCCCTTTGAGCACTCTAAAAAGTAAGGTCTTAGAAGGCAGGCCTAGAATATTTGCAGCCTTTTTGGACCTCACCCAGGCCTTCGACCAAGTAGATAGATCTAGACTGTGGTCGAAACTGACATCTTGGAAGTGCCCAAACAACATTCTTGAGCCAATAAGAGCCCTATATTCTAACACCAAAATGCAAGTTCGCATAAAACAGCAAGGGACCCTTTCGACAGAGATTACGACAGCGAGAGGCGTGAAACAGGGCTGTCCTTTTGCTCCAGCCTTGTTTTGGATTTATCTAGGAGACTTCCAAGAATCTGAAAAAACAGTACGCTCTCTCCCTCCAAAAATTGGTGGAGAAAAGATCAGTCGCCTACTCTACGCTGACAACCTTATCCTTTTGGGCCACACACCTATTGGCCTGCAATGACAATTGAACAACCTACAGCGATACATGGCTGAGAACAATTTGGACATTAACGAAAGAAAAACTAAAATGATGATAATCGAAAAAACGATAACGAAAAAGGAAAAGGCCAACCTTCATTTGGGCACAGCCATAGTCGAAAGAGTAAGCGACTTCAGATACTTGGGGGTAACCCTGGACAGTTCTGGGAAAGAAAAAGCTATGCAAAGAGTCCTTCATGATAAAACAAAAAAACTTGCTACAGAGGGGAAAACAATCAACATGAAATATGGATGTTTCTCAACAATTCCGGTCCGTGAATTTTACAAAAAAAAGGTGATACCGGTTCTAACCTACGGCATAGATGCTATGCCCAATCTCCCCTCCGATCTTTGGCCAAAGCTGGAAGCGAAATTCTGGAGTACGGTGTTGGGTCTCCCAAAGTTCACTCCACTAGCATCGATTAGATGCGAACTCAGCCTCACATCATCAAAAACCTCAGTAACCTGTAGGAGTCTTATGTTGTACAGGAAATGCAGATTAACAGACACCCCGTACGTTTATAAGTTGAGAAATCAAGAACTATCGTCCTCTAACTGCGTCATGCTGACTAGAAGGAAGGCAGAGAACGTGGCCCTCTTAGCTGATGCAGAGAGCTCCGAAGACGAACTTATAAACAACCCGGTAAAAGTCCTAAAAAAAATAAAAGTACTGGACTGGATATCAACTTTAGAGACTGCTAATAAAAACAGACTTACAAAACACCTTCCACCGAACTTCAAAAAATTGGAAGTTCTTCAGAACTACATTAAACTATTTCCGAACAGATCGGCTCATAACACCTTTATGAGAATTAGGTTGAACTTGCTGGAAACGAAAGAAACATTGGCAATTAGAGGTCTAGCAGCCACAAATACTTGTCGCTTTTGTAACCTCTCCTCGACCAAAGAAACAATTTGCCATCTGCTTCTGGTATGTCCAGTGACACAAAGTATTCGTTCAAAATACCTGCACGGCACTTTGTGAAATTTCTCTCTTATGGATGAAGATCTTTGTTGGCAAAAATTGATAGAAGGGGACAGAACCTCATGGCTATTGGCTACGGTTAATATCATGCAACATATAGTCAAAGAGATATTCCCTTTAACACCTGTGACGACTTAGCCTTATGGACGTAAATTTCTCATCGTACAAGAAATGCAATTTGCAGAGACAGTCATAGATTTTATAAGATGCAGTTAACTAAACAGATTTACGAACTTAAATTTGAAATAATTAATCGTTTACTTTTCATCCTCTTCATTTGTAAAAATCTTTTTTAGATTGTATACAAATAAAATAAAAAAATCAACAAAAATAAGCAGCAGCTTTTGTGAAATTCAAAATCGGTGTATGCAGATTTCCAATTCAAAAGAACAAAATGTCTTGAGAGATTAGACTGTCGTTCCCTATACATGGACATATTATATTGCGTCCCAGCCAATCAGTTTTCCTCCCTCTTCCTCCACTCCTGCGTCTCTCCTGTGTGATACTTTGCAGGCTTGCACATGTTCCCTCTGTCTTTATTTCCACTTCACCCTCTCCTTTCCTGTGTCCTGCTCTCCCTGAACATACCACCTTGCAAACAAACCGAGCATTTTAGCAGTGTAGAGCAGCCAAAATATTTTCTTTGGCAATGCCTGTCGTGTTATTGTACAGTGTTTGTGATGCTCCAACATGTAAGGCCTCGGGATGCAGACTAAGCTACATGAGCTTGGGGATTAAACAATTCCCAAATCATTATTTAAAGGTTCATGCCTCTTATTTGAAAGAAGTTGTCTGCAAGGGTTTGACTTATACTATTTCATGTTCACTTTCGTTCATATATAGATTTATGTAGAAATGGCACTTGGGTAAGAATTATGCTACGCTTCTTAAAATGTCAGACACGTGGTTTTAATTTATATTAAATTCCAGGCAAACGTCCCAGTATGGGATATTTAAATGATTTAGTGGATTTGCCATGATTCAATTTTTCAGATTACTGTTGGCTTGAATAAAATGAGACTTTTCATGAGGCAGTTTCCGTGAAACGGAAATCAGGCTTAATCCCCAGAACATTATTCCTTGCTTCTTTTGTATGGATTAAGGTAGGCTTAAGTAGGATGTTGTCATTATTAGGAGGAAGCAGAATCAGCAGCACTTCAGTCACATGAAGTTACAGAAGTTATAGAGTCTGTTTTTGATGTCATCTAGTATCTACGGGACCCTACTCATTTTCCAGGATGCCCGCACCATTGACCAATGTGTGAGGTGTTTGAAAAGAAGCAGAAGAAGTGTCTATTAATGGCAACCATTTAGAGTTTGTAGCAACCAAACCCGAGACACTGGATTTTCAAAGACAAAACTATGATTCACTTCTCATTTTTTTCACCTGGAATAAGTGAACATATTAACAACATCTCCTGGCAAACCGAGGATTGCCAAATGCTTGAAACCTGTGTTGGCTAAAATTCTTCTTTTTAAGATCTTTGACAAATTCTTACAGTGTTACAGAAATGTTTACTGATGCACTGTGGCAGTAAAAGACTGCAAACCTTTCATACCATTATTTCAGTACATTTTTAAAGGGTACAATCAGCCTAGGTGAGTTTTCACTTTTCATACGTACTTGGTACCCTTGGATT
Source organism: Ambystoma mexicanum (assembly GCF_040938575.1). Classification (NCBI taxonomy): domain Eukaryota; kingdom Metazoa; phylum Chordata; class Amphibia; order Caudata; family Ambystomatidae; genus Ambystoma; species Ambystoma mexicanum. The sequence continues at coordinate 925,179,188 of NC_090937.1, read as the reverse complement.
TCTCAAGAGGTCTAGTAGCAAATAACAGTTAGATACCCTTTACTCTTTACTTTGCACAGGGTCCCGCTAATAATCAGAAGCTGGTCCTGAGGAAGGCGCCCAAGAAGTGCTGAAACGTGTTGCCTATATGCTTACACAGTCTTTCTCTGTTCTCTGTCCCACACCATTTAAATGACTGGTTTCACTTGAGAAATGACTATGGACTAATTCAGAACATCTTTTACATATGATGTGATGTGAATGTGTATGTCATCCTCCCCCTTGTATATTTGTTTAAATGAAAATACACCTTTCTATTTTTAATGATATTTAAATAGCTGAATGTGTGTAATGTTTTATGAATATTTATGTTTCTATGCACAGCATATTTAGGTATCCAATCATTTTACCGAAAACAAAACAGAGAGGTATGTTTTAACAAGAGCCGCAATACCGAAGAAAATACCGAAAATATTAATTAAATATATATATGCTAGTGGGGTATGGGTTTAAATGGGTAGGGATGGGGTTAAAAGGATAGAAAATCGGGGGGGGGGGGTTAGAAGGACCCCCCAAATTAAAAAATAAAACAAATTTGGTATTTTTTCAGTATTTTGGCTTGGTTGAAATTTACCACTCTGATTTTACCTTTGATAAAATGACATATAACCCATATTTACTGGCTTAAGAATACATCATAAACAGTGCCAGCTCTTGCCTTTTTTGAAATGATGACTTCAAGGCTTCCACATACACATTGATTGCGCCTATGGATACGTTTGTAAATGTGTTTAGAAATTGCATCCATCGGGAACGCCGCTATATGTTCAGCATGTATTTCTTGGTTCCCGTGTGAGTAGGGATTTTTCTGACCCCATGGCCGACTGTGGCCCACAAAGTACCTCATAAGGATGTTAAAAGAAAAACGCTCTTTAAAAGACTGGCCAGGTGACATTGCGCCTTTGATGGAACTGACATGCGCAGGGGCGTACAATAGCTATATCATACACAGTCGAGGAATTGTCCTGATGGCACAACACTACTGCAATTGCTGGGCTACTCAGAATGCACCGTGGGATCACTTTACATCGGTGTTGCAATTAAAAAAAAAAAACATTGGAAACTATGATGGTATGGGATCCATCTCCTGAGCATTTATTTCCATTTCTTTTAAATTAGGATAAGCCATTTTGTTTCCCCAGTTTCAGAAGGGAACGATGGGAGCCTGGCTCTGAAAGTTGCTACATCTCTGCTGCATTGTCAGGAATTATTGTTCCAGGCATGCCTTCAGAAGCAGCTGAAGTAGAGCCTTTCACATTATTTCAGACGAAAATGCCGCTCGGGAACTCAAAGTCTCTATTCTCTGAATGTAATCAGTCGGGTCAGAAAAGAGAAGAGTGGGTGTGACTCATCCCTTCATGTGGATCACTTTGCCTCGGAGATGAGAGGGCTGAACGAGCTTGACATACAATGCAAAGCTTTTCTTAATCAGAGCATGAATCACAATCATGACTGTTTCCCCAAGAATGTTTATCTCAAATTAAGGCTGTAAACATCTGTAATTGCATATGCAGAGTTGTCACATCACGAAGCAGTGCGAAGTAGAGAGAATGCTGGATTTTACTTGCAACCCTGCATCGCTGTGATTACATGCTGAAAGCGAATTAAGCCATATTGCCGGAACCTATGAGCCCGAAAGCCTGTTTCATGGGCCTGAGCAAAGCAGGGGTGCATTAGGATGTCTGTGGGATCATACAATCCTATACTGCGGTGCAGCTTAAAATATCACAATCAGCACCCGGCCACCACGCAGGATGCTTCCATGCCCCCATTACAGCATGGCACTGAAAACTAACAATGGAGGGTGAAAGCCTTCTGGACGATGCAAGGGGTCTTAAACTTGAACTTTGCAGCCACAGGGAGCCAGTGAAGAGATTTCAGAGATGGAGAGATACAATCCCTGGGCTTGAGGTCAAGACATCATCTTCATTACCGAAACCTGGTTCTTTGACAACTTCCTTCCTACAACACACACCGACCTTCCCCCGGCTTCTCCCAAATTGTGTAGAACAGATCCAGCAGAATAGGGGGAATAGAGAATCCTCCACAAACCTCACCTCACTCCCCTACACTCTGAGAAAACCCCTGCAGCAACGATTGTGAATCGCTGCTTGTCATACTCCAACTCTCACCCTCTTTCTCCTTTCTTCTCCTCTACATAGCCCCGGGCTATAACTGAACGTTTGCAGACTCTCTTATCGTCCTTGTAGCGGCCATCTTGATCTCACAGCTGTCACTCACCCTACTAAGTGATCTAAACATGTGGTTCAAAACCCCTCCAACCCCATGACCCATCATCTCATTGATAACTTGGAATTCCTCAACTTGTCACAACTTCTACCGGGGCCCCCCACATAACATGTCACATATTCAGCTCCACCAATCTAATCTCCCCCCACATCCCCCCTAATCTGGACTGACAACTCCACCATCCTCTTCTCATGCCTTACAGCCTCCCCGCCTCCATCCAGCCTCCTACCCCCTGCCTCCTCACCCAAGATTCCCCTTTGGAACAAGGTAATCATCTCCCTGTACTTGTCCAACTCACTACTCTCCTCTGTTCCCTCACTCACCTTCCAAGGAGGAACCCCCTCTCCTGACCAATTCAACAAATGTTTTTCTGATGTCCTCTACACCCTCACCCCCAACAGAACCACCTCACACCGTACAAGCCCTTCTCCCAGGTAGTTCACCCCCTCCAACAAATCCTTCAAAACCCTCAACCACCACCTGGAACATCATTGGCGGGCCAGCCTTTCCCCACCAAACAAAACCACCCTTGCTAGAAAGATCAGGGCCTACAGGATGGAAATCAGGAAAGCCAAAAAAATCATTCTATAGTACCTTCATCTCCAACACCAACAACCCCTGTAAGGAACTCCACAATACCATAACAGAGATCAAGAGTCCTCTCTGCGTGAGCCCACTCTCCTGTCTCCAAAGCACTCTGCGATGCCCTGTCATACCACTACTATAACACAGCCATTGAAAGAAACCTCTCTATCTACAATAAACTAGCAACCTTCCACCCACTCTTTCCCCATCCCTCCACTCCCCCGCTCCAACACACTCTCTGTTCCGCTCCTTCTCTGCCACCTCCCACCCCGAATTCCTACGGCTCCTCTCAAATTGCCACGCCTCAGGATTCCCTGGAAACCCTTGCCCCCATGCTCTCCTCAAGAACATTCTCTCTTCCACATGCATAGGCCGCCTCGCCAGATCTATAATCAGCCACACAATAGCAGCAGGCATTTTCCCGGAAGCATACAAAACCTCTCACGTCAAAACCTTTAGTAAAAAGCCCTCTCTTGGCTGCCTCCTCCCCTCCAATTACTGCCCCATCTCTAACAAGCATTTAATTTCCAAACTCCTGGATCACTCAGCATTTTCCCAGATCAGCCTTTTCACAACCTCCCATGGTCTGCTAGACCCTGCCCCGTCAGGTTTCAAACCCCTCCAGGGAACCGAATCCTCCCTTGTTTCAAACTAGGACGACCTAAAAAGATCAGCAGATTCAGAAGGCTGTGCAGCACTCATCCTCCTAACCTCTCAGCAGCTTTTGATCAACCAACCCATCGGTCAAAGTGTACGAAAAGAAGTAGTGGAACGATGTTCCCTGCTGGGCTGCCCCCACATCCCACAAACCCCATCACCACGTCCCCTCCCACACACAATACACACCCCCAAACACGTGCACCTGCTGTTTAAGGGAACGTTCAGTGCAGTGCACTGGAAGTGCAAGTTTCAACTTCTTCCTACACTTTTATTTTAAAACGAAACCGTTCCGGAACGGTTTGTTTTTGAAATAAAAGTGTAGGAGCTGTAAAAGGTAATTAAAAAAAGTACAGGAGCACCGCTCCCGACATCTCCCGCTCACTTCGACCACTGAACCAACCACAACACTCTCATGACCAAACTCTTCTCCCTGGGCCCTAGGATGGATCTCCTCTTTCCTTTCTGACTGCTCCTGAATCACCATTCTTTACCCTTTCTCATCTGCCCCTGGCCGGTCTTTCATGGAGCCCTACGTAGTTTCCCTCACCTTTTTAACTTTTAACTATCCCCACCCCCTGGACTCCTCCGCTCTCACAATCTCACTGCTACAACTATGCCGCTCTCTTTGTCATCTCTCCAACCCTTTCTCTGGCTATTGCCACCATCTACAATGCCTCTGGTCCCATCGCCATCTCCCTCTGTGAGTGGTCTGACCTGGCCTCTTCCCTTCTTGCCTCTACCTCCAGATTTCTCCTCCTGGGTAACTTCAATATTTACTTTGACGCCTCCAATCTCTGCAATCTTCTTTCCCTCACTATTCACCCCTCTGTTCCAACGCACTCTGCTGGACATCTCCTCAGACATTCCTATTTCCAACCTTCTCACTACACCTGTTCAGACCATTCCCTCTTCTCATCTGGATCTCTTAGGTCCCCCTGCTAAGCCTATGTCTGCATTGCCTGTCTCCTTCTCTGTCATTCAACTGATGATACAAGTGTCAGTTGTTGCCTTTGCTGCCACCTTCATTCTCCCTCCTGCCTCGCATGCCCACACTGACTCTGCCCTTGCAAAATCTACACCTTTCTATCACCAACTCTGTGGATATCCTTGCCCCTGGCATAAGGATACAAATGAAGCCAGCCTCCAAGTGCAACACCTTGTATGATTCCGACCTAGCCTCACTGAATCGCAAGTGCAGAGTGGCTGAGCGGAAGTGGCGAGCATCAGACGCACCCTCTGACAAACTGGCCTTTTGCCTGCTCTAAAGGTAATACAGACTCTCAATTTGCTCAAAGAAGTGGGCTCATATCCAAGCCCGCATCTCCAGGCCACTAACAACTCTGGCGAACTGTTAAAATCTATCTGCAAGGATATTGCCAATCCTTCTGCAGTCTCCACATCTCCCCTGCCATCCCTGACTCTCTGTACCTCTCTGGCCTCCCACCTCCTTTCCAAACATCTAGACATTCTGATGTCACTCTCCTCTACTCCTCCCTCTTCCCTCCACAGCTGTCATGCCCCCCATGACTTCCCTTTCCCCTTCCATACTTCTCTCCTCCTTCTCTCCCTTAGCACTGGATGAGGTCTCTAGACTAGTCTTCTCTATGAAAACCTCTTCCAAACAGATGCTCCCCTGCTCCGCTAGAACTATCAAGGACAACATTGCCTCCCTTGCACTGACCCTTGCTGATTTGTGTAACCACTCCTTTGCCTTCTTTCCTCAACCCCCCAAGCACTCCCCTACCTGGGCAAACTCCTGGAGAAGCTTGCCACCTCCCAATGCATCCAACATACTGAATCTGTCTGCTGTATCCACGACCACCAGTCTGGCTTCAGAGCTGCCAGAGGCACAGAAACTGCTTTACTGAACACGTGTGATGACTTGCTCTTTAATCCTGACCCTAACTCTCCTTTTGCTTCTATCCTCCTGGATCTTTCCACTGCCTTCGATAGAGTCAATCATGCTACCCTGATAAATCGGCTCCATGACACCCTTGGCATCACAGGCCTGGCATTGGACTGGTTGACCTCCATCCTCTCCAACGGACCTTCACAGGTTCAACTGAACCCTTTTCTCTCCGCTATCGCACTCTCCACCTGCAGCGTCCCTCAATTCTCTATCCTCTCACCGTGGCTTTTCAACATCTACCTTGTCCCCTTGGCCCACTTGATCTCCTTCTTGCCTCACTTCCAGTGTTATGCAGACAACACACAGCTCTCCTTCAAGCTTCCCTCCCCTTCCTCCTCCTCCTCCTCTTTCATCCCTGACTGTCTGACTGCCATTCAGTCATGTTGCGCTGCCAGTGATCTCTGCCTTAATGCCAGTAAGACTGAGATCCTTTTCATTGAGACCCCAGCTCCCCCCTTCCCTCCCTCCCTCTGGTTGCTCTCTATGGGTCCCCTCCCCTCATCCTCTTATGAGGCAAACAACCTAAGTGCCATTGATGATTCCTCTCTCTCCTTCTCCCCTCACATCGAGGACCTTGTCAAGAAGGCCCACTATCAGCTGCACCGCTTCACAGGTGTTCTCCCTTTCTTCACCTTCCCCCAGAAACTCAATGTCTCCAGATCTCTGGTCCTCACTAGGTTTGACTACTGTAACAGCCTCTTGCTTAATCATCCCCATCCTCCCTTCGTGCCCTTCAAGTAATCCAGAATCGCACTGCAAGGCATATTCTTGGCCTCAAGCCCAGCGATTGCAAGTCTCCTGCCCTAATTTCTCTCCACTCTCTCCCAGTTGCTGCTACGATCAAATTCAAGACCCTCTGCATCATCCATAAGGCTTTCTGCTGCCTGGGACCTCGCTACATCCAACTCTCTCTCCTTATATAACTCCCTACTAGAGCCCTTCAGTCTGCTAGCTCCAACTCTCTGCAAATCAGACATTTCTCTAAGAAAAGAGTGGGGGTAGATGCCTCTCCTCCGCAGGAGCCTCCCTCTGGAATGGTCTCCCTGCTCCTCTCAGGCTTGATCTGGATCGCCTTAAGGTCCGGAAGTTCCTCAAGACCCTCCGTTCATCCTCCTCAGTCACTCTCCCCCTCCCCTGCTAAGATCTTTATTCTGCCTCAATGACGGGGCTGCCTGGTTCCCTATGAGTACTACAGGGCTCCAGCCCCACCACCAAGTGCACACCCCCATTCGCTACACTTAACTGCATTCCCTGGCACTTGCCCTCTGGCCTCCTCTTAGCACCTGCTTTTAGCCCCTTCACCCTTTTTCCTTCCCACCTTAGCACTTTGCTTTTGGGAAAACCGACACCTTCCCCCTCTCCCTTTCCCTCAGACATCTTGTTTTGCACTTGCATGATCCGAATGTCACAAGACCAAGTAGGACCGTAATTGTATCTTTCTCCCTTTAACCCACCTTTATTGTCTTGTGGCGCCTTGAAACACTATCCAATAAAATAAAAATAAAAATAAAATATGCCGATGACACACAGATCATCTTCAAGATCCCCAACTCAGTCTACATCCCACCCAGATCTTCCATCCTGCCTCACAGACATAGACCTCTGTGTTAAGATGGATTTCTAACCTCTGACCTGGTGGTCAGAAGTTTAGGCAGCCACCCTAGTTTAGTGCAACAGGAGAACTTGCTGAACAAACCAGACCAATCTACGGTAGCATGGCAGGAAGTCAAGACTAAGGGCCTCATCACGACTTTGGCGGTAACCCTTAAATCCGGCGGTAGCGCTATTACCGTCGGATTTAAGGGTCCGCCAAATCAGGACTTTGGCGGATTTCGCCCCAGCTCTGAGCTGGGGGGAAATCCACCGAAAATTCGCGCTCATACCGCCGTCAGGAAATCCGCCGGCAGTATTAGTGCGAAATTTCCCCATTGAGCCCAATGGGGAATGGGGCATTCCCGAATGGGCTCAATGGGGAATGGGAATTAACATTACCGCCAAATTCGTGATCCGGCGCTACTAGAGCCGGGGAGTTCGGCGGTAGGGCAGATAGCACCGGCGCTAATAGCGCCGGCGCTACCGCCCAAGTCGTGATGAGGCCCTAAGTCTCAGGAGGGGTGAGAGTGATCGGAAAGCCCACATTGAGCACAAACAGTAAAACTCCACAGAATACTCTTAGAGAAGTGTATATCAAAAATACTTGTATTATAGGCCTTATATCTAAACAGGAATAAACCACAGTAATAATAAACAGTTACCATACACGCCTTACACTATTTACCATACATACAAATGCATTTTGCCTAATGCAGATAAGGGGGGGTGACACACCCACAACACGCCGCAGAAGAGCTAAGTAAACACAATTAGGCAGTTCTTCAGAGACGATCCCTAACTTATGCAGTCCAGCCTTACAAAGTGGGGAGCGTTGTGCTCAAAAGTACAGCAGTACCTTAACAATGCGCAATCATGCGTAAGAATGAAAGTGGGTCCTCTTCAGGGAGCTGTAGCAGTTCAGGAAGGAGCTTGAGGCGATGAAGATAAAAGCCCTATTATCCGAAAAAGGTCCAACCTTGCAGGTAGAGTGACTTTCGGATTTTCGGCTGTGGCGCAATCTCATAAATTGCGACCAAGAGGAGCTAGGACAATGGATTTTGGCGGTATAGGGCCCAGGACCATGAGTTAGAGATTCCCAAAGTCTTCAGTGACATCTCGGGGAGGCGGTGCTCCTATACGATACCCCGGGTTTGAGCTGGTCAGTTCGCTGGATGGCCCAGGAACACTTCTGAAGATTCTCTGAGTGTCATTGGTCCCACTACTCCCAAGGGTCAAAGCGCCCTTGCAGACCTTCTGTGATCGATGCAAAAGCAGGGGTCCAATAGGACAACAGTGGGGTCAGGGTGCCAAACCTTCCAGCATGTCTTTGGTCGTTCCACCGGTCTGCTCTTTCATTTCAGGATACTTGGCTCCTTCTGTAGTTTGGTGTGAACATCATTTGATCGACCCAGAATGGATGCAAAGCCCATTCTCTTATCCAAGATTCATTTTGCGCTCAAATCTGGAATAGCCAATGGAAGATCTGCTCTCTTGCATTCACGTCAGGCGTGGGCCAAGCATGGTGGTTCCAGTCATTCAGGCCTACCAGAAATACTGGCACCCGTAATGTGGATTGTGACCAGACAATCCCAACCCTCTTCCTGGGCTCTAGCACACGTGACAACAGGAGCCAGCAAAAGATGCAGTTTTCGCAGGGGGCTGCATGCCCAAATAAGGAATACCCAGGTTTCTCGCCGTGGGGAAAAGCAAAGGGACAAACTGGCCAAAGGAAAGAACAAAAGATTTTGTGGCATGGCCATTTTCGGCACTGGCCACAGTCTTGGGCCCAACGCAGTAAACGCAATATGGTCATCAAAAGAAGTAAACATACTTTAAAAGTAAACTGCAGCCACCAGTTCATCCTAGGCACACTTGCACAAACACCAAAACATCCCTAGAGGGTGGCTAGGGCCATAAAACGAAAGGACCCCCATGTGTGGTACTGTAAGGCACTTAGCACATAGATGTTAACATAGTCAAAGACTAAGGGAAACATAGTTTCCCAGTACTGACAACCTGAAGGACATGCCAGTTTTCCCATAAAAAATGAGCACAAGCCCATAGGAGTGCAGCTGAAGGCTGTGCTCCACTGGGAAAAGTCAGGTTAAGTAAGCCAATCAAAAGCAAAATATTTGTGGGTGTCCATACATGGTGGGAAAATTGCACCTAAGGGACATCTTTCCTAACACTCTGGATGCCAAAACAACCACCTCCTCCTCAATCCTGGCAAAACAGAAATCCTGATCTGTGGCAAAACTACTCTCCTTCCCCAACCCGCCCCTTGGATGCCCTCCTTTGGACCCCCACCCGCTACATCATTCTCAGTCAAAAGAAAAAATCAGCTCAGACATAATCCTAACCCGCCACATTATTTCCGTCTCCAGATCATGCCACTTCCACCTCTGCATTCTCAAGTGGATCTTTCCTTATCTCTCTTACCCCCACAGAATCATGGACATCATCCTATCCTGCCTAGAGTATGTCAATTCCCTCTATCTAGGCACCCCTGCCTTTCAACTCAGAAAGCTCCAACATATGTAAAACTCTGCAGAAAGGCTCCTATTATACTCTCTCCCAGAGAACACATCTCCCCTGCTCACAGGGTGCCCCACTGACTGCCTATCAGCCGCCGGCTCTCTTTTAAAGCCATGTTCATAACCCATCCTACCCTACACAAGAAAGGCTCCGGATTCCCCTGAAACAAATGCAAACACTACCTCCCCAACCAAATCCTAAGATCTTGTTCTGCACACCTCATGGTGGTCCCCCCTTTCAATTTCTCCAGACTAGGAAGCTCCTCTTCTCCATCTTAGTACCCACTCTCTGAAACTCCCTTTCCCTCACCCTCCATCTCATAGAGGACCTCCTCTCTTTCGGGAAGGTCCTTAAAACCTGCCCCCCCTCCGTGACCTGATACCCTGCTACCTCTCCTCACACACACGCACTGGCCTGCAGCTGTTAAACCCCCCATACCCCTGCTTCTCCATTTAATAACTCTGCTTCACTCCTTTATCTTTCATCTTGGCCCTGCTCCCACCCTCTCACTCAATCTCCTCCTGTGCTACTACCCCCCTCCCTCTTTCAGAATAGCCAGACTATGGCACCCATAGGCGCCTTGGGGGCAGCCACATCCCACATTTGAAAGAACTACGAAAGTAGGCTAGGTATCGTACCTGTTTGGATTTGAGGGTGGGAAATGTGTTGCACTTGAATGATTTCCTGAGGGTGGGCAAGGTGTTGCACCTGGATGGTTTTGGAGGTGAACATGTGTTGCATGTGGATTGTTTACGGGTGGGCAATGCATTACTCTTGATTACATTTTGAGGATGGATATTGTCTCTAAACTTCAACTGTTTTATGGGCAAAATGTAGTGCAGGTGGATGAACTTGAGAATGGGCAGCGTATCGCACTTAGATGAACACTGAGGTTGGGCAATATAATGCATTTAAATTGATTCTTGACGATGGGAAATGTGTTGCATTTGGGTGAATTGGAGCAGCGGACTATGTGCTGTATTTGGACTGTTTAGGGTGGGTAATGTTTTACTTAATGCATTTTGAGGGTGGGAATTATGTCTGATGTGGGTAATGTATTGCAGTTGCACGGACTTGAGAGTGAGTAGTGTATCACACTTAGATGAACTCTGATGGTGGGCAATATATGGCACTTAGATTGATACAGAGAGTAGGCAGTGTTTTCCACCTAAATGGATTGTCTGTATTGCACTTAGAAGGGTTGCACAGTTGACCAGGGTGCTGCACTTAGTCGAGCCCATGAGGGCGACCACGTTATGGTTTCTAGGCCATGGTAGAATGTGTTCTGCTTCATGGAATGCAGGTGTTAGCAGAATGCTGACTTTACGGTCCAATCGGGGTCTTGAATATAGCCACTTAATGATAGCTGGATACATGCAGAATGCACCCTCTCTAATGTATCAACCCAGATGTTTCAGAATTTGCCAAATGTACCAATTCTAGGCTTTCACTTTTTTTATAACCAATGCCTTTTTTTTCACTTGCACTCTGTGCTTTTGGGATTAGCCAAAGGCATGGCGACACTCCTGTGCACATCGGCTTTCACATACAACTAGAAAGACACTTTTCACATCACTGCTGCCATAAGAATGTAGCTACCTCTCACAACCAAAAATGCGAACTCTAGCTACACACATAACTGATTATCCTCTTACACCCCCCTCCAGCTTATTTCGCCAGTGTACCTCTTTCCACCTATACACATGCCAACTAGACATGGGTGGGTAGAAGGGACTCAGCTACGCCCTCATAACCTTTAACAGCCATTATGCACACACGCATACTAGCACCTCCTAACTTTCCCATACTTTGGACTTGGGTCCCTGCGAGGGTCTTCAACCTACAGCTCATTGGGACCATAGTTATGGTGAAAGGCGCTATACAAATGACTTAATGAAATATATAGAAAGAAATTCTGTCTGCATGGAAGTACATTTTAGATTGGATGACCGAAGAATAAGCTTCATCAAAGTAAGATGGAACTATGTACATGCGCAGTTTTCTTGCTTGCTTATGGGAAGGCACCTTGATGGGGTGGATGACAAGAAGAATGCTTAATTTGGGACAGTATCTGAACGACCTTTCATGCAAAAGATAACTTCGGTGTGAAAAGGGTAGGGAAGAAGTGTGAGTGTGTATGAGGAATTATAAAAGATGTGAAGTCTCTGATGAGTTTGTCACTTGTCAGAATAGTGTGATCTTGTCGCCCTTAAAAGAATTAAGCAGAAAATGCACGAACACATTGTCAGTGCAATTGTGTAATTAGTAAACTCTGAATCAAACCTATTCCCATAAAATGGCAAGCCTCGGCGAGTAACACTGATTGTGATAAATCTAGTTATTTGTGTGTTAGTCAACCCAGTGCTGCTCCCTTGAGAGTGCTTGTCACACCGTACCATTTATAGTGGCATTCATGTTTTGTCAAGACAACTCCGTCACTGGGTGGCATTCCTATGCTTTCCAGCAGGGCCTGCCAATCATTTGCAGCTCCACCATCCAGTGTCATTCTCTGATTTCTGAATCCAGTTTCTCCTGCGAAGTACCGAGCTTCACTTAACACGCAGGGCATGTTAGGGTTACTGGAATCCAGTTGTAGGGTAAAGCTGCAATTTTCCATCTCTCTCTCATTAGACTGACGGAAACACAACAAAAATAACAGTTGCAAAATTCTGTAAAGGAATGGTAGCAGAAAATCATGGATGTTCAGGTTTAGTATCCCAATGAGAGGAGAATGTGGTATATTTATATGAACACTGTTACTTTACATTTTTCAATTTTTCTTGAGGATTTTTCGCTAAGGCCCTGATTCATGGAATTATTTGCATGTAAAGCAGGGATTTGCGTGCCATTCTGCCTGCAAATACTGCCATTCGGCCCGCCAATCCCTATTTGGTAAATAGATTTCACTTCAGTATAACCTTAGTTACAGGCAAGAGTAATTTCTATTTTTGCACTTTCCATTGTATATAATTCCTTATTCACAGAGAAGAACCGATGTGGAACACTCCCTATGAAAAGACAAGACCATTTATGAAAATGCTGTGAGGTTTTCTGATAAGACTGACAAGCGTACTTCTATACTGCAACAGGCGTTGTTTTTCTGGTTATGCTACTGGTCACATGCACTGCACCTGGCTGCAGCCTGTGGTGTGCCTTTAACTAACACAGATGCACACGCACGCACACACACACACGTGAGTATACACACATCTGGGTATACACACACACACATTCCTCTCTCTCGCTTTCCTGCCTTTCAGTGACGCCAACACATCAGTGGTCTTCATTCTTTTCAACCTATATGGTGCATATGAGAAGGTGGAACACCTGCCCTACTCCACTGCCCTCCAAAATGGGACAGTAATCGGCAGATATGCCCTGAAATGTTTGGAGTCCTTCCTCTTTGAATAGATCTTTCCCCGTACAACTGAGTCAAATTCCTTCCACTTTTGTGCAACTCTCATATTACTTACTTCAATTGGCAATTTATTAAAATGTTTTAATTGCGACAAAAACTCTTATTTTTACTTTTGCCCCTTTTTAAATTTCAAATGAAAGACATGGGTTATCCTCAATCACACATTGTACGTGTGAATTAAAGTTCAAATATGTATGTTGCATGTCCGCATTGACATGCCCAAGATGTTGGGTAAAGTATGATGGCTTGTGCTGGATTTTGCTTGTGATAGAGACGAAATCTTTCTCCACTGTGATGGGGAATGTTGTACTGCTATTGTTGGGGGAAAAACCTGGCTTGCAGAATTGTGGCACTGCAAGTGCATTTTTAGAATACTACATTCAGGAATAAATGATTAATGGCATTCTCTCTGATCAATATGTCATCTGTATCAGGGTATTACGACAAAATATCGCAGACCATCACTGCAAAGCCGAAAATACTGATTTTTAACAGCCCCATTTCACCGCATATATATGTAGAGGGATGGGTTAAGTTAACAAATGTGGGAGGGAGTTGGGGGCTGCGGGGGTCTCCACCTGCACATATATGCGGAGAAATGGGGTGAAAGCAAGCTAAATAATCGTCATTTGCTGCTTCGCAGTAATGGATTCCATATTTTCACATAGATCCCTGTATCAGAACACATTTATTCTTCAACAACATGGACACACGTGGCCCTAATGCAATGTTGTGCAGCATACAGCACATTATAGGATGCTACCATAGAGTAGAAGCCCCCCGTAAAAGAGGGTGGATACTTCATTCTGGGCTCATGTACACATTGTGCATCTATTTTAATTTTTCTGTGACCTGCAGTCTCACGTTCACCCGGTGTCTTTCATATGGCAGTCATTCATCCTGATTGTGCTTTTGTGCACATTGCCAGCTTCAGGGTGGCATGTGCATGCATGCCATAGATAAGAGGTCCATTCAGTCTTATCTGGGGTGGCGTGTGTTGAGTTGCGTTCGAACTGACATGGTGCAGCCATGAATGGTTGTGATGAGTACCTTACTTACCCAGTAGCCTAGGCCGGCATGGCCACTTGATCTAGAGCAGGCAGCTGGTCTTTTAAACTGTAGATTGATGGCTCAAGCATGGGAACATGAGAACCTGTTTGAGGATAATTTTATATAGTTGGTGGAAGGTTTCTGTGCACCAGGAAATGGTACACTGGAATGAGTCATTGCAGTAGTAAAGGAGCACTGCAAGACCCTGTGAGTAGGGTTTCAATGCCATTACAGAGGAAACTGCTTAGCTACAGGTCATAGTGGAGGTGACTGGTTCTTCAATGAATGTCTCGTTCAGAAGTAGTACTGCGTATTCTAGCATGCTTGGCAAATGGTAAGAATAGACAGATCTGCATTCCCCTTGTTTAGGATAAGGGTGATTGCTGCTCTTTTCAAATCTTAAGAAACTGTGTCAGTCAGCAAGTAAGCATCACAAAGGATGCAATAATCAGACTCGAGGTAAAGGCAAATTGTTTATTGAAACCTGCACAATACAGGTATTTTGGGCTGCAAAATCCTTCAATGTGAATTTATGTAAATATCCACTTCTGAAATAAATGTGCTTGAAGGTATCAACAATTGAATTTGTTATTGATTGCGGCCAGACAGTCTGTCACATAGTTTTCAAAGATCCCAGGTTGGTTTTGAGTGCATCAGCTATAGCCAATTTGTTATGTATTTTGTATAGTTCAGAGGTCCTATTAGGGGCTTACATAATCATGGATCTTTACAATCCTTTTTAGTATTATTTCATTATATCTATGTGAACAGAGATTTCATGCAATCTTTCTGTATTGGAGAGAGCAGTGCCCTTTTTAGGTTTCAGGCTATTCTTTTCTAGTCTGCCAGATCCATGTTGGACATTTTGATGTATGCTTTATTGTGAGAATCATGTGTATTTCTTATTTTTGGAGGCATGGTGCGACTGAATCACAAGATTACAAGTGAAAAATCTTTTCAATTGAATGAATTCAGGAGGGGCAGCCTTCGTTGTAGGAGATTATGAATGGATGAATGCTCTTAGGAGACACTCTTTATCTGTCTGTGGTTCCTCATAGTAAGTATCTTTTTTGCCTTGCTGTTGGTTATGCCTCCAGGTTTAGGGAGTACACAGGGAAGGAAAAGGGGAACTTACCAACATTCCAAGGGTGATATGAAGAGGTAATAATATTTGTAATATGTGCCCACCCTTGTGAGTAGGAACCTTTGACCCACAGTGAAAAGCCCAGGTTGGTCATGTTGCTCAAAAGGCATTTAACAGCTATTCTGGAGGTTTCCTCTACCCAAAGTTCGATGTCACAGGATACTTTTTGCTGAATACTTCCTGTAAGAGTCTCGTGAAAAAGAAGAATGTCTGAAAACATGCTAAGACTTTAAATGCATCTGTGATACTAAGAGCCCTCAAAAACTTTCAGGGAGGTTTTTCTGATACCTAACAATGAACCAGTTATATTCCCTGTGATGTATACTCACTATACCACCCTCCACTGAACTTTTCAATATATCCTGGTGTATGATTACTTAAGTTCCAATGTCATCGAGGTACGTGTCCTAAGTGAACATTTTTTTAAAGTGGTGCCTGTAGAAATCCCTATAAATACATTGAATTACTACCAAAGGTGATTAATATACCGTTATAGAGTGAGGTAGGAGTCACTATCACAAGATAAGGAGCCACTAAGGGCCACAATTTGGATAAGGGTCCTTATCCCAACGGATAATGACATCTCACAAGGTCTATGAGGCTATTAGCACATAGTGGTATTAGCAATACATGTTTTGAAGTTTTTGGGGTGAAGACAGATGGTTGCTCTAATAGTCTATAAAGTAACAAACTGAGTTAGTAAATTAAGGTTTTTATTTCGTAATATTTAGATAAGGTTGACTTTGTAACTGATTTCAACCCGGCACTCCACCTAAATCAATGCCTAGCGTGTGATTGTTGGAACCCTTAATTATATATTTTTGTCTATAAGTTCTTTCATCTCTGAATGATGTACCCTTATATCACGCCCCTCTCTTTGGATCCCCCCGGTCTCAATGAACCAGGAAGCAGGCTGTTTTGCAAAGTTAAAAGATTTATTTTATGAATTTGAACTATATATATATATATATATATATATATATATTCAGTGAAAAAACTTTGTTAAAGGGACGTTATGGTTAAGTAGCGCTACTAAAAACCTATGAAATTCAGTGAAAAAACTTTGTCAAAGGGACGTTATGGTTCCAAGTAAAACCGAAAAACCCTTGAAATTCGCCAGTTATGGTAAGCTAAGCAACCATAACTCGCGCCACCACCGTGCACTGCTAAGACTAACACCCAGGACATCAAAGATGACATCACAAATGTCATTGATGACATCACTGATGACATCACATGTGTATGTACTTTTCATGAAATATGTGTACAAGGGATTCTTATTATAATGTTGCGAAACAAGTGTCAAGGATCAATGCAATAAATATCATACCATAATTAGTGCATTGAACGATGCATTGATATAAATAGCATTCTATTATGGGGTTCTATCTAGTATACTAAGCTACTCATACAGAAACATAACATTCTGTGCAGTGTACAAGATGAAGGTATAATATTCGTAATGTTAATATGTTGAATAATGAAATGATAATTGTTTTCTTAATAGATTTTTGTGTACTGTGAAATATGTAATAAGTAGCTAATAAAACACATTTATTACATAATTGCATTACTATAGACAAAGACACAAGAACACATACCAATATGGGTATATACAGGGAAAGTGAAGTTAGCAAAAAAGCACAAGTAGTAGCAGAAACAATTCATAACTTAACTGATTATTTTCATGCAAATAAATGATTGCTCTGTTTCAAGCTGCTATTTACCCTAGGTATATGTATCACTTGATGTGATTGGACCCTAAGGAAAGTAGTGTGAGTACAATGTATACAAATATGACCATATACAGGGAAAGTACAGCCATAAAAAAAAAACAGCAGAACTATCAGAAAGTGCTCATAAGTCTATTGATTATCTTTATGCACAAAAAGGATTGCTGTCTTTCAAGCTTGTGTCTTCCCGTATGTATATGTTTCATATGATGTGACTGGACTCTAAGGGAATTACTGTAAGAACCTACTTGAAGGATACGTCTACAAATAAAATAACATTTTTAGTTTCTGACTGTTACTGAAGAAAACCATGTGGCCTTCTTTTGTCAGCAAAAGAAAAAAGAGTGAGCCAGACGTGTGATGTCATCAGTGATGTCATCAATGACATTTGTGATGTCATCTTTGATGTCCTGGGTGTTAGTCCCTTAACCATAACCATAACGTCCCTTTGACAAAGTTTTTTCACTGAATTTCATAGGTTTTTAGTAGCACAACTTAACCATAACGTCCCTTTAACAACATTTTTTCACTGAATTTTATAGGTTTTTAGTAGCACAACTTAACCATAATGTCTCTTTAACAAAGTTTTTTCATTGAATTTCATAGGTTTTTATTAGTGCAACGTCACCATAACATCCTTTTCAATAGATGAAGACCACTAACATCTTATGTCGTCAAAGTGGGAACGCCGGGTGGTAAAAAAAAAAAAGATTTTCCTTCCTATACCGGGAGGCCTGCGGCGTCCCGGTGTAGGAAGGAAAATCTTTTACCAAGATGGCCACCATGGAAAGGGAAGGCGGGGTGTATAAAGAGAACACAACAGGGCATGAGCGGGGTTGGGGGGGAACTGGGGAGACACATGGGCATGAGCGGGGGGTGAGAGGGAACACGGTACAAACGGGGCATGAGCAGGGGGTGGGGGGAAAAGGAAGGAAACACGGGGCATGAGCAGGGGTGGGGGGAACACGAGAGAGACACGGGGCATGAGCAGCGGGTGAGGAGGAACATGAGGGAGACACGGGGTATGAGCGGGGGGATACAGTGCACACACGGGACATGAGCGGGGGTGGGGGGAAAAGAGAGAGACAAGGGGCATGAGCGGGGGTGGGGGGAACACGAGGGAGACACGGGGCATGAGCGGGGGTAACACGAGGGAAACACGTGGCATGAGCGGGGGGTGGGGGGATCACGAGGGAGACACAGGGAATGCGTGGGGGGTGGGGGCATAAGGAGACACACGGGGCAGGAGCAGGGGGTGGGGGCAACAGGAGACACACAGGGCTTGAGCAGGGGGTGAGGGGGTACACGATGGAGACAGGGCATGAGTGGGGGGTGGGGGGGAACACGAGGGAGACACGGGGCATGAGTGGGGGTTGGGGGAACACGAGGGAGACACGGGGCATGAGCGGGGGTGGGGGCAACAGGAGACACACGGGGCATGAGCGGGGGGTGAGGGGGTACATGATGGAGACAGGGCATGAGTGGGGTGTGGGGGGAACACAAAGGAGACACAGGGCATGAGTGGGGGTTGGGGGAACACGAGGGAGACACGGGGCATGAGCGGGGGTGGGGGCAACAGGAGACACACGGGGCATGAGCGGGGGTGCGGGGGTACACGAGGGAGACACGGGGCATGAGCGGGGTGTGGGGGGAACACGAGGGAGACACGGGGCATGAGTGGGGGTTGGGGGGTACACGAGGGAGACACGGGGCATGAGCGGGGGGTGGGGGAACACGAGGGAGACACGGGGCATGAGCGGGGGTGGTGGAACAGGGCGCACACGGGGCATGAGCGGGGGTGGGGGGAACAGGGCACACACAGGGCATGAGCGGGGGTGGGGGAACAGGGCGCACACATGGGGCATAAGCGGGGGGTGGGGGGGAACAGGGGAGACCCACGGGGCATGAATGGGGGTGGGGGGAAGGGGAGAGACACACAGAGCATGAGCGGGGGTGGGGGGAAAGCAGGGAGACACGGGGCATGAGCGGGGGTGGGGGGAAGGGGAGAGACACACGGGGCATGAGCGGGGGGTCGGGGGAAGGGGAGAGACACACGGGGCATGAGCAGGGGGTGGGGGGGAAGGGGAGAGACACACGGGGCATGAGCCGGGGGTGGGGGGAAGGGGAGAGAGACACGGGGCATGAGCAGGGTGGGGGGGAAGTGGAGAGACACACGGTGCATGAGCGGGGGGTGGGGGGAAAGGAGGGAGACATGGGGCATGAGCGGGGGGTGGGGGCAAGGGGAGAGACACACAGGGCATGAACGGGGGGTGGGGGGAAGGGGAGAGAGACACAGGACATGAGTGGGGCGTGGGGGGGAAGGGGAGAGAGACACGGGGCCTGAGCAGGGTGTGGGGGGAAGGGGAGAGAGACACGGGGCATGAGCGGGGGGTGGGGGGTAGGGGAGAGAGACACGGGGCATGAGCGGGGGAAGGGGAGAGACACACGGGGCATGAGCGGGAGGTGGGGGGAAGGGGAGAGACACACGTGGCATGAGCGGGGGATGGGGGGAAGGGGAGAGACACAGGGCATGAGCAGGTGTGGGGGGGAGGGGAGAGACACACGGGGCATAAGTGGGGGGTGGGGGGAAAGGAGGGAGACACGGGACATGAGCGGGGGTGGGGGGAACACGAGGGATACACGGGGCATGAGCGGGGGGTGACGGCAACAGGAGACACACGGGGCATGAGCGGGGGGTGAGGGTACACGATAGAGACAGGGCATGAGTGGGGGGTGGGGGGAACACAAAGGAGACACGGGGCATGAGTGGGGGTTGGGGGAACACGAGGGAGACACGGTGCATGAGCGGGGGTGGGGGCAACAGGAGACACACGGGGCTTGAGCAGGGTGTGAGGGGGTACACAAGGGATACACGGCTCATGAGCCGGGGGTGGGGGGAACACGAGGGAGACATGGGGCATGAGCGGGGGTGTGGGGAACAGGGCGCACACGGGGCATGAGCGGGGGTGGGGGAACAGGGCACACACAGGGCTTGAGCGGGGGTGGGGGAACAGGGCGCACACATGGGGCATGAGCGGGGGGTGGGGGGGAACAGGGGAGACACACAGGGCATGAACGGGGGGTGGGGGGAAAGGGAGAGACACACGGGGCATGAGCGGGGGTGGGGGGAAGGGGAGAGACACACGGGGCATGAGCAGGGGGTGGGGGGAAGGGGAGAGACACACGGGGCATGAGCGGGGTGTGGGGGAAGGGGAGAGAGACATGGGGCATGAGCGGGGTTGGGGGGGAAGGGGAGAGACACGCGGGGCATGAGCGGGGGTGTGGGGGAAAGGAGGGAGACACGGGGAATGAGCTGGGGTGGGGGGAAGGGGAGAGACACACAGGACATGAGCAGGGAGGGTGGGGGGAAGGGGAGAGAGACAGAGGGCATGAGCGGGGGGTGGGGGGGAAGGGGAGAGAGACACAGGGCATGAGCGGGGGGGTGGGGCGAAGGGGAGAGAGACACGGGGCATGAGCAGGGGGTGGGGGGAAGGGGAGAGAGACACGGGGCATGAGCAGGGGGTGGGGGGTAGGGGAGAGAGACAGAGGGAATGAGCGGGGGTGGGGGAGGGGAGAGACACACGGGGCATGAGCGGGGGTGGGGGGAAAGGAGGGAGACATGGGTCATGAGCGGGGGTGGGGAGGTAACACAAGGGAGACACAGGGCATGAGCGGGTGGTGGGGGGTAACAGGGGAGACAGGGCATGGGTGGGGTGGTAACACAAGGGAGACACGGGGCATGAGCAGGGGGTTACATAAAGGAGACACGGGGCATGAGCTGGGGGTGGGGGGTAACACAAGGGAGACCCGGGCATGAGCGGGGGGTGGGAAGAACAGTAGGGAGACACGAGGCATGAGCGGGGGTGGGCGGCGGGAGGGATAGAGACACGGGGCATGAGCGGGGGGTTGGCGGCGGGAGGGATAGAGACACAGGGCATGAGCGGGGGGTGGGCGGCGGGAGGGATAGAGACAGGGGCATGAGTGGGGGGTGGGCGGCGGGAGCGATAGAGAAACGGGGCATGAGCGGGGGTGGGCGGCGGAGGGATAGAGACACGGGGCATGAGCGGGGGGTGGTCGGCGGGAGGGATAGAGACACAGGGCATGAGCGGGGAGGGATAGAGACACGGGGCATGAGCGGGGGGAGGGATAGAGACACGGGGCATGAGCGGGAGGTGGCTGGCGTGAGGGATAGACACACGGGGCATGAGAGGGGGGTCGGGGGTGGGGGGAGGGGAGAGACACACGGGACATGAGCGGGGGTGGGGGGGGAGAGACACACGGGGCATGAGCGGGGGGTGGGCAGGAGGGGGAGAGACACACGGGGCATGAGCAGGGGTGGGGGGATGGGAGAGACACATGGGGCATGAACGGGGGTGGGGGGAGGGGAGAGACACACGGGGCGTGAGCGGGGGTGGGCGGCGGGAGGGATAGAGACACGGGCATGAGCGGGAGGGAAAGAGACACACGGGGCATGAGCAGGGGTGGGCGGGAGGGGAAGAGACACACGGGGCATGAGCGGGGGGTGGGCGGGAGGGGGAGAGACACACGGGGCATGAGCGGGGTGTGGGGGGGAGGGAGAGAGACATGGGGCATGAGCGGGGGGTTGGCTGGAGGGGGAGAGACACACGGTGGCATGAGCGGGGGGGAGGGGGAGAGACACACGGGGCATGAGCGGGGGTGGGGGAAGTTAGAGAGACACACGGGGCATGAGCGGGGGTGGGCAGGAGGGGGAGAAGAGACACACGGGGCTTGCGCGGGGGGTGGGTGGGAGGGGCAGGGACACACAGGGCATGAGCGGGTGGTGGGCGGGAGGGGGAGAGACACACGGGACATGAGCGGGGGTGAGGGGTAGGGAGAGAGACACACAGGGCATGAGCGGGGATGGGCGGGAGGGGGAGAGACACACGGGGCATGAGCGGGGGGTGGGGGGGAGGGGGAGAGACACACGGGGCATGAGCGGGGGTGGGTGGGAGGGGGAGAGACACTCGGGGCATGAGCGGGGGTGGGCGGGAGGGGTAGAGACACACAGGGCATGAGCGGGTGTGGGGGGGAGGAACGAGAGACACACGGGGCATGAGCGAGGGTGGGGGGGAGGTAGAGAGAAACACGGGGCATGAGTGGTGGTGGGCGGAAGGGGGAGAGACACACGGGGCATGAGTGGGGGGTGGGGGGTAGGGGGAGAGACACACAGGGCATGAGCGGGGGTGGGGGGGATTTAGAGAGACACACGGGGCATGAGCGGGGGGTGGGCGGGAGGGGGAGAGACACACGGGGCATGAGCGGGGGGTGGGCGGGAGTGGGAGAGACACACGGGGCATGAGCGGGGGGTGGGCGGGAGGGGGAGAGACACACGGGGCATGAGTGGGGGTGGGGGGAGGGAGAGAGACACACGGGGCATGAGCGGGGGTAGGGGGGAGGTGGAGAGACACACGGGGCATGAGCGGGGGGTGGGGGGAGGGAGAGAGACACACAGGGCATGCGCAGGGGGTGGGGGGAACAGTAGGGAGACACGAGGCATGAGCGGGGGTGGGCAGCGGGAGGGATAGAGACACGGGGCATGAGCGGGGGGTTGGCGGCGGGAGGGATAGAGACACGGGGCATGAGCAGGGGGTGGGCGGCGGGAAGGATAGAGACACGGGGCATGAGTGGGGGGTGGGCGGCGGGAGGGATAGAGACACGGGGCATGAGCGGGGGGGGTCGGCGGGAGGGATAGAGACACGGGGCATGAGCGGGGGAGGGATAGAGACACGGGGCATGAGCGGGGGGAGGGATAGAGACACGGGGCATGAGCGGGAGGTGGCCGGCGTGAGGGATAGACACACGGGGAATGAGAGGCGGCTCGGGGGGTGGGGGGAGGGGAGAGACACACGGGACATGAGCGGGGGTGGGGGGGAGGGGAGAGACACACAGGGCTTGAGCGGGGGGGTGGGCGGTAGGGGGAGAGACACACGGGGCATGAGCGGGGGTGGGGGGGAGAGACACATGGGGCATGAGCAGGGGTGGGGAGGAGGGGAGAGACACACGGGGCGTGAGCGGGGGGTGGGCGGCGGGAGGGATAGAGGCACAGGGCATGAGCAGGGGTGGGCGGGAGGGGAAGAGACACACGGGGCATGAGCGGGGGGTGGGCGGGAGGGGGAGAGACACACAGGCATGAGCGGGGGGTGGGGGGGAGGGAGAGAGACACACGGGGCATGAGCGGGGGGTGGGCTGGAGGGGGAGAGACACACGGTGGCATGAGAGGGGGGTAGGGGGGAGGGGGAGAGACACACGGGGCATGAGCGGGGGTGGGGGAAGTTAGAGAGACACACGGGGCATGAGCGGGGGTGGGCAGTAGGGGAGAGACACACAGGGCTTGAGCGGGGGGGTGGGCGGTAGGGGGAGAGACACACGGGGCATGAGCGGGGGTGGGGGGGAGAGACACATGGGGCATGAGCAGGGGTGGGGAGGAGGGGAGAGACACACGGGGCGTGAGCGGGGGGTGGGCGGCGGGAGGGATAGAGGCACAGGGCATGAGCAGGGGTGGGCGGGAGGGGAAGAGACACACGGGGCATGAGCGGGGGGTGGGCGGGAGGGGGAGAGACACACAGGCATGAGCGGGGGGTGGGGGGGAGGGAGAGAGACACACGGGGCATGAGCGGGGGGTGGGCTGGAGGGGGAGAGACACACGGTGGCATGAGAGGGGGGTAGGGGGGAGGGGGAGAGACACACGGGGCATGAGCGGGGGTGGGGGAAGTTAGAGAGACACACGGGGCATGAGCGGGGGTGGGCAGTAGGGGGAGAAGAGACACACGGGGCATGTGCGGGGGGTGGGCGGGAGGGGGAGAGACACACGGGGCATGAGCGGGGGGTGGGCGGGAGGGGGAGAGACACACAGGGCATGAGCGGGGGTGGGCGGGAGGGGGAGAGACACACGGGGCATGAGCAGGGAGTGGGCAGGAGGGGGAGAGACACACTAGGCATGAGCGGGTGTGGGGGGGAGGGACGAGAGACACACGGGGCATGAGCGGGGGTGGGGGGAGGGAGAGAGACACACGGGGCATGAGTGGGGGTGGGCGGAAGGGGGAGAGACACACGGGGCATGAGCTCGGGGTGGAGGGTAGGGGGAGAGACACATGGGGCATGAGCGGGGGTGGGGGGAGTTAGAGAGACACACGGGGCATGAGCGGGGTGGGCGGGAGGGGGAGAGACACACGGGGCGTGAGCGGTGGGTGGGCGGAAGGGGGAGAGACACACGGGGCATGAGCAGGGGTGGGGGGGAGGGAATGAGACACACGGGGCATGAGCGGGGGTGGGGCGAGGGGGAGAGACACACGGGGCATGAGCGGGGGGTGGGGGGGAGAGAGAGACACACACGGGGCATGAGCAGGGGATGGGGGAGGGAGAGAGGCACACGGGGCATGAGCGTGGGTGTGGGGGAGGGGGAGAGACACACGGGGCATGAGCGGGGGTGGGGGGAGGGAGAAAGACACACGGGGCATGAGCGGGGGGTGGGGGGAGGGGGAGAGACACACGGGGCATGAGCGGGGGGTGGGCGGGAGGGGGAGAGACACACAGGGCATGAGCGGGGGTGGGGGGGAGGTAGAAAGACACACGGGGCATGAGCGGGGGGTGGGGGGAGGGAGAGAGACACACGGGGCATGAGCGGGGGGTGGGGGGAGGGAGAGAGACACACAGCGTTCGTGTGCAAGCGGCAGATCCCACTCCTCGGCCCTCCGCTGGCCACCGTGTGCCGATGGCATGAGCGGGGGGCTGGAGGAACAGGGGAGACACGGAGCATGAGTGGGGTGGGGGGGACAAGAAGGACACATGGGGCATGAGCGGGGGTGGGAGGAACAGGAGACAGACACGAAAGACTTACTGTGCAGGCGGCAGATCCCGCTCCTGCTGACAAAGCCTCTCGTGCGAGGAACAAAGATGGCGGCCGTCTCTGAAGCCAGACGCACTGCACACTTTCACCGCATCCAATGAGAGAGCACGTCAGATGTCCGCGGACATCACGCAAGCTGCTTGCCCAATCACCGTCCTGTCCGCGGAGCGAACAGGGAAGTGTGTCCGCGAAGCGAACACAGATATAACTAATTTTTTTCACTTACATTTTTGTCACTTTTTTAAAAACTACTGGACGGATTTACACCAAATAAAGCAAAGCACGCCTTCGGGACCAAGCTGCCGCTCCTGCCTTAAATTTGGCGTAAATCTGTCCAGCGATTTGGGCTGTAGGCGTGAGCAAAGTTTTTTCCCATTATGTTTATGGGAAAAAAACAAAACTTTTGGGACCCCCCCTATAACTTTCCCTCCCCTGGACGAATCTTCACCAGACTTTGCAAATAAATTCAGAGTGGCCCATATACTTTTTTTGCAAAGTTTGGTGAGGATTCGTCCAGGGAGAGCGAAGTTATAAGCCACCCAAAAAGTGCTCTTCCTATGGAAACACCAACTTAACCATAACTACATGGCCACTAATGTGGCCATGTAATATATATATATATATATATATATATATATATATATATATATATATATATATATATATATATATATATATATATATATATATCACACTATTAATATTCATACAATGATCACCATTGGGGTGATGTCACAACAATCAACAATCTCTTTAATCAGAAGGAGTATGGATAAGAATAATGCAGCATAGAATCAAACTTTGTGTGGGCTCAATCAAATGCAATGTCACTTTTTCCCCCTGCACACTACTCAATTCCCCCCAATATGCAGCATAAAGAGATGGAACACAGGTTTCAGGAATAAACACTCAACAAATACAGTTTTAATCCCAATTCCCCCCAGCAACTCAGAGAGAAACAGGAATGATTTTAAACAGGTCAAATGCTTTTGAATGTGGCTTGGAATGAATTGGAAAAAAACTGAAAAATGGATTTAAATCACTAAATTGGATTCAAAACTAGTGAGAGCCGCTTTGTATAGTTTCAGGTAAACACTAGCAATGATGATTGAATAACTAGCAGATTAAAAACTGAATTCTGAGGTCAGATGGAAGAATAGCTGTTTTACACGTGATGAAATTGAGCCAAACGAAAGATTTGCGGCAAACTTTTCTACACGCGAGAAATGCGATTGTGAGAAAACTATAAAGAGTTGGAATTTTGGGTTCCTTTGAAATCCGAGGATGTTAGCTTCAATTTGACACTTAAAACTCGTTTCTAGCATATATGATATGGAAGTTATGAAGGTTTTAGTAGAGGTCGTTTTTTTTCAGGAAGAGTCAAGATTTTCAAATGAAAGATGCGCTTTTGAATTTACAAACAAGGATTTTCTTTACTCTAGGGAGGCTATGAAGATACAAGATACCCAACGGTACAGCCACCAGATCAGTGGCGCCTCTGTTCTGACTTTTGCCCGCCGAGACACTTGTCTTTCTCCAGCAGATATATTAGCGCAAAGATGATATTATCACTACAATTTTCAAAGGACTATATGGATAAGGGAAAGATTCAGGAAAACAAAAGAGATTCTACAATGCAGTTCTGGATGTGACAGAAGAGTTGGGATAGGATTACTTAAGGAGAAGATACTGGCTATGGACAATTCTATGCTGTATATACTCACAACTATGGTTTGGGATAGGCCCGTCAAAGATCTGGTCAAAGGGTTCTGGACTGGAATTCTGCTAGCCCACCGGACAGGATTCAGGCACTCAGTTCTGCACTCAGCACGGCACTCTGGACACTGCACGGCCTCTGGACTGGATCTAACGGGTTGGTTCTGGGTTGCAGCTATCAGGTTACAGCTCTGCTCTACTGGTTTGGATCTCTGGATTCTAACAAGAGTTCTTGGCAAGAAGCAGAAACAGCACAGCCCGGCTGTTCTATTTTTGGTGTGCCCCTTGGAAGTCTAGGGGTAAAATCAGGCTTCAAGATTTTAAAGGCCAGCTGAGAAGGGTTCAGCTTTGGAATTGGGCCTTCTGCTTTCAAGGTTCTGGAGTCTTGGATCTGGATTTCTCCTGCAGAGCGCTTCGCCAGTGATCAGTTGATGGATGAATTTGTGTGTCCTTCTAGGTCCTAAACTGTCCCTATTTTTGTGTTTCCCTAAGGGGTGGGTAGGCTAAATTATACTAAGCACACCCTCTAGGAATCCTATTGGTTAGTGTCTGTCCTCTCTCATGATTTGAGAAGGAACACATGGTTTCATGATGATGCAGTATTTTACAATCCAGGGAGCCTTCCCCTTTGTTTCTGTACAGTAAATCTATTGTTCACATAAATCATATTTACAATACAACCAACTTGCTATCAATACATAATTACATCACAGATTTAGTAGGGCATGTATCCGTCCGAGTCCCATCTTAGTGAGAACTTTGGTTCAAATCTGACAGCTTTTTGAGCTTTTGGTTGAGTACCCAGTGTTAGATCTGTCCACATTTTTCTACATATATGCACATGACATCTGGGCATAATCCTGTGAATTTTCATACTTCTAGCATTATCACAATTGCTACAACATCAACATTTCGGTAGTCCTATCACTGAACATCGCACAGAGTTCAAGAGTAGTTTCAAACTGTGAGCAGAATTTTCATGTTAACAACCTCTAATTTACAGATTTTTACAAATTTTGCACAGTTCTCTATGAGTATTTTTCAATAAGATATTTCCTTGGGGTTTAAGATACACATATCTGTCTGGTCCCGGCCCCATGGTTTGCTGGGCCCAGAGCAGTCCAGGGCTCTCTTCCTGCTGGCAGTTGTTTCTGTTGACACCTGAATTTGCATTCCCTTTCAGGCCAGGAAGCCTATTGTCTCTCCCCAGAGAAGCAGAGCAAAATCCCCACCTCCTTTCATTAGTATCTAACTGAGAGTTCCTGGGCAGAGAGCAAAAGGGAAGGCACCTTTGTTTGGGGCAAACTGTGGAATGTGCCTTTGAAGTACTGTCTCCGGCATCAGTTCACTTTAAAAAACTTAATTTAAAATTGTCTTTTCTAAATAAACTTTACATTTTCAACAAATATACACACAGATCTCTTAATTCCAGTCTTTTTAAAACATAGAAATTGAACAGTAGCAACCTATATTGCTTTTGATGGCAAGTCTCTTCTTTTCCACAATTTGATCTTAATGCACAAGTTTAAACTAACAGTATAAGTAAATGACAGCTTTGACACAGGCAAGCGGAGGTACTGTGCCCATATTCTGACATATTTTCCCAGGCAAGCACCTTTTTGAATGTGAATATTTTTGTGATGAAATGTCCTTCTCCCGACATTGTGCTTATGGGGATTCCTTAGATATGGCGATGGTGAACATCCAGAAAGGATGTTGGATCTTTTCTGATGTTTGGGGAACCATTATTTTGCAATTTCCACAGCCAAGGAAAAACGGATTTTAGAGCACTTCTAGGTTTTCCTGGCCATGAAGCACTGCCTTTTCAGGTAGGTCCATTTCACTCTGTGGGCAGCCCAATGACAGGTTTTGGCAGTGTGGTCTCCTGTTTTACCACTGACACAGGCAAAATAGATTTGGCAGCCTATTTTTCCGGTTTCCCTGCGCACTTCTCAGAGATTTTTAGCATGCATAGGGCTTTTGGCAGCCATTCTGTTGTTTCTGATGAAAGCAGCACACAGTGATGTTGCAGGGCAGAGCCTAGTGGGTCAGAACATCCCACAACTTCATGAGTAAAGCTTTTCAATTGCAAAGCTGGTTATACTGGAGCAGGTTCAACACAATCCAACATTAGATGTCATGTAAAAGTAAATGATTACTCAATGAGAAAGAGAAAGCATTTTCACATTGCTAATGTTTTTGCATATGTATTTTAATTAAATGTAATGTTAGAAATTAGAAATGTGTAAAAGTTGCATTACTATATACAAATAAATTATCATTAATAATAATAATAATAATAATAATAATAATAATAATAATAATAATAATAATAATAATAATAATAATAATAAAAAGAAAGCCTTTTTCACATGTTTTAGCTTTCTCTTTTTTGTGTTTGGTTGAATGTTGCAGCAAAAAACAAATGGTGCCCTGTTGAAAAAATGATGTTGTCTAAAAATTGCATTGTTGTTTTCCTTTTTGGTTTTGAAGACAGAATGATAGAATGCAGTCAATACCAATAGTCATTGTCTGCTGCCTTAACATTATGATTGGCTGAGAGGAGGTCAATAATGATCTCCATGTGCTAACAAGGTAGTTGTCACCATCAAGGCTTTCAAAGACCACATGAGATAAACACTCAGACAAAAACGTTAGCCTTGATATAGGAGGTTCAATCAGAGTATTGATGTAGGCTATTGAAAGTAAAAAAAAAACAGCAAGAAAAATACTGCTCTACACATAATGCTTTGCAGGCCAGCCATTTATAAGCGTGATATGACAAGACATTGGAAATCAATAAAACCTGGGGCATAAATCCAAGCCAGTCTGACTGATTACTATGAAATAGGATTTTTCAAGCACAGCTAGTTGCTTATCAGTTAGAAAATAGATTTCTAGCGTATATCATTTATATTGCAGATAATATCACAATCCTCTTTGTGTTCCGATGAAGATATGGGTGGCCCGAGGTACACTAGCCACTAGAATCCCATTGAAAAATGATGTTGAAGAGATCTCTGATCAAGATGGAGGGTCTTTTGCTTTAAGAAACCTTTCGTTCATGACAATGAAACACCATTTATTTTTATATAATATTTCTTTAAAGTTTTTATCTTAGTGCCAGAATGTGGTACAATGACATTATGCCATGACATTCTGTTATGTAAGCTAGAATTGTGTGCCAGACACATGTTTGATGATTTGGTCTGACTGAGGCTTTTGTTTTGCTTGTCAGTAATCAATGTCATACAATGCAGAAATGTGCATTCTACTTGAATGTTAGTGAATTTTTGCCTATATGCCTAGCTGGATGCTACTGGAGAGAAACTCAAGTGAGTTTACTTCTGTCATTTCTCTATTACAGGACACAGAATAGTTTTGACACAGTTCTTTCTTTGTACCAATGTGCATCTAATCTAGTATAACTGCACCAACCTTCCGTTTTATGAAATTGCGTTTAGGGTTTGCTTAGCCTATTGGGGTTGCAGCTTAAAGTAATTCTAATAACTATTGTGTGCAACATTTGATTCAGGTATCTGCAAGGCAGTAATGTCTTGAGTTTCAAAACAATACAAATACTATAATGACCTTCAGAAAGTCTCAAGGAGGTCTCAATACTGACTCATGCATGCTCAAACTCAGGGGCTTGTGCGTGTGAACATCAGATATTTTGAATCGAGGATACCATGAGTCCTATTGAAAGTTGACTAGTATACAGGTCATGCGCAGCACCCCTTCCTTACCACTTAACCATGAGGAGAAGCACAATTTGTGTCAACATGTAAAATTACATGTTAATGATGTTTTCTTGGCAAGTGTGATTGAAACTATTTGTCTAGCTACTTGAGTTTGTTATGGGGACCACCACAAATAACCACATTGATGATATCAGTCAGTCCAAGGAGCTCTATGTTTGTACTACAGACAGAACGGCTGTGATTCCCTAGTGGAGATCTTTAGGCCCTACAGAGATCTTTGTGTTTGGCGCTAGGGCTATCCCTCTCTTTCTCTTGACTTCCCCACCATTTCCATCCTCCCTACACCAGGCATCCAGGTGACCCCTACTGTCTTTTGTTCTTCCATGAATCGATGCTGCCTACCTCCCTAGGGATTGTCTTACTTTCCCTTGCCTACACTGGCTTAGCTTTCTATGGTAATTAGGGAGGGTGCCATTTTCCACACAGTGTCACTCTCACTGCACGCATGCAAAGTCTTACCTGACCATCTCCTACAATAGGGTCCAGGGTGTTCTCTCCCAACAACTATAGTATCCGCCGATGTTACAGTCTGCCTTCCTACCGCCACCCCTTGATTTTACTTCTCTTATTTCTTCTTGTCTCACTATCTACTTCTGCCTACCACTAACTCCTGTCTACTCCTATTCTACTACTACAGTACTCACTGCTTAAAGTTATGCACAAACCCTCTACAGACCCCTCTCTCCAATAACCTCCACACTCCTTCCACACGCTCCTTCTCTCAGCTTTCAGATGTCCTCCTCCACTTCTTGTTCTCATCCACTATCCCAATTTTTAAGCAACATGATCTGAACAGTGGGCATCATTACACAGAACGATGCAGTTCTACTCCATGTACACTTGTATACATACACACACACACACACACACACACACACACACACACCGGTCCAATGTACTGGTACACTGTTTATTTGATGAACAATGTGACATTTACACTGGTTTCAACCAATTTTACTCAATGTAAGTAAAATAATTGGATCTCAGTCTGAGTAAAGTGCAGTTAAAATGGCCATACAATGGTGGTAGTTCTGTTACTTCCACATTACTGCACTCCCGTACAAAGAGTTTTAGAAGCAAGATGGAGGATTTACCTCCAGAAATCATCATTGTAATTACTGCTTGCAGTAATTCTGAAATATGCACCATGGTGATGGACTCAAAACTTTAGACTAGCACCACAATGCCACCACTGGTAACCTGTGGTAAAGGTAAAAGAGTAAGCGTTTAGCAGTAATTCCAAGGATTTACTGTCAAATTATGGCCACACATGTAATGATGCCCACTCTTCAGATCATGTTGCTTACAAATTGGGCAAGACAGCACACATCAAAAAAAGTATTTTTCAAGTGTCTGCAAATTCCAAAGGCATTGGCATCACACAGCACAGATAGATGCATTTATCGCAGGTACGGGATTTTATCCTTGTGGATTTCTGTATCTAGGAGTTCTGCATGCTGTTATTTGACCTGAACTATGTGGCACCCTACATTGTGCATGCTCAGAGAGAGATAGTAAGACGGAAAATAATGCAAATCAAGGGTTGGTCCCCATTTCAACATCATTTTATTTGGCACATCACCAGAGAAATAACAAGCACATTAATGTTTTATTTTCCATATGATATCATGTCTTCTTCAGAAAGTATTATTGATACATCCTTAAACATACCATTTGATTATTACATTGAAAAATTGCTGTTTACCCTATAAATAAATAGGGTTAGTAACAGGACAGAAAACACAGAGAAAAAAAGAGCCCAAACAAAGACTTGGGAAAGTACAGCGGGTAAGGTGGGGAGGGAACGGCATTGTAGAAAAAGTAACTCATCAAAATGAAATCATCAAAATAGGCAAAGGTTTGTCAATTCATCAAAATGACTGCAAACTCATCTTTCTGATATGTTACCATGAACACAGTTCAACAACGCTTTGGTGCTCAATAACACCATGAAATCTGCACTTGTAAGGTGAATATGTTGCCAATGGCTTCCTAAGGATAATACTGTGAGGAATTGCTATCTGGCATTTTTCCTTTTTATTAGTTAATAAAAGTACACTGGTAATTCCATCTCAGAAAGATTGATCTGCTAACCATATCCGCTTTTCATAAGTTCCATGCCAAAAACATAGTATTACCAGCCAAATACATGTGTATTGCTGCAACAGTCTGAACCTGCTCTTGAGCAGGTTCAGAGATTACAGGTGCCATGTTGAGAGCTGATGCCTTATTCGAAAACCTGAATTTTTCCTTTTTATTAGTTAATAAAAGTACACTGGTAATTCCATCTCAGAAAGATTGATCTGCTAACCATATCCGCTTTTCATAAGTTCCATGCCAAAAACATAGTATTACCAGCCAAATACATGTGTATTGCTGCAACAGTCTGAACCTGCTCTTGAGCAGGTTCAGAGATTACAGGTGCCATGTTGATAGCTGATGCCTTATTCGAAAACCTGAATTGCACATGCACACCACCACACAAAACAGCCCTTCTACTCATTTTACTGTTATGTTTGTAACACTCCATCATTGCCTGCTTTAAACCATTCACACATATATCCACCAATCACTTTAAAAAAACTTAGCCTATGAACATATTAACTTCCACCCACCAACTGCCACTTAACAATGTTCTACAAATCCTTTGTATCTACATTTCCCATACGTATACCATAAATTGCACATAGTGCTTCTATGAATGCACATATGAATTCTGCAGTGATAAAAGTGCATACATAAAAGGGGTAGTACGGATAGACAAATGCTCATGGGAGCCCAGGAGGGAAGTGCCAATGGATCCCAAGGTGGGAGGTCACTAGCTAACTGTTGGGGCAGAGGAGTCCCGAGGGTGGGGTACATCTTAACCATAACGTCCCTTTAACAGAGTTTTTTCTGTCAATTGAATAGGTTTTAATAAGTGAAAATGTTTCGTAATGTTATATCACTGTATATACGTTATTAATAATTCTTCTTTTAACATATATGAACGAACTATAAACCTCATTGAATAAACATATTTTTTGCAACACATACATATGTGAATCATTATTAGCAGTTGCTTCCCCAATAGGCAAATCAGAGTAGACATTTGTCCTTGCAGTAGGCCAGGCCCTTTGCCCCTGACCGAAAATGTATATCTCTATTTTTGTACTTACGTTTCGACAATTTCAAAAAAGTGAAACACAGGACAGATTCCCAAAAGCATCCTTTTAGGTGCTTGCTGATTCTCTTTGCACAACTGTGCTACAATCCAGTCAAGCACTACAAACTGCAGTCGCAAGCAGATTCTTTCCCCCATTTAAACCTACAGCTTCGCTCATCTAGCATGCCCCAATAAGTAAATCAAAGTAGGAATTGGCCTTGCCGAGGGCCAGGCCCATTGTCCATGCACCAAACGTATATCAATTGTTTTGTGCCACTTCCACCAGCAGATACGTAATATCACTATTTTTTGTACTTGCGTTTCCACACTAAAACACAGGACAGATTTGCAAAAGCATCCTTTCAGGTCCTTGCTGATGCTCCTCGTGCAGGTTTGTTGTCATTCAGTACAGCACTTCAGGCGATAGCCACAAGCAAACTATTTCTTCCCATTCAAACCTAGGGTTCGGCCATGCAGCATGCCACAATAATCAAATAAGTGTACACGATTATCGAGTAATTGCAGGGCAGTAGAATGGATTGATCACTGCACTTAATCTAGTATTTTACACAGATGACCCTGCTGTTGGTGATGGGGCTCTTTTGTGAAGGTGCCCTTCCTTGTTCAAGTGTTAGGTTTGGAACAGGAGAGTGAGCCCTGTTCACCTCAGCACTGGGAGATTCAGTATGTAACTGTTGCCGTAATGAAGCAGTTTGAAAAAACATTCTTGAAGCTATATTTATTGTTAGAACTCAGCCGACATGTAATGCAACTCTCTAGAGTCCTTCTCAAGGCATGTGGATTGTCGGCCAGTCATTGCTGCAAGATTGTGGCGCCAAAGTTATACGCCATCCAAAAACTGCTTTTCACCAACCCTGTAATGCAAAAATATGTATGGATGCCCCCAACATCTGAGATGTTCACGAACATTACAGGGCTGTACCTGAACCGTTAGCGCACATCGGAGATGAAAAACTACCATATCCCATCCTCATCACCCCTCACCTCCCCAGAGATTGTTTCATTAGTTTGAGAAGTGCAATGTTGTGGTTATTAATATGTTTTTACCACGATGTTCATGGACAACGGGTGCTGGCAGTGAATCCAACATGGCGGGTGTTTCCCAAAAATATGACGCACCTCACGCTTTTCATGATCCAATCAGCGGGTGCCTCCGATGTCTGCGGGCATCACTCTGCCTTCTGGGCCAATCGGAGGCCCGGCCACAGACCTAAAAGGGAAGTGAGTCAGCGGTCTGAACCCAGATATCACACATTTTGTTTTACATAAAGTTTGGGAATTTCAAAAAATTACTGAACGGATTTACACCACATTTACAAAAGCATGCTTTTGAGACCAAGCTGCTGCTCCAGGTGCACATTTGGTGAAAATACTTCCAGCGGTTTGGGCTGTAGGTGTGAGCAAAAACTTGTTCTCATTGCATCGATGGGAAAAACCACACATTTTGGGACCCCCTTATAACTTTGCCCCCCCTTCATGAAACCTCACCAAACTTCACAGAATCACTCTGACAGGGCCATATACTTGCAAAGTTTGGTGAGGATTCGACCATGGGGGTCAAAGCTATAAGCCGCCCAAAAAGTGCTGGCAAGAGCACTTTTTGGGCGGCTTCTATTTTTGCCCCCATGGACCAATCCTCACAAATCTTTGCAGAAAAGTATATGGTCCCATCAAATTGATCCCGCATGGTTGAGGTTACCAACATTATAAACACAACCCCTTGTAGAGACTTTTCATCACAATTAATGTCATATGTGATGTCATCTTTCATTTCCTGGGTGTTAGTTTTAGCAGTGCAGGGTGATGGTGCGAGTAATGGTTGCTTAGCTTACCATATATGGTGAATTTCTGAAGTTTTTTGGGTTTACTTGTAACCATAACGCCCCTTTAACAATGTTTTTTAATTGAATCTCATAGGTTTTTATTAGTGAAACTTAACCATAACGTCCTTTTAACAACGTTTTTTCAGTGGATATATATATAAATATATATATATATCCTTGATTAGACATTATTTTCATTTGGACTGTATTACTTTGCTGTTTGGTTTACTACTGGTTCGCATTCACAACACCCCTTTTGAGAGTTTAGCAAAGCCACAGCCCACGTTACCACAAAAGGCAAAGGCGGTATCTCTCTTACCTGTGACTGTTTCAACTTAGAACTGTGAGGGCTGAGTAGGTGGTTTTAGCCATTACTCATTCTTGTACTCCTGTGGTGTAGAAGTAATGTTGTCTCCACACACCAACAGGATGGCTATGAATCACTTGGCAACACGCCCCTGATAAAAAATAAAATTCCGGCATGGCGCCTGCTTACACCTCGGAGTGAAAAGAACATTTTACAGAGCTTGATTTGCTGTGCTTGTTTATTGACCTTGTCTGTGCCTATGGCAACGAGGCCCTGGCGTTGAGTGACAGCTGAACGGAGGGTTTCTGACACAAGCGACAGAAGTGCGATTGCTGCTGTGAGAGTTGAAGTACATCATTTGCGTGAGATGATATTCCAAGTTTAAACCACGTCTCTGCAGTGGGATAGATGCACGAGCAAACCAGAGTATTTACATGCTGCTGACTACGAATACAAAAGATCTACTCTATGGTAGTTCTTACATACGTGGGAAAAATAACATATGCTCAATGATCTAATATGTATAATATGTATAGGTAGGTATTACTAAAATAATTTTGAAAGGCTGAAAAGATGTGGTGCGCATTTTCACATATTAAGAAGGACATGAATGTAACGAAGACTTAAATGAATATGTTCAGATTTTGGTTAATGTAGTAAGGGAGGAACATTGAAAGTAAGAGTTTGAAAAAACAGGTTGTCTTTGATGCTATGATGAGCTCCCCAAATAAGTATTTTTTTCACGTTCGTTGTCCATTAAATTGAATGAATCTACCTGACTTTAAAGACACATTTTCTGTGTTTATAATAAATATAGATATTTGCCTAAACATTTTTAAACATGTTGACAAATGTCCCACTTACAAGAACCATGAAATCACACAGTTCCGAATTTAAAGATCAGTGAATGAATAAAACGTTTTTAAAAAACAAGGGGATTTTCTTTTTCTCAGCACACATATTCTTAGTCAAATGGCGCACTCACAATTTATGTGCAATTTAATAGAATCAAAAGGGGGGCTAAAGTGCATAGACTACAAAATCAACTGGATATATTTATTGCTCAAATAACATTTGAAAAGTGGTTTAAAAACAAGTGCATTTTGCGCTATGGGCAGGATGACCATTAACGGCTCATGACATGAAAACATGTGACCATGCTTTAGAGTCATTTAAGATGTACATCAAACGAACATCTGCTGCTGGCATAAAATGGAGAACTTTTGTAGGTCAAGTGAAAAGCACGAGACAAAAACGTCCATCTCCCACTCGTTTGTGATACCTTTTTAAAATCTAACAAAGTGGTATAGCAAAGCGTATACGGATTAACACGTTGTTTTTATGCCTTGCTAGGCTGCTATGCCAGATTTAAAATTACCCCCTTTATGTGTGTTACTCTATGCTGTAATCCTGCAGTTATTGGATGTTGACGCCAACTGCAGCCAAGCTACGGACCTCACTCGATAATCCCTAGAGACATATTGTAAGTGCTATCCATTACTGTAAGACAGACACACTACCCTGGCCATAAATGCATTTCCAAGAGGATGGCACAGAGAAAACAGACTTTTCCACCCAAGAACAATATAGTCTGTGATGCCAAAACTTATGAAATTGTCAATTTTTTTTCAAATAATCAAAAGCGTACAATATCAGAAGTAATTACAGTGTGTTCTATAAACTGTATTGAGAATACGACCCATAGAAACAAATTACGAGTTTAAAAAGTGCTTCATGGCATGGTCCTTCCCCATCTAAATGTTGTAACAACAGCTGTTACTATTACCATATTTAATGATACCCCATTTTCTGACCTTGATCTCTAAAGGATGAGGGCTGAGACAGCCTTGCTGGCATTCAAGCTTATGAAATGAAGGCTTTCCCATGTCAAAGGCAAGCACTTAGCCCATGAGCTATCCACCCAGATGTAATGAAATATTAGATGTACGGAGGTTTTTTTTCAGATGTGTTGCCAGAACAATTTACTCATCAGATTAAATATACAATAGTTCTACCTCATTCTAAATGAGTAATCCTTCTTGGGTTTAAACATACAACACGATAGACCTTTATATAAAGACTATAATATAGCCAGTGTCTCATCACAAGTACCTACTTTCCTCATAGTGCTTCCATTATTTCATGGGTGTCGGACTTCACGGACGCTATTGCAAAATGTGCAGCTGATGAACCATTTAAAAACTATCTTTGGGAAAATAAATCAGATATAGATCAGCATTGTTTAAAAACTTTGAATGTTATACTAATGTTGTGGCTGCCTGGTCACGATGTAGGGACGCTTGGTTCATGACTCAGTTACCTGTTCATTGCGAGTTGGGGACCACAATTTACCAAAAGGAGTCCCTTAAATGGAATACATGGTGTATTATACATTCTATAGCCTTTGCCTGATTTGAATGCAGAACATGTATTAGATGACTGTAATTTGCACGTAAACAGTACACAATGAGAGCAGCTTTTACAAGTGTCTTAAGGGCTGGCTGTACTTCAGGATGGCAGTTACATTTCAATTTAACATCGCAAATATTTAATAAACATACATGCATGGATTAAAATGCAGTAGAATGTTGTCCAAGGAGATCATTATGATAATGGTGGTAACATCAACATAGTTAATTACCACTTATTTTTAAAATACCACTCAATTATTATTTGTGATTGTATGTGATATTTACTGTATTAGGGTCCATAGAAAGTAATGATGGGGCAAATAAGTAATCTTTACCCCATGCAGTAATTTCTAGGCTTCCGCTCTGCTAAATTTCTTTGGACCAGGTGCAAGAAAGCGCCATTTGTGACTGCTGAATTGATTTATTTATTTTAACGTGGGATAGCAGTGGCATCTTAACTGCTGCTGTCTTGCTTGAATTCTATCATGCAAACAGAGATAGAAATGCTTTTTTGTTCCTGCACACATTTCAGGATAACAGGTCCTTTACAAGCCCTTCATTGCAAAAGCCATTTCCTGCACCCATGTCGGTGACACTAATATATGGGAGGGGCAAGCCATCTAGCTCATCATGTTCAATGGCACACAGCTTGGGAGAAAGGACATGTCATCTTAGTGAATATGGCGGCATGTGCATTTCTTAGGGTCATTCAAGTAAAAATACAATGCATCTGTTGCACTATTTTTACTCTTGTAGAGGAGGTCCCAGATATGACCCGCACCCCTGCCCCCCATTGCGAGTTGCCAGTAAGGTACTCGCCGTGTTACGTGACGTATGAAGAGCAAATGAACCAACAGAGAGCCGCACTGGGACTCTGCCCCTTGTACGTGAGGAGATCAATACCGGTTGAAGCAGCCATAACGCGACAACCCTGGGCAGCACAATACCCTATCAGACAGTCATACCAGCCACGGATACGAAATGAGGAATACCTGCACACGGTCCACGAGGAGACCCCTAAAGCCTTAATGGAAGGCCAATGAAAATAAACCAAGGGCCCGAGCAGCCCCGAGAACAAACAGACTTGGCTACTGAAAGCACGAATGCCAGTACTAGTAACCTCAAGGATAATGATAATGGATGCAGGGGAGAGACACTGTTAAAACATAAGAGAATGGTGCCATAAGGCAAGATGGAAGCAACCGCCCTGTTGAATGTGCGTAAATAAGCTTGAAATGCAAGAGGCTAAGACATCGATACTGCTTGCAATGCCTAGTAGGATAGTAGAGCGGCAAGCTCCAACCATATATCTACCTCAATACTGCACAATGTACACATGCAACTCCATTTTGTGAAAGCAGAAATGTACCCAGGCGGCCAAAGGCCTGACAGGCCGAGTTTCTAAACCAGAGAAGGGGATGTGAGCATGAGCTCACGAGACTCCAACTACAGAGAATACCAGCCCACCCGTGAAGGTCAAGATAAGAGAGGCCATGCAGGTGGCCAAGCGCACACAGAATTAAATGCACAAAAGGTTGGAAACTGAAGCAGATTCACGGTGAACCAGCACGTGACCAGTCAGGCGCGAAGATGTACCACCGCCTGATGTCATCCAGAACCAGAGGGTGCCATAACTTTTCCTGATAAGAGACTACAGATCCGAGGCCATACCCAGCCAACTAATTGACACACAGCCCTAAAACACTGATTGATGTAAGGGATGAAGGGTGAATCCTGGGACACTAGGCACCTGGGTGTCTACTCTAAAGCTGCTAAATAAAATGAAGATTTATCTTTAGGGGTGTAACTTGCCCAATTACAAGGGACCATGTAATCTAGGGTCCTATAGACACTGTAACCAATGAGACGTCGTACTTGTAGTAAAGTCAATCATGTGTGGTGTAGAGGGAAGGGCGTAGACGCCCACCCAATAAGAGTTATCCAATCCACTTGCGTTATTTCCATATACAGATATAGCACCTATACGTAAGTACTTTTCCCAACCAATTGTATTGCATGATGATTTTTTGTAGAATTAGACGTCAATGATGACGGATCTTGCCCATAAAAGAGGCTGTTTGACTAATGTTCGAGGAAGTCGGGGTGAGGCAGGTGTTCCTGATGCTGCTGATTTCCATAAACTGATGTATGTATAATTAAACAGACTTCCCTTTGCCAATTTAGTGAGTCCTGATTATTGAACCTTGCTGGAGTATGTAAATCCTGCACTGCATGGTGCAGCTATAGTTTTCGAGGGTGAGTACTGACCAATGGCCCGTCAGTAATTTCCTCTCCTCGTCAACACTTGGTAGCAGAGGATGGTTTCGGCCATCGATTATAGATAATCGATTGATATAGTATAAAACACCTTTAGACCGACGGTACAAAGTAACTCTGGGCCTTCGGTTACATCACGAGTCCTTTCGCTATTCTGGCTGAATAGTCTGAGAAGCTCCCCGTGGACAATGATAGTGTAATTATTTCCCAAAAATCTGCGGTGGGTCTGAAGGAACCCACCTTTCCAAGCATAACCCTTCTCATTCCCACGGACAGCGGATCGGACAAAAACCATAAAAGCAGGAAGAGGAAGGGGAGGTGATCCTGAAGTTCCAGAGAGGAAAAGAGGCGATCGGTGAGTGAAAATAACGAAACTCGTTACCTTGGCAAATGTCTTATAGGCCTTAGAGTAAGAAGGGGAAAGGTAACGGAGGGTGGTGGAGAAGATTAATACAGTTAAAAGTAGGAAAGACTCTAGAGATATAAAGGGTAAAAACCCGGGCACCTGAAGTAATTGGGAGGAATAACGGGGGGGCACCCGAGAAAAAAACTGTAAGGAATACTGGGGGGGCACCCAAGAAAAAAACTGTAAGGAATACCGGGGGGGCACTCGAGAAAAAAAACTGTAAGGAATACCGGGGGGCACCCGAGAAAAAAACTGTAAGGAATACCGGGGGGGCACCCGAGAGAAAAACTGTAAAATTCACCTTGTTCCTGCACTTTAAGGAGTGGTCAGAAGGAACTTGAACCCAGAGCCCACAGAGGGGGGACTTTAGGCTACGATGACGTTTAAAGACGTCATAAAGGGGTTAGTTCAAATCCCATGACGGGGTAACAATTAGAAGGCAGGTATACATATGACCAGCTGGTGTCCGTCTAGTCTGTCAAGCGTCTGTCCTATATGTTCTGTGTATGCTGAATGTGGAAGTATTGTGTTATTAATTGATGGCAATGTATTTTTGCTTTATGCGATTCTGTAAATGAGAGGGAATCGCCACTGAATTGATGTGTTTTGAGTAAAACTGTTGGTATAACATTTTGCAGAAAAATGGGATTGGAGCTCACGTATGTGGTGCGTGCTCATAATAGCGTAAAGTTGAAAAACTGTATGAACATTGTTGATGACAACATTATGGATGGAAGAAGTTACCCCACTTGCACACTTATGCAAGCAGTTGCCAAAGCACGCAACAAAATTGAAGAAATATAGCCAGGAGTGGGTTAAGGGCACCACAAATAAAATGTTTATGCCGTGGCCCCAAAATGGGTCATTGTCAAAGACTGTTTTACAGCACATGACCACCTTCCTACATGCCACATATAGCGGGAAGAAGCTTGAAAAACGCCTTGCTGTTCTCGAGCTTTGGAAAATGTTTGAACAAACAAAAGAAGAAGAACCCCCCCGCAGACTGGATATTAAATGTATGTACAGAGGGGGATGAGATGCCTACCACGCCACCTGCCCAGCCGGAACCAGTTGTTGAGGGAAGTAAGTCGGAGGGTCTTTACCCACTAAGAGAGCTTAAGACAGCCACAGGTTATAGCAACCCTGCATCTAAGTCAACTGCATGTAGCAGTGACGAGATGAAAGAGAAGGAACAGGAAATTGACTCGGCCTCCACAGTCCCATGGGGAAAAGAGAGGCAAGGTGAGGAAAGGAAGGACCATGCACAAACAAGTGCACCTCTAGATAGGGAGAGAGAGGGAAAGAAGCAGAAAGGAACCGATAAGTTAACATGTACAAAGGACGAATGGATGGGAGGGCAGATACTGTTGAAGTTAGATGGAAAAGTAAGTGATGGTGCAAGGCCGAGTGAATGGTCTGATGAGGCGCAAAGAAAGGAAAGGGAAAAAGAAGTGGACATAAGAAACAAAAGGGCAAGAAAGAAGGATAGGTTGCAGCAAGAACAACTATATCGCGATGAGCATGGTAAACCGCTCAGTCACCCGCAATATGCAGCCTATGAAAAGTACAGGCAGAACATGCTTAGGTTAGAGGAAGAGAAGAGAGTGCACGAAATAAAGGTAAAAAAGCGAGAAGACAAGGAAAGTAGAAGGGCAAAAGAACATAGAAATGAACGGATGAGGGAAGTAGATAAGGCTAGAGAGGAAGCGAAGAAGCAAAGATTTAGAATATTTGCAACGGGAAGTTAAAAAACCCAATCCTATTGTAGACTGGGAAGACATAGAATTCTTTCCTGCAAATGATGTGGTACCAAGTACAAGCGGGACAATTATTGATGATGACTTCGACACCCGAAGCATTGGGGAAGCGATTGATAAAATATATGATGAGATGGGACTGGAACGAATCTCCCAAGAAGGAAGGGAGATGAGCGCTTAGAGAGCACTCAGTTATATGACACTGAGGATGTCACCCGAAGTAGTGAGAGTAGGGGACGTTCCCTAGA
The DNA here is from genome assembly GCF_040938575.1 of Ambystoma mexicanum. Lineage (NCBI taxonomy): Eukaryota > Metazoa > Chordata > Amphibia > Caudata > Ambystomatidae > Ambystoma > Ambystoma mexicanum. The sequence continues at coordinate 925,136,533 of NC_090937.1, read as the reverse complement.
TAGACTAGAAGATGGCCAGATTGAAGATGATGCAAGAAGTTGTGCAAACTGGGAGTATTCAGAGTCAGACTCCAATAGAGAAGCAGAGGAAGTGATGTATGACGAAGGGAGGCGGTGCGAAACGCGGCTCCCACGGAGTCGAGAGGTACGTTGGTCAGATGCAGACGAGTCCATAAGTAGGACGCCAAAGTCCGCTGGACAGTCCAGCCGAGATGAAGACACGCGCCCTGGTCAGAGGGGGTTGTTGGCACCTGCCTATACTGATAGATTAAGGGCACTGCCAGGTAGACGGCAAAGCGGGAACGCCACCCCGGTGAGAGAGCAGGGGGGTTTAGAGATGGGAAAGGAAGATTGTGCATTCCAATTCCCACTGTTAGAAAAGGGGGGAGCAGGACCACAATATATTCGATGGCCACACATGGACCGAGATAATCTCAAAAATAAGCTTCCAATGTTGACATCGGGAGCTGGGAAGTGGATACATGAGCTAGAAAAAATGACGGGGGGCATCACCCTAGCCATAGGGGACATCAAGGGTCTCCTAAATGCTATACTCAGAGAAAGAGCAGACGATGTGTGGAAAAGGGCAGGCTACCCTAGGGTAACCATAACTAACACCTCTCATGATGGAGTGCCATTTAATAACTGTAGAGCAGCAATATGGAAAGTGCTGCATACGGTATATCCAGACACGTCTGATATGGGAGCTATAATGACTCGAAAAATGAAGGAGTCAGAGGACCTGTTGCTCCATATCCAGAATTTTTAAGACGCCTGGGTGCTCGAAACGCATGAGTCTTGGACGAAATCGATCCTTGTATTCTTCCATATATTGTGCCAAGGGTTACCAGAACCGGTGCAAAAACAGCTAAAAAAATTGGTAGTAATAGAAGCTAAACCGTGGGCTGAGATCCAGTTGACAATTGCACATTACTGTAGGCTGTTGCAAGAAAAGAATCGAAAGAAAGAGGCAACGCGTAAGGGAGAAGAGGCGAAGCTAGTGCAAAGGAAGCTCTCAAAAGATGCTCTTGAGGGAGCCATGATAACAAGCCCAGCCGAATCGAGTGCACAGCGTGCAGCTAACCCGCCCCAGAGTAATCAGGGTAACGCGGGATATTACCCGAGAGGAAGGGGATTTGAAGGAAGAGGATGGCAAAGCAATCAGCGAGGCTTTAGAAGTAACCAAGGAGGTTTTCAAAATGTTCAAGGTGGTATCCAGAGCGCACCAATGGGCAGTCCAGCTCTGCCAGATGGATAGATGGCCTGACCACCTCCAGCGTGTTGGCTATGTGTAGTGACAGGACATGTGGCGTGCATGTGCAGAAGCCAAGGTATGTGGCAGAACAACCAAGGGATGGGGACAGGCAAGGTGAATCAACCTGCTACCCCACAACAGGGGAATGCATAAAACCATACCGTGCAGCAGCAGGCAGCTGGCTTGCAGCAAGGTGCACAGCAAGTGGTCCAACCACTGAACATGGGGAATGTACCGCAGGGGCAACCCCAGCAGACACTGCCACAAGTGGTTCAGGGCACTAATTCAGGTGGAGGAAACCCACAGGTATACAATGGACCGAACCTATATATGAAATAGGGCGGCTCACAGGGAACTCTGATATATTCTATCCTATCAGTGACACCAGACCCTAACAGGGAACCAAGGGTAAATGTCACCTTAGGGGGGAAAGAATATTCCTTCTTAGTTGACACGGGTGCAACGCGCTCTTGCATATGGGAAGGCAAGTTCTCCTTTTCCGGCAAAGCAATAGATACCCAGAGTTTTACTGGAGCTTATAGCAGAGTTCCCTTTACTGATGCACTCCCAGTTTCCGTGGGAGAGTGCGACATGAATGTACCTTTATTGTATTCTCGTCAGTCCCCAGTAAATATCATGGGTCGGGGCTTGATGACAAAGTTGAATATGACCATATCATTCACTGAGGATGGCATAGTGTGCTCCACCCCAGGAATGCATTATACAAACGTGTGCGAAATGATCAGAGCATACTCTGGACGTGCAGCTATGAGAGCTGTACCGCTGGAGCCAGAAGTATTCGCATATGGCGTACGAGTGCTTATGGCGGGGTTGCCAGGCCTCGCAGACAAAACTATGAGAACTCCGGATGAGTTTCTATTCAGACCAAGAATACCCATGCACGAATAGGAGGGACAAGTATTTCCCTTATAGCCGGTCAAGTGGCACAGCGAGTAGAGCGCTCGCTTTGACATCCGTGCAGAGCCTGTTAATGCAGGTTCGAATCCCGGCGGGGCCAAACTCAGCCTTTCATCCTTCCGAGGTCGCTAAATGAGCACCACACACCGTGGGTAATGATAAGCAGCGCTCAGATACCTGAGGGTTCGTAGCGCTATATAAATGCCTACTTATTATTATCATTGATACACTCTGCCGCAGTGCGAGGAAAAGTGGTATTGATTGAGGGATGTGACAATGAGGGCAGACCATGGTGTGCGATTGTCGGTATCGAGTGACTGACGTCGCCGATGGCGATCTGATCGATCTGATGGCGACCCCGACATAGAAGAGACGCGGGTGGAAGTGAGTCTAATATTTTGGGTCAAAATGATCAGGCGGGAGGTACCGCAGAGGATGATGATAGCTTTAGTATGTCCAGAATACTTTGATAACGACATGGCCCGGTGCCGGCCAAAGTATGGACTACAGGACCCTATGATGTAGGACTGCTGAAGGGGGCCGGCAAAGTAAAAATTAAATTGAAACCAGGAGCAATTCTGCCACGGGCACGGCAGTATCCCATGTCCAGAGAAGCGGATGAAGGGATTGCAAAGACAATCTCTGCCATGATGGAGCAAGGCATCCTTGTGACGTCAGAATCGGCGTGCAACACAGTGATTTATCCTGTCAAGAAATCAAAGGGAGGGTCTTGGCATTTAATCCAGGATTTCCGAGCATTGAACGACATAGTCAAAGCCGAATTCCCTCTAGTCCCTAATCCATCCCCAATTTTGTGCAACATACCCACTGAGTCAAAATACTTCATGGTGATCGATTTGAAAAATGCATTTTTCTCAATTCCATTGCACCGTGACTTACAAGACCTGACGTCATTTACGTTCAGACAAATGCACCTGAAAAGTAGGAGGTTGCCACAGGGGTATTGCGAGTCTCCATCTATTTTCAACAGAGTCCTTCAAATGGACCTAAGCAATATTGTTGTGGACAGTGTTGTTTTGCAGTATGTAGATGACATTCTAATCTGCAGCATCACTGAAGAGCAATGCTAACACGACTCGGTCCAGCTATTGATTATATTGGCTGAGAAAGGATACAAAGTAGACCAGGACAAGCTGCACTACTGACAACAGGAGGTGTTGTATATAGTGCAACTAATCTCACATGAGGGGAAAAAGGTAACCCCAGAAAGGCCCGAGGCTATCGTGTACACAGCCATGCCGCACACAATAAGGCAAATGCAAAGCTTCTTAGGCTTGTGCAATTATGTCAGAGCATGGGTCTTTGACTACAGCTCATATACCAAGTTCTTCTTACAGGCCCTTAAAAAGGCTGAGGCAACAAGAGAAGAAATTGAATGGAATGAAGAAATGGAGAAAGGGTTTTCAGAACTCAAGGGGGCAATTTGTAAGGCCCCAGTTCCCGGGATTCCTAATTATGCGGAGGAATTCTATCTGTTCTCTCATACCGATGGCAGTTTTATAACAGCAGTGCTCGCGCAGCGAACCTCATTGAGATATAAACCCCTAGCATATTACAGCGGGAGTCTGGACCCGGTTATGAAGGGCCACTTCCCATGCAAACAAAATTTAGCTGCCGCCGCGTTCGCCATTGAGAAGGCTTCATCCATTGTGATGGGGTGCTCCATGACATTATATGTTGAGCACTCACTATTCGCCATACTAGAGAAGCCAAAGGGCACGCTGACTTCGCAAAGAGCATCAGCCTACGAGGTGATTATCTTTAATCCATCGATCAAAATAGTGCGATGCAAAACGGTGAACCGTGCTATGTTTATAGCCGAGCCAGTCACAGAGTGTCAACCTGTGCTTGGCTATGCAAACTATGAAAAATACTATGATGAGATCCCCAGGGTCAAGGAAAATTCCCTGCCAAGAGGAGAGATCGTCTTTATTGACGGGTCATCAAGAATTGACCAAGATGACGGGCAAAGGTATACAGGCGTAATCAAACACATGGCGAATGGAGAGTTCTAAGTACTTGTCAGTGCGCGAATACCATCTCACTATTCGGCACAGGCTGCAGAACTAGTGGCATTGATACTTGCCATCGAGAACCATGCAGACCAGGAAGTAACAGTGTACAGCAACTCCGCCTATGTGACATCAACAGTGCACGCAGGATTAGCGCGCTAGAAGAGGAGGGGCTACCTCCGAGCAGACGGCACGCCAGTGCAACACGCAGCCTTGTTGGACAGGCTGATAAAAGCATTACAGCTCCCAGTGGGCATAGCGGTCGTAAAATGCGCCGCTCATACCAAAGGGACAGATTTTGTGTCATGTGGAAATCATGAAGCGGACATGGAAGCCAAACGTATGGCATCCAAAACTGAAACAATCATGGACGTGGAGGTGGCACATACCCATGACCGAATGATGGTAGCATGAGCCACTCCAGAAGCATATAGCAATATGGGGCAATCTCAATTAATGGCGCTCCAGGGGGAGGCACCTCAGGAGGAGAAAAATGTATGGAAGCGTTGAGGGTGTTCTTTAAACCCCTCTGACGGATTGTGGAGGCAAGACAGCACTGGTAAACCAGTAATGCCTGTCGCCCTTCCAAAAGTAGTGCTAGAACAGCTTCACTACACCATTCATATGTCAAAAGAAAATCTTGCTACAACACTTGCGGAAGACTGGTCTATACCGAATTTAGCCGAGCATGTTTCATTCTTTATGGTAAACTGCATTATCTGCCAACAATTCACTTCTGGGCACACATTAAAAGTAGTGAGAGGAGTCATCCCCAGACCAAATGGACCTTTCCAGCACCTACATATTGATTATGTCGATATGATTCAGGTGTGTAATGTGTACAGGTATCTACTTGTGGTGGTGTGTCCCTTCTGCAGATGGGTAGAAGCAAGCAGGCCCCTGTACACACCCTGACGCTGCCTGTGCTGCTAAATTCCTGTTGAGGGAGGTTTTCCCTAGATGGGGGGTATGCGAGGTAATGAGATCTGATAATGGGGCACATTTTGTAAATGTAGTATTTGAGCAGATTAGCTTGTTGCTTGGTATAAAGCACAAATTCTCATCGGCGTATCACCCAGAGAGAAACGGGATATGTGAACGGATGAACGGCTTGCTTAAGGAAAGGATAGCCAAGTTGAAGCTCACAATAAGAAAGGGATGGTTGCACTGCCTACCACTGGCATTGTATGCTCTTCGGAACCAACCAGGCTCCGACCATCATCTAACGCCGCACAAAATAGTCACGGGAGAAGGATGAGGAACCCTCTTGCCTCCGAGACAGAGCTAGATATGATGCCCAGTCAACTAGGGAGGTTCTGGGAGAGGAGATGAAGGCCTATCTGGATTGTCTCACATCCAGTTCCACAGTCATTTCAGGCTAGCTGCAGCGGCGGCAGAAAAGAGACGACACAGCACAAACCACAACAGACAGTGCTGATGCCGGCGCAACTCAGAGCCCATGTGCGCCTTTTTTCTTCCCTGGAGATCGCGTCCTCGTGTAGAATTTCACAAGAAAAAGATGGGACGAGCCAAGGTTTAGTGGCCCATTCATCGTAGAGGACTGCACCCCATCAGCTGTCAAGCTCAAAGGCAGAAGAGCCTGGATCTTCACAAATGATATAAAACTCTTTATAGGAGAGAGCACTCCTACTACATCTACTGCCGAGGAATCCGCCGACAACGGAGAAGGACCGCAACACGTGCAGACAAGATCTATGGCAAAGAAGAAGGATGCATGAGCAGACAATTTACAAGAACGAAAAGAATATATAAAAGTGAGACTTTCAAAACAAGACAGTTCTTCAAACCAAGTGAAAGGTGACAAAAGGACAATTAAATGAACATTCAATGTAGCCAACAAAAGAACTTTTGCGAAAATCTTATCCATGCTGAACCTTTACTTTAGGCATAAAAAAGACAATAAGAAGCATGCAACCACCCTGTGCAGCCAAAGGTGCAGGGTAAAAGAGGAAAATCGCGTACTCATATCAACAGAAGGGCTAATCTCATGAACATTGAAAGCCACACAAAGCAGTTAAAGCCTAAGACTCTGATAAGAAGTAAAAGTAAGATCAAGACTTGTTCATGGACAAATGGTTCATCCCAGCAGAAGTCTCAAGTGGGATGTGCTCACATATTTTCAGCTGGTAGAACTGTCCTATCCTTCATTTATAGGCAGAGAAGCCAGCGTTACTGAATTCATTCAAGACCCTGTAAATAAGAAAATAATCCGACAATTACTGACTGTCATAACAGAAACTTTCATTACACTACCCAAACACAGCGGAAAAGACACAGATGCTTCCACCACAAGTAATCATTGACGAGATCATATATATTTTGTTCTTCCGCATTATCGAAGAATGTCCAGGACTTATCGGGATAACTACAGATACATTGACATTTATTAGAGATCCAAAAAACAATTATTTTCTCAACCAAGTGTGGTACAAACTGAACCACGTGATTGCAACTCACGCAGCAGGAAAGTGCAAAACTTGTTCGCATCAAAAGAAGGGACTGTGATTAGGACCCAGCAAACGAGCCAAATGTCCCTATCACCTGAGGATATACGGCTGGCACACAACATTTTATTTCGATTAGTCACAGACAATCCAGAAATTGTGGGGAGACCTGCAGATGTTGACGTCATCACCTTTCTTAGGAATTCGGCCAACACCCCACACATGGGCTTACTCCTCCAAGGCATCATGCTCCAGGTGGAGCTGTCCAATTTCCAGCGAGAATTCCTGAGTATATTTCAGTGAGACTGGCCTCCAACAGATCGAAAAAAAACAACAAAAAAACAACTGATCACACTGCAAGAAAAGGCCGGTGACTTTAGAGCCAAAGAACCAGAACAAATGTCATTAACACCTGAAGACAGTCGTTATGCTTTTTGTGTTTTCTTTCACCTCATTGAAAACTTTCCAGAACTAGTGGGCAGACCCCGCAACATTGATGTGCCTGCCTTTCTTAATGATCCAGCAAAGAATGCCCAATTGAACAGGCTCCTAAGAGCTATTGCATCACAACTCAGAAGCAATTATGGACATCCACATCTAAGAAGATCCTTAGAAGGGGGCGTTCCAAAATAAACTTTTTCATCATCCCCAGCCGGGGACAAGGTAAGAAAACAAAAGACACAGTTCCTCATGCTTCCAACATAGGACAGATCGAAAAGAGCAGAAACAAGGATAACTACATCTGTTCTTATTTTTCCTGTTTTGTGTTTTCTATTTGTTCATTATTATCGCGCAGGAGAAAAAATGGGTGAGAGAGAGACTGTTCATCAACTCGACCTCGAACAACCAAGTGAAAGGAACAGAGACGTGAACTTCACTGCCGTGTTTACCTTTTTTAACCTTTTTCTTATTTTTTCCTACCTTTTCATATGTTCACTTTTATTTTATTTTCATTTTTATTTTTTCAATATTTTATTTTTGCATGATTTGTAGCGAATCCATCTTTTCATGGTGTCAGTGCAAACATTGTGCTGCATATCCTCAGGGCCATGACGAATTGAAAGAGTGCCCTGGGAATGCGGTTGCCACAACAAAAGCAGGATGAATGCGATGTGCTGAAAACAGTAGTCTAACCTTTTCCCATAGTCTAGCAAAGGATCTGTACTCCATACTCAGAGACTATCATCATCACTCGCAAGAGGGGGGACATTGAACAGCACATGTCACTTTAGTGTTTGCTGAACTTTGAACAACTAGATCAGAACGAAGAAATAAATAAATAGTGGACGATGAACTTGATTGAAATGGGGGCCCAAAACAGTAACTTAGTCATGCCACCAGCGGAAGGGCGCCCCCGGTTTCCCGGAAGGAGAGCTGTAAACTGCCCTTCAAGGCCATTATATGTATATGCATAATGATTATTGTAGTATTTTTGTCTCTAACTATCAGAACTGCATTTTTTATTGGTGCACGAAGTGTCCCAATGTCTGTGCATCCACCAGGAAATGAACATCTGGGGCCCACGAAAGCACCCAGACCTTATATTGTCATCCCTGTTCCAAGGAAAACTGATGATAAAGCAAACGATTTACAGTTGAATGTAATTAACAGTAACACGCATACACTTGAAGTAATGAATGGTGAGAAAGGCTGGAGACAGGGTCAGCACAGAATGAATGATAGCATAGCACTGTCCACGGCACGCACCCATACACTGAATGCACACGAACAAGGGCAAGTGTAAATGGCTACGAAACCGAAGGCCAAACCAACTGAAAGAGGGAAATCACCTGTGGAACAAGCAGCTCCAGAAAGCAAGGAGCAACATGAGAAACCAAATCGAAGTGAAATAGTAAAATCACTCAATAGAACAGAGGAAGCAACAAAATAATTCACTGAGAAAACGAATGCGGTAGTTGAGTATGTGTTTCCACTCATACTTAGAGCAAAGAAGCTACAGGAGGAGCTGAGCAAGACAACCACCACAACTGAGATGGCGAGCACGCCAGTTCCAATGCCAGAAGTAACTACCGAGCCTACGACACAGCCACGTGTTGGAAGGATGATAAATCACATGAAGTGGGAGGTGGTCTACAAAAGAATGCAGGAGGGAAGGAAAAGAAACACAAAACCTCCCCCATACTACTGCAGGGCAGGAAATGAAACCTGCCCCTCCAAGGATAAGGCCCGAGAGTCTGCCTGAACGAAAGAGCAGTACAGACGCATTCAGAGACATAGTGATAGCCAACCACAGAAAAACACTAAGGATCAAGAGAAGTCCATATGAAACCAATAACGAGTTAAACGATTACTTGGACAGCATGGCCCATCATGGAAACAACATATGGTACCAGCACATAAAGGAAGTGGGACGAAGTAAATCAGGAGAATGTTTCGTCTGTGCACTCCTGCCGTACAGCATGGGCAAGTCAAAAATCTTTGCGGCTGTAGAAATAGATGTCTCCATAGCACACTGCATGTCACAAATGGCAATGTGTAACACCAGAGGAAAATTCATGGGGAGAGACGCCTCGTTGGTATGGGCCAACGAAAAGGACTACCCTGATGAAGACGGATATGTCCAGGACATCAAAACAAGAAACAGGGCGCACACCAAGAATCATGTGATTAGATATGAAAACCCTGACGTCAAGGGATCAGGAATAAGGTGGGAAATAAACTCAAGCCTGAACGTCCAAGGGAACATGGCAGAAGAAGCTCAAATATGGAAGAACCGAGGACAAATACAGATCTGGGGATCAGTAGCCTCCCGAGACGGATGGGAAGAATGAGTAGTAATCTGCCGAGCTTGGATGGTCCTTGGAGCCTGCAAAGAAGCAATAGAGAACTCACAGAGACTATGCAGACCATTGTGGCCAAAACTGGTAAAGCTGTTGACATGGGTCGAAGACAGAGGAGGACCCTTGCAGATAGTACCGCTGGAAAACCCAAAACTGTGCTTTAGAAGTAATGGCACGAGGAAAATGGGGGAGAATCAAAACTGCGGGCGAATATATGAAGCCCCAGGGATGTCGCAAGGGACTGCAGTCCTGGTGGACCACTATTGGGCATGTGGATCCAAGGCATACATAAGGCTACCGTGGAACTGGGGAGGCATATGCACACTGGTGAATGTTCACGTTCCAGCACTAGTGATTCCAAAAAATGAACTGAATTTGGACAGTTTCCTGAAAGCGGATGCTCACCTGAGGAAAAGGAGGTCTGTGGGAATAATGTCAAGGATGAAGAGAGAGAATTACTTCTCCAAATCAGAAGACGCATTTTACGCCATTCCCTACGAACACAAGCTGTTCAGCCTAACTTCATCAGTATTTACAACAATACTCTTGCCGCATATCCAAGTTAGTGTAAACACCAAGTGGTTGCAGATAACGAGATGGGAGTTACTGCAGACCATCAACACCACAATAAAAGGATTCAATGCGATCAAAGAAGAGCTGAGAGCAGTCAGACTGATGACCCTCCAGAACAGATATGTGCTTGACATGATCACCGCAATGGATGGAGGTGTTTGTGCAAACAATTGGAGAATCATGTTGCACATTTATACCATCACACGACGAAGAAAACGGAACCCTCACAGAGGCCATAGACATGTTAACAACCCTGAAAAACCAGATGACCGATGAGACAGATGAAGTGGACGATGACAGCTGGTTTTGGAACCTATTCTCATGGGTCCCGCAATGGATGGCAGATATATTCAAGTTCCTGGGAGCTTTGCTAGCAATGGTGCTGCTAGGAGTCTGTGTTATCAAGATAATCATCACACAGTGCCAGAAAACAGCAAAGAAGGCCATTGGGATGAAAATTATGGTCGATGTCGAGCCAGGCTGGAAGCCCAGAGACCTGACAGATGAGGAGATAAAGGAATTTTTGAAGGCCGGTGAATTTGCACCAGAAGGAACAAAATTCACTTATCCCAAGAAACGAAGAAGGTACGAAGGCAAATGGATTTTCTGCAGTCCAAATGGACAATGCCAGTTGATGACCTGCAACAAAGATGAGCATGTGAGAACAGCAGGAAGCTTGAAAGGGGTGATAAAGATATGGACACCAAAATTGCATTCTTTCACGCCTTCTTGTGTAAACCCAGGAGACGATGAGCAAGAAGCTGAGGAATAGAAGAAACTGAATATAAAGGAGGAAGCAGGAGTGGTCCATGAACCGACCAGAGGGGGGAGTGTAGAGGAGGTCCCAGATATGACCCGCACCCCTGCCCCATTGTGAGTTGCCAGTAAGGTACTCGCCGTGGTATGTGACTTATGAGGAGCAAATGAACCAACAGAGAGCCGCACTGGGACTCTGCCCCTTGTAAGTGAGGAGATCAATACCGGTTGAAGCAGCCATAACGCGACAAACCTGGGAAGCACGATACCCTATCAGAGAGCCATACCAGCCACGGATACGAAATGAGGAATACCTGCACACGGTCCACAAGGAGACCCCTAAAGCCTTAATGGAAGGCCAATGAAAATAAACCAAGGGCCTGAGCAGCCCCGAGAACAAACAGACTTGGCTACTGAAAGCACGAATGCCAGTAATAGTAACCGCAAGGATAATGATAATGGATGCAGGGGAGAGACACTGTTAAAACATAAGAGAATGGTGCCATGAGGCAAGATGGAAGCAACCGCCCTGTTGAATGTGTGTAAATAAGCTTGAAATGCAAGAGGCTAAGAAATCGATACTGCTTGCAATGCCTAGTAGGAGAGTAGAGCAGCAAGCGCCAACCATATATCTACCTCAATACTGCACAATGTACAGTTGCAACTCCATTTTGTGAAAGCAGAAATGTACCCAGGCGGCCAAAGGAAGGGGAGGTGAGCATGAGCTCACAAGACTCCAACTACAGAGAATACCAGCCCGCCCGTGAAGGTCAAAATAAGAGAGGCCCATGCAGGTGGCCAAGCACACACAGAATTAAATGCACAAAAGGTTGGAAACTGAAGCAGATTCACGGTGAACCAACACGTGAACAGACAGGCGCGAAGATGTACCACCGCCTGATTTCATCCAGAATCAGAGGGTGCCATAACTTTTCCTGACAAGAGACTACAGATCCGAGGCAATACCCAGCCAACTAATTGACACACAGCCCTAAAACACTGATTGATGGAAGGGAGGAAGGGTGAATCTTGGGACACTAGGGACCTGGGTGTCTACTCTAAAACTGCTAATTAAAATGGAGATTTATCTTTAGTGGTGTAACTTGCCCAATCACAAGGGACCATGTAATCTAGGGTCCTATAGACACTGTAACCAATGAGACGTCGTACTTGTAGTGACGTCAATCATGTGGGGTGTAGAGGGAAGGGCGTAGACGCCCACCCGATAAGAGTTATCCAATCCACTTGCGTTATTTCCATATACAGATATAGCACCTATACTTAAGTTACCTTTCCCAACCAATTGTATTGCATGATGATTTTTTGTAGAATTAGACGTCAATGATGACGGATCTTGCCCATAAAAGAGGCTGTTTGACTAATGTTCGAGGAAGTCGGGGTGAGGCAGGTGTTCGTGAGGCTGCTGATTTCCATAAGCTGATGTATGTATCATTAAACAGACTTCCCTTTGCCAATTTACTGAGTCCTGATTATTGAACGTTGCCGGGGTATGTGAATCCTGCACTCTGTCCTCGCATGGTGCAGCTATCTTGTATTACTAGTTTTCGAGGGTGAGTACTGACCAATGGGCCCGTCAGTAATTTCCTCTCCTCGTCAACACTCTCATGCTTCTTTATGAATGAGGCTGAAGGAGTATCATAGCTACGTGTTGCCCACTACGTCTGCTTTAAGCATTATGCTTCCTCTCAGGAAATGAAGAGCTCCAATACCAAAGTATAAACTAAAACCTATGCATTTTATATTAAGGCATAGACAACTATTGAATTGTTGATATAACTGTTCCAATCGCAAAATTAAATTGAAATAGATGGCATCCCTGTCTAGGGAACCTTGACAAGAAAAAGGCGAGGTATTCTATCTAAAGACCGGCAAGAATGTACAATATCAATTCATGAAGCCATACACCTTTGCACTGCTTGTCAATATATCTCTCAGGCAGATTAAGTACTGCCTCCTCTATAATAATCTTCACCAAAAGGTGACTCAAAAGTATTGCTCCTCACCAACGGTGATTGTTCAAACACTTGTACTCAACACCTAGAGGAAGCAGTCAGAAGCTTCTCTTGCTACTTACCTTGGATATACAGGTGTCTGTTGAACTCTATAACCACTTATTTTTCATATGTACATTTCTTTATTATATGAAGCGTATATATAAACACTTTCATTAAAACAAGGTGGCCTAAAAAAATACTTTTTCTTTTTAGATGACAGGGGTTAGTGCATCATTACAAAACAATTTCCTTTCATATCTAATTTACGAAGATCACTAGAATTAAAATCACTCTTTTTTTCTCAAATCAGAAACCCTACTCTATCAAAGTCTTACAGTGCTGTCTAATCTAGTAATGTTACCAAGTGCAAATATTAGATGCCAGTCACTCCATTGTGCTCAGCCCAGCTTATCAGAGTAGTGCATTTTCATTGAATAATATCAATTTGCATATCACAAAATGATAATAGCATCAACAAAATATCTATTCATACATCTGTGTTTCAGCCACACCTTTGGGTCCAGTCATGCATCTGATGTCCCAATCAAACATCTCTGGCCTTCATCAGGACATATACAAATATACAATGCCACATGTGCACCCTTGACCTCTTCTTGTTCTCTTAAAATCTCTTTGAACTTGACCACTTCACAATTTCTTGTCTCCTGGCCTTTAACAGCCGTGCTCCATATTCACTTGAGCTTATGTCAAGGATTCTTCCCATCTTACATGTTTTTTCTCCTTGATTAGATCATTTGTGCCTGGAACCCTTTGTCCTTGGTTATACACGGTGCTATTGTCTAATCTGTGTTTGCAGGTATTATTTTTGTAGGCTGACTTGTTTTAATGAAAGTGTTTGTATACATGATTCTTATAATAAATAAATTGAGATATGAGAAAGAAGTGGTTATAGAGTTGAGAAGACCCCTGTATATCCAATATGAGTAGCGAGAGAAGGTTCTGACTGCTTCCTCGATTAAACTACTTAACTTTTGTACTAAGATAAACTCTTTGCTACATGTAACAGAAGAACATTATTTCAGAACAAGGATCACTCAGTCCCACCCTCTCTGGATGTATGTATGCAGTCTCAGGATACGATCTCTCCCCTCTTTCTCAGTGGCCACCCTTGTTGGATTGAGGCCGGGTGAGATTATCTACTCCCTCTACTTTAACTGTCCTTATTGTGTCCAACATCAATCATTCTGCACACTGCCAACTCTTGGCTCTGACACTTCTGTCAATGGGCTTTGGGTTTTCATCAGGAAGGAATTCTGTACAATATGATACAGAAGACTCCGCAACTCTTGGACAGCCACGGATAAATCTCAAGACCACCACACCTCTATAACATGATTTAAACAACATTGTACTTGTATCTTCCTCCAAGTACGTGTTCCTGCCAATAATGGCCTATATCACTTTTTTTCTTGATAGAAAACGCTTCAACTTAACATGCACCTCAGCGACGATTATCATATAACCCTCTGTTGAATTTATCTGTACACTTGAACTTGCCTCCGTTCTGTTTTGTCTTCTGCCTTCACCATTTTGTCCTTCCCAGCTGCCCTTCCCACTTGTCTTTTTCGCCTTTTGATTTTCACCCTACACACACCAGGCTCTGGTTGTCACTCTGTGCGGGGGTCAGAGTTCACCTTCATTTGGACAATGCTTGGTGCTTTGAGACCACTACAGTGGGTGCATATTCAGTATTAAAGACAATAAACATAACACGACCCATATGTGTTGGGTTTTATTTACCGTGGACCTAGTTGTAACACAATGGAGAGCTGTACAATACAGGAATACAGATACAATTAGCAGGATAACATATTGAGTGGTCAGTTAGAGTGATATGTAGCGATGAATACAGAGTGTTGAAGGTAGGGTATTCAGATTAGGGAGGTAAATTAAGAGTCAGTATTTGTCAGAGATGCTTATGAAGCTGTAATTCATTTGAAGTTATATTTTGCATCAGCAATCCCCACCCTTGCCTTCTGCTATAGAAGAAACATAGGTGGTTTGTTTTAATCATGATTTTTTGGACTACAACTCCCATCAGCACTAGCCAGCATAGTCAGTGGTAAGGAATCAGGGGAGCGATAGTCCAAAACATTTAAAGAGAGCTTAAAGTTCCAGATCCTCTGCTTTAGTATACCACAACAATGCCAAGCTATTAAGCAGCACTCCTCATGTTTCTCCTGCATTTTTCTATGCAATGTTTACCGACTAGAAAAGCAATGCTGAAAGTAATAATTGCACATTGTGGTGTAAAATTACATCAAGTGAGATGCATTATTATTAACCTTATTAGTGTGTCTGTAAAATGGGAAGCCAACTTGGCCAACATATTACTACATGTAATTTGGCCGCCATTCAGATTCATCAAAGAAGAACTTTGGTTTGCCATTTCTTTCCAGCAGAATATCCATTCAATCAGGACTTTGGATAAAACGTACATGACAGTGGCAGGCAGACTCTGATTGGATGAAAATTCCTGTCACTCCATTCATAACATTTCCTCTGGTCCTCCTTCCTACTCATATACCCATACTTGAAAAATTAAAGTTTGCAAAGTTCTTTTATCCCGAAATATAACTACTGTATAATGTGGCTTTTGGACTCGTCTAAGGATATACAGCACCTTGGTTTGCTGATTTACCTCATGTAGAACATTCAACCAATAAGGTCTGTCCCTGACCCTTCCATGCCAGTGGCTTTAGCCTGACCCTGATTGGACGAATGCTCCTGTTAAAGCGCTACACCTGGACCCTCACTGCCTCTGCCTCCCAAACTCAAACTCGAACAAGTATGCATGTATACTAAATAATCGTGGCTGCGAGACTTCGGGCTGCATTACACTATTGTGCATGGGGCAAATCCGGCATTTGCATGGCTGCCATAATCTGGCCTTCTCTTGCGCTACTGTTTTGCCTTGCATCCAGGAAATATCCCTAAGTAAACTTGCTGTGCAAGTGGGGAAGATAAAGGCGTGTGGCGGAGGTGGAGGGTTGGGAGAGTTTCAGTGGAAAGGTGTGAGTGGGCAGATTGGTCAATAAACAGAGGGGAGAGATCTGCAGCATCAGTCTACTCCTGCTGGCATATGGCTTTTAGCACATAACAGAGCCATTTTATCAATGGGTGTGGAAGTTTACTTTGTCTGCAGCATTGCTTATGAGTCTAGGGGCATTCTGAGTGGTGTGTGTGTGTGTGTGGCAGGGAATCTATTGAGAAATAAATATAATGATGAAGTGGGAATGTGCTTTTTTTCTTCCAAAAAGGGAATCATTTGTGGTAAACATGGAAAGACTTTGAGCTGTCAAGATGAGATGCCACTTTCTTACCAACTGCCAATGTCCCCAAGACAATTTTGTTTGTTACATTTAAGTAAATCGTGTATCTTATGTTCAGCAACAAAATGTTTAAAACAATTCTCAGGGCGTTTTACCATGTTGCCACATATTGTGGGAGTGTCTGGGATCATGGATACTGTGGGCACCAACATCATGAAAGTGTTTTAAAGAAGGACTGCTCATATGCATTTTGTGGACAGGGATTATGAGAGTGATTTACATTGGGAAGGGTGGCATATATTATGGGTGCAGTGTAATGGACGTTTTACATTGGCAGCTCTGGCATATATTGTGGGCATAGACATGAAAAACATGTATGTTTAGGAATGCTCCTAGGTTCTGTTAGAGACCTGGCATCTATTGGATTTTATCATTTGACGCCCTACTCAAACAACTGGCTCGTTACACTTGCTCCCTTTCACTAATATTTTGGAAATATGAATGCCCCTCCGCTGAAAGGTTCACCAGCCGGCACAGACCATGAATCTCTAAGACTGCCAGTGGCCACTCAGTAGAGCCTTTCCACCCCCGGCACCAAAACTGCCTCTGCCACTATGTTGGTAGGACATGACTGTGTCAATTGCATGCATCCTAAGGCAGGCTGTTGGTGGAATGAGAAGCTAAAATGCACCGGACATTCTTGGTACAAACTGAAAGTGTGAACCAGGGTCAGTGAACTGTTGCTGTCACATTTCAGGTTTTCGTTGGATTAGCACATGCTCATGCTGTGTCATGCATGCTCAAACTTCCTGGTGCATGAATGGCTAACAGTGGGGATCATGTTACATGGCTTTGTTGTTGCTGCTATCACACTCAATGATTTACCCATCCTCATAGTATCATTGATTCACCCATCGTCATATTAAATTATCTGTCTCTACATGCTTATTCAACAATCCCTTCCTCCATATCACACGCATGCATTTACCCATCCATCCCTTTGCACACTATGATATGTGCTTAAGCTTTCAGCCGTTCATCCTATCTTCAAAGGTTTGCATTCACCCATCCTGCATCATATTCCTACCCATTCATCTATCCCTAGAATCATTCACTCATTCTGCCTCCCTCATTTATATGCATCATGTGCAGTCTCTCTCTGCTCTGTCTACTTTCCCATTGACGGATCCCTGATCTGACTATTTCTGTCTGTGTGCCTGCACTCTGAACATGTTTTCACCATAGAACAGCCAACACTATTTCCATGGTCAATGTTTCCTTACTGTGTGGCCAATTTAGGCACATCTAAACTGCATTTCCAAAGAGCACACATTTGCCATGTCAAGTGGTTTATGCTGCTCGGAACAAATTGACCATCATCCTGCAAAAAAACCCCAAAAAACAATATCACCCAACAATCTCAAATTGTATTTGTAATTTAATCCCTGATCTCAAAAATGGCCCTAACTCGCTAGTCTATTTTAACCAGGCCTCTGCCACTTTTAAGCTAATTGCAGAAGTGTCCCAATCTTTCCAAGCCACTGTATTTAGAACGTCCTTCATGCTTCTCTGCTTGATAGCAGTTTTTCTGTATCGATATCTCGCAGTCAAAAGAGCGGAGCGCTAGTCTCATGATCATGCTACTGAAATCAAAGGCAATTTTCCAAAATGTGTGTGGTGCTGCCACTTAAAAGTAGCGCAAATCCTTGTGTCACTTTCTTCATTGGCTTTCCCAGTGGTGGGCCTGCATGTCCCTCTGCTTGCCCTGTTAGAAGGTTGCTCTTCTGTCAAGGACTATCTAAGCCTCTGATCTCTTTTCTAAAGCAGGTCACGATTCTGCTTCAGAAAACAGCTTTTCCGAAATTCTTCCTCGGGAACATAATCTCTGCCCTGCGGTGTGCCATTCAGAAGCTGATAGCACAAATGCAGCGAGAAAAACAGGTCTATTCCGTTCCTATGTTCCCTTAAACTCAAACTGCTCTTCCCTATAAATGAAGGCTCCATTTCTAGCAGGAAGACATATGGCATTGCCCTGATAAAGATATAATCCCTGCAATATCCTGTGATGCTTTTTTTACTTTAAAACCACTCTATAAAAATATATTTTGCAGTAGAGAAAAAGAGAGCAGCGTACAGCCACCATTCTTTTTTACTGCATGTAAATTACACATGCACAATTAAGAGAAAGCAAATTTTGCGTGCCTAAAATAACTAACTCTGCACAGTTTGTAGTACTTACCAAAATGAATGTGGATGAATGCCATCAAAAGGGGAAAGGGACGTTTTCACCTGTGGGTTTAAAGTGACATCAGAGAGAACTCACACGTTACTCTTGTCCAAGTGGATTCATAGACAACTGGAAATGGTCACTTAGATCCCAAGACAGAAGTCCGAGTTCTCCTTGATGTCACTTTGAGAACAACAGCAATCATAGAACAACTCGAAAGCTGCTCTTGTTGTCCAAGTGGATGCCCACACTACTCAAACTACTCTCTTGTGAATCATGTCTCTCTGCTTCCTGTGGCACACATCATCCTTGTTGTCAGTGCATCATCCTTGTTGTCAGTGCCTACGCATCTGCAGTTCTATAAGAAACACTATATTCTGTGCAGTTTCTGTGCAGGCTTAATGAAAAGATGCTTGCCCACTCCTTGGAAATTACAAATTCTTCTTCTTTTTTTTTTCTAAAAAAAAATGCATTTATGCTTTTGGCTAATTCAAGCCTTTTGCATTACATAACATTCAAAAGTGGCAATACAAAAACGACATGATGTAACAACCTTAAAAAACATCATTCAGATACAAAGAAGTGCCTTGCATTAGAAACAAACTAATGCGTTCAACTAAAACTAAACATATGCAACGACCCGAAAAAAAAAAATTCAAACAGTCAAGCCATTGTCCGTTCTTATGCCAGCCTAGTTTTGACTCTGTTCCAAACATGAAATGCCACGCCTGCCACCACCAGTGGTTCCGCAGAATAAAGCATGGACCAGAACTGGTCAGACTGATAGCCCCCACACTTTGTCGTGAATCAATCATATCCCTTAACATACATCATGTTTGATTTGTAAGGGTTTAAAAACACAATAAAAAGATATGGCAGTGAGGCCAGCGGCCATTTTGTCTTCTAAGTC
Organism: Ambystoma mexicanum; assembly: GCF_040938575.1. Classification (NCBI taxonomy): domain Eukaryota; kingdom Metazoa; phylum Chordata; class Amphibia; order Caudata; family Ambystomatidae; genus Ambystoma; species Ambystoma mexicanum. Next base: position 925,117,287 of record NC_090937.1, on the reverse strand, counting down.
ATTGATCTTGTGAAGCAAAGCCAGAATGGGATCATGGTGGAAAGTGCTAGAGATCCAAAGGTTATCAGATACCAACAAGAGCAATTAAACTTCAAACTTATGGGGTCATATCACTAAGGACAAGGCGCTTTTTCCTGTGAGGTGACTCCCGCACAAACATGGCTAAACATGCTTATCAATTAAACAAAAAAGTGCCTTGATGCCTTTGAAAGGATACTCCTCTGGATTGAGAAATAAAAAGTTGGGTTAAACCTCTATCATCACCAACAAAGGTCAAAACCACAGCTACACCAACATCCTTTACTTGAAATGCTTGGCATACAAATAGCAGGTAGAAACAGGGGGGGCTTAGAGCCTTCTTTTTTGTTGAAGGGGGGCCTGACTCAAAAAGGCTAATAGTATAGGAAGAAAAAAGGAAGAGTCATAGGCTACCCCTAGTCTGACCATATAGAAAGGTAGGCTGAGAGAAAGCAGATAGCCAGTGTATAAATGCTGGCGAAAGAGTAGAGAGGCTGAGGAGATTACAGCAAAAACAACAATTTATTTACACATTTTTAAAAAACAATGGGTCTAAACACAAAACCTATTTAAGGGTTTCTTGAGCCAAAACCTCAACACAACATTAGTATTGTTTTTAAACGTCACAGTTTGGAATGGGTGGAGGTTAGTAACATATTAAGTGGAAAAAAAAAGGTTTGCATTACTACTTTGAACATATAGTAGTATTGGTTGCCGACACATAAATATGTTTCCAGTCCGGGATGGAAATATGACTTCACTTGAGCGTTGTGGTGTAGTTTAGTGAAGGGTCCGGACTTTCATCAGGACGTGGTTCAAGGGGGTGGGTATCTACAAAAGGATAGGAAAGGCTAAAATAGTGTTTAGAAAAAAGGGGGGGGGAAAGGAGACTCAAAAACTGCGAGGTCGGAGCCTACCTTGTGCAACGTGAACGGTCAGAATGGGTAATCATTTGAAGAAGGCCTGCGTAATGAGCTAGGCGGAACGCTGTAGCCGGAGTCTACAGGGAAAATGGATAACGGCAAGTTATCTGAGTGCAGAGAAATCTACAGGATGGCGAACATATCATATAATTTAAAGGGTTACCTTAGTCAAAAGAGGAAATGCGAGGCTGTAAAGCGGAGACAGTTGAATGCCGTGTCCAAACGTTGATGGTACTGAAAAAATGGTGGTGACAAAGTTACTTAAGGGAAAAGTGTCCTAAAGTGCACAACCGAACACATATTGGTCAAAATAAAATAGAAATAGAAATTGATAAATGAATGAATAAACAGTGCACTATTAAGTCACTGCAGTGGGATGTTGTAAAGACTAACATATAAAGGGCGGTGTAGTAAGGCCGTCCCTGGTGAATGAATAAAAATGGCGCTAGTTGATGGAAACTAGAGCCTATGTCCGAGTAAAAAAGGGGCCAGGACGCACGGTTGGTAAAGCTAGGGCTGTAAGAACTTACCAACTGAGGCTGAGTATCAGATGAAAGTAGCGCTTCTGGTCGTGAGACGAGAGCGGTGCACGAAGAATGAGCTGTCTCCGACTGGGGGAGCTAGGAGGTGCTATAAACTGCGCATGCGCGTAATCGGACCGCAAGGAAGCTGGTCGCGCGCATGTGCGGTGAATGATACTAGTCAGCGGGGCATGCGCGATGGAAAGAGTCGCAAACAGGGGAGTAAGTGTTATTGAGTTAAAGGTATGTCAGGTATTGTGGTTGGTTCTCACACATAGATATCAATAGAATGGTGAGATGAGTAGCTGCAGCATTGGATCGTGTCGGTGCAGTGTCAGACAATTATAAAGGAAACAAGTTCAATTTTGTTTTCCATGGATGTCGGTAAAAAGGGGGGGTTGGATGGGCAGCTACAGCATAGAATCGTGTAGGTGCGAATTAATTAAATTAATAAACAACAATAAGGACTTTTAATTCTTTGACAAGAAATATGTTGCATAAAGGCATAGGTCATGTCGTTGCACAAGAGGGCAAGTGCAAGGTCAACAAACTGTTGTAAGGAAAAGCTGTTATTGAGAAAAGTTGTAGCAATCAGTCCTGTGGGTACAATTCAAAGCATTTATAAATTAATTCGATTGATAGACAACAGTGAAGAGACATTATAGAAACTCTTAATGTGTTGGCAAAAAATATGTTGCATAAAGGCACAGGGCATGTCATCGTACAAGAGAAAAAGATGCAATACATGCATAGTCTAGAAGTTATTGATGAGGATAAAGACAGCTGAAGCATTGTTTGCAATTGTAGTACTGACTTGTTTATAGTAACACATGATCGAGTAATCCGACCTAACGGACAATAGGACAGGGGATAGGGAGAAATGGTAGATTATTTGAAGAATAGGTTCCATTCGATGGCCACGTTTAGGCCTTGCTTAACTGAATTAAGGCGATATATCCACTGTTGTTCCAATTTACGTAGGGCCAAGTCTCTGTCTCCTCCTCTGAAAGGGTTCTTGGCTGTTTGCAGAATGAACCAGAAGATATCATTGTGTGTGTGTTTCTTTTCTTGGAAATGGGATACCATTGGTTTATCTTGAATACCATTCCTGATACATGAACGATGCTCGCAGATGCGTTGTCGTATCTCTCGTTTACTTTTGCCAATATAGAAAAGTTTACATGGGCATTGTATGGCGTACACGGTCCATTTACTTTTGCAATTTGTGAAAGTGTTAAACAGCCAGGGTTTGCCGTTCAGTTCAATGGATTTCATGTCTTTTGTTAAGCAACAAATGGAGCAAGATCCGCATCTGAAATGACCTTTTACCGGTGGTAGGTTCCATAGGGTAGTTTGTCTTTCAACAGTTGTTTCAGTATATGTGTGGACCAGTCTGTCTTTTAAATTTTTGCTTCTTTTGAAAGCAAAACGAGGTTTGAGAGGTTTGAAGGTCTCAGTGTGCAAGATGTTCCAATGACGTAAGATACTTTTTTTGATTTGGTTGCTTAGTGGAGTGAAGGTTGTGACACAGGTTATTTTTTCTGTGTTGGTTTCACGGGGAGTCGGTGTGAGACAGGAGTCTCTACTCCTATTTTTCGCTTTTTTCTTTGCCTGGCGAATAATATGGCTTGGGTATCCTCTTTCTTTTAAACGCAGTGAGAGATCTTTGCTTGTTGTGTCGTAGTCTTCTCGGGTTGTGCAATTGCGCCTAAGGCGTAAGAATTGGCCTAAGGGTAGATTGTCTTTAAGTGCTGCTGGGTGGAAACTTTGGAATTCCAAAAGTGTATTTTTTGCCGAAGGTTTACGATAGAGAGTAGTAGCTAAGGTATTGGTAGATGTTTTGTACACTCTCAGATCTAGAAAGGGAATTGAAGTTGTATCTGACTGTATCGTGAATTGGATGCAGGAGTCTTTTCCATTCAGCCAGAAGAAGAATTCTTGCAGTTACCAAAAATCCATAAGGACGCCACCAACCCACCAGGCCGACCGATAGTAGCTGGAATAGGATCTATCCTAGAACCACTTTCCATCTACATTGATTACAAGGGCCTAAAGAAGTCAATCCATTGAGAAAAAAAAACAAAGATTACGTTTTACCAGATCACCAAGATATTGTCGACAAGCCAGAGCCGACAGTCCAGGGAAAGGGCACCCCACCCCACCCCACCGGTATCAGGAATGGTATTCAAGATAAACCAATGGTATCCCATTTCCAAGAAAAGAAACACACACACAATGATATCTTCTGGTTCATTCTGCAAACAGCCAAGAACCCTTTCAGAGGAGGAGACAGAGACTTGGCCCTACGTAAATTGGAACAACAGTGGATATATCGCCTTAATTCAGTTAAGCAAGGCCTAAACGTGGCCATCGAATGGAACCTATTCTTCAAATAATCTACCATTTCTCCCTATCCCCTGTCCTATTGTCCGTTAGGTCGGATTACTCGATCATGTGTTACTATAAACAAGTCAGTACTACAATTGCAAACAATGCTTCAGCTGTCTTTATCCTCATCAATAACTTCTAGACTATGCATGTATTGCATCTTTTTCTCTTGTACGATGACATGCCCTGTGCCTTTATGCAACATATTTTTTGCCAACACATTAAGAGTTTCTATAATGTCTCTTCACTGTTGTCTATCAATCGAATTAATTTATAAATGCTTTGAATTGTACCCACATGACTGACTGCTACAACTTTTCTCAATAACAGCTTTTCCTTACAACAGTTTGTTGACCTTGCACTTGCCCTCTTGTGCAACGACATGACCTATGCCTTTATGCAACATATTTCTTGTCAAAGAATTAAAAGTCCTTATTGTTGTTTATTAATTTAATTAATTCGCACCTACACGATTCTATGCTGTAGCTGCCCATCCAACCCCCCCTTTTTACCGACATCCATGGAAAACAAAATTGAACTTGTTTCCTTTATAATTGTCTGACACTGCACCGACACGATCCAATGCTGCAGCTACTCATCTCACCATTCTATTGATATCTATGTGTGAGAACCAACCACAATACCTGACATACCTTTAACTCAATAACACTTACTCCCCTGTTTGCGACTCTTTCCATCGCGCATGCCCCGCTGACTAGTATCATTCACCGCACATGCGCGCGACCAGCTTCCTTGCGGTCCGATTACGCGCATGCGCAGTTTATAGCACCTCCTAGCTCCCCCAGTCGGAGACAGCTCATTCTTCGTGCACCGCTCTCGTCTCACGACCAGAAGCGCTACTTTCATCTGATACTCAGCCTCAGTTGGTAAGTTCTTACAGCCCTAGCTTCACCAACCGTGCGTCCTGGCCCCTTTTTTACTCGGACATAGGCTCTAGTTTCCATCAACTAGCGCCATTTTTATTCATTCACCAGGGACGGCCTTACTACACCGCCCTTTATATGTTAGTCTTTACAACATCCCACTGCAGTGACTTAATAGTGCACTGTTTATTCATTCATTTATCAATTTCTATTTCTATTTTATTTTGACCAATATGTGTTCGGTTGTGCACTTTAGGACACTTTTCCCTTAAGTAACTTTGTCACCACCATTTTTTCAGTACCATCAACGTTTGGACACGGCATTCAACTGTCTCCGCTTTACAGCCTCGCATTTCCTCTTTTGACTAAGGTAACCCTTTAAATTATATGATATGTTCGCCATCCTGTAGATTTCTCTGCACTCAGATAACTTGCCGTTATCCATTTTCCCTGTAGACTCCGGCTACAGCGTTCCGCCTAGCTCATTACGCAGGCCTTCTTCAAATGATTACCCATTCTGACCGTTCACGTTGCACAAGGTAGGTTCCGACCTCGCAGTTTTTGAGGCTCCTTTCCCCCCCCCTTTTTTCTAAACACTATTTTAACCTTTCCTATCCTTTTGTAGATACCCACCCCCTTGAACCACGTCCTGATGAAAGTCCGGACCCTTCACTAAACTACACCACAACGCTCAAGTGAAGTCATATTTCCATCCCGGACTGGAAACATATTTATGTGTCGGCAACCAATACTACTATATGTTCAAAGTAGTAATGCAAACCTTTTTTTTTTCCACTTAATATGTTACTAACCTCCACCCATTCCAAACTGTGACGTTTAAAAACAATACTAATGTTGTGTTGAGGTTTTGGCTCAAGAAACCCTTAAATAGGTTTTGTGTTTAGACCCATTGTTTTTTAAAAATGTGTAAATAAATTGTTGTTTTTGCTGTAATCTCCTCAGCCTCTCTACTCTTTCGCCAGCATTTATACACTGGCTATCTGCTTTCTCTCAGCCTACCTTTCTATATGGTCAGACTAGGGGTAGCCTATGACTCTTCCTTTTTTCTTCCTATACAAATAGCAGGGCAAGCAGACCCATCATTCACAGCGTTTAGTGCTGGGCTGTAGAGGGGATCTGAGAGTAACTGAAGACAATAGAATGCCTCTGGTAAAAAGGCTCCCTGCAGCATTCCCTTATTTATTTTTTAAAGGTGCATATTCCTTTCACAATATTCACCTCGCCCTCTACCCAGCTCCCACCCATGTTGTTTCTGCCATGGCATGGCAGCTCTGCATCTGCCCCTAAGCCAAGAAGTAACCTTGACGTAACCTCGCCTCCCAGTCCCGAGGAAAAGAGAAAAGAAGGACACTTTTTAAGACAACCTGCGATAAAAGATTTTTTTTATCAGGTTTTTGGCTACCATTGGGATTTCCATATCCTTGCCTTAATAGATAAAGTAATTGACTTTGAGGAGAGGGTTTTGGGATATCCAAGCTTCAGTACCACCTGAAAATCATAAGGCTAGGTTAGTGATGACACTTAACAATACCCATACCACAGCAGCGAGTTTGCATGCTGTAGTCCTATGTGGGACATATGTATTTTCCAGATAGATATTGGGGAGACAGTCTAATGTAAACTGGATCACCCCATTAGTGATCTTGAAGTAAAGCATTGTCAGTGATGGAGTGCCCAGTGATATCCCTCTCCTTACTCTCCTCCTAGACCTCTCTGGAAATCTCTACCTGCTGGAGCTCAGCAGTGAATGACTGCTTCAACTTCCACATGAACGGGGCCGCTCACCCGATAGAGCTGCATCCGTATGACTTATACTGTTTGCTTTCTTCCCATAATGCTAGGCACATTTATCCAGGGGTTACTTTACTGCTCCCCTTGGGAAGAAATCACGTCCCTAGGGATCCAGAAAACGGTGCATGGAAACAGACACTGTTATGCGGTGCCGCTATACAGCCTAACCAGGAGCCCCTCAGGACCATTCCCATCGCAGCAATGCCTTCACTATAGATCTGCTTGTTCTTGCCCTGGCATGACAAAACAGTGCCCTCCACCAAACCAGGGCGAGACCGTCCCTCCCAAGCCAAGCTGAAAAGGAAGTTTACATTATTAGACAACCTGCAATCAAATATTGTTCTTATCGTGAAAATGGCTACCATCCTGAGCTCCATATCCTTTACCTTTTCTGGAATGATGCTGGGTTCAAATTCTAATACAGTTTGCTCCTCCCCATAAGTGTGCCTGAAGTCAGCATCTTGTATTGGCCAGTTTAGCTCAGTCTCACTCATAGACATTAGCTTGCTTAACATAGCATGAAATACACATATTAACTCACACTACTCCCAACACCGATATGGGCCCTAGGCAAAATCCGAGAGTCAAATTTACTGAACGTACTGTATGAGGACACCTGCTCTCTAATACAATGTATACTCATGGGCTGCTGCTGTCAGATTGATTGCTTTTACCAGGAAGGGTATGTAACTATGGCGCTATTGCGTCCCTACACCGCCTTTCAGCCGGCTCAGGTGCGATTCAGTACCACACACTCTTTGCATGGACATCCTATGCATCTCCTCCTGTGTGCATCAAGGCCACATCCATGCTATAGCACCCTCCAGCCCTGAATTATTGGCACCGTCCATACCCCACCTGTTGGGGAGGCATGCTTTGCATCAAGTGCTCTATTGGCCACCATCACCACCATAGTAGCCCGGGACAGAGGGGCCTCACCTCTCACTATCCTAGCGTTGTCATCACATACTGAGACCCGCATTGTCCATGCTCTCCTGTGTTTTGCCATGAGGGGAGGGCAGGGCCCATACCCCACTTCTTGCAGCCTGCTGTCACCACTGCAGTGGCCCAGGATGCCGGCAGTGGTTTTCACTTATACCTCAGAACACCCAGTTCTCAAGCCCCTGGTGTGAAGATCCAGCTCACACCACTACATGTTTGAGGAAGGTGAACCCTGGCTATCCTCACCTGCCCATGGAGGGGCAGCCGCATTCAATGGACCCCTGGGTGAGACACTTCTTTCCCTGCATTGATCTACCATCCACCCCCTCAGTAACTGTTGCTTTTTTTTAAATAGCTGGGCACTTTCCATTCCCCTGGAAGGGGTGGCTGCCTGGTCCACTGCTGGCATCACAAGGTAGCAGTCCAAAAACAGTGTTAACAGTCTTCCATTAGCCCTGCTTCAATCACTCCAAACAACAACATGCCTTCAAGTAATATTTGCATATGTGCTAATTAACCTTACGCATGTGTGGATAAATATTATTACACAAGGTGGTGAGTGTGCATTAATTTACTTGCTTGTCCAGGTGATAACTAGATTCCCCATGCTGCCAGCCAAATTTGAGGCAGGTGTTACAGACCTTCTATAGCCATAGCCACAACCCCTCTGTATAGACAGGAAGGAATTGCCATCTTTAATGATTTCATTGGTGGCATTCTATTGCCGGCCATTTCACTTAAAATGCAGAGGAAGATGTGGAACTACTGGCAAATGTGTGTTAAGCGGAAAAAGCTGTTGTTTCATGAGTTGGTTCTGAGTAACTTTTCCACCAAAACGAATGTTTCCTGGTTCAAAGAACCTTGAACTAATCCAGTTTTAGAATGTTTGGATTATATATATTGTTTCAGGATCTAAGTGGTGTCACAGAAGTCCTTAAGAATATCAATACTCAGTCCTTCTTGGATCCTTCTAGGTGGAACGTATCATAATATCCTCCAGGGATGTCTGGTTTTCCAAATGGGATCTGGGACCTCTTCAAATGCTCAGTTTCACATGTTCACTCTTCTTCAACCCCTTTTTTCCTGTCCCCGATGTTCCTTCTTCTCCTAGTACTATTTTGCCCTATTCTGCTCTCTTTCGCTCTCGTTCTCTCTTTCTCCTCTCCTCTCGTCTGCTCTCCTCTCCCTCTCTGATGACCACACAACTCCCACCTACTCTCTCTCCAGCTTTCTCTTTATCGCTCTCACTGCAGAGGCCGTTCCCTAATACTCCCTTTTAAACTCTACTTTCTCTACTTTCCTCTCCTCTTCCGGATACTCCCACCCTCTTTTCTGCTCCCCTCTCCTCTTGCTTCTACTCTACTCTCCACTCTACTCTTCTATACTCCCTACTCTCTACTTTCCTCTTGACTCTACCTGATCCCACCCAAACAACCTACAACCCGTCTTTTCTTCTGTCCCTGCCTCTTATAGTGCTCATCCAAGGTTTGAGACCCCCCCCCCTTTCCTCCCACCTCTATTGCCTGGAGCGCACATCTGCTCCTACAGACTGCTGAGGAACTAGTGTGATCCTCTACAAAATAGTGAAGTCAATGTTATCATCTTCACTTAATTATTTCTAAGGCAAAATTGTGAACATGCATTTATGAATGCACTTCATGTATAGTCCATAGCGCCAAACATATTGAATTGTAGCTGCTCCAAAGCTCTTCACCAGTGACCTAGTTTTGATCTTTGATGAAGATGGTTTCATTTCATGACTGCCCTTGACATGGAGAAATGCTTGCTTGATAGTTCTCGAACACGTAGCAAGCTGTTGGAATGTTGAAATAACAGTTCCCAATCATCGTTAAGCATTTCTCCTTACAAAGCAGTACATTTATTCTCTAAGCATTGAGTAAACATCTTAAACAATGTTCACTGGCTGTTTACGCAGCTAATATACATATTTTATCCCATATTCATGCCTGGCTTGTGCTTAGTAAACGCATTTTGTATGTATTTTTATTTTTTAGTCAATGCTTAAGAAATACCTTTAATTTTGACTAAGGTACAAGCTACATTATTTCCTTTTATATGGTAATGTTAAGGGCTGGGTATGGCATGTCATTATTTATTTGTTTATTTAGTTATATTGCGCTCCTAACCCAATTACTGAAGAGGGGAATTGTATTAATTCAATCATCTTCAGAACCAAGAAAACATATTTGAAAATGAAAGTAAGTGCCCACCATAGGTACGATTAATGTTCACATTTCTACACTCCTGTAAGTGGCACTTGGAAAAACGCATCACACTTTAACGATAACTCTTGAAAGTAAGTGGCGAGGCACATGTCTAAAGTCACGCCTGAATTAAGATTTCAGTGAATGTGCTGCATATTCTCTAACGCTGAGCTTATGTATCCGATTTTTATCATTGTTCCCCAATAAAATTATATTTGCTAATCTGACATAAAAACATGCGTATGTCATTACACACATGGCACCAATAAAATACTATTGCTTTGACTTAAAACGAGGCCTCAAAATCTGCTGTGTATTTTATGGTGAAATTAAACTGGCGAAGACAAATGAAATTAAATCTAGGCCATACGTAGCAGATGCTATTTCCAGCTTGCATGTGAAATGCAAAGTCTGGCATGGCTCATTTATGACCAATAATCTGGTTGGTCATTTCACACATGTGATATAGATTTGCATCTAATACCATCTGCTCACCATTCCTTAGTCTTCAGAAAAAGAGAATCTCACACTTCCTAATATAGATATTTTCCTTAACATACTTAAATGCTGGTTTGAGCTGACAAATACTCAACCACTAACTGTCCCAATCAATCCCTATTTATATATTTATTTCATTTGTATAGTGCCCAGTTAGTCACTTGTACATATTTGTTAAATAGCCAGGTTTTTAAGAGTTTTTTGAAGACATGAAAAGAGGGTTCGTTTCTGATGTGGTCGGGGAGAGTGTTCCAGAGGGTGGGGGCAGTCACACAGAAGCTGGAGACACCTGCTCGCTTGCAATTGAATCTGAGGGTGAAAGGGGCAAAGCTGGTTGAGGAACGGAAACAGCGAGTCACTGGTTTTGCGGCAATGCAGGGGATGAGGTAGGAGGTGGCATTCTGGTGTAGGCAGCGGTGGGCGATGCCTGTGATATATATTTTATAATTTATATGCTGTACTATATGTTAATTAAAACTGATACAAATGTGCCATACAATCACGTGCCGTCTACTCACTGAATGCATTCAGATTGGAGACTTGGGAGCACCTTATAATGCTGATTCACCAAGAGACATCATCATTGCCTCCTACGTCTGGTCAGTCATTACTCATGAAAGTATTCAGAAAGAAAGTATGTATGATTTACTACTGATGGCAAATCTGGGTAATTTACACCCATTTCACATAAGAGGTCAATTACATATCAAATTGCTGGTCTTGTGTAGAGTACTATGGACTGGAGCAATGTACTGTAAATCCCACACATCCACAAACACGTTCATTCATTGTAACCCCTACCATCCAACTCTTGCACTTAAAATGTTTAGGTTAAACTGAAATATGTTCCCAAAGGTTTCCAAAGACAACTTTTAGGTTTTGTAAATACATGTAAAGTTGCATTTTTGTGTGTATGTACCTCGTCCTCATACAGACACACCTTAAAATACACACAGCACTCTGTGGCAGGCCCCTAAAATGACTCCTATGCTGATCTGATAGTACATATGCGTGCACAACTGTCCGTAACATTTGCCAAAATGTACACAAATCCCCCAGTAGTAAATTCTTGTGTGACTCATGTGCAAGTCATCGTGCAAATCAGTTTTAATTTACACATTCCTTAGTTACTTTTCTCTCCAGGGCAAGTTACATTTACTGCTGGAAAAAAAGATCCCTCTGGGTCTCATACTATTTATTCACTTTCAACTGAAACATTGGTTCACCCAGCTCCTAATAGTATCTGTCATTAGCCGAAGAGTTTTCACGTTCAAAGTTCTTCAATGTTCTCAGAATGGCAACCACTGAGGGGAAAAACATTCAGAAAAAAATGTCATCAATTACAAAATAATTTTGAAAAGTTGGCCCGCTATGAACATATTTCAATGGTTATAGTCAAATGTGCTAAACATCACAACACAGTACTAATATCACCCGTTGTACAGCCCATATTTGTAATGTTCATTCTCTCTCCACTTTGCCATAATTTTTCCTTTTACCATCCTTTTATGGAAATCCTTCAAGCACAAAACGTATGTTTCATGGTTTTGTAGCTAAGAAAGCAAGCCTAGTTGAATGCAATTATTTACATAACACAATTACACATTAATTCCTTTAGTCTCAATACATAGATGGCAGAAAAGAAGTGTATGCCAAGTTGTGGATAATCCATAGCAGTGGTTTATGTGTGGGCATCCACATGCCATCAGTTACAATGTTCTTTCTGTGGCGATGTGGCATTGCTATTTGAAGTAATGCGAGCCCACTTTACAAGATTTACAATCTTTTATAGCATTTGTACCATTTCAGAAACCTTTTTGAATTTGCCAGTTTTACATTGGAAACCCTGCTCATGATAACGAAGTGAAAAATAACACAGGAGGGACAAAGATCACTGTGGCCAATGGAACATCGGCTAAATACTATTGTTTTGCTCGTCAGTACTTCTGTTTTGGACCCACTCATTGTGCCCACTGTTTTGGTCAGAAATCTGACATGATGAAACGACTTGCCATCCCACAATCCAACCTAAAATTGTCACAGGCCTTTTCAAGAGACACAGACAGACTTTTCGATTTACACTGGAACCTATTGCCACTGACTACAAAGAGCAGTTAGCATGTTAAAGGCATGTCAGATACAGGAGTGTTAAATTGTGCTAGCGTTGCTTCTGTCCAGTGTTGCTAAATTGTACGAGGAAATATTACACGTCATCGGTCAATTGTGCTGGGTGACATCTACCAGTCGTCAAGCATGTATACTCTCCTTAATGTGGACACGATGTATTTTCAAATCACACGTGGCATGTCACTCACTACCTGATATCATACCTTCACAAAAGCATGAATACAGGATCTTGATTCTATGCTCTACTTGCCGGTGGTGCCGTACAATAAATAGCCTGTTATTATGAAAAGACGGAATCTATTTCTGTTTTAAATATTCAGATCCTTTTTTTCTGCGAGTTTACAATCCTGTTTTTTTCGGTGAGTATGTAAAGATCTGTAGGTACACTCTGGCACACAGCTCTGTGACTGCGTGCTCTGTCATGGGGCTGGTGATGCCGGGGGGTGTTTAGATGAAGCTATGGTTACATAGAGTGACACCACGAGGATGTCCCCTCTTCAAGAGGCAGCAGTCCCTGTTTAGAGCCTTGTTCCGTGATAACTAAGATCTTTACTCCAGGCTGCTTCAGCAATTTGCACTGTGTATAGAATCTATAATGCAATTGCGAGTGCTGTATCAATGCAATGACTACTGCAGCACTGCTACATCTTCAGTGAGACATGGCATGAGTCACTTGTGTTATCTATCATATGTTATGGATTGCTTGCATTGGGCCTCACATGCAATGGCTGCTATTAAGTGTTTAGGAATGTCATGCCTCATCTGATTTTCTGTGGGTATTACAGAGACCGTACACTCATATCTGTAATGGTCAGCGATTGTAGGTTCATCAAGGAACACTCAGAAGGCTGCAGCAAATATCTAGGCGTTTTTCTTCAGCTTGTTTCTCTTCCGCTCTAAGTTACATACATTACAAAGGACACCTGCAGGCTACCAGTCTCATACCGGTTTAGCCCCCAACTGACATACACATGAAGCACTCATTCAACACTCGCTCAACATCCTCTGAGCTACTCATGTGTTATCATTCATCAACATTCTCAGCCTCACACAGAGTGGCAAGCAGAACAGGCAGACCAGAACTGGAACACTTAAGCAATAAGATACGATCCGGCAGGCTGTATAGGGTGGTAATGGCCGGGGTCCAAGTTACAGCACGAGGGCCTTAATGACAGCCCCAGCACCGTTTCCACCCAATCCAGCTCACCGGATCATGTGTTATTGCTATTAAACGTACAAAAAACGTACCTAAAATGGCTGCCGTGCAGCCCCTCTTCCATTTCCGTTGGAGCCCGGGAGGGTGGAGCAGCAGCAGTTGTGCCTCTGCCAAAAGAATAAGATGCATGGGGTACGAGGGCGGGGAGGGAAATTAACAGTGACCAGAGGGGATGGGAGAGTAGAGGGAAGATAGCACAGCGGGGGAGTAGCCATCAGGTTTGAATTTGAATTTGAATTTGAATTTACAATTTTGAATTTGAATTTGAATTTGAATTTTTGAATGTTTGCATTTTTTCATTTTGAATTGATTTATATTGTGCACCTAACTATACCAATCGTATCTGGGCACAGATGGAACATACCGAGTTGACCAAAATCAGCCACCCAAACGAACCTTGTCAATTCCACAAACACCAATGCCAAGAAACTGGCCATTTCACCAATTTCCCAGGTTTAGCAGAAGAGATAAGTCTTCAGGGCCCTCGGGAAGGCACTAAATGTTTTTTGTGCTCGGGTTCCCATTAGAAGCTAGTTCCAAAGCTTTGGGTCATATATTCCAAACCTTCAGTCACCCCTAGATACATATCTAGAGGGTGGGACTTGCAACAACAACTTGTCACAAGAACGTAACTGGCAGGCTGGCCTATACATCTTGATTTTATCCACGAGATAACTGGGTGCCAACTGTTTAACACATTTAAATACCATGCAGAGAATTTTAAGATCTATCCCTTCCTTCACTGCAAGCCAATGCCGTGATCGCCACAAGTCTGAGATTGGGGATGATTTTTTCCACCCCAAAATAAGTCTCACAAACGCATTTTGGGCTATTTTCAGTCTCCTAACTTGGGTATTCAGGATTCCTGTCAACAGAGCATTGCAGTGCTTGAAACGTGAATTAGTGAAGGTCCCCACAACTGCTGTATGGAATTTAGCTGGTATAAATGGGAGGATCTGTCTTAGCAGTCGTAAAGTGCAGAACACTGATTGTACCTTTGCACTCACCTGTGCCTTACTCTCCAGGTCCTCTTCCCAAATGCAACCCAGATTTTATATCTTGTGTGCTTATGCCAGATGTGAACCTAGACAACAGGGAGAGGGAGGGCGCCTACAGTTTTGTAGTTGATGTTTAGGACCAAACAGTGCTACCTCAGTTTTTCTGGCATTCAACAACAGCTGGTTCAAACACGTCCATGCTTGAACTTCCTTCAGGCAATGCTCCACTAACTCAAAAGTTTCCTACGTCCTCTCAACTCTCACAAACACCTGGGTGTCATCTGCATATGAATGGAATTTCAATTGATGTTTCCTCAGAATATCCAGGTCTCACATATAGATCAAAAATAAGAGGAGACAGAGAGGAACCCTGTGGTACACCGCAGGTCTATGGGAGGGAATCTGAGAGATAGACCCCTAGTCTAACCCGTTGTTCTCGATCTGTCAGAAACGACTCAAACCATCCCAAGGCGTGTATGGAGATATTGCCAATCTCGCTAAGGCGTTGCAACATGATATCATGGTCTACTGTATCGAACGCCACCAACAGATCAAACATAATCAGGAGCGATAGATCCCCCTGATCTGCCACTTCAAGGAGGTCGTCCCACATGGTCAGCAACACTGTCTCGGTACCAAAACCAGGTTGGAACCCTGACTGAAAAGGGTCCAGCAGGGCTTCCCTTTTCACATACTCCTGTAGTTGAGATGTTACAATTTTCTCAAGGATCTTACTTGGCCAGGGTAGTTCTGCCACTGGTCAGTAATTCTGCAGATTTTGGGGATCTAATTTAGTTTTTTTAGAAGAGGGGTAACCACTGATGTCTTCGGTATAGCTGGTACAAAACCTGTAGATAAGGATTTATTTGCAAAGTCAGTCAGAAATGGTGATATGTCTGATGCCAGCCTTTTGGCCACGCAGGATGGCATTGGGAATAAGGTATTGTTGGTAGGCTTCAGATTTGAGAGAAGAGATGGTACTGTCTCTTCCTCGACCCTGGAGAACCCAAATGGTTCTCTAGCTGGTAGACCACCAGCCTCGTTGGCACTACTATCTTGAACCCCCAGCTCTGGTTCATTAGACAGTGATTGTTTAATCTTTTCCTGTATCCGCTCAATTTTTTTCACAAAGGTGTTGAACGCATCAGCCTGCGCCTGGGAGGCCTCCAAAGAAGATGAGGCACATATGGGCTCAACAACATTTATAATAACAGAATATAATTCTCTTGATAAATCTTATTTGTCAGAAAATTAGCTATAGCTTCAATGATGGACTTTCTGTATGCCTTTTGAGCTGTCTTAATCAACTACATGAGAGTTGGGGTTCACACCCTCCTCCATTTCTTTTCCAAAGATATAAGATGTTTCCGTACAATGAATAATTCCTGTGAGAACCAAGCCTTGGACATTTTCTTAGGTTTACCCTGTCACAAAGGAGTGACTTGATTACAGATATTATCCATGATCTCCAACCCTGCCTTGAAGAACTCCTCACAAGAGGCGGAGGGATCGATTTGCTTAATAGCATTTTTTAGTTCACAACCGGATATGTCCAACAAATCTTTAGGTCTCCGAAATTGGATAGATGTAGGATTAGTCTTCCCCTCACACCATCCCCTGGTCTGCTTGCTTCTGCTTACCGAAACACAGGCTTGTAGCGTGGGATACAGCCCACAATCCAATTAACATGATTGGCTGGCTCTTCCAGCACAGATGCTAATAGATCATTCACCCCAGACTCATCAGTCATATTCCCAGGCAAACGTGCAGTTATCAGCAGTCACTCACACATTCAGACTCAAAAATATCCCCTCCTAAAATAGGGGCTTGACACCTGAGTGACCAACCATCTCTTTCAGATTCATGAGGCATCATCTGTTGGATGATCCATGTGTGGTTGCTAGAGGTGAAGCCATTTTGACTCATCCCCTTATGGCTAATATAGAATATGACAAATCAGTAATTGGCTACAGATGTTCAAAGAAGTTGCATCCCAAAGATTTGGCTTGAACTCCAAAAAACATTGGGGCTGATTCACAAAGAAGTCACAATGAGTAACTCTGTCTTAGTCCTTATGTAAATCTGTAGAGGGCTATTTTAGCCAGTAAGAAGGTAATATGGGTAATATAAGAGGAATTTTCTCACTCACTGCATAGAGTAAGTAAAGAAAGGGAAACATGGCCTTCCAGATTTGATGTGATGCAGTTTTTGATTGTACCCGTTAAAACATATCCACCAAAAACGACAACTCCTTGCAATGTTATTAAATTGAATATAAAAAATCATTTAACATGAGCTGAAATGAGCATTCCTGAATCAGTAGTTCTAATGCATAAAAACAGATGTTGTTAATCTGTGAAATTCTTTTTCCTACATGGACATTAAAAAAAGATTGTGCCAGCATCTGCGGTGTTGGCTCTAAACACCATGAATCCTACATCCCCTTTCCTAGTGAGCTTCAGCAGACAGGTGTGGATGCCAAGCACGTTGGGGTTTTAAATAAGAGTTAAATGGTATTTCATGATATCATATGCATTCATGGAGCAATCGGTTGAGAGGTAAAAATAACATCAAACAACATAGGATGGTTCTATATGGCTGTCCCGATGCTCTGTCTCAAAGCATGGATGATATTCAGGACTAAATACTCTATCCTGCCTCAACAAATGAATAGGCCTGCATGGCACATCATCCTTGGGTCATTTTGAAGACATATCTCATCCATAGAAATCAAATGAGTGTAATGTGTATAAAACAGGCTGAGCGGAAGTGGCGGATGTGTCCTCCTCTTGCTGATCCTGGTTAATGGTGGATGCTGTAGGAGATGTCTGCTCTCTACATCACAGAAGAGCTAATTCTGTATTTGTGAGGCTGCTGAGCTATCCGTCTCCAGGCATTCATACCGGATCTACTGATATCTGTTCTTGGCTGGTATGCTCTATCGGACATTGGGACAGATTCTTGCTCTGTGAGACATTTAGACTTTTCTCCATGCATTATCTGTCATTATCACTCATCCAGCTTTCTCTTGCAGAAATGCGCTGCTCACTCACTCTTTGAAGAAGACTGATAGATAGCCCTAGAAGGTAGAATGCATATAAACAGAATATCGACAACCTGGAGAGAGATTAATAGCTGATCCTAGAAACTCACACTTTCATTGGGGTTGGCACTGAATGTAAATGTTTTAGATTTCCAGAATCAAAGAAAGTGGTTTTCTATACTCTAATCAACAGACATGCTCCAAAAAGAATGGGAGACCAATACCTGCAACAGCTTAAAGTGTTTCTGTGTATCACGAGGGGCTCCGTTTGGAGAAAGGAAACCCTGTGCCAGCAAGTTGTATGGAGTTATTCAAATAACTTTTTTTTTAAATCAAATAGCCCTCTCTAGCTTTACAATAAGGGTTAATGTTACAGATGGCCCATGGATCACTCATAGTCTCAGAGGACGATGAAGGGTTTTTATTGAAGATGTTGTGGGGCCTATGGTCATCCCTCTCACTTGTCTATTGCACAACCTCCATCCTAACCCAGGGGTCCCTGACCCAGTTTAGTATATACCGAATGTTGACCACTACTGTCTAGTTATTTCTTCTGCTAGGGATGAAGACCTAACGGATGGCTGCCTTATATTGCTAAACTCCCTCAGGGACTTCCTAACTCTCTCTAGACATCCAGCGTTTCGTTTTCAAATGGGAATTGGGATGGTGCCTTGCAAATACATGATTTGATTCAGGCCCCATCCAACCCACTCCCTCTCACCCGTCTCTTTCCCAGAATTGGGTCCTTTTCCATGGCCAATCTAGTCCTGTCTTCCCAACCCAGTTTGTGTGTGTATAAGGTGGAAAGTCATAAGTAGTGGGTTAATCATTGCCCCTTTTCCCCATGTGAGCTTACAGCCTGATGGAGGTGGTGGTCCGAGAAGGCAAGTGTGCACATTTATGTTCTAGGACCCTCTTCAGTGTTGTCCCATGGTAAGTCATTTGGGGAGGGGAGCCTGGCCCCAATTTTGGTCCCCATTGGTCCAGTGGGCCCATGGTTTTTGCAAGGGTTTGCGTGAAGCAGATGACCACATTTAAGTCGTGCACCCGAGTGGAGCTGTCAATGATCTTTCTGATGATCCATGATGGCGGAACTGGATCTCGGCGTAGGGAAGGAAGCACAGAGAAACAACACCTTACCTGTCTCAGGTGCTTAACACTGGCTCCAGCTAGAGGTGGGCTCCCTGTACAAGCCGACAACTCCTACTTAATGTGGTACAGAGAGTGCAAGCAGTGAAGGGAGCCGTTCAGATGGTTAAATGCTGATGACAGGCCAATAAGAATTCAAAGAGCAGGCTTAAGGCAAGGATATATTGCAAGGGCGGCTAAGAACCAGGCAGAAGGCAACGACTAGGCTCCAAAACAGGGACAGGAGAAGGGGAAACAGGGAAAGCAGTGGGTTAGAAGGAATAGATAAATAGGAACAAGGGGAGAAGCAGAGAGATGCAACTGGCATCCCCAGCAGCTGGGTAGAAATACCAGCAGCAGCAGAAATGGGAGAACCACTTCCTGCGTTCCCTGTTACCATGAAAAGCATGAAAGTGTCATGCACTGTGCATGCGCTGAATTGTTCTTGCGGGCCGACGCATCAGCTTCTATTGCAACTGGTGGCGCCATGTAGTTTTCCTGTTCACCAATGCCAGCGAGTGACATCGGTTAACTCGCTGGTGCTGGGAACCCCACAGGACCGCCCCAGCCTGGCCCATGTGGCCACAGCCTGAAGCATCAACGAGGATGCTGGCACCAACGCCAGGTAAAGTATGGGGTCCTCCATAGAATGTGTCACACGGATCGGTGTGTGCAGTAGAGTAACTTTGTTGAAAATGTTGGGGGGGGGCATGACATCTGAAGAAAAGGTGCCCCAGCCAAATGAATGGGGACAAAATGGTGTGCCATGAAAGTTGGGGGGGGACAAATACCTCTGCCCCCCCTAAAATTACACCTGTGGGTGTGTGACACCTTGCAGGTTTTGCTCGGTGGGTCCGTGAGGTCCTCATGTCTGCTGAATACATGTGCTGCTTTTCTGTGTGGTTTTCGCCTTCGTTGCCATGGAGTTCAGCAGTCTCAGCGAGCGGTTTCCCTGTGTGTGTCTCTCTCTTTCTCTCGCTCCCTCTCTCTTTCTCTGTGCCACAGAGTACCATAGTCTGTGGTGCACATTTGCTCCACCCTCCCTCTCTCTGCGGCCCATCAACACAGAGCTCTGGTCACGGTTTCCGTCCCTCCCGTTTTTCTTCAGTTTGGTGGTTTCTCTCAGCTTCTTCTTTGGCTGCTGGAGCTCTGAAAGCAACAGAAAGACGCTGCCAAGTATCTGAACTGGGAGGTATGGCTGGAGATAACAGGCGTTTGCATAGAAACATTCTGACGCCAGTGGGGGGACAGGAATTGGGCCCTCACAATGCCACCATCCTCAGCCTGAAAACTGGCTCTGGACGTCTACCTAAGCTCCTCACCTTGGTTTGTAAGGGGTCCTTGACACCGTTTCACAACACCATAGCATTAGCCTTTTCACATAAATCAGAGTAACCTCTTTTTGTATCTGACCTGTTCCATTTAACATAATGGCCCTCATTACAAGTTATGCCGGTAGCCTTCCACAATTTGCGGCATGGCTGCCGGCAAGACCGAATCCGTGTCTGTGTCCTCGGAATGAGGAGTGACCGGACCATTCCGAGTTCGGATGGCCCGGTAATTCCTCACTCGAGGACACAGACACGGTTCATCCCCATTCCCATTTCAGCCCCCATAGCCCCCATAGGGCTGAATGGGAATGGGAGAGGGAGTAAACAACGGGTCATTACGAGATGGTCCGTTGTTTGCTCCCTTTTCCCCTCGCGGGACACGGTATGCACGCCTGGTTTTCCCAGGCGTGCTTAACGCGTCCCGCGAGGGGACCTCGTAATGTGGCGGAACGGGTTGAACGGCGCCGCTGCCTTTTAGGGCGCCGTTTAACCCGTTCCGCCAGGGTCGTAATGAGGCCCAATGTAATCAGTAGCAGGTGAATTACGGCCTACCAAAAATGGGGTATGTGCTTAGTACATAATAGGGGAACAAAGTCCCACCAAGCGCCTTCATATCTTTATATCATCACATCAAATGCTTGCCATCAATCCTGATGCTAAACTGCCTTTTATAATTGAACATACTTAGAACTTTTAATCTGAGCTTTCATGTAGACTGACAGCAACACAGGAAATAGAAATAGGTTGAATGTTAATACTAGGGGAAAGTATCAAAGATAAAAATGTTGGGATTATTTAAATATATGGAACTGTACAGACATATATTGATACCATACTGAATTCGGTGTAAGATCCACCACAGCCTGGGGCGCTGCTGAAACGAATCTTGGTAATGTCCACAATTCTACACGCAGAACCACATTCCCCACATTACATCTGTAATCACACAACAACTGACCATAAATAATTCTGTGACCCAGTCCATCTGGAAAATGGTAGTCCAGTCCTAGTTTATAATTTGCATTCTTAGAGGTGGGTATATAATGGGGAAATCCACTCCTACAAGTCCCATAATCTAACACAAACTATAACGGGACTACCACCCCCGAATGCACTGGGCCTGTTTTCAGGAATGGCAAGGGAATGCCTTGACTTTGGAAGAGTTGGGTAATGATAAACAACCGTTGTTTGATTAACTGCTGCAACACTGTTCTTTTGGTTTATAGTCATTGCATCGAATGCAATAGCATTGAATACCATATGAGAGAAAAAAAAGCATCGGAAAAAAAGCATTGAATGCATTTTTTTCATGTTTTTTTTTAATGGGTTGTCCCCCTATTTCCCCCTTTTTTAACCTTTAAAACCCATTTTCATAAAACGAAACCCTTTACCTTTAAAAAAAGAAAGCATTTGATGCTTTTATTTTCGATTTTTTTTCCTCTGGTATGGCATTCGATGCAATGACCAGATACCGTTCTTTTCACGACAAGTGTTGTTTCATTTCACTTGAGATGAAAGTTACTTGGTAATTTCATGGTATGCCAACGTGCCACTGTTGGTCGTAAATGTCAGTCAGGGAGAGGTACTAATCAAAGAAAGAGATGTGTATTAATAGTAATATGCTTTTTTTACTCAATTTACTTTAGGGAAGCACACATGTTTTTAAATATTGAAGATGTACACTTTTTGGCTTTGCTCGGATGAACACAGTGGCTTCACAGGCTTTGACAGGTTTTGTAGAACGTGTTCTTTGTATTACGTTATCCTGCCACCAGGAAACCTATGCAAATACGCCGTTTCCACATGACTCTGCTGCACAGTCATCTGCATTTCCAAAGCATCTCATTGACATATTTATTTCTTCAGATTTTACACATTTGTGATCATTAATGTTGGTTCTGTATCCATATGCATTTCGGCGTTCCGGTCCTCCTGGCATACTGACTCCACTTTGATTAATGGTATATTCATTTTAATGTAATGTTTGTGAAAAACTTTAAACAGAATTTGTTATCATCATTTTGTCTTCTAAAATTCAGTTCACTGCTTTAATTTTCAAAACCATTGAAGCAGATTACAGAACTCATTCCCAGTATGGCAGGGACGGTAAAACATGGTGGTAACTGAATTATTGCTGTTTTAGTACTCCTTTGAAGTCCAAGTTTGAAGGGAATACCTCCCGCATATGCTTGTAGGTATTACCTCCAGGTAAATGGAGGAATTGCAGCCAAACTGATTACCACCATAATGGGGAATAACAGAAACTCTGAATTTTGAGGAATGACCTACTTTGCCTACATTAAAGAAGCCAGTGGACCTGATTCACTAGCGTGGTGCAAAGTGACTTTGTACTGCCAACCAACACCCTGATTCACAGAGCGGTGCAAACAGTAATGTTGCAGTGTAAAGTGATTTTGCACTGGTGCAAAGTCACTTTGCATTGCGCTAAAAAATCCATCAATTAGGCCCTTTACCAGCGAATGGGTTTGGTCAAACTGGCATGCCTATTTCCACCAATCTCCGGATGAGCCACTTAGAGTTGACATGGACCTCTAAACACTTGCACGACCAGAATGCACCTGTCGTCTGTCTGTTCTCCCTTGTCTTCACCCCTTAATGTGCACTTGGTAAAACTGCACAATCATCCTCAGGCCCATTTGCTGTATCTCAACTGTTAAATGTATCATATTCACTTAATCTGCCTGTGCAGACTATTATCGTCTCCGAATTCGAAGGACTCTGAGCAACTGCTCGTTTTTCCCCACGTTCCCACCCTCCTTGAGCGCTTTGAAACACTGGCATGTAGGAGCTTTATAAATAAACATTACCATTACCACAAGGTACAAAACACCAAGATCTGCTTGTGCAAATGCCATTTGCTCATGGGCATTCCCGTGACTCTTCAGCAAGAGTACCGCAGCAAATCCTGGGACCTTAATTCATGAAAGCCCCTTTCAACATGCTTTTAAACAAAGATTCCCGCGCAAATAACCACATTTACTTTTTACTATTTCCTGGGGGCCTGATTTACGAAATCGATTTTCAATGAGAAAACACCATTGAAAAACATTCCCTAAATCAGGCTCCGTAAGTATTACTATCGGCGTTACCTCTAGGCGCTGTTCTTAGTGCACAAAGACACTGCGCAGTTTGTAGATTAGGAACACTGTTTTATCTACAATGACACATTTTAAATTTTGAAAAAGCAGTTCATCTTTTATGCCACTTTGAGAAGAACAATTACAGCACAGGCAGCGTGTTTTCTACTCGCAAGCGAAACTCCTGTTCTTTACGTGGTTGCCATGGTAACGGAAAACCTGTCATGGCCACCGGTGAATCTGATTTTTTCAGTTAAGATTGGTGCATCTCAAGATAATGTTTTTTAAAATTACATCTAAGCTAACGATTGACGTTAAAATGTTCCCCTAATCAATTTGGAGAAGCATGTTTTTTTATACAGAACGCAGGGACTATAGTCATGAAAATGTGATAATACGTACTCACTCTTTTTTTCATTCAATGACAGACAAGACATGATGCAGGGTCTTGCTACGGAAATGCTTTCCGGTTAAACAGTAATTCCCCATCAATTTGAACTTTGAACTAGTGGACATGCTCACACAATGAATATTAGGGCTGCTGGAGTAACTCTACGATCATGTGAACCTGGAAATATTGTTGCACTGGCAGGAAACGGCACTATAATATGCCTCCGGCATAACTCTCTTGACCATGACAATATAATAGAACACCATATTGAAATTCCAAATCGAAAATGAATTACCATTCCACCTTTCTACGCTACCCTCAAGAGTCCTATTTATTAATCTTACACCCCTCTTTGTATTCCCTCTTCTATTTTCATTTCTATATATTTATTTTCTCAGCAGGTGTTTTATAAATAATTCTCATATTTTTTCTGATAATTTACTAGGGTTTCATAATTTGACAGGCAAGCAATCTATATATGAAACAGAAAGTTAAAACATAGTGAAATTCAAAGAATGAGGATTCTCTTCGGATAGTTTGCCATCTCATAAATGTGGAGGTGGCAATCTTGGTTTGTGATTTAAACATAATTCCTTTCTCGTGGTGTAAAATGCACTAATGTGAAATGAGTCATGTACACGTGCAGCATGAGTTGAATACCAACAACATCATATTTGGTTCTGACATGTTTTTGAAAAGAAGCCATTTTCCCTTCAGTATCTACAACACAGGTAATAGCGTGGTGTTGTGTGAATTAGGTTTACTGTTTAAATTGTCTCTTTTGTGTGAGGAATATTTCAGTTATATGCCATAGCCCATATCAAGGGGGATATAATGGCCTTAGAGTCTGTGTTACATATCTTCCTCATATAGACCGCAACAAAGGAGACCCTCTGTTTTGTTTGGTTTCCCTGTTTTCTGGCACGGTAGAACAAAGTGCTTTTTATAGTCATCTCCATCTTCATCTTCGATTTTACCTGATGCTCCTCTTGTTTCACATTCTTGTTCTACTTTTTGCGTCGTGATCTTCCCAATGTTGCCCCTTATATTTTCCATTTCAGACATCTCTTCTGAATCTAGATCCCAAGATAGATGGCTACCATTCAGCTATTCATTCATCTTTTGATTCTCTTTTTCCTTTATCAGCTGTTGCTCCCAAGTGCAACAATCATATCCATGGTTCTCCAATTCCTTAAAATATCTCAGAATCCTGCTTTGTAGCGCCAAATAAGAATGGCTGAAAGGTTGAAGATTTTAATTTTCAGTCTTTTTCTTCACTTCCTCATTCATATTCCATGTCTTTGAACCCATCTAAAGATATAAAGCTAATTATTTTCAATCTCTTATTCAGTGACAGTCCAAATATCTTTGTTCTACTCTTAACAACCTCGTATCCTCACCCTTATCTGATCCGTCTTTAGCTGTATTTTGCTTCTGATGATTTTGCAAAATTCTTTTCATCCAAGGTGCAGGATACTAGACGTTTATTAAATCTCTCTACTATATCAACTCCTGTATCTTACATTTTTAGTTGTCTTGCTATTGATTATTCCTTGTCTTCCTTTGATCCAGTTTCTCAAAGTAATGTAATATCCTCTATAGTTTGTTTGCATCCAACAGCAGCCCCTTATGATCCACTCCCTGCCTTTCTAATTACATCTCTTTTACCTCCGTTTGCCCCAATTCTGACTTTTATTTTCAAATTCCTTTATCCTCTGGGAAATTCCCTAATTCTTTTAAAGTAAAGTAGCTACTATTGTTCTCCTACTAAAGAAACCTGCTTTAGGTACTACTGAGCTTTCACATTTCGATCAGATTTCCCTCTTGCCATATTTGTCTAAGGTGCTTGAACACATTGCTCGCATTTAGCTTGCTTTCTTTTTAAACGTACACAGTCTACTTTCGTCTCATCAATCCGGTTATCGACTTGACCTTTCTACCGACATTGCTCTTCTTTCTGTTTCCAAAACCTTCATACCTGTCATTCTAAACAGGTAGATATTCTGGGTCTCTGAGATCTCAATGCTGTATTTGACAAGGTGGATCATACTTTCTATTTTGTCCTCCATGGGGATTTCTGATACAGTTCCTCGATGGTTTTCTTCTTACTTATCTCAATGCTCTTTTGTTCTTTCCATGATGGGCTCTTTGTCACATTCTTATCCTCTTCCATGGACTTCCTCAAGTCTCTGGATTAGGCCCACTTGTATTCACTCTATATACTTCTTCCTTTGTTACTTGATTTTGGAGCATGGATTCCAGGCACTTTTCTACATGGATGGCACTCACATTTTTCTATTTTTCTTTCTTTGAGACTATCATGAATGCTTCTCTGCCTGTCTTCTTGCCATTCAATCCAGTGTGTCTTCACATTTCACTTGTCTTATTTTTATTTTAAAAAGAAAATGACATTCTTTGTTTCCCTGCTTTTTCTGTTCATTTTCCTTCTATCATTTCCTTTCCCACTATTATGCTTTCGGTTGGGCTGCAATCTTCTAATTGTGGTTTACATTTTGATTATTCTTTACAGGCACACATTGCTACCTTAGTTCAATTATTGTTGTTCCTAATAAATAGGGCACCCTAACTATGTGCTTTTTCCTATTTGATCTGGTTGACAATCGGCTATTGTTTGGACTTCAAGCTTCCCCCAATATCGCTCATCATTTGGTTCATTAGCACTGGCTTCCTATTAGATATAGATTTCAGTTCCATTTTCTTTGTTTGGTTTTTAAATGTGTTCATGTATTAGCCTCGGCTATTTGCTTTTTTCAGTCTCTGTGTATCATCCACAAGGAGTGCTCCATTTTGTATCTAAATATCTGCTCTCTGTTTCTCGTCCTCCATGTGCATCTTCCTGTTTCCATTCTTCCCAACTCTTAGTTCCCAAACTTTGTAATGCTCTTCCTTTGGATATTTTTTGTTGTTCTTTCCATTTCCGTTGTTTCCAACTCTTAGTTGCCAAACATAGGAATTCTCTTACTTTTCATTTTCATTCTTGTTCTAATTTGGCACTTTATTTTTCACTCAATGTTTTCCTTTGATTTGTTGATCCTTTCATGATAATAATTGGGAAAGGCCATCGCTTTTGGATCCCAACCATGAGGGTGGATATGCGAGGGAGGATCACCTGGGTGGAAGAGACTTGGGGAGTGGGGTGAGACAGAGTATCCCCCTTTCAGTTTTCACAATGAACCCTCAGTCCCAGCAGCCGTTATAGGTTATTATCATCCTATTCCCTTTTCTTTCTTTCAAGATGACCCTTGGGAATGCCATCATTATATTGGGACAAGGAAAAGTCCAACTAGGAAGACACCTCCTTATTTGGATTGGGTGAACATACATCAGCCGACTATTGTGGTTTCAGAGAAATATCAAGTCAATACCAAAACAGGGATGAAACAAATGGGAGTTTTACATACTTCCACTCATTCACACGACTTTGGTACTGGGATGAGGAAGAGGTGACAAGGATGTATGCACACTTCCATTCATTCACACCACTCTGGAACTGAGACAAGGAAGAGGACTACAGAGAAGTGTCAGTACAAGAGTCAGGCTTGTTCAGCAAATACCAGTAATTATGGTAAGGAAATTGAAATCAAGGACTTGCACATGCAACCAGTTAACAGGTCACAGGTGAATACAAGCTGGGCCCACTAACAGAGGAAGAGAAACCTGCTTGTGAGAGATATGCCTGGGAGAAGGCTGCTTGTAGGTCAGGACACAGCTGATGGTGGAGCAGGCTGGAGAGGGGCCGGTGGTAAGGACACTGGGTGCTGCAGGAGTTAGAAAGTGAAGCCGGGCCCAAGCGAGCCATGAGAGGGTTGAGAGACCTGCAGCCACAATTGCCTTGTGTCCACAGCCGGGGCTGTGGGGCACTGAAGGCTCACAAGCAATACAAGTCACCAGTAGCGTCAGTGAGGGAAACTACCAACAGAAAGCAGCACAGTTTGAAGAAGTGCATGCGGAGCGAAAGGAAACCGGAGAGAAGAGAGAGAATGTCTGCAGGAGCAGCTGCATACCGGTGAGTGGAATGAAGGAAATACTCATACCGTGGCGCTCCTTGGGCTGGAAATGGGCATATGAAAATGATGAGTGAAATGTGACAATTGGTCGTGGAACCCAGAGTGAGGGGTTTTGAATACCAAGTAAGCTGCAAACTGTTATGAATGCATATAAGTGTGAAGCAAGTGATATTGAATACCGAATTTAAGGAGAGTTATGATGAAACTGCAGAAAAAATGAAAACCAACCATGAAAAATCAGTAATGAGCATTTATGAATTGAGCATTTTTGAACCACGTGAAAAATCAAGTGATGAGCACTTAAAAGCAGATGATGAATATTGATGACCAAAGTGAAAAGAAAGTGACAGAGAGTGAACACTATGCAGTGAGTTGTGTGGAAAACACGTTGTGGCAAAGTCAAGAGATTGCCAAGGAGAATTAGAAGTGAATGAAAACCCATGCCATAGGTACAGAGAGAGAAACCTGTGTTAACAAGGAAAGCTAAAGAATGCAGAAGGATAACATTGTGCCAAGGCTTATCGGTTGCATGATCTGTAATGGGTGGACCGTGTGGTTCGCCAACTGTGCCTAGACCGAGTGATCCCTACTGGAAAGAGTCAAGGAAAGCAAAGATAAAGAAACTGCATTTTGGAACAGGATTGCTGAAGTGAATGAGAAAGAAAGCAATCAATTAGACCTATTGAAAAGTTTAACGGATTGCAAAGTTGAACTTGAACTCTTTTTGAAAGCCAAGAGACTTGAACTGACTGTAGGTTTTGAAGCTGATTTGAAGCTGAAGGAGCTGAAATCTTGGGGAAGGGAACCCCAAGGCTTTGTGAATTGTACTGTCCTCTCAGGGAAGGGAACCCCAAGGCCCTTTTGACATTTGAAAAGCTGATTACTTAGGGAAAGGAATCCCAAGACTTTGTCAACTGTGTTGTCCTCTTGGGAAAGAGAACCCTGAGGTCTTCCGGAACTGTCTTTAACTTGGGGAAGAGGGAAGTTGGAAAGTAAGCCGGAGCTGGAAGAAACTCAGAACATTATTTGGAACACTATTTCTTTTGTTGCTGACATCCCTGCACATGCTTTATCTTTAGTTGTGACGGCAAGTGCAGGTTTTAGACACAGACAGACTTTATGTTGAACCTATGGACAGAGACTATCCTTAGTATCTTTAGGTAGGGAAATCCCACCTTAGCATAGGGCAAGTTAGGTCTTACTCCACCCTGACATTTAAGAAAATAAATCCTTTTATTTAAAACATTGAATCTGTTGTCTGTGTCTTGCTTCATGATGCCTTCACAAATGGTGTTAGAGGTGGGATACACTCAATTGATACACATTGGGGGACACTTATGTTGCTTGTAGTCCAACAACCCTCAGGGCAGGAAATTATTGTGAAAGTTCAAGTCCAAGATGTAATGTCAACCATGAACAAACTAATCTCAATTCAGTTGCAGATCCTGATTAAGTGGCAGCATCTAGTATAGAGATCACAGATCCTTCTTGACACCCTTCCCTTGACTAAGTATCAGTTGAAGCACTGGGACAAACTACTGTTAAGCATCAGAAACCCTCAAACCTTTATCCGACCTGGGGCCTGAGGTCCTTTGAGTTTGGACAAGGGTTCTCCTCTATTCCTGTCGTGCATTCTTCCTCTGAGGTAATGGAAGAAGGAAGCAGAAAAGGGAATCCAAATTTTACAGGACCTGTTACAATTGATGCAAATTCTGATACCATTGAGGACATAGAATGTATTTCTGTGTCCAACTCTGAAGAAAGTGCAAGTGAGACCACATCATCTCCAGGCCCTATGGCATCCTTAGATGAGGTGTTAACCCAGCTAGCTGCACATCAATTCCAGGAATGATTTCAAACAGGGTTGGAACGGCTGATTGCTGTTCAAGAAAAAACAAATATTCCCCAGGGAGTTCTTCAGCCAAAAAAAGAAGAGGATGATCTGGGAAGTTTTTTCTAGAACTTCAAGAGATTAGCGATTCAGTTCCAATGGAGGGATGAATTAAAACTATGCTACCTAGGTGCCTTACTCAAATGAGAATTACAAACTTCCTACCAGTTGTTAAACCTCCGAGGGACAGCCTCTTTTAATGAAATCAAGGAAGGAGCCTTACAACGGGTAGCTCTGACCAGCAACTTCTATTGTGGAAGTTAAGAAGCCTTACATTGAACCCCGGAGAAACACTGGTAGAATTGGGTGAGTGAGTTAAGAATACCATTTCTTTGTGGTTGGGAAAGAAAACCTTGCCTCAAGTGTTGGAAGCTCTATTCATAGAACAATAGAAGAGTGTATTAACTCCCAGCCTCCAAATCTTCAACGTGCAGTCTTACAACTGAATAAGCCCACCCTCTCTTTAGCCATTGAAAAAGCCCAAAAATGGGCTGATGCAAACAAACACTCCCATATGTTTCTCTGAACAGAAGAAAGGAAAGAAAATAAGGGGCGTCCTTGACCAAGTTTTTTCCCCAAAGCAAGAACCGATTTCCCAAATTGATCCAGGGACCTTAATAGCGGAAGAGAGGAAAGATAGAGTAAAGACCAGACCCAAAACCCAAAGAGGAAGTGAGGAGAGAAGATAGAAGACCAACAAAACCTATGATCCCAATTTGTTTTTCATGTAAAGAGCCAGGACACTTAACAAGGAATTGTCCCTAAAATAAAATAGAAGAACCCATGGAAATTGGATGCATGGTAGGGCAAGAGTGGGAAGATGCAGGTTATTATGAAAATATGGAAACCCACAGTAATTTTTTTTGTGGCACATCATCAAAGTCCACTTACAAACCAATTCGTGTTAATGGGATCCCGGTTCCAACCCCAGTAGATCCTCTTGGTGTTGTAATTCGCTGCCGTGGAAATTAGTCTTTTCCATATGCAATACAGTTCAAAATCCTAAGGGAATACATCTTCCTTTAGATTCTCCTTTCAAAGTTCTACAACTGCAATTCAAAATCCTAAGGGCATGAATCTTCCTTTGGATTCTCTTTTCAAAGCTATGCAATTTGGGTGTGGATCCCAGACTTGTAAATGCCTGGTATACCCTCCTGCCAGGACTTTTATGCAACACAATTCTTTGTGGGTGCAGATCACAGAGCCACTCTTCACCTGGTATACTCTCCTGCCAGGACTTTTATCACATAGTTCTTTATACCACTTGGGCGCGAGCCCCAGATTCTCAAGTTCTTTGTATACTCTCCTGCCAGGACTTTTATACAACACAACTCCTTCTCAATTTGGATGTAGATCCCAAACTCACACAATATGAGGCAACAGCCTTTTCCATGCTTTCCTTATTAAGTGGGTCAGCGACCCTCTGCTTGGCAGTTTGTTAGTCTCTCTTACGTCACCGCGCTTCCTGCCCTCTAAAATAGCCTGTTCAGGCTTTCCCAGGATGCACAGAATTTGACGTGGGGTGACCCAGCATCCCACCTCTTCCCACTTGGCTCACCAGTTTGAGGTAGTCATTTTGGCATTCTTTGCACTGCTTCGGTGCTGCTGCTGCTTCCTGGTCCTTCGGGGGACTGTCTTAGTTGTGCTCCCCTTCCTGTTTGGTCTCTAGTATCCTCCAACAGCTATGCACTGTCTCTGACCTCACCCTGGTAGAACTCTGGTTCTTTGGTGCTCATGGAACAGCCTTTCCCATAGCCTTTCAAGCTCCTGTAGCCCTGTGCTTGCTTCTCGCAGTTCGTCCGGTCTTCTCTGCAGCCCAGCCTTCTCTGAGCCTTCTCCAACTCTAATGGGGACTGCTTGCTCCTGTCAGTCTCTCTCCTATCTGCATAAGTTATCAGGGATTTTAAGGCCCCGCCACAGAACCACTCCTTGCAACAACTAGAGCATGTTGTTGGTCTTTGGGCTTTGCGGATCTTCATCGCTCCATCCCTCTTCTTTGTCCCAGTAGTGTAGATTCGGTCATGTACATGTAGTGAGTAGTCAGTCGTGTTTGCTGTTTCTGTTTCCACATAACAATATGCCATAAGGGATAAGAAATGGAGGGGACCTCCATAAAAGGGAAAGGGTGATACCATGTCGGATCTGACATTGTCTCACTCCCCGCCTTAGGGTCACCTCTCCCTATGTGATCAGCCCTCACGAAGCCACTCCCAGTGTCAGAATCAGGTATCAACTGTCATCCCTAAGCCACATGAGGAGAAGCCAGCTCTGGGAAAGGAGTGATGACATCATCAGATTCATCACAATGGTCAGTGTACAATCTGGAGTAGTGTTGTCAGAGTAAGCCATAAGCATTGTGTGTCAAGGCATTGAAATTACCATCAACGTGTCTTGTTTCCATTTTGTCTCTATATGATGCTTTCTGATATCTGTCCCAAGTTTTAACCATAAAAAACCTTAACTTCCTTTATCAACCCACCCATAAATGAGGAATACATGTGAACTATCCTCGATGTGAAGCGACAACTTAGGTTGTTAGGTGCTCAAACAATAACTTCTGGGTAACCTGTCATGTGGATCAACATATCAATCAGTAGTTATTGGAAATCGAGATTGCCTCCAATCAGGAATGCTTAACCAGATAAGGAGGACCGAGCGGCTCAAAGAGTTATTTAGCCAGAATTATGTCAGGCTGTCTACAATGATAAATATTAAAAGGCTGAGGCAGCAGTGGTCTCATGCGGGGTCTTCCTGGGTATTCAAGCCTTTCTTCTTCTTATGTCCCTTCCCTACTCTGGACTAGGGACTCATTCTGGCTCCAACTTTCCTAGGTAGACCAACAGCCAATTTTTTTTTTGAGGGTGACCTAGTGGAGTCTGGAGAGAGGAGCCGCTCAATCTCCTTCATTGTGGTATTTGTCTAGGGCCGATTCAAATGGATAAAGTGGAGTGCTGTCAGGACACCCCATCTATACCAAATGCTCTTCTCGCTGAGCCATTCTGTAAGTCATCTGAGTGCTTTGCATTTCAGCAAGGTGACTCCTGCTAAATCTTGGTAGAGGGCTATGGAAGTACCATGCTACTAGGTGCCTGGCCCTCATCAGAATGTTCTCCTTCAGGCTGTAAAAGTGGACCTTGTGAGGACGTCTGGGGTGAGAACCTGGAATGATGGGCCAGGCAGCTGGACCCTCTGCGTTTGATCCCGCTTTTTTGTCTTATCTATCTTGGCTTAACTGGTGCAGCATGCAGGATTTGGCAAAAGAGGTCGCTGACATAGCCCTCCAGTTCTTGGTCCAATACATCTGTAGACACTCCTCTGATGCGCACATTATTACAGCGGGGGTGGTTCTCTGAGTCCTCATGCTTAGCCTTTAGGAGGTTAACCTTTTTTGCTCCAGCCTTTCATTTGCTAATCTCATAGGACTGTTTACACAGGGAGGTCTCCACCTCTTCAATGCGCCATTCGGATTTGTTGAGTCGCTTGTCCATGGAGGCTAACTTGCCAGACTTCTCAGCCAGACTGCACTGGATTTATGACTTGATCTCCAAGAGCCACAGCTGTAGGCCCACTTTCATAGCCCATTGGGGATCGGTCAATAGTGTTCTATCGTCGTGGACCTGGGCCACAGTAGTAAGCTCCTTCATCCCACGATCATGAGTGTGCCACAGGGAGGCGATATATAGTCTGATTTGTGGGTCTGATTTCCCAGCCTTCCCCATGGCGTGAATTCACTGATGTAGTACAGCCTTCCAGAGCGGAGCATGTACTGGAGGCAAAATCCCCAGATTCAATAAACTTTAAGGAGGGAAACTTGAGTGTGACTTGAGTGCTGCTTTCTGGCGTAGTTTATGTCCCCTCTAGAGGTATAGGATGGAGTGGACGTGTCTTCCGCTGCGCATGTCGGCCAAAGACCACAACTCCCAAGCCGCCACACTGAAAACACCTAGGTCAGGTCCGTACTCTGCCAGGAATTCAGCCCAGCCAGATCTCACATGCACCACCGCTGATCACCAGTTGTGGCTCTGCTCTGAGCGAGCTCTGATCCCGCACCCGCTCCATGGCGGGAGTCAGTGGGTAGTGTCTCAGGCCTCTCCAGACCCCAGCCCATGCACCCGGGCAGGCTTGCTTTCAGATTGGCCCCGGTGTCTGGATGGCTCAGCACGATGGCATCCACTGACCCATGGGTCTGCTTCGCTAAGGCCCTCTCTGAAGCCAGGCAGCAAGAAAATAGGTGGGCCCCACTAGGGATGCATGGGATAAGCATTGTAAAGACAGGAGGGGGGGGTCTGCACTTCTGCTCTCCATATGGTAGAGGAGAGGCACAGAGGACCCCTGCCAAGATTCTCTATTATTGGTAGTTGTGGTCGAGCAATCAAGGCCTAGCTTCTCAGGGGGTGATGCGAGCTGGTTCTTAAGTACAGTGTAGTCCCCAAGCACCCACAAAAGAATGTCCACACACTGTAAAAGTTAAAAAACAGTCTTTATATAATTAATATTCAAGGTCACGTACACTATCACGATAACTCACTTTGTACTCAGAAATCAACAATGGTAAATATATAGAGTTCTAAAGTGGTACCACTAACGTTATCAGATCTCATTAAAGTGCATACGGTCAGAATGACACACAGATCAAAATAAAGAGGAAACCAGCAGTAGAGAGAGGAAGGAAAGCAAGATGGTTGAACAATTGGCAGAATACCGGCCCGATAACTAGACACAGTTCTGTGTGGAGATCCCCCCACCTGGGCAACCTGTAGAAGAAAGATACAAGCCCAGTCTATATATTGTTCATACTAGACTTTCCAATAGTTCTGCAACACCAAAGTACCTGGCATTGTAGCGTTCCTCGTCAGGGAAGTGACGGCCCTCCTTGAGTGTCCTCCCTTTCAGGCAGGAGTCACAGGTCGTCGAACGTCCGAGGGAGAACAGGTCAAGCTATAACGTTGAAGTGGCCGCGTCGTTCCTAGTGGTGCTCGTTGACGGGGAAGGGTAAATGTCCTGCCAGGAAGAGGCGTGCAGGGCACCTCGGTGTCGATAGTTCTGGACCGCAAAAAGTTGAAGAACTGTGGCCCAGCAAGGGCATCAACTCATAGGCGTTTCTGTGGTCTTTGGGTGGCGGGAAACCCACCGGTGGATGCTCCTCGGTGCGTCGACAGTCAGGCCTTCTCCAGCAGGATACAGCAGTGACGATGAGGACGAGAGCGTCCTTGGATCAATGAAGTTCTTAGGCAACGGGTACACAGCAGCGGTTGTCGAGAGTGGCGGACAACAGTCCGGGTGCTTCTCCTTGGAGTTCCGCAGCAATCCCCGTATCGGGTCGGCAGCTTGTCGAAGGTCTGTCTGCCAGGGAGCTTAGGCAAAGATCCCCTGTGCACAATGGTTCCCTTGTAGCTCGGCAAGACGGCACCTTACCATGTCCTCTCTGGGTTAGTTCTTGCAGCAAAGCATCTTTCAGATTGCGAAGGAGAGCAACAGCAATTCTTCTCGTCCAGCAGGGTTTCAAGATCAAGCTTCAGTTACTCCAGTTACTCGTCGTAGTGGACCTCAGCTTCTGAACATGATTCCTAGCAGTGAGAGGTCCCCAGATATACTGTTGATCTCCTATTCATTCCGCTGGGTCACACTCAAGCATCCAATCATGACTACGGTCATTCATGCAGGCAGGCAGCCAATCAGGCACACGGGGCATTCAGGCCATTCACTTCTCTCCAGACACTCACAACAAGTTATGTGTATTGGAACAAGTACCGAGCCATTCAACACTCCAAGCTGCATTCATACCGGTTTCGGGCAGGGCTGTCTCAACCATTGTGTCAACCACCAGACACTAGACAGCCACAGCATAGAATGTATATTCGTCACACACTCCATTCACCCAGGTCCCACCCACAGGCGTACCCACCACATACGGTCGTTGAGAAGGCTCCAGCCAGTCTGGTCGGCACTTCCCCACACTACCATATATGGAACTTCCACCCAACAGCCAGTCAGGGGAAGGGACAGAGGCAGGGCTTCTGGGGACTTCGGGAAGATCAAGGTAACAGGTGATGGAAGGCAAGAGGCCATGGGGGCCATTTTGTCTCCATCCGGAACCTACCGATTCCAATGACAGGGCCTGGGCATCCCAAAATGGAGGACGCTCAGGGCACCAGTCATTTCAGCACAGTGCTGCCACCAACCCGTACCCTGCTCTGTGGGTCACACACAGGTGCTCAAAAACATACACTAGGGGCAAAGGGTTGCACCCCTACCTATGGGTGTCATAAGGGTATCTCATGGGTCTGTTCACCAAACCAAAAGAGAGAGAGCTGCACCGCCAGGAGTCCCACACGAACTCCTGCACGGAAAACACGACAGAACACACGATAAAAAGCAGTAAAGGACAAGGTTACGGAGGCCCTGTCCCTCCGATGCATTTCCAGCATCACAAGCATCCTCTGCAGACTTGAGCTGTCGGCCAAACTTGGTCTGACCAACTGAACGAGATGCTGATGACCTTCGCATTCCAGCCGCGGCGCACCTGGTAATTCCCCTTTGCCGGGTGCCAGTAAAAATTACTCCCCATTCCTATTTGAGTCCCATAGGACTCAATGGGAATGGGGAGGCCGGTAGCACCGGCACCATTAATAACGGTGCCGGTGCTACCGGTGCCAGTGCTACCATGTAGGTCTGCTTGCGGGTGCCGCTCTGCCCGGCAGGTCAGACCTACCGGGCTGACAGGCAGCCAGGAGCAGACCTCGTAGTTTGCCAGTCCGGTACAACGGTACCGGCAAGCTTACCGGTACCGTTGTTACCTGACCGCCAACCTTGTAATGAAGCCCAATGTCTTTATTTTATTGTTATTTTATTTTGTGTGTTTGTTGAGCACAAACCCAGCATCAGGAAGATATGAAGTGCTGCACATGAGAAAGGATTAAAGGCGTACATTCATGGTTACCTGTGAACATTACTTTTTACATAGCATGCATTACTGACTTATTATTTAGGACAGCAGTGAAGAGTGTAAATTTACAGTTAATTGGAACAGTGCATGGGGTGAGCTGTAGCATTTGGTTAACAGGGGGAGTTCTGGACTGGGTGGACTTTGGGTATTGTATTTTACAGGGGGGAAGCACAAGATTATTGACTTATTTTGTCTGAATTTCATGGGGCTGGGATTGAGTCAGAATTATATGTGTATAAGGTTCTACGTTCTGGGGGCATGGTGACGAAAATGATTCTTCCGGTGCGAAGCCCCAATGATAAGCAGAACTCCATAGAAAAACTAAAATAAAAGCATAGCCACCTTGTGAAGCAGATAACATGCCAAAAGAAGAAATCCAAGCATAGCTTAAACCAAATAAAAATATGTAAAACAATTGAACATCATACCACAATCTGCGGACTTCCTAAGCAGTGCTTAAAGAAGTCCTCAACCCCACACATAAAGATGGCATGTGCCAGGCCAAAGCAGCAGATGTGAAAATATTAACCTTAGCAAATCTTTTACAGACCTATAATTTAACAGAGAATACTGTATTTTAAAATGGAGAGTAACATTTTTCATGATAAATCGGTGAGGGTTACACAGGGAAAATGAATACATTGAATCTATCCAGCCGTTATCACTAAACCATGCAATAGTATTTCAGTGTAGAGAAAAACTCGAGAAAACTGGTTTGAGGCATATAGTCACATCCACGCTGTGGCCTCAAGTAGTTAACATAGAAGGGATGCCATCTGGGTCATTTATACAGGAAAAAGAGTGGAACTAGTGTGCAACCTCAACCCAACTGTGTGCACTCTCCATATTAATACCTGCACTCCTAGAGGATGTGTCTGTTGCAGGTTGGATGCTGCATGGATCAGAAATAATTATTCTGCATTAGCACCTTGCAAATAAAAGATTCTGGGCTTTCCCCCTGTAAGAATAGTACCAACAACAAGCCCCCAATCTAACCATTCCCCAAAAAATGGGCTTTGGAAACAAACAAAGGAATTACAATATCAAACACAAGTCAGATTATATCTCCATAGGCATCAGAACAAACACATGTCCACGTTTTAAAATTGTAGTTGTAACAATAATTGTATGGCATAAGACTGGAACCATAAAAACCCTCTAATTCAAGGTTGAGAATTGGCTGTTTCTCTAATGAAGATGCAGTGGACGGTTGTGATGATTTGGACCCTATGCCCACGGTAACCAACAAGGAATTTAAGTACAACGGATTCACAACCACACTGTGCATACATATTAAGTTTAGATTAATGGAACAGAACACAGTCAAGCCTGGAAGAAGACCTTGTGGTCGAAACACGTGTCTGCTGTTTTCACTTTCATTAAAATATTCCATTCATTTAGACTTAACGTGTATGAGCAGTGTGGTTGTGAATTTGTTGTACTTACATTCCTAGCATATTCTAAAGCACCATTAAATTTGATACTGAAGAGATTTGACAGCACCATCAATCAAATCCTACTTTCTTAGACTGTGTGTGTGTGTTAGGGAGATACTCTTTTAGCCCTGTGGTCTGGGTCTTTAGGTGTATTTTCCTCCTTAGAGTACTGCTAGTGATTCCCTCGAGATCATCTGACTATCCAAGTCCAAGTCATGACAGAGTAGCCCAGGCCTAACTCTCAGGAGGTGGAGTGCGGTGGTTAACAGGAAAGGTACACACTTTTCCTGTATACCTAATGAGAACAAGTATGCACATTATATTTTTATAAATAATTATGTTACACACACAAAGACAAAGAGAAACATTACCAGGTAAGTACACTTGTAAAACAAAATATATCACAGTGTGTCAGGTAAGTAGAAACAGTTTATTGGCATTTCTATAAGTGTCCCTCCTCGAAAAGACAATGCAGTAAAAGGGATGTTAACAGTTTTCTGATTTAGGCTAGCAAGAGAGATCAAGTTAGACCAGTAGTACACATAGAGGCAGTCGTTGGTGTAAAAGAGGTACCTTTATGCAATTGGGCCCCTAAGGATCAATTCTTGGTGTTCCAGTGGAGTGGGTTCCACAGAAGTTCATTGTTGTATAAAGAAAAGGCATGGGAATAAAGAAATGCATGAAGACAAGGCTCACCAGAAGCGCCAGATGGTCAGTAGAGGAATGCACTGTTACCGAAAAAGCAGTTCTGCAGCAGGTGTTTGGCAGTTTCTAGAGGTGGTTGTTATGCACAATGGTCTCTGGCCACTGAGTGGGTTCCATGAATGGCACACCAGTACAGAAAGGTTACCAAAATGGCCAAAAGACGTTTTTCTTTTTTTTCAAAAAGAAAAGAAAAACGATTTAGAAAGACCGCTCTGTGACCACACAGAGCAGTGTTTCTGAATGGAACTGCCATGCCCTTGCCGCACACGCGTGCGTGTAGGGGCTGACAGGCCCTGTGAGCCACAGCAGACTCATAGCTGGAGTCAGAGGCGAGTGTTTGACTGTATGTGTGTGCCTGTGTGCATGTATGCGTCCATGTGTGCATGTGTGGGGAGGATGCGTGTTTTGAGGTGGGAAGGGGGTGGTTGCTGGGGAAAAGAGGGTTCAGGTGAGTTAACCCCCCGATTAATGAGAGAATAAAGCAGAAGAAGGTGGGGTTGAGGAAGGAGGGGGGCAGTATTTAATATTTCTGCATTTTAAAGCCAACATCCCCCAAAAATCTGTCTTTTTTGCATTCAGGTTTTAAAATGTGGAAATATGACATAGAACCTCAAACCCCATTAGAGAGATGATATTTGAAGATTTGGTGATTTCCAAGTCGAGGTTGGAGCCAGAGGAGTGGAAATCTTAGTCAGCTGTGGTTAACGGTTGTCATTGATGTATGAGTCCCAAATTATTCTCAGGTACAGGATTCCGCTTCTGTGGATGGGGTTACCTTTGAGAGTCCCAAGGAAGAAATACTACTGAAGAAAGGTTGAAGAATTCACACTGGAGAGGAGCCAGACATGGAAGAAGTACTAGTAGGCAAGTTTGATGTTGTGGTTACCGTATTGGCAGCTGCACATGCTTTTGGAGGCCTCCATTTGGGGCAGATGGAACCTGCATGATTTCCTGGGATGAAGATACCCTGGTCAGTTTAGCACATAGAGTTTTTCGAAGTCCTAGCAGGAAAGGGACACCTCTTTCTGGGTCTACCAATGTATACATAGTTAGGAGCTTCAGGAAGATGAGGCCTTTGAGCAGGAGCAGTGGTTCAACCCCCACTGCCCCAGACCATGGGAACGGAGGTCACAGAATTTGCCTCTGGTTGTCTGGAGAGTCAGAGCTTCACTGTAGGATTCTTAAGAGCATACACGGATGCTGATGCAGAGCTTCAATCCTTCCTTGAGCAGTAGGCTGTCCAAGAATGCAGGTACAGAGTTTCAGTAGTAGACAGATTGAGTGGTAAGAGGGTTTCTTTGATCCCCCTCAGGAGCCAGTGATTGAACACAGCCTCAGTCACACAACATGATTCATTCAAACAGAGGGGTGGTCAGCCAATGAAGGCCATCCCTTCAAACACATCCCTCCATTTTGGAAGGGTCTCTCACACATAGGAATAAACCCACCCCATCCTAGATAGGCACCTGCATTATGCGAGTCAGAACTAGTTTCTGGCTAACAACAGGTCCCAGTCCTTGGATAAAAGCTTCTGGTGACCCAAGATGATCACTTCCTCTTACACACACAAGGTGGACAAAAGGATAGTTATGTGACCTCTCATGACGTTGTGGCAAACAATGACAACCTCAGTTTTGTCTGAAATGGTGGTGGGGGTAGAAAGAACATAGCCAGTTAAATAGTATGTCCCACCATTAAAAGGATATGCAGAATGGGTCAAATATCCAACAGAAAATGTGTTCTTGCAGTTTTGAAAATGTATATTGCACATGCATGGAAGTCTAAACTCTCTAGATTAATTTGGTGCCACATGTTTAAAAGTTAATTTTAAATTCTCAGAATACATTAAGTTGTACTTCTAAGATAATGCAATCAATTTGACAAGACCGTGCTACGTGATTATTTAAAGCACATGTTATAGCTCACTGATACCCTATCAGACGTCTCTGGGAATGTGAGTGTGGTCACATTTCTTCCTGGTTTTTCAGGAGTTGTTTTAATCTACCACTGAATGATGGCAGAGAGGTGGAGCGCTGTAATCAATTGCCGGTTCCCCCAACTTGGGATGCTTTTACTGAAAAACAATGTGCTCTTTTTGAAGAAGGTTTAAACATAGTAGGAGAACAATAACATTTATA
The DNA here is from genome assembly GCF_040938575.1 of Ambystoma mexicanum. Classification (NCBI taxonomy): domain Eukaryota; kingdom Metazoa; phylum Chordata; class Amphibia; order Caudata; family Ambystomatidae; genus Ambystoma; species Ambystoma mexicanum. The sequence continues at coordinate 925,076,600 of NC_090937.1, read as the reverse complement.
CTCATTACATAGCCCCTAGTAGAACATGCTGATAATTCAGCAGAAAGATAAAAATGAGATGATACATTCACTCTTATAACAAAGCTAAGATACTTTGTCTTGAATTATGTCTCCTAAGCTTAACCAATGTAGAAATCTTCAAGTGGCCATGACATTGGGCCTCATTATGACCCTTGCGCTCCCGGAATGAAGGGGGCCAGTAGGGAGGCGCGTATTACGAGCTTCCCTTTGCGGGACCCGGATTAGACACCTTGTAAAACCAGGCGTATTTTCCTGGTCCCGCGAGGGGAAGAGGGAGGAAACAACAGGAAACTCATAATGTGCCAGTTGTTACCTCCCTCCCCATTCCCAACAACATGATCTCTGAATTGTCTTGGAAATAAAGTGCCACTGCTGGAGAGAATCTAATTGTTTAATGCAGTACATGCATTAATCTTGGCAATGTTTATTGGAATTGGCATGGCAATAAACTACCAGATAGTGCAAGAGAGAGGAGTGCATATCAGAGGAGAGTGAGGGCAGCATGTTTGAAATAAGGGAATATTACATTTTGATGAAAATATTTCACATGGTATTACAGTGGACATACTGGTATTTATCTGGCATATCCACCATGAAAATGTTTTGCATAGTGGAAATACTGGAGTTTATTAGACATGGACAACATGAAAATCATTTACGTGTATATTCTAGCATATATTGGCCACAGGCAGTTATGTTGTACAGTGGCAATGCTGGCTTTTATCGAGCACAGTCAGCATGACAATGGTTTACAGTGGCATTACTGGCATAAATTGGACACAGCCAGCATGAAAGTCCTTATAGATCATTGGCAATGTTGGGCTATATTGTTGAAAATGCAGCGTAAGAGATTCACTTTGCCAATACTGGTATGTATTGTGTGACGTCTTGTACTAACAGGTTTGATAGAATATCAAATCACCAGATTTTCAGAGGATTTGACCAGGTCACACTTCGCTTGAAGTATTTAAGAAGTTCGACCAAGGTTAATGGCATAACGGGACGCATGTGGTTAGGGCTTATTTTGAGTGTTAGGCAGTTTTCTAAAGGGTAAGAGCCTGTTTCTGAAGGGGGCTTTAAAAAAGGGGAAATAAACTGGACTGGAGTTAGAGTACTTTATGAGGAAGACGGTAGAGTGTGGTTGTTTGTGGCTGGGGACTCAAAGTTAGGTTTATGTTAGGTTTTATTTATGCTTTGTGACTCATTCAGTGAGTTGGCATTGGTGTACAGCACACAAGCAATCAGGTGAGTCTATGGAGAAGGAAACCATAAGAGTGAGAGAGGCTTGAGCAACAGTGAGGGATATATGCACATGGCTTTTGATTATATGCGACCCCTATGGTAGTCTGGAGAACATACCAGTGATTATAGAAGGAAAGAGGAGACTATTCAGTTACTTTAAGTGACAGTAAACGATACACATGCGGCAAGAAAAAAATAGGTCCTGCTTGTGCTTAACACTAGGGCAGAGTAGGAGGTAGGGATAGATTTTGTGTGGGCAGCTTGTGTAAAAACATGGTGACAAATAGTGAAACACCCAAAGAAACACACCTTAACAACAAAACACAACACAAAACAATAAGACACTGCTCCCAAATTACACGTACAAACAACAAGAATGACAAAACAACAAATCAAAACATGCGGGCCTATGAAAACAGCAAACAATCAGGGACATGCTGGGAAAGGCTGAAATACTTTTTAAAGGCTTTTGTTGTGTTTTTTGGGACAGGAAATTGGACCGGAATATATTTTTTAGCCTTTTGAAATTTGTTCAGGGTAAACAAACAGAAAAAGGGACCAGAGGAAACGGCATAGTAACAAAGTTCTAAAAGAGCACCAAACACCAAAAAGAGAACCAAACATTTCCAAACAGCACCACACAACAAAGTACACAAAGAAAGATGTCAAAACTTCCTTCTATTGTAAGCTTGCTCTGTGTCACACTTTCTTTCACACAAAGGACCATGATTTGAGTCGGCCCATTTAGAGATCCTCAAACCTGCTTTAGTACATTTAAGGCATTGGAAAGGCTGAATATATTTGACTAGTCTACTTTAAATCGAAGTCGACCTGGGATCCGTCCTGAGATTCAAGTTTAAATTTGGGATTTTCGCTCAAAAAGGAACCTGCGGTATACTCAAAAATAGGCTATATCTTCCCCAAATGACTCAATGGGGCAGCAAGTCCCATTTTGGCAAGTTCATACAGGCCTAATTTCGGGCAAAACGCTCATCGAAGTATGTTTTAAGCTGGCAATGCTGTCTAATATATTGGGCACACGCATTATGAGAATGTGCTATACATGATTGCTGTGTTTATGGGTGCATTGCATCTATTGGACCCAAACGATTGTAATTGTATAGCTTTCTACCAAATATTTCACAAAAATGGTAGTGTAACATGCACCATTTTAACACGTTACTTTAAAAAAAAATGCCCCAGGACGAGAATCTGACTGAACCCACCTACGATCGTTCGAGCTCTCTCAATACGGCCAGTTGCTCACACTAATTTTGGGGTGGGGTACATTAACACACGTCCACTGAAAATAAATACAAGCCACCAGGGACCTGGAATCATTTCAAATGAAGGTGCCCCCTGAGGAAACACCACACCACCCCAGCACCGACAGCTTCATCTGCTATTCTGTGATAATCAGATACCCCACATTTGAATTTCTATAAGTACATTTGAGCTACACTAGTGACTCCCTTTTGTCCTCTTATATTCTAATAAATTTGAGACTTCTGAAGTTTCATATAACTAACAGCTTGCCTGTCCGAATAATAATAGCTGGCTTGTTTTTCGCTATGAATGTGATAGCTGACAAAATGCATTTGTAAATGCTGCAGTATTGTCTAGGTTTCACAAGTATTGTCTAGATTTCTTGTCATACAGTAGCTCTACCCATATGTTGTCTGTAAGTTGGTAGAGCCACCTTATTTTTTCTTGTATGTAATCGTAACTTTGCCTCCTATGATATGCGCCCAAATACCTTTGGGCCTGGAGCGCTATACAAATAAACAAAATACAAATACAAATACAACCTCTGTTTAACAGTCAAGATACCAAACACACGCTGGTAAAATATTAACACCGACTCGTAAATATTAGACACATGGCATGTCAATTGTAGAAAAATGAAGTAACAGTATAATGTATTAGCTGTTTCCTTCACAACACGTCTCTCTGATGTGAGCAATTGTTTCATGGAGACAATGAATTCCGTAAAACGTAGCAAGAAAAATTCAGTGTGTCTGCTATCAGGAACTCACATTAGCTAATTAAATACTACTTGTCTGCATGGGAAAGCAAGGAAAACAGGCTACGATTAAACATGGACATGACATTCACTTCCAGTTCACTGATAGCTACCATTCACGATAATATGCTCCTTGGTTACTTCAGTCTACAAACCATGCTTGGTGGCAGTAATGGTAACACTGTGAGGTGGTGAGAGGACTTAGGGGCATGCACCACATATGCAAGGTGAAGAGCCCAGGCAGCGACAGTTCGCCGCAGAGAGTGAATAAAGAGAGTTCAACCTACTGCAAGCTCCTGGTCTTATTACTGGCCTGGGCCTGTTGAATGTGAGTGTGCGCTGCCCTTCCCTACTGCATCCTATCTTCCCTCAAGGATAAATTAAAATAACCCCTGGCAACCTGACAATGGCGACGAAGGTGGGATTTCTCTGCTGAAAATAAAGGAGGACAGTAACAGTTGTCGCAGCGTGTCCTGCAGACGAGGTGGTGAGTTGGCACCAAATTCTGCTAACTGCCGGGATGTCACAAAATGAAAAAATCAGGTGGTGCCGCAGCTTTTCGCTTGCCTGGACCATTCAATATGGGTGATCAACAAGCGTTGGGGCCCCGATGGGGAAGATGGATTCATAGATTTGAAAATGACGTCCATGCCAATGACAAGATTGCACCTGACAAATTTGCGAGGCGGCTGCTGGTGAATCTGGTAGGAGATGAGGTGGAGGATCTCATTCCCACTTTCCCACCTGAAGCCGTTGGAACTTACGATGGTCTCAAAACACTGCTGAGAAACTACTTTGACCCCCAGTGCAATATTGACCACAAGCAGCACACCTTCAACGTGACCTGCCAGATGAGACGAGTGCATGGATGCCTTTGACACCCGCCTTCGGAAACTAGTGGCACATTGTGAATTTCACAAGTTCACAAGTGAGGAGGGCATCAGACTGAGGATTATAGGAGGATGCCTGTCCTCCTCATTCAGGAAGAAGTTTCTACAGGATCTGCTTCCGCTGGTGACAAAGTTACAAATGGCTAGGATGGAGTCAAGAACAAACACGCAAGATTTACAAATCGAGACCGGTAAGACTCCAGGCCGAGAACAGGCCTACCAGATATCGTCAACAGTGCCAGCTCGAACGAAGCCTACCAGCAACACCGCGCCCAGAGGGTCCACCTCACTCGGAAAATGCTAGGCCTACAATTTCCTCACAAGGAAGGTGTGAAATGTCCTGCCTTTGTCAAGTGTGTTCGAGAGAACCACCTAGCAGTTGTCTGCAACTTCCGACCAGGACGTTCATAGGGATATGGCTCCATGACATACTGGTCGGTGTCCAGTGCACACAGCGCACAGGAAGAAGAGATGCCGTCGCAAGGAGAGACCTTGTGAGACACGTCAGGCAAGTAACTGGAAGGTCTCAGTCCCCCTCGTTATCTAGAGAGGGCACCCCATGGGAATATGTATACGTGATGAACGGGGTGACCTCGACCTCGGAGAGCGATATCACCTTACTAGTGGGTGATCACCAGGCCAAACTCCTCATAGACACTGGAGCAACCCTCAGCATAATGTGCATATAAGTATATCGCAAAATTGTGTCTCCACCTCAGCTAAGGTCATCGAATCTCCGAGCCTTCCAGGGGGGCAGCGAGAGGTCTTGTGCAGAACCATGGGAAATTTTTCATGAGAATCTGCTACAAAGTAAAATGTGCGGAAGCCGAATTTCATGTCTTACAAGGGGAAGTACCCAGAAGTAATCTACTAGGGTGTCCCACTGCACCTTGAAATGGAAATTGTGGCTGTGTCCTACACCATGCAACATGGACTATCAGTCACACAAGCTTTCCCGATGCTGTTCGAAGGCATTGGTTCGCTCAAACGAGACCCTGTGACACTTCACATCGATGAGTCCATAACGCCCGTGGCTCAGGACCCAAGGAGAATTCCAGTTCACCTGCAACCTCTCGTTGAATAAGAGATACAGTGGTTGTTAAATGAAGAAATCATTGAACCGGCTGATGGTCCAACCCCCTGGGTGTCTCCCATAGTGGCCGTACCTAAGGGAGGATCCTCTGACAAAATATGCATCCGCGTGGACATGCAAAAGGCGAACAAGGCCATTGGGCGCGAGAGGAATCCAGCAATGCACCTGGATGAAATGATCAGTCTGCTGAACGGTGCAATAGTGTTCTCGAAACTAAATTTGAACAAAGGCTACCACCAGATCTTGATACACCAACAATCTTGCTACATCACTACATTCACTATGCCGTTCGGACTCTTCAGATACAAGAGATTCAGTTTCGGCATCTGCCCGGCAGCAGAAATATTTCAGGAGAGGATACGAAGAGTGATTAAACACATTGGTAACTGTTTGAACTATACTGATGATATCCTGGTATTTAGAGCCACCCTCACTCAACACAACCAGGCACTTCACCAAGTATGCATGGCAGTCAGAGAAGCTGGCCTGACGCTGAACAATGACACGTGTGTTTCATAAATCTCGCCTCAAATTCTATGGACACATTTTCTCACATGAAGGCATGTGCCCCGATACAGGGAAAGTGGCGGCCATATCTCAGATCTCAGCTCCCCAGGATGTCAGTGAGGTGAAGTCTTTCCTGGGGCTGACCAGCTATTGCAGATGATACTTTTGAGACTTTGTGACCATCATTCCTCTGCTCAGGGAGCTCACCAAGCAGGGCAGGGCATTCTGATTGTTTCAGCAATGTGAGGAGGCCTTCATGCAAATAAAAAGGGACATTGCTTTGGCTGAATGCATGGCCTACTTCAGTCCAAACCTATGCAAAGAAATGACTGTCGATGCCAGTCCAGTTGGCCTGGAGGTGATCCTAGCACAACATAGACCTGAGCAAGAATCACCCAGAACGGTGATTGCATATGCCAGCAGTAGCCTGTTGGAGGTGTAAACATGATATTCACAACCAGAAAAGGAGGGCCTGGTTGTCATGTGGGCTTGTGAGCATTTTCAGATGTTTCTCCTTGGCAAGTCTTTCACGATTGTGACAGATCATCAACCCTTGGTGACCATCTATGGCAGCTCCAAATCCAAGATGCCATCATGAATTGAGAGGTGGGGCCAGCGACTGCAGGATTTTGACTTCACAACTGTTCACAAACTGGAAAGGAGAACAACCTGAGGGATTTCATGTCACGGCATCCCCTCAGAGAGGTGTCAACCACCAAATTGATAGCCGAAGAGTATGTGAATTTCCTCACTCACCATGGGCCTCCAAGGGTCATCACACCAGAAGTGATCCGGGAACACATGGAACAGGACACTGTGATGTTGCAAACACAAGATCTCATTAGGTCTGGAAGGTGGAGAAATGCTGACTTCGCAAGCAGAGAAGTGGGCGACTGGGCCATGACAGAACTGCAAACCTTCAAAAATATACGTGAGGAACTATCAGTATCGGCAGAAGGGCTTGAAATGCGAGGGCACAGAGTAGTGATCCCTCTGGACCTGCGGCAGCCAGTCATAGACCTGGCCCATGAAGGACACATGGGGGTGTTGGCCATGAAGCGACAGGTGAGAGACACCATGTGGTTCCCGGGACTCGATCAGATGGGAGAGCGCACAATCGGTGCCTGCCACTTATGTCAGTGCAAATCCAGGACAAATTATCCAGAACCCCTAAAAATGTCAGACATCCCAGAACTCCCATTGCCCCACCTGGCGATAGATTTCTTCGGCCCGTTCAGGGAGAGCAAATACTGGCTGGTTATCATCATGGATGAGCATTCACGATTTCCTCTGGTACACATGGTATCATCGACAGCTGCCAATGTCTTCATACCAGTCCTGGATAGCATTTTCTCTGCATGGGGCATTCCGGAAGTCCTTAAGTCAGACAATGGCCCTCCATTCAGCAGTCTATAGTTCGTGAAATTCATGGAGTACATGGGCATCTTCCATCAAAAAGTTACTCCCCTATGACCACAAGTCAGTGGTATGGTGGAGCCATTCATGGATAGCCTCAAGAAAGTCCTCCAACAGAACCAGTTATGAGCAATGTTGCTCAATCAGGCCCCATGGAACCTGATGCGTGACTACCAAAACTCTCCTCATGGCATGACAGGAAGGTGTCCCTCGGAAATTGCTATTCGGCAGGATAATCAGAACCAGACTTCCTCACCTGGCAAGCACTCCAACAGGAGATGGGGAACAGGTGCGAGAAACGGATGCTTGCAAGAAGCAGGACATGAAGGCCTATGCTGATGGCTGGAAGCGAGACAAGAGCTCCGACCTACAAGTGGGAGACAAGGAGATCGTCTTCAGAAGGAAGGAGAGGAAAGTGGTTTTGAGATATGATCCAGAATACATAACAGTATCCAGCGTCAAGGGAACAATGGTGACTGCTCCATCTCCTAACAAGGTGGTCACTTGAAAGGTCTCTCAATTTAAATGGTGCAAGGAAGGGGGCAAATAACAAGATTAAAGAGACACCTCAGTGACCTCAGGAAGTGAGCTAGTGAGAGAATAAATGGAGAAAGAGCCAGAAGAATGTCAAGTGAGACCAGCCAGGTGCATCCGGAGACCGGTGCATCTAATTGAAGAAATATAAAGACAGAACTGCAAGTGAATGATTTGTTTGTTTGACAGGGGAGATATAGTGTCCTGGCAATGACACAGTTAACAGAGCCTGAGAGCTCTGCCGGCTGAGACAATGAGCATGTACGAGGCTCACACATGAGAGATGGGGAGCCCGGGAAGTGGCAGTTCGCCTCAGTGAGTGAATAAAGAGAGTTAAACCTATTGCAGGCCCCAGGTCCTATTAAAGGCATGGGCCTGTTGAATTTGAGGGTGCACTGACTTTCCCTAATACATGCTATCTTCCTTCAAGGGATAAATTAAAAGAATCCCTGGCAACCACTGCAGATTCAGCTGAAATCTGATACACATTGCAACACTCTCACCCTGGCACAAGCAGAAGATTCCACATAGTATTGGGAACTCCATTCAATAAACAACTCCCCAATGTTATTGTCACACACTTATCCAATTCTGTGAACCCTTGTACTACAATCTCATGCCAAACACTCACTTGTGGTCTCCAACCACAAACACCTGCTCCCCATTGTGCCTTCCCCACAAACACACCCGCTGCTCTGTCTCCTATTCACACACCAGCACCCCAAGCTCCCCAGCCTGCACCTGCTCTCCAGAGTCCCCTTTGACTCCTGCTCCAAGATAACCTAAACATGCTGCTGAGGCACCCCACCAAAAAGATGTTATATTATGCTGCCAATGTGTGTGCCGAATTTACCATACGCACATTTTTAAATTCAGGTAGCCATTCACAGACAATACAAATAGATTGCTTCCACTGCATATAGTCAGGACTGCCATTGTGCTCACAGTGGGATGCAGCGTCTCGCCAGAAGTCACCACATATCCTCTAGTATCCATAAAGAGGGCTGCCAGAGTAACAATAGTGTCTCCCTTTTGCTAGACCTCAGAGGACAGACGGGAATCTCCTTTCATATGTGGATCACACAAACATACTCACTTGCCCAGTTTAAGAACACTTGACAATGCTGACTGCCGGCAACATGGAATGTGTAGTCCTTCTGTTCTGTCCATGGACATGAGATACCTCTTGTAGCCCAACAAGCTAGAGAAAAGACTGTTTTGAGAGGCAAGGGGTAGAAGTAAGAGAGGCATGAAACAGTCCTGATAATGCTGTCCTGCAGACCTTGACACAAAACATTGTGCAGTGACAAGCCAAGTTGACTGTGAGAAAGGGGACACGGTGGATACCTAACACTGACTACTCCCATAGTAGTGGCAATCAGGGAACGAACACCCATGGAGAGGCGGGGCCATGAAAGCTGCAGAGAAGTGCCAAGTATGAGAGGCATATGAGAACTGCCAGATGTGGCAGTCCTGCAGAGTCAGCTGATGTGTTCCTGTTCAGTAGTACAAATAATAAATGAAAGATGAAAAGGCAAGATGGAGGCAAGCAGAACCCTGCAGAGGGACAGAGGCTTGTGGATGCTAAACACCACTGAGAAGTGGAACCAGCACAGTGGGGAGATACCCAAGGCAAACCACAGTGAGAATATTGAAGGGAGTGATTGAGAGTGAAGGGAGGCTGTTGGAACTGGGAGGCCATGTCCTAGAGCTATTGAGAAACAAAGTGTAGAAATAACTGAGGCCCCAGGTCCTACAGCAATTGAGAAATGGAGAGCAAAAACAGGTTCTGCATGCTGAAAATTGTGATCCTGGTTCCTAGAGCAATTGAGCCATTAAGTGTTTCATTCTGGAATGGGAAGTCTGGGTTTCTAACACCATGAAGCAATGGCACCCAGAGGTGATGGCCAAGTTCCTTGATCCATTGAGAAATTCAATTGTTCCAAGTGTGATTGGTAAGAGCAAAATCAGAACACCTTATAGTTTTAATCATTGTATGGATAGTGGCAGATTTAATTTCATTGAGTTATCTGAGAACATGTTAGTGCAAGACATGAACATATTAGAATTGTCTGAAATCGGAGTCAAAATACCCCCACAGCAACATTGAAAAGCAGAAAAGAGCTATCAAATCATCACTGGTAAACAAAGAGATTATGTCTAAACTGCAGATATGGGTACAAATGCACTATTATGGGTCGTTGAGCATAAATATACAATGGAGACTGCAATGGAGTCTCTGACGTGAGAAAGTTGAGGGAGGCAGAAAACATGGATGTAGGTGATTTGACCAAATCCATGTTTTGGAAAGACTGAAGTGACCAAATTCTTTTTTACTGCCTGGGGTTGGGTGTGGGGCTCCCTGCAGCCGCACTCCATCCCCCTACCTTTATTAATATCCCTTACCCCACCCCCACATATATTTTATTTAAAACGTTTTGTTTTCCGGTAAAGAAATTAAAAAAAACAATTTGGTCACTTCGTCCTCGAAAATATTGATTCGGTCACTTCTACGATATCGAGAAAACATAATAACGGCTTGCGCACTAGTTGGTGTAAATAGGGAATGTTGAATCATGAGTTTACACAGTGCATGACAGTATTGTGCCCAAATGTTCCATGTTTATATGTATTATTGATGGTGCAGAGGGTATTGTAATTACCACCTGGGAGACCATGTCCAGTCAAAGGATCGAATGCCCTTTTTTAAATGTATATATTTTTTTGGGTTTCCGTATAGGAAACAAAAGTCTTTACACCAAAAACAGGGGTTTGGAGGGTACCCCAAAAAAAAAATGTGACCTTTTTGTTTTCGGTCCTTTTGATTCGACACTATTGCAGTTCGATCCATTTTGATTCGATCCTTTGACCTATAACCCTGGGAGACGTATCAGTCAATCTACGTAAACTGATTCTTTAACCCAAGGAGCTATGTGATGTTCTGCAACACATTACTGAAATACCCCAGTTACGTAAATATTTGATGGCCACATTACATATCAAACCTGTCTGTGATCAGGCAGTCCTGTGAAAGTGAGGCAGTTAGGACCTCCCTTGAGATGTGATCAGTGTCTTACAAATACCAAAGTGAGATCTTTTAAAGAAGATAGAGATTTGTCTCACTAACAACTTTCTTTCTTCAACAGATTTGTGCTTAGAATAATAGGGCACATCAATGGGATCTTATTTTGTCTCAATGTATGCCAGCCTCATGGTTGGCAGGAGAAAGCAATCATGGCCCAAAAAGGAGCTCAAAACCGAGTAACAGAGATCACATCATTTTCTGACTATGGTTCATTTATTATATCTTCCTTCTGTATGTGTCTTGTATTTTTCAATTCACATTAATTACATTTTTTGAACAAGTTATGTCATTGAGCCATGCACTAGCTGGACCTCATCATCAAGGGTGTAGTTCAAACTGGAGACCACATTCTATTGCAAACCCATAGCATGTATCATGTTACACCATGCAAGAAGTGTCAAGTAAAATGAACAACATGGAACATTCATAGATCGAGTACTAATTAAGGTAAACATAATTGAAATAAATAGTCTGTTGCAACTTGACACTAGGATGGGTGGGACTAATACTGTAATGTTTATCACAGGATTTAGTGCAAAAACAGTGACATTTGTAAAATAACAAGTAAGCACTGAGATTAACATTATTCCTTGTTGAATTTTCAGTTTTAAGCAAAGATGGACAATTGCTGTAACCATTGCATACATCTGATATAATCATAGAAAATGTTTTTTTGATCCAATATGTAGTTCTGTTCTTGCAAGGCATGATTGCCCTAATCAGTACCTGGCATGGTGCAAACATTTGCGAACCTTATCTTCTGGTAATACCGCTCAAATCACACTGCATCCCTCGCGCCGGTCCTCGCCTTTCTTCATTGTTTCATTAGGCCGCAATAGAGAGGCAGAAGGGACTAAAATTGAGTCCCTTCTCCCTGATGTAGTCTCTTCTCTCTGTTCCCTGACAGTCAGTTTTTGTTGACCTTTTTTTACATGTGAGTCAATGGCTGCCATGGAAGGGGAGAAGGGACTATCTGTAGTCCCTTCTCCCCTTCCATGGTGGCCATTTTCTTTGTTTACTATGGCTGCCACGGAATGAGAAAATGGACTACAGTTTCCTGTCTGTGGTGAGAATTTTTAGTAATTATTTTTTTTGGCTGCGAAATGCAACACTCCTTGCAGCTGGAAAAAAATACACCATTATTATTGGGCCTGGGTACTAATGGCAACAAGCCCCTCGACTGCAGGCCATTACCACATACGGCATTGTACAGTAATGTACGGTAAAGTAACTATGGGCCCCGGGAGCATTACCTTATGGGGCCCGCAGTCTCGGGGCTTATTTTCTCAGTATTGTATAGCAATATAGCTCTTGGGGGCCTGCATTGAAAATCCAGCCTAAAATACCCCAACTAAAAAACTGCAAACCATTTCTGTTGATCTGATCCAATATGGTCCAAACTTTAGGTTCATCAATGCTCCTATCAGGAGTTTGATATGCAGTGACCATTTCACTGTACATGCCCTATCAGAATACCTATGAGAAAACAATGATATGGGGCTATTGGAGCACATTATTTAAACTTTAAATTGCAAAAGTACAGTTCTAAGTGCCACAATATCAGCTTCTGCATGGTAGCTAACCTCAAACTGTAAACAAACGGTGGGTTAAATCTTTGGGAGAAAGATAACTTGTTTACATAAAACCCTATCCTGCAATGGTACGTCTCCATAGCAATTGCTACTGCATTCTTCCCAAATCATGTGTAGCCTCTAAGAATCACTGCAGAGGAATTAGTACACTTTTCTCAACCTGAACATTAGACAAACAATGATCAGTTCCCATGGTATCCTAATGCATCAACTGTCATCAGCGATAATAACCCAGACACACTGGTGAAAGCAGTTTTGCCCTACAGTCACTCTAGCACCTATATTTACTTCAAATGTTTGGAACTGTTCCACTCCTTTATTGAACTGCACGAGGCCTATTTCTCCTGCACCCAGATGACTTACATTTTATGATACCCTCAGAATGGGAGATCACTTGGCTTTTGGTCAGTTGGACCCACATACCGTCTGACCTACAATTCATGGACAGATGCCAAACTGACAGAACCTCTTCATAACGGCAACACATTCCTTTTACTTTAAATACCCAATAGAAATCGCTCAATTTTGTTCTCATGGAAAAGAAATCATAAAATGCTCTATGGCTTTATTTCAGCAACCACCATCAAAGCACAAAATGCACAAAATGCATTACAGTAAAACACTTCTTCGTCAAAAATAGAATGAGATCACATTATGACTCACTATATAAATGCAATGACTCATAAACATCATGCTCATCTATTTAAAAAACAGTATTTAATTCCATAATGTCACTTAATTCATGATTGGATTTACACAATGAGCTGGAATAAATAGATATAAATACCATTTGAACGGTGACTTTCTTCCTTTTTCTCTTTGCAGTCATGATTACATTGACATATACAGAAAATCTACATAACATCATGGCTGCCGTAAGAGTGTCAACTTTATAATGATTCCAGCAGTTCTTAACGTTTTTTCTTTCCTGATATTTACCTATCTAGAAAATGCAAATAGACTACATGAAATTTAATGTACAATCTACATGCTAATTGCAGCTGAATCACATAAAGATGTTTCCTATCAGCAGGTTCTACATTGTATAAAAGTTATCACTTCCCTAGTTGGCTGTCATAACCATTATTTGACATTCCCCAACATACAATATTATCATACAATTTTTTGACCTCAGATGTAGTGCTATCCCTGATACTTTCAGGGGATTCCTCATTATTTACAGAGGGCTTATCAGTAGGGAGGTCACTCAGTCCTTCAATCATTGAGTCATGGTATAAATAAAGTCGATCTGGGGCCAATATGGTCCTTCTCTAGAGTGAAATGGTGGGGTTCTCTCACCACCCAAATACCATCTGATCGACACCTGAATTGTTTGAATACAACACATCTATAGCCCTTTTTAGTTGATCTTTCCATGAAGATGTTTGTGGGGCCTTGTCGATTGATTTCTTTATGTCTTTAAATACCAGGCAGAGCTGTTGTCTTCTAAGCTTAACTAACCTACTTTGAATTTAATAGTTGTAATATGACCATTCGTCAATTGTACTTATGCCTTTTTGGAAATCCGCTTGTTAATGGCAAATTATGTTTTTATCTTTCCTCCAATTTTCCAATATTACAAGAATGTCCTTTCTGAAGATTTTTCCTCATGTCTAAGAGGGAAATTGGCAAATAATTACCAGGTGCATTCCTCATTCTCTGCCTCCCACACTTTTTATATAAAGATACAATTTCAGCCATCTACTATGAGTTATGTTATATGGCCAATGTTTATATGGTCTCAAATAAAAGGAAAGGGCACCATAAGAAGTTCAGGGCCAGGAACATTATCAGATTTCTGCTTTAGGATTGCCTGCTGGATTTCTGAAAGTGATAAGTCAAGTCCTTCCCCTCATTCGGTAACATGATTGGTGCACAAAGTGCCTGTTCCTGAGTGATTATACAAATATTTCTGTCCTCCCTATCTAAATCATTCAAATGGTCTAACTACTGGTTTTCAGTGATGCACATTATAAACAGCCCATCATAGCGTGTCATACTTATTGTAATAATCTTCCAGACCTCCCTTGAGCGCTTGGAGGTAGATGCTTCCTTAAGTGATATCCAGTTCTACTCTGTATGGTATGATATTTTATGATGTGATATTTTATTTATATTGCACCTATACACAGGTTTTTCATAACCACCTGGAACTCCATTGTGCATTTAATCAATTTATTTATATTCTGCTTGAGTATGGGCAATTTCATTTACCTCCCTTTGAGGTTTTGTCTTCACTAGTTTCAATAAATCATTTACATTCTGCATTAAACCATGTTGACTTTACCACTATACTTTTTTGCCCATGCAAGGTTTTTTGGTAGATGCACTAGTTCCAGCTTCTATCTGACTGTATAATTTTATTACGGAGCTGGGCTCTTTGTTTGCTGTTACCACAAATGTGTCCATTGTCAGCAATAAATTAGAACACTTTTTAGTCACAACTGCCTCAATGCCAAGCTTGTCCCTGCATACTATACAACTATCAATAGAGCTAGCTAATAGAGCACAATTCCCATACACTGCTCACTGTGTGAAGATCAAGAAACCCTTAACATGTCTCCATTCATCAGCATTCAATAAGATATAATCTATGTGACTCAATGCCCCTTATTATTGTGAAGCTTGCATTAGTTGGGTGCTCACCATGAGCTGTGCCACTGTAGTCGTGGTAGCCCAGTTTAGCCCACAAGTGAGCAATGGTTAGTGCATATTTATGTCTCCTCCTGGGACTTTTTGCACATAGTCCTGTGTATCCCAGCAGAGATCCTCTACTTCCATACAGTCTGGCAAACTATCTAGAGGCACAAACCATCAGTCACAATAAACAAACACCACATTGAAGATATTCTTGTAGTTTCGCTTGTGATGGCCCACTCTTCCAAAAGATTGTCTTTTTTCATCATCATTTTTCTAACCCTTATCACCATCAGGTCTGTTATACCTGCTATCTATGAAGGGTTTTAGACCTGAAGAAAAATATAGGCAGACTTCCTGAATATCCATGGAGTCTGTACACAATACATCTTTTTTTATTTTTTTTTATTTTATTGGTTTGTTACAAACCTTTAAAACAGACACATGACATACAAACATTCTAATGATTTTTTCCTCTCGATGAAAGGGCAGGTAAAAAAACTCTTGACATAAAGACACGAAAACAGGCTAATTCCAAGATCAACTAGCAGGTTTTATGGAGAATTTATGACATCTTAAATTCAATTTCAGCCTTTGCTAATTTTTTGACCCTTTTTTCCAGAAAAAAACGTTAGTTCAATTGTTAGGCTGCGGTCCGCATCTTGATGCGTCTCTCTCCACCAATCATCAGCCGTCATTGTTGATTTTGCCACAATGAACCTTCCCAAATGAATAGTGCGTTCCTGTCTTATATTTAGACAAAATTGTGTTAGATGTTTTAACGTTTCATTGTTTTCTCTGCACAAGCGACACTTTAAGGATGATGCTCCAATGTTTTCACGTATCGATAAGACTTCTCTTGTTTGAAATTGATTTAATCGATATTTCATAAAGAGGGCTCTGTGATTGCAGACTGGAAACTTGAGTAGATAGGCCTGTGGATTGTTGAATTTTCTGGCCTCAATTGGTAATGTATTCACGATTCTATGGGTCCTTCGTGTATCACAAGTGTCAATCCAATCTTGGGTCCATAGCAATGATTTGACTTTATTTGGATTGCAATGCAGCAAGCCTCTGCTCGCACTTATATCGCTAAAGATACTTTCACAACGCGTAGCCCATTGTATCAAGACGCTGTCAGTATTACCAGACCAGACCTCTCTTAGAAAGTGATATTGTGGCGCCATGGGTTCAGTGGTCATCTTGCGATATTCATTTAGGGTAGTCCACGTTATTATTGCATTAATGGACAAAAGAATACGTTTGATTTTATACATGCGGTGGGTACTCCTATTGGAAGCCGCAGTACTTTAGACCGGAAATAATGTTCTAATGATGACCACAATTTTTCTGGACATCCCAGGGCACAATTGGCTCCATGTGTTATTGCTGGGATGAATTTAATTTTATAGAAGTCCATCACTGGTTTTAAGGAATGTTTACCGTATTTTCTGTTTAAAAAGCATACCTGGGCTGTTAGTTGTTTGCATTTGTCTTTTGCTTTCAGGACCCAAGGAGTATCATTAATGCTGGAACTAATGCACATACCAAGATACATTGATTGATTTACCACATCTATTTGGTCTTTTCCAATTCTCCAGACAAATGTATTTCTCCCTCCGCTGGTTCTGCTTTTTTGGAGATTTTGCAGGATCAGTATCTCTGATTTTCTTGAGTTGACAGTTAGACCATTTTGCTGGATATATTGATCCAATATGCTTAGTTTGCGTTGGAGTCCTATAGGTGTTAGGTCTATAAGGACTAAATCATCCGCATACAAAAGCCAGTTCACTTCTCTCCCATTGATTTTTTGAGGGAATGTGTTTGCCTTCATGTAAGCTTCACCCAGGTCTGAAATACACAGATTGAATATTATTGAAGCCAGAGGACAATCCTGTTTTACTCCACGACAAGTTTTTATTGGTTCAGATAGGGATCCATTTTAGTTGAGCCGGATTCTTATTACGGTATCTGTATGCAGGGCTTTGATGGCCAATAAGAGACTGATTGGACACTTCCAGCCTGTCCATTTTTCCCATAGTAATTCTCTATCGATGCTGTCAAACACTTGTGACAGATCCACAAATCCAAGGTAGATCTTTTTATTTGTTCTTATCGCATCCATTTTCATTATGTTCAGGACCAGCAGGTTCAGACCACAACCTACGCCTCTGACAAAGCCAGTTTGGCGGCAATCCAGATGGTTATTTGATTCGATCCACTCCATTAATTGTTTTTGTAATTGAATAGCGAATAGTTTGCCGAGGACGTCTAGTAACGCGATGGGTCTGTAGTTCTTGGGATCTGCTCTGTTGCCTTTTTGGAATATTGGAATTACTATCGCCAATTTCCAGCTGGATGGAATCATGGCTTAATTTGATATTGTTGCAAATAATATCATAAGGAATCGGCACAGGCTTTGGGATTTTGCTTGATTATGAAATTTGTCAAACTGTCAGGTCCAGGAGCTCTTGAAGATGAACACCGTTTGATGCTCTGTACTATACTTTCCTTATCAAAGTGTAGGTCCCATTTAGTAAGCCGAGGTAAATCGGGTTCAGGGGTGAGACTTTTCTTTTTGTACACAGATTCAAAGTGTTTAATCCAATCCGCTTCACTCACCGTATTTGTTTGAATTGCGGTTTGCTGACAGTTCATATTATTTATTAGTTTCCAGAATTCAGATGAGTTCTTGTTGTTGAGAGTCGCAAGCATGGCTTCACTATCCTGTTGATGTAAGATGGATTTATGAGAAATTAACCAATTTCTGTATTTTTGCTTGCTCACTTTTTTTGCACACTGTTGCTGGTCGATCTCTAGGTTGACATGTTGCAGTTCTTTACATAATTGATGTTTCCTTATTACAATTTCTTGGTCATAAGAATATCTAGGTTTGAACTCTGATCTTCTTAGGCCATTCTCAACAATCTTAAACTGCTGCAGTAAACTGGTATACTCAAGTTTGTTGTCTGTAGAGTTGTTTGAATAGTTATGGTATAAATTGGTAAGTGTTTTTACCTCAAACGGCTTTATTTTCAGACGTGTTCTATTAGGCTCTACTTCGAACTGATTCGGCCAATTTATTTGATTTTTCAGTTGCTAGTGATAGGAAAGTTAGTAATAGCTTGCTGTGGTCATTGCTTGGATCATCAGTTATTACCAGTGACACTGCAAGCCGACTTAAACTTTCCGAAATGAAGAAGTAGTCTGTGGTAGATGACAAATTCCTGTTTTTCCATGTTTTTTTAGCAGGAATGTCACCAGGTGTGTTACCATTTATGTTCCTTTCTTCAAGAGCCAAAGACCATTTAGTGGCGAATTTTTGCAAATCATCAGATGAAGAGTGCTCTTCCACGTCTTTTATGCAAGCCAGGTTCAAATCACCACAGCAGATTATGTTAGGAGCTTGTTGCAGACTGTTGATATCATCAATTAGATCCAGAACTGTCTTCATAAATTTATTTGTGCCAGCTTCTTTGTGATGCCAATAGAAGTTGAAGATGTTAAGTTGACTTTTATTTTCTTCAGTCTTAATTTTAGCTTCGACAACGATGTGCTGAATATAAGGTGTATGGTTTGCTGCTCTTATCAATTTCTAGGCAGAGTTTTTCTTAACCATCGTTAATAAACCAGCTGATGGATGTCCTTTTTTTCTTGTTATGGCTGGATTTATTGCTATATCATAGTGGTCAGAAATTGGACACAAAGTCAACCATGTTTCTTGTAAGCATATAAATGTTTGCTCCATCGACCAGTTTCTGGAATCGTTAAACAAGTGGGTGAAACCTCTGGTGCTCCATGACAGAATGCTCGTATATGGGCTATCCATCCCCTGATGGCATTAGCTGGAATGTCCCCGCAGGACTCCTGCAAGCCAATTCCAGTTGTTAGAGCTGTCATTTTCAGCAGGGTTTTGTGGAATAGTGTTTTCCTTACTCATGGGGCTTGTGTTTCCTTGAATCGGAATTTTGATCTTATCTCCCAGATTAATTTTTTCACAGTTCACGCTGTACTCTTCGATGGTAGTTTGAAGTTTTTTATCTTCTTTTGGTGTAATTTCTCTGTTGTATATTATATGATATGGCATTTATAATGCGCCTATACACAAGTGTTTTGAGGCGCGACGAGGCAAGGGGGGGGCGGAACAAAGGGTGGACAGACAACGATCCTACTAGGCCAGGTGTCATTCAGATCACACAAGTGCATGGGAAGGGGGGGGGGAGTGCGCAGGGGGAGGGGAGAGGGGAAAGTGCAGTACATGGGAAGTGGAATAAATAAGACACATAAAAGAGCCAGCTAGTGGTAAGTGCAAAGGAAGTGCAGACGTAAGTGCTGGTAGGGGGACTGAAGGGATACAGAAAATGGTCCCCAAGTGCAGGGGTTGACAGGGAGGCAGTGCAGGTGGGTAATTTACAGGGGCCTGGGCCAGAGATCAGAAAGGGTAGCCAGGAACCAGTGCAATAGCAGTCAGGAGTTCAGCAAGGGAGGGCAGACGAGAAAGCAGAAGCAAATAGGAAGGTTTTGAGGTGTTTCTGGAAACGGAGATGGTTCTCCTAGAGTTTCAGGGAGGCAGGAAGGCTGTTCCAGAGAGAGGCCCCTGCCGAAGAGAGTGATCTGCCACCAACTCGTTGCTTGGAGAAGCGACTGACCCTAAGGGAGTTGGAGGCAGATGAGCGAAGAGCTCGAGAAGGAAGATATTTAGGAAGAGAGAGTTGAAGGTATTGCGGCCCCAGACCCCAGAAGGTCTTGTGTACAATGCAGAGGGTTTTGAATTTAATCCTCGCAGCCACTGGGAGCCAATGCAGAGATTTCAGTCCTGGAGAGATACGATCCCTGGGCTTGAGGCCAAGGACAAGTCTTACAGTCCTGTTCTGGATGAGTTGCAGAGGGCAGAGAGTGGAGGCAGGCAGGTTTAGATAGAGGGAGTAGTCCAGCTTGGAGAGGACCAGGGCTCTGGAGACAGTGAGCTTCTGGGGGAAGGAGAGGAAAGGAAGAATACCTCTAAGGAGGTGCAGCTGGAAGTGTGACTTCTTAGAGATGTCCGAGATGTGAGGGGAGAAGGAGAGTGCAGAGTCGAAGATGACCCCGAGGTTTTTTGCCTTGCAGGTGGGAATGGGAGGAGGGCCTAGAGAGGCCGGCCAGAGTGCTGCAGGGAAGGCAGGAGTGGGTGTGCCGATGAGTCGAATCTCAGTCTTACGGGCATTAAGGCAGAGGTCGTTGGCAGCACACCATTCCTGGATGGCAGACAGTCAGTCAGACATGAGGGAAGGAGAGGACGAGGCTGAGGGTAGCCTGAAAATGAGCGGGGTATCATCCGCATGGCACTGAAAGTTGGGACAGACAGTGGCGATGCGGTGGGCAAGGAGTGCCATGTATTGGTTGAACAGCCAGGGAGAGAGGTTAGATCCCTGGGGGACACCACAGGTAGATGAAAAGATGTCAGAGAGGAAGGACACAAGTTGGACCTGGGAGGGACGGTTGGAGAGGAAAGAGGTCAGCCATGCCAGAGCCTGACCAGTGATACCCAGGTTACCACGGAGACAGTTGAGCAGGATGGCATGGTTAACAGTATCAAAGGCAGAAGAGAGATCAAGCAAGATAAGAACGCAGGGGGGTGTTAGAGTCGAGGTTAGTGAGCAGGTCTTCACGGATGTTCAGGAGAACAGTTTCCGTACTTCTGGCAGCTCTGAAGCTAGACTGATGTCATGAAGACAACCAACAGATTCAGTGTGGAGAATGAGCTGGGAGATGGCCAGTTTCTCCAGGAGCTGGCCCAGGAAGGGAGTGATGTAGATTGGGCGATAGTTAGCCGGACAGGAGGGGTCGGCAGAGGGTTTCTTAAGAAGAGGGTGCACAAGGGAGTGCTTCAGGGGGAGGGGAAGACTCCAGTGGTGAAGGAGTAATTTCAGAAATCCGCCAGGGC
The DNA here is from genome assembly GCF_040938575.1 of Ambystoma mexicanum. NCBI lineage: Eukaryota > Metazoa > Chordata > Amphibia > Caudata > Ambystomatidae > Ambystoma > Ambystoma mexicanum. Next base: position 925,055,637 of record NC_090937.1, on the reverse strand, counting down.
AGGAGCCAGGGAGTTGATGTGATCCTTGATAGTTTTGGAGGAACAGGGGTGAACCTGTTTCGACAAGACTTTCACAGATTGGACTTGTCTAGAAACCTTGTCTGGAGTGAAAAGGGGAAAGGCAGAGAAGGAGGGAGGAGGGGTGGCTGCAGAAGGGTCAGAGGAAGGGCAGAGAGTAGCGGGAGAGGGGTGAGAGGAGGAGAGTGAGGACAGGATATCCTGAGTTTTTTAAATGAAGTGAGAAGCCAGTGCCGTGCAGAGGGCCTGGGAAGGGACAGGAGAGGTAGAGACTGCAGCAGGATTGGCCAGTTCCTTGCAGATTTTAAAGAGTTTGGCCGAGTTGTTAGTTGCCGCAGAGAAACGAGCTTGGATGTGAGCTCTCTTCTTGGTGAGGACGGGGAGCTGGTATTGCCTTTGCAGCAGGTGGCAGGCCAGTTTGTCAGAGGATGAACTTGTAGCACACCATTTTCTCTCGGCAACCCTACACTTGCGTTTTACAGTGACGAGGTCTGAGTCATACCAAGAGTTACACTTGGCTTTGGGCTTCAGGCAGATTCTCATGACAGGGGCAAGGATATCGAGAGTGTCAGATATAGAAGAGTGGAGAATGGAGAGTGCTGTTTCAGGGTGAGAGTCAACCAGGGGGGGAGGCGGGGGTGACAAGGTGGCGGCGAAAGCCTCAGCTGACACGCGCTTCATGGGTCGGGTGACCGAGAAGGTGGGTGGCAGTGACGGAGGTGGCTTGGCCTGCTGGGTGGGGAGGGTGAGGTGGGAGGATAGGAGAAAGTGGTCACTCCAGGAGAGAGGAGTGGAGAGAGGGACAGAGAGGGGCAGGTCTGAAGAGATCAGAACATCGAGAGTGTGCCCTGCAGAATGAGCCGGGCCAGAGGGGAGAATGGTGAGAGAGAGAGTTGCAGAGGTCACAAAAGAGTTCAGAGGGGGGACAGGAGGCATCCAGGTGGATGTTGAAGTCTCCAAGAAGGAGGAGTTGAGTGGTTGAGGCCAGGAGTGAGGAGGAGGGGTCCGCCCACTCAGAGAGGAAGGAAGAAATCCAACCAGGTGGCCGATAGATAGTAGCCACAGTGAGGGAATTGGCGAGAGAGAGCCTGCAGACGAAAGAGGAATAGGCCTGCGTAGGAATGATAGAGGCAGGAATCCACTCAGGGAAGATAAGGGCTGCGCCTCCCCCAGAGCGGTTGGGCTTGGGCGCAGAGAGGATCTTGTAGCCATCAGGTAGGAGTGTGTCAAAGCTGGTGACAGAGCCGGCCGTAAACCATGTCTCAGTGAGACCAAGGACATCTAGGTCAAGTTCTTCAAGAAGGCGGCAGATGTCAGAGGAGTGTTTGACAGCGGAGCAGACTTAAGAGTGGCAATGTGGAGAAGGTTACCCCCCTTGAAAGACTTCCGGGGAGGGGTATTGATCAGAGGTACAACCTGCGCAAGTGAAGAGAGCGCCCGAGAGGGGGCAGAGAGGGAGGTGGAAGGCAAGGTAGCTGAGGAAAAAGGGGGGAGGGGACAGCAGGAGAAGAAAGGAAGTTGATAAGGCGCGGAAAACATTTATCAAAGAGATGAAGGTTGGCCTGAGGGCCTTGGACCAAGACGGTCCCATTAGAGTAGACATTAATGATGACCTTAGAGGATAGGAAGGAGGCCAGAAGGGCGTCCCAATGGGTGCCACCATTAATTGGAGAAGAGGAGAAAGGAGAGAGCACAGAGACCATATGAGGGGTCCATAGATCTGGTGAAGGAACGACAAAGAGGATGTCGGTAAGAGTTTCCTTGGATGAGGCACTGGTGTAGGTGTCGGCCATAGGGAGGCCTGGGTTGGAGACCAGGATGTCCTTTTTAAACTTTTTCCTACCAGACTTAGTGAGGAGAGCAGGATAGTCACCAGAGAAACAGTTTGAAAAGATAGGGGAGACAGAGAGCACCATAGAGTAGGAGGGAGGTCAAAGGGATAGACAGACAAGACATAGAGAGGCAAGTGCGCAGGAGAGAGTGGGAACAAGACGACGGCACTAAGGGGGCGAGCGTAGGAAAGGCACTGAGTAGGTTTCACAATGCAATTAAATAGGTGGTACCGTTACAATCAATTTAGCGCCGCCTAAATTTGATAATCCTAAGGAGGGAGGAAAAGGCCTAGGCTTCACAATGCAATTATACAGGTGGTACCGTTACAATCAATTTAGCGCCGCCTAAATTTGAGAATCCTAAAGAGGGAGAAAAAGGCCTAGGTTTCACAATGATATAGGTGGTACCGTTACAATCAATTTAGCGCCGCCTAAATTTGAGAATCCTAAAGAGGGAGAAAAAGGCCTAGGTTTCACAATGCGGTAATAAATTAGGCGGATTTTGCAAGTAGAACAGCAGAGGATTGCAGCTAGTGAGCAGGAGGTCAAAGGGAGAGGGCAGGCGCCTGGCGTCCCCTGCGGACACCTGCAGACACACACAGGAGATGCCCTTTGCCTGAGGGGCCCTTAGCCGGTTCTTAGTGTCAGCGCTCTTGAAGGTTACCTTACAGGTTAATGGAGTGTTTCTTTCCAATCCTTGGTCACTCTCTTTGGATGGGAAAGCTAGATCTTTGACTCCAGATTCCTCATGAATATCGAACCCCAATGATAGCAAAAAGGGAACCGCATTCAGTAGACGGTCACAAATTAATCTGGAGTCTATGTTTAGCCAGACTTTATCATTGTGGTGCTCATTAAAAAAGTCCACCGTTTGTATGTCATTCGATTCAATGGAGCGGAGTCCGGGGACATGATGTAAAAGCCGAAGGACACTGTTTCTATTTAAGGTTAGCCCATCTTTTGTATCTAGAATTCACTCCAAGATTAGCATATATTTTGCAGATTTTCCCAATTTCTCCATTTTTAAGGAGTCTTTTTGAACCGTCCTTCCACAGATTTTGTTATCTTTGCTTGTTGTTAATTTGAGTTTGTCTTCAGGCGTGACGAGATGTCTGATGTCAGCCATATTTGAGCCAATGAATACGCCTTTCGGCAATGTCTCTTCTGGCGCTTTGTTAATCAAGATCATTCCTGCCAGGCTGCTATCCTTTGCAGTTTTTAAGGCTTCATTCAAGATGCCCTTTCGCCTTCTTTTTTCTGCCATGGTTTCAAAATTGTTTTCTTTCTCATCACGCATGGGAGGCTTAGATTCAACTGGGGGTAATGCTAATTGACAGACTCTCCCGCATTTTGGGCGCACATCCGCAATTGGCAGGGTTTGTTGATCTGCACTCAGAGGATCATCAAGACTTTCATTTTTTTTCTCATTTCCAACACCATTGATATCCAAGCTTATGTCATCTTCATAAATTGATAGATCCATAAGTTCATGCTGGTCAATTTCTGCACTTTCGTCAAGAACAATTGGAGATTCAGTTGTTATTCTTTCATTTATCTTATCTATTTGTTTGGTATTTTTGCACGTTGCATTAGCCTTCTCTGTATTGACGAAGACATTAACTGATTTTAAGTTTCGTAAGAATTTTCTTGATCCTGTATTATTGCATTTTCGTTAGCATTTTTTATTTATTTTTTTTCTGAGATTTGTTTGAATCTGAAGTTTGCGGTTTTGGAAAAATTTCAAATGTTTTGTCACTTTTGTCAAAGGGAATATTTTCTTTTTCAACTGGATTGCCAATCAGTCCCTCTGCGTTAGCAGAGGTAGATGGCACTGGGATATTTGAAGCAGACATGCTGCTAACACCACAGTCTTTTGGTTCAATTTGCAGGCTTTTTGACGCTGTTTGCGGCTGCGATGCCTGGGTTTTGCATGCCTCATTTGTGGTAACTTCAACTCTTTGGGGCTGCCCTTGAGGCTTGGCCAGTTCGTTCTGTTGCGCTGTGGACATAAATGAGGACACAGACATTGATCTGTTCATTGTCGGCTGTGATAGGCCAGGATCAGTTGTTCCGATCTCATTGCTTTGGAATGAACTTTCGCTCTGTGAGCTTATGGGGCCATCCACTGTTTGATTGTTAGAAATAGCAGGCTGGGAAGGCGAATGTTTAAGAAGACTTAAGACTTCTATTGTTACTTTGGCTACTTCGGCTAGCATTCTCTTGTCATCGCTGTTAGAACGCTTTTGGTCAGCTAGATCTTTTATCGAGAGATCAATTCTTCAGATTTTTTCCCAGACTTTAGAAATTCCTCCATTAGGGTGCGCCTCTGCGGAGGCTAATTTAGTATTTGTAAGTGCAGTCAAAGTGGATAAATCTTTTAAATTATCATTAATTTGCTCATATAGCTTAAGCATTGGCGCTATTGCTATGGTCAGAGAGGACATGACAAATGGTCTGAGTTTGTATATGGCATCCTTGTGTAGGTTCTGAAGGTTAGCGTCTCTCAGCATTTGATTTACACTTACTTTATGTTTGAGAAGTTTTGGTTTGGGTAGCCGAGGTCTGATGAGTGAATCCTGCATCATCTCGTCCAAGGATGAGGGCTCGGAACAATCATCAGCGCTTGAGGTATCGGATGACCTTATGTTGGGTTCTCCTTGACTTAACAACGTTGATGATGAGTTTTGAGCCAAAGAAGCTCCGCGTAAGGTTTTCTTATTTTGGGAGCATTCAATTGGGGGAGAAGTACTGGATTCCACTCGTCTTCTTTTTCTGACACCCATCGGCCAAAGGTTGCTGGGTACGCTCTTGGATACTGGCCAGTCATACTTCCCCAAGTTTGAGCAGGACTTTGCGTCCATGCTCTCCATATCAGGTCCAGTATCACTAGAAGAAGGTTTGGCATTTAAGGAGCCTTTAAGGAGCCATTCATCTTTGTTAAGTCAAGTAGTAATTTAATTACTGTTGCCAAGGAGTTACACTTTTCATCAGGAGTTATCGCTAAATCTTTGGAGTCAGAGCTTTTATCATGTACATAGTGAGCAATATCCTCCATTGAGGTTGTTTCCAGACATTCTCTGGGGTTGGTGGACATATTGTTTGAGAGGGATTCTCCTTCACCCTCAGTCACATATGTGGGGCAAACAGGCAAAACGATCTGAGGGCTCTGCGACACTGGGAGGTCCATATCTGGCTGGAAATGCTTTTCCAACCGAGTATTTGGTAATTCAGTCTCTCGAACGAAATCCGGAGTACTGCATGACTCCAAAGCACTGTTACATTCTGTCGTTAGCCTTTGAGGTCTGGGATCTGCGGTTCCCAGGACTGCACCGCAGACGTGCTAGAAAGCACTACCAGATCCCCAGGAGGAGCAAGCGAGGAATGTGTTTCGCTCGCAGCACCTAATGCCTCTACTTGACTTTAAGGAAATGCAGCTCCCGTCGCAGCTACACCCAGCTGGGTGGACTCCGCTACAGACGCGGCCATAGACTCAGGGAAGACATTGCTATTTTCAGTGTAACCAGAAGGCTGACCATCCACTTCTACACCGCCACAACCCAGAGGTAGGATTTCATTTTCATTATTGCCCACGACTTTATCAAAGCAGCAGTCTATATCTGGGGCGGTGTGTGGACCGGTGTGAGGTGTGTGAGACTCGGGTCTAGATTCGCTGGCGCATCTTTTCTCCATATATGCTTGCGGCAATGAAATTATACGCACAGCCGGGGAGGAATTAATGTTAATTTTCCTTACTTGCACACTCCCGGCTGTTTCTTCGGCACGATTCCAACAGTCAGTCAGCTTGAAATCTGCTCCTTCGCCCATGCGTTTTAGCTGCAAGTGTGTGAGGGGATGATGTGTAGTCCTTGTTGGCGGTCTTTGCAATTTACCTCGTTCCATAGAAGAGGGTGCTGTCAGAGCCTCAAGAGCCTCCAGAGACTCACGAGACTCTGCACCGACTCCATGCCGCTCCGCGGAGTTCAAGGGGTTTTTAAGCTCCACTCCCCTCTGTATGTTGATAGCAGTAGAAAGAGGACTGCAGGCACACAGCAATACAGCTGGGTTGAAGCAGGTACAGCAAGGTGTCAGAGACTCACAAGACTCTGCACCGACTGCACAATACATCACTTTCAGCATTTAACTCACACTGGGCCTCATTACACGGATGGCGGAGAACCATGGCGCTATTAGCGCCATGGTTCATGCCGGTAAAATACCGGCACTGCCTTGGCAGAAAGGGGGATTACCGCCCCATTCCAAGGTTGGCGGGGCGATAATTCCCCCTTCCACCATTGCCCTTCCCCATTCCCATTTTTGCCCCATAGGGCTCAATGGGAATGGGGAAGGCGCTAATTACGGTACCGCAAATTGCGGTACCGTAATTAGCTCCCTGGGTCCCTTTGCGGGTTGGTTTTTAACGCCTGAAAAAAGCAGGCGTTAAATCCCCCAACCCGCAAAGGGACCTTGAAGTAAGGCGGTAAGGATTTACCGGTACCGGTATTTTACCGGTACCGGTAAATCCTTACCACCATCCGTGTAATGATGCCCACTGTCTACAATGCCTACCCTTGGTGACAGCTATGAAATGTTCTTCACACTGCTGTACTTTAGGTGGTTTTCCAGACCTACTATATTCTAAATTGTTATTGTTATGGATGTTGTTGCCTCATTCCAATCCTTCTGAGATGTGGTCTACCAATAGACCCAGTCGGAGGCACCATTTTTCAATCAACTTCATCCAAATCTGCAACTACATCATCCCATATGGATGCCACAGTGATGTGCTGTGACTTGGATTCTGATCCGCAGGAGTACAAGATGAGAAGGGGTAAAATGGCCCACTCAGCCCTCACAGCTCTACAAACCAAAACACAACACAATCATAAACGTAAAACATGGTCAGTTAAGAGATATACCTCCTTCACCTTTTGTGATAGTACGGGCTGAGGGAAGCATTATCAAAGTCCAAAATAAAGGGAATTTCCAATCAAGTTTCTATACAAATATATATATATATGTATATATATATATCTTAATCAAACACACCATCAGCACACAGAAAGAGTAAAAAATACTGTACACAAACCCACCCAAAAGAATAACAGAGAAGATGCAACAGAGTGCAGAAGGTAGCACTCTGAGCATAGTTCCAGGGGTTGGAGGTAAATCACAAGCCACAAAAAGCATATCTTGACCTAACCGGTCTCTAGGGTCCAAGTGTTATGTTAATGTTAATGTTAATGTTAAAGGATATTTATGCTGCGCACAATCACCACCGCAGTGGTCCCCTGGCGCTCTGGTGGTTAAGAAAAGGAAAGGAGGTGGCAGGGGTGAATTTAGTGGGTACGAGCAGGATAAGTGCAAGAGAGCAGTGATGTACTGTTGGCAGCTTCAGTGCGGTTAACACTGTTTGCTGAGCTTGGGGGTGCTTTCCATTCGGTATCCGTTGTGTGCTGTTTTTGCAAAGCTATGTGTGGTTAGTTTTGTTGTTGCAGTGTAGTGAAGTTTGTGTGGTTTGTGGTGCTTTAGGGTTGTGGTTGTGTTTGGTCAGAGTTTGAGAGGTGTATGCAGAGAGGTGAAATTGTTAGTGGGTTGGTTAATGGCCTTTCTATGTAGAAGTGATGTGTGCTTCTTTCTAGATGTGCCGCATGGATATCTCTGCATTTCTATCTTGATCCTGCACTGGCTAACATTCACAATTGTGTATATATTTGACACATGCAAATGTTCACTATTATATCCAGATGTGGCACTGGCCCTCCTTCAAACCTATCTAGATGCAAATCAAGCTAGTATTCACAATTCTAGCTAAATATGGTATCGGTAGTATTCCCAATGCAGTCTAGATGTGGTAGTGGCTGGTATTCGCTGCTCTTTCTAGAAGATGCACTTGTTGACATTCACACTCCTGTCTAGATGTGACACAGACCAATGTACACAACTCTATCCAAGGGTGGCACTTGCCAAAACTCACCAAAGGGTGGTATTGCTAACCCTCGAAATCCCTTCTAGTTGGGAGTGAGCTAATGTTCACATTAGGTAGTTGCTGTGGTTCACAATTCTGTCTGCGTCTGGCGCAAGCCAATGTTCACGACTCCGTCCAAATGTTGTACTTTCTATCATTCACAACTCTGTATGGGTTCGGCAGAGAGAAACATTCATAATTCTGTCTAAATGTGGCACTTGCCAACAATAACAGCTCTATCCAAGAGTGGCACTTGTTAATGTTCATGGAGTGGGTAAGGTTGTAGGTATTGATTGGGCTCATGGGGTTGTCGCTAGTGTTCTATTCCACCTAGTGTGATCTCTTTGTTGTTGTAGGAGTTTCCTTAGTCGGGTCTAGGTGTTGTCTGTGCCATCATATATTCTGTCAGTCTGTTCTATGTGTTTCCTGTTAGATTGTTTAGTTGTTTCAGTTTGGTTCCAAGGTGTTGAAGAGCCAGGTTTTTAGAGGTTTTCAAATTTTAGGTGATCTTTAATGTTTCTAATTCTTTCGGGAGGTTGTTCCAGGTTTTTGCGGCCAGGTGAGAGGTTTTTCTTGAAGTGTGGTTTTGGTTCAGGCGGGTTTCATTGCTTGATCTAAGGAGTCTGGTTGGTTTGTAGATTGATATTGTCTTTTGTAGAAATTCAGCTCCCTGTCCACTGCTTGCCCTGTGTGTTATGCACATTGTTTTGAATGTGATACAATGTTTGATTGGGAGTCAATGTAGTATTTGTGTGCTGGAGTGATGTGGTCTCTTCTGGATAGTTTGAGGGGGAGTCTGGTTGCTGCATTTTGGATGTGTTGTAATTTCTTCAGGAGGTGTTCTGGCATTCCGAGGAGGAGGCTATTTGCTTAGTCGATTCTTGAGATGATGAGGGCGACGATTGTTAGTGTTTTGTGGGTTAAGGAGAGGAAAGGTAGGATTCTTCTTGTTTTTAGAAGGAGGAAGAAGCATTTCTTGATTATTGTGTTTACTTGTGATTCTAAGGTTAGGGTGCTGTCCACTATGACTCACAGATTTTTTACTACATTAGATGGTGGGGGTGCGTCTCCCATTTCCATCAGCCAGGCAATGTAGGTGTTGTTGTCTTGGGTTTTGGATATAATCATGATTTCAGTCTTTCCTGGGTTGATTTTCACATTTATGGCGTTAATCCAGTCAAAGACTTCTTTTAGACATTCTATTAGGGTTGAGTGATCGGGTTGAGTATCTTCGATTTTGTTGATGATTTAATTGTCGTCTGCATAGTTGTAGCATGTAATGTTGTATTTTTTTATTTCTGGAATCTGGTAGATGTTGAAGTAAAGTGGTGATAATGAGGATCCTTGTGGTACGCCACAGTCGTTAACTCATGGAGTAGATTTGAAGGGTTTTATCCATACTGTTTCTGTCCTGTCTGCAAGGAATGATTTAATCCAGAGTAGTGCCATGTCCATTATACTTCTTCTAATCTTTTGGTTAGGGTGTCATGGCTTACTGTGTCGAATGCTGCAGAGAGGTCAAGCAGAATCTGAGTTGAGGTTGCGTTGGAGTCTGCATTTGTTTTTAGGTCGTCCCAGACGGATAGTAGTGCCGATTCTGTTACTCTTGCTGGTCTGAAGCTGACTTGTGCGTGGTGTAGCAAGTGGTGTTTTTCTACATGTTCTTGGGTTAATTTGTATACGTAAGTTTCTAGGAGTTTTGCCGGGTAGGTCTGTAGTTGGAGAGGTCATCCACATTGCCACTTGTGTTTTTTAAAAGGGCCTTAATATATGCTGATTTGAAGGATCATGGTACAGTTCCTGTTGTGAGTGACAGATTTAAGAGGTTTCTGTAGTATTCTGAAGGAGTCCATTGTGCAAGGATTGAATTGTAGATGTCAGGGGGGCAGGGGTCCATGGATAATCCCGCTTTCTTGCTGTCTTTTACCAGTGTGAAGAATGCCTCTGCTGATATTTCAGGGAAGTTTTGGAGTTTGTGCTGTGGCTCCTTGTCACGTCTGGTTTGTTGAGTGTCAGGGTTGGTTGGTCTGTTTTGTATGATTTGTCAGATGTCGTTGATTTTGTTCTTTAAATGGTCTGCCAAGTCGTTGCATAGTTTCTCTGAGGGGGTTGGAGTGTTATTGCAACCAGGAGGGTTTCTCATTTCTTTTATGATGTTGAACATTTATTTTTGTGTGTTGGTGGCATTGGTGATTCTGTCATCATAATGCCTTCTCTTCGCCTTTTGAATTTCCTTCTTGTATGCTCGGTGGACCAAGGGGGCATTACAGAGTCAACAGTATCTGGATTCAGTATCGAACGTAGATGCGAGTGGATCAAGCTCAGTTTGAGCATGTTGGATCATGTGGGCCCAAGCAGCAATCAGGTGTCGAGTAGGGGTGAAGGCGGGTCCTCTGTGCAGTAGAACAGTGATTCTTAAGGATGGAAGTCCATTACATAATGGAGCAGGTACAGGGTATGACAGAAGAACTAGCGATAATGGTCTTAGATGCAACTAAGTCCTTTGACTCTGTGGAGTGGCCCAGGGTTTTTCGGGTACTGCAGGCATTTGGGATAGAGCCCATTATTAACAAGTGGATTCACTTATTGTATAGGGAACCGGTGACACAAGTCAAGACAGGGGGCTGGATCTCCCTGCAATGGAAACTAGAAAGAGGAACTAGACTGGGGTGCCATGGGTGCCCTGTATCACCGATATTGTTCGCGATGGCTCTGGAACCCTTGGTGCAGTATTTCAGAAATTATATATCAGAAACTTGGATCAGGGTTTGAGGAATCACCCACAGTATATCTTTGTATGCAGATGATGCATTATTGTATGTATGTAACCTAAGGGTAAATATCCTGGTAATTATGGAAGTACTAGGTAACTTAGTAGCAGCTTTTGGTTTTTCTGATGAACAAGGAAATACCTGTATTGTTCCCGCTGACAATATTACGACGACAACAAAAGGAAACACTCCTTCAATGGGAGGTGAGATCGGAGTTAGAATCCTTTCAATATTTGGGGATCTAGATTTTGATGATGTGGAAGAAACCTCTGTCTATAACACAGGTCGAGCATTGTCAAGAATAGGATATTCCATGGACTTTTGGAAAACTTTAAAATGTTCTCTAATGGGTAGAATAGCTTTATGCAAGATGGTGATAAAGCCGAGAGTTTTATATTATTTTGTAAACATATCACACAAGATAAAAAGGGTCTTCTTTAAAATACTGGACATGAAAATTGGGGGCTTACTGTGGGGAACAAGCCGCAGACAAGTAGCATTAGACATGTAATGCAGATTGGATTTAGATGGAGGGCTTACTCTTCCGGATGTGGTACCCTACTTTATGGCAGCTCAGTTCCAGGTGGTAACTTATTGTAAAAATTCCCCAGAAGGTGGACCAGACCCGGTTTTTACAGGGATTCCCGAGGAAGAGGGTAGGAATCGAATTGCTATGGGATACAATGGGCATGGTAGGGGAGGGCCATATATACACAGGCCTGAGGGAGATTTGAAACAAACTTCCACCGATCAAGGATGAACAGCCCAAACGCAAACCTGCCATTAGGGTTCGACTCGTTTCTACAGGAGATATTGTTAGATGCTGGTACACTGTGTAGCAATGGCTGCTCGAGGGTGGAAGATCTATATATGGAAGGGAAACATCTGACCTTTGAAAAGTGGAGAGATACATATGAAATGCCACAGGCCCCCTTTCTGTGATATGCATGGTTGGTGAAAAGGTTAGCAGATTTAGGAGAAGAGGCCCAATAGTGTTTGCCTACTGAGAGTCAACAGCCCAGGTCTAATGGACCACTGTACAGCATGATCCACATGAATATGTTCAGGTCCAGCATGGCTGTGTGTGAGCAGCTGTAATTTAGGCCCATGGTTAAGGTATCATGAACCTTGCTCTTCCTCCAGTGTGGTCAGCTCCTTGTAAAAGTGTTGCAGTCAGTCCATGGTGAGACCCATTGAGTGTCTGCATCCAGTGGGGTATGATGCTTTACACCCCCAATCTCATGGGGATCCTAAAGGGCTAACACCCTTGTGTGGTGCATCCACTTTATTGAGCTATGTAGGTGCTCACCCAGAATGGGCTTTTGGAGATGCTGTGTGTGGGAGAAAAACTGTGGGATGGTGGCTTGCAGTAGTGGTCCTCAATTTGCTCCCGAAGCTCCAGAGCATACATTGCATTGACAGGGAGTTGTTCCAACTCATCTGCCATCTTCCCTGCTGAAACATAACCTTGTCATGCAGCTCAGGTGCAAGGTTAAAGGGAACTCTGCCAGCACACTCCTTGTGCCCATCTACAAACCATTTTGTGGTGTGTTGCATACAGAGCAAAGGGAAGGTGACGGTGACGGGGAATTGATCTCTCAAACTCTTTGGAAATATTCATATCAGTGAAGTGGAAGGGATGGTGAGATTAAGAGAAAAGTTACTTCTACATGTGCTAGATATGATAGACAACGGTTTAGAGGTAGCAACGTCAAGGCAGATCAGCAATCAGAATGTGAGACCAAATGATTTCCTGAAGAGGAACCTCCTCACTCTTTTGCAGACATTGAGGTTATTCTCCAAAGCTCTGGTTGTGGCCAGCAGGATTTTCCAGAGGCAATCCTCTTACACCCAGAGTTCTGCCTCCAAGTCCCTTTTTCCTAAAGGAAACAACCTCCAATGCTTTAGAACCTTAAGGACATGGAAAAGAGGTATTTCTATACTTTCTGCCTGAGTTAAAACAGTCCACTCTTCTAGCAGGCTCTGGGGATAAGGTACATCACTTTGAAGTCAATGCTTGCTCCAACACGGATCCAGTGCAGATATAGTAGAGAAGGTATAATGTGGTCCCTGGGGTTTAGGCCCAGAATGAATATGGCTTCATTGTAGATAACTTGTAGTTGACGAGGAAGGTTTTTGAGGAGACCAGAGTGTGGACTATTGCAGTAGTCAAGGTGGGTCAGTAGCATGGCATAGGTGACCTGATTTGAGTCAGGCTCTGGAGAGGGAAGATGTGCCTTAGGACATAAAGCTGGAAGTGCGACTTCTTAGTGAGTTAAAGTATCGGAGGGCGCAAAGGACAAAACATTGTTAACAATGACTGTGAGGTTCTTGGTAGAGGGGACTAGAGAGGGGGCTCCCAGGGAGGGATGCCAAGTGAAAGGAAGAGTAGAGACTTGAGTTGCCAAAATAGTTAAACTCCGTTTTCATAGTGTTCAGACAAAGGTTGTTGACAGGGCTTCAGTTCTGAATCTGTCATAGCCTTCTGAGATATAATGGTGATCCAATACACCACCTTGCTGACTCAAGGCAACCCGTGTATCATCTGCATAGGTTTGAAACATGGTGGTATTTGGAGTGATGTGGTCAGCCAGGGGTTTCAGGCAGGCATTAAGGAGACCGGCAGACAAGACTGAGCCTTGGGGACTCTGCAGTGTTAAATGCTAATCTTCGAGAGTAAAGGGACTGCCTGACCCAAATTGCTCTGTCATTGAGGAAGGATGAGATCAGAAGGAGAGCAGAACTAGAAGTTCTCTAATAATATAGAAGACCATCTAGCAGCCTGTCTCCACAGAGAACCCCACGCCGGACTGATTTGCATTATAGTGCTTCGCAGGTGTGGGACCGAAGCACCAAATAGACTCCCTTTTTGATGCTCATTCTAGAGAACAGAGAGTCACTAATAGGTTACGTTGCCATCCATGGGTGCCAACAAATCTAAAAATAGTATGTTTTAAAAGGTGTATCTCTTCCTAACATTATAACATTTAATAAAATACATCATGTTATAGATATTGTAAAAAAAATCTTTATTACAAAGGTTGATTGCGTCTACATGTATTTCCATTTGGCGTATGTCTTTGGTAGCTACAGAACTAGTTTGAGGGGAAACAATGTAATATGTCCAAGTTGATCCCAGCCTTATAATGTTTCTTTTCTGGCCTGGCTGCATGTCATGCAGGAAGATATGTCTTTCCCCCTCGACTTTGCACTACTAAGGAGGTATGTTTTTAAAACACTCTGTGTTGTCAGCCTCATGTTCTTCCCATTGCTGCTACACCTAAGCACTCTACACTGCAGCATTAGAAAAGCAATCTGTGTTGAGTGTTTACAGGCAATTAGATAATGCTGGAGTGTTTCTCACTCATTAATTAGCACTAAGTATTCCCGGGCATCCGTAATTGTTCCCTTTCACCAATGCATGCACATTTGTTTATGTGGCTGCCTCTTTATCGAGTTAATTCTATTCCTCGGGGTAGGCATTTTAGACTGTGCTGGAAAAGCATGTACTTGGTAGGTTTGCTAGTCTAGCCATTCCTATATGTTTCTGTAAGACTATGGTGCCTACCATAATAGGCATTATCATTACACTTCTAGATTATATCAATGCTCGAATTAAAGTCTAGGTTTGTGAGTTCTGATGTGCCAGATCTATCATCAAGTGAAAACATGTTCTGCAATTAAGAGGGTCACATGAATGAAATGTGTTCTGTTAAGGTAATTTGCTTTTATACGCTGCCAGTTTGTAGTATCAGAGAGCCTAGGCTTGTCCGTGAAGTGGTGTACTGTGCTCTTCAGGGGTAGCCAGACTTTATCTTACTGAAAGAAAGAAAATGAGTGAGAGGAAGATACGGGGAAGGGAAAGCCGGAAGTAGATGCTGCAAACACAGGGAGGGAGAGATGCAGTGGGGGGAAATACTGTTTTGTTGATAGGAAATGTGAGTGTCAGCCCCTTTAGGGAGGATGCCAGTATGCTTCTAAAGTGTTCTGATGATAGGGTGGTGTTTCCAAGGCAGATTTGGAGGAATGCAAGTTAATGTAATGTTGGAGGAATGGGGGTCTCAATGATATCATCAGGCTATCCTGACAATTTGCTGCCTTATTTGCCTATGTCCCTCTATACTTTGTACCGCCAGGCAAACTCCAGAATGTTAGTGTGCCATAGTCAAGAATAGACTGTGTATAAAAGTGAAAGTGGATTGTAACAGAAGGTAAGGGAATGGAGTATCGAATCTGGTACAGTACAATACAAAAAAAAGCCTGGCACCTTGCTGCCCAACAGCTTATTATTAAGAGTTTGATGCATATCATGTTGTGCTAGAATCTGTTTTAGTTTGAAATGCGACAGAGTGGTGCCTTACTTGGAAATAGGCTATCAATGTATAGTAATATGTGGCATTCTATAGTGAGAACATATTGACTAAGCTCCTTACGCAAGTTGAGTTCATTAGGCAATGCGAAAGGCAGATGGATGGTGACCAAACAGGGTAAGTAGGGAAATAAGGGCCAGATGGTTGTCTCTCCGTTTGCAGTGATAGACTGGTATCTTTGTCACATGTTATGTTACTATGGTTTGGCCTTACCATGAGGCTACGACAGGCTTTTCACAGCTTTTTCTCCTTCAGTAAGGCCACTCAGAGGACTGAGGAGCAGGGAGCAAGCCAACAAACATGAACACCAGTGCACCCAAAGATCAGCACCGAGGGGCTCCGCAGCCAGCTGAAGTGGAGAGAATGGGCAAGAAACACAAGTGAATGTTCCCCAAGATGGACACACAGGCAAGAGAAATGGTAATCCGGGCAACATGTACACATGGAATTCCTTTTACTAACAACATTCAGCAGGGGCTGTATGTCCTAAATGCAAATTTGCCATGTTTTCAACATCCTGAAAAGCATACTAAACCTAAGTGAGCATACTGATTCAACGAAGGATAAAGAAAATAGAAGATGGCCTTGGGCAGCCACACAGGAAAACATGCCATAGCACAAAGAAAAAGGTGCCCACAAAGCACAAAGCACAAAGCACTTGTCTGCTGTGTGTACTGATGTATTATATTTATTTAGTCATTTATAAAGCACACTAAATACGAGGGGATCAAGGTGCTGGTTACATAATACACATAGCATGACTTAAGAAATGTACATATTATACAGTGCAGTCATGTAACAAGTAAATTAGTGTCAATACAGGTAATGTTCAAGGCAGGCTCAGGGAGAACAGCAGGGTTTTGAGTTGTTTCCAGAATGCCCAGTATGATTGTTCAGCTCTTAGTTGCAAGGGTAGATCATTCCAGCAATTAGCAGCAAGTACAGGGAAGTTAGACTTTCCGGATCAAGTTCTTTTAAATCTAGGGATGGTGAGTTGGTGTGAGTAAGCAGTGCGGCTGGGCCTAGTGGATTGATATTAAGAGAATTTTTTAGATAGATATCTAGGAGCAGAGAGATAGAAATGTGTGTGTGATGGCAAGGGATTTAAAGGTAATACGCTCCCGAATGGGAAGCCAATGTGCTTTCGTTATCGCTGTTGTATGTTTGTGCTTGGAAATGTTGAGGGCTGCTCTTATTCTGAATGGTGTGTAGCTTGCAGATGCTGCATGCTGAAATTCCTGAAAAACATGCATTGCAGTGGTCAAGCCACGATCCTATGAGGACTCTGGCAATCGTAAGGCAGCTTTCTGTGGTCAGGAATGGTCTGCATGCATTCATTAGTTTTCACATGTGGGCTGCAGGTTTGGACATTGCTGACAACATGTATGGTGATGCCCTCAATGATGAAAGATTTGTAAGAGAGGAGCCAACCACCATCATTTCTGTCTTCTCATCATTGAGGCCGACGTGGTGTGAAGCCCACCAGACCTGGATGGTGTGGTACACTGCACGTAGGTTAAAGGAGTCAGTGATATAGTTGCCCATTAGGGGGAGGTGCATCATCTTTGTGGGACGCCACATGTGACCGGAACTAGTGGCACAGCTGTGCTATGAGAGAAGACTCTCATGGTTCTCTCTGAGAGAAATTAAGAGATGCAGGCGATGGCGTCAGGTGAGAAATGAGCAGCTGAGGCCAGGTGTCAGCAAAGGATTTGGTGGTCTACCGCAATCTACCTACCAAGTCAAAAGCTACTGATAAATCAAGCAGCAGGAGGAGGGCTGATTTACCAGCGTCGTTGATCTTATCCAATTGATTCTTCAAGTCTTAAAAGGAAGATTCAGTGCCATAGCCTGGGCGGAAGCCCTACTGGAACATGACTAGCAGATTGTGGGTTTCCAGGAAACTCTGGATCTGCAAGTAGGCTACACAATCCAATATTTTTAGTAAGAAGGAGATGGGTGGGATATGGTGGTAGTTGGTAGGTAGATTGCGGTCCTATGTGGGCTTTTTCAGTAGAGGTAGGACCCAGGGGCCCTTCAGAATGGAGGGTATGGAGCAGGAGGCAAAGGACGAGTTGAGGAACAAGGCGATCAAAGTTGCCAGTGGTGCTGCACAGTCCTAAGTGACATATGCTGGGCAGATGTCGCCCTGGCAGTGGGAAGGTTTGAAGCCTTTGGCTATATTGGTAATCTCAAGTTCATAGATGGGCTTAAAGCCAAACAAAGGGGCATTGAGCATTGTTGTTGTGGGCCCAATATGGGCAGCAGTAGGCACTTTACACTAGTCAGGGAATCATTTTTGCTAGTAACCTTTTTGTGAAGCTTGTCAATTTGGTATAGTAGGGCCTTTTGGATGTTAGCACACCAGGTGCTATCCTGTATGCAGTTAGATGGTGGGGAAGTGGGTGTTTCTAGCTCTTGCATGATGGTGAAGAGCTCCATAGAGCTGCATTTGACATTCTCTATCCTTGTATTGTAGACATTTCTTTTCTCAAGAAGGATATATTTTTATAGTATGCAATGTTCTCTACAGTGGGGCTGTGTTTCCATTTAGCTTCAGTCTGCCATTTCTGGAGATGGAGGGTTTTTAGTTCATGTGAGAAGAATAAGTTATGGTGCTGGCAGTGTTTGCCTTTCCTTCGGGTGAGCGGGATGGCAATGTCAATGGCCAAGGTGAGTAAGGTGTTGTATCTGTCCACCATAGTGTCCGGGTCGTTGATAGGTAGGGGGTCTGGGTGAGCTTGTTCAGCCATGGCAGGATACTGGCTTTGGTGATTTTGGTGATTTTGTGTGTGTTCCTAGTGGAAGTGGGGTGTAGGGAAGTGGTCATTGTGCAGGGCTGATGACATTAGGAAGAGATGATGTTGTGGTCTGTCCACGAGCATGGCTCAGTGGTGGTAACTGAGGTATTGCAGTTGAAGTCAGCCAACCAATCAAGTATGCAGCCCTTGGAGTGCATGGGGTTCAGGATGCGCCGGTTGAAGGCTAGTTCCTGGAGTGAAATTGCAAGGGAAAGCGCATTCAGGTCATCTTGGTCGTTAAACCCAACATTAAAGTCACAGAGCAGAAGTGTTTTTGATGTTGGTACAGAGTCTACGAGGAGGTGGAGGATGTCATCTTAAAAGGATTTGATAGGGCCAGGTGATCGATAGACCAGGTGGATCATTACTCTTGATGTGTGTGAGATGTTGAGCTTAGTGGTTAGCGATTCTCCAGTGAAGAAGGTGGTGTTATTAATTTCTCATGTTACCCTCCAAACATTTTTGCATCCTAGTGTAAATTCTCTGATTACTTCTTAGTAATCTTCATAACTCATACTACTCTTCCATGCACAGTAGTTACCTCTGAATGCAATACTCTTTGTATTATTATTGTTCAAGTGTTTTTTTCTGTAAAGAGAAGAATACAATAGTTAGAGGAAAACATACATGGAGAATTGAGCAGACAAAGCTCGTAGTCACCCATGACGAGGCCCCACTTTCCCTGAAGTTTTTCATCAAGATTTCTTTTTCATGCCAATCTCTTTTGGGGTTAAACTCTAAAGTGTGTCTATTAAACCAATATCTCACAAACTTGTTAAAGGTCATCACTGTTGAGACCGCATAGATCCCCTGCGATCTCACCAGTCCCCAGACTTTCAAAACAGGAAAGTATTGGTCCTACTTGACTTGATTAATTCAGCGTTTTAGTCATCCAGAAATGTGGGCGATTTGAACTTTGCAAAATCACTAGACATGTGCATAGATTCAGACAAAATAGTTCAAGTAAGACTTTCTCTAGAAATCAACCATATAAAAAACGTAACTTTTTCTATTCCTAGTCCATTCAAATCTCTCTCTAGAAATAACATTGGGCCTCATTACGACCTGTGCGGTATGTGTTTAACAGAGCCGGTAAATGTGCCGCCGCCGTTAAACTCATACCACCCTATTACGAGGTCCCCTCGCGGGACCCGCTCTGGACATCTGGTTTTACGAGACGTCCTCAGCGGGTCCCGCGAGGGGACCAGGGAGCTAACACTGGGCCCCTTATTGACGGGCCCGTTGTTACCTCCCTTCCCATTCCCATTGAGCCCTATGGGGGCTCGAATGGGAATGTTGATGTTCCAGGTCTGGGTTCCCTGAATGGGGAAATACCAGGTCCTCCAAAGTCGGAATGGCCCGGTATTTCCCCATTCAGGGACCACAGACCCAGACCCGAGTTTGGGCATGGCTACCTCCAAACTCGTAATGAGGCCCATTGTTTTCTATTGGCGGCATGAGGTGAAGCCATGATGACAAAATATATTTCTCATGTGGACAGGATCTATCGTAAACCTTCATGCACTAAAAATGTATTTATTGCTATTTTTAAGCTTTGTCTCAGGTCCTAAACCTATTCTGAGTGTTGATGGGATATGTGTTCCCTCTGTGATCAGTGAATATTCTCAAGCTACACAGATCTGAGGGTGAAAGGGTGGTCTGTGAACATTGAAAGTGGGGAAAATGAGAAAGAGGAGGAGAAGGAAAATACTGCAAAAGGAGGTAGGAAGAACAAAGGTTAGAGGGTGCGTTGAGCGGGAGATGGTGAAAGCAGAAGGACCAGTGCTGGTGCATAGCTAAGTTTCCATTGCTAAAAATGGGGATATTCTTATAGACCTGGATCTAGATATTGGAAGGGCCACTGCCTTAAGAATGAATAGGAGAAACAGAGAGAGAGAGAGAGAGAGAGAGAGAGAGAGAGATAGATAGAGAGAGAGAGAGAGAGAGATAGAGAGAGAGAGAGAGGGAGACAGAGAGAGAGAGAGAAAGCAAAGGAGAGATGAAGAGAGGGAGGGAGAAAACTGCTATTGGCTAACTAGGAGACCTACTAGGTTACTGGTCGGGATAGCAAACCCACCAAGGGAATTCAACGAAATGTAACTGAGAAGATCAGAAAAAAAGGATGAGAGCATAAAACAATGCAGACAAATGACAACTGCTGCCAGGCGTCTCAAACGCTATAATATGACTCCTGGTAAGGATGCACCAATCCACCAGCAAAAACCAAAGAGCAATAACCTCAATGTGACCCAGGAAAATAAAAGTCTCGTAGATGGGAGTACTACTGAGAATGAACAAGCACAAGCTCACAAAATAAATGTGCTGAGAGTGAAAGATGGTTGCCAAGCTGAACTGGTTCTTGGGTATGTGAAATTAAGTGAGGTTTGGAGAACAGACAATGAACACATCGGTGGCTTACGATGAGCACGTGGGAGGCTCGCAAGGGCCCGATTCCAGAGAAGCTAAAGCCAGATGTGGGAGCCCCATTCCTCAACGTCATTCTTGGTGGAGGCTAAGATGACAAAGAACTCAAAGTCACCCCAGGACAGAGGGGGCAGAGACATATCATCATCTGCAAGCTCTATGGTCACTGTCCAAGAGGGCCACCATGTTCTAGCTGGTACTGGAAACGCTGTACCATGAGAAGTGTAAGCGATGCTGGTACACCCCTGAGGCAAGTGCACCCTCATCACACGGTGTTATATAACAGAATTATGCCACTTATGACAGTCCTGTTAAGAGCCTGCTAGACACTGAGAACATTTCTCTGACTTGTTTGGTTATTCTTTAAACATCACGCTCTTGTAGGGAGAATCTTCTATATTGAAGTTCTCTTCTCTTCTTTTCTTTCTATTTACACATGTATTAAGATTTCAAAACATTACAGGAGGTTCTCTTTTCTTGAACCCACCCTTTATTTTGTACCAAAATAGCCTTATTTAAACCCTTATACAAGCCTTTGGTCCTTTGTAATGTTTTTGGCTGTGACACAGTGCACTAATACAAGCCTAATGAATTTGCTCTTAGGCAAAGACAAAACACCCGACTTCATATGCCTCCATCTTTATGTTAAACCCAATCTGGACACAGTCAACTATAACATCCTCCTTGTGCTCGCTTCAGCAGCACATATACTAAAATTGGAACGATACAGAGAAGATTAGCATGGCCCCTGCGTAAGGATGACAAGCAAATTCGTGAAGCGTTCCATAAAAAAAAAAACTATAACATCCTCCTTGTTCCAACAACTTTAAGAGGACCTGGGTTTCAGATATCTTTATCTTTAACTCTGTCCACATATCTTTAGTACTGCACTTGGATGGCACTAAGGCCATACACACTTCTTCCATCATCAGCTGTAGGCGGCCTCTTAGCAGTCCAGCCCATCAGGATTCACCGGTTGGCCAGTAGTAACCACAACTTCACAAATCTGCATCTTACTTCAGACATTTTCCCTATATAGTCTAACACGCAAACCTGGGGCATCATATTAATGTGCTGGCCAATCACCACCAGCAATATACGACATACTTAATTACTGTTACTGCCACTTGAACCTGGAGATTTACTGCCAGATTACAAGGGGTGGTAGGCAGAGTAAGTCCCCATTGTTTGGAGTCCATAAGACTCCATGGAAATTTGGCACAATTACCAAAAACAGCAATTCTGCCAAATATCGAAAAGGCAGCTGATACTCCACCTCACTGCCAAACCTGTAGTACTGTGGTGCAGTAAAGCAGCATTCATGGAATTACCACCACGTTACTGCTGTTTTTGTACTGCACTGCTGTACCTATAATGACTAAAGCGATCATTTCCCCGTTAAAAAAAAAAAAAAAACATTGAAGGGATATGGTTTTGCACTACTACAATGGTTTCACCAGTGCAACATGTCTTTATGCCAAAGATAGAGGGAAAGAAGACACATCACTAGTTGTGTGATGTTCATATAAGAAAGGTCCCAGCCATTTTCATGCAGACCCATCCCTGCGCCACCACTTTCCTCATCTAGGCTAATCTCTCCCTGCTACTCTCGACACCCACATTCTCTTTTGGTTATTACTATTGCCTGGTGTTATACACCTATCTCTTCTGGATGCTGCGTTGAAAGCTGTGCCTGTTGATTATCCTATGTATCCCATAGGTAGGAGTTTGTATAGAGACGTTACTGTGAATTTTGGTTCTGCCTCCTCCTCCCCTGCCTATGGCCTTTCTTGGGGTTACAAATCTTTAGATAGAGGACCTGACATACCGCATTGTCTCCATCAGTCTTCCGTGAGGTATATCACATAGCCAATGGCACCATATGCGTCACATTCATACAAAGTATATTTTATGTTGTTTCAGTAAATGTCTGTCAACTGAGAGGCGTGGTTTGGGCAGCAACTATGAATTACAAGTTATGCTATGTAACTAGGTGCCATGTCAGTGGGACCAACTGACTGTCAAGGTCAGGTCACCACCCAAAATGTTCATTCTTTTTGACATATAGTTATTTACAACTCCTACCAGAAGCCAATGCACCACTACAGAATCAAACCCAATGGTGCGTGTTATAGCCCAGTGGCTAGACACCTTTACTGGGGAAAAATGCAGAGGCTACAAGAAATGCTGGCATTCAGATCCAAGATCAGTATCCAGTGATTGGATGAAAGAGGGCCAAACATTAGTGATCAAGCAACACACATGGAGCGATGAGTAAGTGTGGGAAATGGGAGGGTTCGAAAATCCCCTCGTCCTGCACTGAATGTCCTTTTATAGTTATCTATCACTTCTTGATGGTAGAAAAAGATGTAACTGCTGTGCCGGCTTTGGGAAAATCCAAACACCACATTAATCCCAATACTAAAGGAAACAAGGGTCTAACTACTGGCAAATATCTTGGAATGATAAACTGAAATGTCAATGTACCACCACCATGCCTCGTGGTCTGTCCTCTGGGATGAGACCAACGCAACACGCGAAAGTGAGCACCAAACTAAGCACTATCACACTTCCCCCGATACCATGGCCCTTATTATGATCATGATGCATAACATAGAAATTATACTGTGCCTGTAAATTTAAATGACTTAAATGCCTTTTTGAAATAATTGCATTTCCCTTCTTGATGCATTACCATCCTTCCTTGCGCACCACTGTAAGACAACTATGCTGGAATTAAATATAGCATTAAGCACCCGTTCCAAGTGCTAGAATTAGTGTTAACGACCCAGAGCCCGAGTTAAAGGCCTGAGCAAAGCTAAGAAAATTGTATTTTCCGTCAATGTATGGGACGTCACACGCATCCTGTTCATTGAATGAAAATACTGACTCAAAATGGGAAACATGTATGTGGAAGGCAGGGTTCCACATGGAGCCCCTCTTCCATTTCCATGGCGGCCACAGAGCGGCAGTTCAATAGTAGTCGAGGGTCTGCTGCCGAAGAGAAGCGGTAAATGCAGTGGGGGAACACAAAAATAAAAGATAGGGGAGGGTGGGGGAAAGATGGCAGTGCAGGGCAGGCAAAGCAGCCTTCAGGTTACATGGAGCAGAGGCTGAGACTAGCAATTTCAGCCCACGGTCCAAGGAACCTGATTGGCTGCTCCCCCACCCCGGGTTCCAATATAGGAGTGGAAATGAATCCGTTTCTTGAGAAAATCCATAAACATATAATCTATTCAGCCTTTAAAGATCCTGAAGGCAAAGAGCAGAAATACCACCCAACCAGCCATGCTGTAGTCACAACAGACGTCCTATTTTCAAACCTGTAGTTGTGCATTTATCATTGAAAAGATTCTTAAAACTGGGGAAGTTCATTGACCACTACTGATAAAAATGCTCAAGGACTAACAGGTGATAACATATACAGCCCCCTGTGTAATGTTCCACTGCACACTTATTTTTTAGTGTTTGCAAAAGCATTTCTTTCCTTATGGCTCGCAATAGACTATTTAAATTCTCTGGAAGTGTAAACATATTCTTGTTGGCTAAAGCAGATAAGTTCCGCATTTGTCTTTTTTCATTCACGTTATATGGTTCTTAATTTTTGCTTTATAGCTGAGTAGTAACATCTACTTGCGTGTTACCACAATATATACGTTGAACAGATTGTGTATTAAATATGTGACAGATAACTTGAGCATTTCTAACAGTGGATAATATCATAACTAGAGGAGAAGTATGCAACGAAAGCTATACAGACCCACACAAAAAGACTTGAGGCCTGATTTACAAAGGGGGTCATTATGTCATGGGCGCAAAGGGATGCCGGGTCCCGGTAATGACACCGGTGCCGGCAATCCTTTGCGCCCTATTCCAAGGTCACTTTGCGGGTCCCTCCCTTAACGCCTGGTTTTACCAGCCGTTATGGACGGGACCCGCAAAGGGATACCGGGGTTAATAACGGTACCGCAATTTGCGTTACTGTTATTAACGCCTTCCCCCTTGCCATTAAGCCCTATAGGGGCTCAAATGGGAATGGGGAATGGCTTTTCAAATGGGGACTTACCGGTCCCACAAAGGTCGGAATAGACCGGTAAGTCCCCATACCACCAAGTCGGTGGCGGTGCCGGTATTGGTGCTAATAGCGCCATGACTAGCACCAACCTCGGAATGAGGGCCAAATACTTTTTCAGTGGGAATTTGCCATTGAAAATGTATTTGTAAATAAGGCCCATAAATGAAAATTAAAAGATCTGCATATACAATAATAGGAATCCCTCCTCGTCCGACGTGAATGCACTCTGCCGGATGTTATCATGACAATGCTAGAATGTGATAGACACATTTTTAAAGAGAGATATTGGTGTTGTAAATGGATGGATGCCTTTGTTTATTAGACTGTGTTTGAAGTTATGGTTGAAGGATACAAACATAAGAAAAGGATAATCAAATGACAGACTAGTGAGGATTTCCTTGGGCCAATTATTTCCCCTATCCAATGGCAAAATGTTAGGTTTAGATGTACTTATCAGCAAGAACCAGCTTTCAAGTACAAAGTAAGCAATGCGTTGCTGTTGCATAGAAGCTGACAGTGGGCAGCAGTCATGGGCTCATACATGTATTGTATCTCCTCTGCAGGTTGCTTTGAATGTTGCATCAAGTGCCTAGGGGGGATTCCCTATGCCTCCCTGATTGCCACCATCCTGCTATACGCAGGCGTTGCACTCTTCTGTGGGTGTGGCCATGAAGCTCTCTCGGGGACCGTCATCATGCTGCAGACCTACTTTGATATGGACAGTTCTGATGGGGATTCCATCGATGTCTTTGCCATGTGAGTAACACAACTACCTTCAGTTATGTCATGTGATCAAATGTTATAGTCAGATGCGCGAGTGGCTGGCCAGACCTATTTAACAGTACGCGAAAACATGTCCACAGATTTATGAACCTGAGGCAGCACTTAAAACAGCCCTCGAAGAACACCTCATGAGCTACAGATAATTGTTTATATCAGTGCTCCGAGTTCTTGGCCCATTACCAGTTCTGCTGCCTCCCCACTATCCTGCACCCTGCCTTCCTTTGCAAAAGCGTATCATCCACCCCACCGAGCACAGCAGGATATTGCTAACCTGATGCATTTTCCCTATATAAAATCCTGTACGTCCATACAAACTCTGAAAGGCTTGCCTCAACATTCTTGTTCGAAGTCCTAACAAGCTGAAAATGTGTTTTCATTCTTACTTAGATTGAATTTTACTTAATAACTTTGCACTTTTTTCACAGGTTGAGGAACAATCAAATTAGGAATAACTGTATTTCTGTTTGTGTCGGTCCATACATTGTATTGCCTTTTCAGCAGGGGGGTTAGATAAGTACATTCCCTTCTTCATTCCGTGAATCCAGATGACCTTGTTAGGAATGCTCTACAGAGGCGTAGCCAGGATTGTCTAGCAAATGGGGTCTGATGCTCATGTAGTTGGGCCCACTGCACTGACAAAAATATCTGTAAATGCCCACACAGCGCTGCTGAGTGGGCGGTCTTGCCCCTCAGGCCCTACCCTGCCTACTCCTCTGATGCTCTATGGAGCATTTAATGCATTTTGCCAGAATGCCCAAGGCAAGGGAATTTCCACATCAGTACCTGAGCAGAATCAAGACCTTGACAACTGTGCCGATGTGTTTAGCAGAAAGAAATTCACATCAAAGCCAAAGACGCATGTAGGTTTTTACTACATAGTTAAGTGTTGGCTCTATTTAGAGTACTGGGAAGAACCCTGTGGATCCCTCGCCAAAACCCTGCCTAAAGTTTACTCCCAGGTGGCCAGGCGAGGGCAGACACTTTGGATCCCAATCCTGGGGGTGGTGTACTGCGGGAGGATCACCTGGGTGGAGACAGGGCCGATGGCAGTGCGGAGAATCCTTGGGATGAGAAACAGTATTTTCCTCTAAAAGGGATACTCTTACCACCATGCCCGAAGAAGTTATGGCTTACTGTAATTTAAACATCTCGCAACCTCCTAGTAAAACTGAGATGGTAAATTCTAAAGTTGAAACCCCACAAGCTGCTATAGCAAATAAACACAAATTTTGTATCCCTAGAAACAAACATCCACCTCAGTATCAAAGGTATACTGCAAGGAATGGCAAGAAATGTTGCCTTTTCTACACCATCTTTCTCTAAGAAGGTTGAAACCTACAATCCCTCATTAAAAAATATAAATGGAATTCAATCTAGCCTTAAAAGTGTAAAAGAAGTGGAAAAACCAGATTTCACTAAAATGAACTACATATCTCAGAATCCTATGGAAAACGAAATGTAGAAGAGGGCTGCAGAGGCATGCAGAAGTGAAAGACAGACAAGTAGGCCTAACCGCCTTTGCCAGGTTCTGGCAATTAACATTAATGGCCTGCACCTGAAATCAATTGTCCCACCCGAGAGGCCCTGAAATCAATTGCCCCAGCCGAGAGGCATAATGTTCCTGGAGCCAGATAGTGAAGCTCCATGTCCAGGTTCACTTTAAAAACTTTGCTGCTAACTGTTACTAGCTCACTGTTAACCCGCATAAGAGTGGGAGCGAGTAGAAATTGTTTGTTGCTGTTGAAAGTCCTTCTAACAATGGATATATATCACACACACTTCTAATGCAAGTCAGAGTGCTCATGTGTAACGAAAAGCTTTTCATTTCCCATTGTTGAACTGTATACCTTTACCGGAGTAGTCGTGTGTCTCCAATTAGTAAGGGGAACCCTTTTCTAAATCACTCAGAAACTTGAAGCTAACTTTCACAAATTATTATAAGGAATATTCCATCAAAGATAGGTCGCGTGTGAGCAATTGCGGTTCCCGACTTGGAGTTAAAGTATAACTCTGTGTTAATAAAAGGGAATACAATTCCTTACAGCTCCTCAAAGTTAAATATCTTTTTCAAAGAGTGGTAGCGGCTACCTAAATCTGTTTCTTTTGTGAAGCTTGAGCCTTCTAACTTCCAGAACAAACATTCTATTAATGTAGAAGCTGTTGAACTAGTGAGAACAAACATTGCCCAAGCAAGTAGGCAAATCCTTTCTATAGTGAAACCAGTCCTAGTAAAATCTAAACACCTGCATTCTGATGTTGTTGAAGTTGTTAAAAGTCCAGTGTCCTCTGATACAAGTGTGACAAGGTTATCTGAAGCTGGAAGAGCAGCCATACAGCTTCAGGGTAGCTGCTGGAACCAGGAAGGTGTGCATAAAGCTGGGGAAGGGAGATGGGTGCTTGTAAGTCAACAATCTGTAATTCTGAGACTGTTATGATATGATATGATAGGTTATTTATAACGTGCTTAATACCCAGAGGTTTCTAAGAGAGGACTCAGGGATCAAACCCGTGTTGCTCCGTGTCGTCTTGTTTCCAAGACAAGCACGTTGCCACTGAGCTATCCTCCAGAGACAATTGAAGTTGAGAGAGAGGCAGTCTGGAAGCAGAGGCAGATTGTTCTAGTGGCAGTAAGTCAGACAGAAGAGGCAAAGAGGCTGCCCTTTTCTTGTAACACAGGGAAGAAGAGTGCCTTGCCTACCTCTGGAGGTCGAAGAGTCTTGTCTTTAAATTGCCTAACAATCATAACATACCAAGTTGAAGCAGAACTATCAGAACTGTGGTTGTTTACAATACTGTCAGTGAATGTTGTATTAAAGGTCTTTGACGCATTAGCATACTTTGTAGCAAAGGAGCCTGCTTACACAGTAACAGTAGTTGAAGGGGTTGTCAAGAGAAAAGCAACAGCCTGAGAAAAAGCATCCTGATAATTATATCAGAGACACTGCAGAGGTTATAAAGACATGCACAGTTGTTGAAGCGGAAGCTGTTCCTTTTATCTTTGATCTGTGGCAACCCAATCCTGGAACGAGGATATCCAGGATTACCATTGGTGCTGTTTTCTTTGCTGTAATTGGAAGGGGAACTTTTCAACAGAAAGATAAAGAACTGTTACCATTGGATTTTTGTTTGGGTGAACTTTTGTTTCTTTTGGAATTCACAAGAACTGACTCAAGACTTTACTTTTCTTTGTGAACACTTGGAGAGATTGACTTTGGACAATCCTGGGAAAGGGGGTCTACCTAGGACAAGTGAAGGTCATTCAAGTGACTGTTTTTTGGTAATCACTTATTTATGTTGTTTGTAATTTATTTTGAATGTTTTGTTGTTTTGTTTGAGGGCCAGTTTTGTGTATACTAGGAGAAATCCCCTTTGAGCTTAGACTATGCAGAGTAGGTTTAGTGAGTATTTATTTTCACTTTTTGTTATTAATAAAATATCTAACAATGAGAAAACCACAAGCTGTTGTCCGCTTCACATTACTGACCCCTCACAGTACCAACAACCTGCTATGGAGTTGAGATACCCAAATGGACTTAGATCTGATTTGACACTGTCTCAGAGTATGGACATAGGTGTGTCCATGCTAACTACTGTCTGTAATTGAAGATTGGGCATAAATACATCGAAAGATTTTAGATGGTAATCCAGATCTCGATTAACCATTTTACAAGTTCTTAAGGTTGTTCCAAGTGATGTGTGACCAAATACAGATGGGTGTCATGTAGGTACATCTAACATGCCTATTGTGAAGCACAGTCAATGATATGATGAGATAAAAAGAGGACACAATTTATCCACATGACTGGCCAGTAGAACACAATTAGAACATAATTATTTGTATGACGTTCTGCGTCCCACTCACAAAAGGTGCTTAGACAATATTTAATGCTTTATCATAAATCAAAGCATACAGTGAAAGCATGTGTGTACAGATTTCAGCCTCAATGATGTTGATCAAAAGTTCTTCTTAATACCAACATCTAAAATCAGAATATTTTTCTAAAGTTATGTGTTATGTTTTACCTATCCTGGGTTGGTAGCTGTTTCCTAAGTATGTGTGAGCCTGTGTCTGGATTGTTTGGATTCGAGTGTTCCACCTAGAATGGTATTGTGTGAGTGCCAAGGTTCTCTCTGTGTCAGTTGGAAACAAACTGAACTGGGCACAGGGGGACCGGTGGTTGTTTATTTCCCTCATGTACTTGTCCTACCTGTAACTTTAATTACCTGTTACTTATATCTCGAACCTACTAAAGTCTCCTAACTAAACCAGGACTCAAGTGTCATCATTCAACCACTAAACCTGCATTATAACATTCTGCTTCGAAAAGGGAACTAGTTGTCTTGATCGCTGCACCCAACTTCTGTAAATGCAAATAATTTGCTAGTAGTTAACAGCATGTGTATGCACTTCATTTGTGTAGAATAACTTAAAAAAACATCAGTGCATTTCTTCCACTATTCCTGTAGGGGCATTTCGGAAAATGTGGCCTAATCCTGGGTTCAGAAGGGCCTGGTTGACCTTGTTCTAAGTGGCATGTCTTTGCAAACACAACAACAAAATATGACATAATAAATACTTGCATAACCAAGAGCAGACAACGGTTTAAATGCCCCTACACCGCAAAACGCAAGATTTGCCTCAATCGCAGCAACACAGGCTAACATATTCAGTTTAAGTTGCAGCATCATGTCCTTAAATAGAACAATTGAGAAGCCAATGTGCATTGCTAAAATGATACACGTTTATCCTTCACACTCCTTGTCCCCTTCATCCGCTCTGTGATTACTTGATGTTGTTCTTTTGTTGATGAGATTGCTAGGCTATGTGGTGGATATAATTGGGATATATGTTTTGTTAATTGTTCAGTTACAAAACAGAACAGTATCAAGGGGACTCAGTGTGCCTTACAGGATGCAGCAGTTCACTTTACAGGCGCACATGTGAATAACCTCCACATACATTATCTTCTTTCCTGAATTTTGCTTCTTTTGCTTTTCTCCTGTTTTCGCTTATGGAGACTTCTTGTCTTATAGTGCACCATACACAATGAAGCTCATAATCCTAGGCTGCTCATTGTATTGGGGTAGCACTGAATGTTGTAATGCTGCTAGTCTCAGGGCGCTACTTGACAGTTAGGCTTATGCTGTTTCCCTTTGATTGGAAGCATTTCCTTTGCATTGATACTGTCAAACTATGTATCAGGGTCCTTACTGCACACTTATGACTTTGATTGGTTGGATGATGGTTTCCAGAGGTGATTAGATTTGATTCCTGCAGCTGGCTAGCTGAGTAGAATTATTGGAGACTGTGAGATCTGCCTTCCCTCAGTCTTCACACGTTCCAGCTGTATCTGCGTGTCCAGGATTTCTGTGCAAATTCTGGCGTTCGAGGAATCATTTTGTGTGCTCTTCAGGGTATTGCCCCTCTTACCCAACTTGGGCCACTCCATGGTACAGCTTGGACGTTTGCACATATTCCTCATGTCAGCTCCCCCTAACCCCGGATCCATTCACAGTTGCGAGAAGGTGTTGCAACTGTCGCAATAGTCCAAAAGTGTCAGAAGAAGGTCAAAACCTCTGGGCTGTTAACCATGACCTAATGGTCTACATGACCACATGCCTGGACCCTTGTAAGACAGATGTTCACCTTTTTCCCAAAACAATGCTCTTAATTGGGGTGAAAGCAACTCTAAGGCAAGGTTGCCATCATTTCAGGGGAAAGGAGAGGGAAACATGAATTGTCAATCTGGTTGCCATTTGACTCTGCTAATGAAAATCCTCAGAGAGGTCAAGCATAAACATGTATAGTTTGCAATGGCTATAACTTTTAAGAGTCTCAATGCCAGTCTATATATGAGCACCCAACCATGCACTTAAATGGCACAATTTAATAAGGCACTTATGTGCACAAATTGTATGTTTATACATTTGTTTAGTCGGCTTGAACTTGAAAAATCACATGTCATCCTCATATGTTATATGGCTCCCATGTCACTGTCTTTAGGGGTTAGATGATTTGACATGAGGAACTCAGAGCCGCTTGGCTGTCATAGACCTCACCCCACAGCCATATTTTATACTACCTTTAACTGGTCATTCACTAATTAAATTATGGCAACATTCTTGCTTAGCCAACTTGATGTGTTCTGCATCTAATGTTCACTTGCTGCTGCACACAGTATTCCAGAAATTGCTGAAAAACACAAATAATTGCAATTCCTCTTAAATGTGTTAATGATTGAGCCCATTGGGGTGATTTCACAGAAGTTCATGACTGCTGACTTGTTTCCCAGAAGATAAGATAGTCAGTGCAGCCTGTGCGCCTTGTGAAGCATTTTGCCTCATTTTACCATTGCATCACCCATTTATGTGTGCACTCTGCAAGCCTGCACGTTGAACCTGGTGGAGCTGGTAATGCGCTGTGGGGGCTAAGGTTGGTGCCATAGGTGTTGTTTGTGTCATAGCAATCAGAAGTAGGCTGCGAGGAGCCTGAGGAGAAGGAGCTGGTGCCAGGACTGAAGTTCTTTAAGAATGGTGAAGGTCTGAAACCGATCCTGGCCATTGTTATCCCCATTTCTGGCAAGGCTGCCATTGTGAGTGCACCCTGACACAGTACCACAGTTAATACTGGTGCCAGTACTGTAGGCTGTTAGATCTGTGTGAGCTGTGTGGGTCTCAGGCATTCTTTGAGAGTTACTCAGATTAATTAAATGTACACGAGAACACCTGAGAGTGACTCATTATAGGAACTGCTGCCTCTCTAACCCATATACGTAAACATTTTAGATATGTGTAAATATAGAGTGTCAAAGGCTTGTTTTTGTCCGTGTCCTTTACCTTTATCGTCTTCACTGTCAATTGCTAGCAGGCTTTTGTTTGGTGTTTTACCTTGTGTCTGAGTATAAACCCAGGATTAGCAAGCACAAACAGCTGGATACAGTAAGCACCATAATAATTGCCTCCTAGCAATTCCAATTGCAATTCTTGCCACAGCTTTCTGCCAGATTGTATTATCTCTGTAGTAGTTGAGCTTAATATGATCAAAATGCCGAAATAATTCAGTATCAAAAGTAGCTCTAGAAGTATGGATAAACAAGTTGACTGCAACCTAGCTGGTGAAACCATAGATCGCAAATGCTGTGGATAATAAACCACCTGTCAAATATTCAGACTCAATATTGTTCTAAGAAGTTAACATGTTACTAATCTCTGTAAAAGTGTTCACAAAAAATAGAGCTTGAGACGAGGTTGAGACAGTCTCCGGCAGCAGTCTCTCTACTGTGTCTATTGTGGGAGGACCCACTTATACACAGCAAACACTGCAGAGCGGTGAGCGGAGCTTGAGACAAGGTTGAGACAGTCTCCGGCAGCAGTCTCTCTACCGTGTCTGTTGTGGGAGGACCCACTTATACACAGCAAACACTGCGGAGCGGTGAGCAGAGCTTGAGACAAGGTTGAGACAGTCTCCGGCAGCAGTCTCTCTACCGTGTCTATTGAGGGAGGACCCACTTATACACAGCAAACACCGCAGAGCAGTGAACGGAGATTGAGATGAGGTTGAGACAGTCTCCGGCAGCAGTCTCTCTACCGTGTCTATTGTGGGAGGACCCACTTATACACAGCAAACCCCGCAGAGCGGTGAGCGGAGCTTGAGACGAGGTTGAGACAGTCTCCGGCAGTCCGCGGCCAGTCCTGGACTCTCGGTCCGACGGAATGGAGCCTTCTGAAAACGCAACCGACGTGTCTGGTCCCCCGGATCTCCAACCCCAACCCGAGCGATCAGCAGAGGGGCGATTACTAAGGAGCAATTACAAGACTTCGGACCCTGTTGCCCTGAAATCACAACCCAAAAAAGTGAAGGTGGTAAGGACTGCTACATCAATCCCCTCAATCCCCTCCACAATTTCGGTTCCTACCGAAGCAGTCCAAATATCCACAACACTGTTCGACTTCGAAAACCCATTTGATGGAAGTCGGCGTTCGCCTTTTCTCTCTCATTCGAATTCACTTACGGAGACTCTCAACAACGCTACAAACGCTACAAATGCTACAAACGCCACAATTCAGCCTACTCCGCACGGCTTCAGTGCCCGTGCATCATCACCTTACACCCTTTCAAACTCCCACCCAGAGCATCATTATTCTTTACAAATGGCTCAACTAATATTCGGACTGTGCCACCTGCACTTTCCGTCTCACCTGTACTGACTATCGACGCAGAAGACTCAGTGGATCTCCAGAATCCCTTAGTCCCACCTTTGCTGCACCCAGCGGCCATGCCGGGGTTCCTCTCCTCCCCTCCATCCAGCGGCCAATCTGCTCAGCCTTCCCGCCAGGCCCTTTCGGTGGCGAGAGGTGTGGACGCTTCGACTGTCGAAGGACGGTCCGCGTCTGCCCCTGTGCTTGCAGTACGGGCCGAGGGGGAGAGCCCCCGCTGGGCAGCGCAAAGACATCCGGTCGCTGAAGGAAGGGAACAGGACAGGAGACTGCAATGAGAGCCGACGATGGAGCTGCCTACTCAGACTTCACCCGGAGATGACGACTCCTCCCTCCACAGCATGGGCACGCAAGCTCCCATAGCCCAACAAGTGCCACCTGCAAGTCAGACCGCCGGCTCTCTGATGAGTCCGCACGGGAGCTCTTGACACCCAAAGGTCCCGACTCCAGCGCCCGTTTTGATCCTGGCACAAATCCATGCCATAATGGACTCAACGGATCCAGCAACGGCACCACAGCAGCAAAGTGATATCGACCTGACGCACGAACTGCTTCAAAAGAAAACAACAACTAACAATCCACCTAAGGAAGATTCAGCAACGCCTGAGCAGAGCTGGCCAAGAAATGAGGAAACAAGCACTGTAGGTCGCTCAACCCTCAAAGACCCCCCCTTTTCCATAGCAAGTAATGTTAACTCCACCAAGCCTCGCCAGCGAGACACTGACATAGACCTCGAGGTACTCGACCAGGAACCTATCGAATATCAAGCCTTGGCAAAAGGCACTAAACAAAACATTCAACCCAAAAAGGCACCAAACTTAAAAAGGAAATATAGGAAAAAAGACACAGGGAAGAAAACCCTGCCTCACCCGCTGCTATGCTCAGCTCTCAAAGACTTCTTTCAAAAACTGTGCAAAAGAAAGCTGGATGAAGCAAATGAGCTTTCGGATGCAGAAATCCTGGAGGCAATCGAAGATCTCCCTCCAGCTACTAAAACATGAAAAATGATGGCAAACGCAAAAAAACAACCAACGCTGCCAAGCGTTGAAGTACCCGAACCTGAAATAAGCAACGCTACCCAAGGAGAAATGCCTACAATGGAGAAACAAAATGAGACCACAGCAACCATCCCAAATGCGGCCATATCTATTCATCCTGCACCCAATTCAGTGCCTGCTCAGCTACCCAAAGCAATCCCTAATTCCTTTGGAAAGCCAGGACTGACGAACAACACCAATACACTTACGCCTCCACAGGAAGAAGGTCAAATTGAAACACCATATGCATCAAACAAAGAGATCTCTCTAAAAGGAAATTTACTTACTGGAACTAAACCTCTACTATCCCCAACCCCGAGACAGCAATATTCACTCGGGATTCAACCGACGAATCAACTTGCTCTTGACCATCTTCCCTCAAAATCAAAAAATTTGGATCGTCCTACTCAGACAGAGGACAGCTCACTCACAACAGACCGATTATCGCCACTCACACCCAGACTATGTTCTCCCCCAAGAAACAGGAGATTAAGTGAAATAGCCACCTCACACACCAAGGACTCACCAACAAAATAAATTGATCTGGCAACCATCATGTCGGCTATAACAATAATCCTAGAACCCATTTGGGAAATTATACGAAAACATCAATGACTCGCTAAAAGACAGCATCACAGTGACAGCAATGATGCATGCTAAACTGATCTTTGTGGAAGGATTCATCACCGCCCTGGACCAAAATAATAAGAAGCACAGAGAATCCTGGGATCTGAAGCTGTCCCTATTGGAAGAGAAACTAAAGCTCCTTCAAACCACGAGCCACAAAAAAAATAGTTCAGATGACAAGGAAAGCCAGACACTGTTCCAATCCCAACCCACGAAAATGGCCCCCCTGTGTGTAAGACCAAAAGACAAAATTCCTCCTCAATCAACGGAAGTGCCCAAACCAGCGCCACCAAGTGATGTCTCTCAAAAATGTACAGCCGTAACGAAAAAACAGCCTCTATTGAAGCTAACTGCCTGTTCTCAACAAGATTCTACCAATATGGGAGAAGCGATCACAATTGAACCAATGCCCATCTCAAACAAGAAATCAAAAAAACCCTTAAGAGAGACCACGGATGACGTAAGAGACTCTGAAAACATTATCAACACCAAGACCCATTCTACTCCTTCCCCAAGGACTACGGAATAATTCATGAGCCAAAGCTCCTTGATCGATCTAACCCAACATGAGGACTCAATAGAAACTTTGGAGTTGAACATGGAAACTGTAGACAGCTCCAAACCACAATTAGTAATCCAACCAATCAGCCCCAAAAAGATCAACAATAAACCTTTACTTTCAAACCCTTGTTCAGAGCCAAACAACAGAATACAGACGAAAGACACGAGTATCGAACAACTGTACCAAAAACTAAAGACAACCCAATCGAACTCCTCGGCCAGACACTCTCCCACCAAAGAACAAAAACCTTCATCAGATCACCGACAAGAGGACTCCCCCAGAGCGAAAGGCCAACCTACAAACCCTGTTTGTCTGTTCAAAATCGAACAAAAATCAACTGACGACCACTACATGATCCTGAACAGAAGAACGGTCCTCAAGATACTTAAACAGGTCGACATGCTTAACACCCTAAAGGCAGATGACTTCACTCTAGTAGAGCCCTACCATAGGAACAAGCAGGCAAAGGCCTACCTACACATTAAAAACCTGGCACTTTGTGAGATTCCTCAAGACGTCTATGCAAAACTAGCACATGTGGGCTTCATCTTGACGGAGATCCAGGTGGCAAACACCACCAAGAAACAGACTGAAAATTACAAGAAACCATTGGTCGAAAACTATAGATACAAATCACAATCAGAGGATTTGTATAGATCGGGAAGAAGGAGAAGAACACCGTCTCCTTTGGGAAAACGCGACCCCAACCTCACCAGACCAACTTGGAAATTAGCTAACAGATCTGACAAATCGAAACATGAGCCATCTCATAACGGCAGAACTGAAACAAAAAGAGAATTCAGAAACTACAAAGAGTATGGAAGACCTTACACGACCGCTCACACCTCAAGACCTCGCCACAATGAACGTAGATCCGTATCACCAGATTGCTCTGAAAGGACAAAACAAATAGCAGACTCAACTGCCGTCTGTCCAGATGCCATGCCAAAACACGGCACTTGGTCTTGGATACGGGATGCCTTGACACCAGGCCTCAAAAGATAGCAGCAAACGCGGGGTGCCAACCACTCATCACGGTCACCCCAATCGATTCACGAAGACCTCCATAATCCAACTCTGTCCATAGCATCATGGAACACCAGAGGTCACATTCACTTAACAAAAACAGGCAGCTACAACTTGGGGGTTCACGACATTCTCTGCCTACAAGAAACTAGGCTGACGGATAAACCCGCTCTGGATGGGTATACTTTAGAGATTTCACCGGCCTCCAAAGATCCGCTTGGCAGACCGTCCTCTGGTCTACTGACAGCGATTTGGACAGGATCAAATATAACACTACCAAGATAATAGCAGCTACTTATGCTTTTCTGGCAGAGCTTATGTCAAGGAGCGACGAAATCCCTACAGAAACCTCATTTCCCAAGGAAGCCTTTGCCATAATCAATGTCTACTGGAATCCCCAAAAAACATCTTCAGCAAATTTCTGCGATGAAGCTGCCAACATCATTGACGAGATAATGATCAAATATCAGACCTCGAACATCCTAATTTGTGGAGACCTAAAAGAAACTGCTCGAACTCGTCTGCGCACACTCTGACGGTGGAAAGAGGAAAATCGTGGGTAACGCTAATAAACTCCAAAAATCTCCGAAACGCAGCAGACGCATGTAGTAAGCAAATCACGATACCCACATGGGAGCGCGATCAGTCTTCCGTGACTCTCAATTACATCTTTGTATCTGAAACAATCTACTCGAGCATAGACTCGTTTGAAGTAATTAGAACTGAATCAAGCAATCACAACTTACTAAACCTTACTTGCAACATCCGAGGTCGAGACCAGCAATTCTACAAAGCTTCGATCGAGATAAACTCTCAGCTAACTCACTTGCACATGACCACAAATGACATCAAAACCCTGTCAGATGAATACAAAATTTTAACATCTGACATCGAAGCAAATGATTCAACCTTCAGGGCTAGCTACATTCCCCTGCTACTTGCCTACAAAAAACCTCAGAAAGGCCTTCACAAGCCTGCACTTAACCATAATCACACATACAACCGGAATCTGGTGATCTGACGACGCTACTTAAGAAAACTAAAGAAAGAAGCAGCGACCTGGAACAATACTACGTTATGGGAAACCTATCACACTGAGCTGAGACTCTATAAGCAGTGGCTAAGATACACCAGAGCTGCCCTGTACCAATCAGATGCAGAAAACATGATCAAAGTCCTAACAAACAAAAAAACTCGAGAATTTTGGACACTTGTTACCACAACCATCACCCCAATTCTCAAATTATAAACTCGGTCTCTGAAGATAGCTGGACCACCCACTTCACGCGACTGTTTGAGTCCCCTGCGCTCCCCACTGAGAGAACAAAACAATCTACTGATGCGAATTGGGTTGACCTCTCACACAAAGAAGATATAAAAAAAGTCATCTCAAAATTGAAATTGTCACGAGCACCTTGTCCTGACGGTCTAGCAAATTCTGACCTAAAGCAACATCCTGACGCCTGGTCAACTGTCCTGAGCATGATATTCAAAGACTGCAAAGAACGCAAGATAATCCCCAGCTCTTGGACTCAAGCAGTCATTGTCTCAATCTTCAAAAAAGGCATCAGAGAAGATCCCTCCAACTACCGACCCATAGCACTGCTGGACGTCATTGGCAAAGTTTTTGCAACAATCCTTTTGACCCACTTCCAGAACTGGGCACGATCTTCGGTGGCCATGGACCCACTTCAAATGGGATTCCAGAAGAACACAAGCACTGGTGCCAACATAATGATCCTAACCATTCTTAAAGAAAAAGTTTTGCTAGGCACTCCACTAATCTTCCTCGCCTTTGTGGATCTATCCCAGGCCTTCGACAGAGTTGATAGGCCAAAACTGTGGAACAAACTGAAGAAGTGGAACTGCCCCAATGAAATTCTCGAGCCGATTATTGCCCTTATCTCCGACACCATTGTCTCAGTTCGATTGAACCACTAAGGGTTACTCTCTAACCACATACCATCTCATTGCGGAGTTAAACAAGGGTGTCCATTGGCTCCAGTACTCTTCATTTCTTGCCTTGGTGATTTCAAAGACTCGCAAGACTCGATCAGATCATTTCCACTGAAAATCGGAAACACAAGGGTCACCAGACTTTTATACGCCGACAACCTAATCATCTTGGATCACACACAGGTGGGCCTTCAACGCCAACTCGACAACCTAGCCCACTACACCAAGGAGAATAATCTTGAGATTAATACATCGAAAACAAAAATACTGATTCTCCAGAAGCAGGGGAACAAAAAGAAAGAGACCCTAAAGTTGTACCTTGACCAGTCCAAGATCGAAATCGTGTCAACGTTCAAATACTTGGGAGTTGAAATTGACAGCTCGAAGAGAGGTTTGAGCATGCAGGAAACCCTGTGGACAAAGACCAAAAACCTAACTGCTCAACTACGTGCAGTCGATAGAAAATACGGCAAATATAGCCTACTGCCGGCCATTCAGTTTTACAAATCAAAAGTAATTCCATCACTAACGTATGGTATGGACGCAACCCCTGCAATCCCATCCACTTTATGGACTAAATTGGAAGGCTTAATTTGGAGAGCAGTATTAGGCTTACCTAAATCCACAGCCATTGCAGCAATAAGACGTGAATTAGGTCTACTCTCCATAGAGGCAGTGGTGGCCCAGAGTACCATCCAACTCTTTAGAAAAATCCAGAATCCAGAGAGCCTAGAAATATACCACATGATTGCTGTGGAAATTGCCAAGGGACCAACAAATTTCTAAATGACTGGGCCAATACACAAAAGCTCACACTGCAAGAGATATCATGTTCTGAAGAAGAACTAATCCAAAATCCATTAAGAATAAAAGCGAAAATGGAATGGCTCGACTGGATTAAAACCAACGAGAAAGCAGTTTCGAACAAACCTCTAGCCCACCTGCCACCAGTGTTCAACAAACTTAAAGAGCCAATGGGATACTGCACAAAATACCCCTGTGAACGGCTAATGAAAACCCTACTGAAAGCCCGCTTAAAGCTCCTACCGACTCAAGAAATCTTAGCAATTCGTACAGCGTCTGAAGAAAAATCATGTAGACTTTGTAAAGATCCACAATCTACAGAATCAATCAGGCACCTCTTGATGGTCTGTCCGACAGTAGACCAAGAAAGAAAAGCTTTCCTCGGCCCCCTGTTTATAACCTCTTACGTTGTTGACGAAAACATTTGGTGGAATCGCTTTATTACAGGAGCCCAAACTAGATGGCTAATAGCAGCGACCAAACTTCTAACCATCGCCTTGGAGAAGACCTCCCAAATTCAACAGGAGTAGTTTACAGAAATACCCATTTTAGCCAAAACATGATGACAATACCAGGACTATTCCTCTGCCTGAAGTCTTTTCTTTTGCAAAATCCTGTCTTTCATGGTCTACGTCGAGAATGTTGAGAACGCATAGTAAAGACCAAAACATCTTTGTAAAAATCTAAACAGATTAAATACAAATAAACAAATAATAAAAAATAAAAAAAGATTGAAAGCAGGCACGGTTTTAAAATGTGCAAACGTGAAATGGCAGAAGTGGTTGCTGTAGTGAAGAATTTTTTCCATTGCGGGCTTGGAAGGAGGAGCTAGTGCCTGGATTCACCTGGAATTGCTATAATACCATTAGTCCAGTGCGCAGCACGGCACGGATGTATAGTGGCAGAAGTGGTTGCTGTGGCAAAGTATTTTTTCCATTGCAGCTGTGGAACAAGGAGCTAGTGCCTGGAATCACTTAGAACTGCTATAATTACATTATTACAGTGTGGAGTGCGGCGCAGACGTGAAGTGGCAGAAATGGTTGCTGTAGCAAAGTATTTTTCCATTGCGTCTGTGGATGGAGGAGCTAGTACCTGGATTCACTTGGACCTGCTATAATTACATTAGTACGGTGCGGACCATGGTGTGGACGTGAAGTGGTTGTAATGGTCGCTGGTGGAGCCGGTGGGTCTGTAACAAGTTGGCAGACCTGACCTGTGACTACCTGTGAGTATTCCTCAAGTAGCAAAAAGGTAACTTCTTGTGCACAGCTGATCTTGACTCTTCCCTTTGCAACTGCTGGAGAAATCATTAGTAGTTGCCGCCTGGACTCTAGTGTGTGGCTCGGGGGTGCCTGCGGGTCCTAGGACCTTTGAACCACTCAGCCTCATGGTTGGGCTGGGGAGAGACGATTGAGAGGTGGCAATGTGCAAAGACCTGTGGTCGCATGGCAAGTAAGGGCAGAGAAGGCGAGGTGCGGTATAGTGGCTCACCTACCTGCTTCACGCTTCTTAATCTTGATCAATTTTATACATTATTGCAAGTGACTTTGCCTGATTACTGGAGGCGTGAATGGACTGGTTTCCTGCTACGTATGGAGGGACAGAATTTGTTATCCTTCCTCTAACTTTATTGAAAGTCCTAACCGCAAGATGACCTTACAGGAGCTAGGTGGCATTCAGACCCTCCGCAGCCTGAATTTTAAACTGACTATAACTAGTTTGGTAAACAGACTTGACTAATTGCTGACCAGATCTTAACATGAGTCTCTAACAATGTTGGCAATCTTGAGAAGTATGGGGACTGTGGCAGAGCCTACATCTATGGTGCATAACATGGATGTCGTCCCTGTGAGACCAGAAGTGGGGGACGACATGACACAATCAACAACTTCAACTTTTGGCCCAAGTCAGTGCCCCGCCGAACCTCCCGCAGTTTTGGTGGATGTCGTTATTGCAGGGATAATGGTCAGCTCTGTTCAGGCACTTTTGGGGGAGAGACAATTGGATGTGTTACCCCACAAATCTGGGAATTCGCTTATGGAAGCAGCAGGAAATCTCAATCAAGCACTGTCCAGAATTGAGGAAAACATAAATAACATTATGGCTTGGGAATTGGGACAGGGGATGGACTTGGTGTCTGATGTTTCTATATTGACACCAGCCATCTCGCATTAACTGGGGAAGCGTGTAAGACTTTTTAGATTTTAGGACAAATCAATGGGTTTTGCCTGAGTCTTCAGCCTGTGTGCAGGATCTAACAGAAATCATGCTCTTTCAGCTGGAAGTTATGAATCCAATTAGATTGGATGCTTCTTGTTTATCTCTGCCAATCATCTGTACATGTGTGGGGTTGTGAACAATTAGAGTGAGGGAGGGATGGGTCCTCAAGAGGTGGAGGATGACCGTTCCTCTCGTGGTTGTTTACCTGCTCAGGAGGAGGGCCTAGCCTAGAGCGGGGGGGGGGCATAACAACGATGGTTGACAAATTGTCTTTTCCAATCCTGGCATGGCTCCTAGATTCTATGGCTAGGAATATGATTCCCTTTGAATTGCAGGAGGTTAGACAGACCCTTGAGGAACTCTCAGGGAAAGTTAGTTTTCTGGAGGGGTATATTATTGC
This sequence comes from Ambystoma mexicanum, assembly GCF_040938575.1. Classification (NCBI taxonomy): domain Eukaryota; kingdom Metazoa; phylum Chordata; class Amphibia; order Caudata; family Ambystomatidae; genus Ambystoma; species Ambystoma mexicanum. The sequence continues at coordinate 925,013,749 of NC_090937.1, read as the reverse complement.
CTCAACTAGGACCCATGGTCACCATGTGACTGGTGAGGGACTAAAGCTGTTGCCAAATGTTCAGGTGGAAAAGGTAGAACTGCCTGGAAAGACTACAGATGTGACCCAGGTCCTGGGTACAGAATAGGAGCCCCTGGCACCAGTATCTATTCTGGGACGGGTATTGAGGATGCTCAGGCAATTCTGTGTAGTAGCCTTATTGAGGTATTGCCCCGCTATAGGTCCACAACCAAAAGAAAAGTGTCTGGTTCAAAAAAAGCCTAAAAACTGTAAACTCCCACCTAAACAGAATAATATGGGGTCACAGAAGTTTTTATCTAAATTGAGGATGGAGGTTGATATGGGCATAGCCCTCACAAGAGTTGATCATAAGCGGAAAAAGGATTTCTTCAAGAGCAGGAAGGCAAACGGTTCTCGGGGGTCTGGGAGTGGTTCTCTCCAAGGCGAGGGGCAGGGGACAGAAAGGAATGCCCCAGAAAATGTAAAAGAAAATGAAGAGAGCCCCTCTTTTGACCTAAGTAACATCTCAGTTTATCTGTGTGACGAGGAGATTTTAGACATGGATGAACGTGGTGATGTTCAAGAGCTATCACATAAGGCTGTCTGTACCAGTAGTGGGCCTGCGGGGCAGAGAAAGTATGTGAAATGAGGGACTCAATAGTGAAACCTCTGCTTGGCATTAAACATAGAATGTCTGTGGGAGAGGACCTTAATGAAGGGACCTTTCCTCTGCTCTTGAAAAAACAGAAACTTTATTCAATATTATCAAGACAGCTAGTAGTTAAGGAACCAGTCCCCCCACCTGAGGTCCCACTGGGTGCCTTTACTACAGTCCCCATTCCCCTGTTCTGCAGCATAGAAGAAAGCAATAAACTCCTACGAAGAATAGCCCCTCTTGTCTATTTTGTAAATGGGGGTAGTCCGGTGAACAGTAAGGTCAAGGTATCATTAGGGCAAGGTGTGAAAAAGAATACAGTTTGATCTGTTTCTATTTAAGTCGGCTTTTTGAAAGCCCAGATAGAATTCCTCTAAACAGACATTATATACTAATGCTGTTTTTTTTTTAAATTCCCGGTCTTAGTTTGGAAACCTCTGATGATATTAGTATTGTGGAATTTGTTGCCTGGATATTGTAATATGACACCTTTGTTCGCGAATCATAAAGAATGCAATTTTAGCAGAAAATGTATGTTTTCTCTCTTTATGCTTTAAAGTAGCAGACTTGGCGATCTCGGTATTCTCCAGACTTGCTGCCCTAAAAGATGGCTGTGGTCTCACGGGCGTGGGGCACCAGAATGCCATGCAAGTGGACTTCGATGAGCGGTCGAGGTATTCTGTGCAGAGCACACAAAGAAAGGCAATCCATTTGGATGGTTCCTGGGCAGATTATAGTTCTGATGGGGTAAATAGGGCTGGAAAGGAAGCTTGAAATTCGTACTTGGTATTTGTATCCTGGAATTCCAGAGGTTTTTCAAACATAGTGTGTAATCAAGACCGATTTGTCTCATAGTATGTTTTTTGCCTGCAGTAAACCCTGTTGCTGAATATGCCACTTATTGAGGGATTTGATGCAGTGTTTACTGAAGCACAGCAAGGCATAAGGGGTCATCTGTTTGGTGGTATTTTAACAAACATCAGGCACAAACAGGGCCTTGCTGTGTGAAAAATAGATTCGGGCAGAAAGGAGGCTAGAATGGTCATTTCAGGGGGAGGGTGTGACTAGCAAGTGCCTGCTGGTCAATGTATACCTTAACCCAGAGGCCTCTCGGATGGAGGAAGCTTTGACTGTGCTTTCCTTCATACTCCTGGGGGAAATTCCTGAGGCGGGGGATCAGTTATTGTTGTGGGGGATTTTAACGCTGAATGCCGAAATGATTCCTGGTATCAAGAACTAAACAGGAAGAATACGTCAAGGGCAGCTCGTGACAGGGGTCAAAGGGTTCGACAGGAGCGAGAGGTGTGGGATTTGTTTCCCCTGAACAGAAACCTCAATGGTGATGTACCACTGAGTTTTAATTGGCATAGTGGTCCTTTGAATTCTATTTCTTTTTGTCCCCTGACTTGCTCCAGAGTGGAAGAAAGATTAAGGTTAAACAATCAGTTTTTAGTGACCACTTCATGGTATGTTGTGAGTTGTCATTCCCTGGGGTAAAATGTGCCAAAGGTATGATTATGAACTTTGAAGTTAACCCAAGAGATTATGCTGTAAAATGGTCCCGTAGAATAGCCCTGGCATTTGACCATCAGATTGGGTGTCTTTGTGGGTCAAAGGCAAATGTCCTGTGTTCCCCAAGTAGCTTTACCCCATGTGTTGCCTCAGTCTTGGGAGGTTTGCTGCCTGCTAAAATCTTGAAAAAAGATCAAGGCAGGTGGGGTCGATCCATGGTTTAAGGCACTGGTACAGGTGCGTAAAAGCTGATGCATTCGGAAATTAGAGTGATGCAGAGGGAGAAGCAGCTGGGAGAATTCACAGAAATACGTAAAGTGAAACAGGGCTACAAAAACTGGTTAAAGGGGCATAGGTTTCTGATGGGACTTAATGATGCCGGAAAAATGTTGGGTTACATTTTGGGAAGTAATACCACTAGGTTTTGGGAATTGATAAGGCCAAGGGGGACTGACCAATTCTTGTAGACCCAGGCAATACAGGAAGAAGTGTGGGTGAACCATTTCATGGATGTCTATATAAAGACAGGGCTGAATAACTGGAGTTCTTTTTAACATGTTAGTTGGTGGAGGGCACTCATTTGGGACCTGAATGAGATAGCTCTCTTAATAAGGTTGAGTAAAACGTCCAACACTCCAGGTCCTTATAGTTTGTCGAACCTAACTTTCAAGTCAAATGTCCTCTTGTGGGCTCAAAAACGAATCTGTTTGGAAATATGTTGGTAAAATGAGAGCTTCCTGGGACCTGGAGTGCAGTATTGATTGTTTTGATTTTTTAATGGTGGAGACAGGTTATCTCTTCTGCACTACATGCCAAATCCATTACTGGATGCCTTATACAAGATGTTTGCCAAGATGCTTCTGAAAGAACTACATACTTGGGTGCTGGGTGCTAACTATCTGTACTTTTAACGAGCAGGCTTCAAGAAGGGAGTGGGGACATCCTTAAACAACTTTGTTTTTGCTCTTCTTTCAGGGCAGGCTAATCAACAGGGGAGACCAGTGTCTCTGGCCTTCCTTGATGTAAGTAAAACCTTTGATCATGTTAACAGGGCAATTTTGTGGAAGAGCTTGAACAATAATGTATGCCCCTGTCCCTTAATTGAGATTGTGGAGGCCCTCTACTCGGGGACAAAAATTAAGATGAGATTGGATTCTCATGGTTCATTTACGGACTGGATAGAGACGAACCAAGGGCTGCGCCAGGGCTGTGTACCTGCACCATTCCTGTTTAGTGTCTATATTAAGGACATGGTTGCCTTCTGGAATTTAGTGAGGACTAGCCAATCAAAACTGGTGGAGGTGAAATTCCAACAATTTAATTAACTGAATGACATTGTCATCTCCGATATGAGCCCCATAGTCCTGCAGAGAGCTCTACAGACTGTCAATGAATTCCTGAGTAACTTGGACCTCTCATTAAATATCACCAAATCAAAAATGATGGTGCTGAATGGAGAGAGGTCTCAATGGAAATCATTTGGTTGGTCCCTAAATGACCAGGTTTTGGAGGTTGTCAACAATTACAAGTACTTGGGCTTCTTCATTTATGGTGGAAAAGGAAGGAATGGTCCAGATAGAGACTTAAAGTCCAAATTCTTCGCAGCCACTAGTCAGCTAAGCCAATTTGAATTTAAATTCGGTAGATTTTCTCTACTGCCTGTGACGAAGTTATTCAGACAGCAAATTGTTCCTACATTGATTTTTGGGGCTCAGACTAGGGAAAATGATGCACCATGGGCGAAGTTGGACGCAAAATTGTGGAGAAAGGTCTTGCGTCTCCCAGGAACAGTCCCAGTGGTTTGGATTTTGTATTAATTGGGACAACTTTCAATTCAGATTTACTGGGGAAAACTTCAAAACTATACTAGTAAAGTCTCTCCCCCGAATGCCTCCTTTTAATGTATCTGAATGTGATGTGGGTATCTGACAACTGTAGGGTGCTTGTGAATTGTGCTTGTGAATTGGGTGCAATGGTGCACGCAGGTTCTCTTGAAAAGTGAATCCTCAATAGAAGAATTGACCTTCAACCCAAATAAGGGGTAACAAAAACTATACAGACACGGATACATCAAAGGGTTGACTTACTGGAATACCGGTGTTTTAATTACCACTTTGTTTAGTCGATAACAAATTATAATATTCTGGCTCCCTACTTGAAGAAGCATCCATCCCGAGATTTAAGGTTTCAAATGTTGAAGTTAAAGTTAAATCTGCTCCCTACTATGGAGGTACAGGGGATAAGGAGAAAGGTCCCAAGAGGAATGAGATGATGTTGAAACTTTGACTTAGTGGAAGAGACCTTGAAAAACCTTTGTGTGTTTTGCCCAGACTTGCGTTCTTTGTGGAGGGAAAAAAAAACAAAGGGCTTTTTATTTCTACGGATGATGAGCTCTGGATCAGAATATTACGCACACATGAAATCTAAGGTTTTTAGAATTTTTGGATGTTGTTTTAAAAAACTTTAAAAAAGAGAAATGTTACTAATAGATTACATTAATTGGTGATTTTGTAATGTTGATGTGTGAAAAGTTCAGTTTTGTACTAAAACGCACAATAAATAAATAAATACATGTGCAAATGATGCCCATAATATTTGAAAAAATAATTCTTGTTCTGATCCTTTGATTCCCTTCAAACTTCCAATATGCACTAACATATGGGAGGAGGCAATGGTGTCCACCTCCTGTGGGAGCGGATCATGATGAATATATTATTGATAATGCCTCAAGTGGTGAAAACCTCTTTGCATGTACTCATCTTAAAGGAAGAATGCAACCAATCAACATTTTTAAAAGGCTGGAGGAATGAGCGCACTGCCTAAATTATTCTTCTTTAAAAAAAAATGTTTTACTAATATTAAAGGCTGAGAGATAAGTGTGGTTGTGGGTGTTTATTGACAGCCTACCAATTAAGTTTGGTCAACAGCATCCCTAGAATACCCAGAACTATTCTTCTCAAGTACTCGACAAAGGTAGCAGGCGCCCCTCTCTCGGAAGAACAAGGCATGATAACCTGTTCAGTGGTTGTTAACCACATTGAGAGTTCGCAGCCATCTGCTTTTTGCTCACTGTACCTTTCACAGATGGGAAATATCCATTTGCAGATCAGTCTTTGTCCCGCCCACATGGGCAGTCCAGCACCGAAATGCTATGGCAATTCCTCTCTGAATTTGCAATTTGATAAAGTATGCCAAATTAGGATAAGTGCAGAATCAGATGTGAATATATTGAAGAAAGAGGACAAATAAGTGGACATAAATCTAACCACAGCTATTTCTGTGAGGAATTTAAAATATTATTCTTCCAAAAGGAGCAGGATGAAGCATGAATTCATCAATATACATTCAATCAATAGAAATAATAAAATATCTGGTGCGGTATATAAATCCAAACCGAATAAAGAAGCAAAAATGTATGAAGTAATGAGTGGAAAAGTACATTTTACTTCTAAAATAACTTGTAATGTGATTTAATAAAAGTATTGCTCAATATTATACCCCATTTTGTCAAGAGCATTAAAGAGAGTGTAGCCTCCCAAAAACAGAAGGCATTGCTGAATTGACCCTACGGCTGTTTAAGAGATTCCATTGTAAATTTGCATTCCTTGTTCCATAGATTACAATATCTAAAATCTCTTGTGACATGTTGTGAGGAATTTCACCATCCGGACAGGGAAAGTGGGCTCACCTGGGCTTTTTTGATTTTTTGACGAATGAAAATGAATGATGGGAGACCAACCTCAGAGAAATGAGTGCGGCCATTCTGAACTCATTTCAGCTGCCCGCACCAACACATAGTCACCCGTACTCTGAGAAGACACAGCCTACAGGTGCTGTCTTTCCCTGTCATATTCACATGGAATGTGATAGCCCTCTGTACATCAAAGCTTTCCAAGAAGGAGGAAGGCACACCTTCCATCAGCCATGAGCAGCCTAATTAAAATATCAAAGGTTCCATGGATCTGTATTCCTTTGTTCTCCAGCTGGTGGCAGTGGATACTAATGAGAGATCATTGAGGCAACGTTGCCACGTGGGCTTGGATGCCAGAGAGACAACTGGAAGGCGGGACTAACAGCCCTTTGGTGTGCAATGTGTCAACTTGAAGCTAGTTACCACCCCTCTGTATGAAAGGCAGTGAAATACATGTCTGGGTCGACTATTAACTGTAGGCAAATCCCTGCAGAGCTGAACCCTTTCAGAGGAGAGAAGTATGTGGCTTGGTCGAGACAGAAAGTCTGCTCCCAAAATATTCTTCAAGGGAAAACCTGTGCTTTAATCAAGATTCACAGAGGGCTCAGTTGACCAGAGAGACACTTTGATCTAAAACAGACAGGAAGATGGGTGGGATTTAGGTATATGTTGTCACCCCCTTGTATGTCCTGTTGCAGAGCACTCTGGTCCTGACCTCATGCATAACAGAAGATTGTTGGTGTGGACCCAGTATTTGATCATTAAGGTAGGCTTAGCCTACACCAATCACTGGGGCTATTTGGCTTTAAAAGAGGGCTGAACCCCTCACTTAGCAGATAATCTAAAGACTTTGTAAGGAGTAAGAAGACAGACTAATTTGGACCCGGGCTGAAGGTACAGTCAACCTTACACCGTCCGCCATTGAAGGAAGGCCAGGTGTTCCAAGAGGGAAGCAAGATCCCTCCCCTAACCATCTCCCAGGGAACAGGGTGAGATACAGGACTCAGAGGACCTGTCCAGCAGCTCAAGAACTGGTACCCAGCCAGCACACAGCATGCCTTTCAAGGTTCTGACAGCTGGCTTCCTAGGTGGGAAATGCTGCAGAGTATCTGGACAAAAGATAAGGCCATTGCCTGCTAACACCCTCCTGAGCTTTGGGCCATCCACCTTGAAAGTACACAAGCCCTGCAAAGAAGCTAAGAGGAGTGCCACACAAGCATCATCCAGCGGCCATCTTTGTAAGGGCAATTTCGAGACAGTGAGTCCTCAAGCCACATCCGGCTGCACCTCTGACTGTTGTCACGCCGCAGTGACCAGAGCTGTCCCAGACACCTCGACCAGCATTCCAGATCGGCCAACCAGCACAGAGACAATGTGGCCTCGAGCCACCACACCGGACAGCCTGCAGGCATCCATCCAGCCTCGCTTGCCGAACTGCCTGCTGCCTGGTACCCGCAGCTGTCTCCCTCCACTAACACTGTCTCAAGGGCTGCAAAGTGCCCTGGAACCACCTCGATGCTGTCAAGCACCAATAACTTCTTCAGCACCAGGTACATTGTGGTTCTGCCATCATAGTGTTTCTCCAAAGGCCCCTAGAGACAGTTATGACCCTTTGCCCCTTTCCTGCTCGAACCAAATAATCTTGAACTATAAGACTGATTAGTTTACCAACTACCCTCCTGTCAGTATCCACAGTGCATCCCTTTCCTTCGTGAAACTGTCTGTCATATGTGTTCCTTTAAAGTGTGGATTATAATTGTAGTGTGCTATAACTGTCTGTTGTAGTAATAATAAAGTAGATGTTTTTATACAACCTTGACTGGCCAGTACCTTTTATGATTGGCTAATAATTGTATTTTTGCGGTGTTTCAACTAACCAACGATCCATGATGTTGCGTATATAAGCCTGCCGTTCCGTCAACGCTACCAAAATTGGACAAGGAGGTCTTATAATTCACTTGTATTCCAATCTGTTTGGATCCCATCTGGTGTACTAGAGGTGTGGAGTTGATTGATGGTTTAGAAACCGATATTCACTCCTGGACCACTAGTGCCCTGCAATTTGATTCATCACACATGTATGCTCTAATACTTAAATCTTTTGCAATATATTCTATACATTGTCTGTTTCTCAACCAATTAATAGCTCAGGGTTTATTTAATTTTTAAATGAGGTCAACTCTGTATGAAAGTCGTTGAAGGAGCATGGTAAAAGATGGCTTACAATTTACGGACACATAGAAATAGTATCTTATAGAAAGAAATTCCTTAAACCAATAATTGTATTCTATGTTTCATTTACAACATGGTAGGGAATTCGTTTAATGTATTATAAGGACAATCATTGTGTAGGTTACATCAAAAGTGTAATAGTATGATGAAAACAGCCCTTGATATGCAATCAAATGGTCATTTCTTTTTCATCATTCCTTCTATTTATATGGTTTTCTGTGACAGCCTTATAGCAAATATAGTATTGTATTGGATTGTCATGCTTTGTTAATGTTGTATTGGCTTTATAGAAACACAATGAAACAGTTGTCAGATTGTTGCAACAAATCAAATGCAATAAAGAGGTGGTAACATATCCCTGTTGATTAGCAAAGCACTCCACTAGACATAGCATGTCTTTATGATTGGAACAAATAGTGTCCTTTGTACACCTGGTGTTTTTAGGATTTGAAACAGTCTGACACCTCTGTGAGCTTAGCAATGAGTGGAATGTGGTGGCAATGGTTGCTTGCATTTTCTGCATCCTTGGTGTTTTTGTTGCAATGCTATCATTATACGTTTTTTTTTCCAAATAGATTTTAGTCATGAATGGCAATAATTCATCTTTGAGTTTGTTGATTGTGAATTTGTGGTTCAATTTATGATCAATGTCCTTTCTCCGTAAAATATTGATTTTGTGTTTGGCATTTATCTGTGTCTTCCCATTTTCCCAACAAGTAATAATGCTTCACTGTGTGTTATTGATTTCTGCTATGAATGGTCTGAAAGCTGCAAATATGAAGGCACCATCATTGACCTATAGGGTTCTAGCATGATATTTATTTATTGTGCATTTGTAAGTTGCTTAAACATCGATTATATGTGTTTCAAAGCGCCCATAGATATGTATGTAATGTGTTTGTTTTGGATCAAAGTAATAGTGTTATTGGTTCAATACCATTTTAGACCATATTACAGAAACCTCACATTGGTGCAATTAGATTTAGTGAAAGAATTGCACTAGTGCAAACATCATATCTTTTCAATGAATCTTTCCACTGTGGCACATGTTGCACTAGTTTAGGACTAGGGCACACGTGGCCCTGGTGCAAAAATGCATTGTAGGAATCTGTGTTTTGGCGGACGTTAGGATGATTGGCAATGTGTTTTTTCTCTGCTGTCTTTTTGTGTGGTGTGATCAGGCCATTCTATCACATAGAGAGGCTGGAGCTGGCATCACGCAGCTGGTGTGGAGTTGTTTCTGGAGGCTTGCCCGAGACAGCCTTGAGTCATCTCGGGAGATGGTCTGTCGGCAGCCTAGAGTTGGGGTGGAGGCGGTCTGGAGACCACTTGAAGGTGCTCCAGCTGTGTTCTGGACTCAGGATGGAGTGGGGCTGGCAGCAGTCTTTGGGCAGTATGTGTAAGTTTGTAAATCGGTGGCAATGACACCGTAGCGGCTTCTTTACCGGCCAATGAAAGGTTTCAGCTCTCCCGAGCCTTTCCTTTTGTTTATGAAGATGTGTGCATGGCATGAGAGGGGTTAGGAAGTTACTGTGTAATAAATGAGGTGGTAGAGGCAAGTGGCAGCATTATGAGGATGGCGTGTGAAGTTACTGCAGAAGAATAGTACTTCCCTAATCTGCTGTGGTGACGGCACCACAGCTATGGCCTTTGGGTCTAGTTAAACAACATAATTCACTACCTAATAGCTCTCATTAGAGGTCAATAAACTTAACATTATGTATTAAGCTGCTATATATGAATACAAGTAGAGAATTGGGAATGATTGTGATATTTGACATCTAAGCCTGTTATTGAATCATGGACTCACAGCCAATTATATTATCAAAGCTTTACACGCGCTTTCAAAGAGGCTTCTTCTAGACGTTGTTTTGACCGCAGAAGAGATAACATTGGTTTAAAACTAAACAAGTGCTGTTCATTTTTATCACTACTACCACATATTTGGATCAGTATTACAACAAATGAGTATAACCACAAAATTGATTCTCACAATGATGAAATTCTGACAATGATTGATTGGGTGCTATTTTTAATTGGGTAATCAATTCTTATTTGATAAAACAGATTAGTTCAGGAACTGGTCCGTGTAAGAACATAGGACCATTCATCAGTTGCCTTTGCTAAACAGGACAAAAACAAAAAAAAGCTAAATATGAAAGCAGTCATAAATAAGTGATGTTCGTATGTAAGCTTGAATTAATAACATCAAAATGGCACATGGATCATATTGAATTTTGCTTTACAAAATAGGTTTTCCTGCAAGAAGCCATATTTCATGCCGAAACGGTGATGCCAGTAATTCCTTGTTTTCTGGCTAATGGGGATCTAGGGGATACTAGATTTGATGGCCACTAGCATGCAAGATTTATATAATATACCGGGGGATGCATATATGTATACTACATATGCAAATTACATGTGCAAAAATATGTATTGAAGAAACAACCGTATTACAAAAGGCTCCCATGCAAAATGCTTGTGATTTACGTGTAGCAGCAAACACTGAACTCGAATGGAACATCACAGATGACATAACAAATTACATAACATACTTAAAGATGTAATTGTTAATGTAATTCAGTGACACAATTAGTGTCAATTTCATACAAACAAATGTGAGAATCAAAGGAAAGGGGACAACTCACCTTTGTATTTGGCATTCACATCTTCCTGCATTCAAGTCCCTCATTCTGAACAAGGATTTGCAAGCAGGTTTAGGTTTTCGGCTGCGGGTGTCAAATAAATATAGCCATTCCCACTGAGCTGGTCTAAGTTTACCCTTGTGAATTGCTGGCACCAGCTCCTGCCATTTCACAGGGGCCTGCATCCAGCCAAATGCTGCCATCTATATGGTGACATACAGCTTTATCTAAAGGTCAAATATATCAATGACATCCATCGATTCAAGCCCTGTCTGTCCCTCATCCAAATCTAGATGTCAAGTTCCTACCTGAAACTCAGTCCAACAAAAAAACAAATTAATTGTCCTAGGGAATTCCACCAAGCATACCTAAGTCCAGAATTGGCCGACTGCCATGATGCTCGATGGGGTCACACCTCACCCAAAGCAAAATTTCTCTGCTAAATCGTTGACTGTGACCTCTCAGCTTGCTGCAGCTACAAAGAAAACACATACATGTAGACTACGACCAGGAGCAAGTATGCTCCCTGTGGTGACACAAAGGGATGTTGTGTTTAGGGAGAAATAATGGCAGTTTTATATGGTGAGTGTGGATGGCCTGATATGATGAAAACCATGGCTGTGCGGCTAGACTGATGTAACTGATTTCACTTATATGGTCAAGAAGTATTTTTTGTTTATGGTGTTAAAGACAGTTCAGAGATCAAGTAGGGTCAAGGCACGTACATCTTTAGAAGACATGGCACATTAGGGCTGCATTCAAAACCCTCAACAGATCAAGTTTTGGTGCTCCTTAAGAAAAGGGAGTACATTGCCCTAAGCTTTGGATGGGGAAGGAGACTTGTCAATTGATCCGATTCCATCTTGTCCAAGTCAGTGGCAGAAGCAGCTTTTGGTGGGGCACCAGCATTCTAAAAGATGCCTGGTCAGACACGGCTGGTGAATATTTTCAGTGCACCCCCTGCACTTGTGGTCTGTATCTGTAACCCTACAGTCCCCTTTCCTGCACTTATTTGACACTTGTTGTCTACACTTCTAAAACCTGCACTTGCCACCTGTTGGCTGCACTATTTGTTGTTTACTGATTCCTTGTCCATCCTCACATCCCCCCTCCCCTGCCACTTTTCCCTTCCCTGCTCTCCTGCACTTGGACGATCTGAATGTCGCTAGGCCTAATAAGATCGTTGTTTTTGTCCTCCCTCTTTTCCCCTACCTTGCCTTGCCATGCCTTGAAACACTTGTGTATAGGCGCGTTGTAAATGCCATATCACATCACATCAAACTAGTTTGGTGAATGGTGGGAGGGCATTTGCCGTGCCATGCAAGAATGCACTTTACAGAGGGCTTCACCTTTTCAAAGCACTTATTTGACACACTGAAATTAATGTATAATATGTCCTCTCTCTAAACTAGTGATGCCTTGTGCAAAACACAAATACTAAATGTTCTCGTTTTTTTCCAAATATGGAATGCTGACATTATATATAGTTCAGCATAATCAGGGTCCGAAAAATTGGCATTATTCTGATACAACAAGTATACATCAGTCTCTAATGCGTACCTTTCAAATGAAATCACTATTTTGTATGGCACTGGCATATTGCCATATTCATACAGTTTTCACAACAGTCTTTCTTTGCTTTTCATGATTGCTGAAGAGGGCAAGTATTCACTGTCATGCAGCAAAAGGGACAGTCATTCTTTACAATGCCAGTGAGTGACAGTCATTATAACAAGAATGCAAAGACTTCCAGATAGCAATGCAAACAATGGCTATATAAGTGTGCATGCTAACATAATGCATCACCAATATATTATGCATGCAGAGGCTCAACAAAGGAGGGAACATGTTTTTTTTTTAAATCAGCTTCTTCAAGGCATGCCAGCAAGTCACTGTAAATACCTAGTGAACAATAACGTGGTGTTATTTTAGCTACATCATATTTTGTGAATCCAGCTGCAGAATTATGGGTAAATACATACTTATTCCTTTCTGGCACACCTACATTACAGGTACCTACTGTCTCATCCTCATTTATCACCTCAAGCTGGACTAAATCATACAAGAGGCCACTTTTTGCTTATCACAAATCTTTCTAAGGCTTGATATGTGTTGATCATAATTCATATATTCATTGCGAGGGTTGTGTGCACAATTCATGCAGCGAGCAGCTGTTTCTGAGTGCCTGGGCGGGGGCTAGCAAGAGGAGGGGGACATTTGCATATAAACAGCGGTATTCAAGTTTATCTTTAAGCCCACTCAGTGGCAACTGCAGAGTGACTATATTATGCACTCTTTTGATTGGAAGGTTATAAGGAAGGTTATCAGGCATATGTGAATTCTAGGGTCACTCTGTGCCATTGTGGACACTCGAGCCCTGTGCTGTCATTTCTCTATCAATTGCATTATGGGATTTATTGGGCCTCATTATAACGGGACGGGCCCCCTTCATTCCGGGAGCGCCGATTACGAGCTTCCCATCGCGGGACCCGGATCGCACACCTGGTAAAACCAGACATGCTTTCCAGGTCCTGTGAGAGGAAGAGGGAGGCAATAATGGGCCAGATGTAATCTGCTCGTTATTACCTCCCTCCCCATTCCCATTGAGCCCTATAAGGGCTCAAATGGGAATGGGGATGGGTTCCTGCAAGGAGGAGTTACCGGCTCCTCCTATGTCGGAGTGCCCGGTAAGTCCCCATTGCGGGAACCCAGTAATGGAGCCAGGAACGGAGGTAGCCATATAGCTCCATGGCTACCTCCATTCTCGTAATGAGGACCATAGTCTTGGGTCACTTCAATGGAATAAAATGGACTAACAAAAACTGAAGTAAAATCAAACTGCAGGAATGGGAAAGGGTGTCACTGGCGGCATTGGGGGTCATTCAAGTAATTGGATGGAGGGATAAAAGCCAGACGTACTCCACTTTGCTTTCCGCTTCCAGCTTGGAAGAAGAGCACATGGAGTTACAGCAAAGTGTAATTTGCAGGAATTTGTAGTTCCAAAGTGTTGAAAAACAGTGAAGACTAAAGGCAGTTTGCCTTGTTTTACTCCTCACCTTTACACCCGGATTTGTGAGTGTTTGCATTTGCATGCAGAGGACAGAACAGCAGGTAAAGTTCACATGTGAGTGGTTACCTGAATGCAATTTGCACTTAGAAAATGACCCCCATGGAGTAATCCGGTAACCTTAGCTTTCAAGCTCTAGGACATTAGGCTCCATCCCCAGACAGGGTGGTAGAGGAAGTCCAGAGGATGGCGCCCTGCGCATGGAAGGTATCATCCACCACAATTGTTTAACCTCTTTGGGGGGACGGTCAAAACATTACAGGGGACGCCAACATTAGGCACCTTGCTTGATCATGGCTTGAGCTAGTCACATAGACTGCCACATATTAAAATCCAAAGCTCAATTTAATTTGTTGCAGTTTGACTATGGAATTCAAGCATGCAGGCACACGCAAACACAAACACATTTCTGTTTTCTTTTTTTCCAACAGGCTGACAGGGTTTGCAGCTGTTCCTCAGCAGCACCTCTTTGGCTGTTTTGCATTTCTTTTGCTAGGTCGTTGATCTAACGACAATCTGTGCTGTAATATTGACGGAAAAGTGCAGAAAGCAATGACTGCAGTATGGCACCACCAAATATAGTGGTTATTCTGGTGAAGTATACACCAGGTTCCATAGCACATAGGTCGTGCGTTGGACAGGGACTGCCGCATCCGGCACAGTTCACTGGTTAAAAGCTGCCAACTGGGCCTTATTAGTGCAATAAATATTGTAAGACTTTATAAGTTCAGGAATGTACCACGCGTGGAAGACTGCATTGGAAACATAGCTGAACTCCCACACATTAGAAAGCACGCTTGCTTTGAAAAGTTTGATTGGAAAATCTGAGGAACTAGAGCTTATGTTATATGACTTGCTTCTTAGGGCATTATGGCTAGGTATGTATCGTTTGTATTCCTCTCCTTGCCATCCTAACCTGTCTAACATCTTATTCCCAGTGATTCCCATCTTCTTCCAAGATTACCACGGGATGGTGATCTTGTAATGACCTCTGCCACTTACATTTTCTTATTCACTAAATAGTTGATCTCAAGCTACACAACACATTTGAATTTCCTTAGCTAATTATTGTCTTTAAAACATTACAGTATCTTGGAAATTGTACAACCTTGTATAAAATAAAGCAGTTATAAAAAAGGTTATCGTTTGGAGAAGCACATGTTGATACTCGTGATCCGAACTTAGAGTCCTCCAAGTAGAATAAGGACAATTCTTGACTGGCTTATAATGAACTACCGTCAGTGTCACTGTACATCCTGTGCTTGACCATTTGCATCTGAATTTCGATTAAAGATATATGTATAAACTACCATGTAAACTTGTGACATGGCATTAAGTGTTGCATAACAAACACACATGAAGTCATTGGGATTTTAGGAGCTCCAGTAGGCAAGGATATGTGCTACCTACGTGGACCTGATGGTCTTTTCGACCTAAACTTTCGATGACTAGATGTAAACCAGGATTTCACAAAAAACAAACAGGCAGTATTTGGGATTCTAGAAACGACAGCAGGCAGACACGGGGGTTGACTAGATATGCCAAATGGTCATTCCTACTTCATTTTTAAATGAAAAGATGAATATCGGGATGGCATCCAAACAAATGGTGGTTACTTCAATTCCCTTACAAACATTGCATGAAACATTACAGCATCTCTCTTTAATCTCTGAATTCAACTGTGGTTTTGCTTGTCTGTTGCATTGAAGAGTGGTCTAAAGTGACTTTGTGTCTCTTTACTTAAAAAATGAATGAGAGTGAATGTGTTGTGCTGCTGATTCCTCTGGGCCTGGCAGAATCTCTTCTGCACCATGATCCCAAATTGTTGAATGATATGAGGGGCGCCCTCACCCCCTAGCACTTCCAGCTTTTACAACATGGAAAGTTAAGCTAGGGCCTGCCAGAGTCCAATTGAGTGTGGGTTCATCATGCACGTTGATAGATCAACAGGGTTAGCAAGATGGCATAAGTCTTTGTCAAAACCAGATTTTGAAGAGCAACAACCACATAATAGGCGGATTAACAGGAGGTAAAATGTTGTATATCAAGTGAAATGCATGGATGGATTTACACTATTGTATGGGGTGTTTTTCTCATTGGATGCCTGGATAGGAATACTATGTTTTTTAGGACATTCGTAATTACATTTTAGATTCAGATTTAGTGAAGAGCATTTGTATTTTTGTTGCCATTCTGAAAGCCTGACTGCCTTTGAATATGGTGTGGATGAATGAGCTAAGCCATCACCAAATATCATGGGTGCCCTCCTTTGACGATAGCCTGCATACAGCATGTGAGTGTGGCTTATGCCACAATGTTCTCTGTTATGCTGTGCAGAGGTCTACATTGTCTAAATTCTGAGGTTAATTCCCCCCAACTCACTAGTAAGTATCTTTGTTATTCAAAATCCAATAAAGACTTTTAAAGAGGCCTGATGTCAGGGAAAGCTTTTAAGAATATGCATAGTTTGTATAAAATGTAATTGAAATAAGATATACTTGTAAGTACTTTAAATGGGGAAAGGTTAGGATTTTTCTAAGTGATTCAGCCAAGTTAAAGACATCTCATTCTTTACATGCCAAAACTCATCAAACACATTGTTTTATAAACTGATACACTCTCCCTCCCTTCCTTGTATCTCACCAGTTGGGTCATTGGTCATTACACATGTGTACCATTGTGCAAACCGCTTGGAGCACCAATGGTAATCTGTCTTTTTTTGGTCTAGTTTTCTTCAACGACTTTTCAGATATGATGAACTCATGTAAAGTGAGCATTTCACAGTTAAACTAATGCAATGTAATGTCACTGGGTCATGTACAGTGCAATTCATGATACTTGGTCCACCCCTCTCAGTGACATGAATCTGCGATTCCTATAAAATGCATAGAATGATGCAAAATATGAATCTAAAACCAAACCCATGACAGATGAAATTGAATGTAATGGATGTTAAACGTGGTTCTTTGTATATGCCCTTTTTTAATGATTTTTTGCCGAATCCCGCAGTATGGACTAATGATTTGGAGACCTTGAGAACACAGCCCTGGATTTCACAAGGCCAATAAAAAACTCCGAAATATTAACCACCTGCACTGCAATAGATGTACTGACATTTTAGGCCTTTTAGAATGCTGCACTATTTTGCCAGCTATTTGAGTTGAAACATATTTTAAACATAGCATAGTGATTGAATGGGAAATAATGTCCTTGAAATTGCAGACATCTCATGATCAGATTCATTTTTTAAGGATATCTAGTTGAAAATGTAATAATCACACATAAACGAAAACATTTCTTCGGAGACCTCATGCCTTTGTCAAAATGAACCAAAAACCCAGAAATGTTCACCACTCTAGGCTTTGGAGACCTTGTGACTAATCCTTATAGTATTTCTTGAGTTTATCAACCCAAGCAGAATAAATATCTTCCCATGGTACATTACGTTTCGACAATCCTCAATGATGAGGGATGCAATCTGAAAACTTTTTGTTGCATCTACAGCAAGCATCATGCCCCTCTCACTTGTATTATATTTACGTTTTGTTTCAAATTCTCAATACGACCATGCAAACTGAAGTGTTACATTTCCCTAAGTGAGAGGTTTTGGCCA
The DNA here is from genome assembly GCF_040938575.1 of Ambystoma mexicanum. Lineage (NCBI taxonomy): Eukaryota > Metazoa > Chordata > Amphibia > Caudata > Ambystomatidae > Ambystoma > Ambystoma mexicanum. The sequence continues at coordinate 924,996,334 of NC_090937.1, read as the reverse complement.
AGGGCTGAGAAGGTGTGTAGGTGATGCATGCACTGTCCTTCTTTGATTTCATTGCACAAGTCCATTTAACAGTTTCTATCACTTTTAACCACCAGAAATTAATAACTATGGGGGCTAACAACAGTAGGCTTAAAGACTGCTGAGTGATTTTACTGTATCCTATTCTGGCACTTTTGTTTATCATCACCTCCTCCCTGACTGAAGACCTTATCACGCAATGACCAGGGTGTTTAGGGACCTCAAAAGAAGATGTGTAGCCAGTGCTTCAGATAGGATTTTGAAGTGGGAGTATTTTAATTCCTATTTTTTAAAGTTGGGAGAAAATTGATTTTTTAGAGAGTAAAACAATGAATCTTATTCCTACCAGAGTATTTAATCAGCGAGTAGAAATACTGTTTAACTGTGCAACAGAATTTTTTTTTGATAAATATTTCTTTGCACCAATGTATTCATGCACATTACAATCTCAATTTGTACCTTTTCATATCAGATTGTAGAGTTTTTTTCCTTTGGCTCTACATGCACTACTGGTCCAAACATATATATGGAGCTGCGTGGGTGAAAGCCAGCTCAGGCTCCTATGTGACAGTTTCCTATTTTTGTTGGGCGTATTTTACTCCTGATTTTTATTTTTGGGGAGTATTTGCTTATTTTTAGGGAGTAACAATGGTCTACATTCCCCTAATATGTATGGCTGAATGTACCACTGCCAGGATCACTGGGCAAACTACTGCTTCCCATCTATTTCAGCAGATGTATGGCATAACAATACACAGACATAGTTGTAGGATGTCAGACCATTTGGCCATAAGGCAATAAGTTTGAGGTTCCCATTTTTTTCAATTTTGGTTATTGCTTATTTTCCCATATCAGCACGTATTTGTGAATTAGGAAATACTTCTGATATTACTGCATCAGAATTGTTATGTCCATTTTGTAAGATATTTTTGTGTGACGTAATTGGCAATCGCGCCTACTTTCAGTGGAGAGAGATTAATGTACTAAAGCTGAATATGACAAAACACAAAGCAACATTTCAGTTTTCTTATTAGAATCAAATGCTCCTTTCTGTTAAATAATCCTGTGTCTTCATTTATAGCACAGATAAATACAATGTGTCCTTGTGCGTTCGTTCACCAGAAAAAGACAGCAAAACTTCAGGGACTCATGCTATCTATATTATAAAAACGTTATTGTCAAGTGTGAGCGATAAACCCCAACTGCCAAAACAATATCATGGCCAGCGCGAAACAGGCAAAGGTAAAAACCCAATGATAAAAACATTAATTAATCAGTGATTCAACAGTCTACTTATTATATGCTCTGGTTAAGGAGAGAAGACTAAAATGGTGATCTACTCACTCTGAATATTGAAAGTGGAATCTTATCCAAGTGATGAGTTTACTACATAGACCACATCGACTGACCCCGAAGATAGCAGTATTTTTCTGTCTGTGTTAGGCAGGAGAATACTGCTGGCAAATGCTAGACAACATATTTAATGATAATAATCCAACATACTGCTGATTACACCAATAAAGTTCCCCACTTAAAAACGAATGACATTCCCCCCTGCCCAGCAGTAAATACACATTTGAAAAATATGAGTTTGCGAGGGGATGGAAATAGTAATGTTCTGACAGTGACAGAGGAGCTCAAATAGCAGACTTAGTGCTTAAGCAAGTGTGGGGAAAAATTAAGGAAGAGGGAGACTTCCAGAATTAGGGTGCAAAGTGCTGAAATGCTACCTTGTTTTATTCACAAGTGGTGAACTTTTTCTCCAACCATAAAAACAAGCGTGGTGCTTTAAGGCATTGAAATATAATGCATTTAACTGCACCCTACAAACACGAAATATTGAGCTTGTGAATCACCTATAAACATTTCTTTACACAATCTGCTATTTTCTACCGATACTAGTGAAGGCAATTTTTCTGAGTAGCATTTAATGAATTGCGCATTTAAAAAGTGAGGAGAAAGCCAACCAAGAAATGATATCGGTTTCTACATTCACCTGGAAAATGTTACCATGCAATGTTGAATATAAGGTGTGTGTCTTTTTTGCTGAACAGCAAAAGATCTATCAAATAATGTGTTCCTTTTAAGAATACATGGGAGGGACACAGCAATAACATGATTGAAAATGAAGATGTACACACTGCAAATGCATCAACAATGAAAAAAAACATATTTAGTATATTAAAAATCATGCATGGGAAGTATCTAATTGAAAACAAAAAGGCCCTAGTTTTGACTTTGCAAATACTTGTTTTATCTGTTCTAGAAGTAAAAGGCATGACACAGGATAACTGCAGTTCATTGTGAGTTCAATAATAATGTTTTGTAACTTGAACGCCTTGCTGATTGAGAGGTGGCATCATCACCGTCAGAAAAAAATACCATTAGGCCCGAGTAGATCAATGTAATCACATATTCAAGGCCTACTAACATGCAGAAAATGGGGCTAAATACAATTTCTAGGTGGTCCCTCTAGTTAATAATATCTCAGAGGTGATTTCATGGAGTAACATATGCTTTCTGGAAAGTTACATCTAAGAACGTACTTCATATTAATGATTAACTTGAAAAGCTAATGGAAGGCTTCACAAAAAGGCCCCTGCCAGCTGCTCACATGTATCATAATGCTGACACAAGGATTTTCATGTGTACAGTTCAAAAGAAAAAAAAAAACATTGGCCACTTTATATTACATTAGAGATGCACAATACAACTTTGGATATAACTCTACAGTGAAATAATTTAGAACAACTAATACAATGTTCTGATATTGGGAGAGTCTGTCACACAATAGAAGCCTAAGCATAATATTTTAATGTTTATCAATAATTAGTTAAATTATATAATTTAATTCCCAATTTTTCATCTTATAAAGACTTGTCACATGTCCGTGATCTCAATATGTTTAAGGGATTCTCAAAGTCCATATACCTTTGACAGGGAAACTTCCTGTCTGGAGTTGTGGGTGAAATATGAATATGAGTCTTAAGTTTTCAAAGCCAACCCTTTGTCACATTTTCAGAATATTGTGGCCCTATTAAATTAAGGGTGTTATTCTCTGGGACTGTCAACCTGTTATGACAGCAAATCAGGAGATGCCACCAATCAATACTCGTGACGTAATATGACTTAGTATGGTAAAATAAGAGCCTGTATCAGAAGGAACCCACAGGAAGGAGGCCAGGAGTTTTGGGATTCTGCAGGCTGCAGATAGGCAACCACTGTCTAACTGGATGAGCACTGAGGTGGGATAACATGAGCGATGAGAGTGATCATGGGCTTTGTCCCAAGGAAGCCTGAAGCAGATTTTACCTGGGGTGAGTCCTGATTTCCCAGAGACAAATAAAGTGAGAGTGTATGAGCCCATCTCACTGGGGAATTACATGGAGGCTTTGAGGGTCTATCCTGGCTCTGTGCTCTGGCTCTGTGCCCTTAAAGAATTGTCTAAATGTAAGTATAACAAAGGCCCCAATCCAATTAGACCTATGTCCTCTATAATCATCTCTGTGTCTGATAACCTATAACCAATTGAACGAACATAGAATGTTGTAACATTTTATTGTAAAATGTATCCAGCTTTCAGATCATACTCAAAGCCAAGGGAAGATTAATTTGAACTGGAAATCAATAGCATTTCTGCACAGGTCACACAGTCTTTTTGAAACCATAGTCAAGTACATGCAACCCATTTGTTTTCACAGCCGTAGTCAAATGTGGGGCTGTAAATTGATGGCCAATGTGTCATAGCCTAACAGAGGATTTATAAATCAAGAACTTTGAAGGCATAGTAATTTAAAAGAGATATGATTAAAAACAAGGGCGTCTAGCTGGGTCGTTTCTATTCCTTAGAAAATTATGCAATTTAAAACAAACATTCAAAACTCACCTATCACACTTTGCAGAAAGAGGAGAACCCTACTCTAGTAGGAAGCAACTTGCGAAGTGAATTGAGAGGAATATTTATTACACTGCTAGAAAATCGTAATGCTATCATTCTATGTAGTATATATAAAACAATAAACTCATAGCTCCACATAAGCACATGCAAATCCATTATTCATACATAATAATATGTGGGAATGTTATGTGTACATGTACGTGTTATGTATACATAGTAACACATAGCACATTTAATAATCGTAAAATGAAATTTTCTGTGGAATATTTCTCTGATACCAATACTTGTTGTTGATATGGGAGAAAATAAAGAGCTGTCAAGCAGTGTCTTTTAATAAAAACGATGGGATCTATGCGGTATATTAATTGAAAAAGTGTAACTCACATTAGATGACATGCAGCATGTGATGATTGAACTGCATTGTGCCACTTAAAAATAGAGACCTAGATATAGATATATTTAATTGTGTATGATTGTGCATGCTATAACATTAGTGACATTTTTTATAGCATGAGGTACTGTGATGACTTCTCCACTGTAAGGTTTGTGGACCATCTATGGTTTAGTTTCTTCATACAAATACAATTAGAGTATTAACACCAAATACAGCCTGCTTCTTGTCCCAGAATTGATTGGTGGGATAATGTACTACATCAGAGTGTGTGCCATATGATTATAAAATAATTGTATTCACAATAAACCTGACAATAGCTCATCAATTTGCCATCATAGAAAAGATGGGAACAGTCTTAAATTAATTTGTTTACAATAGAAACAAGTCCACAAATAGGTTGGAGATAAAACCTCAATGACCTTCAGAGGTTCGGGGTCCAAAGAAGAAGGAAATGTTACCTTTCACAGTGACAAAAAGGAGAAATTACTGGTGGGCTTGCAGCTATCTAAAAACATTCCAACGAGATGCACCAATCAGGACAAGCAATTCAATTAATTGGGGGAAATTTCAACATGTGATGGAGCAGGGAAAACCAGGAAGACCTATGAAGCAGCTATCCCTAGGATACAGATGTAACTGTACTCCAGAACCAAAAGAAGGAGATGACTGAGGCTCTGTGATGCATTAGTTATGACCCAATAAGCAGTACTATCCCACTATCTTCAAATCTAATCGTACTACTGAAAACAACATATATAGCTTTATTTTTTCCTCTAGTGGTTAGTTGGAATATTGTAAGAATCAAAAGTAAATTTGTTGTCATGAAGTTGCATAAGTATATCGAGTGACACCAGATTTGTTGCCTCTAATAGACCTGAGAATGTGACATCCACCTATAATGGTACTGCTCCTTCATTGGACCAGCAAATCAGTGTCCAGTGGTATGCACTTCCAGAAGAGTTTTATCATGATCCCCTATTTCTCTATATGTGGATGTAGCTGAACAAGACCTTGTCTCCTTCAAAGTTATACATCTTTGGTATTTTTTGTATAAGTAAATGAGGTTTGAGGAACATAGTCTAAGAATACAATTTGAACTATGATATCTGTGCATCCAGCAGTCTCTAATGTGCTGTTAAAATGCTAGGTTGGTTGTTACTAATTCATCATCCATTAATTGTACAGATTTGTATTATTGCTCAGATTTTAGGAATGTATTTAAAACACCATAATTCCATATTTATTCCTACGGTAGTTGATATGTTATTCTAGATTTCAACCAAATCTGTTCAATTTCTGACAAGTTTGACTTTTTTCGTGGTCAGAGTTTCTTGCCTTCTGTCTGCAAAGTTTGTTAAGGTATATATTACTGCTGGGATGAATCACATAATCTCCACAGTTAACACTAGTATTCAGCACATACCTTTTTAATTGATAAGAACATTTCCAGATCACGTAAATTGTTTCCCTATGCAGTGATTATTTTTGCACAATTAATATTTTGTGTATACTTACTGCAGCGTTAGTGTTAGGCAGTGGAAATTATTTAATAGTATATAAACATGGTAATATTTCACTTTTGGCTGAAAGATATTGCAAGGTGACATCAAGTGCGATGAAACTATTGGAATACGAGATTAGATAGAGCGGTGATGATATTATATATGATATGATATTTTATTTATATCGCTCCCATACACAAATGTTTATGATGGATATGTGGAGGGATACACAGCCTACAGGTAGTACTTGACTATAGGAAAAAGGGCAGCAATGTTTCCTAATCTAACACAAAGGGGACTTCTCTATCATGAAATATCAAACACAAAATACTTAGTTGTTTTGCAGAGATCATAATTATGTAATTGAACATTGTGTTGGAGCCCCTCTACTGAGATCGAACATGAGTGTTATACCCTGTTCTATGGAAGTTCTTCCACTCAGGAGGGTCTTCAACCACATTTTAGCTGACTGAACCCTTCACAGAGGAGAAACCCTCATATAACCTCCAACAGTAAGAACACACACACACTGCTCATATCACTGCACAAATACACTGTCTTGAGAACTACACTGAACACCCACACACTGCCACATACATATACATAATGGCCATGCCACCGCATTATTCATACACGCCACCCCAAAATTATAAGCACACAAAAAACTGCACTAAGATCAGAACTATAAACACAAACACATATTTTTCTTGTTATTTCTATGTCAGCGATCCCAGATCTATCTCTCTGCTTCCTCCCTTTCTGGTTCCTTTCATGCCACATATCTGCCTCCCTTTCTGCTGTTCATTCTCGTATGTCCTCACTTTCACCCGTCTAAAACAGAAATTCTCGTTTTACCTTTTTCTCGCCCCACCCTATCCTCCTTCCCCTCTGGCCTCTTCTTTCTTTTCCACCAAATCTTGGGTTAACTTTTGATTCGACCTTAGTTTTTTCTCTTTACATTTTGTACTACTGCCCATAACTGCCGCTACTATCTTTATAACATTCAGCACATGCAAACTTTACTATCTTTCAATGCTACTAAACTTCTTACCGCCTCCTCAATTTTATCTCGATGTCACTATTGCTCAGCTCTTCTAGTAGGCCTTCCCTCGTCTCACAACACCCTACTTTGCTCGGTTTTTAACTCTGCTATTCTCTTGTCTTTACTCTTGATGCTCTATTCCCTCATCTCATTCTATTACCCCTTTTCCTTTCAATTCTTCTATTTCATTTCCTTATTGTTGTTTTCAAATGCTATTATGGTCAAACTCCCGCTTACAGTTCCTCTCGTGTCTCTATTCCTCTTGTCGATCTCTCCTTTCACAACTTTTATATCTTCTCTCCCTCCCCAAACCTCCCTGGCTCCCCTCTCATTTTCACTCTTTTTCTCACCTTGGCCCTAAATTATGTAGCTCACTTAAGCATGATATGATCTCCCCTCCTTCTCTCCAAATCTGTCATTTTTGGTTAAAGTCTAATTTTCTTTCCTCTCCTTTTGTCAACTAAATTTGCCATTGTTGTCAGTTAAATTTATACTGCACTTTTTTATGGTGTACCATTTGTTTGTAAACCACATACAGTGCTTTGACAGAAGCATTTTTATAAATATCAATAAAATGCAAATACAAGCATACACACACATACACACACTCACACATACTCTCTCTCTCACACACACTGCATACACACTTCCAATAGCACTATGCATACTCACACCATCCCTATCCCTGCACATACACTGCACCATCAGCACACCCAGACATACAGCCGAAATGCCACTTGCACTCCAAGTGCAAACTGGGCATAATGGAATCCGGCATTACTATGATTTAAAGACTAATTAAAACTGCTTTTTTTTTGTGATAAACATGAATACTGGAATGTGGTCTATAGGCCTGGTTCACAGAAACGTCTTATGATGGTGCAACCCCATTGAGAAATGCTCTGTAAATCCGGCCCTAAGTGTACTAACTGTGCACAATGGAATCAAGGACTGCTGTTGTAGGGGGCATACTAGTATTTGGCATTTAGCCTTTACTGAGCTAGGTGGGCAACATGGAACACAACATTGATGTCCTAATTGGGCATACTGGCATCTGGCTGTGCTTTGCTAGCAGATCATAGCTGATCTGGGCTGTTCTTAGCTACCTGGACATAAAAGAACGTGCCACTTCATTAATAACTAGGCACAGTGAAATATGGCAATATGAGGGTTTAAACACTCGGGAAGCAGATGGCAATGTGCTAATATAGTTTTAATGGCAAAACATGTCAATGATGTTAGTCTTTGGGATTTGTGTACCAAAACCTTGACATGGTGTGAATACCTTGGCTTTTCATTAGCACCTGGCGTAAGAGACCCAGAGCATAATATGTCACTACCTGATACCTTGTGATGGTTCCTGATCATGGCAATAGCTTCTGAATGGTGTGAGTACCTCCACCCACATATCAGCCATATGGCCTTTGTCAGTGCAGACACTGTTTGTTTGTTTATTGATTTATATGGCGAACCAAACCCAAAGGGATCTGGGCGCATTTATGAAAAAATGCAGTATAAGGTAGAAGGTTACACTTGCGGACAATCGTAGTCTTTCCTTTGAATTCATCTTGAATTCTCGTCTATTATTTGCATCATTTTATTTTATTGTTTATCCTTATCGTTCATCTCCCTTTTTCTCTAGCGCTCTCCCTCCTCTTCCTTGCATTTCTTCTCGTCTTCCACTTCACTCGTTTTCACTTTCTATCCTCCTTTCATTGTCAATGAAAGCAGGAACAATTAAGAAAGAAAAAAAGCTTGGCACATTAGTCTACTAAAACATACACATCTGAAATCATATCCAGCATATATCAGAAGGCCTCAAAATGAAAATGCATCCGAGTGAACTGAAGCACCCAAATGGAAATCACAAGTGCTTGTGTCTTGCCTAGGATAGTATTCCGGCTGCTGTCCACTGTTTGCTAAATGGAAATCGATCCACAATGTGAAGATCACATGAGCCCTCATACGCTAGTCTAGCACAGCTAATGGGAGCTGTCAGATACATTGAAACTTGACTATCCATTCAAGCTGTCAGTGGTCAGCATTCCAATTCCAATCATGACTTGAGATGGGCAGCATGTAATCAGAACACAAAACCACTTAAAAGAGTTGGAGCCTAGAATTACAATACAAAAGGAGCTCAATAAAGCCACTCGTCTTTGCTTGGTGAGACAGTGTGCGTGCTTAGGGATCCCAGCCTGAAAGAACAAGGTCAATTTCTGCATTTGCGTTGCACATATGTTTCAATGGAAATGTAATGAAGCACTCAGCCTATCTATTACAGTTATTGTACACAAGAAGGTAAAAATGTGCCTTTGCATTTGATGCACACAGTGGTCCTCTGTTACCTATCTAACATGGCCGCCTCTCGGTGTTCTAGCGAAACGTTGCATGAGAGATGTCAAACTAGAGTGCTTCATGTACTTTCCAAACAAGAATATATTCCCGAGACTTCAACATCAACTGGCCCCTTGCTGAAAGGAAAATAAACCACTTCTTTAAGAGCTCCAATGAGGAATAAACCAACTCAATTCCATCATTCATAACTCACATTATGGGTGGACAATTTCTAGCATTACTGTTTTACCCACAATCGACAAAGTAAACGCGTTTGAATCCAAGCATGCCAACATTAAGGACACATGTATCATCTGACAGCCAAATGTATGTTTGGTACCATGCTGCTGCAAAAAGGAACACACTTGCAAGAAAGACCTGTCTACTGTAGTCCAAATGAGGGAAGTGTTACATGGACTACGATCAAGCAGCCTATATATCAAGCTTCAAGAGCTTCCACCATTTCTTAACTTTATCCATTCGTTGCTTTTCCCTCAATGTCCTCAATAGCGAATATCAGAATAAGGCTAGGAAGATAGTCTTATTTAACACCCTGGTTTATAAAGGAGTAGGCCCTTGAGTAGTCCCTTCTTGAACAAGCTTGATGTAATGTGGTCTCTGCTTTTTGTGTGAGAAATATCTACGAAGTGACATGAATACGGCAGATAAACAGCAGTCCTCTCTGGCCACCGTTGTTTCATGGCCACTGTCCTACTGGCCTCGATCTCCAGAGTTTACATCCTACTCCTTTCCTAAACGTGGCATCATTGATCTTGTTACTACCAGCAAACACATTCACTGTATTGTTCATCCCCTCCTCATTCCTACCACTGACCTGTCGAAGGTAAAAGGACATCTTTTGGAATGTTCCCCCATTCTCCCTAACTCATCTATGAGGGTTGACTGATACTGGCAATCTGACCAGAAAACCTCATTGATGCTGACCTGTGCTAACTTCCGACTACCCAATGTCAGAGAAATCTGGAAATCAGGCTGTTGGTCACCTGAGACCAAAGATCGCATGCTGTGGATAGGAATGGAATTTAAGAGAAGTGGGATAAGAATGTGAGAAGGTATTACGTGGGTTTAAAAAGAAGAAGAATCACAAATCCATCAATTGTAAAGACAAGAAGATAGAAAAAGGCAATGGAAAAGTTGGTCTGAGAGTCATCTGCATTGAAGTGGCATTGAAAGCCAAAAGAGAAGTAATATCAACAAATGGAGTGGCATAGAAAGAGAACAAAGTAGAGGACATGGACGGATCGCTGATTGAGAACATAGGCATACAGAGAGAAATCATGAATTTGTCTTTGTAACTTAATTGGAGCAGGCATACAAATAAGATTTAAACCAAGCAAGACCAGAGGCTGAAATGCCTTCTAGATGGGCAAAGTACACTTGGAAGGTCCACAGTATCAAAAACCATCACACATGTTAAGAAGATTTAAAATAGAGGATTGTTTGGCAGGATGAACATGATGAGGAAAGCCTGACACAAAAAATGGCCGCATCCATGAAGTATTGATGCGGGAGATCTGATTAAAGAGTAGGCAATACATAGTGAACATTATGAAAGGCACAACTCTTTCCAGGTCAATTGGCTAGACATTCATTAAAGAACGGAACGAGGACAATAGGAGGAACGTTGAGTGGTTTTAGTTCCAGTTTAGGAATGACAGTAGCAGCTTTAAAGACACGGGTGAAAGACATGTCCTCTATGAAAACTCGTTTTTTCTTTATTACCTGGACCTTAGTTTTAAAGAATAGTTTGAAAACAATACCTTTTGCTCCTTTTTGATGCCAGTTTTACAGCAAGGCACTCTAGGCAGATGCCTACTGCAACATTCATCGGAGGCACGAGAGGTCCAAATTTTATTTATTTATTTATTTTTAAATTTAAAATGAAATAGTTTAAAAATAAACTTTTCATTTGTGTTCATAGAAATATACATCAAATTCGGATTAGCATTTGCCATCTAATATGTTCTTATTCAAAGGAGAGAAATCAAGTGCAGGAATGTTACAATAGACAGTTATTCAAATCATGAGATAAAGTAGGCGGAGAAGAGGGGAGAGAGAAAAATAAAATAAAAAAAATTTAAAAAAGGAAGAATTCCCCTCAGATTATGTTCATGGTATTTAGATCTTTGCAGAAGCAAAGATCTCCATAAGGAATTGTACCACTGTGTAGATCAGTTTCTTGTCTTGTCCTTGTAGTAATTTAGTCCACCTGGATTCGCCTTCTTCGTGGTAGGCCGATATCTTGAATAATTCGCCAAAAATTGCTCTCTTCTCGGTGAGTGCAGGACATTTCATGATTATGTGATTCAAAGTTTCTGGGGTGTCTATGTCCCGTCAGAATCGACAAAATTGTTCCAATTTCGATATTTGTCTGGTACTAGCAAGGCTGTGTCTGGTCGGTTAGGTGTTTAGGCGAATTTTCATGAATGCCATGCGAATGGTCGGATCTGGAAAAGGAGCCAAATAGCGCAGAAGTTCATTGAGGGCTCGGATATCTGTTGGGCATTGCAAGTTCATTGTATATTTCGCCTTAATTTCTAATGTTTTAGCCCAGTTATTTTGCTGCAATTTGGTTTTAGCTCGTTGGGGTGGTTGATTAGCATTTCTGTGGTGATGTCTTCAGTTGTCATGAGTTGGGGTAGAGCTATTTTCCATGCCTTTAACGAAGTATTGTTCTTGCAGTGCAGTGTCTCTTGTAAAATTTGGGTAGCCAGTGTTTTATCTTCATTTATCACTTTGCGCAGTAGATCCAACTGCTTCCACAGTACGATCGACGTGAGAGATTGCATGGCCACTTCGAACCAAATTCTGGCCATGGGGTAGTGGGTAGGCAGGTTCAGAATCTTCCACCAAAAGGAAGCTTCGATGGCTTGACAGTTTATCTTTGTCGCTATGATCATTGCATCACTACCATAAGTGATTATGGGGATGACCTTTTGCTGGTAAAATACAATTATAGGTTTGAAGGAGAATTTGCCGTATCGTCTGTGCAGCATCACACCTTGTCTGGCTAGCATCAAGGTTTTGCCTTCAAGGAACGTCACCCATGCTGTTTCAGATTTCTGTGGTTGATTAAGACCCCAAGATATTTATAGGTAGAAACTACCTCCAAAGGTTTGTTGTCTATGGTGAAGAGTGGAAGCCTGCGCTGAGTATTCGTTGCTGGATGTTTGGTTAATGTCATTATTTTAGTTTTTTTTTACGTTAATCTGTAGTTGGTTCGTGCTCATGTATTTTTCTGTCATACGCAGATTGTTTTGGAGACCTGATGGAGTTTTGTCCATCAATATGATATCATCTGCGTACATAAGGTAGGGAAATGGGTGAGAGTTGAGTTTTGGTGGGTTGAGTTTATCGATTACGATCTCCGTAGAATAATCGGCAGTATATAGATTATACAGTGTTGCCGCAAGAGGGCAGCCTTGTTTTAATCTGTTCCATATTCTTATTTCATGTGTTTCTGTTCCTTCTTTTGTGAGCCTTATGGTGACCGAGGTTTTGGAATAGAGGTTATTGGTTCGCTAATCTCCAAGGGGCATTTCCACGTTGCCAGTTTGTGCCATAACTTGTTCCTATTAATGGCATCAAAGGTCATTTGCAGGTCTATGAAGGCAGCATAAACTTGAAAGTTGTTGGTTATGGCTTTGTCCTTGATTAGATTCAGAATCAAAAGGTTCACGTTCGTGCCCACGTTGGGGGTGAAATCCGTTTGGCGGGTGTCAAAGCAATTGGTTTCTTTGGCCCAGGCAGTGCGTTTTTGCAGAAGGTATGTGGCAAAAAGTTTGCAGAGAGGGTCTAGCAGAGCAATGGGTCTAAAATTGGAAGGGTGGTCCCTGTCTCCTTGTTTGTAAATTGGGATGAGGACTGCTCTATTCCAGGTGGCTGGTAGCTGTTTAACTTTATTTATTAGCGTCAAGAGAGGGTCCATTAGATTTGTCCAAACCTCGGGTGCTTGTTTTAAGATGGCGTTGGTTAGACCATTGGGTCCTGTAGCTCGGGAGGCATTTAGATTTTTAATCATCTCTAAGAAGTGATGCTTGTCCTAAGTGATGTACCATTGATGAGAGATTACTGATTTGCTGTCATTTTTCTCTAGGCGCCGAACTTTATACAAGTTGGAAAAATGTGAGATCCAATTCTCCGCAGTGACGTTGGAGATCATGCGTTGATGCTGATCAACATTGTTATTTAACAAATTCCAAAGATTTCTTAAGTTTTTGCTTTTGAGTGTTGATAACATGGCTTCTGCTTCTGTTTGCAGGAGGGTGAGTGTATGCGTTTTTTTCCAATTGCGGTATGCTTCTTTCGCTTTTTTCATGGTTACCAAATTGTCTGGAGTGAGATTCTTTTTCCATTTACAGAAACTTTGGCATAATATTTTCTTGTTATGTGCCAGCTCGGGATTATAATGATGTACGTGTATGGGTTTGCCTGCAGCTGAGATCTTTCGTTGAAAGGGGATCAGAATCCATTCGCAATTTAATTTTGCTACGTCTGGTATGTGAGTTTGGTGGAATGTCTGGGGAAGAGAAGCTATATGTTTTGGATTGATTCTTAGTCTAAGAGTTGGGCCTGTCAGTTCCAGGGGAGGAACATAGGGTGTTGAGATCCTTTCAAGTAGGCCAGTGCCTTGAATCATCAGCAGGCGATGGTCGCTCTTATCAGTTGGAAGGATTTTGAATTTCAGCTGATTCATCAGAGCTGGCTCAAGATAGATATAATCAATGATTGCGGAGGGCAATCTGCAGGACCAGGTGGGAATCAGTAGGTTGTGTTCATCGCATGAGTGAGAAGGTAGAATCAAGTTTTGCATGGATATCTCTTTGGACCATCGACGTGCTCTGGTTGATAAGTCATTGGGTTCTTTTTGAGTTCCACTTAGAGTATAGAGATGGATATTGAGATCGCTGCAGATGACGAAATCGATCTTTGGAAATTTTGCGCTTAGTCGGTCAATGTTCAGAAATACACTGTCTAAAAAGTTGTTGTCTGCAATGGCTGTTGGATTCCAGTAAGCCTTTATGATAGCAAGCATTCCAAAGGTGGGATTATTCAGATGCAGTGGTGATGTCAAGGTTGCAGGATTCGCTATCTTTATGATTGAAAGTTGAGTCCAGGGGTTGATATTTTCAGAGTCGATGAGACTCCATGTGGGAATGATTTAATCATAGTCAGTAGGCCAGAAGAAGGTCGGCCGTGCTTGCTTTGGATTGAGGAGGGTGATAAACCCTTCACAAACAGGAGGCTTAGTGATCCAGGTCTCTTGGAGGCAAATAATGTTGCAGATTAAAGTTCAGGAGCTGGTCGGTCGAACATGTGGGAGTGACGCCTCTTGTTCCATGAGCACAATGTCCAACCTTGGGTGTTTGATAAGATTAATGGTTATGAGTCATGAATCGGGCCTTTGGGTTGACGACAACGATAAATGTATTTATTTAATATGCAACAGCCATCAGGCTTTACATATAGAAACAACAATGTTACATTGCAAATATACTATGCTTTGCACACAGAGTCTACTTTGTGGGGAAAGCACCCAGTGTACCTCTTCAAGCAAACCAAACACCAAACCAATCACCCAAGTGTCATTTTAGAGCAGCACACTTTCTAAGCAACGCCAGTTGGAAAAGAAAACAACATGTCTTGTATTCACATTTCAGCCATAAACTCTGCAATGGTCAACCATAGAACATAAGGCTGGGGAAAAATATCTACCATTTAGAAAAACTGAAAATAGAAAAACATTGTCCCATGGAACCCTCCTGAAATAATACAGGGTCAATACCAACTCAAAGAAATAATTGTTTGTTGAGAAACCTACAATGCACCTATCAGTTTGGCAGGGAGGTATTTTGCACTCTATCTCCCCCTCCCACTTACTCATTTCCCACCCTCCAGATCACACTCCTACCTGTGGTGCCTCTTGGTTTCATATAAACCGTCATAAAATAAACAGACAAATAAATTCAGACATCAAGTTCGTCCATTCCCAAAAAGGTGGTTGCCAAAATGGCACTCCACCTGAGGCAGTTTGAAAAGTTACCCAGAACAATACCGGTGGATACGATTAATTCTAAACTGTACACCCCATCGCATTTTTGGAAATAGTTTGACTCTGCCTGAGGTAGCATGAATCCGTGCAAAAGCCCTGCTGCCTTGTGTTTATTTCCAAGTAGTGATTGACATGTTTCCACTGCACAGTTCAACAGTCTATAATTCAATTCCAATCCCAGACATCATTCTTTTCCCGGTGCTGTGCATGCTGTCAATTTCATGCACTGTCTGTCGGACGACATCTTGACATTGGCCACCTGCCACTTCATTATGCCTTCGTAGTAGCACGCACCTTTTCAAAGGGGATGATCAGGGACCATTTTCCACTTCCTTTCATCTGATAATGATGGATATCTTTCTTAAGGCTCCACTGTTTCAAACCAGCGCACAATTCAATTATAAAATTATAATTCCAAAAATACAATGCGTTCCCTGTAGATTTAATCGCATCCCTTGTTTCTTGGACAACACCCAAACTGCCACTATGGGCTTGGACATGTTAATGAAGAATACTTTACAGTTATAAGCACACATTGAAACAATTAAACCTGCTCAATCGAACTCTTAGCAAATGAATGCTCCCTTAAAATCGCTCTTGATGCAAGTGAATCTGACAGTGCCAATCGATGATGGATGTGGCATGTTATTGATATCTCTCCAGAGATCCACGTTATTGGCACATTTTTATTTTTTTATTTAATTTGTTACATTTCAAAGAACTTTTCACATCATACAAAATTAAATATCAACATTATACATTATTATGAAAACATTTTGCCAATTAATCATTAACATTTTTTTCAAGGAATCAAAAAGAAGAGCCATTGCAGCATTACATTACATCATACATTAATTTACAATTAACACATAGATTATTTCACTCTCACTCCTCTTCTTTATCTAGTAAAAAGAAGTGGCATATGTAACAACAACAATTTTGTACCCTTTATCAGCATCGAATTCTAGTTGTGATCACACGGACCTTAAACATGCTTATTCTTATTGAGGTGGTTCATGTTCTAAACATTCAATTTTGGTATCTTGAGACTCATTTAGTGCACCAAAAAGTTTGTGTAAATATCATTCTGCGATTTCAAACTAAACGTGTTTTTATTTTTGTAAAATAAAACGTGATAAGTCTGGACACACGTACACCGTGAGTAAGAAGTGTAAATATTTATTAGATTAAACGGAGTGAGTAACAGGCACCCAGCCCGGCCCTGCTCCAACTGCACACTGGTTCCAGAACCTGGTTGGATTCTGGAACCACATTACAACGTATACCAAATAATCAAGACAACAAACACAACATATCTCCCTCCGCACAATAACCCACAAAAGGAACTTAATCACAATAAAAGTCTTTAAACCTGATAGGAGTTTTCCTGAGCCTTCCCAAGGCTCATTCACCTGCTTCAGATTCACCATGTTGCACATCACCATCCCGCACATTCGTCTCCTCACCCACACTCCTCAAACCATCATCCAAGGTAGCATTCTCTTCCTGCTCCACCTCAACATTCATCCCTGCACCACTCAAAACCAACCTCCCTTTTGACCAAACCTCACCATCCTCAACGATCACCAAACCTCCACACGCAGCTGTTATTTTCTTGGGACACAGACATTTACTTTCTAAGCATTTGAGTCCAAACCTGGGGTTTTTAATCAAGACTACATCCCCTACGGACAATTCCTGTGCCTTAACTTTAGCTACATCATCAAAAACATGTTTGTATTGACAATGAGCCTTCTCTATCAAATTCATAATCTCCCTACGGTTCAAATCCACGCACCCAGACAACCCCATCCAACCTGGACACAACTTGATGGCTGGCTGACGCCCTTTTAGAGACACAAATGGTGACACCTTGGTGACCGAATGGGGCGTGGTGCAATAGCTCCACACAATCTCTCTTAGAACCTCCATCCATGACAGTCTAGCCCTCATGGCCAGCTGAATTCCACCCTTCAAAAATCTGTTAGCTCGTTCCACCAAACCATTCGCTCTAGGGTGATATAGAGCCATCCGCGTGTGACCTATTTCAAAACTCAATAAAAATGCTTTCATTTTCTCAGAACAAAACTGGACACCATTATCAGTGACTATCTCTGAGGGGAAACCTTCCCTGAAAAACACATCCTCAAAGAACGCCAACAGTTCGACCGTGGTAGCCTCTCTCAAAGCCCGCCATTCCAACCACTTAGAATGACAGTCAATGAACACAACCAAACATTTAAAACCATCACCCAATCCTTGGATGGGGCCCATTAAAACCATAGCCACCTTTTTCCCAGGCTCACTTGGTACACGCACTGGCAAAAGAGGAGTTTCTCTCACCATTCTACTCTTATCGCACACTGCACACTCCCTGCACGCTCTCACCTTTCTGTCCACCTCACTGTCCATGGTTGGCCACCAGAGTGTTTGTCTGAACAACCTTTTCATCCCACTCATACCAGGATGGCCCTGATGGGCAATGTTTACAAACTTGCTCCTGACCCCTTCTGGAGGAACCACCTTTGTGCTTCTTATAAGCTTACACCTTCCTCCGACAAACACAAATCATCCTTAACCTTGTGAAAGCGATCAAACTTCCTCTTAATCTCCTCTTTTCTGGGCCACCCCTTTACCGTACATTCCTTCACTCTGTCCAGCACCACATCTTCTGTTTCTGCTGCCATCCATTCTTCTCTTTCCACCGCTCCAAGTTCATTACTTGCAATAATAATTTATCTTCCAGTACTGCTTCTAACAGCTCCCCGACCTCCTCCACAGGCAGCCGTGACAAGCAGTCTGCAACCACATTCTCCCTGCCCAGCTCGTAACACACCAGAACATGATACCCCTGCAGCCCCAACATCCACCTTGATATCCTAGGAGAACCTTTCACCCAACCTTCATTAGCCATCATTTGCACTAATGGCCTATGATCCGTCCTAATCAGGGAAACATGACCCCACAAAAATATTTGAAATGCAACACTGCCCAACATACGGCTAGAGCCTACCTCTCTATAACTGAGTAGTTTTTCTCAGCACCCCTTAACGGTCTTGAAGCAAAGGTAATAACATGTTATTCCTTCCCCGCATGCACTTGCGAAAGTGAAGCTCCTAGACCTAACAAGCTTGCATCCACCGACAAGACGATTTTCCTACCACTAACAAATCCCCCTAAGGAAGGCGCACCACCAATGCCCTCCTTAATTCTTTCTTGACATTCCTTTGACCACACAAACCCAGTGCCCTTCTTTAGCAACTCTCTCAAAGGACCTGAGATCGTGGCAAAGTTATCCCATCTTTGTTGCCACTGATACGTCTGGACACACGTACACCATGAATAAGAAGTGTAAATATTTATTAGATCAAATGGAGCGAGCAACAGGCACCCAGCCCGGCCCTGCTCCAACTGCACACTGGTTCCAGCACCCAGTTGGATTCTGGAACCACATTACAACATAAACCAAAATAACCAAGACAACAAACACAACAAACATCACCATTATACAACTTCTAAAGCAAGTGTATTTGCACATTCAATGTTTGCGAAAGAGGATCATACGGTGGAATACCATTAAACTCTATTGACAATTTAAAGAGTTCTAAACCATGCAGCTAGACTCGTTTTGAAATGAGGAAATATGACCACATTGCACCTGCATAGAAAGCCCTCAACTGGCTTCCGACATGGAAATATTAATTGAAATACTTTTTTCTCAACCATCAGACCCTCGAAGGCCACTTTCCAGAATATCTGTCCAGACTGTTTTTAACCTGTCATCCTACAACATGTCTGAACTTGACCAAACAAATCTTCCTTCAAGCCTGTGGAACCAGATATTTGGCAGATCATCAGTGCAAGCCAGTGCTCATCAGTTTGGAATTTTACTTCATTCTACTATAGTTTGCAGACACACTTCATCTAATTAATGAGAGGTTTTTAGAGTTATTTGCTCTTCTCGGTTTATGGTTCCAAGATCAACTGACCTTCTCTACCATTTATATAATTGTAAATGATACTAGTTTCTCATGCCCATCCCTTCCCTTCTTATGAAAGCCTACATTTACCTCATAATGAGTTTCCCACCTGTTATAAAAGATGGTCCGGTACTCATCAGGTAAGTCCACCCTAAGTTTCTTTATTCAGCTGTTACATAAGTGTGTTAAGAGTCAGGACAGGAACCCACTGCCTACCACCACCCTGGCTTCATCCTTCTAACTGCCTGTAGTCGAACACCAGGGACACACCATTCTTACACTCATAGATACACATCCTGATATTCCATCATTGACTCAGACCTCATACATTCCAAACCTGCATCCGTCCATTAAGCAAAGCACATCACAACACACCTCACTCAAGCAAAACACATCCACCCCACCCAAAAGGCTTGCCCATCTTCTTTTCTAATTCTTCAAGGATGGCATAAAACTCCTTTCATTAGCGTAGACGTGCTTTCAACAGGTGTCTATTTCATCAATTTGGATTCCCTGAGCTCCTATCAAGAACCCCATCCCTAAGTGCACTGTATCCGCTAATATGCAGCATGTAGGGTTTTACAAATACCCAATAAATACATGAAAAATAAAATTACAATAGAAACCTTGTTGGGATAGAATAGTTATTTGGTTTTGTTTAGTGCCCTGCCATTGACTAGCCATGGGCATGATACTCCCTATGGCCATTCCCACCCATATCCTGGCCCTCCCCACCCAAAACATTCCTCATGGGAACTCTTTAAGCTTGCTTTAGCCAAGCCTTACTATCAAATTTTGCACTCAAAGTGTCTGCCTGTTTTTATTTAAAGCAGTCATTTCAGAGTTAAGGACCACTACTTGTGCAATAAGAATGTCGTAACCAGGTCTGCCTTCAGCCACTCGATTTATGAGCACTATTGAGTGACCTTCACTGATGTCCTGTTGAAAAATAGTATCGACAAAGCCAACAATTTTTGCTTGTTTATAAGTATTGGGAATTTGCCATGCCTACACACAAGCCCAAACTGTTGACATTGCCAAGATTTGTTTCAGTTTGGCAAGGCCCAACTATTGACTTTTTTCTGACTCAAATGACACAATTCCTCCTATGCACCTCATTACAAGTTTGGCAGTAAATCAGTGGTAAATCCACTGATTTACTGCCAAAATCATTTACTGTTACTACCACTCGGTTTTGTGGTATCACCATGGGTTTAAAGGTGATGGTACAGTGGTGTAAAAACAATGTTTGGTGTCGATTGGACACTATGGGAATTTTGGGCGGAATAATAACACACAGTAATGCAGTGTGGTAAATGCTTCAATTTTTGTAGGTAAGGTACACTATTTATCTCCGCTTGAACTTTGGAACATCCCATGGATAATTTGATATAGCAGCAGGGGTGTTATCCCTATGTCACCACACTTTCAGAATAAACCAAACCTCCTGGACTGCTTGTATAAGAAGAGTCTATATACTAGTTAGCAGCATTTACACATCAAACAAATTTATTTCAGTTAAACAATTTTTAATATTCATACAAACACATCTTGTCTACCCTTCGTTACATAAAACAGGTATTGGTAAGTGTCAACAGAGTGGACTTAAGTCCATCTGTACATTTAAAAACACATCTTGAAAACCAAACTAAAGTGCCAAGTGCTTCCAAAAGTGTGAATGTGCTAAAGTGCTAACAATTCTGTGAACCACACTTTGTGCAAACAAATAAAATTACTTTAAAGATCCTGCTACAGATCTAATATCTATTTACGATGTCCGACATGTTTCATTCGTCTTTATTCAGAACCAATCTAAGGAGCTTCTTCAGGAGCTTACTGCTCACTTTAAACAAGCTGTGATACCTAAGGTGATAAGTAATCTGCCTACTTTTCTCTTGCAGGTAGATTAGTTACCAATCTATGCTACTTTGACCCATACAATCTATACATCCCCTGTTTCTTCTCAATCTCTTACACGTATATCAACACATTTCTTATACATTCTTGGGTTACTCCTGTTCTAGCCTTAAATATTTAACTTTTTATTCTAGTTAGTCTGTAATAGTTAACAACTAGACTGTTAAGGCTGTTTTAGTTTGTCCTGCACCATGGCATAGCATCCAGCTTCTTGTTGCTTGCCCTTTGTGACTATTTGTAGGCCAAACATATAGAAACATATATTAGCAATTAAATCTATTCTGATTATGCTGTTACACAAGAATACTGTTCTTATATTTACTGGACTCTCTTAGAATCCTTTCATGTCGGGTGGTGGCTCAGTCTGTTCCCTCAGTAACTGTACATGTCTGTATCAAGACATGAGAACTCACTCACTCTTGTGTGTTTAGAAGGAAGGAACTTTACTTCTTGGCACAACTGCATATCTACAATCACTTGCTTGAAGGAGAGAGGCTATATGTCATCTGTTACAGAGTTGAGGTCCCTTGTTACAGGGCATAAGTACCTGCCTGCAAGCCCCAGACTATAACTGCTATTGCTCACCACTATTCTTAAAGTAAGGTGGTGACACAGTAAAGAGAAATCACCAGAATTGCCTACTTGCTTCCACTACACATTGGATTGCTTGTCTGTCTCCCTCACGGTGGAAAACATGATGGTTGGCACCTATGCACTTGCAGTGGCTAGTATACAACTCCTTAGGCTCTAATACTCTGGTAGTATCAGTGCTTTAAATGTGCCAGTCCTACCTGGCTCTCAGTTCCTTCACTTCTTATTTTTGAACACCTGTGTACCTGCACTTCTCAAAGCCTGAAAGAGAGTACCGGTACTCACAAAGTGCACATTTGTAAATTTTCTTAGATAGAACTGAAGACAAACTTCCTGCAATGTCACATTGGAAATCTAGCGAGGAAGCAATAACTTATTAGAAAAAGGTGCTAATGGTTTTTGATGAACGAAGTGGGGAGAAGGGATCCTTTGCACCCACTGCTGATGCCGAGCCTGTGTGAAAGGAAGGAGAAGGTTGCGGAGGAAAGATGCCTGCTCTGACAGAAGAAGATACTTGACGCGGGCAAATAATTAAATTGAACTGGATAGCCTAGCCCTTTAAGATGAGTAGCAATTACCCTGGAGATGGACGGGGATGCAGATTTTTATTCATGCATCAGTAATCAAAATGACGCAGGTAGTTGGCAAAAGGAAGACCATTTTAATATCAATTATCTAAAACAAGGAGCATAACGAACATCAACAAACTCGCTCAATCCTCTTACTCAAATATTCGTAGTAAAAAACTGAGATCTTATACACAAAACTCGTCATCAGTGACGTTAACCTATGTGTTTACTAACGTCACCCTACGTGGCAAACTACAAAAACCTATGAGTATGAGTGATTGGCTCTGAGTGAACATCTAAGTATACAATCCATACTAGTCCAGAGAAGTGTGAATATGTGATTGGTTACTTGACATCAGGTGGGGCAACTAAGCCGTCCCCTAAAAATGACCACTATGAACGTCACTAAATACACAACGTAACATTGGTTTACACAACTATATGACCCCTAAATACGCTGTCCTCTACAATTGGTTAGCACTCTTACCTCCATCAGTACTTTTCCAGCTATGTCTAGCAGCATGAAGGCTGGCCATCCAGGTGCTGCTGAGCTCGCCTTAACCATTGCCTCCCACCAATCTGCATATCAATCATCCGGTCTACTGTCAATTTGGCTTTGAAGCTTGTCCTTGAGAGTGTTCTGAACTCTGAGAAATTCAGGGAGTGAAAGCACGCTCTGGGCTCGTGCGTAGGTGTGACCATCTCGTTCGTCCAACTTTATCCTTCCTTGTGACTAGAGACCATGGAATAAAGCTTCTAGTGCATTTTAATGCTATTTTTAATAGACCTCTGACATCTTCCTTGTTATGTTCATGCCTTCGAACAGGAGTTCTGTTCTTTCACACAATTTGTATGCAATACAAGTTTAGTCCAGTTTGATAAGACCATGGCTTCTCTGGCTCATCCAGCCTTGTTTGCTGAGATTCACTTTGTAATTCAATTTGCTTTTTAACTGCGACACACTAGCAATGAGGCTTTCTTGCTGCTGTCCAGCACTGCTATAATGCGTAGTGGAAACTTCATCCTTTACTTGTCCATATGCATATACGTATATATATATAAATATATATATATATTCAATGAAAAAACTTTGTTAAAGGGACATTATGGTTAAGTTGCGCTACTAAAAACCTATGAAATTCAGTGAAAAAATTTTGTTAAAGGGACGTTATGGTTAGGTTGCGCTACTAAAAACCTATGAAATTCAGTGAAAAAACTTTGCCAAAGGGACATTATGGTTCAAAGTAAAACCGAAAAACCCTTGAAATTCGCCAGTTATGGTAAGCTAAGCAACCATAACTCACGCCACCACCGTGCACTGCTAAGACTAACACCCAGGACATCAAAGATGACATCACAAATGTGTAGTTTTGGGCTGTGTGGTATAGACACATGGTTTCCAAAGTATTACTTCTGTTTGGGTAGTATCTGTCCAATAAATTGTTTTTTAAAATGTCTTGGCTGTTGGAATCACGTTTGGCTATTGTTTCTATATCTTCGTATGATTTTAGAACTCTTTTTCTAGATGTAGCTGAACTAAGACTTATCCATACTATATTTTCAGATTTACCATATAGTGCAGTACAAGTTAAACGATCAGCTGATTCATATGATCCACATTCTCTATGGTAGAGCATTTTTTGCCCAAGGTGTGTAATTTCTGAGACACTGTTTTAGCTGATGACAGGTCGTTCTAGAGGTCTTGGAGCTCTGCTTTGGTTAAGTATGCTGTGACATATCGTGCAACTGCAGTAGAATTGTCTGAAATGTAGTGCACATCTATGTTTGCGTTCAATAAGTGGGCAATGATTGCATTATAATCATTGATATATTTTTCTTCTTCTTTTCTTTTTATGTAATATGTATTTTTAGGTGGCTTACCTTTAACACTATGGGCCTCATTACGACCCAGGCGGATTTCGCGGTGCTAAATGCACCGCGAAGCATGGCGGAAAGCCGCCGATAGCGCCATGGGGGTTGGCGGATTTACCGCCCCATTCCGACCTTGGCGGGGCGGTAAATCCCCAATCCCCATTCTGCCCTTCCCCATTCCCATTTTTGCCCCATAGGGTATAATGGGAGTGGGGAAGGAGTTAATTACGCCACCGTAAAATACGGTGGCGTAATTAACAACGAGGTCCCGTAGCGCCATGGTTTTCTCCGCCTGGTAAAACCAGGCGGAAAAGGCCGCCATGGCGCTACGGGAACTCGTAGTATGGCGGAGAGGTACGCCATGCACTACGCTGGCGTAAAACCCTCTCCGCCAGGGTCCTAATGAGGCCCTATGTCTAACTGAAGACATGAGGTTGTTCACTTGACCTGTATTTGTAACTGGTCTAGGGAAACCAAATCGGCATTTGGTGTAGTATTTCCCTTTGTTTTTGTATTTGTGACGACAATATTTTCCACATTTGTGTCTTTGAAATTGTAAAATTTGTACATGAATATCACTATTTGTGACTTCTGATGGAATTTCACAAGTGACATATTTTTCAATAAACTGTAAAACAGTGGCATCACTGTCTTGACCAAATTTAGGAGCATCTTTAATCCATAAAAGCATGTGGATATGTGGTGCTCCTCTGGCTTGGTATTCTTTTCTCCAAAAGAAGTGTTGCACTTCTCCAAGGGGAGGAACAGTTTTATTACAAATAAAATGTAGCATAGCAATGAAGCGATGGTGAAAATATCTTGAAACATTAACAGGATCCAAAGAACAAAGTTCTCCAGGTGTTAATATATCTATGTTTGTTTTGTTTTTGTTAGATATGCGTAGGAAATCATGTAAATCTTCCCATGCATATTCTGACAACTTAATGTAACAAACCAAGTGGGTGGGCCAAGGTTTCTAATCATACAACGTACATCTCCATGACGTCGAAACCAGTACTCTGTAGTACCACGCATATTTGCTAATAGATTTGTAATATTTGATTGTAAAACCTCATCCTTTTGTTGCACTTTTTGTAATAATTGTGTAGCTGTCATATTTGGAAAGTGTGATCCTGATTTTAATATGTGTGCAACTCCGTAACATAAAGTTGCTAGTTCACTTTCAAAGAGTAGGTGGAATATGTATTCCACATTTTGTCTAAATCTGGGATCTTCAGAATACATCCGTAATGAGTGGTATTCTGATGCTGATATTTGAATAGGTCTATCATCGTACCTTCCTCCTTTGCCAGTAGGAAAGAGTAGAGGAAAAACACGTTCTTCTATACTTTTTTCCCATATGCTGATTGGTGATCCTTTTGTTTGACGCATTTGGTATGATTCCAGTGCATCTTCCATGGTGTCATTAGAGTGCAAAGGATGAATTGTATAATGGTCTAAAGTATTTGATATTGTAGCAGGATCTAGGAGCTCAAATTGACCAGTTTCTTGTGTTTCTTGAATTATTTCAGTTGTATCCTTCAAGTTTTCTTCAATATCAATTTCTTTGTAATATTCATTATTCTCTTTAAGATATTGCAAGGCTTGTCTAACTTTATGTAAATCTACCAGCTGTTGCCATATTTTTTTGTGTTTTGTAGGTACTCCATTTACTAATATAATTAAAGATTGCTGCATTGAGTATGCACATTTTCTTTTAGATCTAATGGATCTAATGGTAAATAAACTACTTTTCCACAAATGCCTTTTACCAATTCAGAGCGAAGTAATTTTGCTGTTTTTGGTTGACGGCGTATTATTGCTTGAAATGGGTGCACTGTTTGAATTATGATGCTCTCATGTAAATTAAGTTGTTGTAGGGGTTTTGGTAGTGGGTATAATTCCAAATTATTTGTGATAACACGTGAAGGAGTTTGGTTGTTGTCAGGTTTTGTAGTGCAGTAACTGCAAAGTATTAAGGGGTCAGTTATTTCATATTTGTTTTCTGCTACAAGGTAGAGAGCTAATTCATACCATTTAGAATTTTAATTGTCTGCTATTTTGTATGATAGGTCTACAGTTTTTGTGTTACTTTTATAAAAAGTTTGGCGGCAACATACACACACATGGTTTGGTACTTCAGCTGATGTACTTTTAAATGTTATTATTTCTTTTTTGTATGTATTTAGTAAAAGGTTGCCATGTGTAGAATTGTTGCTAATTTGGTTAAAAGCTATTTCATTCTGTAAGTGGCTTTCACTTCCAAAATATTTTTTCTGGATATAGTCAATTCCTTCAAGTAGGTCTTTTGCCGTACCATGTAGAAGAATGTTATTTAAATTTGCTAGTGCTAAAGCAGGACTTTTAGCATAGTGCAGTTTATAGACTAGATTTCCTATAGTTGAATGATGTGTTGATATCCTTTTGATATCATGGAAGGTGGTTTTACAAGTAGGTCCTGTAATGCAGGCCAATGAATGTCCTTGTTGTCCTGTGTACTTGCGTACTGGACAGGTATCCATATTTTGCAGTAGTTTAATTTTGATTTTGTCTTTGCTTTTTACATATTGATTGGGGAATTGGTGTAAAGACTTGAACAATTGTTTGGGAATGTTGCACATTGACGTGCATGGCCATTTGTACACTAGATGTTCTGAGTCAGTTGAATGGAGGGGTATTTCTAAGTTTTCCAGGCATATTTTTGTAAGGAGTACTTCTTGTTCCATTATGGTATTATTCACTTTTTCATAACCTCGACCACTGCTATGTATGGCAATTGTATTTGTTTGCTTTTGTTTGAACGCTTCTTCATTAAAGTATGGTTCTGTGCTCGTGGTGAGATTCCATTCACCTCTGCGCATATACTTAAGAAGTTCTTTCTGTTGACATTCAGTTTATTGAGAAGTCTTTTTTGTAATTTAGTTATTAGTTTTGTTAGTCGTTTCATTTTGTTTAACACTAAAATAAATAACTTTCTTTTTGAGAAGAATTGCACTGTCTATCAACGCTTCTAAGATTAATTTCCTACGATAGTTTTTAAGCATTGAACCTGATTTCTCTCCTGTTTTTATAAGATTTTGAAGGACTTTGTGACGGTACATTTTGGCTAAAATACTTTTCTTGGTATGCTTACTTTGCATTATATCAACATTTAAAGAGGCAGTTTTATCTGTAGTGATAGCTGATTTTCTGTTAATTGTTTTTTGGTTTGTTTTACATTTTGATAGAGGAGGCAAAGTTTTTGTACTTGAAACTTCTTGTGTTTCACTAAATGACTGTATTAGCTGTTTTGTTTCAACTTTCTTCACACATTCTGCTAGAGATGGATGCTTATGTTGGACACTTTTATTTTCATTTGCTCTACTTCTGTGTTGCTTTATATGGACTTGACTTTTGGTAGGCATTCTTTAGGGTCTGTTGAAAAAATAAAGATGGTATGGGTTGGGGTGTTCTGCAATGTAATTGTGCTGTGTGCATGAGTGTTTGAGTAAGATGATAAAGATGTATGTAATGGTGTGTGATTGTGCATTGGGAACTACAAGTAGTAGGGATGGGTATTCTTGAATTTATGTGCTACTAAACTGGGTTCAGATGACAGAAAAGAGTGAGCTAGTGGTGTGGAGAAGTACAAATAGTACATCTAATGTATACAATTAAAACAGTTGTTTGTTCTATAATATCAAAATTCTAGCGGTTGAGTTGGGTAATTTGTGTGTCCAAAAATAGGAATTTGTGGGTCATTCTGGCTGTAAATCGCTGTTTAAGACATGGGGATTTTTGGACAGATTGGTGCACAATCTATATTTTTAGGCACAGAAATAGCATGAATTAACTTTTCAGTGTGTTTGATTAATAATACAAATATTATGGTGATATTCTACTTACTTTTTTTCTAAAATGAACAGGTTACTTCTTAGTTCTTCTTTGTTCTTCAAATTCGGCTGCTTCTTTTCAGAAGAATGGTCTTCATTGCAATTGTAAAAGAAACAAATTAATAATTTTGTTTGTATATAGCACTGTTTTTAATTTAGACATTGATATTTTTAATTGAAATCCTCAGCGCCTTCCTCAAAATCATTAAAACTATCTTATTTACATAAGATACGTCGCACCAGTTCAATACATATGATATTTTCTTAATGAACAAATTGTAGTGCAATGACTAACTGTAGCAAACAAAATATATTTACTATGTCTTGTGAAATTCATAGTGTACCACTGAATACCACTATTTCTGTAACTAAGCTGTTCTAGGTAATAGTGCCTCAATGTCATGCTTAAATGAAAGTAATTAATTAAATAAATAAATAAATACAAATATGTAATTGTACAAGTATTATTTTTTGAGATTTGAACATAGAGTGTGCATGCTTGCAATTTTGTTTGAATACATGTAGTCTATATATTTCATCTCAAAAATGTTAGTTCATACACACACATGATTTGAGTGTGTGTGTATAAAGAAAGTAAATAGTATAAAGGTTTATAAGTGATAGTTGATTTTAGGAAATTGGAAAAGACAGTAGATTCATTTTACAGATTACACAAGGTAAAAGTCAGTTTGAAAATGTGTTCATGTACTTTACAGAAAATATGTATACCTGTAGTTTGTGTTCATGCATATCGATATGCATGGAGCTGCAAGTAGAAATATTGGAGACTTGTACAGTATTTCTTGTAGATGGTGCTTGCCAATGATATGACACTTGTACTCAGAGAGATTCACAGTACATTTGCAGTGCTGATCTATGATGATGCAGTTAGATGTACAGGTCTTGAATGTGATTGGTGCATGGTCATGTGATTTCTTAGCTACATCCAATGAGGGAGTGGCACAGAGAGTGAAGTGGAAATGGTAGAAGGGCTGTTCATGTTACGATATGTCCGCGGACATGACAGTAGTTCGCGGACAGTAGGAGTTACATCCGGGGATTATTTGGTTCAGAAGTCATGCAAATGAGAATGAGCACTGAAAGGGATTGCTCATGAAAGTTTAGTTGGTGTGTTGTGCCAGGAGTTTCTCAGATACTCTTTTTGCTGAGAGAACAACAGATAGCTATGGCTGTGTGTTTCAGAAAACAGATTGTTTGGATTTTGGGAGATTTGTGGATACATTGGTTGAAGGTGAATGCAGAAAGCTGTGGAGTAGCTGTAGATCTTGGATTTCCACATGTGGAAGTACACTGGCATGGAGTATGTGAATGAAGTGGTTGGACTTGCTACCTCTCTGTGCTACTTTGGAGACAGAGCAACATCCAGACATAATTGTAATTCATTGCGGAGGGAACAGTTTAGGACATGTGACTGGGATTTTTTTGCAATTTGCTATGAAAGAAGGACTTTGGAAGGTCATGGACATGTTTCCTAATTCTCAAGTGATATTTTCACGGTTTGCGCAGAGACAAATGTGGCTTCGTTCTTCTTCATTTGGTCCACAAATGGAAAAAGCAAGGCGCAATGTTAATAAGGCTGTTCGTGCCTTTCTAAGAGATTTTGGCATGTCCTCTTTTCACAATGAAAATAATATGTTTCGTAGTACATGCATTTTTCGCAGAGATGGATTCCATCTTACTTATGCTGGCAATCAGATTTTTCTGAGAAATGTTCAAAATGCATTGCGACCTTTTTTAGAATTACAGCATCCATTTTGAAGTAGGTGTTAAGTATTTATAATTTTTGACATACAAACACCTCCCAAAGGCTGTTTTCAGAGCCACTACTTCCTCCCAGAGAAAATTGCAATGGTTATACTAGGGTAGCACCCCAATTTTTTAGATGTTCGCGAACTGTCCGCAGACTTCTAAAAAATACAAAGGGCCCTGCTTCATTTATCTTCACTTCTATTTTTTAACTGTGAAAGGCGGCTCTGAAAAGAGTCTTATTTTTTTTGATTTTTGTTGTTTTGTATTTTTTTTGGTTTTTTATACACGACACACTAGGAGATGAGGGGAAAGGAGGGTAAAGGGGGAGGACACCAACCACAGGGATAAGAAAGGGCGAGCTGAGTGAGGAAGATGTAGAGTGGGTTTTATTTGGGTAGTGAGCAGGTCTTCTCGTGCTCTGAGACGATAGTCTCAAAAGCACTCCGAAGTCGCTTCCCCCTGCAGAGTACTGTGTCACAGTACATACATACAACTGTGACCCTCGAAAGGTAAGGGTGATCAGAATTCTGTATGGCCTATGAGGCAGCTTGAGGAAGACGCTGTCCCACAGAGGTGGTCCTTGTGGTGACAGGATCAGAAACGGAGGATGAAGTAGAGGAAATCAACCTACTACGTTCTTTGCAAGGTACAACCTTGCGAATAGCCCCAGAGTGAAATGACCTCAGGTGTCGCTTCATGGTCGTGGTCCCAAAGCTGTACGAACCATGCCTCCCACGACTGAGTATCATTTTGCACTCATTGCATGTGACACGGTTCGCACAAGCCTTAGGACCATTCACATGAATGGTAAACAACCGCCACACCCAAGACTCACGCCTAGTGCGGCCAGTAGGGATTTCCTCTACCTCATTCTCATCATCCTCTTCTTCCTCCTCTGCATCCTCACTCCTGTTCCCCTCTTCAGGCCCTTGGGATGGTGGTGGTGGAGGGGGTGGGGGAAGTGCTGAGGCAGATACAGCACTGGCTGGCAGCAGTGGAGCCATAGTTGCCATCACGTTGATCATGGATATCTGCAAGTGGCATGAAAAATCGCAGTGCTCTGAAGAATAGTCAGAAACACAATGAGAATAAGCTCTAGGGCGTGGTCTTTTATAGGGGTGGTTGTACGCAGTCCACGGACATGTGCGCTGTATGCAGACAGATTGAACACAAAAAAGGTTTCAAAAAGTTTCAAAAGGTATGTAGAAACTCAGGATTACTATGTGGGACTTGTGCCATGATGAGTTTTTATTGAAAAATATTGTGGATTACTTGAAAATGTACTTTTTAATTGTTCGGGGACATGAACAGTGTCCGCATTCAGAACACGCGATTAGGGTGGGCGCGGTCACATGATCCCTTCGTGAACATGTCCGCGCAGGAAGCGCCTGTCCGCAGGACACCAAATGCACTGACATTGGTTTGCACATGCACGTTGATGTTCTATGGACACTGTTCGGGTCCTGAAGTAATTAAAAGTCCGTCACACGTCAAACGAACATTTCAGGACACCGCTTGTATTCTTAGAACAGTTTCAACTTGCTAGCAAACAGTACGGACAGGTATAGTGTTCTTTAGGACGCCTCCATTTTTGTTTAATTACGAACATTTCAGGACACCAATTGTGTTCTTAGAACAGTTTCAACTTGCTAGCGAACAGTACGGACAGGTATAGTGTTCTTTAGGACACCTCCATTTTCGCTTAATTACGAACATTTCAGGACACCAATTTTGTTCTTAGAACAGTTTCAACTTGCTAGCGAACAGTACGGACAGGTATAGTGTTCTTCAGGACACTTTAATTTTAATTTCTTTACGAACATTTCAGGACACTGTGTGTGTTCTTAGAACAGTTTCAACTTGCTAGCGAACAGTACGGACAGGTATAGTGTTCTTCAGGACACCTCCATTTTCGTTTATTTTCGAACATTTCAGGACATAAATTGTGTTCTTAGAACAGTTTCAACTTGCTGGCGAACAGTACGGACAGGTATAGTGTTCTTTAGGGCACCTCCATTTTGTTTAATTACGAACATTTCAGGACACCAATTATGTTCTTAGAACTGTTTCAACTTGCTAGCGAACACCACGGACAGGTTTAGTGTTCTTCAGGACACCTCCATTTTTGTTTATTTACAAACATTTTAGAACACCCGCGCTGTCCGCGGACACCTACATTGTTTTTTAAAACAAAAAACAGAAACTATTTCTACAACACAATATAAAAATGAAACTTTATTTAACATTTATTAATAATTTATGACAGAGAAGGTGAGGCAGAAACGGAAACAAAAACAGGAGAATTAGGGGTTTCAACATGATTGGTATCAGGTGAAGAAGGGATGGAAGTCTCATCAAAATGTTTTGGGTTATGGAGAGGGTTTGGGGATAATTGACTGGGATATGATGAGGGGGACAAGTACATGTGGGGCAATGGTATGAGGTTTTTGTTTTAAAATGATCTTCAACAAAAGTTTTCAAATTATTAAAATTGGTCAACAATAAATCTATTTTTTCTTTTATGCTGTCAAGCGTGTTATCCATAACAGTTTCTTCAGAGGTATTTTCTATTTTGGTATGCTCTTTACAAAAATATATATATATGTTAAATGTATATGAAATAATAATCATTACATGGTTTATATTGTAAAGTGTTTACCATTAGTTTCACTATTTTGTGACATTTCCTCATGTGGGAAATGCTCCTCTAGCCATTCCAGCGTACTACACATTTCTGTGAGAAAAAAAAAGATATTTTTTTTTATCTAATACAGAAAGTTTATAAATATATGAGTAAAATGAAGTACACTTACTATTTCAGGTAAGATATGTTCTAAGTACTCTGTAGGTCTGGTATTGTTCTTAGTTCTGTAATGTCTGTGAGGTAATTATGTTGGAAGCCAATTTATCTTCTGGTGGTATATTCCATTTTAGAACATATTGCATTTAAATGAATGGTTATTGTGTTACATATATGGGTTACATTTCTTATGTATTACTATATATATAATGCATATGTGTGCTGCTTTTTGAATTTGTTAAATGTTCCTATGTTATGATATAAGAATCAAACATACCCCCCCAGAGTTTTTAGGTAGTGATACTGTTCTTTGAACATGTCAGTGGACATTAAAAGAGTTCGCGGACATCAAGTTCAGTAGAAGAGGTTCAGTATGATCCATATTACATGTGCATAAAGTCAAAGTTATTATTATTAAGTTGCGCTACTAAAAACCTATGAAATTCTGTGAAAAAACTTAATTAAAGGGACGTTATGGTTAAGTTGCGCTACTAAAAACCTATGAAATTCAGTGAAAAAACTTTGTTAAAGGGACGTTATCGTTCCAAGTAAAACCGAAAAAAACCCTTGAAATTCGCCAGTTATGGTAAACTAAGCAACCATAAATCGCGCCACCACCGTGCACTGCTAAGCCTAACACCCAGGACATCAAAGATGACATCACAAATGTAATTGATGACATCACTGATGACATCACATGTCTGACTCTCCCTTTTTTTCTTTCCTGACATATCTAGGCCACATGATTTTCTTCAGTAACAGTCAGGAACTAAAAATTGTAAATGTACTACATTCGTAGCCTTAACCTTCAAGTAAGTTCTTACAATAATTCCCTTATGGTCCAGTCATATCATATGAAACATATACATAGGGGAAGACACAACCTTGAAAGACAGCAATCCTTTTTGTGCATTCAAATTATCAGTAGATTTCTCAGCACTTTCTGGTAGTTTTGATGTTTTTTTTATTACTGTACTTTCCCTGTATATGCTCATATTTTTATATGTTGTACTCACACTATTTTCCTTAGGGTCCAGACACATCATGTGATATATATAGATAGGGTAAATAACAGCTTTGAAACAGAGCAATCATTTCTCTGCATGAAGGTAATCAGTTAGGTTATGAACACTTTCTGCTACTATTGCTGTTTTTTTTTCTAAGTTCAATACCCTTGTATATATTCATATTTGAATGTGGTGTTGTCTCTTTGTGATCTGTCTATAATAATGCAATTATGTAGTAAGTGGGGTTTTATTACCTACTTCTCACAAGTTTCACTGTACGCAAAACTCTAATATGAAAACAGTTATCATTTCACTATTCAACATGGCAAGTTTATGAATATTGCATCTCCATCATGTATGCTGCACACAATGCCTATGTTTCTACATGAGTATCTTAGTATAATGGATTGAAATTAATAATAGAATGCTATTTATATCAATGCATAGCTTAATGCACTGATTAGCACTTGATATTTATTCCAATAATCCTTGACACTGTTTTTATTAACATTACCCTAAGAATCCCTTGTGCAGACTTTTCATGAAAGGTAAATGCACATGTGCTGTCATCAGTGATGTCATCAATGAAATTTGTGATGTCATCTTTGATGTCCTGGGTGTTAGGCTTAGCAGTGCACAGTGGTGGCGCGAGTTATGGTTGCTTAACGTACCATAACTGGCGAATTTCAAGGGTTTTTCGGTTATACTTGGAACCATAACGTCCCTTTAAAAAAGTTTTTTCACTGAATTTCATAGGTTTTTAGTAGCGCAACTTAACCATAACGTCCCTTTAACAAAGTTTTTTCACTGAATATATATATATATATATATATATATATATGTATATATATATATATATATGTATATATATAGATATTGGCGCTTGCCGCAATTTAGTCACTATAAAGCTAGCCTCAGGATTACTTTGTCTGCTTGCGTTTCTTTTGCATCTGTAAACTTGTAAAATGACTTAATGGGCCTCATTACGAATCTGGCGGTAACCTGCCGGTTTTTCTGGCTTGGTTACCGCGAGACTCGTCTTACCATTCCACCTCCGTGATTCCCGGAATTACCGGGGCATTACAACCCCGGTGACCTGGGAATTCCGGAGGCGGAATTCGATAAATCCCATTCCCATTGAATCCTATGGGACTCAATAGGAATGGGGACCATGGAAACACCGGCACCATCTCGTGATGGTGCCGGTGTTTCCACGTCCGCCTGCAGGCGGGCGGTGTTAAACCCGCCAGGTCAGACCTGGAGGGAATGACACCTCCGCCTGCAGGACTTGTGATCACCCGGAATGGAAACAATGGTGGCAGAAATAAAATATCAATCAGTATCAATCAAGTTTGTGCTCACAAAGGTAACACTATTGCGTCAAGGCAAGCTCAGTGGCAACAGACACTCCGTGGTGCTCACAATTACACAAAGTAATGTGTAACAGGACAATATATGGCTATTTTTTAACATAAATGAGATTACACCACAATAACTGTGTGTGTCGAAGGAATGGGGATGCTGGAGGAAACATGGTGTTCCTATACTTACAGTGGGAGTCCGACCGTCACCCTACATCCTGATTGGCCCATGCCAAAAATAAGGAACCCTCTGGGTTGATATGGCGAAGGAACACGGAAAAGTAACAATTTTTCAGCATTTCATCCAAGAGCATTGCCTTGTCAACCTGCCATTCTGCTTCCCAGCACCCATTTTTTTTCTCTACCTGTAGCAATTGCGCCACCATATGCGCCCAAACCAAAAGGTAGCGTCAACTGAATTACCCGGCACTTTCATTCTGCACCTAAGTAATATTGCTGCCAATAAGGTAGACCTCTGTGAGTTATATCAAATAAAAGCTACAAATAAATATGCCCATGGTCATAGTGGTTTCATGCAGGATTGTTGCATTAGCCAGAGCACACATAATTCAAAGAGATGCATGATTGTACAAGACAAAATGTGCATGTCTTTCTTTTAAACTTTTCAAAGATGCATTTTGCCACACAACCTGCCACAGCCTCCCTACAGGTAAAGAAAACAATTTCATGTACACAAAAAAAGAAAAATAGTCCTAACTCAACAGGCCTTGCTCACAGAACGCTGCGGGCTTCTTTCTGGTTCAGCTTGAATGGCACACAATGTGTATTCTCTTCAATTAGAAGCGTAGAGAGATTGAATGAAATAAAAAAGCCCACATAAAACTTAGGAAGTGAAAAAGATAAACAATATTAAGTGGTTCAGTTTGGGCAGATGGAGTTTCTGACGAGGAAGTCAACAAAAATCTTGCCTAAAAGGCACGGGAGGCATTGTAGAAAAACAATTAAAGTCCAAACGAATGTTTTATGTTCCTGTAGTCAACCTGTAATTTGGTCGGCTGGCTAAAATTTGCTGAATGTAAAGCTTTTCAAGTACATTTGCGCTCGCCAGTGTATATAAGCCATTTTGTAGTACAAAATGCTTCGATATTGATGAGTACATGACCATGTGTGAAAAAATATATTCTGAATTTTAAAAACCTTATTGGATTGTGCCAAAATATGACCGCATTGGGAGTTTGCCGGTCTGTAAACAAGGGTGCCGTTAAACTCACTGAATCTGCCTGCCGGAGCCTCTGTGCCCGACGGGTCTGTCCATGCCAGGCGCAGCAGGCACGGTAGGCAGACCCATCACGGAAGCACCAGCACCATCAGCAATGGTGCCGCTGCTTCCGTGTTCCCACTTCCATGAGGACATACAATTTACCGGACCCTGACTTCCCAGGCTGCCGGACTCGTAATCAGCAGGTGGCACTGGAAAGTCAGGTGCTGGTAAAATATTACGGGTCCAGCAGCAACCCGTCGGTAGCACCGGCAGGGTTACCGCCGGACCCGTAATGAGGGCCTTAGCATTGAATCAGTACACATGTGGGTTCGTATGTGGTGCTTTGTTCCCGATTCCTCCATATTCTAAGTGCTGTAATAAAAGGTGGTATTCTTATCCTGTAATAATAGTACCCCTTTCATCAACTTCAGAAGAACAAAGAGCTACATTGGCCACGCCATAAGATTCAAATGTGAAAAGTACACAATAGCTAGATTAAGAGTCTAGAGACTCGCTACCACTTTAAAAAGAAAGTGGGGGCAGATTCTGAGAGTTTGAGAAACTATTGTCAGAGATGGTTACTCAAACTTCAAGACCCTGAAGGATGGTTCAAGGGTCTTTTTTTAACAAACAGAGGAATTGATCGCTTTTATTCTGGTTAGGTTGAGGGATGGGTTCACTTACGGCCTTCCCACTCTCACCCTCCCATGGGCACCCTCCACCCTAACCAAGGTGTCTATGAAAGACAGGTTTTCCAATTAGCGATCAGTAACACCTACTACCTAAGGCTGCCTATGGGGAATGCTAGAAGAAAATATCTTATCTGTATGGCTCTAGTGGGGTTCTTCTAGGGGTGCCATAACCTAACACAAAATCCCTGGTTCCTCACCAGGAATGAGATTTCTATTGTGTTAATGTCAGACACTGGCTCACTCGCTCCCGCAGTAATTTCCTTCCTCTCACCTCCCTGATCTTGCTACTCCCTCTATTCTACACTCGCTCTCACCTCTTTCTCACTGCCTCTGGTCATCTTCCCACCCCATTTCTGCTTCTTTCCCTCCAAGCTTCACACTCTCTCTCCCTTCGCTCCTCTTCTCTCCACACCCCTCTCATCTTCTCAACCCTCTCCTCTCTTAATATCTCTCTCCTTCATTTCTTTCCTCTCCTCCCTTCACCCCCGCTCCTCTCTCCTCGCCCCTCACATATCCTCTGACCATACCCAACACCAACTACCTCGCCTCTCTCTTTACAACCACTCCCACACCCTTTCACACATTCACAGCCTCAAGCTGAAAAATGGTACCACTTTCTCTCCCATCTGAAGCACTCCCACAATCCTGTCACCCCACTTACCTGTCCGCTGCCACCTCCCTCTGTGACTCTGCATGCTGCCGGTTCACCACCCCACAGTGTAAATTAAAAAAGAGTTGTGTACACTTTCTGTTTACCGGCAGTCATTTTTGCATTTGGAATTTGGCAGAAGATAGACTTTTTCCCATGACATAAAAATCAAATAATACACTATTTCCCACGGTGTGGGGCAGGACGCTGTGTTAATGGACATTTGCATGGGAATGCAAAGGCTGGGCTGGCAGGCTGGTTCCACCAAAGCCTATCCCAGACCAAAGTAGTAAAGGCTATATTATGACACATAAGCTCCACCGCTCCTTGTCAAAAGCACAAACAAGCTACCATCTTCAATAAAGTACTCTTGCTAACCAACAAGGTTGTCCCCTCAACCACTTCAGGCATGACCACATCTGAAACCGACTGATAAGAGAAAACACCCCAAAAAATTAGAAGCAACAAATACAGAAGGAAATAAATGAGATCAATGGATTTATTATGTTCTGTAGACGTGCTCTGTTCTTGGCAGTAGTACAGTGGAATACTTTGGGTAAATTACGAATCAACATTAAGTAGTACGCAATATTGCTATCAAATGAAATAAGCTAGGCAAAACCCTTGTAGAATCAAAATGTAGTCCCAGCATTTGTGAAAGAGTTTGGCTTTGAATCAAATCAAGACAAGGTGCAGCCTTGTTAATACGACTTAGGGCTCATTATAAGTATATAGGTATCAGGACTGCTGATTCCTTGAAACGGGAATGCAGTAACCACCAGTAGTACTGATTACATGCTATCTGATTCTGAGTTGTCACTAGACGTCCCATAGGATTTCATTGGACAATGGAGGAATTACCCCTGGAGATAATAACACCAGAGGTAATATTTCCATATTTTTGGGGTAATATGGTGTGTGTTCTAGGTATTATCTCCACATGAGTTGCAACTCATAATCAGGTGGACTGAAAAAAACTTCAGTTGCCAACATACATATAATGAAGAGTTTAACGTTTTTTTCACACATTATTGACAAAAAGAGTTGGACATCACATGGAAAATAGATGAAATCTTGAGAGAGGACACTGTGTTACAGAATACTACTTAGCTAAGCACATATTGAGGGCTTTAATTTTTTTCTC
The DNA here is from genome assembly GCF_040938575.1 of Ambystoma mexicanum. NCBI lineage: Eukaryota > Metazoa > Chordata > Amphibia > Caudata > Ambystomatidae > Ambystoma > Ambystoma mexicanum. The sequence continues at coordinate 924,957,624 of NC_090937.1, read as the reverse complement.
CATATATTCCCCTCTTGATTTTCAAAATTACGTCACAATTTTTAAATTTACAGGATAAACATAAATTGCGGACATTGAAAATGTTTGATAGGAGGTTAATTATTGCTTTGTTAAAAATATAGCTTTTTGATGTAGTAACTTTGCTGGCATTTTGAGAATATCTACTGTCAGTAGTACAACAGTACCACCATTAGTAAATACTACAAGTTGTAATTAGTGTTGGCTAGTACAAGGCATACAACAGCAAATACTGATCGTAAATTAGAAATTGAAGAAGAAGCATGCGACAAACTATTACTAGCTGCTGCTAAAACTAATTATAGAAGTTTTGGGGAGCTTGTGAATAAGGGGCCAACATATAAATCGGATGAGTACCAGCTAAGTACTAATGTTTCTGACTCTGATTGGGCAAAACATTTGTCAGCATTATATGGTTGTTAAGGCCAGCTTAGTTTCTTGGAACAGGGTAACCTTCTGGACAAGCCAGACCAATCAAGATAGCATTGGCGGCGGTCAAGAGTATGTCTCAGGAGGGGTGAGGGTGACTGAAAGACCTCAATGAGCACACAGAGTAAAGGACACTTACAAATCACTCCCAGTCCGGTATATATATATTAAAAACATACAACTACATTTTATTCAAGGCCTTTGAGTTTCAACACACAGTAATCATTAACAGTAATACTTTTAAACTAACACAATCCTATTAAAATACATATATACAATTCCAAGTGGCCTAAAGGGTTAAATGCACAGAATGGGTCCACAACCTGCAAGGGAAGGAAACAGGCAGTGCGAATTATCTTTAGAAAGTTCAATACCTAACTGTAAGGCAGTCCAGTCCCAACGTTGAGAGAAGCCTAGTGCTTGAATGTACTTTCAGGTGCTGGTGCATGCGATAGTGCAGACGGATGAAAACAGGGTCTCTTTTTGGGTCTGTAGCAGCTTAGGAAGGTGGGTGAGGTGATGCAGAATAAGTTCCCACTATTCGTGGACGGTCTCCCCAAAAAGGGCAGAACATGTTCCAGGAGTTGGGAATAGTTTGATAGCTCAGGCTATCTGTGGAAAGGAGATTGGCCTCAGGGGACACTTGTTCGTAAAAATGGGTGGATGCGCTAGGGGCCACCGGTAAGGGTTTCAAGTACTCACCAACCCAAGGCGCACTATGGATCAAACTTCGGCAGTTGAGTCCACTTTGGTTGCAGGTTCAAATGCGACAGCTGTGTGACTCTGCGGCTTTCAGCGGTGAAGTTACATCATTGATTCACAAACAGAACAGTGGTGATTTCTCCACTCCTGGTAGATGGTATTGTGTTTGGAGCCTTCTCTTATCCAGAATCCCCTTTGAGCCAAAATGAAGAGGACCCACTGGGAGATCTGCTCACATACAGGCTCACCATACGTAGACCAATCACAGACCACAGTGGACCCACTCATTCACAGCACCCCAGACTCTCTGGCACCCATGATGTGTATTGCAACTATTCTCAAACGGCATATGCCATGTTTTGGGGATCACACACTTCTTACCACATGGATAAGATATATGATATTCAAAAAGAAGATGTGTATTAACAGGTGTCTACGCCACAAACGGGACTAAAAGAACCAAAGATATATCAAATAATCACGTTACAATGTATTTTTATTATTAAATCTATAGAGTTTAACACTCCTAAAATGATCAATTCACATAAAACTCAATATCAAACACAATATATAAAACATATAAAACATGTACTTTACAAGACACAAAAAAAACACATACTGTGGGTTGATTGTTGTAATGATTGCAATACCTCTGTATGAAATTTCACACTGGAGTAGTTTATCAAATTCAAAAGTGCAATTGGTATATTTTTCAAACCCAACTTGTACAAGTTTCTGTCCTTAAAACACAGACAAATGTAGGACATTCATCAGGGGTGAAATTGCTTGTGTATTTGTGATGATAATTATTCTTTCCTATCACTTTCTTTCTGCCAGTTCCTCAACACTGATGGAACCTACGGGTTAAAGACACGCTATTTCTAATGTATTTCTAAAAATTTGGGTCTTATCATTAGACTCTGAAAACAAGCTCCGCGATCCACCAAGGGGGCTTCGTATGTTTCTGTTTTACATACCTCCTAGAGTGTGCTGAATGAATCCACAGTCTATGGACACCAAACAAATTGGTGATGGGCGGGCGATTTCATTGCAATTGCGGAAGATCACTCCAAACTCCTCTTCCTCTGTGAACAAACACACAGAGACTATCTACGTTATAAGTTCCAAAGAAAAGACAACTAACTGAACAGAGTATAATAGTCAGAAAGGTAAGCAATTTTACCTACAAAAAACTGCAGGTAGGTTTTATTGCTGTTTAAGATGCTTATTCCACCAAGGCTGTTAGAGTTTAGTGGTACGGCAGGTCCTACACAGGGAGGAGTAGAAAGGGACACCAAATGGTATCAGAGCCTCTGTCAAATTGAGGGTATAAAACATTTTCTCATCAGGGTACATGGGTTCTAACTGTAGCCAAAAAAAATATATATAGCCAAAAACCATAGGCACCTGTTTGCATCAATGTGTTAATATAGTAAGTATATTTGCAATTGGGAAACTCCCATCTCTACTGTTTTACTATTTAAGAAAAAACATAGCTAAGTGTCCAAGTGCCCCCAAACTTACTCTCAATTTTAAAGAATTCTCCTTCCTGGGTCCCGTTTTGTTTTGGGTGTGATATTCCCTATATTTCCTATATGGTTGAAGGTGCCCTTATTTATTCACCGACAGAGCCCACAGAGCAATGTGCTACAAAGGATGTGTGCTGGGTCCCGGTGGATATCTAAAATTCTCTGCTGTTGGCACAAGAAGAGCAGAATCTGTAATCTTCAGAACACCTGGCACCAGACAAGTGTTTATTTGTTTAGAAACAAGTATCCTATTCACTTTAGTGGATACCATGGAAGAAAGAGGTTGACCAGTTTCAATGACTGTGGCAGTTAAGGTCATCATCTTCAGGACCAAGTTAGTTGGGCATGGACATTGTTCCCCTCGATCTGTGTTTCAGGACCGGGCAGTCATCTCGTGACCTCAGATCCAAGGAGTGGTGCTGGAAGAAATCATGAGGGCCGAGGTATGTGCTTGCCCAGGTACGAGCGCCAGGGCGTTTGCGTGTTCTCTGATGCTGCTTGCTGGAAACTGGAGTTATGCCAGGGAAGTCGCCTGGGAAGCCCACAAGTACCAGCTGGGATGGTCTGGCCTACAGCACACTGTGGAGATTTCCCGGTGGGCCTCTGCACGCAGGGCCTCTTTTGTGTTGGTATTTCCAAATGTTCTCTTAAGAAAAGGGTTGTGATTGCTGAAAATGTGTAATATGGGTCACTTTGAAAATTATTTCCATGGCCTATTTTGGTTCCCAGTCCATCCCTGAGTACCAGTAATGGATTTGGCGGTGTGGCGGTGTGGCGGTATGGCGGTGTGGTGGCTGGCAAGTTGGTTGCCTGTAATTTAAGCTTTTGTCTTTGAGTAACTATAAACGACATGGCATTTACAATTAAGGTTGCCCGCACTTTAATTAGACACTTGTAGCCCACGTTTTATTCACGAATTGTGAAAGATTTGTGAATGATTTTCGAACATGTGCATATAAGAGTGGGCCAACAAATCATGGTAAATAAACCTAAATACGGGCAAATAAGAAATTGAACAATCCAACAGCCCGTAATGGACCTTATGAAGTGAATGTTACCGGCCCGACTGAGGGCAAGCTCCAGGTTAATCAGGAACTGGTAACGCAGGTGATGAGAGGCGGTAACATCACCCCATATTTCACAACAGATAAGAAACAAGTGAATCCTCCTTTATTAGTAAAACCAAGATGTGCAGAAACCACACATATACAGGATACAGGCCACCTTCCTGAAAATGACAGAAACTCCTTAATCAATGTATGCTACTCATTGCAATCGGATTTAGTGGCACAGGTGATACCAATGCCTATAATTAACCTTATTACACCAATCATTACAGAGGAATGAAAAAGTGTACAATCTATTACTGCTTTTGGTGGGCCAACTACACAATTGAGCATTACACCTCTACTTTATGAAGGCTCTACGAGTAAAGAACAATCAAATTAGAGTATGGGTCCCTCAATGGACTTATTATCTGTCATCTCAACAATGTCATTTGTATTAGAAAATCTTTTGTAGGCAGGTTACATGAGGATATAGCCCATCAAGGGACAAGACTACAGAAAAATAAAACACTATTAGTTGAAACAAGGGCTCAAGCAATATATGACCCAAAAGTAAGCTTTAGAGGTCAACGAGAGCAAGTATCATAAATAGGAGCTACATCCGTGCAGCCAGAGCTATCTGAATGCATTCAAAACCATTTGATTAATGAGCAAATAACTAATGCTGGCGATGTGGAAAATACAGAGACATTCTGAGTAGGAAACAATGGAAACAAATGAAGGAACACCATAGTTGGATGGGTAATCTGGGCAAAAGGAGAAAAAAAAGCTGAATCATAAGAGGAACTGAAATATTGAAAAGAAAGTTGGGACGAGAACACATATTTGTTTTCAGATGAATACAACTGTTAGTGCAGAAGTAGAAGCAACTCATGTTACGAACTCTGATATTAGTGGTGATTCAGTAATTCAAAGATGCTCGACCTCGGAACCTAGAAACAAGCAGTGTGCCAAATTGAAGAAAAAAATATATCCTTGGGCACTCAGAAAAAAGTGCTGATGAAATTTGAATACCTAATAAGCCTACTACATTGCCAATAGCTAGCATTTGCTCAACCCACAAAAACCAGCATATGAATCGATCTGTCCTTCTCAATCTCTTACAGCAAATGCTTACTCTTAGAGAGCTAAGCACTATTGATCTTGAGTTTGTTGAGATTTTAGAGGGAACAAAGATAAATACCACTCACATCCATTGTGCCTCCTTGGTTGTCGCTGACTTTATAATAGCCCATAAAGCCCAATGTATGAAATTGGGCATCCCAATAGAGGACATCAAACTGAAAATTGTGGATAAGTTTGCATCTAATGAAGAGGCCGGAGCACGTAAGAAAAATACAGTCAAATCCAACTCATTTGAGGCCCTGAGAACACTGATAGATATCTGCAAGGATGGAAATGGCTTGCAAAATATTTATCTACAGCCATATTGAACAATTAGTGAATTGATCTGTTAAGCTGAAACGCTTGTGGATATAAACATTTGCTGAATATTAATGGTTTGCACACATTTTTGCAATCTGTTAAAATGTTTATGTTGCAAGAATATTGGACGATGGGTGACCATTTGGAGGATTTATTTTTGGTGTCAGGCAAGATCTCGCTGCAGTGAAAATGACTGTACATAGTACTGAAGAATATGTTCTTGCAGTCGAACTACGTTCTAATGAGCAGGGTACTGCATGCTGAATCTTTTTAATACATGTTTATGACTGCCATTTGGGGAAATTGACGCCATTTTCTCCTCCATAACTGAGCATATTTTGACTAGTTCGAGTTCAGTTATGGACAGAGTTATAATAGCAGACAACCTAAATGTCTACTGCAAAGATACTACCAAACTGGAGGTTAATAAGTGGGTTAACCCCGATTCAGTATTACTGCAGCCCAGATTTAATCGTGTGGGTCAACGTTGGTCTTCATTTATGTATGGATGTCATATGATCATGCTCAATGGTTTAGTTGTGAGAGATGGTCCTGGGGGTGTTACCTGGTCTTGTAGCATTAGAAAGGCCACCATAGATTTGGTATATTGCTCCCAGGAGTTAATTCTGCAGATAAGGAGCTTGAACGTAATTGCAAATGAGAATAGTGATCATTGCCCAATTATACTTCAATTGCAGTTGTGTTCTGAAAAAATAAACACAACATACTCTGCTGGGGCTACGATTAACAATGGGAAGAATCGGATAGGTTGGTCAGAACGTAACATCAACAGTGGCTACATCTCTTCAAGTAAAACAATGTCAAGCCTGTATGCATCTCATAGCAATGAACTAAGTCAACATAGCATACGGCAACTGAGTCTTCACAATAAGGGTTTTTCCAGCTGCACATCCAATAATGTGATCTGATTGCATGCACTAAATGCCCATCTGGGATATTCTATGTTGGTGAAACCAGGCAGACACTTAAACAATCAATTAATATGTACCACTACAGCGTTCCCCAGAGGAATATAGACCTCTCTGTTGGGGAACATTATTCATGTGTAGGATAGGATTGCAGATGCCAGTTCTGCGACTTTAGATTGACTGGGCGTTTATGAGAATGTTTTTTGCCCTATGAACATGAACAGTTTTAGTCTAAAATTGGACAGTGCTCCAAGGGAGAAGAACTATGAGAAACAAATATAGCCACACCCACATCAGAGGCTAGTTCTTAAATATACTTCGCTGTTAAGGGAGTGTAAGGGGAAACTCCATGGAATTTCATAGGATGAACACTCAATGGGCCTCATTACGGCTTTGGCGGTAGCCATGCTGCTATTGGCGGCATGGCTGCCTCCAAAACCGGGTCCGGGTTCCCTGAATGGGGAATTACCGGGCCATTCCGAGTTAGGAGGGCCCGGTAATTCCTCCCTCAGGGAACCCGGGCCTGGAGCTTCCCCATTCCCATTCGAACCCCCATAGGGCTCAATGGGAATGGGTGCAGGGAGCTAACAATGGGCCGATTACGAGCGGCCCGTTGTTAGCTCCCTGGTCCCCGCGAGGGGACCTCATAATCAGGTGGAATGGGAATAACGGGTCTGCATCCATTAGCGGACCCCTTTAACCCATTCCACCTGACTCGTAATGATGCCCAATGTGTCTTCCAACTTCTCCTACATCTAATCGAAAACAAAAAAAAAGTTATCAAATTGATAAGCATTCCTAGAACGTTTCGATAACCATCTAAAAAAGTAACTGAAAACTGAACATGGTTACATGAATTTGAAAAAAAGAAATTATATAGTTCGTCACTTACCTAAGTCAAAACACTCATCAATATCTATATGTAGAATTGCCAGACTGTCAATGGGCACCCAAACGTAGAGACAGTAACCAAGAGAGACTAAAGTGCTAGGACGGCCCTCAAGAAAAGCCCAAGGGCTTCGCTTTGTGATTGACAACACACAGACCTCAAATATTTAATTGCCTGGAACTGTTTGGGTGGTTAGGAACTTACCTAGAAAGAACACCATGCACACCGTAAAGATCATCAGGCAGACTATGTAGGAACCCCTCAGTATAGACGAGTGCTATTGGGTCGTCAGTAGTATGTTCAAGCAGCAGCATGCCGTGGAAATTTAGTTTATATAACTAAGTAGCAAATGCAATTGACAGGTATACCTTTCTGTTGTCCGGACTATGCTTGTCAGCTTGGAAACTAACTTCATCTTGGTCCTTGGTTTTCTCTGTTAATTGCATGTTTTAGTTGCAATCACCTTCCTTTTTCTTATTTGTTACATTTAATCTGTTCTTTTTTCATTTGATTTCTGTATATGCTGTACTTTTTTATGATTATTGTGTTTGCAGCGCTCGGATTCTCTTAGGTTAGGCTCACCCTTTGGATAGTTATAAAATAATAATAATAACAATTATAATAAAAATAATTATTAATCATAATAATCATGAATAATGTCCCTTCCTTATTGATTTAAAATAAATAGAACTGTTTGCAATGTGTTTTCTATTGTAATAACTTAACCTTAATCCTAAACGTCAGAGAAGGTCCCAAAATGTTGTACTTAATCATCGTTTGATGGGTGCAATCTACGATATGCGGTTTTCCAGTGTTGCCCATTTTCCATAGCATATCTGAAGACTGTTGGTGCAGCATTTTCCATCAGCCTATTTCCTACATTGCTCAAAGAAATACCTCGCACTTAATTGGACACTACTGGAATTTAACAGAGTGGGTATCTATCTTTATGTTACCACCTATTTTAGGCTGAAAAACTGTCCCTTAAATAAATATATTTTGATGTGTTCTTATCTTTGTTTCTGATCATCTGCCTTCTTTCATTGATGTGAAGAGCTATTGGTTTTGGAGGAGTTTAGTGTAATGTCAGTAGAATTGAAACAAACGTGTTTACATATGTTAAAACTGTAGATTTTTCAAATAAAAAAAATATATATATATTTTTGAACTCTTTAAAACAATTGTTTGCAACACATTGCATACTGCTAATGGTGTGTTTATCAGATCCAACACTCATTGGATTTGGAATGACCTACTGCGTACCATTTATAAAAAACGGACTTTGCATTGTTTCTCTATTTGGTCAGATAAATACTCACAGGGTAATTCATAGAATTTCGCAGAAAAGTGTCGCAAGCGGCTGGCGCAGAGTGTCCGCGTGCGATTGTCTGCGCCAGGCACGTGCGCTAAAACCGATTTCCGCGCACAGCGTATTCATGGATTTTAGGCTCCCAAACCAGCCGTGGCGCAGAGTATCGCAGCGACCCTGCAGCAGCGCCAGTAACGCCCCCAAGAACGCCCTCGCGCAAGGAAAAGCCATCAAAATGGCTAAATCATCGCAAAGGGCTGCGCTAACCCTGGACCAGTTTACAGGGCTGCCAAACAAGGAACGCAAAGCGGGTAACGTGCATATCAGGGGTAAGCGTGAAGTTATACACGCGATTAGCCAGGCTGCCAGGGTACGTGTATTTCAGGGGTGCGCGGGAAGTTCAACACGCGATAGTCCAGGGAACGTGTATTACAGGGGTACGCGGGAAGTTCAACACGCAATAGTCCAGGGAACGTGTATTACAGGGGTACGCGGGAAGTTCAACACGCGATTGTCCAGGGAACGTGTATTACAGGGGTACGCGGTAAGTTCAACACGCGATTGTCCAGGGAACGTGTATTACAGGGGTACGCGGGAAGTCTTACATGCGATTAGCCAGGGCACGTGTAATACAGGGGTACGCGTGAAGTTATACACGCGATTAGCCAGGGTACAAGTATTACAGGGGTACGTGGGAATTATCACACGCGATTTGGCTGGGTACGTGTATTACAGGGGTACACGGGAAGTTCTACACGGAAATCGGCTGGGTACGTGTATTACAGGGGTGCGCGGGAATGATCACACGCGATTTGGCTTGGTACGTGTATTACAGGGGTGCGTGGTAATGATCAGACGCGATTTGGCTTGGTACGTGTATTACAGGGGTGCGTGGGAAGTACTACACGCGATTGGCCAGGGTACGTGTATTACAGGGGTACGTGGGAATTATCACACGCGATTTGGCTGGGTACGTGTATTACAGGGGTACACGGGAAGTTCTACACGCGATTCGGCTGGGTACGTGTATTACAGGGGTGCGCGGGAATTCTCACATGCGATTTGGCCAGGTACGTGTATTACAGGGGTGTGCGGGAATTATCACACGCAATTAGGCTGGGTGGGTCCTCACAGGTGTTCCCTGTACACCCTCCACGGCCCCAGCAGGCAGCCCACAAAACAGGGGACTACCCTGCACACCTGCTCATGTCCCCCTGCACCCCCAGCCCCCAGCAGTGCAGGGTCACCCTCCACCAGGCCCCCACTCATGTCTCCCACCACCCCCACCCCCCTGCCACCATGGGCAGCCCCCACCAGGCCCCCACTCATGTCTCCCACCACCCCCACCCCCCAGCAGTGCAGGGTCACCCTCCACCAGGCCCCCACTCATGTCTCCCACCACCCCCACCCCCCAGCAGTGCAGGGGCACCCTCCACCAGGCCCCCACTCATGTCTCCCACCACCCCCACCCCCCAGCAGTGCAGGGTCACCCTCCACCAGGCCCCCACTCATGTCTCCCACCACCCCCACCCCCCAGCAGTGCAGGGTCACCCTCCACCAGGCCCCCACTCATGTCTCCCACCACCCCCACCCCCCAGCAGTGCAGGATCACCCTCCACCAGGCCCCCACTCGTCTCCCACCACCCCCACCCCCCAGCAGTGCAGGGTCACCCTCCACCAGGCCCCCACTCATGTCCCCCTGCACCCCCACCCCCCAGCAGTGCAGGGTCACCCTCCACCAGGCCCCCACTCATGTCTCCCACCACCCCCACCCCCCAGCAGTGCAGGGTCACCCTCCACCAGGCCCCCACTCATGTCTCCCACCACCCCCACCCCCCTGCCACCATGGGCAGCCCCCACCAGGCCCCCACTCATGTCTCCCACCACCCCCACCCCCCAGCAGTGCAGGGTCACCCTCCACCAGGCCCCCACTCATGTCTCCCACCACCCCCACCCCCCAGCAGTGCAGGGTGACCCTCCACCAGGCCCCCACTCATGTCTCCCACCACCCCCACCCCCCTGCCACCATGGGCAGCCCCCACCAGGCCCCCACTCATGTCTCCCACCACCCCCACCCCCCAGCAGTGCAGGGTCACCCTCCACCAGGCCCCCACTCATGTCTCCCACCACCCCCACCCCCCAGCAGTGCAGGGGCACCCTCCACCAGGCCCCCACTCATGTCTCCCACCACCCCCACCCCCCAGCAGTGCAGGGTCACCCTCCACCAGGCCCCCACTCATGTCTCCCACCACCCCCACCCCCCAGCAGTGCAGGGTCACCCTCCACCAGGCCCCCACTCATGTCTCCCACCACCCCCACTCCCCTGCCACCATGTGCAGCCCCCACCAGGTCCTCACAATCCCCAATCATGTGCGTAATGGTCAGCCTCCACAGCCAAAAAGCCCTACCAAGTAACCCATTCACCCACATGGAAATGAAAACACATGTTACACCCCCAATGTTCATGAAGCAAATGAACCCATGTCCGTCACACACAGATTTTCAAATTGAATGGGAAAACACACAACATGACATGCATGAAACCAATGAGATGAAACCACACAGTGAACAATGGAAAATAAAATGTATTGGACAAAAATACGAATGGTAAAGAAAGAAAAATAACTACAATGTAAATGTGAAAAAATAAGCTGCATGTCCGCATAAAAATACAAAAGTAGAAAATCAAATCCATAAAATTTTGTCCAAAGTGAAATGTAAAAACTCTCCATGCAACAAAGAACTATGTACAAAAATAACAAGGGTCCATCATCACAACTGAACTAAGGAAACCTCCTAAACAACCTACCTAAATATCAACTATATACAAAAAGTGGAGCAGTGTCCGTCGACTCCAAATCATAAGAAAAAACAAAGGAAACCTAAAACTAAAGAACTATATACAAAGGCGGCGGGCAAGTCCAGCGGCTCACTCCGTGGTGTTCCGGGCCAGGGCATCATCGAACTCCTGTTCGATGTCCCGGAGGCGGTCCAGTTCCATGGCCCCGAGGGTCCGCAGGGACGACGCCGTGTCCTCCTCCAACCCCCTGCGGATTGCCTCGAGGCACTCGGCCCGCCTCAGGGCCCTCCGCATGGAGTTCTCCGCCCTGACCATTGTGAGCCGCGCCTCTTCCGCCCGCCGCCGCTCCGCACCTATGGCGTGGCCCAACCGCTGCCACACGGAAGACACTCTCTGTCCTGGGTCCTCCTGCCCTCCGGCCGATGCCTGCCCCTCCGATGTCGAAGGCCCCGAGCCTTCATGGCTCCCACCATGTTGCTGCTGCTGCTCTGCCTCTGCCCGTGCACTGCCCCCTGCTGCCTGCACATCCTCCGCCGGCTGGGGTGCAGTTGTTGATGTGGCCACCCCTGCTGGACGTTCGACTCCCGACTGTGGCAGGGATGCCTCCTCCACCAGCCTGACCGCACTGTCAGAGGCAGCTCCACAGGGCACCCAGGTGACTGATGGGTGGGAAGATGGCACAGAGGACGACTGGCGCGTAGGGGGTCCAGTTGAGGAGGGGGTCGGAACAAGCCCCATCAGACGGAGGAATCCGGTCTGGGTGACCTGTCCCAGCAGGCTGACGTGGTCAACGAGCCATTCAAGATGACGTGCAGTCTCTCCATGAAAAGACTGCAGGTCACCTCGCATGGCCCGTTGACGCAACGCCACACCAGCCAGGACAGGCTCAACCCGGACCTGGATAGCCATGTCCGCAGGCAGAGGAAGGCCAGTTGACGTCAGCTCATCCCCTGCCTGGAAACGGGTCTGGACGTAGGCATCCCTGCTGGTGCAAGATGATGCAGGGACAGGATCGGGGACAGGATTGCACACAGGCACCTCCGCGGCGGCCTGTGCTGCCTCCTGTCCCTGGTCCTGGACTGCACCACTAGCACCAGTGGGATCCCCACCTCCAGACCCCGTCTTTGGTGCTTGCACGGCCTCCTCCTCCACCAGACCCCCCACCAACCTGGATGACTCCGTGCCATCTTCCCCTGTTGGGCCCTGTGGGGTCCCAGCTGCCCCTTCTGCTGCCGAGGAGTCCAACTCCAACCTCCGCCTCTTGGACCTCCCCCCGGCAGCTGCGGCCTGGGACGCGGCACCGGACTCCTCACTCCCCGACGAGATGACAACACGGGAGGGGAGCCGGGCCTTGCGTCTCCGGCTGCACCTTCTCCGCCCTCTTCATCAGTTGACGCTGCAGACAGGGAGAAACAAAACACAGGCATCAGGGCACTGTACAATGGACACATACACACAAGACAGTTGCACATGAGTGGCATTGGCAAACCTCAGACATGTCATCACAATCCCCAACACACATGTCATTGCAACTCGCACACATGAGCCATACCACAGCCATATCGCAACTGCCACCACCATCCATACACATACAACAGCATGAGCAGCCAAAGGTGACCCAGACATCACATGCAACACAGGAAGTGCACCACACATGTACACACACCACCACACTTGCATGCATGTGTACACCTCTGCCAAGTGTCGCACTGTTCAGACGGGCATCCATGTCACATCTACCAATCAGGCTTACACATACCGCAGTCACATGCATCCATGTTGCATCACTGTTGCACCCTTGTCAAATACACACACATGCACATGTACACAGTGCTCATACATGCAGCCCAATACAACATCCATGCGTGACATCACGGACATGTCTACTTACATACACATACATACAAACATGTGTGCACGCACAACTGCATTTGCCATGCAAGCCTACACACACAAGCACCATCCATGTCTCACACATTACAGCCCTCGCATGTGTCAGCCCCACGGCCATGTACACCCCCACCCATACTCGACCCCATACAAACAGATGTGCAACCTGCACAATACCGAATAATCACCACATGCACTGCTCACAATCAGGATGCATGTACACTCACCGCTCGACTCCAGACGGGTCTGCTTCTCCAGGACCTGGACGTGGAGCGCTGGGGATATGCGTTCCAGGACCCCCATCTGTTCTTCCGACAAGTGGCCCCGGCGCCCCTTGGCATCCGCTGCCTTCAAGAGGCGCCGGGCCTTGTTCAGGGTCCTGGACCTGAAGTCCTCCCAGCGCTTCCTGACATGTTGTAAGTCCCGGACTGCCACCCCCTCCGCGTTGATGGCAGTCACGATGTCAGTCCAGATCCGAGTCCGTCCTTCCTTGTCGGCGCGGGAACTTCCGAAGAGGGCATCATACTGCCCCAGGACTTGCTCCACCAGGACACCAACTTCGGTGGCACTGAAGCTGGTGCCCCTCTGCCTCTCTGGCCGGGGGTTGTCAGTGGTCACAGATGGTGTTTGCCCCGACATGACAACCCCAGAGGCAGGAGTGGGTGGGCAACTGGGTCCTGGGGCTGGGCTGTGGAGCGATGGAATTCCAGTCGGGAGTCTTCGGTACCAGCAGGGGTGGTCACAGCAACAGCACCCCTGGCTGATGTGCAGGCAGCAAATGGCAGTGCACGTGGGCAGCAGGCAGTCAGGCAGCAGCAGATGGCAGGTGGGAGCGTGCTCGGGGCTCTGGGGGGCAGTAGTTCGGCCTTCTGGGCAGGAGCGTGGTCTTCCGTGTGCTTACGCGTGGCCAGCTTGGTACGGAGTGATTTGGCACGTGAAAATCCTGCACGTCAGCGTGAAAATCGAGGAAAGGCCCTTAGCGCGTAAGCGCGTCAGCACGCATACGCGATTCTATTGGACCAAAGGCCCTCAGTGCGTAAGCGCGTCTGTGACGTGACCCGCACGGGTGTTTCCCACACAGCACGTGATGACAGAGCACACGTGGAAAGACTGCACGTCAGAGTCTCATCGCGTGTGATTGGTGGAAATGGCCCTACACGCAGAAGTGACAAAGCGTGTAATTGGTGGAAATGGCCCCACACGCAGAAGTGACAAAGCGTGTAATTGGAGGAAATGTCCCTACACGCAGAAGTGACAAAGCGTGTAATTGGTGGAAATGGCCCTAGCGCGTACACGCCGCGTAAGTGACGCTGGACGTGTGGGCCTGTATAAAAGGTACGCGTAGAACACCACTTCCTTGTACGTGCTTTTCGTGGAGAGCGAGTGGGTGAATTCTGTACTTCTTGTCGTTTCACACGCGATTTACTTCATGGCGTTTCAAGTTCGTATTCCCTGTTATCTCTGACAGCTTTTTCTCTTCTTTCGCTTTTACTGGTTTACCTGGGCCTGTTCCCTCAAACAGTGTTCCCTTCTACTGTTGTCCTGTCTCCTCAGACAGCGTACAAATCTTCTTTTGGCGGGGGTGTTGCCAACCAAACGTGCTCCTTTTACACGCTCGTTTACCAGGCAGACGGTGAGTCACGCACGTATCTAACATCTGTGCTTGCCCCGTGTGTAGCCTACCCCTTCAGAGGTCATTCTAGGCTGCGTGTGACACGCATACGTTCATTCTTGTGTTTCTGGGTGCCACAGCGTAGTGCAGGTTTTTCTTTCTGCACACGTGGTCTAGGAGGGGTTGCGTGCACGTCATCTCCCTTTTTTGGGCCTCCTGTGCGTTGCGTGACCCGTCATCTTTCCCCAGGGGTTACATTCAGCCTTGCTAGAGCACTAGGGTACAATTACCATCTGGTACCCAACCCCTTTGACCCCCAATTGCCCAGGACAATAGTCTACATCCACTCCCATACGCACATTAACATCAGTGCCATGGCTGGGAGGCGAGGATTCCGTAAGGGTGGCAAAGGTGGAAGAGCCACAAGTGGTGGCCGTGGTGGATCCGGTAGGGGACGTGGTCGTAACTTGCAGGGTGAGCCTGTCCCCCCATGTGTGGAGGACCAGTCACGGGCACCCATAATCCCCCCCCCCCTCCCATTGAGGCTGATGTGGCTGACACCATCCATGCTCAGCCCTTGTTGGACCAGCCCATTGTGGCACCAGACCTGGCTGACTCCATGGCTGACTTCCAGGTCAGCAGGGCTACGACACGTGCGCTGGTGCACGTTGATGCCATCATGCCACGTGGATCTGGGGCAGCAAGGTCATCTGCTGCACCAAGGAGGCAGGGCGGAGAGGCTGCAGGGGCAGCTGCGGCTCCATCCACCCCAGCCCTCACACACCCAGCCAGGACAGTGTCGGTCCTAGTCCATGCTGCTGACATTCCCCCTGACACCATCACACTAGAGCCAATGCCTGCACCAACTCCCATGCTGAGTGTGCAATCCCACACTCCTGATACAGAGTCCACCAGGGCTCCTGCCCCTAGTGTCCAGAGCGGCGCAGGACACTCAGGATCACCACCACCTTCCAAGCGGAAGAGGAAGAGTGCTCGTCCGGCACAGGCTGATGCCCCAGACACGGCTACACAGTCCGGCCCGTCCAGGAAGCCCAGCTTCACGGATGACGAACTGAATGCACTTGTCGAGTATGTGTCCGGACATGTCAACGAGATGGTCATTGTTGCAGGATCCAAGACCACACCTGCACAACGCCAGGCACACTGGCAGACCGTTGCGGACATCGTAAGTGCCCTTGGAATCGTGAGGCGCACAGCCAATGATTGCTATAAGCGCTGGAATGACCTAAAGCGCAGGGCAAAGAGTAAGCTGGCCTCAAGTCATGCCGCAACTCTAGTGACTGGAGGTGGGTCTCCAGTAGTAGACATGGAACTCACTCCACATGAGTCAGTCGCTGGGACCTACGTCACGGAGGAACAGATCCAAGGCGTGGGAGATCTGGCTGATTACGAGGCATTGTCCGGTGAGTGCACATGCATGTGTGTGTCATACATGTGCATGGTGTGTGTGTGAGGGCTTCTGTTTGTGTGCCAGGTGAGAGTGTGTGCGCCTGAGTCGTATGGGTCAGCCATGTGCTTCATGCAATACTTCCTGCGCAGCTGCATTTGGCCATAGCAGTATCCCTTCTGCCAACAGTGAACATCTAGCCCAACTGCACGCCAGTTGCCCTTGAAGTGTCACCTTGCCACAACATATTTGCTTATTTTTCACTGTTCATTCAGTCAGTTTGTTTGCATTCCACCACTTTCACTAGGCATGTCGCTGTCCACTAGTCACATGTCTGACATGGGTATGGTAAAGTGGAGTGACTTTGTTACCTGGATATCATTTGTACACACATGTCCCTGTGCAATTGGACCATTTCAGACTGGCAGCTCCAGGTGAAAAATCTGACCTGTTAGAATTAGAAAAGCAATTACATGCGGGAACTGGACTGAATGAATAGGTGCTGCCCTCCTCTCCATCTTCACTCAATAGCAATGGTACATGCCATCTGTGTGATGGCATGTGTGTTTCACCTGGCAATCACAGGCCAATGTGTGATGCCACTGCCAGGCAGCATGCAGAAAATGTGTTCATCTTCCATCTTGGTGTCATCAGTGTGTGCCATTTGCCTGCACTTCATACGCAGTGAGGGTGCATGCATGGGAGGGTTTCAGTCATGTGGGACATGTGTCAATCAAGTACTGGTTCTCTTGCTTCTCAGCCCTCGTGTGCCATGGTGCTGATGCCTGTTTCCATTTCTTTGTTTTCATGTCTTTGCAGGGGAAGACGCACCTGATACTGCTGGGGTTGTGGAGATGGTGCAGACCCAGGAGGGGTCCGAGGGCCGACCAACCACCAGTGAGGGACGTGGTGTGGTGGTGGGGGAGAACCCACAAGTGCTGCAGGTCGTGCTCTCAAGGGGTGTCTCTGGCTGCACCTCCCCCGAGCTGTACTCAGGTGTTGATTCGGATGAGACCTACGTGCCGTCGCAGGTGAGTGTTCCAGGGAGGGATTCTGTTCTGTCTCACCCACCTGCACCAGGGTCAGAACCCTCCATGGGGATGTCAGTGTTGGCAGCTACGCCTTCGGTGGTTACGGATGCAGGGTCACACTCCGCGACATCTGATCCTGTTCCTGGGCCAGCAGATCAGAGGGGGAATGCAGTCCTGCAGCCTCAGGCAGTGCCGGCACAGCAAGGCGCAGTTCGCCTTGCCCCAGACAGGTGTGGTGCCCGCCGACGTGGTGGCCGTACGCCACCCGGCAATACGGCATGGGAGCAATCCATTTACGGTATGGCAACCCAACAGGCTGCATCATCCGAGATGATGGCTCAGGCCATGGATAGGGTGGCCACTTCCATTGTCCCCCCAGAAAGGCTGATGGAGCGACTAGAGCAGGCAACCGACTCCATCTGCCAGTCACACAGGGAGGACATGTTGGGGTCCAACAGGGACAGGCGGGCGGCACTGGCGACTCTGCAGGAGGCCATCTCCATTGAGTCCCAGGGCCACAGGGAAGCCCTGAGGCAGGAGCTCCTTCACCTCAGGACGACTCTTGTTGAGCTTGAGGCTTCAACACACCAAAGGACAGAACAGCAGCTGGAGCGTCTCACCCGTACGCTCTCAGCTGAGATGCAGGCAACGAGGGCGGAGGTCCGAGCATCCCGTGAGTTGTTGCATGGGGACCTCCGCACACTCATCCTCCAGAACCAGACCTACCACACCCGCATGCTTGCAGCCATGGAGGAGCAGACTAGGGCCTTGCGTGGGCTGCCTCCCATAGTGCAACCACCTCCGGATGCAGCTGCACAGGGTGATAATAGCGACAGCAGTGATACTCCCACAATAGGGTAGCCGTGTGGGCCATGAGCCCATGGAGGTGTTTTATCTTCCCAGGATCCACGCAGGTGGGTTCTGGTGTGCATCCTGTCCTCGGACCTCCTGGGTGGCCTCCCCAACCCCCCCGGGCCCATCAATGGCCATTTTTGATTGTTTCTTATTTTTATTTTTATTTTTATTTCTTTTATTCCCAATTTTTTTGGGACGATCTGTTGGCTTCCGTGGTTCCTGTGGGCATACGCTGCATTGTGGCTGGGCACATGCAGGCTTGTAATGTATTTGGTTCAGATGCTTGGGTTTGAGTCACACACACCCCTCCTGCTTCCCGTTTCCATGGGCTTGCAAAGGCTGTGCCCAAGTGACAGTGAATTACACAGTCACGTTGGACTCCCATGAGCTGTGTGGGCAGTCTGTAGTCAATACTGTGTATACATTCCTAGTGCATATTGCTGTTGTGTTGTACACTGCATGTTGCATTGATGTGTAACTCTTCTTCTGTGTCTACCTCCCAATTTGCAGGTCCCTTCCTCATGTCCACACAAGGACCTCTAGTCTGGAGATGGGGTCCATGTTGGCAGCAGTGCACCTACAACTCTACATGGCGCCAACACTGCACAGTTGGTAGTGGTGGGAGACATGAGTGGGGGCCTGGTCGAGGCTGCCCCTGCACTGCTGGGGTGTGGGGGTGGTGGGAGACATGAGTTGGACATGGGTGGGGGCCTGCTGGCAGGTGCCCCACAGTGCTGGGGGGTGGGGGTGGTGGGTGACATGAGTGGGGGCCTGGTGGAGGCTGCCCCTGCACTGCTGGGGTGTGGGGGTGGTGGGAGACATGAGTGGGGGCCTGGTGGAGGGTGCCCCTGGTGGCTGGGGTGTGGGGGTGGTGGGAGACATGAGTTGGACATGGCTGGGGGCCTGCTGGCAGGTGCCCCACAGTGCTGGGGGGTGGGGGTGGTGGGTGACATGAGTGGGGGCCTGGTGGAGGCTGCCCCTGCACTGCTGGGGTGTGGGGGTGGTGGGAGACATGAGTGGGGGCCTGGTGGAGGGTGCCCCTGGTGGCTGGGGTGTGGGGGTGGTGGGAGACATGAGTGGGGGCCTGGTGGAGGGTGCCCCTGGTGGCTGGGGGGTGGGGGTGGTGGGAGACATGAGTGGGGGCCTGGTTGGCGGTGCCCCTGCACTGCTGGGGTGTGGGGGTGGTGGGAGACATGAGTGGGGGCCTGGTGGAGGGTACCCCTGGTGGCTGGGGTGTGGGGGTGGTGGGAGACATGAGTTGGACATGGCTGGGGGCCTGCTGGCAGGTGCCCCACAGTGCTGGGGGGTGGGGGTGGTGGGTGACATGAGTGGGGGCCTGGTGGAGGCTGCCCCTGCACTGCTGGGGTGTGGGGGTGGTGGGAGACATGAGTGGGGGCCTGGTGGAGGGTGCCCCTGGTGGCTGGGGTGTGGGGGTGGTGGGAGACATGAGTGGGGGCCTGGTGGAGGGTGCCCCTGGTGGCTGGGGGGAGGGGGTGGTGGGAGACATGAGTGGGGGCCTGGTTGACGGTGCCCCTGCACTGCTGGGGTGTGGGGGTGGTGGGAGACATGAGTGGGGGCCTGGTGGAGGGTGCCCCTGGTGGCTGGGGTGTGGGGGTGGTGGGAGACATGAGTGGGGGCCTGGTTGACGGTGCCCCTGCACTGCTGGGGTGTGGGGGTGGTGGGAGACATGAGTGGGGGCCTGGTGGAGGGTGCCCCTGGTGGCTGGGGTGTGGGGGTGGTGGGAGACATGAGTGGGGGCCTGGTGGAGGGTGCCCCTGGTGGCTGGGGGGTGGGGGTGGTGGGAGACATGAGTGGGGGCCTGGTGGAGGGTGCCCCTGGTGGCTGGGGTGTGGGGGTGGTGGGAGACATGAGTTGGACATGGCTGGGGGCCTGCTGGCAGGTGCCCCACAGTGCTGGGGGGTGGGGGTGGTGGGTGACATGAGTGGGGGCCTGGTGGAGGCTGAGCCTGCACTGCTGGGGTGTGGGGGTGGTGGGAGACATGAGTGGGGGCCTGGTGGAGGGTGCCCCTGGTGGCTGGGGTGTGGGGGTGGTGGGAGACATGAGTGGGGGCCTGGTGGAGGGTGCCCCTGGTGGCTGGGGGGTGGGGGTGGTGGGAGACATGAGTGGGGGGCTGGTGGAGGGTGCCCCTGGTGGCTGGGGTGTGGGGGTGGTGGGAGACATGAGTGGGGGCCTGGTTGACGGTGCCCCTGCACTGCTGGGGTGTGGGGGTGGTGGGAGACATGAGTGGGGGCCTGGTAGAGGGTGCCCCTGGTGGCTGGGGTGTGGGGGTGGTGGGAGACATGAGTGGGGGCCTGGTTGACGGTGCCCCTGCACTGCTGGGGTGTGGGGGTGGTGGGAGACATGAGTGGGGGCCTGGTGGAGGGTGCCCCTGGTGGCTGGGGGGTGGGGGTGGTGGGAGACATGAGTGGGGGCCTGGTAGAGGGTGCCCCTGGTGGCTGGGGTGTGGGGGTGGTGGGAGACATGAGTGGGGGCCTGGTTGACGGTGCCCCTGCACTGCTGGGGTGTGGGGGTGGTGGGAGACATGAGTGGGGGCCTGGTGGAGGGTGCCCCTGGTGGCTGGGGTGTGGGGGTGGTGGGAGACATGAGTGGGGGCCTGGTGGAGGGTGCCCCTGGTGGCTGGGGGGTGGGGGTGGTGGGAGACATGAGTGGGGGCCTGGTGGAGGGTGCCCCTGGTGGCTGGGGTGTGGGGGTTGTGGGAGACATGAGTTGGACATGGGTGGGGGCCTGCTGGCAGGTGCCCCACAGTGCTGGGGGGTGGGGGTGCAAGGGGACATGAGTTGGTGTTCATTAGTTCAAGGAGACATGTGCCTTTGCTGGGGGGCATGCCCATGTTGGGTGGGCTGCCTGCGGGACATGACCAGGGATGCAGGGTAGTCCCCTGTGGTGTGGGCTGCCTGCAGGGGCCGTGGAGGGTGTACAGGGTACACCTGGGAGGACCCACACTGTCAAATCACATGTGGAACTTCCCGCGCACCCCTGTAATACACGCGCCCAGGCTATTTGCGTGTGGAACTTCCCGCGCACCCCTGAAATACATGCGCCCAGGCTATTCGCGTGTGGAACTTCCCGCGCACCCCTCAAATACACGCGCCCAGGCTATTCGCGTGTGGAACTTCCCGCGCACCCCTGAAATACACGTGCCCAGGCTATTCGCGTGTGGAACTTCCCGCGCACCCCTCAAATACACGCGCCCAGGCTATTCGCGTGTGGAACTTCCCGCGCACCCCTGAAATACACGCGCCCAGGCTATTCGCGTGTGGAACTTCCCGCGCACCCCTGAAATACACGCGCCCAGGCTATTCGCGTGTGGAACTTCCCGCGCACCCCTGAAATACACGCACCCAGGCTATTCGCGTGTGGAACTCCCCGCGCACCCCTGAAATACACGCGCACCCAGGCTATTCGCGTGTGGAACTTCCCGCGCACCCCTGAAATACACACGCCCAGGCTATTCGCGTGTGGAACTTCCCGCGCACCTCTGTAATACACGCGCCCAGGCTATTCGCGTGTGGAACTTCCCGCGCACCCCTGAAATACACACGCCCAGGCTATTCGCGTGTGGAACTTCCCGCGCACCCCTGAAATACACGCACCCAGGCTATTCGCGTGTGGAACTCCACGCGCACCCCTGAAATACACGCGCGCCCAGGCTATTCGCGTGTGGAACTTCCCGCGCACCCCTGAAATACACGCGCCCAGGCTATTCGCGTGTGGAACTTCCCGCGCACCCCTGAAATACACGCGCCCAGGCTATTCGCGTGTGGAACTTCCCGCGCACCCCTGAAATACACGCGCCCAGGCTATTCGCGTGTGGAACTTCCCGCGCACCCCTGAAATACACGCGCCCAGGCTATTCGCGTGTGGAACTTCCCGCGCACCCCTCAAATACACGCGCCCAGGCTATTCGCGTGTGGAACTTCCCGCGCACCCCTCAAATGGAACTTCACGCGAACCCCTGTAATACACGTAGCCCGCTACCCCAGGCCCGATCGCGTGAGGAACTTCACGCGAACCCCTGTAATACACGTAGCCCGCTCCCCCAGCCCCGATCGCGTGTGAAACTTCACGCGAACCCCTGAAATACACGTAGCACGCTCCCCCAGGCCCGATCGCGTGAGGGACTTCACGCGAACCCCTGTAATACACGTAGCCCGCTCTCCCAGACCCGATCGCGTGTGAAACTTCACGCGAACCCCTGAAATACACGTAGCACGCTCCCCCAGGCCCGATCGCGTGAGATACTTCACGCGAACCCCTGAAATACACGTAGCCCGCTCCCCCAGGCCCGATCGCGTGAATAACTTCACGCGAACCCCTGTGATGCACGTACCCTGCTGAAATCGCGTGTTAGACTTCCCGCGCACCCCGGTATACACGCACACGTATTTTTTGTCAGCGGGTGTCCGTGTTTGTGGGTACCCCTTTGCACGTCATTTTTCCTGGAGGGCCACAGTATGGGACATTCATCATGGCAGTATATAGGTGCTATTTGTTGGCGCACCTTTTGGCGCACAGTTCTTACAGCCGCAGAGACGCTACCGCCTGCTTTCTTGTGGCGGTCGTGTTTGTGCCTGTGCGCTGGTTTGAGCGTGCGCTTTTTTCCCCTATTCTATTCCATGAATACGTGTTGTAGGCGAGCGTGTGGGCGTTCCGCGCACTTGTGCCCTGTACTTCCCCCGTGACGCCCACGTTTTGGCAAGTTGTTCCCCATTCCGAGTGTTACGCCCGTGTTCCGCCTACTTTTGTTGCGTGCGCCGCGCTATGTGCGAATTTCGCTGTGGCCTGTGCGATTTTCGCTGTGACCTGGCGCACGCTGTTAGATGGCCTGTGCGCCAACGTGCGCCGCGCACTTTTTTATCGCACATACGCTGGTTTTCTCGCGCACGGCCTTCCATGAATCGACGTGCGCTGCTTTTCGTGCGATTTTCGCAATTGCACTGCGATTTTCGCTATTCCACTGCGATTCGCACGTTTTTGCCCACTTGCGCCGCGCTAATTATTCCATGAATCGGCCTGTCAGTGATTTGCAAAATCCTTATAATGCATGCTAGCATGCACTTTAGCTCATATATAATGAGTCCAATTAGCAACTTTTTGAAGTAGTTGTTGTTTTGCCTTAATGTGCACGTGACACTTTTCACTAGTAAAAGTCTATTTTTTTTTAAACTAAGCTGTACAAGCCATTTGATAGCTTTAATGAAAATGTGGGGACATTACGAGTTGGGCGGTATTCCAGCAGTAAATCTACCGGAATACACCCCAATGGAGTTACTTGGTCTGGCAGAATTACCACCGGATTACAAGTGGCAGTGGCAGAGTTAATCCTCATTATTTGAGTTTCCATTGGAGTCTATAGGGCATTTTTGGCAGAATCACTGGCAGCAAAATTACTGCTGTGGCAATTCTGCTGATTTTGCTGATTTTCAACAGAAAGTGGGAGAATTTCCATGCAGCATGATGCTGGAGGTAAATCCCCCACTCCAGGGCCATACTCGTAGTATGGTGGAGCGGGAAATGTGGCAGCAAATCCGTTACCGCCAATTGTTTTCTGCACCGCCATACTCGTAATGAGTCCATTATGCCTAATATTGTCAGCTCTGTTGTGAGACTATTTTGCTTTATTGCCCAACAATAGTAAGATTACCAATCTTTCAAGCCAGTAATTTGGTTACAGTGTTACTGGCAGCGCTAACCCAGCACATAATGACCTTCTAGCCAAAGGTGATAGGCTTCAGCAAAGCAAAGGCCTTCACCAAAGACTTAAAGTAAATAAAGAGAAATAAGAGTGGTCAGCCCCCTGTGTCATTTATTAGTGTGAGAAACCTCGGCATGACATCTGTGGTGTTACTGCTAAGGCTGATTCCTTTTTTCGAGTAAACATGTGTAGCAGTAAATGTTTAAGCAATATTTGCTATACAAAATAGACTAAAGTTAAGATGGACACCAAAGACATGGCTACAAGAGATCCAGCAAGAGCAAAGCCCCTCTTCCATTTCCTCAGTGGTATACAAGATAAGGGGAATGCATGTTTTCAATGGGGTGCAGAAAGGGAACATCTGAGTGTACCATTTGGACTAATAGGATTATGTAGCTAGTGGAGAGGGAGTGGACAGGACAGTAAAGAAGGTGATGGAGTGGGGTTGAATAGCGGTCAGGTTGCTTGGACCACGTACTTCTAGCAATTAATTGTAATTATTGTATTGCTTTAAGTACAGACTTAGCTCTAGAGCAGCAGAGTGCTGTAGAGGTTGTGGGTAGCCAGCGTTTTGGGTAGGCGTCTTTAACCAGTAAAGCAGTACTGTGAGTGCAGTTTTTGCATCAGTCTGTGCGTCCATTGGGATTAATAGTCCGTAAAAAATCTGCTTTTGAGCAATCAAATTGGTGGAGCGGGTCTGCCATGTTGGCTATATTCTTATTAAGAATGTATCGAATGCTATTTCTACCCCTGCTTTAAATTATGAATCTCACTTTTTCCAATCCACTGCATTCCATTCTGACAGTGGTGGTAGTGGATTTCTTTTTTATTTAAAGGAGTTAAAACATTTTCATGAAGGTACGTGAGCGATTGAGCATAGCAAGGGAGTCCTAACCAATCAAGGAGATAACTGAGAGGGGTGGGGTTATCCCCCACAATTTGTTTGTAAGCAGTGTGTTAAATGTTTCACTTTACTGCACACCTTCAGTGACTACGTGGATTAAAATGCCACACAGTTTACAACCTGTTTTTCACCATGAAGATTCTATAAGGAAACGTGTCCTTGTTGGTTCTGCTAGAAAGGCCAAAATCCCCATGTGAAAACATACTCTTGTTTGATTTGCCCATAATGGCAGTAATGGTACTAAAAGAAAGCATGTGCATGCGGGTTGCACCAATATAGATCAGTATCCATATATAAGAACACTTATCATCTTGGTTAATATAAAATGTCATACTACTATAAGAAATCATCTCCATGCTGGATGTGTTGATATAGGCCAGTATCTCCACATAAGAACATTCCTCATTGTTGCTATTTCCCAATGTTTCCAGTAAAAACGTCATGCCATTATATGAAAACTTCTCCCCTACTGACAGCAACCATTGGAGTCCAGTATCCCCACATAAGAACACTCATCATCTTGGATTTTCCCATAATCGCATAACAATGGCATGCTTTTGTAAGAAGACCTGCCCATTCTGGCTGCACCAATTTATGCCTGTATCCATTCCCCATGTAAGAACACACAGCATGCTGACATTGCCAATAATGCCTATACGAAATGGTATGCACCATATAAGAACCCTGTGAGAACTGGCTGCTCCAATGTAGGACCATATATAAATCTACCAACACTCATCATGCTGGATTTGCCCATAATGGCATAACAAATCTTAACCCACTGTAAGAAAACATGCCCAAACTGGATGTACCAATGTAGGCCAGTATCCCACTGGCTTTGCCTATAATGCTAGGCAAAATGCATTGCAATTGGGGCAGTATCCCCACGCATCAACAGTCCCTTTGCCTTTGCCCATGATGCCAGTTAAGTTGCTATGCACCTGTAGGAACACATGCCCATACTAGCTACACCAATGTAAGAGGGAAAATCCATACCCCACGTAAGAGCTCTAATCATGCTGGCTTTGTCCATAATGCTAGTAACAATTTTATGCCTATTGTAAGGAACCATCTCGAACTGGCTGCATCAATCTAGGCCATTATCCATTTTGGTTTTGCTCATTATACCAGTGAACATGATATGCCTCAGGAGGATAGTTCAGCGGCAATGTGCTCGCCTTAGAAGCAAGACGACATAGAGCAACACAGGTTCGATACCAGGGTCCGCGCTTAGAAACCTCAGGGTATTAAGCGCATTATAAATAACCTATCATATCGTATCATATCATGCCACTGTAAGAAAACAAGTCTGTACTGGTTGCTTCAATGTAGGGTAGGGCCTTCATATAAGAATACTCATCATTTTGCATTTGCCCATCATGGCAATTCTACTGTCATAAAAATGTCCATACTGGCTGCCTCAGTGTACGCCAGTATCCAAATGGAAACTTATTAAGATTTCTGTTTGGGTTTTATAAACTCTTCCAGCCTATCCCCATACAACCCAAATTCGCTCACACTCATGCACACACATGCATTGCCCTGCATTTCCATTCACTCATTCTCATGAAAACACATGCACTCCACTGCATATGATAACTAACATATGATTGCACCCACATTCAAACAACAGAAACACACAAATAAATGCGGCCACTCATACATAAGCATTTTAACACTTTTGCTCCAATACCTCTACTCTTCAGGGCCATTCAGCAGGTCAGGGGTCAGGAGCCTCCACCTTCATCCTTCCCTCTCCCTACATGTCAAATGTAGCATCCACCATACACCACAAAACATGTGGCAACCCTGTCATCATCACCCTCACCAAGCTACTGAAATGATACATACCACACTACAGTCCACACTCTCTATGACACTTGTGCATCCTGCTGCACCAAACAACATGTGCAACCAGATGCACACAAGACATTAGTAGTAGTAGTGTATAATTTGTTTAGCGCCTTTCACCATTAGTATGGTCTCAACACACTGTAGGTTGAACACCCCCTGGGGGACCGGAGTCCGGGTATGGGAAGAAATTTGAGGAGGTGTTAGTATGCTTGTGTGCGTATTGGCCAGTGCTTAAGATATGAGGGATGGCCAAGTACCTGCTAGCCACCCATGGCAATCTGGAATGTGGATGGGTGGTGAAGTGGTCTAGAGGGTGTGAGTGAGATAGAGGTTATATGTGCATCTACATATTGAAGTTTTGTTGTGAACGGTAGCTGCATTCTTATGGCAGAGGAGTTGTGCGAAGTGTCTTCAAGTGGTGTATGATGACAGATGCATGAAGGTGTGCATCTGTACCTTCAGCTAGTTTCCCTATGCATGGAGAGTAAGAGGTTAAATGTATTGTCTACATTTGAAGCAGTGACCCAGAATTGATGTGATGCCTAAACTCTAAATCAACTAGTTATAGTATAGAGCTACGTTTTATATGCTCCTACGATCAGTGCCATAAACGTTCCTCTAGATTAAATAACTGGATATATTCTACATTCTTCGAGATCCAAGCTTAGCTAACATTCTTCATTTCCCTAGGTTCAGTATCCGTGCTAGATGGTACAATTAGCTTCAATTCCATGGAGGACCATTCTGAGTTCACCTAGTTCAGTGCAATGGCTACATTCTGAGTTCCTCCACAAGTAATATAGTGGCTGCATTCCGAAAGGATCTGGGATGAATTGATGGCTACTGTACATGGGTAACTAGAATCAACACATTGGCTGTATGCTTCATTCACCTTGATATGAGCCTGGCTACATGCTGCAGTTGGCAAAGACCTGGGGATAAAGCTTGTCTACTTTACACAGGTACGTAGTAGCACATGATGTATTCTTCATCCACTTGGTTCGTGCCTGCCTACATTCTTCAATAATATAGTGTTGGTACGCTAGTTGCACAATGACAATCAAATTTAAAGAACACAGTGTATGTACCTTAACGTTCGCCTTGCTGCATGCAACCACTGACAATGAGAGTTAGGGCGTCGTCTTGTGACTTACCTCACCGTTGCTGTCAATTGATTTCGATGCCTAGATGGAGCCTCCCACAGGAGAATGGGTGAGCTGTGGATGAGAGTTGTCCCTGATAACCTCCCCCAACCCCTGCTGGTCGCCTAGACGGGAGCGCCCTGGTTGGGCCATGGAGTGCGAGTGTTCTCTGGTCACTAGAGTCGATTCAGGGAAATTCAGGTTGCAGGAGGGAAATGCCGAATTTGGAGGGCCTTCCAGAAGGTGAGTGGTCCTCTTGGAAGCAGAGCTTGAAAGGGAGGGAGTTCCAGATGTGGGTGCTTGAATAGAGAAAGATGATCCACCTAGTCTGGTGAAATGGAATGGGGGAACCACCAGGAGGTGTGCAGTGCCAGATCTGATGATTCTGTTGGGTTGGTCGTGAGAGAGTTTGTTTTGGAGGAATTCAGGACCTTTCATGTGGAGAGCATAGTGGGTGATATTTATTAGGAAATGGAAAACGTCTGACACTCTATCCTGAACGATAAAAAAAAGAAAAAAAATTCACTGCACACAAGCTCATCTTTCAAAATATGAATATTGTATCAAGCCATCTGTGAAGCTGGAGCCATAAAAATGTCTCCCTGAAAGCAGTCAACAAATGCATTAACCTACTTCCACCTCCTCTGATCGCACATTCACTGAAGAATGTGAACAGCATTAACCTGGACTAATTTGGCACATTATCTTGGAAGCACTGTGTGAATAATGTAGTTGGCAAAGCACATCTACGACAATGCATGCATGCTTTATAAAGTAATGAGAAAAAGTGTCTCTATAGAAGTGCATTGGCATTCCTATCAAAAATAAAGTCTTACATGCATTCCCGGTGGAGTCTCACAAAACCGTTGGCCGTTTATGTTGTGGTACCAGCCACCAATCAGTTACTTCTGAAAAACCATAGAAAGATGTGAACGTGGTCTGTGTATTTAATTACCATGCCGTCTGATTTTTTGCATTATTGGATAACAATCAATTTGCATTCCGGCAAAGAACAACGCTTCCTATTGTTCTGTGAACATTGGTATAGACCTCTTCTAGGGGATACGGCTCACACTGCCTATAACGCACTGTGCCATAGCTTTAAAAGTTAGGTTTTGCAGACCAGCCCAGCGGTCAGACTCCAGCAGGTTCAAAGCAAAACCAAGTGATCGGGAGTGCAACAGCAGTCACGGAAATAATGAGCAGTGTTGCAGCACACCTTCCTTTTAGCAGGAAGTCCTTTTTAATAGCAGCCATGATAGCTTGGGAAGCTCCAAAACAGCCAGCTTGCAGGACAGGCATTGATATACAATGAAATAAGAGCATTTAACATACCTCTACAATGGCCCAGGTCCCAGACACCAGTAAGGACACAATCCCCCACCATGCAGACAAGCACCACACCCTCTATGCAAGGGCCAAAACTGCGTCCCGGATACCGACAACTACTAACATCATGCTATACTTCAGAACTCCCTTGAGGCTTTAGGAAATAGAAATTCAGTGAAATTGGTGATCCAGCGATGAGAACTGAGTGTGCACATCATCTTTCAGCTTCCGATGGAAATTCAGTGCTGAAATTGCCACCATTATTTCAGAGGTTTATAGACCAGAACAACCCTTCTTCCTCTTAGACCTCTCTGCGACTACTCACAAGGTCCACACTCCATTTACTCATGATACATTGGCAGTGCCAGCCAGAAACATACCAAATGAACCCCTTCTGAAGGGTCAAGCTACCCCTTATGAAGGGTCAAACTACTCCTGTCAACAAGCAACTTCTGTCTAATAGTGGAGGCCCTCATCCTCCCCCATATGGACGGGGCATGCTGTGCTCATTGTTCCTGAGCCAACCATCTTCCATGTCCTAGCTCCATTTAGATCAAGCATGAGCATATTACGCCCACTCTCGAAGTTCGCTATTAGTTATCCCCCCTGACCTGCATCTGTTTCAAATTAGTATGCATTATGAAAACCTACGCCCGTGGAACAGACATTTTGAAAACAAACAGAAAAAACGGTCTCTTCCCCAACAAACACCTCCCTCTACATCCCTGTCCTATCTCCTTCCTTCTTTATTGACACCATCATCAAATTGCATATCTATGTATCAAGCGGTGTAAATGCCTGGCGTGATTCTCAAACACTGCACATATCGGGACATATATATGATTTGTTTTATGTAACACACCTTATTCCCTACCTGCCCTCCCGTCAGGGTCAGCTGAGGGCTATAGCTCCTGGACTATCTAGACATTTTCGGATTGTGGATAAGTAGTGGAATATTGCCAATACCTTGCATGGATAAGTAGTGGAATATTGCCAATACCTTGCATGGATAAGTAGTGGAATATTGCCAATACCTGTATTTGGGAATAGTTTATATGTCCCCATTTTTTGATTTCATGGAAATGCATAATTGATTGGCAGAATTTCAAGAACTGCTGCAGATTCGATCATTTGGGTAATTCTGATCTTCTGTTTATGGGCCAGTAGCCAACACAATTTTCTGTGATGGTGAGCACGGTGAGACTATTTGATATTTTGGCAGAAATGTGGCAGATTTTTGCGCTGAATATCTTTTCTTTCATTGACTTACAATTTGATACATCCCTGTGAACCTTTGAATTTTGATACCATCTGTGTGCAAACCTCATTATTCCAGCGGCTGCAAGCAGTGATTCCAGTGACATTCTTCAAATAGCCTTGTTCCAAGCATCTGCAGTGCTTATTCTTTTTAGTTGCTTCACTTTATTTTCCTTTGAAACATTCAATCTGGGGATAGGTCCTTTCTGCACTCAGAGCTTCAGTTGCCTGGCAACACCAATTCAGCATGGCAACCTGCAGATCTTCAATATATTGTGTTGGGTTGCTATCTGTTTGTAATGCTTTTGAAACAGTGTTTGTATGAACTAATTGCTCTGGTGAGCAGCTTCTAAAATAATTATTATTTCTTATGGTTTTTCGACAAGCGCCCTTCAGCTCAGAGATTCTCATGACCCTACTCCCCCACACCACCCACTGAACTTTACATTCTCCTAATAAATATGAGGTTTTAAATATTGCAAGGTGGCCAACTTCTTTGTATATTGTTAATTGGTAAGGTGCCACCTGGTTAGTGGCACTCCAAGGCGAGGGAGAAGGGTCACAAATAGAAATGGGAAGACTACTTCAGGCCTGGCCAATCACAGTCCTTGGTACATTCAGATAAGGGAAGTTGTTGCAAGAAGAGCATCCATATAGAGTCAAGGATTTAGGAACTTTGGACAACGTGGTGGAACCGGCCACGATCGAGTGAGACGTGGCAACAATTGTCAAAAGTTGTTTGGTAATCTGAGTCCTTACGTGTTCTGTTTTGGGCATGCAATGAGGATGAGAAACATCATGCAGTACTTTAAGGGAACATCATTTGTCAACCAACTCTGTAGGAGTACGAACTAGGAAACCCATGCTAGAAGTTAGACACCCGTTGACCCCGCAAGGTGCAGGAGGAGCGCATGGGAAAAAGAAAGCCAGCATCAAAAGATGAGTTTTAGCGCCTCTTGAAATTGTGGTCGAGCCTCATGGTTGAAGTAAAACCAGGTACAGACAAAATGATCTTTATTGCATCTGTTTCTCGCGTGGTCTTATTCAGTGCGCAGTGTATGGTTCATTCTGTTTCATGAGCTGCCTCGCAAGGTGGCTAAATAGAGACTAATAGCCCCTCCATATGGCGAGGGATTTTTGGGCAATTACTGGATTGTGTGTGTGGGTGAGAGAGAGAGAGAGAGAGAGAAAGAATGAAAGAGGGTGCAAGAAGCAAGTGAGACAGATAAGAGACGAGAGATATGGTGAGAGAAAGAGGGCAGAGACAGAGAGAAAACCGAGATAGTTACCATGTATCATGCTTGGCTTGTATCACAGAGTTAGTGAAAGGAGTGTTCCCCCTAAAAAACTGCAGTGATGCAAGTAGCCCGCTGTGGTTTCCCCGTCATTTAAAAACAGAATTTCAGTGTACCTGGAAATGGGAGGCTGGGGAGGTATTTCTGATGACCATTATCTAATAAATGGCTTTTGTTATTTTTTTTTCAAGGATTGATATCTTCAAATATGTCATCTACGGGCTGGCCGCCGCTTTCTTCGTCTACGGAATCCTGTTGATGGTGGAGGGATTCTTTACCACTGGAGCCATCAAGGATCTTTATGGGGACTTCAAAATCACCACGTGTGGCAGATGCGTGAGCGCCTGGGTAGGTGAACATCGTGTCCTCCATTGCTGTGTGTGTTGCATTGTATTTTTTTTTTTTTTAAACTGTCCAAGGAACACTTTTTTGGAAAAGTTTTCTAACAACGTGTTCCAGTTGTTGAAGCGTCTCCTGGTCTACAGTCAATCAACCTCAACATCGGGTGTGTAGAGGAAGAGAGATGGAAGGATATAGATGAGAAATAAGCGAAGGGACGTTGAGGGCAAATCAGAGTGCAACCAAATTACAATGTATTGCAAAGAAGGGTTCAGTTTTATCAGTGGGTACATTATCCATGCATGTTATTTTGCATGGTTGAGTGCATCTTCGAATAGGTCTGTAGTTTTCAACACTGGCTCCTATTGAACGTGTAATTTTGTTTGATAAGTAAGGTAAGCCAAGTTATATAATAAAGCATTGGTGCTCATCCACACAGGAATACTGTGCACATGCCCCACATGCACAAAGAAAAGAATGCCCTGGGATAAGTAATATACCTAATAATACACCGACGCATCATGCAGCAGAGGAAAGTACACGGCTGAAGTCCATTGGATGGATTCCTGATTTTGCAAAAATTGATTTTTTAAACTCTGCCCTTCCTAGTCCAAGCACATAATGGACCTCATTACAAGTGTTGCGGTCTGGAAATAAGGGTGCCGTTCGCAACATACCAGCACCCTTTCCGGACCGCCATACTACAACTCTGCAGGTGGGGGGCGTTGCACCCAGCAGGTCTGAGCAACGATGCCAGTGCTTCTGTGTCCCCATTCCCATGGAGTCCTTTTGGATTCCATGGGAATGGGGACTTACACTTTCTGCCACCTGATATCCTGGGCTGCTGGGACTTGTAATGTCCCGATGCCACCGGAATCTCAGGCTGTCGAAACAATGGTACGAGTAGCACCGGCAGGTTACTGCCAGACTTGTAATGAGACCCAATGTTTGCCTTCTAAATCCTGCATGTCATTTCACTGAAAAAGTGTCATTTTCAAACCTCTTTGGATGTTAATGTTATGTAATGCTCAGTAACACTGGTGATGTGCAGGAGTAATCAATAGGCTCCTGTTACCGGAAACCATGTTTCAGGAGCTTTCACAGTTGGTGTATCTGTATTGGTGTATACCTCTGTAAAGCGTGCTGTTGCTACTCAAAGCTAGGTCCGCTATATTTTGGATTCTGTGAATCTAAAAAAAAGATA
Organism: Ambystoma mexicanum; assembly: GCF_040938575.1. Lineage (NCBI taxonomy): Eukaryota > Metazoa > Chordata > Amphibia > Caudata > Ambystomatidae > Ambystoma > Ambystoma mexicanum. The sequence continues at coordinate 924,924,691 of NC_090937.1, read as the reverse complement.
ATGTTCTCGTGTAAAACCTGTAGGAGGCTAGTATAAAATAATTAGCATTCACATTGGATGTCAGGAAATAAGTCTAGTGGTTGATGATGCCCAGCTGCAATGAGATAACAGAATTTATCTCGTTGTACAGCAGAGTGTGTCAAAAGGTGCCAAAATGTAACCCTACGACAGCTGTGTTTTCAAAGGTTTCTGATGGACTACGTGCTAGCCCCCAGGATCCCCTTCATGTGCCATGTCCCTGCTGCACCTATTGATGGATTGGCCTAAAGGGCGCTCTGGACATTTCCTGGTGGGTCTCTGCACCCTAGGCCTGTTTTGTTTGTGTAGAACAAGAGAAAAGGTCCACCACTAACTCGGTGGACAAACACAGGGCACACTTATGTCTGACAGACGTCAGTGAATGTTACATCGATTTTAAAGCAAAAATAATATTTTATTTTATTTTATTTTATTTTAGTGGCTTTCCTTCAAGACAACTATCTCTACTAAATTTGACATTTGTAACCTAAAGTGGTTAACATTTAACATACACTTTGTATGAGTAAATACATTGTGCATAACATAAGCAAAGAAATTCAGCAATTTATAATCATTATGAGCAAACATAAAGATTTATGACATTAACATTATCTCAGTAAGAAACATGAGATTCAAATTCTCACAAAACAAATGTACAACGCGTTTCGGGACTAGCCCTTCTTCAGGTACAATTTTCAAGCTTTACTTTTCCTGTAGTTTAGAATAAAGATAAGAAAATATAGGGCTTGTGTTCAGTTGAAGAGTATATGTCGGATTTCAACAACAACCATTAAAGAATTCAAAAAATACACAACTGACCTGTGTTCATAGGGTGCCAATGATAACTGGACCAAATTAAGCGGGATCTAATGGCTGATAAGGTCTTCTAGATGTTACTTTATTTATCGGACTGATACACAGTAGAGAAATACATATTTACAAAAGCTAATCATGAGTCTTATATGTGCATAAACCGCGAGTGGGACCAAGTCGCTCTACAAAAGCGCTTGGTCCCACTCCACGGTTATTTCATCTGATTTTTCAAAAACATAGCATTCGGCTCACCGTGTTCCTATGTGATAGTTGATTCAGTATGGAGATTTCAGTGCAAAAAGCATCATTTGCAAATTTCGGCTACATCTCAATGATGGTATTGTCCACGTTTGCCTTCCGATATTATCCACAACACCGCTCTGTGATTGGTGACAGTGAATATTGATTACAATATTATCTCAACCGATCCTAGCTTGTATTAAGGCTACTTCGCCGTGCAGTTGTAACCTTTTGATATACGGCCAACTTACTTGTGTTTCTTGATAATCCACAGACGACTAGGAGTGAAAGTCATCTTCGTGGCGTGTTCACGATGTAACAGTAGACGTTCCACTGTCTAATGAAGCCCAGAGGGACCCCGTTTGTTCTTCCTTGTTACCGCACTCTTTCACGTACTTCTTTCGTATCCGGAGAAGACGCATACGTGTTTTCGCTGTCTATTGGAGTAACGTTGTTGGCTGGGCAACAGTGAGGGTTGTTGGGTAATTAAAACCTAACTGCAAACCCTGTCGATGCAGGGCGCCATTTTGGAGTGTCATGCCGCATAACGCAACTCAATGTGTTGTAGGTGTTCGATTGCATTAATCTTAATAACAAACACACTGAATTCGAGATTGTAAATTGCTGTAACCTAATACTACAAACTGGTAAGATTACACTCACAATAGTGGTTCTACAGTTTCAAATGTATGTCATTCATTGATTTACAGATGACAGCTCATGTCCCAATCAACGTTCATTCCTTTTGGGTACATTGATTCTAATTTGTCAATCCAGTATAGTTCACACTGTAACAGAGTTTTTGCCAGATTGCCACCTCTCCTTGGTAGAGTTACCTGCTCCAAAATTATGAATTCAATTTGGGCAATAGTGTGAGATTCTTTTAAGAAATGTTGTGCTACAAGTGAGTGTTCATTTTTTGAATTCTTTAATGGTTGTTGTCGAAATCCAACATATACTCTTCAACTGAACACAACCCCTATATTTTCTTATCTTTGTTCTAAACTACAGGAAAAGTAAAGCTTGAAAATTGTACCTGAAGAAGGGCTAGTCCCGAAACGCGTCGTACATTTGTTTTGTGAGAATTTGAATCTCATGTTTCTTACTGAGATAATGTTAATGTCATAAATCTTTATGTTTGCTCATAATGTGTATAAATTGCTGAATTTCTTTGCTTATGTTATGCACAATGTATTTACTCATACAAAGTGTATGTTAAATGTTAACCACTTTAGGTTACAAATGTCAAATTTAGTAGAGATAGTTGTCTTGAAGGAAAGCAACTAAAAAAAAATAAAATAAAATATTATTTTTGCTTTAAAATCGATGTAACATTCACTGACGTCTGTCAGACATAAGTGTGCCCTGTGTTTGTCCACCGAGTTAGTGGTGGACCTTTTCTCTTGTTCTACTTTGTTATGGTCTTTTAGCCGAGACCTACTCAGGAGCACCTAACTTTCAATAGGACAAAGGGTAATTTCATTGAATCATTGACAAACCTTATTTCACAAACAACAAGAGTGCACCTCTACACTTCATTTCTGTCTTTGTGTTTAGGCTATTTCAACTTTAGAGGTTGCACCTATTTATTTAACACCTTGAGGCATGTCATTTTCTAAAATCGAATCCCTTACCACCAATAGAGCTGAAACACTAGGCTTCACTGATGAAGAAGCATTGAGAATTTTGAATTTAATAAAATCTACTGACAGTGACTTGGGCACAGCCAATAAACCGGAAGAATTAGTTACTCAACTAGAATGACTGATCAGAAGAGAAATCAGTCAAAAACTCCATGCTACCACCCTATCCCAAAACTATAGAGCTCAAAGGATTCCCAGAGGGTTACGCATTGATTTGGAACCAACACTTTGTAAAGATAGCCCAGAGTTCGTTAAAAGATGGAGGAAGATTCTTAACAAATGTTCTTTGGATTTGATTATTGTCACAATAGAAGAACTTTTGAAATCTCTTAAATCGATTGATGGCGAATTAGAAATCATTAAAACTCAGTTGTCAACTTTTATCACAAAGGAAGAATTAACTTTGCTATTAGAAGAAACAAACTCTAAATTAGACACCTACAAAAGTGAATTGGAATCTAAGAAAATTCCGAAATTCAGGTGAGATACTCTTGATTATAAATTGGACATTGTGTACAGTTGGAAAGAGTACTATCATCAAAGAGATCAGTCCAAGACGGGCGGTCCTTCGTATCCAAGAAACAAAAGGCCTCAAAACCCAGAAAATACATCATCAGACGCCTCAAGTGGAGAAGCGGATACTCGAGTTTCAGAACCGTTGTCGAACCTTGTAGTCGACTCACAAGTTGCAAGTACATCAAGTACAATTTTTACCAACTCCAACGTCTTTTTTAGAACGGGCGCGACTCAAAGAAGCAAAAAGAAGAAACTTACCAAGGAAAGAGACATTACTCTTAATTTAATTATTAATATCTCAAATCATACTTTGACTAATTTTGAGAAACAGACATTACAGAAAGGTTTGTCATTTGTACCTCAATGCAACAGTGCCCTGTTGAAAGAAAAGATCAGTTTCTTTAAATTAGCAAGAAAAATGAAACTCAAAGTCTTCTTTGAATCCAACGAAATTGAAGAAACACAGACAACCCAATCAGGATATATTGAAATGAGACAAACCAGCACTTTCATACCTCCGATTCAAAATACCATTCTAGATTCATTTCAAAAACAAGTGTTGAATGATTTATCCAAAATCAACTTCCGGAAGAGATCTCATACCAACTTTTCACACAGAGAACAACAAGTATTAGATAGTTTGTGGAGTAATCCTGAATTAACTATTAAACCAGCCGATAAAGGCGGAGCTCTTGTCATAATGGACACAATCAAATACAAGAGGGAAATTGAAAATCAATTACGTGATTCAGACACATATTTAGAAGTCTTCACGGACCCCACTGAAGCTGTGTGCAGTATTATTTCACTAGTGCTGGAAGAAGCAGTAACAGAAAATTTCATCAGTCATCGAACCAAACAATTTCTTACAAACCTTCATCCATCTATGCCAGTTATATACACCCTCCCAAAGATACACAAGAATCCGTTGGATCCACCAGGGAGACCCATTATAGCTGCTACTAACAGTTTGCTAGAACCTCTGGCTCAATATATTGACAGAGTGGTACAGCCACTGACACGCACATTTCCAACATTCATCAAAGATACGAATGAATTTTTAATCAAATTACAGAACATTCAATTCAATGAAGCAACCAGCATTCTGTTCACTATGGACGTAGCTAGCCTCTACACAAACATCACACATCATGGAGGTCTTGAAGGTATGGAACGGCTACTTCTTAATACGTCAGAAACATGTCCTGCAGATTGTCTTTTTGTCTTGAAACTATTGAAGATCGTGCTGAATAACAACTTTTTCATGTTTGAGAAAAGATACTTTTTTCCAGATCTCCGGAACTTCAATGGGGGCCTCCATGGTGCCAACTTATGCCAATACCTATATGGCATACTTAGAAGAATAAAATGTGATCAACAACAGTAAATGGAACCAACATTTGAAAATGTTTGTGAGATATATTGATGACCTTTTTGGGATCTGGGAAGGTTCAACAGAAGAACTAAAAGACTTCTTTGGATTCATGGACACAATGGCCCCAATGATTAAATTCACTTCAAAAACGAGTAGGACATCGATTGACTTTCTAGACGTAAGAGTCTACATTAAAAATGGGAACTTATGCACAACGATTTTTACAAAAGAAACAGACAGAAATAGTTTGCTACACACAAGAAGTTTTCATCCAAGGAACACAATTTCAAGCATTCCGTTGAGCCAATTCTTAAGATATCGCAGAATTATCTCAGATGAAACTGATTATAGGAATAAGTCTCAAGATTTGGCCAAAAAATTTAAACAGAGAGGATATGATCGAACAACAATAGATGAAAGCGCAACCAAAGCTACACAGATCCTAAAACAGGAAGCTCTTAAATCACATCAAAAGAAGAAACCAGAAAACCTGGTATTTGTGACTACTTACTCGAATCAGAGTGCGAAAATTAAGAACATTGTGAAAAAGCATTGGAAAATCTTATCATTAGATCCAACATTGGCAGAACTTTTTCCATCTCCGCCTCTGATGCATACAGTAAAAGTAGGTCAATCAAAGACAATCTGACTAAAGCGGATTTTGCAGCCAAAAGAACAATTAAGCAGAACTTCAAGGGGACCCTGCCCTGCAATAATTGCAACAATTGCAACAATCTGATAAAAGGGGAATATTTGAATCATCCCCATAGGGGAAACAAGATCCAGTTACGTCATACAACCACATGCGAATCAAAGAACATCATCTACGGCATTAAATGTCCCTGCGGAATTTTTTACATAGGGATGACAACGAGAAAAGCAAAAACTTGTTGGTCTGAGCATAAGTCCAATATCAGACTCAAAAATGAACGCTCACCTGTAGCACAACATTTCTTAAAATAATCTCACACTATTGCCCAAATTAAATTTATAATTTTGGAGCAGGTAACTCTACCAAGGAGAGGTGGCAATCTGGCAAAAACTCTGTTACAGCGTGAACTATACTGGATTGACAAATTAGAATCAATGTACCCAAAAGGAATGAACGTTGATTGGGACATGAGCTGTCATCTGTAAATCAATGAATGACATAGATTTGAAACTGTAGAACCACTATTGTGAGTGTAATCTTACCAGTTTGTAGTATTAGGTTACAGCAATTTACAATCTCAAATTCATTGTGTTTGTTATTAAGATTAATGCAATCGAACATCTACAACACATTGAGTTGCGTTATGCGGCATGACACTCCAAAATGGCGCCCTGCATCGACAGGGTTTGCAGTTAGGTTTTAATTACCCAACAACCCTCACGGTTGCCCAGCCAACAACGTTACTCCAATAGACAGCGAAAACACTTATGCATCTTCTCTGGATACGAAAGAAGTACGTGAAAGAGTGCGGTAACAAGGAAGAACAAACGGGGTCCCTCTGGGCTTGATTAGACAGTGGAACGTCTACTGTTACATTGTGAATGCGCTACGAAGACGACTTTCACTCCTAGTCGTCTGTGGAATATCAAGAAACACAAGTAAGTTGGCCGTATATCAAACGGTTACAACTGCACGGCGAAGTAGCCTTAATACAAGCTAGGATCGGTTGAGATAATATTGTAATCAATATTCACTGTCACCATTCACAGAGCGGTGTTGTGGATAATATCGGAAGGCAAACGTGGACAATACCATCATTGAGATGTAGCCGCAATTTGCAAATGATGCTTTTTGCACTGAAATCTCCATACTGAATCAACTATCACATAGGAACACGGTGAGCCGAATGCTATGTTTTTGAAAAATCAGATGAAATAACCGTGGAGTGGGACCCAGCGCTTTTGTAGAGCGACTTGGTCCCACTCGCGGTTTATGCACATATAAGACTCATGATTAGCTTTTGTAAATATGTGTTTCTCTACTAGGTATCAGTCCGATAAATAAACTAACATCTAGAAGACCTTATCAGCCATTAGATCCCGCTTAATTTGGTCCAGTTATCATTGGCACCCTATGAACACAGGTCAGTTGTGTATTTTTTGAATTCTTTAATGGTTGTTGTCGAAATCCAACATATACTCTTCAACTGAACACAAGCTCTATATTTTCTTATCTTTATTCTAAACTACAGGAAAAGTAAAGCTTGAAAATTGTACCTGAAGAAGGGCTAGTCCCGAAACGCGTCGTACATTTGTTTTGTGAGAATTTGAATCTCATGTTTCTTACTGAGATAATGTTAATGTCATAAATCTTTATGTTTGCTCATAATGATTATAAATTGCTGAATTTATTTGCTTATGTTATGCACAATGTATTTACTCATACAAAGTGTATGTTAAATGTTAACCACTTTAGGTTACAAATGTCAAATTTAGTAGAGATAGTTGCCTTGAAGGAAAGCAACTAAAATAAAATAAAATATTATTTTTGCTTTAAAATCGATGTAACATTCACTGACGTCTGTCAGACATAAGTGTGCCCTGTGTTTGTCCACCGAGTTAGTGGTGGACCTTTTCTCTTGTTCTACTTTGTTATGGTCTTTTAGCCGAGACCTACTCAGGAGCACCTAACTTTCAATAGGACAAAGGGTAATTTCATTGAATCATTGACAAACCTTATTTCACAAACAACAAGAGTGCACCTCTACACTTTATTTCTGTTTTGTTTGTGTACCTTGAGTGTGTGCCCCTCTTGCCCCCTCTTCCATGCACTCTTTTCCCTTCCTTTTATCTTTCCTCATCCACCACACCCCTTTCAAGTAAAGCTTCGGGTATGTTGGTCCTCACTCTTAAAGAATGCAATGTCCGTTTTTCGTGTTTATATATTTTGTAATCCCTATGTAGAGACACCGTATTTTAAATGTCACTATCTGGACCCATTTGTCCCAAGTGTTCTTGTGGAAAGAACCCCCAATCACTAATTAGATGAGTTGGGCATGCTTGCACTCTGTAATATGGGCACATTCTGAAATATGTTTCCAGGGCCACTTTGGTTCCGTCTCCATCCCTGCCTCCACCTGACATAAACTACCCAGGATAAAAAACCAGCAAAGGCTAGTTTTATGCTGAACCATTCTCCTTTTTCCTCCCGCTCTATAACACTGATTGAATGCTTGGAACTAGGGGAGACTGAATAGGACACGCTTCGTGCAAATCATCTTCTTCCCACATTCATCCCGAATAGGTCTCCACCATAACTGTTAATATGTAATAGAGAACACATGCTGCTCACAATCCCTTAAATGTCACGCATCTCCAGAGGATAGCCCAGGGGCTCAGGCGCAACATGCTCGCCTTGGAAGCAAGACCACACAGAGCAACACAGGTTTGATCCCCGGGTCCGAGCTTAGAAACCGTGCGTTATAAATAACCTATCATATCACATGATATGTCTTCCTTCTGAAAGCCTGACAGAGGGAATGCGTGATTGGTGGTTATATTTTAGCATTTAGCCATTCACCCTTTGGTAGCACAAAGAGGTTTCAGAGTAAAGAGATGGGAAAAAAAGTCGAGTGCTCTGCATAGCAATCTGTCCAAATATATGAGAGGTGTAATAGAGTGAAAACAACACAAAATGCTAGAGTCATTTACGTCAGTGCCCGTGTGTTGAATTAGAGGCTACACAATCAGGTGAGGGGCAGATGTGGTTATTGGTCGAGACAGCTAATAGCATGATTGATATGTAGGGCGGGGAAAAAATTCAGTCCTGGGAATGGCCTTCGTGCGTGGCGCTGTTGGAAGAGGTGAGAGCTTGGAAATTGGATTAATTCGATTCAGTGTAGGGGAGAGGTCGGCCTGCAGCCATTTCATGATGTCTGCCTTCTTCCAAGCGTAGGTGCCTTTTGACACGACCTCCCTGGGCCTGATCTCAAGCTCGCTCTTAGCTGCGCTCTGTTGTATGGTTTTTGGAGTGACTGGTTGATATTGTGGAAGGGAACGGTCTGCACACGATTTACCTTCACACTAATAAGTAGCATTATTTACATTGCTATCAAACTCATTGGGTGACGGATGGGCGTGGTTAGTGTTCATCGCTTATTGAAACTGAAACTGAACTCAATTGAGAAAAAAAGCGTCCCATTACGGGAGCACAGTCCTATCGCCGTCACTGAGTTCTTTTTTAAGAGATCAGCATTTAAGTTCTTTTTGGAACTACATTTCCCTGTTCTCCTTTGTTAGCACGGCCAACCTTCCCCATTGCTTGGTGCGTGCCTTTGTGCACCCTGTTAAGGCCTGTGTGTGCTGGTTTCGGTGGCCAGCGTCCCTGTGGGTGGTTGGTCCTCTGCTCTGTTGCTGCTTCTGTAAGGATCACTGTGGCACACTAAGCTTTATTTTCCACCAAAGAATTCCTATCAAACTATTCATTTTATAGATCACGGCCATGCCTACTTGGTGCAGAGAATTGTTGCTGTATCTAAATAATTCCATGGAGTCCATCTCCACAACTACTCAAACTGACATTATTTAAACCCATATTGAGTCAGGAAGGCACTTCCTAGGATCCTATCTACATTTCTTGCATGTCTAACAAACCAGGCACTTTTATTTCAGACAGTATGAGCCAGGAGCCACTCTCGCACTTGACTTCTCAATTATACAAGAGTGGCTCTTCTATGCTGCTCTGCAGCCTTTTCAATGCCCTATCGAAGAAACTTTGCTCTCGTGTGGCTTCTCTGCTGAGCTTCCAATCCTTGCTCCACATGACAGATCTTCAACTTTACCCCCTCCCCTCCCTCTTGCCCGTGTGAGTGCTAGGGCATAAATATGTTGCTTGTCGACAATTAAGTCATTAACACTCTGAAATGGTAATGCCTGATGGGTAGAGAGCATTTATTAAACGTTCGTTTTTTCAAACTGGGGCGTAAGTGCCCCCCATTCCCCACCTAGCTGAACACGTTGATTTTAGCTTCTAGGTTCATGCTCCACATGTTACTGAGTGTAAGAAGTTCCTAGGTCGTATTGATGCTCCAGAACACGACCAGGGCAGGGCCCTTGCTTGGATGTGATTCTTTCCAGGAATGTGGATCTGCCCTAGTAGAAGCATATTCCATTTGTCTTAATTATCAATCCCATCATCCATCTTGCATCCCTGGACTTAAACCTACACTAAATCGTGCCACAAACGTATTTCTGCTCTGTCTCTGACTCCGGCCATACTGGATTTCTCACACCTGTATAGTTCTTGTCCTTGTTTTCTGGATATTGATCATGTGGCTATTTCCACAGAGGTAGCTCTTATAGCTTCAATTTCGTCATGCAAAACAAGATGTGTGATCTTATTCCACTGCTGCAGAATGGTAGGAGCCATGATTTGCATTTTAGGAAATCATTAAAATATTTGATCAGATATTTAATGCAAGCTTTAGATAAGTGGTATTCAAACCTTTTTATGCTGAGCCTCCTTGACTACAAATGTTGCTGCTGCCCCCCGCACAGATTTCATTTCTGCAAAATTTCTATTAAAATCTGTCACGCCCTCCCTTTTGGAAGAGCCTTGCACCTCCCTTCCCCCAGCCCCACAGTTTGAAGGCCACTGCTTTAAAGACATTACAAAAAGCTATTTTCTCAATCACAAATTATTTCCTGGAAGATCAACTTGCTTTTAAACTAAACAAACTAAACTAAACTAAACTAAACCCAAATATATATTTTTTTTTATCCAACACATTTCTCACTTCATTTTGCATGCATGGTTCCCTAATGACATCTGAGGAACATTGAGCCATGTTTTATTCCTTCTTTTTGAAAAAAACCAAGATCATTCCATCAGTTATTTATAATAATCAAACCACTTGCTCCTCTTTCACCTCCCCAATTGGACCAGGGCACCACTTTTCTTTTTCTTTCCTCGACCCCACTGCTGGCTTCCCATTGCTGGCTTCACTTCAGCCTATCTCTGGTCTAGTGGATATTATTCCAACTATTGTGGTGAAGATCACTCCTGCCACCATTGGTCCATGGATGTGTCACTTTCTTTGGAGAAACCACTTGATTAAGGGAAATAGTGTCCTACTTTGGATTGCTGTTGATTTTGAAATTTCTGGAACAGATAATTACGGTTACTGGTCATTTGGTCGAAAAAAAAGGTCGACAGGACAAATGGTCTACGCAATTTGGTCGAAAGACAAATGGTCGAATTATTTTTTTTTTGTATTTTCAAATTATTATTTTTTTTGGGGGCCCCCCCATCCCCCTTTTTTTTGCTTAAAAAGCCTTTTTTTCCTAAACGAAAACCTAAAAAATATATGTAAAAATAAAATAAAAATTCAACCATTTGTCTTTCGACCAAATTGCGTCGACCATTTGTCTGTCGACCAATTTTCTGTCGACCAAATGACCGGACAGCGATAATTACTGGGGAACGTGAATACATTTTGATCTCCACACGGGTTCTAGAATGTTACCAGATGGGTTTTCACCCCAACCGTGGACCTGAAAATGAGCTGCTCACCAACTTGGACAACATTCCCAGTACTAGTGATGGTAATCTCTCCTTGCTCATTATGCTTGATTTGGAGGCGGAATGAATCACTAACACTTTATGGATCTGTTATCAAATGTTGCCCATATGAAGGGACTGCTTCAAATCCTTTTTCAGCAGTTCATGGCCACCAAGTCTAACTAGGCCTTGTTCACTCTTCTTAAATAACGATTGACTATAGGGTACCACAGTTCTCTCTACCATCTCTATTTTCTATTAATATGCATCTTGTCCCCGTGATGAGACTCCTTAATAGGCGTGGCCTGCAGTATTGCTCTTATCGAACTGATGATCACATTTTTGTGCATGTTCATGGTCCTCCATTATTTTTCGCAGAACCTTTGTTTGGTCTTGAACAGGAGAGTGAGTGGACGTAGTGGATTGAAGCTTACATCTTCCACAATTGAGGCCTACTTCTAGGTACAAACCACTTACTCTATGAATCTGATTGCTTCATCACCCATCTGACTCTGTTGGGCCATACCATCAGACATGCCAAGAAAGTGAAAAATGTTGGGATAATCTGGGATGCTGGCTTCAGCCTTAGGACATATGTCTTGCTGTGGTCGAGAGTTGTTTCTTTTAGATTCACTAGTTTAACAGAGTGACATTTATGCCTACATATCTCCATCAAACAGTGGTAGGATCCTGGATGGATTCCAAAATGAATTATGTGAATTCAATCTATGCTAGAATTCCTACTTACCAACTCTATCACCTCCAATCAATGCAAGATGCTTTGGTACGCCTAAATATCACCATGTGCAAGTTGGATTCCATCTTGTTTGCACACCAATAGCTGCATTTGCTCCCTGAACAATGCAACTAGGTAAAACATGCTGCATATTATTTGCATATTTAAACGGCCATTCCCCTTTGCATCTTTTTGCTAAATTTCACATCTAACAGGTTTAAGATCTCAGCGTCCTGGTGGAGCTTACCTTCTTATCTGCTTCTCCTCCTTGCCCACGAGAGCTTGGAGTGATCTCCAACTAGAAATTCAGCCACTTCCCAGCCACTTCCCAGCTGTTCCATCTTTATAAAGGATCTAAACATTTCTGTTATGTCGATCATTCCACTCAGTTGCTCAGCTTCTGGAATGGTTGATGTTTATGCTTCTTGTCATATGCCTAGTGGCTCTGCTGTAGTAATCAGCACAGTTTTAATAAAAAATCAAACCAAGTCACATAAGTGCGCACACACGCTCTAATATTCCAAATGTTGGAATCAAAATCTAGAGCAGAGTTGAATGAGCTAAATGAGATTGTTAGTGGGAGTCTTCACATCTATGATTGAATCATAGGTCCATGGCCCAGGGTTAGATTCCCAAACCTCTCTATCTTATTTTAAGCAGGTTTTATTACGCCTCTTGGACCTTTCTTGCTTCTCTTACCTTCCATTCAATTCTTAATTCAAATTTCAAAATTATTTTAGGAAACCTCACTCTGTTGCTTTTCTGATGTTCTATTGACCTCTCTTGCACTCATGGTGCTTTCACAATTGTTGACTTGTTCACTGCATTTTGTACTGACAGACTTGGGGCTTAGCCCAGTACTGCCACTCTGATGATTTGGTACTTGTTCTTCTTCATTTTGTGTCTGCACACTTTGACAAGCACGATGGCTTTAGCTGCAAGCAGGACGTCCTTGAGAATTCTGACCTGGATGTACCAGCCAGATCTTGGGGATGGATCGCTGGTTCTTCAGTTCTTCTGGCCATTTGGGAATTTAAGTGTCGTAAACTGTAGAGATGTTTTTTTTATCCCCAATTCTTATTTATACATACATGTATATCAAGGTCTGACAGATGCACATTTCAGACTTAATTCCCGTTTAGATATCTACATCCACTCTTTTCCCCTCCCCAAATATTAATGGGAACAAACACGTTTCTTAAAAAAGCAAACACACTCTTCGAGTCTGTGCAAATAACCATTTCTGTTGTAAACATCAGATGAAAAGGGTCTAAACTGTGTCATAAAGAGCATCATTGCCAATTGTAAAAACAAAGCCATAGTCTGTGCTGCAACAGTTGGTCAAACCAGAAGCCATGAAGATATATGGCAAAACACCTGTGTCAAGTTAATTGTCAAGAATTCCAGGAGGATAAGCATGATGATCACACCCAAAAAATAACCACTTCAGCTGTATGACATTACCCTTCCATCTTGGTTAGCATGGGTACCTGAATTTAGATTAACGGGTTACCATGAGGCATCCAATGGGGGAAAGGGCTAGGGGGAGGGTTGTGGATAGGAAGAGGGAATAAAGGAAATGGGAGACAGGATAAGGAAATGCAATGGCTAGGTAAGAGGATTCTGTGGTAACACAACAGATTTCCTTTCTAATTCCATGTATATGGAAAATCTCCTTTTAGTCTGTGACACTCTTTCTCTTCGATGGGAAATATGATGCCTTTATCAGACTAAACAATAATATGCCCCAAGACTGATAGACCAGACCGTGGGCAAAGGTAAAACAATAAGCATATTCATCACCAAAGCATAGCATAATATGGTGCTTAAGGTTGGTGGCCAGTCTAGCTAGCATTGAGAAGTTCAAAAAAATCGGTCTGAAGTGAAGCAGGACAGAACAAACACAGAAGCATACTCCCTTGTCCATGCTTTGGGCAATACTTAGGTATCCCTCTAACTTCACAGTGTGAAGGACGCTTGAGAATATAATTCATTTTAACGCTGGCCCAGAAGCTCCTAATCTATGGAATAACAAACAGATACGTTTGGGTATGTTGCACCACATCTCCTTTCCAAGACTTATGTCCAGCTCCTGATATTGACAGAGGAATCCTTGCCAAAATATCCCCTACCCAGTTTCTCCTTCCTAGCAAATACTCTACTCTGGGCAATGCCGCAGGGCCGCCCAAGGTGAGGCAGGGTAACTGATGTTACCATTCGGCAGGCCAGTAGAGGGGCAGCTCCCACCCCCACGCCTGCTCCTCTCCCCCACAAGCCTGAGTGTTCAGGGTCAACCAACAATGATGCATGTATATGGGTTCATCAGTTATGCAATTATATTCCAATAATCTCAGTCCTTACCAAGAAATCATGGAGAGGGCTTTAAACATTACTAGTATTTTAAAAGTTCAATTAATGGCGTGTGGTCGGTCCTCGTGATAAACTCTTCCCTCCAAACATTCTGTCTAAAATGCTCTGCTCCCCTACAGCATGCCAAGAGTCCCCTCACTATCAGAGAATAACGTGTTTCTATGCATGTGACAGCCTTGGATGCAAAGGTTATTATTCTCTCGCGGTCTCCTTCCATATCAGAGACAACTAACCCTAGCCCCTTGCAACTTGCATCCACAGTGATTATAGACTAGCCTCATGTATACCTTTCTTTACTCCATTCACAGCTTTTTCATGCATTTCTCTGTATTCAAAATTCACATTCTTGTTCATTAGCTCTCACCGCGCTTGTGTGATCTCGGGCAAAACCTTCAATAAATCTACTGCAGTACCCAGCTAATCCTTAAAAGGAATGCAATTCTTCCTTGTTTCCTGGTGATGGGGCATTCGCTACTGCTTTCAACACCTTCGCCTTCACTCTATATCCTCCCTTGGATAATATGAATTTCATCTATTGCAATTTCCTCAACACTCAGTACAACATTGTATCATGTTGCTTTTTCCCTTACCTATAGAATAATATTTCATGCTGGAATACTTGTACTCCTTCCATAGCACCAAACTTATGAGCCATTATTCTTTGACAAATTGCTGCTGCACACGCCAGCCCAAATGGGGTCCTCAAATAACGATATATTCCAAACGGAGGGATACAAATAGTGTGTTTCCTCAATTCCTGGTGTAAATGAATTTGGTGATAGACGGTAGACAGATCTATTGTCAAAAATACCGAACTTCACTGCGTCTTCCCTGACCCGGCCATGCCCAGCAACACTATGCTCTGTCCATAAACATACAATGCTGCTTTTCATTCTCTTGCCTGATGTGATCGCTGAGCTACTCAACAGTTGCAAGATAAAAACGTTCTTATTCTAAACTTTCCCACAAATACCGGTCCAACTGATGTAGCCCTCAGCTAGGCTGTGTGTCGCTTTGCCAGTAAGCGCTGTCTTCTTAGCCCACCTCACGGCTTGATTACTATTCTGTTACACTTTGACTATAAGAGCACCTAACACCACCCATTGCTCCCCAGGCCGACTGGACATCAACATGCTCAGCGCAGGAGGGGTTTTTCTTTGCTTCAATGAACTCTCATCATTACTCCTCTATAACTACAGTCTTGTGCTGTAAATGTATCTTACCTGCAAACACTGACTTTGACCTGTGCAGCCTTGCGCTGTAATTGTAATTTACCAGCAACCCTGATTATGACCTGTGCAGCCTTGTACTGTAATTGTAATTTTTCGGTAACGCTGATTATGACATGTGCAGCCACGTGCTGAACTGTAATTTACCTGCAACCCTGATTATGACCTACACAGCCCTGCGTTGTAAATGTAACTTACCTGCCACCCTGAATATGACCTGTGCAGCCCTGCACTATAATGTAACTTACCTGCAACCCTGATTATGACCTGTGCAGCCATGTGCTGTAATTGTAACTTACCTGTAACCACTGATATGACCTGTGACTATGAGAGCACCTAACACCACCCATTGCTCCCCAGGCCGACTGGACATCAACATGCTCAGCGCAGGAGGGGTTTTTCTTTGCTTCAATGAACTCTCATCATTACTCCTCTATAACTACAGTCTTGTGCTGTAAATGTATCTTACCTGCAAACACTGACTTTGACCTGTGCAGCCTTGCGCTGTAATTGTAATTTACCAGCAACCCTGATTATGACCTGTGCAGCCTTGTACTGTAATTGTAATTTTTCGGTAACGCTGATTATGACATGTGCAGCCACGTGCTGAACTGTAATTTACCTGCAACCCTGATTATGACCTACACAGCCCTGCGTTGTAAATGTAACTTACCTGCCACCCTGAATATGACCTGTGCAGCCCTGCACTATAATGTAACTTACCTGCAACCCTGATTATGACCTGTGCAGCCATGTGCTGTAATTGTAACTTACCTGTAACCACTGATATGACCTGTGCAGCCCTGCACTGTAATGTAACTTACCTGTAACCCTGATAATGTCCTCTGCAGCCCTGGACCGTAATTGTTACTTACCTGCAACCACTCATTATGACCTGTGCAGCCCTGCTCTGGAATGTAACTTACCTGCAACCACTGATTATGACCTGTGCAGCCCTGAGCTGTAATGTAACTTACCTCCAACCCTGATTATAACCTGTGCTGCTATTGAAACTTACATGTAACACTTGACAACATTGTGTAACACCATATCCATTGTAACTAACGCCTAGATGCCTCAGGGATTTGTGCGCTGCTTTAAATGCAAAAATAAATAAATACATATATCTGCCTTACCTATTAAATTCAACATTTCTGAAATCACAGGAAGAACATATTTCTCAATTCCCACAAATCCATACATATCCTTACATTACCATTCAACTTATGAGCCACTGCATTAGGACAACCTAATTCTGAGACTTCTACTTCTTCTATTATCCCTTCTTTCCTAGGCCTCTCCAATTCCTTTCTCACTTCCTCTCTTAATAATATTGGAATGTGCCTCACTGAATGCAATACAGGCTCTGCTCCTGGTTTAAGTTTAATTTTGTGACAATATCCACTTAATTTTCCTATCCCTTCCTTGAATACACCTTTCAACAATTCAGTGTGAATCTTGTCTATCTTAAATGTACACTTAGGCACTTTCACACTATTGTCACCACTTCGACTATTTGTTCATCTTCTTCTCCCTCACTCTGTACGGTATCCGGTCATTCCATCGAATCCAAAGCATCGACAGACCATATAATTGAAAAAAATGCATAAAAAAAACCCCATCAAATGCATTTTTGTAAATGGTAAAAGGTTTATTTTAGTAAAAATGGGGTTTTAAGGTTAAAAAAGGGGTTCTGGGGGGACCCCCCATAAATAAATAAAAAATAAATAATAATTTGATGTTTTTTTCCCGATGCTTTTGGTGTCAATACTATGGTTGCCGATGGTTTGGTTGTCAATGGTATCACTAGGAATCTGAACCCATTTTTCTCTCTCAGAATTGTGCATATTTCCATCTTTTTAATTCATGCATATGACTGAGAAATGTCCCTTGATCCCACAGGTCAAACACGTTTGCTTCCTAGCTGGTCAACGTTTGGAACTTGCATAATGCCCCCTCCTGCCACAACAACATATTCTCCTCTGGAATTCGGCTTTTAGTTAGATGTATTCCTGTCATTGAGTACTTTTCCATTCTTCTCTATTTTTATTTAGTCCCTATTTCCTTTTCTTCTGCCTTACTATTGTCACTTCTTTTTGCTTTACTGCTGCCACTTGACCTGTGTTATTCTTCTCCTTTCCTATATTGCCTTTAAACAAATCGTGGTGTGCTAAACTTTCTTCTCTATTGCTATCGCTTCTTTGAGTGACGGCTCACTACTATTATGAATTGGATTCTACCTAGCATGAGTACAAGGATGAGTAGAGATAAAAATGGCCCACTCAACTCTCACACTTTTACAAGCCAAATCACAACCCGATCATAAAGGTAAAAGAGGGACAATCCAGACATATACCTTGTTTGCCTTTTGTAGTAATGCTGGCCAAGGGAAGGCTATCCTCTCAAGAGGGCTGTAAACCAGTACTGAAACAAACAGCACAGTATTATAGTTCAAAATAAAGGTAATGTTCAATCAAGGTTCTATGGAAATATAAACACTTTAATAAAACACACCGTCTACACGTTGAACAAAACGAGATTACTATACAACACCCACCCAGAAGGAAAGAAAAGAGAAGACACAACAGACTTGAGAAAGTAGCATTATGAGCATAGTTCCAGAAGTGGTAGGATCAGTACTACCATAAAAAGGATATTGGGTTGAAAACCAGAGTGATCGTGAACTAACCAGTCTCTAGCATCCCAGTGGACCATGGGGCCAGTTCAGTGTCAACAGTACTTGGATTCAGTTCTTAGTGGGCTGACACGTCAGGCCCATGTAGAACAATGATGCAAGCTTATCAGGCTCAGTTCTGGCATGTACGATCATGAAGCCCTGGCTGAAAGCGATCATCACACAGGGGTGAATGCGGGTGCTCCATGTGGCCCAACAGCTGCAGTGCAATGATGCAGGTTGTGGAAGTCCCAAGAATGCTTTGCAGTTGGCCAGGCCGAGTCGGGCTTTAGCCACTGGAAGAGGTCAGCAAATGATGCTCCAGTGGTTCCAGTCGGCAGGCAATGGACAGAGAGGTGGTGATCGAGGGTGCATTGAGGTGCTAGCAATGAGGCAGCAGTTCTCAGGCTAGTTGGGCCAAACTGTGGTTGTAACCCCCGGTTAGAGTTGGTGAGTGACACTCCAGAGATTCGGTTTGGGTTCCGGCACAAAGTAGTCACTTTGTGCCTAATTGGAAATGTGCTTCGCTAGGACACAATGCAGTGTTGAGCTGATTTGGATGCAGTACAATACTTTGGCTGGTTGGAGGAACGCAGACTCCAGCATCAGCACCTTCCATATTGTTCAGGATGAAGGGAACGAGGAGCAACCAGTTGGGTGCATTAGAACAAGGATGTTTGGCTGGTTTGCCCCCCCGGTTTCTGTGAGGACTTTGCAAAGGACTCGAGGCCAAGATACTCTAGTTCAGGGTCTGCTCTTCTGGCATAGTATCCATTGCTGAGTGGTTTGTCCTGGGACACAAAATGGTTAGGGCACAGATACACTTTCTGTCTTGGATAGCTCCTTCTTCACCTCAGGTTGAGTGCTTTGGACAGTGCAACCGCACCAAAGGAGGTCCAGGTAAGAATGCTCAGAACGTCTATTCGGCCTAAAAGCAGCCTTGAGAAACTGAGAGAATTCTGCTGAAGGGTTGCAAAGGCACACATCCTCAGGTGATTGGTCTAAAGCTAAACTTATTTAGTGGACTGATCCCTGCTCTTGGCTGGAGTGGACTTTGCCCCGTTGATGTCACACCTAAAGTGCTTTGCTCCAGAAGAATTGAAGGAGACAGAAAAGGGAAAGATAGTCAGTGAGAAACAAGAAGGTGGAACCCGAGCCCAGAGCATTCCTGCCTTTCCTACTCCCACACCCTTTCCTTCTACTGGCAACACAGACCTTAGACATGCAGCACCATAGTGTGCGGCTACTCCTCCTAAATGGGTGTGCTCCTTTCAGACCTAGGTCCAGGACAGCTGCCTGCTGTGCGTGCATCTAACTCTAGGGGAGGGTGTTACCAGCCCTCACATAGAGAATCAAAGAGAGGCTGGGTCCTCAGGGTTTCCGTCTTGCTGTGGGGCAGTATCGGCCTGTCTGACCCAAATATACATTTCCATCCACAGCAGAGCTGACTCTCAGGAGCTGACACATGTGCAATATCAATGGGACGTGGCAGCAATGATCATAAGTAGTGCCATGCATTATGCCTAACTCAGGCATAGCTTATTCTTAAAGATTCCCCTGCCACCATAGTAGGGTACTCATGATCATCTTAGTTTTGGTGGAGGGGCGTATCTTAAATGCTGCTCCTGCACTGGAGGGACTTTGCTGTTTCTGCAGTGGTCGAGTGGGCATCTTCTGACCTTCCACCCTTCTCTGCGCCATGAGAGAACAGGGGCTTCGGATCAGGCTACTGATGCAGTAGGGCACAAGTACACTATGCTTTTGGCATGGAGTCGTGAAAAAAGGGGATCTGGTAAGTTGATTATCCCTGCGGAGGATTAATCACCCGCATCATTTAATGTACTTAATAACAATGAAAAAAGTCAGGGCGTTGCACCCTTTCCAGGTGGCAATTCCTCAAAGCCTCACATCCACAGTCTTTGTTGCATCAAATTACAATTGTTGTGAATTATAATTTGGTTCTTTATGAGTTCAATTGTGTTACTTCTCTTCCAAAATGACATATCAATGCTAACTTCTGAAGAGCACTTAGATACTCATCTACTGTCACTTTCCTCCCTTGTTGTAAGTGTTAGGAACGGCTGTGGTGGGTGCACTGTTATGGTGTGAATAATGAATCCAGGCTGCAATTATTCTAAAACAGTCACTTTGCTTTTATTATAAATACCTTCACTAATAACCACAAACTCAATAGAGCAATACATATATGCAAGAAATTAAGTTAGGAATAAGCCTGTCATGAATTGGGTTATGGTATTGGAAAAACAACAGAGAGTTACTCCATGTTCCTTACTAAACCCCACAGGTATCATCAACATATCAGTGATACCAAATCAGTTTTCCATATATGACACAGTTTATAATGCTACAATCATACTCTTTTGGCATAACTTTTTGTATTTCTTTTTTATTGTGAATTGGTTAAATCAATTAACCTTACACAAAGACACAGAAATACATGTATGCACGATTAAATCATAAACAAAATAAGATACAAATGCATTAAATATTCATATCCCTAAATTAGATGAACATGTTGCTATCATTTTAATCATAATTATATCATCAAAACAATAAAACATCCATGTCCTAGTTATAAATATTCAGGTATTTAATTTTCATCAATGTTTAAAACAGCAAAATTCCTGATTACCAATGCCAGTTAATTAGCCCAATCTGACGGATACATTTTAAAATTGCTATAGTAAGGGGAATCTCACAGCCTTCCAACTGTCTGTTCCAAAATTCATCGGGATCCGAACATATGTCACTGTACACAAAGCTTAGGAACAACCGTGTTCTCTTAGTCTGAAGGGCAGGGAACTGGAGAATATGATGTTTTATAGTTTGGACGGCTTCTACATTATTACAATAGGTGCAAAATGTGGAAACCATAGCTACCCTTGAATGTATGAACAACATTTCTCCTGTCTTTAATAGATTTAGCCAAAATGGGAGATACTGGTTACTGCAATATGTCTCGGGAGGATAAATCAAGGGCAACATGCTCGCCTTGGAAGCAAGACGACACGGACCACCACAGGTTCCATCTCCGGGTCCACGCTTAGAATCCTCTGGGTATTAAGCCCGTTATAAATAACCTATCATATCACATTAATATGCGTTCCGAAAGACTTTTATACAGCTTGTTAGTTGTCTGTGTCCAATTTTCCCCAAAACATATTTTCTTTACATGTCTAGGATTACTTATTAGATTATGCATTGATTCATGAACATTATCTAAAATAGATTCAGCAAAACTTGTAAACTTAGAAACTGGACTACAGCTTTTAGCAATCATTGCCTGGTTTATTTGTATTTGTATTTTATTTGTATTTTCTTTTTTCTTTTATTAAGCACCTTAAGCAAAAGCGCTGAAAATAAAAATGAGGAACGGTACAGTAAAAGTGAATAAGCAGTTAGGTCCAGGAAATGATCACTCAGGAATGTTGAAGTAGATGAGATTTTAACGAACCACGAAAGAGAGAGCATGGGCAGTGAGAGAAAGTGGAAGAGCATTCCAGTGAAGGGGGGCAAGAAGTTCAAAAGATCGAAAACGAGACTGAGCACAGGGGGGACAGGGAGCCAAAAGTCTGAACTAAGAGGAAGACCGAAGAGAGCAAGAGGGTGTGTAAAAAGATATGAGTTCAGAAAGCTAGCTAGGGGCAAGACTATGAAGATATTTGAAGACAAGACAGAGAACATTTAATTTGATTTAATTTGAGAGTGAAAAGGCAGCCAGCCAAGTGCTGTGAGGGAGGAAGAAATAAAGTCCCGATAATTGAGAAGTCACAATAGGCGAATGGAAGAATTAAAGAATGATCTAAGAGGAGAAAGACGAGAATTGAAGAGTACAAACAGAGCAGTAGAACAGTAGAAAAGTTGAGAAAAGATTAAAGAGGAGATCAAAAGTTTAGATGCCTGAGATATGATTGGTAATTGGTTATTTATAATGTGCTTAATACTCAGAGGTTTCTTAGTGCCAACCCGGGTATTGAACCTGTGTTGCTCCGTGTCGTCTTGCTTCCAAGGCGAGCACGTTCCCCCCCTGAGCTATCCTCCTGAGACAAAGATGCTTAAGATGTGATGAACGGGCAAGCCTTACGGATGTTGTGAAGGTGAAAATGACAAGAATGAGAGGTTAGAGATATGTGATGGGAAAAGGAGAGATTTGACTCAAAGTGAAAACCAAGATTACGAGTGGTAGATTAGATTGGGAGTTTAGAGGGAGGAAAAGATATGAAAGAAGATGGAAGATGGGGAGGAAGAGTGTTAGCAGGAAAAAACAGTACTTCAGTCTTCCCAGCATTAAGAGTGAGAAATTGCGAAGACATCCAAGATTTAATAGCAACTAAACAAGCCAAAAGAGTGTGAGGAATTTCAGGAGAGAAGGAAGGAAAAAGTTAGTGGTTTATGTCTTCTAATAATAAATGTAATGGTGGGCTCAAAATGCCCTTAAAAAAGACAATACTTTCCACTTGAACCAGGCAGCCACAGTTACTAGGCCCAGTTCAAACTGAAGTGCGATACCAGGCTGGCTGAGAGTCAATAAGCTCTATATTCTGGTCTCCAGTACTATTCACTTCAACTTCCTGCTGGCTGCTTTCACTTTTAAATACCTCATTAGTTTCTATCAAGGCATACATAGTGGTTACAGGACAGTCAGACATTTCTAATGAGCAGTCAGACGGCGACAACTTGCTTCTAATATTGTACACATCAAGTAGAGGAAAATCCTCATGCAAAATTGGCAGATGAAAATTAACCAGTTTACTCATAGTTTACATGTTGCTGGTATATGAGCTTTCAGGAACTATCAGCAGTCGCTGAGGTATATTTCACATCTCCAGTGGGTGTGGCCCAGATCAATGCGTTCAGATGGACGTATCCACAAACGTAGTTCTCAAGAATCAAACAGAGTAGCCCCAAGCACGCTGACTGCCACACACTTGGCCTCCCACTTTGGCTGAACATATTTCTATATGATTTTTAATATCTTGTGGCAGAATGTTTAATTATCAAATAACAAAAAGCGCAATTAATAAGAATGTTTGTTTACACCTTAGTTTTGACTCAGGGTTCGTAATCTCTATATGCTGACCTTCTTTCTTTCAGGTTGGTTTATCAAGATTGCTTATTTCATGCTTGATCTCTAATTCCGTAGTCTTCTTTCCTTTAAGTTTTAAATTCTGGAATAATTTGTTCTTCACAATATGGGCCTCATTACAAGTATGGTGGAGTAGGAAACATTTTGCGGTAATGGAATTACTGCCAATATTCCAGCTACGCCATACACCAAGTATGGCCATGGAGTGAAGGTTTTACCTCCAGCATCATGCTGAAGGTAAATCCTCCTACTCTCCACTGAAAAATCGTCAAAATCAGCGGTATTACCATGGCAGAATTACCGCTGCAGTAATTCTGACAAAAAAGCCCCATAGATCCCTATGGACTCATATAAAATGGCGATTAACTCTGCCACCGCCACTTGTAATCCAGCGGTAATCCCGCCAAATCAAATGGTGGTAACAGTAATTCAATTGGGCGGTATTCTGGCGGCTTTATCGCCAGAATACTGCCCAACTCGTAATAAGGCCCTGTATTCATTTTCAACAAGGTTTTATATTGCCTATGACACAGTGTGCCAATGAGGGTGAAATGTGCCCTGCTTATTCATACCTGTCATTGCAACATACAACCCATCTTATTCAGGATCTAGATTGATGTTAGTCTAGTAATTTAAACTCAATCACTCAAAGAGTTAGAGGAATACACCAACCACCCCAATAATAATCACTAGAATATTGAATTCACCTAGAAGTCATTCAAGTCAATATTTTCTTCTTAGATTTAGAAATGTATATTAAACATGGATAGCTCAGATAAAACATCCCTTATGTTAATATAATACATACACACTGTAACTGAGGAAAACAAACTGCAACTTCAGGTGCAAGAAGCCGTGTGTAGATTCAGAAGCAGGAGATATCAAGGATCAAGACTGAACACAGCATTGGCTAAGGCTCTGCTCACAGCGAGGTTGGACCTTCTTAAAAAGAACACTTAGCAAAAAGAAACCGTATGCATAATATAATTCTTAACACCGTACAATTTTAGAAGCTAAGATATATACAACAAGTTTAATAGAAATTGCCTTATGCTAACAATTTGCAAAAACTGGGTCATATAACTTTGGCAACAACACCAATTCCCTTAGGAAAAATGCAACTAATCTATTATATAAATGATGTCCTCATCCTTGATGTCCATGTGAACTATTACTCTGATTTGTTTTATTACATACCCTGTTAGCTTTTTCACATGCAGACAGCCTGTGAATTTACCAAAAATATAACTACTATATTTCAATATGGGAATGAGAAAAGCCAGAAGATTACAATCTTTAGCAACTTGCAAGCAAGTCTCACAGTGTTCTGCATTGAATGTATCCGTAAAGAAATATGTTGCCAGTGATGTTAGGAAATTCATCGTAATCCAAGGGCATGTAAGATCATTGAAAAATATGATACTCATTCCCTTTCACTGTACAATGGAACCAGGACCATCAGGCATATGATCACTAACTGCTAATATTTTTGGACAATGAACACATAGTGGCATCAACGGGGAGTCATTGGAAAAAGAAACTCCATCAAAGAGAAGCAAAGGAAAAACAAGATCTCACAACAATAATACACTGTGAACAAGGAAGGTTTGGTTGTCATGGAAATTTAACTTTGAGAGTTTCTTCTTACATGTAATCCCACCTTCACTCTGTGAACCTTCCTGATTACTGGATCATCAATCACATCAGAGTCTGGCATAATTGAATATGCAGTGGGACCCTACACACTGGCTATCTATCCCTAAGTGCAGATCCTCAGTTTGCATGTTATGATGTGGAGCTCCAATATCCTTTCATAACACCTAATTTAACATAATATTTATCAGAGAGCTGTCTACTTGTCCTGTTAGCTTGCAATTGTATCATCGGGTCAAATTTGATGTTACGAAAACACATTCTAGAGTCGACCTTGAAAAAACCATGCGTTCATGCTATGACCCAACTTGGGCTGCAAATTACATCTGCAGTCAACAAATGTATCCTATTTCTGCTGTAGCTTAACTCATTCCAAAGATTGCCACATCAGTTAATTAACACAGTTAAATTTAATCTTGGGTTGCAGCAGTGTCTATACAAAAATCCAATTTTGCCTAGCCCATCTTCAGGGCTGAACCCTTATGAAAAAAACAATATAAACAGATGCAAAGTATACAAAACATCCAAATAAAGAGAAATACAAACATAAAACAAAACATAGAGAGATGGATGAGTAAAAATTTCCAGTATAAACATCAAAATAATGGTAGCTTCCAATATTGATAACATGATACATGTGTATATACACTTCTGGTGAGAACTAAATTGGGAAACAAAAAGAATAGGTTGTCAAAATGACTAGAGATAATTATGTTAACATACAAGCACATGAACATGTCTTGTGCACATTAATTGTATCACCTATGTATTGATCTATTCCTGCAAAGTAGCCAGGTTCAGGTCTACCTAAAGAGAGGGAAATGAATGTAAAGTAAAAACACAAAACTCATCTACTCAGAACAAAATCCCTAATATACTTCAGTTGTGCAAATCTGTTTGAAGTATGGTCCTTACCTTCCTGGGTTGTGTTTTGCTCAATATGAGTATAAACTTGGAACTACGAGGATGCTGTGGAGCGTCCAACACTCACCTACACTCACATATAATGAGTTGCGGGCCTGTGACATCACCAGTATGCTGGCATGCGTGGTGATGACACAGGGTCCGTAAATGTAATGCACAGATGAGTTCAGATCAACAACAATGCCCACATTCCACAAATGGTGGACAGCAAGCACGTACACTTTCATTCCTGGTAAATGATTTAGATGTATTGCCACAAGGACGTGCTACAGTCACAAAGGTATATACACACATTACCTTCCAAGTCTAAAACAAATGGTAGTGATCCGTCGATTGGTCCACTAATGCATTTGTGTAATTTGCTGATCATAATCTTGCATGTGTTCCATTTCATTACCATATAACCATATAAATAGTATTGTGTAAATGTAATCAAAATCGAGATCATTTACACATCAGAAAGGCAGTAATTTCTGACAGTATCAGTGTCCAATGATAGACCCCATTCATCACATTACTAAATCAAGCAGCATGCATCTGTATTAGTTAAAGATTGTGATTACCATCACTCATCCACTGGTGTGAGCACCACTAATCTGGTAATGTCCATGTCGATATCCTTGCACAGTGGAGATCACAATGTCTTTACAGAACACAAAGATAACTAATCTCTTCATTGATCCCATTTGGAATCATTGAGTTCAATCTCTCGGTCCAGAATGTTTTCCTTTGATCTAGTCTTCTTGCCAAATCTTCATAAGGGCCTCTTTTCGACACTTCCTCCATCACTTGCTATCGTAGCTGTAAAATGTTGTGTCTCTTCTCTGTCCAGTGCCGAGACACTGTTGAATTCATATTCTTCATCCTGATGCATGAGGGATGTTCATTCCAACGTTTATTTGCACTGTCTCTTTGATTATCGTATGTAATATATTCCACACGGACACCTAAAAGTGTAAATCATGTTACTAGTATCACAGTTAGAGAAGCTATGAATTGTATCGTGATCTCGGGTGATGTACAACACTACCTTTATGTACAAACCCGGAGTTCAAACAATGCAAGCATGGGAAGGTGCCTGTTATTTTGGTTTGAGGCTCTTTCTTGATCAGTCTGGTTTTACTCAGACAATCCTTGAAATTGGTTTTCAACTCATGGGTCACATGTGAGTGTTCTCCATTTTTCTGTACAATTGATTTGATCTGTCTACTCTGATTCAAATATTTTGAAACATATACCACAGATGGAACCTTCTTCTATTTCTGTTCTGTGGTCAGTACATCCATCTGTAGGATGTTGGCTAATCTATCCTTGGATGCTTTGACTTCCTCGGGTTTGTATCCTCTGGCCAAAAACCTATTGCCCATTTTTTCAATTTGATCATCATAATCCAATGGATCACCTACAATTCTCCTTACTCTCATCATCTTACAAAAGTGTAGGTTTTTAACTAGACTAGGTTGATGAAAACTGAGGCTGCGTAACAGGTTGTTCCTGTCCGCCTCTTTCCGGTAGATCTTAGTTGTATATTTTATTCTTAAGTGTTATGACCACATCAAGGAAATGGATCTGATTCTCCGAAGTTTTATTAGTAAACTGTATCCGGGAGTCTACTGTGTAAAGTTTCTGTGGTCCCTTCCTATATTCCAAAGATATCATCAATAAAACACACTGAAAATGTTAGGTAATTACGCCAAAAGGGGTGCTCTAACACATGGTCAATTTCAAAGTTGTGTATGAAACACTTTGTGTAAATGGGTGCCATGGTAGTCCCGATAGCAGTTCCTGAGGTTTGGAGATATAAACAGTCATTGTACTTTTCCTTCAATGAATTGTAATAAAATAAGTATGAACTCCTTCAAGGCTTTCATGTGTTCCTCGTTAAGAAGGAACCACTCTATTCCTTCCATTCCCAAGTCGTATGCAATTGAGGTAAACAAACATCTCACGTCTACAGTGAACATGATGTATGATGCAAAGTCACTTTTCAGTGTCCGCAAAATTCCATAAATCAGGCCCAATATCTCTTAATTGCCTCTGGGCCATTTTGTATATGTTTTGTATATGTTTCCAATGGATTAAGGTATGGAGGAAGAAATTATCCCCATACATTACCAAGCTCCATATGATGCAACCAACAGTGTATCCCTGTGGATTCTGCCTGCTTTTTTACACTTAAAAGAAGAAGGCAGAGTTCAAGCAGATCCATTTAGTCACGACTGCCATTTGTTTGCATGGTGGCTGCCAATACTGATCAATGTCGGGCCCTGTGGTGATTCCAGTGCATTTTCAACATGAGTCACAAAGGGGCATGGGAGTAGCCCCATTCCCATGCAATTTTCACTGATTACGGCAGAACTTTGTTAAAATCTGCAAGATCACAGGCCTGGCCCACGGTGCCAAAAGGGCAACAGATTCTGCCCAAACCAACTGGAAACAAACAGTGACTGCCTGCTGAAAAATTGTTGTTAGGATTCCAGGTATGCAAAGGGTTCCCTACTTAACACATATTAATTGGGCCTGAAATAGCAATGTGTCGTATTATTTGAGGGGGCTTTTAAGCACCTTTGCAAAACTGTGTGTCAGTCAATAATGTGATAAGATGACGTGCGATATATTTTTACAAAATTACAGTTTTTTTAAATTATAAACAAAGTGAATTCCATATGAACCTCAGGTCTATATTCTCTCTGGTAACGTATGTTATGATCACTTTAAATGCACTGCCCTTATTTGAATAATGGCATTTTAAATATGTCAAAAGCATGATGGCCTCTTTTTGATGCCTCATCTTGCTTGGACTGAAAACGTTCTTGGCCCTCTAGAGGAAGCATTTCCTCTCGGGACCCCAGATCCTGAAAGTACCAGATGGAAACAAGCTCAAGGAGTATGTGGCCAAACATGGCATAGCAGGCAAATCATTTTCACAAGAAGGATCCCTAATAACTACATTGTTGCATTCCATGAACACCAAATGATTTCCCACTTAACAATGTCACATCGACACCGGAGGGTTTCAACTTCAGGCAAATACTACAGGCAGCCCAGCTCCCGTTTACTGGAAACACATATTTTCAGAATCGATATATTGACATCGTCGAACTCCAAATCTTAGGGCCATGAGTACTGCATTCAAACAAAACAGTACTAGATCTCCACAAACCGCATTAGCAGCCCTGAAGTGGAACCACTGGGCCAAGCACCAGTCCTTACCATGACTTGTAGGTTAAGGTGACAAGTAACAGACAATTTAAGGCTTGCTGCAGCTAAATCAAATACATACATTCTACCAACCTTCTCTGGGTTTGTTGTGCACCTACAAGTCTGCTCACCTGTCAGCCATAAAGAGCCTCAAATGCCTTTTTTAAATTCAATATGTTGCAGGTTATAATAGATTTTTCAATGTGAAGAGGTTGAACAATCTGAGCTAATTTACAAGGAATCCTATATTTGACATAAGTTAGGAATGTTGTAACTTTCTTCCAACCACAAAACATTTTCTTACATAAATTGATATTCTGGATTGCCCTCTTGACCGATTTTGACTAATATGTTCTCAAATTCTGATGTAAATTGAGGACTGGTAATTTCTCATGTTTTGTAAATACCTTACAACATCATAATAGAACAGAATCTGGTTAATACGTTAATTTAGTTGATATATTTTGCTCATGATTGTCTACTGTAATGAATAGTGACTTTAATTTAAGTAAGCTATTCCAGGCGTTTGCATACCTGCCAACACCTGTCAATTACTAGAAATGTATTCAGGGACTTATTTCTACTTGTCTGGGATTCCTCATAATCTTCTGCAAAGCACTGTTCGAGGACTCTCTTGGTTGGATAGGGCTTCCAATTATGTGTTATGTCGTCGTCTTGTCTGCGCCCTAACACCCTTGGGTCCATGGTTGCGCTATATACAGGTTTTAAAGTTAAAGTGAAAAAGAAGTAATCATTTAATTGGGATCAAGGTTTCCTTTGTAGAGGGAAGTGTCTTGAAATAGTTAGCTGCGAGATGTGATATATTTTAGTGTCTTGAAATAGATAGCTGCGAGATGTGATATATTTTCCTGAATCTGATCTATTTCTACTGGAACTTTGACTCATTGTATTTTGCTTTTTTTGCAAAGGGCTGCTTGCTACAAATGGCTCCTTCAGAGCATGAAAAGAACCACGGGTAAGAGGATTGGGGAGACAAAGACTGTGGCAAGTAGAACTTAATTGAAGGAATTAGGGAGCTCAACGCGTTGGAAACCTGGCTAGGAACTGGTTGGCAGCTACAGGCTTTCAAAAGCATCAAACATGTTGTCTTTCTAGACCTACGATGTGTACAAAGGTGAGGAATTTCCACAAGGGGAACCCTTTATAATGTAGGAACCTACCACTAAAATGTATGAAACGATACCAGTGGGTAATCAGTAAGCCTTGGGTGGCCAACAGTAGGTGTCTGGTGGCTTGTAGTTTAGAAATCATTTATCGAGGGAGTCAGTGCAGTGTCAAGCAACACTTTATGGATTAGGGTAAAAGTAATGTCATTTCTTCACTTTTAAGCAGTGTAAAGGCATAATTGGCGTATGGTAGGCTTTTAAAGGTTGTATTGCAATGATTGATTCGTGACTTGATAACTGTAAGACCAGTGCAAATTTGTCAGTGATATGTATTTGGGGAGGATGCATTTAAGCCGAATCTAGTGGTACATTGAAGATTGTATGTCTAAGTGCCCAAAAAAGTAACCAAAAATGTTACATTTGTAAAGTATGGTTTCCTTTGTTTTAAAGAGTGTCTTACACTCCCAACACATTCCCCAAGTACTTAGACTTCCACTTCCTAACCCCCCTTATGTGTATCCAACCCCAGCAACTCCCTTGTTTTATTTTATCAGTGTTTTTGTTTGTGTTTTACAGAAAAAGATGTAACATGTTTTGAAAATATCATGGTTTGGCGGGTGCTGTGGTAAGTCAGAATCAGGACATGGAGGAGGTGCAATTTTGGGATATGTCAGTCCTACTCTAATGGAAAGGAAAAATAGTCTAAAGGAATGCTCAACAAGATCATGCTCAATCAAAGTCTGCCATCCACAAACCTGTTCTAGTGTGACTTCTGTCCATAATACTATTAACAACAAAAAAGTTTAACTTTAACAAACGAACAACGGGGTCCTTTGCTCAAACAAAAGAAATGGTGGATGGTTTCTGAACCCTGTGTTGTGTCTCTTTATAAGAAAAGGGTCTGTGGGCCTCCTTGCACAGCTCAGAATACAGATGCTGAATACCTCTTCCAACTTCCTTTACTTGGATTCCATGTCAATCTGCGGTTTGTGGTTAGTCTTGTTCTCCACATATTAGTAGGGACTTGTTTGGGCATCATTACAAGGTTGGTGATATCCCGCTGGTAAATCCGGCGGGATACCATCAAAACGGTAATACCATTACTGGCACTTGGAATGCTGGAATTACCAGATTCCAAGTGCCGGCAACGGTGGTAATGGTTGCCTGCATTATTGCCAATGGCACCAGTAATACCAGTGCTGGTAATACCAGCATTTTGTGGCGGTGGGGTGCCGGAATTACCACCAGCTCAGAGCTGCAGCTAAATACGGCCACCCACACACGGCTACCCATACGGCTACTCACCAACCATCCCTTTGTGGAATCCACTGGCTGGTTACCTTGCTAACACGCTCATAATCTCTATTCTAACACACAGTATGTATACTGACTAGGCTGGAAATTGACTCCCCTGCCCACAGACTTCACTCCAACTATACAATCTACTACAGCCCAGACAATGCATTCTAGCATCATAGACACAAGAGGGCACCTACTGGACACAGATACCTCCATACACTTGACACAGAACATTTAGAAACAAACCCACACGCAGTGTACTTCCAGTCTCCATGCATGAGTATACCATAAAACTATCTTTTTTTTTTTTTTTTTTTTTTTTTTTGCATTGCATTGCATAACAAGCTTTCGAACTAAGCCACCAACACATGACAACTAAACACTTCTACATCAAAGGCATTTAAAAAACAGAAAACTACAGACCTGATTCACAAGGATTTGCCCTGGGGCATAAATGAGAATACCATGAGCAACTCTGAATTGCACCTGATTTACAAACGCTAAACGCAGAGCAAGTCTGGAAATATCTGGACCAACTCTGAGATTTTCAAGCTCACATGCAATTCGCAAAAGGTTGCACAACGTCACTCCAGAGATGCTGCAGCCCAAGAATAAGTAAAGCAGGAATCCCGGCCATCACTACCAATATGATGTGACCACATGTTAGAGAACTGATCCTGTCTTCCCTGCACCATGAATCAGTACCCTGGGTTTAATGTGTGTGGTGACAGTGGAAACACTGATCCAGGATACCGTAGATTTCTGGGTCAGGAGGGTGAATTATCACAAACAGTAGGTAGCAGGAGCTAGAAAGTAGCAAGCCACACAGGCAGAAGGGACGAAGTAGGCTAGCACAGGAAAATGAGAGGATTGTTGGAGAAGAAAGCAAAGGCAAGCAGGGTAGCAGAGGGTTGGACATAGATGAGCAAAAGGAACTCCATTAAGCAGGAGATGAAGAATTGAGAAGGGAGTGTACACACAAGTGTTGTGACGTGCTGCATCTGGTTTTCACTGCCCAGAGAAAGGCCCAGGCTTAGAATGAGGTTTCCTCATCCATTGCAATAACAACGTTTGAATGCTGAATATGTGTTTGCATCTGTCTGAGACAAGGATCTCCTGAGAAAATATTGACGGCACTGGGAAACTCTAATGATGACACAGAGATCCCTCTTCTGGTGACCGGACCAGCTCCAATGAAGGCACCAGTGCCCTGCCCGCTGCAGAGCATGGTGAGTGCAGCAGCAGCACATGACACTCTCTTGTCCTCCCATTGATAGTGCACATGAAAGTGGTGCATCAGTGTGGGGCATGAGCATACTAGGCAGGTTTCTTAATTCGATCACAGGGAGTGTAACCCTTCCAATGGATCAGGTGTTGTAGATGACCCCACCAGTATAAGGCATCACATCTCCATAGAGTAGCAACAGAACTGGATGGTGTCCTGCATGTTGGGAGTGATCAGGATGCACTTGTTCAAGAAAATACACATGGAATACCGAGTGGATGCACCAAGCTGCTGGGAGCTGGAGGTGAAAAGGCAATGGACGACAGTCACTAGGGAATCAAAAAGGGGCTGACAAATCAAGGGGCCCATGTCTTTGGACAGTTTCGTAATGGCAGGTTGCAGGTAGACAGCCACATACGAATCCCAACCCTCAATGAGTTTTCAGGTGTCCATTTCTTGTTGGTCTTGATTGTTTGATCCTTCTACGTCTCAGTCAGTGCCATGGTAGCTGTTTCATGTACTTCCCTGAGCTGCTGGAGCATGGCAAACAGCTCAAGGCACCAGAGTGGTAGAGACAGGAAACATTGCTGTGTTTTGATTGCGGGAAGAAGCACTGGTGAAGCACCGCTTTGCACCGGACCCTGAACGCTGCCCTTTGGACTTTGTGGACTCTGTGCATAAACATTGCTGTTACTTTAATTTGGAAGCCCTGCCCCCTCTGAGGCGTTGCTACATATTGAGGAAGCGGCGCGCACCAGCGCGCGTGCACCAGGAAGAAGCACCGGTGAAGCACCGCTTTGCACCAGACCCTGAACGCTGCTCTTTGGACTTTGTGGACTCTGTGCATAAACATTGCTGGTATTACAACCTTACCGTCCTTGTGACTGAATACACATTACTTTCTTTACATAGTATACACTACGACTTATATTCCTGTTTTATATATCCTTTTTAGTTACTTTAATTTGGAAGCCCCGCCCTGTCGCCTCATATTGAGGAAGCCACGCACACCAGCGTGCGCGCAACAGGAAGAAGCACCGGTGAAGCACCGCTTTGCTGCTTCGCCGCGGCGCCGGTGCTTGGCCGTCATTTCTGTCTGTTCTGATTCCATTTCGTGACATGCATGCTCTGCGGGTTTAGAAGTTGAATTAACCTGTATCCCCGAGTAAGTGTCCTCCTTTGCTTACACTCCTCGAAGCGTCCGCTCTGTGGGGGTGGATCCGGATCTAGCAGGAACCTTCGTGTGTTTGTTTTCTTTTGTGCTCCCGAGTAAGTGTCTTTGGTTGTTTATATTTCTCGAAGCGCCCGCTCAGTGGGGGTGGATCCAGAACTAGTGGGCGCTCTCGAGGTTTTGTTTTCTTTTGTGTTTGTACTCGTTCACCATGAATCTGCCCATTTACACTCTGCGAACGGGTATGCCAGCACAGCTGCCTAACGGGTGTGCAAACGCAAGACTTGATTTAAAAAAACGCACTACCTCATACAAAAGCTTTTTTGATGCAAATAATTGCTCCACCCCAAAACGTTTTTTGGCAGTAGCCTCTAAAGCTGCGAATTCATTAAAGGGGTCTGGTGCCACAGACATTCGTGGTTTCTTTCCAGTTAATGTGGTAACAGTGCCTGAATGCTTAAATCAAGTGCGAACTGTAAATGGGAGAGCGGGGGAGGATTGTGTGATGCCTGGAGTTCCACTAGATTGCACAGCGTTACGAGGGGTATCCGTGACATCTGTTGCCACTGCTATTAGTGAGAGTTTTGTTATGACCTCTAATAATGTCGCTGTAATTAATTTGGACTTCATGCATACTGATTATTCTTCTCAAACCTTGTCCGTAAAATTGTCGTTTTCACCAAATATGTGTCCTGTGGTTAGTCCGTCTAGGTCTAGCCTCTCTGCTTCTTTTATGGCACCCACGCCTAGTCAGACTAGGCAAGGGGAAGATGAATCACCTTCTCCTAGAGAAAACAGAGTGATTAATTTAGCCTTTGAAGCCATGAACACCACCATGAACACTCTAGTTAAATTATTTGAATCTTTAAATGACAAGATCTCAGCGCAGAGTGCGCAGATGGCCACTACAGTGGCTTGGCAGGCCTTGCATAGAGATTTGAGGGGTAATGATTGTGGTGAGCGAAAAACAGTAGCTCTCTCCTCAATCAGGGCTCTGGTTATTGATTGTGCCACCTCTCCTATAGGGCAAACCTTTTCCACTCATTCCTCATGGCCTTGTTCGATCTCAGCAGGGAATTCTGCTGTACCTTTATTTACAGAAGTTATCACTGATCCCTATGTGTCTGATAATGATGAGGTTAATCCATCCACTCAATCGCCAACTCAGCCTGAAAGACAAATCTATACCATCTTTGCAAAACCCTTTAAAGGAGCTCCTGGATGTCCCCTGGGAAAAAAATGTAGGTTTGAAGAATTCTGGCAGTGAAACTGGTGTTGACCGCATGCAAAAATCAAAAAATGTTAAATCGAAGAAGAATTTAAAATCCGGTTCCACGAAACAGTTAATTAATGCTTTGAATATTCCATCTAAAAGCGCTTCTGTAGCTACAGCAGAAGTTGTGAAAAAAAAAATATATGGAACTGAACAATCTAAAAAAGATTAAAGAAGGGGTGGCTAACCAAAATGTTATTCAAGAGCCGTATGCCCCCTTGGATAATCTTGTGGATACGTTATAGATTGAATCTAATTCTACCATGACTCCAAGTTTGGAAGAAGGGTCCCAGACTGTCATTCCAGCCCCTAAGCAATCTAACAGGCTTACAGGCTCAAGTGGCTCAAGTGAAAGGCGGGAGGAAATCAGAAGGGAAGTGGACGCCTATATGTCCAGGTTTGTGCATTTGCCCAATATAGGTGCCCCCAAAACCTCGCTTAAAACAGTGACTTTTGGTGCCTTGGAATCAAGTGCTACAGGCCTTAAACCCAAAACATCAGGTTCAAACGTGACTGAGACTGGTGCTGTGGCAGAGCCCCATCTCAGAGCCCCCTCTCAGCAGAACAAAATGAGCCTTGCCGCTCCCAAAATCAAATCAAATCAAGAAGGTTCTTCGGCACGGGTGAAGCCCACATTTGACTCCTTTGAGGGAAGGGGTGATGAAATAGCTGTTACTGCAAGCCCTTTGTTATGCTCACCTGGTTCCCACAGGGGCGTCGATCGGACCTGGACAGCTGCGGTCTCCACCAACATGATGCATAGTGCCGAGATGACTGTCTGGACTGGCCCACCTAATCTCGTCTGCTTGATCCGTAGAAGTATTCTCCTGCAAGTGGAGAAAGGGATTTAGCCACCCATGGATTTTAGTGATGGCCCCCTCCCACTGTTCTCGTTCTCCCCACTTGTCACCTCCGATATCCCCTTTTTGTAACCTCATCTTATGTTTTTAAATGATGAGCTCTCCATCCTGCATGGCATGCAGGGGTGCATAGATACCAGTTACTTCACTGGTTTGAAGGTACTGGAGGACTTCCGGAGGAATATTGACTCCTGGGTTTATAAAGTACAAAGAGTTCAATATGTCCGATGTTCACTCTTGTTCCATTCCCTTGTTGAATTGCAGCTGGTTCAAAAGAACGTTGCCTGGAGGCAGCTGATGGCATTCAGGTAAGAGTCTGTATTACCCAACACTGTCCGGTAAAAGTTGCATGAGTTTAACTTGTTGTTTTCTCTCCCTTTATAGGTGCGGCATATGAAAATGAGGCGTATTAAAGGGTAATGCCTCCGGTGGTAAATCAGATAAGCTTATGGTGGTAAGAGATTGTATTTGTCGGCTCTCTTGGCTCACCTTGTTGTTTCTTTTGTTTTCCCCCAGGTGCTGGAGTTCGACGAAGAAAATGATGGAGGCAGCGCCGAGTCGAAAGATGCTGTGGACTGGTGAGTATAACGCGGCGCTGATGCTGGCGATGTGACGCGTGCTGGAATAATGTCCTTTCCAGGCTCGGAGACGTGCTGGATCCGGAATCAGGTAAGGAATTAAAATAATGTCCATGATCTAACCTTTTCTTTCTTTTTCCCCTTTTTCTAGAAGCTCCGGATTCGAGGCGGGCGTGGCAGAAGACTGGATGCTGACTTGCAGGCACGGTGAGCGTTACGCTGCAGGATGCAGAATAACGCAAAGCGTGTGCTGCTGTTCGGGGCGTGGTTTAAATAGCCTCCAAAGTAGTTCCAGGTAAGAAGTTCCCCAGAACCACACCCGAGTAAAAAATAGTCCCTCTAACAAAATAGTCCCATCCAGGCCTCACGTTGGTGTGGATTCATTTGCAGCATGGTCTGCATGAGGTAAGTAATGTCTATGAGCCTGGCGCCTATGGCGCCAGGACTGGTTTCTAAGGTGAACCTGGTGCCTTAGGTGCCAGGACTGAATGCAAACAGCCCCCAGCCGGGGCTGCTGGGATTTTAACAAGTATCTGGATGCCTGCTCCCGGGGCTGATGGACTCGATCCGGATGCCCGGGGGTAGGCATCATGACACCCTTCTGCCCAAACCAACTCCCAAATTTCCAATGCCTGAGGAATTAAAACTACCATCTCATAAACAGCCCTTTAAAAAACCGATGCTGAACCCTAAACAAAACATACATGAAAACACTTTAATTCTGGGGTGTAGATCTGATCCCTATCCTCAATATCTGCTAAATAGGCATAGTATATTGGAAATATTCTCCGATGTTCATCAACTTGAGGACAATTCCTATCTCAATAATTGCGACATTATCATGTTGTGAGAAACATGGCTGAGAATGTCCCCAATTTGGCATGATCATATTATGCACTTCGCCCCTGCCTTGTGTGGGGCTAAAGGTCGTCCCATGGCCGGTCTGATCACGTGCATCAAAACCAACTCAGAGCTTAAAATGATTTCCACCTTTTCACCGAATCCATATTTGCAATTGACCATAATTTCCATCAGAACAACGCTCTATGCGTTAGTCAACATCTATTGGAACTGGCAGGGTCTTGATGAGTCGAAATTTTTTAATGATCTTGACTGTCTGTTGGACTTTGTTACCTTGCTCCCAGATGTTGCTCATACGGTGTTGGCTGGGGATCTTAATTTGCATTTTTTTTCACCTGATAAAGCTGGGGAATCTGTACGCCAAATTCAATGGAATCATATAATGTCTTCACGTGGCCTAATGATGCTTAATGGTTCATGCTTGGATAATAATCCGCCAAACTTCACCTGGCATCGTGGGCAGTCTCAAGCCATTATTGACTACGTGTATGTGGACCCCAAGCTGATGTCATTGGTAAACCAATTTCAGACAGTGCCAGTCTCAGTTAGTGACCACCTAATATTGGCTAGTTCGTGGCTTGCTCCCCCGAAAGGTCTGGTAAATGTAGAGTCAAAGTATCATGGGACCATGAGGTCCAATACTCAGGTCAATCGGGTAACATGGACCGAAGAAAGTCTTATACAATACTCTTCTTCGCTTTCATCTGCATTTGCCCATTCGTGACTAACTGGGGAAAAATCCAATGTGTGCTATTTCCATTTTATGCAGCAGCATTTAGTAAGTCAGTGAAAATCCTACAGTAGTGAAAAGACACACATTTGACGCACAGGTTAAAATTTAAAAAAACGAATTCTGTGCACTGAAACAGAAAGCTGCTCAGTTGCCAGTTGAGCTTAGAACAGCTGCCTTGGCTATAATAAAAACACACGACAAAAATTGGTTGCGGAAACACCGTGCAACACTATGGCAAAAGGATGGGGAGCATATGCTTAATCTAATGTGTAATGAAAACACTGCAAAAATTTGGGCAACTCTCAATGAAGCTATCAGTACTCCTCAAACGTTAGTTCAGGGCCATAATGTACCTGAATTGGCTTGGATTGACCATTTTAGGGCTTTGTATGCCTCCACTGCTTCTGTCCACACAATACAGGAGGAGGTCCGGGCTTCAGAATTTCATCTTGAGATATTAAGAACGGACATATGATACTATATCTCTTCCATAAGCCAATCCAGAGCGCCAGGCCCTGATGGGTTGTCTAATAAGACCTTCAAACTTAACATTGATTTGTGGACTGAGATATTGTTCCAAATTTTTGAAAACATTAATATCACGCAGACGATCCCCAATTTCTGGAAGCATTCTATCATTATTCCCTTGTTTAAAAAGGGTGATAGTAGTTTACCACATAGTTATAGAACGATTGCTTTGTTGGACGCTCCAGGAAAACTTTATAGTCGTATTGTGTTACAACAATTGAATGAGTGGACAAAGGTCGCAGGTAAACGAGATCCTTTCCAGGCAGGGTTTGTTTCGGGTTTGGGTACTTCCTCTAATATGCTTCTTTTAAACCTGATTAAGGGCAAGTATGCTGAACGTGGTCAAAATCTATATATAGCGTTTGTTGATTTCAACAATGCTTTCGACTCTGTTGATCGTCAGTTGCTGTTCAAGAAGTTAGAGCATTATGGTTGTCCTAGCTCCATGCTGGCTATTATTAAATCTTTGCATACAGACACATCTCTCCAAGTCAGATTGTCCTTGGACGGAATGTTGTCTGCCCTGATTCCAACTTGCAGAGGACTTAAACAGGGGCGTATCCTGGCCTCAACAATATTTAATTTGTTTTTGCTTGATCTGGGCTCCAATCTTGTAGATGTTATTTCCGATGCACCTAAACTGGGTACACAGAAAATCATCTGGCTTTTATATGCCGATGATCTCGTTTTATTATCATGCTCTCCTGGTGGGTATCTAAAATTGTTGGACAAACTTCAAACCTATGTGAGTGAAAACCATCTCACTATTAATCTTGCTAAGACTCAAGTGGTAACCTGTGTTCCTAACATCAAAAAGAAGTCTTTTAGTTATAAGTGGACATTACAAGATCAGGAGGTTGTTAAAGTCACTCAATATAAATATTTGGGTCTTCCTTTTACTGGGTGGCAAAATGAACAAAAATATTCGGCACTTTTAGATGCAAAAGTTCGCTCATTAACATCTCAAGCAAACATACTACTGTATAGATATGGGAAATTTACGTTAAACCATGTCCTAAAGTTTTACCAACAAAAAACAGTCCCCATTATTAGTTATGGAGCTGATACAAGAACCCCTAAGGAGAGAGCTTGTTGGGGTCACCTTGAATCCAGTTTTTGGAAAGCAGTCTTAAAGCTCCCCAAATGTACACCTTTACCGATGATTAGGTATGAATTGGGTACTGTGTCTTTGCATAATCAAGTAGTCTGGAAGTTCTGTTTGTTGTACAGAAAATGTCTTATAAGTGCCAATGTCCCAAATGTGTTGGGTATCCTCGCAAATCACTTACTCCATGCATTTCTATTGCGAAAAAATTGAATAACTATGTGTTGGACGCATTATCTAGTGCTGACATCTCGTTTAGTCTCTTGTTATTGAATCCAACTAAAGCTAGACAAAAACTTTATCAGGCTGATTGGATTCACACCCGCAGTCAATGCTTGGACTACGCGGACAGTGATCCTTCTGTGCGGCCTCATAAAAAATTACGCAACATGGAACAGTATTTAGTGAAATGTCCGTCCAACTACATCAGATCTCAATTGCTGTGCATCCGATTGAATTTTTGTGCGACCAGAGAGATTATGGGAAGAAGACGGATTATTTCTAAAAATGAAATATTTTGTCGGTATTGTATAGATGTTGGACAGATTGAAACATTGCGGCATCTGGTTGTTGATTGTCAAGCTTTGATGGAAATACGAAAACAATTTTTAAGATGTGCAGTCCTCTTGCTCTGCCTCGACCCAGTGAGGAAATATGGGCCTATCTTTTGACTAATGCTAAAGCCTCTATTCAAATTGCACTAGTCCAATTTGCTAATGCAGTTATCCTGTCTATTGTGAGTTATAACTTGTCAGTTATAATGCTTCTTGCTGTATACATGGAGTTTTAGTTTTTTTTAGGAATTTGATTTTGGTATTATGTCTTGTAAAAGCATACTGAGGAACTCTTTTTTATGTTGAAATTTTAATTGTTTTTTGATGTTTTAATTGATAAAACTGCTGAATGATTACTGTGATGTGAATAATCGTTGTGAAAAATGTTGTAAGGTTGATATTTTTCAGCCAACCAAAATAAATAAAAAAATCAAAAAATAAAATAAAATGCTGACAACTTTGTATTGTATCGATAGGTTCAGTATTATGTACTGTACTTGGTTGTGGAATGGCGGACGTTGCGCGCTACATCGACAATGTAAAGATGGGCATAACAATCTGACTGAAGGGCATTGGTTCAGAACTGTCGATATTGCTCAATATTGCTCCAGGGCAATACTCCTTTCAGTTTGCCAGTTTGAGGGTAGTAACCGGAGCTCAACGCTCTTTGGGTCCCTAGAGCCTGGCATACAGCAGACCAGAAATGAGACAAAAACTGCTGGCCCTGATCAAGCACAATCTTGTTGGGCGACCAATGTAGCCGATAGATGTTACAAAATTAAGGTGTGGGCCATCCTAAGAGAGGAAGGGACCTTAGGAAAGGGGATGAAGTGAGCCATTTTACTGAAGCAATCAATGACCACCATAACACATGACTTACCTCGGCACTCAGGTAGATCGATGATGAAGTCCATCGAATTATTATGCCTGGGACATGGAGGTAACTTAAGAGGATGCAACAGGTGCACATGTCTGAAGTGTGAGACTTAAGTCTGAGTACAGGTAGGGCAAATGCTATTTTGGTACACGTATGTGGCCAGCAGAACTGTCAGGATACCAGTTCGATGGTAGCCTTTTGTCCTCTGTGTCCAGTTATTTTGAAAATCCTGAAGGGCGGCAGTAGGCTCTTACAACCTTTTTTGGAAAAACAATAGGCTGTCATGGAGAATGGTACCAGGAGGCTGCAGAAGAGTCGA
Source organism: Ambystoma mexicanum (assembly GCF_040938575.1). Taxonomy (NCBI): domain Eukaryota; kingdom Metazoa; phylum Chordata; class Amphibia; order Caudata; family Ambystomatidae; genus Ambystoma; species Ambystoma mexicanum. Next base: position 924,883,192 of record NC_090937.1, on the reverse strand, counting down.
GACCATAGGGTCACTTGAAGTGTCCTGCCATACACTTTCCAAGTAAGGGAGTACATTTGAAAGGAAGAAAGGAAGTTCTTGGTAGGGAGACTCAGAGACAGCCTTTGGTTACTCATGTTGGGAGTTTCAGCAGAACAGGAGAGAGCATTGGCCTTTATATGCTGTGTACCAGGTATGTAGGTTATGAATAAAGCAAATTGGATAAAGAAGAGAGTCTAACGCTCCTGCTGCCCATTGGTGCAGACAAGGGTGCGCAAGTATTGTAAATTGTATTGGTTGGATTGAACCACCACCAGATAGCTACTACCCAAAAGGTGACAACGCCATTCTTAAAAATGTTCTCTTATGGTCAAAAGTTCCTTTTGAATAATAACATAGTTCTTCTGAGTGGAAGACAGTTTGCGGGACTGGTAGGCAATCAGATGTTCATGTTTTGTAACCTGTTTCCAATGCAGAAGGGCAGTCCACAACAACAAAAACAGTTTTTCTGAAGTCTGCAAATTGTCCCACTACTGGGCTTCTGGAGGACACACATGGAGCTGCCCGGGGAAATGCTTCCCCATTATATTGTTCAAAATGTACCCTATTTTGGCCTCATCACTTGCAAAACTGACAAAGCAGAATAGGAATATAATTTGACAGGGATTGTACATTTTGGTTAGTAAGTAAGGGTCCCTGTGAGATTTTATGAAACCGGTGTGAGCAATGAATCCCTCTGCCACAGGCACCATGGTATTCTGGGCAATAGTGTTCTTGACTGCTGTCTTTTCTTGTCTAAGGGCCACCACTTCTCAGCAAAGGGCTTGTTACTCATTGCAGAGTTCTTGTATAGCCTCATGTCAAAGTTCCCTTTGGGTGTTAGGCATCTTAATCTGTCATGGTTTGTGAATGCTTTTGGCACGCACCCGATATCTTGTGGGTGATGAATGTTCTTGGCACATCCATGATCATTGTGGTGGTATCTAGCCTTTGAATAGTTAACATAGGAATCTGGGTTAGCAGTATCAACATGAAGTGAACACATGTGTATCACTCATCGAGCCTTATACAATACAGGACTACAATACCTGCAACAAATATTTACAGACCAAACAGAAGCCTCAACTCTGGCTCAGCACTTCTACTCATAATTCCAGTGACCAGATCAACTCATAATGGGGGCACCTCCTTCACAGTACCACCACCCATAATTTAGAACTCTCTCAGTGTAAACATCTGCCGCTTAGAGGACCACCTTGTGTTCAGAAAAGCACACAAAACATGGCTCCTTCTCTCATCCCCCTACCCCTAATCTGACCTACTTGCCCCGGCACGACTAACAAATCCCTCATTTGCCTCAGTCCACTCGCCAAAACCATGTGCCCCCACCTCCTCCCAAACAAACACAACCCAATCATAAGCTTTCTTATTTAATCAATTCAGATATGGCTGCTGTGACAGGCGCCAGCAAATGTCATTGAATGGAATGAGGCACTCCTAACATAAACTATTCCAGCCCACCTTAGAGCCCACATGCTACTTGAATTTCAATGAATCTAGACCCTCTTAACATAATCCTCTCTAGTCCATCTGAATGCCCCACTGGATACTGAAGCCTTCCATGACTTTCCCTCCCAAATCCCCACCTGTAGGAATTCAGCCTCTCCCTGAGACTCCCCTAACATGCTAAGTGAAAGGGATCAGGCAGTCAGCCCTTCCTGCTGAAAAATGGAAATTCAGGGGACTCGGGTGGATGGGACACCAAGAGTGGGTAGCAAGAAATGTGTCTCTAAAGGACTGGGTGGCCTGGGGACTGGCAATGGCACGTATGACCAGTTTAGTATTGTTCTATAGGTGACTACATATTATTGCCACCACGTTAAATTCCAGTATACTACATTTACTGCAATAATAAGATAGTACAAACAAGATGACCTAAGCTGGTGGTTTCTGTTTCTTATCTGACAACTGTTCATGTAATTTGCATGTTGCCTCAATGTTAGCCATTGATGCATGTGTTCTGCATGTAAAGTATAGCACCGTCCTCCAGTGTTGACAGTTGCTCTAGGGATTGAAAGACTATTTACAATAATACCTGTGAGGGGTAATTAATGCAAGGTGGACAACTGCGTATGTTTTTCCCAGAATTGAACATTTTATTGAAAGAAAAAGATGCAAATACATTCTTGCTAACCCTACTCTATCCTGGTGTTTCCTACCTAGTCTAAAAGCTAAGGGGTTCCCTTCTAACATAAACAAAACTGTCCCTCGCACTAAACAACAAACATTCAATATAAGTCATAAAGCACATAAATGAGTTAATACTCACCAACGAGTAATTCAGATGTCCTTCACCTGTTCTTTGTAAATCCCTTCCCCAGGATTGTTCAAAGTCAATTCCCCCAAATGTTCAAAAGGAAAATCAAAGTCTTCAACCAGTTCTTATAAGTTCCAAATTAAACAAAAGTTCACCAAACACAAATCCACTGGTAACAGTTCTTCAGGTTTCTGTTGAAAAGATCCTCTTCCAATTCCACCCTTCTACTACTTTTAGTGTGGAAACAAACTCCTTGGCTCTGCAGTATGCCACTACTTGGACCTTTTTCAATGTGACATCCACTGACAGTAGTATACACATCTACAGTTCTGGTATTTCTGCATTAAATGTTATCATGTTTAGGCATTTTAAAGACGAGACACTTCGACCTCCAGAGGTGGGCAAGACGTTCTTCTTTCTTAAGCTCCCAGAAAAGGGCAGTCTCTTTGCCTCTTCTGTCTGCCCCACTGCCACAGGGATAACCTGCCTCTGCTTCCAGACTGATTTTCTCTCCACTTGAACAGTCGCAGCATTACAGGTTATTTGTTCACTCTTTTTACAAACACCCAGCTCACTTCCCTAGCTTTGTTCACACCTTCTTGGTAACCAGTAGCTACCTTGAAGTTGTATTGTCACACTTCCAAATTCATATAACAATGTCACACTTGTATCAGAGGACACTGGACCTTTAACAACTTCATCAGTTCGGTTGATTTGTTTAAATGGGATTTTCTTCACTATAGAAAGTGTTCACCTCTTGGCTTGGGTAATCAGTGTTCTTCTTGTTAATACATCAACCTCCGAGTTCAAAGAATACTTGCTTTTAATGTTACAAGGTTCAATCTTCAAAGGAGAAACAAATGTATGCATACAAGACCACTCCTTAAGGTAAATCTTTAACCTTAAATGTCTGTAAGGGTTTGTATTCCCATGTATTTACACAGAGATACTTTCACACTATGAGCAGGAATCACAATTGGTCACACACAACCTCCCTTTGATGCTGTAAGATCTTGCAACAATTGTAAAAGACTGCAGTTGCCTTTTTGGAGTAATTTAGAAAGTGTTCTCCCTTTTATTTGAGACACATGACCACACCAGCAACATTAGGGCTTCAACAATGGAAATTAAATGCTTTTCTTTATATGCACTTTCAGTAGAAGTGTGTGTGATACATTTCCATTGACAAGAATAGTTTTCACAATGACAAATAGTTTATAGTCGCTTCTATTCTTACGTGAGCCACTTTATAGCTGGTAACAGTTACCGCCAAGTGTTTTAGAGTGAACCTGAACACCAATTAACACCTGAACACCTGAACTCGCTCACCGGCTCCAGGAACACTGCAGTGGGCTACTTCCACTTGCCAACTTCTTCTTCTTCTATTATGACTTTAGGCACACTTGGGACCCACACACCTCTGCAGCACGGGTGTCTCAGATCCGGCCTCGCCAACTGTGAGTCTCCTTCACTCCTCTGTCCCTCGGCTTGCTTCTTTACACAGACCTCGGGTTTCAGCATAATCACGGCTCTGCAATTACCACCACTAGGCTCACCTGGGAAGACCTTCAATCTCAGCACGTCGTTCTCAGTGCAGCCACGGCAAGGCAGTGTTTGTGAACACAGAACCCTCCCAGAACTTGCAGGTGCAACCTGCTTTCTCTGTGTCCTGGCGTCCTTCAAGTGATCATACTTCCTCATGAACTGCCAGCCTCGTGCTCTTCTGCTTCTGCTACTACTGCCAGCCTTGCAGCTCCTGGTCCTTTTCCAGCTCCTTCTCTCTCCTCCTTTGTGCTGCAGCCTTTTATGCATCTCAGGTGGGGCAATTGATTTCAGGTGTTTAAGATCGCTACGTTGATCCCCCTTCTGAAAAAACCCTCACTGCATCCTGCTCTTCTTTCCAACTTCTGTCCTATTTCTCTTCTACCCTTTTCTATGAAACTCTTGGTGTCTTTGGTGTCACCCATTCTATCTTCATTTCTGAATCTTCTGAAATTCTGGACCCTGCCCAATCTGGCTTCATACCTGATCGGGGTACGGAAAGCATCCTGGTATCAGTTCAGGAGGTGGCCAGGCTGGCTGATGCAGGCGGGCCTGGCGTCCTGATTCTTTTAGATCTGTTATCGGCTTTTGACACCGTGGACCATCCCACCCTGCTGACTCGCCTTACTCAGATTGGTATCTCTGGTAAGGTGCTAGCCTGGTTTTCGTCATTTCTGGATGACCGTACCCAGGTGCTCTTTCTTCCTCCATTTTATTCCAGGTCCTGACACCTTACCTGTTGGGTTCTGCAGTGCTCTGCCTTGTCTCCCATTCTCTTCATTATTTACATCTGGCCTTTGATCTGCCTCATCCGCTCCCTCAGCATCAGGTGTTATGATTATACCGACGACACTCAGATCCTGATCTGTTTAGATCTTGATCAGGCTGAGATGCCGTCCTGCCTTCATCAGTGCCTGACAGCCATGGGGGAGTGGATGAGCCATAACTGGCCGAAGTTGAATGGAGACAAGACAGAGGTTATGGTGGTAGGTGCACCTCCTGAACCTGCACTCTGTGTGTCCTTTTTATGACCTTCCTCACTTGGCCCTCTTCCTGTTCCAGTGAGTAAGGTGAGGAACTTCGGCTTGATTCTTTTGACCTCCCTTTCCATGAATGACCAAGTATTTGCAGTATGTAAAGCAGGTTGTTTTCATCTTAAGACACAAAAAAAGGTACTTCCCATGATACCGGCCACCCTTCATCCGCCACTGGTTGCGGCCATGGTGCTCAGCCAGTTGGATTACTGTAACTTCTTATACCTGGCTCAGCACAAGGGTATGATTCAATGGCTGCAGCGTCTCCAAAATCTGGCAGCCCAGGTAGCAACAGGGTCTCCTTATGGGGCTCATATCTTCCGCGGGCACAGCATATCAGGTTCAAGGCACTTTGCATTGGTCATCGAACGCTGCATGGATTTGGGGCTGAATATCTTCAGATCAAATTTACCCGGTACCTCCCCAACCATCATCTGTGTTCAGCTACGGCAGGTTGGCTGTGTGTGCCTACTTTCCACCGCTCGTGTATTGGTGGGCAGGCGTTCTCAGTCGCTGCTGCTCAAATTTGGAATGACCTGCCACTGACAGTTAAAATCTTGACAAATCATTTGCCGTTCAGAAGGGCTCTAAAGACCTTTCTGTTCTAGTCCTCAGTGACAGAAGGATTGTGGTTTTTACTCCTCCCTTCCTAGCGCCAAGATACCCCAGGGTGACCGTGCATTGTCCAAATTACAATACCATAACACACATAACAGGTACAGGCCTTAACTGTTAATTACCTGACCCTGGCAAAGGCTGTTAGGCCTGATTGCCCGTCCTCCACTACTACATGCCTCTTCAGCCCTCTTCTTTGTCTCAGTCCCTATGAGATTCTGGGACATCTAATTCACTTTAGAAAAACAAGGGTTTCCCAACTCTGGTATAGTTTTGAGGATAGTTTTAATTCCCTTAATCATTTTAACAAAGGGGTGGTTGGTTTTAACTCTATTAGAGGAAGAAGATGTAGAGAAGGCAACAGTTCCACCATTCCTTGTAGTGTACCTTTGGCATTGAGGAGGGCATTTGTTTTTAGGGATAAAGGAGATTTGCTCTTCTGGTATAATATGTTGTGGGGCTACAACCTTAGGATTTACCAGATTTACCATCTCAGTTTTACCAGCAGGTTGAGAGATGTTAAAATGACAATAAGCCATAACCTCTTCTGGCATATTTGGGAAGAGTATCCCTTTCATAGGAAATATACTGTGTCTCATCCCACGGAATCTCCTCACTACCCTGGGCACTGTCTCCACCCAGGTGATCCTCCTGCAGTACACCACCCCCAGGGTTCGGATTGGAAAGCGTCTGCCCTCCCCTGGCCACCTCTTAGGAGACTTTAGGCAGGATTTTAGTGAGGGATACGCAGGACTCTTCACATACACTCGGCTCTCTTGCGCTGCAACCCCATAGAATACAGCTGAGTCCCCCAAAATATTTGGCCCAGATGTCTGAGACAAGAGGGAGAATCACCTAAAACAGCAGTTAGCAGGATTAGGGTTGGTAAAATACAGAGGCAGAACATATCAAAAAGGCTGGTCAGCCCTACAGATACGTGTGTATAGGCTACTTGTACTCCCTAAAAATAGGAAAAATACATATCATATGTTGGACATTGTGCCCCTTCTTTCACCCACACAGCTATAAGGATATGTTTGGACTAGTAGTGGATGTAGTACCACAGGAAGAAACTACTATTATTTCTGACTAATCAGTAGAAGTAAACATGTATCTTTTAATGTGTATAAATAACTAGTTGCAAAGGAATAATTATTGAAAAAAGATTCCTGTTTTACAGTTAAAACATATTTTTACTCGCTTATAAAATACTCCAATTGGGAACTGGACTTAAATTTGTACTCCTTAAAAAATTATTGTACTCCCAATCTTAAAACATTGGGAGTAAACTACTCCCACTTGAAAATCTTATCTGGAGCATTGAGGCTGGCACTGGAAAATGTGAGGATTGTTGGAGGAGAAGCAAAGGCAAGGGTTCGATGTAATAATGTCCCCTAAAAAAAACGCCATGCCAAAAAATTCCTGGGACATTATTAGATCCCCAAACCCTTTTTTTTCAAGGGGAGCGGGATACAGCCCTGCAACTCCTGCCGCCCGTCCCTATGTATATGGTCACCTATATAATGTCGCCACAACCTTCATCCGCCGACGTTATATACAGTGACCATATATATAGGGATATTATTACCTGATACCAAGTCAATCAGGGTAGCAGAGGGTAGGAAGTTAGAAGAGCAAAAGGAGACTGAGAATATGGCAAGGAGTATACACCCAACAAATGTTGAGATGCGCTGTGTCTGGCGTTCACTGCCCAGATGAAGGCATGTGCTGAGAACAAATCTCCCATGTGCACTGCTGTGCCAAGGTCTGGTTGCTGTGCTGTGTGCCTCTCTGGTACAAGGATCTTCTTTCCATGTGTGCCACAGGCAACTTGGCGGTGCCCATTAGTATGGGGAGACTGAACCAAGAAACGCTGGTGACGCCATGGAGATCCCTCATCCTGTGGTCGGACAAACGCCACTGAAGATGTCAGCGCCAACTTCCAGGTAAGCCATGGGGCTCTGCCTGCCACAAAACATGGAGAACAGCACGTGATACTATCTCCGATTTGCTCCCATGTCATTTTAAATGATGTTCTCCATCTCTACAACCAACTTAACTACTGGTGCTAATGCAACCTCCCATCAAGGGCACACAAGGCTCCTATTGGGACACAAATGACTCCATACTCTTGACACAGAACCCGTAGTAGCAGATATGCATGCAGAGCTCAAGGTACTTCCCGTCTGCACAGAACAGCAATGCTATCTTTCATTTTCCCTTTTTCCCCCTAACCCAAACCATGCCCCCTAGTTCAAATCTGCCAGAGCGCATACAGAACATGCAACTGGCTGCAGAGCATGGTACAAATCCCAGTAGAATAGCATTGCATAAAGGATTGGATTACAGGCGCATCACGATCTGATAATTTAGAGCAACAAATTGGTTCATTGTCAAGGGCCAGGGTGATAGAGATATGAGGTGATCTACTCTACACTAGTAGTAGGCCTTTGACTAGAAGAAAGGAAATCCTAAGGTTGAAACAGGAAGCATCCTTCAGAAGTTGATTCAATAGTGAGATTGAGGTGGGCGTGGAAAGGAAATTCGTCTGTGATTTTGTTAATGCAGTATTAACTCAGTCTACCTGTCGCTGTTTGCCATAATTGGATCGCAATGGGTTTGATTTCCGTCTGCAGATTCTTTGTGTGCACTTTCCATGTACACTTTTGTTTAGTGTGTTTTATCGCCAAATTTATTTTTACAAATATTTTATGTGTTTATGTTGGTGGAGGGCGTGGGAGGTGGAGGGTTGGGTGATACAAATGTAGAACCTATGTTATAGTAAAAGGCCAAAAATGTACAAGTATGTTCTGACTGCTAGGGAATAGCTTGAGTATTAAACAACTTTTTAAGAAAATATCCCCTAACGCCAGCCTATATAGATGTGCCAAATATACTCCGTCGTTTGTGGAAAATATTAAACTCAGTTCTCTCGAGTTGATTGTTGAAAACATTACAACACCGCTGAATCAATGCTACTGTAATTAGTCCTATTAGACCATGTCAGCAATCTTACAAAGTACTTTTTGTCACAAACAATAGAAACAATTACACATGGCCAAAACATGTGTAATTCTTTCTAAAAAAAGACAGTCACAAGGGGGCACGGATGGGGTGGTGTTCAAACAGTTAGAAATGACATCGTCGGATCAGCAAGATCTGTGGGTTCTATGTCATTTCATCACCGTATATTTCAACGCCTGGCACTTAAACGTGTACATTATAACGAAAATATTCATCGAAAAATGTTTTGGAGGGTTCCCCTTCAACCCCTCCAACCCCCCCTTCCTCCGCCTATTTTTACCTATTCACTACACACCCAAACCCTTATCTGTCCTTTCCCAACCCCCCCAAATTCGTTATAAGGGTCTGGTTCCATAGGTCAAGCTTTGTTATGTACACAAAGGCCCTGATTCATGGAATTATTTGTGTGTAAAACAGGGATTTACATGCCTTTCTGCCCGCAAATCCCTGTTTGATGAATGGAGATTTGCAGGCACAATGGCACGCAAATCCCCGTTTTACACACAAATAATTCCATGAATCAGGACCAGTGGGCCTGATCACGACTTTGGCGGTAACCCTTAAATCCAGCAGTAGTGCTATTACCGCCGGATTTAAGGGTCCGCCAAATCAGGACTTCGGCGGATTTCGCCCCAGCTCTGAGCTGGGGGGAAATCTGCTGAAAATTCGCTCTATTACCAGCGGCGGGTAATCCGCCGGCGGTAAGAGCGCGAAAATTCCCCATTGAGCCCAATGGGGAATGGGGCATTCCCGAATGGGCTCAATGGGGAATGGGGAATTACATTACCGCCAAACTCGTGATCCGGCGCTATTAGCGCTGGGGAGTTTGGCGGTAGGGCTAAAACCGCAAAAGTCGTGATCAGGCCCAGTATGTCTTGTTTTTATGAAAATGAGTTTTACTTTTTTTTCATAATAAAAGAAAAAGCTTTTCAGAATGCTTACTGGTATGCGGAAATACCTTCTCCTGATAAATGTTATTTACTTCACTGAGTAGCTGTTTCAGTGCAAAATAGTAGCACGCCATTTTCTCTGAAGAAAGGCAATGGGGGTCATTACAAACCCGGGTCCGGGTCCGGTCAGACAGAATGGGGACTTAACGGGTCATTCCGACCTTGGACGACCCGGTAAGTCCCCATTCTGTAGACTATTCCCCATTCCCATTTGAGCCCCCATAGGGCTCAATGGGAATGGGGAAGGCACTTATTACGGGCCTGCAAATACCGGGCCCGTTATTAGCGCCCTGGTCCCTTAACGGGACCCACAAATGACGTGTGGTCAGACCACACGTCCTTTGCGGGTCTCGCTAAGGGACCTTGGCATTGGGCGGTAAGGGTTTACCGGCACCGGCAACATTACCGGTGACCGTTAACCCTTACCGCCTAACTCGGAATGAGGCCCTATGTCAGCATTGTTGAGACTGAAGATTATAACCTGTAGACCATAGGAGGGGTCATAACCTTTAAGCCTTACGTTGGGGGAAGGGTCATTATAAAACTATTAGCAAATAATGTGAATAGCAATATAGGTGTTGTTGCTATGGTGATGAAATAAAATGTTAGTTTATGGCGAATAAGCTTAATGGACAAAAATGTTGGTAAATTCAATGTGGTTTTATTTTGTAGTATTTATATAACAAGGTTATCTTTATAAAGTTCTATCTTCGTTGAACTGGAACAGGTTTGAAAGTAGCATACCCTCCATATAAAGTAAAGCATTTTTCCATGTTTTAGGTTTCCCCTTTTAGCGTTAAATGCATTGCTTAATATTTGGGGCTCATCCCTGGCACTTATGTCTAAACTCTGGCACTTAATTGTGATCCCAGTTTGATTATGTTGTTGTGTTTTGGCAACTTTATTATTTTAACTGTCAGTCAGTCATAGTAACATAACAATAAACAGCAGTGATCACTGGCCAAGGTCTCTGCATCCAGGGCTGACACTTTTTTATTCACACCCTTGATGACCCAGGTTGGCCGTGCAGGCCTGTTTATCCATTTTCATGAAAACAATGAGATGCAAGGTGACAATGCTGGGCATTGATGCTGGCCATGTCCACACACTGCTCCACTCAGTCCGCATGACATTGATGCAAATTCTCTAGTGTAATAAGTAACCAGATGGGTTGACAACAACTGGACAGTCACCAGCCAACAGCCCCAACACATGGGCAAAGTCAGTGAAAAGACCCATATCGAAGAGGAGAGCCAGTCATTAGTGCCAACCTAAGCAAGACGATCTTGCTGCAGTGTGACAGGCAACTCATCAGTTCAGTAATGATTTTCCCTACATTTGTCCAACAATTTACAATAGGAGTACATTTTTGCTCTTTTTTCCTGTGGTTTGATGGTTAACATGATCCGCTTGACACTGATGGGATTAGAGCAAAATTTCAACAATGACGTGTTTTAAAGAAACACTTAAACATGTATTTTATTTTGAGACACACCTAAAATTTTATATTGATTTCACCCTCAATGAAACAATGCAAGTTAGGGTTTTAATTCCAAATATGTTGACACTGTATTGAGCAGCCGTGTGACACTGTATGTAGTAACAGTGGGTGGTGTCAACAGTAGACGGTGAGCTGCCCCTCCGCCCATGCAAGAACACATTTGAGCCCTGGCATTTATATTCTAACAAATTAAGCACTGGTTAAATGGCTTGCTGCCTGTCATGTTGAAAAGTGCAGTGGCAAAAAGATACTCGCAGAGAGGAGGTATTTTTGAATATATTTTTTTTTCATGGACATTGATTGCATTGCTGTTTCTAGAATGCAGAAAATGCTGAAATCAACATTAAAGGCCTGATTCACAGAAGCATTTTACAATGGTGAAATCCCATTGGAAAACGCTCTGTGAATCAGGCCCTATGTTGGGAACGGAGTAAATAACAGTAGGCATTCACTGTATTCGAGCGCCTTATTGGCCCAGAGGAAGTCAGCAATGACTTCCATGCGCTGATAAGCATTAAGAAACAAGTACAATAGTCTGTGCATTCCCTTTCTATCTACACACCTACCCTGTGTCTGGACATGGGCAATTGAGATTCAGAGCACAAGTGAGAGAGAGACATCGTCCATTCCGTGAATACATGAGATATTTTTCAGTCACGTTTACTTGTTTTATGAAAGACCGTCTAACGGTCATGTGCTCTGCGTGAATGTTGGTAATGGGAACATATTGCCAATTCAGTTCTCACAGTTTCAAAGGGTTTCTGTGCGTAATTGTGGTCTCATGCAGTGTTTTTTGACAACCAGCAAAAGTGCTGATCTGCCAAACCTCTGCATAATGTGCCCCAAAGTTACCTCTTTCTCGATATTTTAAATGTTAAGCAGTTGAGAACAAAACAATTTGTTCCGTATAGTAACTGTTCCACCTCCCAGTTAAGCCACATGTTTTGATACTATTGTTTGCACTGTCATTCATTCGTTTCTTTAAGGGTATATATATATATATATATATAGTCAATTTTATCCCGCCTATCATTCAGAACATTGAAACCATGGCAATATCTGACAGACACGTTCAAGTTTAGAGTGCGATTAGAACCTCAGTATTTCCCTGAAAGTAAAGAACATTACTTTGAAAGGAGAGCACATTATCAAGCTATTTTCCGTTTTTACCCATTCATTTTAAACAATAAAGGTTTTAAAAATGATGTGGTGCAAAATAGTCTCCTCAGCTAAACAGCAACCAATGCCACATCAGAAGGCACGTGTCTGGCAATTGTGAGATATATCGTCCACTATCTCGACATCCGATTCTGTATCACTTTGCTTTGTTAAAACGTGTTTGTTTCTCGCATGACCCAGCACCTCTGTGATGGATTAGCAGTGAGTGTGGCCGAGCTATCAACAGAAGAGTACACACAAACATGAAGACATGTGTGCTTTAAAACTACAGTTGTGGACGCTGAATAGAGAACATCAGTACTCACCTTGATACATAAGAACAATCAAATCTTGTGGAAGTAAACCTAAATTAATAAATGGACCAAGGACGTGATCATATTTTATTTTATTGCCATTTCTTTTAGCATGCACAAACGGACATAGGCTCACTTCTGAGAGCCAGGGGTACAACACGGTGGTGTGATGGAAGGATGCTGGTATGCATGAGACCCCCCCATGAGATAAGGGCAGACTTTAACACATACTTCTTCACAACCTTTCGGCACCTCAGCTAACCAGGTTTAAGGGAAGGTGCTTAGTTGCTTGCAACCCTGGTTTCTGCTTTGCAGTTTGCAAACCTGGTTTCTGCTTTGCACGGTGAAGCATGATGGAGAGTGCAGGATCCTACCACCAATATTCTTGTACATGATCTGGCAGATGGCTGTAGCATTTTGGAAAGCCAACATTACATGTCTTGTTGGTTATGAGTGAACGCGTAGGAAGGGTGCCAAATGCAGAGCCATGTTAAGCTGAATGAACGATGTAGAGCCTTACCATCAATACACTACTTTACCAGCAGTAACTAGAGGGACTTTGATGCTGGATAAATATGCTACAGGCCCAAGGCGAGATGGATGGGGAAGTAGTTCAATCTCTGCATTTTATGGAGGGTTTTTCGAGACAAGCCACACAAATCCCAGCACAGCGACTACGACAAGATAAGACGAATGTGAGAAAAAAGGTTTTTTGTGCACAGTATTTTGTAGGGATGAGAAGCCACAACAATCCAAAGATGCAAGAAATACATATACCTTTTGTGGCTACCTTAACTGTGCCCTGAAGGAAAGGTCAGTGACTAAATTGGCAACCATGTTTATAGGCATAGAAAGGTGGACCCAATTCGATTTCCCATGCTATGGAGAGAACATGAGTCCACTTTTCCAAGACGCAATACCTATTTCGTTGAGATGAACATCAGAAGGTAGGTGGCCACTCTTGCATGGAAAAGGTCGCTGGCTAGTGCTTGACTGACAACACAAAACCTTTCAGATTGAGGTGAACAAATTGCAGGCAATCATGTGGTGTTTGAGGATTTGCTAAAACAGCCAAAATGCGGTGGATACAAATTTTGAATCAATCAATCCAAGTAGCCTTTTGTTCGGCCATTTTACCATATAATCTGACATTCAGAAGTAAAAAAAAATCCCATCAATAAACCATTCTTGGTCCCACCCAAAAAGGATCAATCCAGCCATTAATGTTAAAACACATAAAGTCGAACAGTGCTACCAGCAAACATAGACATGGTCAGACTCATTACCTGCCATCACTCAGTTGAAGGCTGGAGGCACTTCACACACTCCAAGCTCAGGGATAAACTGGTGTTATACCTTTCAAACGTTTGTATTAAACTCAAACAACTAAAATTCAACTAATGGAACACTTGAAATCCATCATCACAACTGACAAATATTCTGAAGAGCATTCCATGCCATCATTGTTTAGGTTGCCAACACCATTACAGAATGGGAAAGCCCATATGCAAACCCATCTTAGTCCCACCCCAAAATGAGAAGTCCACGCTGAACTGCTATATTCCATGCCCTTCTGCAAGGAAATACAAGGAAAATCAATCAAGCTTCTGCCTCACCAGGCATCAACAGTGGCAAGTAGCTTTGAAGCAGCGACTCATGATGATGTTCCCACACAGAAGGCATGTAGCTTAACAGATGTTGAATTTCGCGGCTGAATGCCTATGGTGGAGAAGGCATGGCATTGCTCATGTTTCAGTGCCAGGCTTCTCTGTGTTCCTGATGGAGAGTGAATGCTGTAGAACACAGATGAACACAAATAAAAGGCTGGTAGTCTGTCATACTAATATCATCATTCATTGTGAACAATAGGTCAAGGCTGCCAATGCCTCCATGACTGGGATGAGCTCCATCATGTCTAGACAGTCCATGATATTGATGGCCACTTGTGCATTTCCAGAGGAAAAGTCTTTGTCCCACATGTTAAGGTGGCTCAGCAAGCAGGTGACGCTAGTGAGCGAAGAAAGTTGTTGAATGAGGTCCAACTTCCCCATCCAGCATGCTAACATTTTGTTTAGTAGATGACCAACATTTGCTGCAATGCCTTCGGAGGATAGTGAGGTGGTGCACATTGTATTTGTATCTTATTTTATTTATAGAGCACTTTCGCCAAAGTGGTTTACCAAAGTTAAATAATTTACACAGTGCAATAGAAATGAATATGATGGCACATCAAACAATTCAGCTAGTTGAGAGAGAGAAAGAAGAAGATTGGTTTTAAACTATGAGAAAATGATAACATAGGCAGATGATGCACAAATAGGAAGGGGAATAGAGTTCCAGTGTTTGGAGGCAAAAAGCGCAAGGTGGCTTAGAAACCGACAGAAGAAAAAGAGATTCAGACTAAAGTGAACACAGAGTAGAATAAAAAGAAGCAAACGAGCAAAAATACGAGGGAGCCAGTCCATGGAGGGCTTTGTAGATGAAACCAAGAAAGTGAAAAATATGTTAGAGATCGAGTGAGAGCATAGAAACTGAGTGAAGAAAAGGGGTAATAGAATAACGAAAGGGAAGTTGAAAAAGCAAGCGAAAAGCAGAATTAAAAACAGCGTAGAGAAGTAACATGAGTTTTAGGAAGACCTAGTAAAGGAACTGAGTGATAGTTTCAATGAGAAAAAACAATGGAGTGGATGAAAGGTCTAGTAGCCTGAAATGATAGAAAAGGCATGGCAAAGATTGTACAAATGGACGCAGTGATCAGTATTGGAAATATGTAGGGAGAAGAAAAGGTAAGGGTCAAATGTGACACCAAGACTTTAAGCAGAGGATGAAAAAGAAATAAAGGATGGAGGAAAAGAAGATCAGAGGGAGGACAGACAGGCGTAGGGGAAGATGTAGAAGAGAAAAGAACCTCAGCTGTATATCGGTTGAGATGAAGAAATTGAGGGGGCCATCCAGGACTTGAACGCAAGCAGAGGAAACAGTGTTATGAAGGGAAGAAGAACATGTAGAGAAAGAGAAGAAGATTTGTGAATAATAAGCATAAAAATAGCAAGACATTTTAAATTAGGAAATAAGGTCAGATAGAGGAATTTCATATCAAGAAAAGAGAAGAGATCCAAGAACAGAACTTTGTGGAACACCATAGAGTATGGGGTAAGAAGAAGAAGACTGGCCACCCAAGAAACAGAATAAGTGCTGTCGGAAAGATAGGATTTAAATGAGCTAAGCACATAGCCTGATAAACCAAGAGAAGAAAGCAGAATAGTGTAATCTAGAGGATCAAAAGCAGCAGAAAGATGAAGTAGAATAAGAATGGAAGATCGTCATGCCTTGCAGAAAATGAAAGAGTTGGAGAGGTGTATTAGAGCAGATTCAGCACAATGAGCAGTGCGTAAACCACACTGGAGAGGAGGAAGAAGACGATTAAGATGAAGAAAAAAAGAAACTCAAGCATAGACTCTCAAGAAGTTTAGACAGAAAAGGGAGCAGAGAAATAGGACATACATTTGTGGAATAAGAAGGGCTCACAAAAGGCTTCTTAAGAATAGGAATGGAACCACTGGAGCCTTCCCTTCCCCCCGAAGCACTCTCTTGTACACCCTCTTCTCAAGAAACCCTCAACCGACCCCTCATGCCCGGCTAACTGTCACTCGTTCTCCATCAGTCCTTTCCTGGGCAAACTCCTGAATCTGTTGGTTGTCTCCATGACCATCAGTCAGAGCAGCCAGCCAGAAGCACGAAAACAGTTCTCCTGAACATCCGTGAAGGTCTGCTCTCTAACTTTCATTCTAATCTCCCATCTGTCCACAGCTTACTCTATCTCTCTTCTGCCTTTGACACAGTAAAACATGCCATCCTTCTCAATTTTTTATGTGAAGACATGGGTATCACCATCACACCCTGGCCTGGCTGACCTCATTCCTCTCTGATCGACCCTCTGAGGTCCAACTTGGGTCCTTCCTTTCTTCTATCTCACTCTCTACCTGTGGTGTTCCCCAGAGATCTAACTTCCCTCCCTGGCTGTTCAACCAGTACCTGGCACCTCTCGCCAACCACATTGCTGCACTCTGCTCCAACTTTCAGTGCTATGTGGATGACACTCAGCTTGTTTTCAGGCTCCCCTCTGCTGCCTCCTCTCCTTCTCTCATCTCTGACTGTCTATCTGCTATCCAGGAGTGGTATGCCACCAACGATCTCTGCCTTAATGCCTTTAAGACACAGATTCTACTCATCCTCATCCTGCAGCCTCCTTTCTTGTAACTCTCTGGTCGGCCTCCCTTGGCCCTCTTCCTGCTCCCACCTGTGAGGCTAAGAACCTCTGGGTCATCTTCAACTCCACACTCTCATTTTCTCCTCACATCTCTGATGTCTCTAAGAAGTCAAACTACCAACTGCACCTCCTCAGAGGTATTCTTCCTTTTCTCTTCTCCCCCCAGAAGCTCACTGTCTCTAGAGTTCGGGTTCTCTCTAGGCTGGATTACTGCAACAGCCTCCTTCAAAATCTGCCCGCTTCTACTCTCAGCCCTCTGCAAATCATCCAGAACGGGACGGCATGACTTGTCCTTGGCCACAAGCCCAGGGATCATATCTTTCCAGCACTGGAATCTCTGCATTGGCTCCCAGTGACTGCAAGGATTAAGTTTAAGACCCTCTGCATTGTCCACAAAGCCTTCTGGGGCCTGGGTCCTCAATACCTCCAACTCTCTCTTTATAAATTCCTTCCTACTCCAGCTCTTCAGTTCTCCACCTCCAACTCCCTCAGTGTCAGTCGCTTCTCTAAGCAACGAGTTGGTGATAGATCTCTTTCTTTGGCTGGGACCTCCATCTGGAATAGCCTCCCTGCTTATCTGAAACTTGAGGAGAACCATCTCCGGTTCCGGAAGCACCTCAAGACCTTCCTCTTTGCTTCTGCCTTCTCTCTTGCTCTCCCCTGCTGATTTCCTGTCTCATACTTCACTGGTCACCTGGCTACCCTCTGTTTATGGGCCTAGGCCCCTACCTGCCCAGTTGCACACCCACACTGCTTCCTGGCAACCCTTGTACTTGGGTCTGCATCTGTAACCCTACAGTCCCCCTACCTGCACTTTTGGACACCTGCTGTCTGCACTTACCCTTGCACCTGCCACCTGCTGGCCACACTTCTTGTTGTTGTTTTGATCCCATTTACAGCACTGCCCCCTCCACTTTACCCTGGCACTTTTCCCCTCCCCCTTCCCTGCACTTGCGCAATCTCAATGTCACTTAGCCTTGTTAGATCGTTGTATCTGTCGTCCCTCTGTTCCCCCTTCATTGCCTCATCGCGCCAATTGAAACACTTGTGTATAGGCGCGTTACAAATGCCATATTATATCATATCATATCATTACAGCATGTTTAAACAAGGATGGGAAAATAAAAGATCCAAGTGAGCAGTTAATTAGAACAGTGAGGTAGCAAATCAGAGGAGAGTAGATAGAGTACATTAAGGCAGAAGGAATCGGATCCAGTGGGGACGCCGTAGGGTGAGCCCTCGTCAGAAATATAGAAATATCAGAATCAAAAAGGGTCAAACATACTTTTCAACTCTCACATCTAACAAAAGGGGGAGTCTCAATTTTAATAAAAAGGAATCTACAGATAAAGGTAGTGTCCAGCAGCACTGACAAAGAAGGGGAAATTGTTTTGGTTACAGTTAAGATACAAGACTGTGATATTGTTATGCAATATATATATGCACCCAATACAGATGATCTAATTTTGTTTTCATGTACTTGCACAATATACCCAAAATTGCAAAGTTGATTTTGTTATTCTAGCGGGAGATTTTAAATTGGTTTTGGACTCATTACTTGATCGCTCCAGTTGAGATAGATCTAGAATACCAAAGAGAAGTAGAAGATGTCTTGGGAAATGGATAGATAAGTTACACCTAGCTGATATCTGGCATCTGGAAAACCCATCTCAACGAGATTACAGCATTCACTCTGCAAGTCATGATGTTACTCACATATTGATCTTTTTCTGACATTTGGGTGCTTGACACCAAGCTGGTATTACTCTGATATAGGTATCATCAGGGTTTCTTATCACAAACCGATATCTTTATGCCTCTCCTTACAATACACACTAAGTAAATCTTTCAGGTGGAGAATGAACACAGCCATATTACAGAATGAGCATATCAAAGAGGAAATTGGGAATGAAGTTGAGAACGTTATTGTAATCAACAGAACTGATGATATCGCTGTTTCAACTGTCTGGGGGACAATGAAGTGCTATATGTAAGGTGTGTTCATGTCCGAAACAGGGAAATTCCGGAAAATGAACGAGAAAGAAATGAAGAGATTATCTCAAGAAGCAAAAAAACTGGAGAAACAATATGTGATGAATCAGGACCAGAATGTAAGGTCTGAACTAAGAAAGAAGAAATATGAGTTAAATAAAATGAAGTCAGACCAGATTGGCTATGCTTTATTCAGGAGTAAAATCGATTACTTTGAAAATGGTGAAAAGGCTGGAAGACTACTTGTACACAGGCTGAAGGTTACAGAGAGTGAACGATGTGTTACTGTGATAAGAGATTCATCCGGCAATCTGGTGAAACATCAGAGGAGCATAAATGAAATATTTAGGGGATTTTATGAAGAACTTTACAAATCAGAAATAAGTTGTGACCAGAATGCAATAAAATCCTTTCTAGACTGTGTTGTGCTCCCACGGCTGTCTAATGAGAAAGCCATGCTCTTAGAGAACACAATAACTGTGGAGGATTTTCACCTGGCAGTTCCAATCCTCTGAGGTGGCAAAAAGGCCGGGTGCTGATGTATTGCCTGCTGAATTTGACCGGATCTTACCTGATTGCACCCTCCAGCTACTGTGTGATGTTTTCACCTCATCATTCAAAACAGGGTCCTTGCCGGACTCTTTGCGACATGCCTTGGTAACTGTTTTGAAAGAAAGACAAATAACCAATACGATGTGGAGATTCTAGACCAACATGCCTGATTAACACTGATTGCAAGCTCTTGGTGAAGTTAATGGCCAAAGCCAGTTGTGCCATCACAAGTGCATGATAACCAGGTGGGATTTGTCACAGGAAGATCGGCGGCGTATAATATGAGGCTCCAGGCAATTGATAATGGATGTAAGGAAATGTGTCCTACTGCAGTGGTCTCTCTTGATGCATAGAAGGCCTTTGATAGGGTTGAACGGCCATACCTATTCGAGTGCTTAAAGAAAATGGGTTTTTGGGTGAACTTCAGGCAATGGGTGAGGCTTTTATATACTGACCCTAATACCAGTGTACTCACAACAAATGGACTGATCTCTGATCCCTTCAGACTAAACAGGGGGACTTGGCAAGGTTACCCGCAATCTCTTCTACTGTTTATCCTAGCTATGGAACCATTGGTGGTGATGCTGCAGTCAAATGAGGATATCCATGAAATTGGAAAAGGTGTAGCTGGAACGAAATGTGGCTCTATGCAGATGATTTGCTGATGTTTCTTAATGATCCTAACACTGGTATTCTGAACTAAATGAAAGATAGCCGGTGATTTTCGATAATGTTTGACTTTATATGGTGCCCTGAAAAAATGAAATACCTTGAAATCTGGATCAGCTCCAAGATTGAGAGACTGCCAAGAATGAACATTGTTTCTATAATACTCAAGCTTAAATCTGACATGGACAGGTGGGCACTTCTGAAACTATCACTGTGGGGCCAAAATAACTGCATTAAAATGAACATAGCGCCAAGAATAAACTATATTCTCTCAATGTTTCCTATTAAGACACAAAGACAGATTTTTAAAGAACTGGATAGTGCTATACAAAGGTTCCTTTGGGATGGCAAACTGCTGAGGTTAGCTCTATGGAAAATGCAGCTGCCACTGACACAAGGCGGTATGAATCTGCCGAGCTTCTACGATTACCATCTTGCATTTTCTGTTAGACATTTAAGTCAGACTGTAGTTACTGAGCAAGATCTACTGAATCAGATCGTAGAGGAGTGTAATGGTGTCTTACACCTAGCTCCTAAAGCCTTGTTGACCACAGTGACTAGACCTTCTCGATTTAAGAACCCCCTGACAGCATTCCTGCTTGAGTGCTGGTGCCACATGTTGTGCTGGATTGGAAGTGATCCGCACCTGTTCTTGGACACATCGATCTGGCTAACCAGCAATGGAAAAGTACTCTTCTGGCTATCTTGGCTCCTGGGAGGAATCAGATATATTAAAGATCTGATTGTGGATGGAAATTGGTTTCCCTTCGCACGTCTGTGCAATGATTTTGACTTGAGCGATTGCACCTACACATAGTACAAACAATTTAGGAGGATCATTGCTGCCAAAATAAATCCTGCGCAAATGATGTCTCAGAATACAGCATGGAGGGAGCTGGAGCTATGCAAACGTGCGCTACATCCAACTGCCACAATGTATGGCATACTTCTGTCCAGTCGGAAAGGAGATCCTGAGTTGGCCAATGTCTGGGCTAATGAGCTAGGTGAAAGAATCGATCAGGATTGCTGGATTGGGGACTAAACCCGTCTTCAGGACCTATTGGAATCCAGAAAGTGTGTTCAAAAGACACCTTATTGACACTGACCAATGCAGAAAATGCAACCTGGACAGAGGCTCCTTAGGTCATTTACTCTGGGCCTGCCCAAAAAGAAGAGACTTGTGGAAAGGAATTTGTGAGAGATTGGGCCTGGTTTTAAGCTGCACTATTGCAATGAATGCGTCTATTATGATTCTTTGAGGTGTATATCCATTGGAGGACGTAACATTTTACAAAACAAGTGTGGCTACTCCAAGCTTGTATGGTGGCAAAAAGAATTATCCTAAGGGCATCGAAGTCAGTGGCCTCCTTTTGTATTGATGATTGGGTGGATGAATTATTAACCATATCTACATATGAGAGGACAATTTACAAGCAGTCTGGAAACACTGATACATTTACAGACATTTGGGGATCATTTCTTGAAACATATTGTTAATGTTTTAACTATATAACCAATTTTATTAAATGTGCGCATACTTTAAATTATATTTTACATTTCTTTAAATTTCTTTTCTTCTTTCTCTCTTTTCTTCTTTTCTTCCTTTATTTAATGTTTAATTTTGATGAAATCTTGTTGACTTGTTAATTATGATTGTTTATTTGCTAACCTGCATTAATTTTTCAGATTTTAATGTTTTGTACCATTTGATGAGTCTCTTGACGAGGGAAAATAACAATGTTTAACTTTAAAAAAATGGCTACACATATTTCAACATGTGTTTTTTAATTTACAAAGTGTACTTTTTTGTGTCAGAAACTCAATGTATTAAACAGGCAACTATTCAGCTCTGTATTTGGCTTTGGCCGAATACTTTAGACAACTATTCGGTTTTCGGCTGAATACTAACTCTACTTTTCCATGCATCCATAATTTGAACCAGCTGCGTGTGATCTTGCTGATCCCCGTGCAGCGATGTAGAAGGTCGGTGAGTGTATGGTAGTCTACTGTGTTGAACACGGCTGAGAGGATGAGGAGAACCACAAGGAACAAATTGTCATCTTCGAGGACGTTAAGGTCATCATCAATCACCTTGATGGCAGCCGTTTCTTTGCTGCATCTGGGTCTGTAGCCAGATTGGTAGGAGTTTAAAAGGTCTTTGGCATAAAGGTGTAGGAGGAATTGCTTTGTTACTGCTTTCTCAAGGTTCTTACCTGGGAAGAGAATATGGATGATGGGACGGTAGTTGATGAGGATGCTGGGTCGTGTGTTGGTTTCTTGAGATGCAAGAGGATTCGTCCAGTCTTGGTGGTCAGGGTAAGATTCCTTGAGTGATAGAGATGTTGATGATTGCAAGGTAAGGCAGGAGTGCTTCATCAGAAGGGTCCTGAGTACGATATGGCCTTGTGGGATGCTAGGCGGCATGTAGGTCTTCTATGGTGACAGTCTTGAAAGGTGTCTAGGTAGCGATGGTTTTGCGAGATGGGATTTGTGGTGTGCTGCCAGCTGTGACAGTGGTGTCTATGTACTGGCAGGTCATGTTAGACATTTCAGTGCTGATCAGTCATCAGCGAGTAGCACCAAGTGCCTTGAGCGGGGTGAGGTCAGATGAGCTGTTGCATTGTCCCAAGTCTTTTCTTGTTTTGTGATGGTTCTTTTGTTGAGGTTTGATTCTTTAGTGTACCAGAATGTGGAAAGATTAGACTTGAGGGTACATTGGTTCACCAGGGAATGTCAGTTGATGTTGGTTTTAAGTGTGGTGTTGAGTTCTTGGAAGTCACAGTGCTTGTTCTTCTGAGGTACATCAGCCCATATGAAATGGCGGTTGGTGAGGTCTTCTGTGAGAGTTTCTGCTGGGAAGTTATTGAATGATGCGAAAGGCGTGTTTGCTGGGTTTCCGATGGGTGTGCTGGACTTGAGTGGTTTGACTAATGTCAAAGGGGATAACCAGATAGTCCAACAAGTCGAGCGGGATTGGAAAGCTTTGACGGAGGGTGGGCAGGGTGGTAATGATGAGGATGAGGATACTACCTTTTCTGTGCATTATGTGTTGTGTGTGCTGTGTGGGTTCAGTGTGTTGAGAAGGACTTGGTTGCTGGGTTGCCAGGGATGTTGATGTCACCAAAGAAGATGTTGTTGGCATGTTTGAGAAGTTGAACAAATGTGTGAAGTCTCCGATGAAGGAGGTGTTGGGCTTGGTAGGTCTGTAGAGGAGTGGAGCGTTTTTTGAAAGAGCTGATGGTGGCAACATCCACTTGAGTGCATGGACATGATGGCTTGTGAATGATGGCAAGGCCCCTGTCCATCTTGTTTTGACAATCTCATTCTAGAATGCCTTAGCCATTGGGGATGAGGACTTCTAGGTTTTGGGTGGAGGTGAATGCCATCCAGTTCTCGGTGAGGTAGATGGCATACAGGTCGTGTGTGATGATGAGGTTGGTAATGTCTGCTGTGCAGTTGATTGCTGAGCGCATGTTGGCAGACATCGGTTTTCGTGTATTAGTGGATGATGGAGTGCAGAAGTGGTCTAGGCGATGTTGTTGCTATGTCGTGACCATGATGTTGCTGGGTGGTGTGATTGGTGATTAGTGGTGCTAGTGGGGATGGACTGTTGGGAGAGAGGGGTGAACACATTCAAGGGAGATTTACTGGATGACTGAGGAGCAAAAATTGTCCTTTTCTTCATCTACACTTGTGACAAATGGGTAAGAGTCGCCCTGTGGTCTAACAATTAATAAAAGAAGGAAGTGGTAGGGCTAGGCAGGTGGGTGTTGGCAAAGGTCGTGTGAACTAGTTCCACTTGCACCAGCTGCAAAAGAAAAGATTCTGGAAGACTGCATGATTTAATAGGGAGCATCCTCATAGGCATTTGCATGACAATATCAAATTGGGCCTCTGCGGGCAAGTGTATGAATATGAATATGTCCTGTCCTGTCCTGGTCAGCACCCAATTATCTGCGATGTATGCTTGAATTCAACTTAATTGTTTTATCCGCCCACTAAAACAGAAACTGACACTTGTATTCCATTTCAATACCTTCCTTTTGTTTTGGGGCTTTAAGCTCTCTCAGGGTGGACTATATTGACTATATAGCTGTTTTGATACACTGCATCTCTTGGCAAATATCACTGCACGACCAAAAGGAGCAATTCATTGTCATATGCTCACTGTATGAGGCATTGCATTCGGCCCCAGACTTTGCTATTGCCTCAGTCCTAGTCCATAGCCCATCCTAGTGATTAGGGGGTATGCACTTCCATTACCTTATAATGCAGGACCCAAACCAATAGCATTATTAGTGACTGTTTAAACAATAAATCCCGAGCAGGGGGGGCATTACCACTTCAGGCAATGCCACTGGACCCATAGTTATAAGCCCACTGCGAGGGGCTTATTGCGATTAGTACCCCACTCCGTAAGACTGGAGTGATAAAAGCTTATTATTTTATTCTGTTCTGAAAGACTCCAGCGTTTCGGAACAGAAAAAATAAAAAATAAAACAAAATGGCTGCCGGGGAAGAGAACATGAAGTCCGTTTTCCCTTTCTATGGGAGGCCACTGAAAACAGTCCCTTCTCGCTTTTTATGGTGGCCATTCCAAAAAAAGAATGAATGTAAACGAAAAAATGGCCGCCATGGAAAGGAGAAGGGACTACAAGTAGTCCCTTCTCCTTTCCATGGCGACGTGTCACAGATCGGGAGCGGACGCGCTGGAGACAGAAGTTTTCCTGCGTGTCCACCCCAAAGAGGAGCAAAAAGACAGGTAAGTGGAGGGAAGGGGGGAGGGAAGGGGAATATGTGGAGGAGGAGCGGGGTATGGGGACGGAGCACTTACCTCATTTAGCACCAGGGCAAAATGGCAGCCTCCAGCCATGAGGCAGCTTGAAGCAGGGGGATTACTGCTGGAAAGTCCCCCGTTCTGAGCCTTCTCATTGGCTAAGAGGCTGCCATCCCCCTGACCCCTCTGGGTACTAATGTACAATAATCCGCTAGTTTGTACTCTTATGTGTTAGTTCTTGTCAGAGTTGGAAAAATCAAAGGAGGTGACGAGGAGTCAGTGAAACTAGTTATACACTGAATTGAAAATGTTAGTAAAGTAGACATGGAGAACAAAGTAAAGAAGTAACCGTGTAGTCTGCATGGTGGTTTTGGCCAAAAGAAAAATAGTGCTATTAGCTTTATCTCCCACAAAATGCAGCTACTCATGTGTGATGGCTCAGGCAGCACATGAAGTAAGTCAAAGGACATCACAGGAGTTGAACAAGTGATAGAATAAACATCTTCCAAGGGAACCAAGATGGGGTTTACAATGTTAACCCACACTTTTTGGAGTGGTAAAAATATCGTACAGCTAACCATCTGTTTTTCACTCCGGGTGGGTGGGGAAAAATGTATTGCTGTTCATTTACAATGTGGCATCACGTATATTGTAAATATCTTCTCAAAAATTCAATGAGAGGCGCTCTTTGAAACTGAGTGTTTATCTTTTGAAATTAATTTCTTGGTTGATTTTAGGGAAGCGTCTACCACTGGTTTCATTGCGACTAAAGTACACATATTATCCGGGGTGCTTACTGCAAGTTTTAAGCTTAATTCCCAGAATAAAGTAGAAGAAAAATGTGTATCCCCAAGAAAGTGACACAGATAGCTGAAATGAAAAGAAATTCAATTAAATGAATAAAAAAAATGTAGGTTGACTAATGCCAAGATACATATTGCATTCGGACTGCACAAGCAAATGGCAGAGGACACACCGTTGAGAGTTGTCTCATTCTGCAGATTTACATGAAATTCATGTTTCCAATGTAGAAACATATTAAGGGCGCCTCGTCTCAGGAACCTGCTCACTTCTGTGCTTGATGCACAATTGGACCCGTGCTTGATGCATAATTAAAGCGAATCCAGACCGCTACCAATGCAAGCCCAGCAAGAATATCGAGAAAATGGCTGCCACCTGGTGCCTTGGCTCTGCCAGAAGAGTATAGCAGTAGTTTACAGTGAAAACAAGGCGATGCATAAAGAAAAGACGACACTTTAATGCCTTAATAGTGTGTTCATGCAAATTAAATAAAAAATGATTGTACTTTTCAATTTTCTCTCTGAGATGCCCTTTATTCCGCGAGAAAATCATTCGGTTCTAAAATGGCTTCTTGTCATATTAATGAGTAATGTCGCTTGCCACGGCTTTCAGCTGCTGTCTTGTTCTTTCTCGTTGCAGTTCATCATGCTGACGTACATCTTCATGCTAGCCTGGCTCGGGGTTACTGCGTTTACCTCTCTGCCTGTCTACATGTATTTCAATCTCTGGACAATTTGCCGAAATACCACCATGGTTGAAGGAGCTAATTTCTGTTTGGACCTTCGTCAGTTTGGTAAGTGCCTAACAAATAGTGATGGTGTCATAATGTTGGCACGCTGTACTCGTAAAGGTGTGATTTTGTGTTCTGCAGGACACCTTCTCCGTTTGGAAGATTTGTAATAATGCAGAATGTCTCTCACCCCGAAAAATTGTATTTAACCTCCCCATAAACGTGCTGTATTCACATATACTATTGGAGCTGAAGTTTGTTTTTCTTGTTTTGGGAATTTTATTTTAATATTTAAAATACACAATGCAAATGTGAAGTACTGGACACAAGGAACAAATATACAAATACAAAATAAAAAAATCAGAAGATTGAAGCATCTACTATTGCTGAAGTTAATATAAGGATTCTATGTGAAAACATCTTTGTCAACATTGTGTTCTGAATTTTTTTTTGCAAGGTCTTCATCGTTGCCATATTTCTACCTTGAACGCAATGCGCCCTTTCCAAATATTTATTTTTAACCATTAGCTTTTCCCTAAATATGTACTGGGTTAACCATATCGAGCCGACTTATTAACAAAGATATTCCTTTCACAGGTTACCTACAGATGTTTGCAATAGATCAACTGTCAAATAACGATATTTATTAAGCATCTTGTGATTGAAACATTATTAGAAATATCCTAAATCAGCTATAATTGGTGGCTGAGCCTTGTTACATACAATTTCGAAAGTAACTGGGAAATTCTGCATTCAGGAAACCTTTGTATCTGTACTCCCAAAGTTGTGTTGCCAGAAAAAAAAGAAAGTTAATATCTGGGGAAAGAATGCTTGGCATACTTGTTTGTATGGGTCCCATGCTGGCTCTTGACGTCAGTGATGAGACGTGCCCACTCTGAGATCCCATCACCCAAAATCCACAGTCAGAGGCTTTGGTTCAATGGGGCGTGAATGGAGCTGAGGCGCCTTTCTAGTCCATCTGCAGGGGAGCAAGGAGGACGAGTGCTGGTGGAGGCACCGATGCACTGCAGGGATATTCTAGCCCAGAAAAGAGCCATGAATATTTTGAAATGTGTGAAAACCTTTATATTTATATCTGTTTAAACGCGTCTGTAGACACAGATTATTTATACACACAAACTATGGAGTAAAGCACAAGCAAACATTGGCTAAAACATTTCCCTCTTAAAGTTAGGAATCGTCAAAAAAGGAAATATAAAACACAGTAAAAGTCAAGATAAAGAAGCCATCATTTGAATGGAGTGGAAGCACAGCTGTAGACTGCCACGGAGTTGGCAGCACATCAAATTGTGTGCAGTGTTGCAACTTGCCTGGCTCATGGCATGATCCGATAGGCAGGGGTGAAGCTAGGTCTGGAAAAGATCCGGGGCTGTGGTCATTTTGGGACTGTTGGGACTGGGGACTAACTAGCCATTTTGGTTGTAACCCCTCAGCTTCTATCCAGGGCTACAACCGAAAGACCTGGGCTATAGCCCCCTTTGCCACCCCCTAGCAACGCCTCTGCCGATTCGTAGGTTTAAATCTGTGCAACATGAGCCTATGACATAAATATTATGAAGCGGCAAGAGAAGCCAGCTGTTTCCTTGCTCTCCAAGAGAAGGGCTGCACACTTGACCTAACTCGCCTGCTTTATTATTATTATTATTATTATATTGATGCACACTCTCCACTCCAGACCCGACCTGAGATTGGGTGATCTATCCCCCACTGTTTCTGACCCTGCTTGCTTGTAGATCCATTGCTGGCAAATTGCCCACCCTTCCCTGTTGTTAGATTCCCACTATTTCTCTGCTTCCCTAACCATGTTCTTCCCCCTATGATTGTACTGCGCTTCATTGCTTCCCAAACCTATATTTGCACTCAATAAATACTGTAATAATAATAATAATAATAATAATGATATTAGTAGCCCATCACACTGAACAGGCAGTGCAGAGTAGTGTAAACTGTTTCCCTGCTGTTTTCCTACTGCTCCCATGATGGCTCCTTAGTATCTTTGATTTGGTTTGGGAACCAGAGTCGGCCTCCAGATGGTGGAGTTCATTAGGTGGAGCCTATTAGAAGGTGGAACTCCGGTAACTAACTGTTCTGCTGGAGGGTGCAAGCTCTACATTTGTTGCAAATGGCTCACTTTTGATTCATTTTCTTATTCACCACTCTTTGCTTGCTGCAGTTGCTTCAGTTGTTGTCGTCCCTTTAACAAAGCGGCCTTTGCTGCCTTCTCTACTTAACTGCCTACCGCTTTTTCCTCCAACTGTTGGCTCCACCTGTGTTTTAATACTGCTGGTGATTTATCAAGTGTCCCCAAAAGCCAGTGTGTACACGAGGTGTTTCTGTGCAGGATTCCCTCTCTTGACTCCATCATTCCGGGTTGATGGTTACTGGCCCAGTGTTTTGGCTCCTTTGTCATGAGGATTTTGCCCGAGGAATGCTCAGATCAATAGTAGTTAGTTCGCTGCAACTGTCGCTGTGTGACAGTTCTTCTCTGTGCCTTAGCCCATGGAAATTTGAAAATATGAATTGCGAACCTGGCTCCAGTGTCATATCTATGTGATTTTGCACTATTGCTGACCTTTTTGATTTCGCGATAGAATAGGCAAAGGTAAACCTAACACATTGCAGCATTTAGCTGTTGGCAACATGTCTAGAAAACCTAGTAGTGCTTTACCCAAAGGGTCTAAGTATCCCCTTGATACCGCCTGGAAAATCGAAAGAGAAAATCCTTAGAGTCGAAAAAGGTTTGCAAAGTGAGTCTCAGAGAAGGGATGGTTCTTCGGGTGAGCCAATTTCACAACCCCAAGTGCTAGATCCTGAAGCCATGAGTGATGAGATTCCTCGACCTAATGCGGTACTGAGTGCATACGCAGGCAATGATGGGGCATTAAAAAAAGTCTAATCATGAGAGATAAAGCCCCCTTAAGCATGATGGACTGCAAGAGGAGAGGATCCCTTATGCTATGGCCAATAGTGACAGTTAACACGCTGTCCAATGTCCAAGCTTATGGATCTGTGCACAGGGGTTCATGTTAAGATTGACTACATGCCTGCAAATGTCTCTGTCATTTTTACTTCCAAACACATTTTAGTTGTACTTGACTCATTATCCATCATTGATTATCTAATTAGAAATTTGAGATGTTAAACTTTGTTTAAAACAAATGAACCTTCGTCTAATAATGTGGCATTATTAATAAAAACATTTTTTTTTACATTTGTATAGCGCACAAACAGCCCTTGGGGATCGTGGCGCTGTTACTTGAGGGGAACTTAGTTACAGGGAAAGTACAAGTAGGTTATACATTTACATTTTGTACATTAATACATTTGAGCACAAGTCATAAGTACATTTTGCAGGTTAACAGGAGATGCAGTAAGCAGTCACATAAGGTGACTGTGGTGTTCATCAAGTGAAAAAAGTGGTTTTCATGGCCTTGCGGAAGGCCATAAGTGATGCCTCAGATCGAAGAGTTGTAGGAAGGGCATTCCAGTGTAAGGAGGCAAGGTAGGGGAATCTGGCACCTCCTGCTGTAGCTCTTTTTAACATTAGCACAGTGAGCATGTTTGCGTAAGGTGTTCATGTTGGTCTTGTGAAGGTTGGAACGGGGGTTACGAACCCACAGCCCAAGTTAACAGCACAAGTGAAGTGAGGGCCATTATCAAGGGCTCTGGGACATTACCTCTAGTTTCAGCACCTGGAACAGCGGCTGAAGGCCATTGGCACCCTGGCTTCCAAAGCGGTAACCCGGGGTGCTAAAAATAAAAGGATTTTCCTTCCTTCAACGGGACGCTGCACGCGTCCTGTCGAGCTTAGGAAAATCCTTTATAAAGATGACCGTCCATGGAAAAGGAAGGTGGGGCTACGTACGGAGCCTTTCTTCCCTTTCCATGATGTCCTGCAGGAGGCAAGGGGTAGGAGTGGGTGCCAAAATGAGTAGGGGCAATGAAAAAGAAAAAAGGGGACAGAGGGTGGGGGTAAGATGGTGGCAGGTTCAAGGCCGCGTTCCTAGCCACCTGATTGGCTGGCAACCACCGCCAGGGTGCTAATGATGATTTAAGACTGAAACAAAAATCTGAATAAAGACTAAAGGTTGCATATTCTGATAATCACCCTCAACCTCCACCATTAGAACCTTCTAGGGCCCAAATAATTGCAGCAAATGGAGGTTTAAAAAAATACTGTGCTCTGAAGGCTCAACTGATTCTAATGTAGATGTGTCTCTAGCAGCTGCTCCACTAGGGTGGATTTTGGTAATTGTGTACACGAATGCCGGTGACCATAAACAAACAACAGTATCACTTATAAACAAGATGACCATTAGCTATTCACTAACATAAGGATTTCTCATATTAACACCCAGCAAGTTCTTATGGCCAGATGCAAAATGTGGCTATGACAAACAACTAAATTCTGACTGCATTTTTATTACCTTTTGTGAAACAAATATTTTGTCATATTTAGTGAGACCCAACCAAGCAATTAGCACTTCTACAAGGAAGCCTTAAAGACATCCTTTCCCTTCTTTTGCCAAAATATTTGCCAGAATGAATTCTCTACCAAGAGGCTAGGGTTTGATTCTTGGAAAAGCCATATAAAGATGCCTTCTCCTGTAGGAAATATTAATCTACCCAATGACCAAGTTGAAATACAATCTTTCGATAGACCACTAGGAATGAATCGGGGGCCTGTTGGTGTGACTGAAACTAGACACCAAACAAGATTGGAACTGCTAGAAATCCAACTTGAAGTACTTTCCTCCATTGAAGAGTTGGATTGACTGTGGGCTATGTTAGGGCCCTTTCTGCTTCCACTTTAAATAATTAGAAAACAATTTTGTTAGAGGTAGATTTGGAGGTCTCCTGTGCACATACCAATAATTATGCTCTACAGGTGACTGATCGTACTGAAGAACATCAACCTTACACCTTATCTGTATTTTCATGTAACATGGCAGGATGCAAGGGGATATTAGATAATCTAGATATCATAAAGTTGTTATCTGTGTATTATGTATTTCTCATACAACAAACTTGGGCTGCTTACGATTTACATTTGGATGGATTTATTTCTTCACACATTCTGTCATCTAAGAAGCAACCAGGTGGCCCAATATATTAGTCTAATACCAACCAATTATCCCCATCTATTTATGATGTTACTTAGACATGTGACTAGGGATACTCTATTTGACAGCAGAGTTTTATAATAGCCATTTAGGCGGGAATAGCCGGTCAGCATGAATGAACTCAAAACATACTGTTCATGAAATTAACTCCTGTTATGAATGAACTCATCCTGGTTTATCATTGGCAGGATTTTAATTCTAAAATAGGCAACGGTCCACCTTGTTTGATGGTTCTGATAAAATTCAGTAGGAACACAATAACTAGCAGTAACAGCTCAATCCCTGGCATTCCACATCATGTCTACACACTGCATAGAACGTTTCCTAAATGTGGAAAATGACATCGAAATAACACTGCTTCAAATTTAACAGTGAAATGCCACATATGAGACATAAAGCATCACACTTAAGTAAACTGCAAACATAGATGCCATAAACGTGCATGTAAAAACATACACACAAATCAAAATGTATACATGGGAATCCAGCTTTCCATAAATGATTTCTAATAACGCTATGGCAATTGCTATTGTTTAAAATCTTTACTTTCCTAATGCAGGAATTTCCTTCAGGAATTAGATGTGGCAGTTATTCCCACTGCTACAAGTCATAATTCTGAAAAGGTGAATGGAACTAAATACACATAGAGCCCGTAAACCAAAGTGATTCATTTCAGGCCAATAGTTTTTTGACTATGCAATAAATCCCTCTTTGACAACTAAGTGTGAGGGCCAATTGGCCAGAGACAGGACCAGGGCTATGGAAGAGATTGCCAGGAGTAACACCTTGTACCCTGAAATGTCAGCCATGCTTGTTACCACAACAAATGCAACATTGTGAGGACATGACAAAATATTGTGGTAGCCCCCACTCAATTTGGCTGTATGTCACAGTTACCAATGTTGGCAACGCTGAGATAATGCAGCAACTCAGAGACAAAAACCGGAAGACTATAGGTTTTATTTACGATTTGTTAAAGGAGCATGAACGCAGTTAGAAAAAAAAACCCTGCTGCCTTAGTGTAAGTGCCTGTTCCCACCATGTACAAGAACATTTTACTCACAATTTGACCCAGAGTTCTTAACAAATAAAAGCTGAAAATAGATGTTTTAGTCATGAAATAATTACAGCTCCCATCGGCACCCCATTTTAAAATGAACAAGACAATGATAGAGGAGAAAATACAATCGAATTGCGTTGTATCACAATATTTCCAAAGATAATATTAAGCTCAAAGGCTTAGAAACAAGCACATTGCTACGTCTCACAAACAGCATCAATAAACAAAAAAGTCTGCAACTTCACAAAAAATCATACACTCTTGCTCTACAAATGCTTCTCTATTATCAGCCTCAACAACAAGGGCAGGTGGAGCTACCTCATTACAAGCCGTGTGGTCCGGAAATAAGGGTGCCGGTTGCAGCGTACCGGCACCCTTTCCGGACCAACAGACTACAAGTATGCCTCTAGGGGCCATTGCTCCGGAGAGGTCTGATCTGCTGGGGGCACCGGCCCCTGCAGGCATGGTTTTCACGGAAGCACCAGCACCGTTAGCAACAGTGCCGGTGCTAGAGTGTCTCCATTCCAATAGAGACCTATGGGACTCCACGTGAATGGGAGCTCACACTTTCCGCCGCCTGAAATCCCGGGCTGCCAGAACTTGTGCCGGTGGCACCGGGATATCACACAGTGGAACAGTGTTAGGAGTTCAGCAGCAACCCCCAGGTAGCACTTGCGGGTTACCGCCAAACTCGTAATGAGGCCCAGGCGGCCGCAGGTATGAATTTCTTTCCGGCGCCCAGAAATGGGCATTTACTGGGTCATTACGGCCTTGCCAGACCTAGTATTTGCCCATTCCTGGGCGCCGGAAAAAAATCTTCCCCATTGTTCCCCATTCCCATTTGAGCCCCATAGGGCTCAATGTGAATGGGGAAGCCGGATGCACAGGCAGCGTTTATAACAGTGCCTGTGCATCCGACATGCTGTGCTCGCGGGTGCCTTTCATTCTGCCAGGTCAGACCCGGTGGAATGAAAGGCACCCGTAAGCACAATTTAGAGTTTGCCAGTCCGGATACAATGGTACCCGCAAGTTTACCGGTACGGTTGTAACTCGTAATGAGGTCCATTGTCTTTTACACTGAAGTGCACGTTTTCCCAATCTGAAATCCATGGACTAAACATTAGCTGCCACCTCTTAAAAGAAAATTACATAGAACACGTCATGTGATGACATCTTATTTTGCCAAGTAGAAGCTCAATGAGGGAGAAAGGATTATATGCACCATGCTGAAACCTGTACCACAATTTGCCTCAGATGTCTGTCAAACATAAAGGCATACAGGCAAAAGTAGATAGTATACCTCCTTCACCTAACATAACCAGCCAAGGTTAGGCTATACTCTCCAGAGGAGGGGATCATCAGAGGAAGCATCCAAACAATCACGGTATGGTAAGTACAGAATATCCAAGCAAGGCTCTATAAAAAGATATAAGCAACTACCAAACACAACTAACCACCCACTGCTACAATGGAAAAGCACAGTTGAAACAGGATGAATATCTACAATGTGCAGCATGAATAACTGGTAATTGTACTGCAGGGGGACATCAAATGTAGGCAACAGTTAAGAGAATAGAAAAGAAATAGTTTTTATTGTGACAAAAAGACCACTGCTCTGCCCCACACCACTACGATGGGGTGAATTTGTATTCTAGACCGTAAAACAATATCTTCCAACAGTTTCGGGCAGCAATTGCGTCATCTGCGAGACAACGGGGGTCATTACGAGGTTGGAGGTAAGTAACAGTCCTTACCCGCATGGAGCAAATAGCGTGTCTGTGTAGTAAAGAGCCCGCTAATAGAGGGCAATTACGAGTTTGCGTGCAAAAGCTTTGCGCCATGCCCGTAATGACATTACCGACATGCCGCTAAAGTCCAAAAAATGGCCCTTAGCAGCATCCTGGAAACCAGGCAGCACTACCGGCTTCAATGGATACATCATTAGTGGGCACCACTATCAGCGATGACCGTGAATAGCGGTGACCGCTAATAGGCGGAACCCAAAGTAGCGTCATCGCACAGGAACGGGAAAGAGCACGGCGGCCATCTTGAAAAACACAATCTATTGCCACCCTCACCACACAGGAACTGGATCATTTTTCTAACCTCAGAAATCAACTTTCAGAACCAGCATCATGCCCAAGGGAGTAAAAAAAAAGGCACTTCCCGGCAGCGCAAAGAGTGCTTCAATGAGGATGAACTAACTATGCTGGCAGAGACACTGGCAGACAATGCAGAGGTTGTTTTTGCAAACAGCCTCAAGAGGGAGGCACAGATAAAGAAAAAAGAGATCCGGCAACTTGTTGCCCAAAAAGTCAGTGCCGTAGGCAACACCGCTCGCGCGATCAAGGATGTCCGCAAGCGATGGGATGACCTGCGCCTGAGAGTCAGGAACATCCTGTCCGCAAACCGGAGCCAAGCCATGGCTACTGGCGGTGGTCCTAGCTCACCCATCAAGCTGGCAGGAGATCTGCGCCAGTACAATTGGCATCGAGGCCATAGAAGGAGTCGGCGAGATGGAACGTGGCGCCGCCTCATCGGCGGATGGAGGTGAGTGTTCTAAGAAAACACTGTAATGCAAAGTATGATGATAGTCCACCAATTTTCCCATCCAAAGAGGCAATGCATGGCCCAATACATACACATTTGACACATCCCTGCCTAGATGCCGTCCGCAGCACAGACACATGCACATGCATGCAGCATGGCAATGCCATACCTGACACACACCACACACATATGAAAATGGCATGAGTCACACTGCACACAGTCCACAACAGAAATGCATGTCACATAACATATGCCAGCTCCAACAAGAGTGACCCTGGCAGATGCCTGCATGATCCACCCATATAGCAAGCAACGTGATCACCAAACCTCCACTGCCTAATCCCCTCTAATGTGTCGAAGAGCAATAATACCAATGTAAGCCTCTTTTAGAAGAGGCATGACCCAGGCCTTCTTAAGATTGTTCGGTACTTGACTTGTCTTAAATGAGGAGTTTATCAGTGTGGCAATAAAGGGGGACTGTTCTTTGGCACCTTCCTTGATGATGGAGGCTGGGCAGGTGTCTCCTTGACAGTGAGAAGGTTTCAGGCTCTTAATAATGTCTTCCACTTCTTTTGGTGTCACTTGTGAGAACACAAAAGGTGGACATTGAGGGAGTAGTTGCTCTTGCACCGGTACAGCGTGCTGGCTATTCAAAAGGGTACTCGTTTTAGATTCTATCTTATTTTGTAGTAGCACTATTTTGTCAGCTAAGGCTTGTTGGATTTTAGTGCACCAGGCTGCATCCTTGATGTAGTCCTCAGCAGGATGTGCTGGTGATTCTAGTTCCTTTAAAATGCTAAAGAGATCCTTACTGCGTGATTTGGCATTACGGATTTTGGTGTTGTAAGCTTACTTTTTTTGTGGATAAGATCGCAGATTTGTAGGATGCTGCAGATTTAGCGAACAAGGCTTTGTTATGAACGGTGGGTGATTTTCAGCATGTGGTTTCAGCCGTCCTTTAAGTATTCCTTAGGATTTTTAGTTCAGGCGTGAACCACTTGTTAAGGTGGGCAGGTGGTTTGGCCTTTTTTAGCTTAAGTGGTGCAGCGATGTTTAAGCCTCAGTGTGTCATTATAGAGGTCCACTAACTTGTTCGGGTCTTGGTTCTTAGAGTTGGATACGTCAAGGATGTTATTGCTAAGAGGCTGGAGACTGGAGATTGTGACATTTTGACAGTTTCTAGTGAGGGTGGGGTGTGCAATAGTAGGGCTTGGGGGTGTTATCCCTTTGATAGTGATCGATATAAAATGGTGGTCAGACCAAGCAACAGGTTCATTCTGGAGTATTGTTATGTCTGTGGGTTCCTTGACTCTGTGTTTGAAGCCAAGTTGGGAGATGGTGTTTTCTAAGGTTAGGGCATGCGTATCATTGGGATCCTGGAGTCCTAGGTTAAGGTCCCCCAAAAGGATAGTTTGGGAGGCAAGCTTAGTGTTGGCCGAAAGGAGGTCAGTGATGTCTTCATCGAAGGAAGAGATTGGACCTGGAGTGCGGTAGATGAGATGCATAAGAATAGTTTGGGTAGGTGAAAGTGCAGTTTTGACTGATAAAAGTTCTGCGGAAGGAAGGTTGCTATGGGAGGTGGCTCTGAGGTCCAAATGGGTTTTTGTTATGGAGGCCACTCCTACTCCTTTGCCTGAATTTCTGTCAGCTCTGATAACAATATATCCCTACGGGAGGGCTAGTAAGATTGCTGGGACTGCTGCCTGATGAAGCCAGATTTTGGTAATAGCCAGGAAGTCCAGGCATTTGGCCGTAATCAAGGCAGGAATGTTAAGGGCGAGGGAAACTAGTGAGCAAGCGTAGCTGAGTGTTCCTTTGATGGTGGGCAGCAGCGGTGTAGCTGGAGGTCCCCCAGGGCTCAGGTTTATCAATGAGGATGCTGCCAAAGTCGATGAAGGTGCTGTCGTGGTGGTAATGGGGGTCGGTGAGTTTGGAGGCTGTGAAGCTACTGCTAAGCAGAGAGTTGGCAGCTGCTTTTTAGTATTGGGCGGTGTGTGTTGAGTGAGCGTCCTTAAGGTTACCTTGTGGTTGGGAAAGCGAGAACCTAATCTCTTGTTTCGGATGTCAACAGGACATGGAGTAAGTGGGGTGGGAGGTGTGGCGAAGCGCTGTATCCATTCAGTTGGGCTGAGTGGGCGATTGGCTGCATCCCTGGTGAAGGTGCCATGTACAGAGATTAGTTTTTTGGATGTTTGTTGGTGTGCTAGTATGGAGCAATGGGAGGAAGGAAGCCATGGCAAGGGTAACTCTGTGGAATGCAGCCATGATAGTGAGGAAACAAGTCAGGCTTTGAATACAAAGAAGTGGAGCTGCTGTGTTGTGAGGGAGGTACAAAGCGAATGGTGAACCAAGTGGGAGAAGAGTGCTAAGCGATAGGATGAATGCAGCAAGTTGGGTGGGTGCCGAGTTCAGGTTGTTAGCTAGGAATGGCCTGGAGCCTAATTATTAGTGATCATCAGGGTCACAGGTCCCTGGTGAAGGTGCCATGTACAGAGATTAGTTTTTTGGATGTTTGTTGGTGTGCTAGTATGGAGCAATGGGAGGAAGGAAGCCATGGCAAGGGTAACTCTGTGGAATGCAGCCATGATAGTGAGGAAACAAGTCAGGCTTTGAATACAAAGAAGTGGAGCTGCTGTGTTGTGAGGGAGGTACAAAGCGAATGGTGAACCAAGTGGGAGAAGAGTGCTAAGCGATAGGACGAATGCAGCAAGTTGGGTGGGTGCCGAGTTCAGGTTGTTAGCTAGGAATGGCCTGGAGCCTAATTATTAGTGATCATCAGGGTCACAGGTCAGTGGATAGGGTAGATCATTGTAGATACAGTACACATATGAACTTTAATCTGAGTAGGCTAGTATGAGTTATTTCAGGAACCTGAAATCAGTAAACTAGGTTAGCACATATTGCTCATGAACATCAAATCAATAAGCTTAGAGTAGGCTAGCACATAATGCTCAGGAACATCCGATGGCAAAGCAGAAGGGTAGTCTATCTGGTAGTCTATGTGAAGTACGTGTCAACAGGATAACCAGAATAGGCTAGTACAAAGTCTCTTAGGAGTGTCGAGGAAGCAAGCAAATGGGTTTAGATAGCTTAAGGTCGAGGAAGAGTACAGAGTCATATGGCAAAGAGATAACCGCATATGCTAGTTCAGGATGAGTATATATAATGTGAAATAGGGGTGTGCTCAAACATATTGTTAATGGTCACGTTAAGTAATGATGCCAGGCAAAGTGCTAATACAGATACAGTGGGGTAACACACTAATTGTACTGGAAGGCAGAAGGTCTAAGACTAGACAGGCATTGATATGTGTCTCTCAGCACAGTTAATGGGCCTTAGTGAACACTCACCCAGGTACAGACACAGGCAGCTTGCGTAGCGGACCGATGCAAGATGAAGTACAGGTGTCCAATGTCCGGATAGGTCCAGACAGGTGTGGGCCTTCATTGTAGGGGGCACGGCTGGCACCTCACGGCCAGCTGGAGCGGACTATAAGCATGCTTCTGAATGGTTGCCTAGCAACCTTAGTAAACAAATATACTGCTAGAGTGTGGCGGCCATTTTAGGATGACAAGAAAAGAACTTGTTGGGATCCCAGACAAGTTGAGTCCTTCCCTTCTGCACTCCTTATCAAGGGGTCTTGGTTGGCACCTACAGGGGATCCTTCTCTATCAGCTAATAGGCAAATGGTTCCAATGATGCTAGCAGAGAGGCTTTGCTCCTCAGAAGTTCACACCGACATGGCAATTGTAGAGACATGGGCACCAGATACTAATAAATAGCAGTATTGTCATAGCTGTGCCTTGATAACAGAGCTGACACTACCATCATAGCAAATTGCTGTGTCTGTACATGCACGCACACCCTTATTTCTATTTTTGCGGTGGCAGACATCAAGTTTATTATAGAACTCGGCTTGGATGTTTTTGGTTTCAATGTTTTCAGCTTTATTAAGTTCTTAAGCGTCTTTAATATACGATGCTGGCCTTTCTGAATCATTCACTAGACACAGCCAGTCTGATGTTCAGAATGACCAAACACATGCAGATTATCTCCAGTGAAATGAAAACCGAGAGAAAATCAGGCATACTTCAGAGTGCATAGAATATCAAGTCTGACCTGTCAGCAGCACCCTGAAATCATCATCCAACTATGAGAACTGGGTCAACCGACCCTCTTAACATGCACATAATTATTATGAGGTGGTTAATCGCCTACCCTCTTACCTTGCACTCAACTATGATTATGAGGTTAATGGACTGCCCTCCTCCCTTCTGTCATGGAAACGGTGTGTACAGAACAGGAACACCTGCAGCCAAGTCATCTGTTTCGATTTCGTGGCTTCTTCCCAATGAGAAGCACAGCCTCTGCTCCGGGATTTAGTTCAGTGCCATCAAACATAATGAACAAAACAGTAACTCCTTGTTCTACTTCCCAGTAACAGCAGCAGCCCTCATTAGCAGCCTGTGACGAAGCGCTCCTCCGGACCATTGATTTTTACAGCTTATCATGCAGCTCTTGTCTCGGCCAAGGACTTGTGGAAGCTGCCTCACTAGCATGGCGATATGGATGGCTTTGATTAAAGTTTTAGCGAGTTCAACCAACCCATGTACAAAGTTCAGGCACAGGCGGTCTTCCATGAAAAAATGGATTGCGACAGCCACTACTGCACATGAATTGAGCACGGAACATATGTCCTGCTACGTGAACAGGACAGTATATTGTCCCTTAAAGCAGACATGGTAGAACCTTCCGCAGCTTGGTATAAAATATCTGATGATTCTTGCCTACTCTCTTTGTACAATCAGTATACACAGCATTTATGAGGGTGCTTCTTGCTAAACATTTTGTGCATGCTTATAGCAAAGGGTAAAATGGCACAGGTGTATGACTTCCCTATTGATTAAGCGCTTCCTGCTATCGCGCTCTGAAACACCTGTGTACGAGCGCGATATAAATGAAATATCATATCATATCATATAGGTAATTAAGATCAGTTTTGCTCAAAGGTTTTATGTTGGTATTTAAACAATATCACCGGAGCACAGGGGGCATTACCGGGCCAGATAATGCCCCCCTGCATTGGTAATATATATAGTTTTTTTCGTTAAGTTGAGAAAAGATGCAGTCATTTCTCAACTTAAAAAAAAATATGGCAGCCATGACTCTGCGGTGCCTGGCGTTGGCAACGGGAAACAGGCAGCGCAAGGTAATTGAGGCAGGGATTGGAGGGGGAAAAAATAAGGTAAAAGTGGGTCAGGGAGGGGGGTGAATGCAGGGCAACACTTACCTGAAAAACAAGCGGGCGAAGATGGCAGCCTCCAGCTATGAGGAGTCTTGGACGGTGGGAATACCATGTTGTAATGCCACCGTTTTGAGCCTCCTCATTGGCTGGGAGGCCGATACCCCCCCTCACCAGGTACTAATGTCAAATAACATAAATCACTATTCATGATATGATATGATATGATATTTCATTTATATCGTGCTCATACACCAGTGTTTCAGAACGTGACCAGGCAAAGGGAGGGGAACAAGGGAGGGAAAAAAAAAACAATCTTATCATCAATGGGGAGGTAACATACATTTTCAGACCTCAGTGCACAGTGGAGGCCAACAAAGCAAATAGTTATGCATTCACAAGGCAGATGGTATTCTTGTAGGGATGCACATGTGATTGGAAGGTGGCCGTGGCCAAGTGTTCAGAAGGAGGGACAATTGGCCCAGGCCCTCCATCACTGTGAATGTGTAATAGGGGCTAGAGGAGGTTACATGGGGGACAGGGGTATCGCTAGAGGCAATAGTGCATGAAGGGTGTGCACGTTGTTGCCCTAGTATACATAGGGAATCAGATGCCATCTTAGTAGTTGCCGTATTGGAATCAGGCCTAGTTGTGCTCTGAAGTCAGGCCGTAGGCCCGAGCCACACACATAGAAATAACATGTATGCAAGGAGGAATAGGTTGTAGCCCGGGCACTGTTGAGAAAGGCCAGAGCTGCAGAGATTCACAGAACCTTCATTGTCTCATGTTGCCAACATCTCGTATCCCAGAAGGAATGAGCCCAGCAAGATCACGAGGAGGATGAGAGCTCACTGT
The DNA here is from genome assembly GCF_040938575.1 of Ambystoma mexicanum. Taxonomy (NCBI): domain Eukaryota; kingdom Metazoa; phylum Chordata; class Amphibia; order Caudata; family Ambystomatidae; genus Ambystoma; species Ambystoma mexicanum. The sequence goes on along the minus strand of NC_090937.1, from coordinate 924,842,116 downwards.
GAAAAGTGATCCTATGAGAAGGAGTGCACAAGCATCCGACCCTTCTTGTCCAAGCTCTAAGTAATAGCACCCGAAAGCCGCAGCCACAAGACCCCCAGCATTCTAAGATATCAGTCAGTCCCAGACCACCAGCCATAAAACTGTTAAACCCCTAATCGGTCAGAAAACATATGAAAACAGGGATCAGTTGCCTTCACCATAGTTTGTGTGATTTGGGTTGCGAGGTGCCGGGAGGGATAAAGCAACACAGCTAAAATCAGAGTGAGGAACTCTGGTTGGTCATCACCATGTCTGGAATTGAGCTGTAGTTTGTTAGAGGCAATAACCTAAAAGCATCCTCTAAACGCAATTCTGCAGTACCAGGTGCACATCAGGTTAGAGATAGAGCCAGTATTGTTTTTTTTCATATAATTGCCAATTAGTTACAGTTGAATTCTTGGTGATGCACAAGGAGGAGCCCACGTGGAAGAGGATGGACAGATGGGGGTGGAACCAATAGCCTGGCATCCCTTATGGAGCAGGTAGCCTATGTATAGGGCCTCGACTAACCAGCCATGCAGGTTTGCACATTATGTCATTTTGGTCACTGATGATGCTGTATGCCTTCATAAAGTGTTGTTTGTACTGATTTTTTTAGTACATTATTTCAGTCCTATGTACATTTTTCAACTTCATGATTAACCTGAATAAATTTAAAACTGCACTGTCATTTGTTCTGTAATTTAAATTTACCAAGCCTTTTTTCTACATGTTGGTTTGATTTTGCCACATAAAAAGGCCAACAATACTAGCCTTAATTGAGCTAGGGACAGTTAGCTATAGTCTGTTTTATGACCTATTCAGTACATTTAGTCTCATAGACAGACCTAGGCTGCTGTCATACTCAGCATGATCTGTTATATTTAGCTTTTCTGTTTATTTCCGTTCAAAGTTAAATGTATGTGCATATTACCAAGATGTTGTAAGTTCTGTAAATATTTGTAACTTTTTTTGTGAAATTTTTCATTATTTTCTTCAAGAAGCAATGATGTAATCAAATATAGTTTATACAAGCTTTATAATTTACTTTCTCTTTATTGATAAACAACTACACTTTTGCTTGCATTACTATGGGCCTCATTCCGAGGTTGGAGGTAGTCATGGTGCTATTAGCACCATGACTACCTCCAATACCGGGGCCAAGTCTGCCCTCGTTCAATGGGGACTTACCCGTCTATTCCGACCTTTGCGGGACTGGTAAGTCCCCATTGAAAAAGCCATTCCCCATTCCCATTTCAGCCCCCATAGGGCTCAATGGGAAGGGAGAAGGCTCTGAAGTCCCTTAACGGGCCAAGTCCATAATGCCTGGTAAAACCAGACGTTAAGGAAGGGACCCGCAAAGGGACCTCGGAATAGGGCGCAAAGAGAGTGCCGGCACCGATGTCCTTAACGGTGCCCGGTATCCCTTTGCGTCCACCTCATAAAGAGGCCCTATGTCTTTGTTGTTTTGTGTCAATAATAATATATACTGACTATCGAAGTATGTTAGGTGGTATATGGTAATTTCTTTACTAAATTATATGATTTATTCGTGACAGCTACCAGTAGAGTAATTGCTAGTAGCTTTTCAATCAGTTGCCTAATACTATTTACACAGGAACACGCTTTCGTTTCATTCCAGTTTGTACTGATTTTGCCAGAACGTTCTGTGGCAGAAGAGTCCTTTACTTGTGCATTTCTATTTTTGAGGAAATACAACGTTTTTTTCCTTGCAAGAGTTGTGCTGGGGATTTTTCCCTAGTGGGTTGTATTTTTTCTGCTGTGAGCGTTAAGGGGCTTCTCTAGACAAGTCTTCATTTGATCACATTCAACTGATTATGAGAATAATTTTGGCCTCATTACAAGTTCGGCAGTATTTCAGCAGTAAATCCACCAAAATACCACCAAACTGAAATACTGTTAGCACCACTCGGTCCTGTGGGTTTACCAGGCGATTATAAGTTGGCAGTAGGTGGTGGACGTCCTTATTTTTTGGAGTTCATAGGACTCCGTTGGGGACTTTTGGTGGAATCATCACTGGCAGAATTACTGAGTGGCAATTCCGCAGATTATTGGTGGAAAAATGAACGATTTACCTTCGCCAGTGATAATTCTACCAAAGTTGTAATTTGCCGGTATGGGAAAAGTGGCAGTAACAGAATTACTGCCACTTTTTTCACGTACCGCCAACCTTGTTAACAGAAGAAGTTGAGTGTTGTTGAATTCTCGCATAGACTATGCCTACATTGTATTAAACGGTCTCCACTCATATTACATTAATCTTATGCAGCATGTTTATCCCTTTGAGTATTGCCCCTCAGTTGTACAGACTGCTGATATTCAATAATTCCTTATGAAAATTAGGACTTATATACACAAGTCAATATGCAAAACAAAACCATGTTACAGGCATTGTAAGGCTTAAAGTCTGCTGGTCATCTTATTGTTTGGATATGAAACCCCAGACAGTGACGCAACAAATATTACTACTGTTACATTGCAGCACTATTTACGGCAAGGAGCATGCAGCACTAAGGACGCCCCTTTCCTTGGTTTATTTTCAGGTTCTGCATGTCTGGCGCAGGAGAATGCAGGAAGCCAAAACAACAACAGAGAAACCGTACTTTACTTGATTTATTTATTGTAATGAACATGTTCAGCTTTGGCTATTAGGTGGTCCTAAGTGCCACCTATAGGCCAAATGTATTGCATTGGAGTACAGGTAGGAGGTAGACGAACTGTGAGGACGGACACACATCCTGTGGGTGTTGTTTGGTTATTAATCCACCCATTGACTGCTGTTGGTGATGCTAATCCCCATGGCCATTACCACCCACTAACCACACCTCCCCGTCCTAACCCCATTCTCCTGGGGCTTCTTTGGGCTTTGTCTATTAAGCAGTAAGATTAACGACTGGCCCGTCAGTGTTATTTTGGAACAGTCTGTGGTTTAATTGAAACTCTGAATCGACTACTGATGTGATAAATATGTCTTATGCAAGTGTGACTTCAGCCACCTGACTTGTATCTATTCTTCACACTGAAGTCCTGTTAAACAGCCATTGACAAACCCAACGGGGTTGGTGTGTACATAGGTAGCAGATAGGAATTCACCTGACACTGTTATCATATTCCAAGCTAATCACCCGATTTCGAGCTGTTACCATCTTAGCAAATGCAAATGTCTATTCCATGCCTACCCTAAAACCAAAACTCTTGGCTTTCCCAATGCTTGGTTCATACAGTTTTGCAAGGTGACAAAAACTGATTTTACAAATCTTTTTGTGTAACATTGTGGAACCACCTTGCAGAGCCAGAATGCTTTTTATCATCTCAGACTTCTTTCATAAATTACCTAAAAACTGCAGCTGTGTGAACACAATTCTATAAACCTCAAGTGTTCCTATTCTCAGCTCCTTCAATGTGTGAAACTACACTCTTCATGTATTTGGAAGGGCAGTCCTTATGTTACAAATGGACGGTTAACAAGTAGAAACGCTATGCCACTTTACAAAAACGATAATCCTTGCGATCACAGAAAAATAAAATAAACAGCGCCATTCATAAAGTATTATTTTTGTTTCATCTTGCCATGCTCGGGATAAGACAGCCACAAAAACAATGCAGCTTCTAAATAAAGTATACATCGCCCCCATTATCATAATTTATTTCTGCATTTCTCTTCTTTGTTTTAATGTTCTGTATTGATTGCAATTCATAAACTTTCATTTGGGGACCAAGAACTCTTTGTCTTTATTGATATGTTTTTTTGTTTAATGGCTTCACTGTTTGACAAAAATAACAAACAAAGGCTCCAGGGCAACAGAAAAGTCCACATCACAGCGATGTATTCTGTATTTGATATCGCCCAGTATCCTCCTAATGTTATGTATTAGAAAAGTAGATTTTAAGCTCTGATCCTCTGAAAATAGGCCCTTTCATTTAGTAACTGAAGACCATCAAGAAAATCCAAACAATGTTAGAGGACGCAAATTGTAGAAAACACAACGTTATAGCAAATATGTCTGAGAGAGTCAGTCAGTCTCATGAGACCAAAAAGCTGAGAACGCACACCGCCCACATCAGACAGTAGTATTTAAAGACAAAAAACACAAAATTAGAATAAGTATAACATTTGTAACTACATTCTAAACATCCTATTGGCTCCTGCCTATTTAAAACCTATTCTAATTGGTTAGTCCAACAACAGGTTTACATTTTAGATTTGCAAACCCCAGTAGATGACTTAATCCTGTGGAGTCAGTACAAAGAGCGAAATCTGCCATCCACAGCAAATACAGTGAATACAAGGCCATTCTCCTTCATGAGACCAGATATCTTTGAATCTGGTGCTACTCCCTGCACCTGCAGCTCTCCCACCTTAAAGCTGTCTTCTAGTACCTTTCGTGCAAGATAGAATTACAAATAATAATCTCAGCCCAAATAATCAGACACACTCAAGGAATATGGCAAAGTACTACTTTATTCTCATTTAATAAAGTAGGGAGACCTGACACACATCAGACTGATGCATGCACACTCAGACAGCAGCTTGATTACAAAGAGGTCTTATACACCAATATGCATCATCTATGAGGTCATTCTACGTGGCAAATAAAAAACCTATCAAGGAAAGGGATTGGTTAAGGAACCACATCTAGATATAGAACATATAAGGATTAGTGCATCATTGGCTGTCTCTTCTCTATGGTCACGCCTTGCACTACCTTTAAATACATATAGTACTGATTATAGCGGGCCAAAAATAGCAGTGGATTAGTCTATGAAACATTGATTTTTAGGTTGCCGCTCATGCCTACTGATTGGTTGGCATGGTATCCTAACCTTGGACTTTCAGCTCTTTAGCAGCACGTACAAGAAACCAAACGTAGGTGTTTGAATCCTGTCAGACTACTCCGCACTTTCCCAATTAGTCTATCATCTCTTGTCAGTTGGCCATAAGCTAAAGTCATCCGTTTGTAATTGACCTTGCAGCCTGCTCACTGACCTTGAACATTGAAGGGAGTCTGAGCACTCCACTATATTCGACTGAGGCTTAACGAATAGCCCTTGTTCTCTTCTTTAAATTCATATGTTAGCAGACCATGAATTTGTACATTTCAACCATCTATTTACTGCTATTTGATTCGATCATGCAGGGTGCACTTGCCAGAGACTTGCTCACTCTATCTCATATGAACTTTGTACACTTTTAATTAACCAACAGTTCCCTCTTGCAGATGGTTTCTTCTTCTTCAATCTATGTGGAATGCCCCACATTCAGAGCTTATCCATGTAACTCCCTTTGTGCTCTGTGCTTATTCCTTAAAATAGCATCCTTAATTCTGTGCCTACCTTGACTCATAGTCTGTTCTGCACACAGAACTATTCTTCTACGTCTCCTGATTCTACAGCCTTGGTCTGCCTCTGAGGTAGCTTGGTTGAATTCAACAAGAGCCATTGTCCATTTTCTTATCATGGCAGTCCTTGCACGTTATATATTCCCCTATAGCAAGCCTCTATTTGTTTTCTTTCTACCTTGTGTTACTGTGTATTTACAGTTATTGATCAGTAAGTTAATTAATTTTCTTTGTATTCACGATTAGTTTAGTATTAGGTACATATGTCTCTTGGTGGTTCAGTTACATTGTCACTCTTAAGTATTTTCATATTGTTTCAACATAGGTTTATATATCTTCTTCATGACATCACTCTGCCCTCACCAGATTTCACTTTAGCGTTCCATGATGTCCATTGGTGCATGCTGACATCCTTCCATGCGGCATCCTTCCACTGGCCCAATGTGAGGGTACATTCTGTATGGCGGTCTGAGTGCATAACGTCTCTCATACACTCGATGTGGTATGGGAACAACAGAGGGGGTCCCATTTGTCACTCTTCTCTGACTATTCCAGCATGATGGCGGTGAGGGGGCAGGGACTACCAAGAATGTGCCTACCTGCTTCTCTATAAAACCTGTCCTTGTTACTATTGCATACTTGTCTGCCTATGCCAAGAACAAAACCCCTAATTGTATAGTGTGCTTACCTCCCTTGGGAAAGATTTAATGAGAAAGTGTAACAGAGGCCTAACTCTTAGAATAATAGCTAATATTCATGCTTCCAGGCCATCCAGCCAAGAACACGGCAGCCCAAGGGCTCTCTTTGATGCAGAAGAAATGATACCTAATTCAACATGGCAGAAACATTAATATGAAATGGCTGAAAGCTCAGAGGCCTACTTCTTAATGCAATGGTTAATGGGTGTGCTGCTAGGTCACTCTGCCTCAGTCCATGGACTCTCTGGAGTGATGCAGAAACAGGGCCTTATTCAATAATAATGGCAAAATCACTCATTTTAACAACAGTCCCTTATTCTATATTTTATCTTACGTTTAGACATTGCACCCCCATATTGACATAACCAACAATTCCCATTAACAATATTGAAAATTAATCGAAGTGAGGTCCTAGTTAGTCCCAGGCTATGGCAACTTCTTAAGGCTTCTTCTAGTAATCATCATGTTAAATTGCTATAGTTGTGTTTTTGGAGTAAGCGTTGGAGTGCACTAAACAAATACAGAAATGTCAGCAAGATTATTATATTGAATAGAGTCTTTCTGCACAACATATAGAAAAGAAGAAACTTCCAAAATTCTCTCAAAGTTGCTACTCTCAATGCAGTTCATGCCTGAACTTAACTTTATTTGGGTTGGTGTATAAAAATGAAGGCATTGCAAAGCTTCCCATATTTAACTTGTAACCTGAGATGGTGCTCAATTCTTTGGCCACCAAATTCCGGTTAGGAATTGCTTTGGACGGGTTTGAAGTGTAATCTACAATGTCATCCTCATAAAGTGTGGTTAAAGGTTCCATAATTCCATGCATTTAAAATGTGGCAATTTCAGAGGAAGCAACTAATAATCGGATATTAGTGTCCATATAAAGAGTGAAGAGAAGGGGTGATAAAGAGCACACTTGCAGTATGCCTCTACTAACATGAAACACCATTGATTTTCACAATTAACTATTACCAAGGCTGAGTTACCCATTATTTAAATAGCCACCTAAACGAATTCCCACTCCACCCTATCCAAAACATGTTTGGTAAACAAAAATATAGAAGTTATTGGGGAGACCATCTACGAATCAAGTCAGTCTGGTCCACTGTAGATTGGCCTCTAATAAATCTGCTTGGAATAAGCTGTGTTGAGTAATGAGACTGGATTATAAGAGGTGACCTTTATGGGTAAATATACCAAAATATTTAAATAAATGGCTGTTTCTATGACCTAGCACACCCACCACTCTGCTAGATTTCTAAAATAAATTAGCAAAATAGTGGGTACTTTAAAAGGGTACATCTCAAAAACATGCACATATAGTTTCAGAATTAAGAACAGATGTGTCAAACACTCCAAATACCACAATTACATTATTACACCTAGTTATGCCATACTCCACTGCTTGCTGGAATTATTTCAGATGGAGTCATTAAATGATGGACCAAATCAGATACAATTTATTTTTTACTTTTTGAGATGCTGGAATTATTATCTATTTTCAGCTTGCTAGGACATATGGGCTTAATACAAATTTTGCACTTTCGTTATCTGCAAATAAGAGATTTCTTGAGTAGAAATTATGCACCTGACCCAATTCCTGTATTTGACCTATAACTGAAAAAATAGATAGTAAGACGGGGTATGGTTTCTCCGTAGTACTCAAGAGCTTGGGTTAGAGGCTAAATGCCTAGAAATTACAATCACAAATACTGATTTGGTGGAATACAACATGATGCAATACTAGAAGTTCAAAATGGACTTCTACTTTTTGGATGGGGTGAAACCTGACTGCCATATGCTGTTTCCACTTCTGAAATGACTTGGCAGTGTGAAAAATGTTAACATGGCAGTGGTTTGGATTCATTCAAAAGTTTTCAGCCATTACTCTTCAGCTTTACATATGTTACCCAAAGTGGGATGAGTATGCATAGATGTGGGTTCTGATCCTACTGTGCCAAGTGTTCCAAGCTACACTCACTGATGAAACACAAAGACGCCGATACATGTCTGGGGTTGCTTTGGGTCTCATGCAGAAAGTATTTAACCTAGAATTTCAGGCTCAACTTTCCCTTTTGGTGTGAGCCCAAGCCTGATTGTATATGGACTTTCCCCTTCCGCAATGGCATAGGAACCTGAAAAGAAATGGTCTAGAGGGTGCCCTTTCCTAGAACAATGGCAGTGAGTTTGATGTATTCGAAACCTTTCAGCTATCTCTCTTATTTGTTCAATGGATTTAAAAAAAAGAGTCTGGCCCTTGACCTGAAAGCATGTTTGTGAACCTGTTATGTTATTGCTAATTTAAAGGCTCTCTTTTAATACTATTATAGTCCTATTACATGCCCACATGTACAGAAAAATGATATTCCGAGTCACGCCATTTCAGTCTGCATTTTCAGTGACTGACCAGGACTTAAAATGCATGTTGATTAACTTTTTCAAGTGATCGGGTTTTTGGAGAGCTATTCAGGCAATACTGTTTCTCATGCTAGGTACAGGTAGGTACAGCATGATTATTATTTAGTGCATATTTGAAAGCTGTTGCTTATGACCAATTTTCTTTTTAAAGTTATTCTGATCAGTAAACTGATCATTTCTCACCAGTGGGAGGATAGGTGACCAGATGGGTTCAAAAATTCCTGGAGACATTTTATTTAAAAACACATGTCTTACAAGTAAAGAGTTTGTGAAAACATGTCTTGAAATTGTGGGGCCCTTTCAGAAATCATTTAGAGGCAGATGATAATGATTCTTACATGAGGCAGGTTCTTATCCACAAATGATCATTCCCTTTCATTTAAAATGTAATAACCTATTCATCAATGTGATATATTAAGGATTTACAGTAGAGGGATTTAGGAAATAACATTGAAGTACGAACCCTCCACTATTCATGTTTTAGTTTAATTAGTTTTTTTGTCTTCTATTTATTGTTTTGACTTTCAATAAAAAAAGAATATTGTGTGTAGGAGGCTGTCAGGGCTTTTCCACTTTTTGAGAATAAGAATCTCTTTTTGATTCAATAATAGGAATTTGTGAAACAGAGCAAAATTACACCACCTGTCATGAAAATAACCTGTTAGATAAGTCATTTGAAACCCTCACATGATCCATGACCAAATGAGTGTCCAAACATTTAAAGAACTCAAGGCCGTTAACAATTAAATGCTACCAATTTTAATGTGGGAGTGGATATTTCAGTAGTATATAGACTCTAATAACGGTAACATGGAAATAACATAACATCTGTGTTAGTAGTGACAAGAGGAAGGAATATTCTAACATTCATTCTATTCTGCTTTATGAAACAAACATAATATTAACTATGCTGAGAATTTGGAATTCACATAATGCACAAAACTTCTCTGTAGCTGTGAAGGAAATGTGCCAGTCTTCCAGTGTAATAAAGGTGAAGGTCTGAATATGTTTTTTTCTGGCATTTAATAATGTCAACCCGCATTGTTGCTTAAATCACTTGATCACAGAAACAGCTATTTTGACAACTTTACACGGGAGGATAGCTCAGGGGCAAAGTGCTCGTCTTGGAAGCAAGGTGTCACGGAGCACCACAGGTTTGATATCCAGGCCCGCGCTTAGAAACCTCTGGGTATAAAGCGCATCATAAATAAGCTTTCATATTATATCATATTAAATGTATAGTGATTTCAAAGACTAAGATACAGTATAACGATGGTTTTGCCTGCAGGCGGCAAGACTAGCCACCATATAAACAGTACTGCCTGCAGGGTTATTGCCTTGGGGAGGATCATGCCCATTTTTAGCCAGGGTCTGATCATTGAAGGAAACAGTTGGATAGCTGCCTCCTGAATCACCAGCAGAGCCCTCATGATTTCACATGTATCCACAATCTTCAGAGACAGTCCGCCACCCATCGAACCTCCAGGTTACAGTCCCCTAAAATGCCTAGGGTCAAATATGGGATCTGGAACCAAGGTATGGTCATCATGGGTTAGAAGAGTTTCGCAGAATGGTCTTTATTACCCTAGGGAAGGAAACTTGTAAGAGGATTCAATCCAGCACTACAGCTAAGTCAATACCTAGTCTGGGATACTGAATGGAAACCCTTATTGATATATCTTTATGTCCAGTTCATGAGTTCTGGATGACTACCCCTATATAACACCCCTCTCTTGGAACCCCCCTGACCCCACTGAGCCAAGAAGTAGTTCTGAGTTGCAAGTTTAAACGGTTTATTTGAGAATGTAAACAATATATATATATCACACTTTATAATAAATTAATAATTAATATCACACTTCAGAACATGAGCAGTTAACAACATTGGGTAATGTTCTACTAATAAACTGATTTGATTACCCAGGAGTAGTATAAAGGATGAGGTAGCATGCTTGGGAATAGGAACAGAAGAATAAGGTGGTAGAGAATGCTTTATCTAGTTTCAGATGGATGCAATGTTGAATGAAAATGCAATACAGAAAATACTCAATATGATTTCAACAAAACAATGTAATCACTTTCCTCTGGCAATCCACTCCCCCCCTTTATGCAATGCAAGGAAATGGAAGGTAAGCACACAGTTCTCAGAAATGCAATCAAATGTAATTCAGTTCACCCCAGCAAGCTTAGACTACAGAAGTTTGAAACACAGGCCCAAAATGCTTTTATATGTGCTGGCAATGAAGTGAGGAATATGCTGAAAATGGTTTTAATTCCCTTTAGGAGGTTCAGGGTGAGTGAAATATACTTGGGATGAGTTCAGGCTCACTTTAGCAAGGGTCTAGGAGTAACTAGCAGGTTAAACAAATTTTTGGCAAAGGAAAGCAAGGAAGCTGCTGTTTTCACACGTGGCTGGATTTTTAACCAAATCGCGAATCGCGGCAAAATTCGCGAATGCGTGAATCACGATCACGGCAAAAGTATAAGGAGTAGCAAGCGTTTCTAAGCTTGTTGAAAAGCTGATATTCTAAGCTTTCAGAGGAAAGTTAAACCAAGTTCCTAGCCTAAACGGTTCCAGAGATACGGACGATTAAATAAAGGTAGTTTTTCGGATTTGAATTTTTAAAAGTTCAAAGCGACAGGTTACAGCTTGCAGCTAGAAAATGACAGGTGACAGCTTTGCAAATGACAGGTGACAGTTAGGAGGCAGCTCTGGTTAGATTAAAATAGATTGATTTATATTATTTTAACTAAGAGATTGTTTCTGCACAGTTCTGCTAGGTACTCACAATATATTTTGAAATAGGCCTCCCCACGGATCTGGTCAGGTTTTGGACTGGACTCCGGTTCTGGTCTTGGCATTTCACAGTGATCTGGGTCAGCTCTCTGGTTCTGCTAACAGCGGTCTGGGTCACTCTGGATCTCTGGCCTCTAGTTCTGGATACTGCTCTGCTTTCTCTGGGTACAGCACTGCTTCTGGATCTTTCTGGCACAGGGTTTCAGGCCAGAATCAACACCTGGGTCCGGCTGTGAATAGTCTGCAAATGATTTTTGGACCTGCTGACAAATACTTTTGCTTGCAGTGGTCCTTCTTGGTTCACAGTTCTGTAGTCTCTGTTTAGCTTGGAAGTCTAAGTGTAGGATCTCTGGATGTGAAGTCGTCGGTCAGCATGCTCTGCAGCAAATGGAATTGAGTGTCCTCTCTAGCTTCCAGTGGCTCTTTTTATGTCTTTTGAAAGTGGGTGTGTGTGCAGCATCACTAGCCAGCCCCTCTCTCAACTGCCCATTGGTCAAGCTTTCCTTTCTCTCTTGATTGGGGAAAAGAAGTGGAGTGTCAGAGCGATGTCATTATATGGCCTGCAGAAAGGACACTCCCCTGTCAAATTGCACACAAATCTATATTTGATCAAAATACACATTTCTCAAATACATAGTGGTTTGTCATTGCATGTACATATTACCTATCACATGAGGTATACTCTGTTCAAACTCTGCTCTTCCTGAGGGCTTGCATTCAAAAATGGCAACTTATTTTCGATTTTAGTGGGTTATGCAACCTTGGTTCTTCATTAAAAATTATACACATATACACGGCCTGTCCTTACATACTCCAGTAAATTCCCATGTCTCTAGCTTAAACACAGAGTCTGTAGTATCCATAAATAGCGGGGTTTTGCTCCAGAACATCACACAAATTCCCAACGCGTCTTAAAACGTGCACAGAAAATTCACAAGAATTATGGTATCATTTAAATAATTTTGACAAGTCCGCACTGTGAGTTATACATCTTTCTTAGAATCATATTCTGGCCAACAGGGGTGTGTCTTTTCAGGTCACATGGTGTAGAAACCAGTTTATCCAGTTTCTGCCAAGCTCAGAGACCCTGCCCCTCCCAACTTCTGCCAAGAGGAAGCTATTTTACGGTCCCCCTAATAAACCATCTGCCTGGGCCCTGGAAGGCCCATTGTTCAAGAGGAAGCCATTTATGGCCTCCCCCCAATAAACCCTCTGCCTGGGTCCTTTGTTTAGTCTCTAGCAGTCCCTTGGTAATTCAATCAGAGAGGGGTAACCTCCCCTCAGAATGCAGCCAGGCCTGAGAACTGCTGTGGATCCAGTTTCACTCCAATTGGGGGGAAGTTGTCAGGCAGAATCCAGTTCCTTAAGCCAGGCCCCAGCTACTGTCACTTTTAGTTACCCAGTTTTCTGCATTCAAATAAAACTAACAATTTTTACACATGCAGCTGGAATGCTGATTCTAAGTTCAAAACTATGACATTTTAACAGTGACAAACTATGTGGCAGTCACAAGTCTGTCCCTCAGTTTATTTACACATTTCGATTTTTGGTAATTTTAAATCCAGTTTCAGTTTAAGCCGCTGCAGACCTGCAGAGCTCAGCCAGTCTTGTTATAAACCTTCAAGTCACTTCAGAATATAACTTTACATTGTATCCACCTCTTAGTAAGTCTTTCTTTGGCCTGCTTTGGGTTCATTTATTCAGTTTTACACAAATGTCTGGTGTTGTTTTAAAACGCCGGCTTTCTGATAGTGGTGAGTACTGGTAATTCAACCATTTTTGGGATTTAAGAAAATTAATTCCCCACAGTTCTAGGTTGCTTTTGGCAATCAGCATTGCCATTCCCTATGGTTTCAGGCTACTGTGTGGGTAGCCCATGGTGGTTTTAGGCAGTGCCCTCCTGTGCCCATAACATCGGCAAAAATGGGTGGCAGCCTATTCTTCATGCATTTCCCTGTGCATTTTCTGGGAAGCTCTGGCCATCATGATGTTTTCAATGCCAGTAATGCACAGTTTTTTTTTGGTGGTGATTTTCTGGGGTTATGTCTAATATTTCATGGTATTTTGTGGTATTTTGCTATGATGACATTTTTATAGTGTTGAGACTAATTTCAGAATACTGCCTCATAATTATTTCACCAGGTTCACTAAGGGTAAACAAATACTGAACTTAGTACACTCTGAATAAATGGCTCATGCTCTCCTGTAATGTTTTACCTATAACTTCACTTTTTATCCCTTTTTGGCTGTGTCTTGAAATATATATGTAAAGCATGCAAATGAAATACAAAACATTCATTCAGCCTCTCCAATTTACTGTGACAACTTTGCTTTGAAATTCCTTACCACACGTTCTATCTCCATAGATGCGCCAAACCAATGAGCCTGAATGCAGAAAAATACAAGGCTAAATTGCATTTGCAAATTAATGTTTTTATCATAAACTAGAAATATGCAAGTTACACAGAGTGATACATGTGCCCATGTTGTAATTCACAACATAAGAAAGGTTTTTCCTGCAATGGATTTCAATGATCTATCTGTGATAACATGCCTGTTATCAGCATGTACTTCGCAACAAAAGTTGGCACGATAAATAGACTTTGACTTGCAGCAAGCCTTATAGAAATACAAACACAGTTTTACATGCACGTTTAACTTCTCATTGCTAATGCAGCGCCTTAAAATGAACTGAGTTATTTAAGCTGTGCTGCACAGTATCAACATTCACTTTACACGACCCTCAATTAATGGCATAATTGCCTAGGTTAAGCTGGCGATATTCCCTGACTCAGCTTGGCATTGAGAGAGGGTCATTCATAGATAAAGTTGCTCGAGACTGTAGCTTTTCTAAGGATTGCCAATCAAGGAGAGAGACAGACACAGCCCACTAGATTGTCAGCTTGCAAGCACTGGAGACTCAGTCTGCCCAGGAACCAGCACTTCTGCCACCTTCATCAGTGAGTGGAAGAATGAATGCCCAGCCCTCTCTCTTCAAACCTTTTTCTCAAAACCCCGTCACTCAAAAGCACCTCCCTTTGATAAAACCATCCCACTAAAACAGCAAGTGATTTCCTCTGTGCCTTTAGCCTAAACACAAACTGCATTGCTGAATAGAACTTGTTACATCCCTTCCTGCCCCAAGACAATGTCATGTTTTTAGTAGAACAGATATTCACATTCCTCATCTTACAACACAGTGTAGATTCAGCCTGTACGTTTAAAGTTTATTTTTCTTTCCAGAGCACTATTCATTATCTGTCAATCTGCATGCAGTTTACATAAGGGATTGATTTGGACTACACATTATTATGGGAATTATATGTTAAATAGGCAGGGGTAAATGAGTATATTAGTTTCACGTTAGCATTATTTTTTTTATTGCAAATTAGCCCATTAAAATAGCATCATGGAACAAAGTGATAATTTCCTTGCATGCGTTCTGTTTACTGGCATCTATTAAGATTCAGCCTGAGAGTGATGCTCTAGAGTCACATCTATGAGTCGCACACCCTTGACCCTAGTTAAAATTCAAGCCTTTGCTAAAATGTGAATGATGAAATGCGGAGTCTAGATGTTGAAATGCAGAGCCTACATTACTACAGGACCTCCTCAAATCATCATACCCCTGCCCTCCTGATCTGTCTATAGAAACAAAGGGTCTCATACCTCTCAGTTCTTAGTTCTCTCTCCTTGTCACTCTTTATAGCCCAGGGCTCCCAGATACATTTTTCCAGCTGCAGGAGAATCAGAAAACAGGGAATGCTTATCTGCTTACATCCATAGGGAAGAGGAAGAAGTGGCATGCCTGTAACCTTTCCCTTTCACAACCCACTCCTCCTTACGTTCCCTAATAAGCTCTCACTCACTGTTTGAGCCCACTTCAACTGTCATCTCCATGATCTATCCTTTAAAGTTCCCAGCCTCCTCCCTTCTTCAATGAATCATTTGTCCTTCTTTTAGCCTCCAATTCGCTTGCATTTTTCTTCATCCCTTACAGTGCCTATGGAGCAGCCTGGTAGAGTTATAAAGCACTATAAAATAAACCTACATTAATATGCACATACATGCATTCCAAACACTTCCTTCAAGGCAAGGCACAATGGATTTCCAGCTCAGTTTAAACCTTACCAGCCAGTCCTTTTTTGTTTTGATAGACATGATCAGACTTGAATGCTGCTTTCAACCTTGTTACTATCATGAGGATGGTGCCTTAGGACATGCACTGGTCCTATGGTAATCTCTCATATTGAAGCTCTGGCAATACACTCAATGACAGCACTCACTTAAAACATTCCCCATCTGGAATGTCGAAGCACCAGACTAATCAGGTTAGACTCCTTATAAAAGTGTCACATGTTTATCAGCATTACTTTTCTCTGCAGGTTCCAAAAACAAGTTTTAAGCCCACCACAACAGCCCACATCCCACTCAGTGAATTAAATAATATATAATTAACCTAAAGGAAATCAAGAAGGTAAGCTCTCTTGAACCACCTACTGAGAGATGCCTTTCAACACAACTGGACCCTAATGACAATGCCACAGACATTATTTTAAATTTAGCTGGATTAAGAAATGAAACATGTAAACTGGAGGTAATCTTATATGAAGAGAAAATGACCACCCACCCCACCCACCCCTATTTAGCCACAGGAGATATCACAGTTAAAATACTAAAAGAACTTGCAAACTGGGGCTTATATACCATTTTAGACATTAGGATAATCACTGCTACACCATAGTAAATGCCAGATTTAGCATTCTGAGTTGTTTGATCAGAGTTCAGCAGAACATGTACTGTTCCATGAAAGGTTTGCTGTAGTGAAAAGATCATAGAGTCACCTCCGAAACTAGGCTTGATGGACAAAGCCCAAGGAGAGAATACACATTAGTTTTTACACGAATACACTGACGTCATTCCATTTGAAGAAGGGGAAGTGTGTTATGCAAGAATTCAGTGATAGTCAAATCTGTCCAATTATCCCAAGTGTCATTTAAGAAGAACCTCTGATACTTTTCAAGTGTATCTATTCTCTCTTGTCCAAATGATTGCAGATCAAATGCAGATGACCCATTTAATTTCATGTTGTAATCAATCATGCAATGTTTTCTAGAATACATACTTATACTGGGTACATGAATCGGCCATATAAAAATATGTTTAATTAGATAAGGGCCACCTTACAAAACTAGTTCTGCCACTAAAATGAGCCATCAACATGCTGTATTCTGTGGGACACAGGGTGTCTTGATTTGTCATCTGAAAACAATGGGAGCTATATTCTTCCGTGTTGCTCCCTAGATATATTGCGCAGTGCACAGAAACCACATTATCTCATATAAACCTCAATCTCCTTTCTCATTTCAGACTACTAGACTACCATACAATCAATGCAATTCTCTCTGTTCCCTTTGGGGTCATGTCTTGCATTTTATTTGAATAGTACCCACAAGGGTGAGTTCTGTTTTCCATTACAGATTGTGTTCCATCTGATATTGATCTGTTTCCTTCATTATTTGATCCAACACCTGCTGAGGTTATAGATTGTTTTTGGCCTAGTACACCATTCTAGAACTCCACAAGTCTTTCCAATTGTACAATGGGAACTTCCCCAACCAAGGGATACTTTCTATCACATTTCGGGACAGGGCATTAGCGTTGTCATTTTTCTCCTGTTTGTGAATCAAACATTAATACGTGGGGTTTGTGTTTACTTTCATTGTGCTGACATCAACGTCTCTGCCACAGTGTATGCATTGCTATTTTGTTTTAACTTGTCTTTATTAATTTTCACATAACAAAATAACATCAAACAGTTGCAACTCCCCCTCCCCCCCCAGTAGCCCTACCCTCCCCTAGGGGCGCGTGTGTCCACCTTTCGGGGATCTCATTATGCGTTGAAGATATCCGTTACTTTAATGTTATGGGGGCACCACTGTTCCATAAAGTCTTACTGGAGATATTCCAGGACCACTCCCCATTCCTTTACAAATATGTCCCTCGTTCCTTGGATTGTGTGGGAGACTTTCTCCATCGCCATTTGGGCCCATACCTTTTGCAGCCATGCGAATGCCTGGGGTACTATGGCCGCCCCAGCCGCTGAGTGTAAAAATGCAAACACAGATAACCACTGCAGTGCTGAGCTTGAAGTATTTATGTAATATCCGAGACAAACATTTACCCAGTTACAACAAACAGGTCTCATAATAATAACATGGAGGTCAACTCCTCTCTGCTTTCCTTGCATCTCCAGTAGTTGCTGTCTGAGCTCAACTGAAATGCAAACATTCTTTCTGTTGTCCAGTGAATTTACATTAAGGTACTCTGCTGATGGTAGATTGTATTTAGATTTGTACCAAGTGGATACCTAATCGAGTAGGCATTCAACTCTGACATGGGGCCAACCTACATTTTGCCAGATTGAGTCCTAGAGTGCCAACTCAGCCTTTCAACCTTCTGAGATTCATACATTGAGAACCATGACATTAGATAATAACAGCAGACAATACCTGCATGTAGAAGTGGAAGGAATCTGGCAAGAAATGTTTTTTTAAACCAGAGAATTATTACTAAATAAATATATGTTTACCTTCTGTCATGTCTTTCCAGAGACCATGATCCCAAGCTTCACTTCTAAGTGTGGCCTTTATCTTTCTAGACTTTCAAAACCCTTTTCCTTGAAATTTATAAATGGAGCAATCTAAGAGATTGTGAACAAGTCTAATTAAGAGGGACGATACAGCACAGCACTCTGTTTTGAGTATGATGATAGCTTCTCACATCAATAGGACGTTTACTAGCTTATAAACTGGCACACAGTGTTCCATTTGCAGGGAATGACTAAATGGTTTCCTTCTCAGTCTGGATGGTGCAATGGCTCTTTCAACCCTGAATCACTATCCTAGAATGCCCCATATAACTTAGAACAGCACACTGAGTCAATATAATTTATGAGTTTTACAAGCCTTCTTGACACATTTTCTCAAGGGAATGATTGAGTTTAATGATTGTAGAGGCTTCTTTCTGCAAATTGTGCCATTTTAGGGAGTGAAGTAGAGACAGCACATTCAATCCAGGTTTGTACTTTTTTATCGAATCTAATGGTTCGCATGAACCATTAGATCTAAAAATGCTACCACCAAAGGTTTGAACAACAAAAGTTCCATCCTTTGGTGGTGGCATTGTAAGAAAAAGAAACAGGGGCTGCGGGGGTGTCCCCTGCATCGCCCCGCTCACTGTACTTTATAGTATAGTGAGCGAGGTTTGCGGGGGACAACCCTGCAGCCTTCTGTAAAAAAAAACAAATGGGTGCTGCGGGGGTGTCCCCCGCAACCCCCCGCTCACTATAATTTACTGTATAGTGAGCGGGGGTGGTGGGGGGAACCCCTGCAGCCTTCCGTAAAAAAAAAATGATAAAAATAAAAGAAAAGGACCCTTCCGCGACAGTTCCCAATAACAGAAGTGAAAGGAAACTGGCGCCGCAGGGACCTAGCTTGAAGAAGAAGGTAAGTGGGGTTTGTTTATGTTGGGTGTGAAGGTGGGGGTGTGTTGAAGGTGTGGGTGGGGTGTGTGTCATGGGTGTCGTGTGGGTGTGGGTGGGGGAGTGGGTATGTACGTGTGTTCGCATAAGAAAGGTGCGATCCTTTGGTA
The DNA here is from genome assembly GCF_040938575.1 of Ambystoma mexicanum. NCBI lineage: Eukaryota > Metazoa > Chordata > Amphibia > Caudata > Ambystomatidae > Ambystoma > Ambystoma mexicanum. The sequence goes on along the minus strand of NC_090937.1, from coordinate 924,823,169 downwards.
GTTCGCACCTTTCTCACGTGAACTTTCCGGCCGCAGCAATATCAGCCACGGTCGGATCACGTAGATCCTTCAATCCTGACACATATTGGCTCTTGGAATCTTTTTTTATCTGCCACATTTTAAGATCCCGATTTAAAAATGTCCAACATAATCTTGAATTCTTTTGTTCCATTAAATGTATGTAACAGATAAATCCCATTTCTAGAATATAGTCCTATGCAGTGTTTGTAATATTACCCCAATAACAGTTAGTTGATGCCATTGATGTATAGTCTATTCCATTCAATAGTCTTAATCAATTTAAGAGCACATATCAGCACTCTGCTTCCCATTGGAAAATCTTTTAATTTACCTTGCCATGTTGGATATACACTGCAACCATCAGCCTGTTACACTGTCACATTGTTAATGATGTAGCAGAAGAAACAGCATAATCACAAGAGGCTTCTGATATCAAAATGTAAGTAACTCCTAGACTCAACTCTAGACTCACATGTTTCTAAGGTGCAACCTTAGAATCCCTGTAAACATTCACACACATATAATTGTTTAAAGGGATGTTTCCTAGATCATGGTGAACTAACAAAGATATCCTCAAATGTATATACTGAGGACTTCAAACTGTTTTCACATGTATACCAAAATCTGAATCATCAAAAATATCAAACTGGATCTGTTCCACATATCTTACAAAAGTCCTTTTCAGCATTTGTGTCTGATGGATGACTAACTCAAAAATCTGTCCTTGACTAGGATATGCTATTAACACGTGAAGACCTTTTCCTTCTAAAAAATAACAAATGCTATATTTCCAAAATCTGATAAACAAATAAGCAAAGGAAGACTATAACTGTAACCCTCCTGTAGTTGGATTAGATAAAGCAAATAATGCACAAACTCGTATACATACATTGAACAGTTTACCTTAGACTTGAGGATATATAATTATTGATGATAGTTTTATTTCCACATTGTCATAACATCTTTCCTACGAAGAAAATGAAAAGTTCAACGTTTAAAATTGGACAATATAGAAAACAGATAAAACAAGCATATAAAATGGCACATAACATTAATAATCTATAAATACGCATAAATATATCTTATCATTATCAACCTTTCATCAACCTAGACGTTTGACACCTTGCTTTAAAAACATAATTGCTTTGCAGTGCTTTTGCGTAGTTTGTCCCCCTGAATCAATTTTCTAATCTTATTATATTTAGGCAGGCTAATATATACTGTCTTCCGATAGTTTCACATTGTGGGCGTAAAAACAAAAATTGATGGATGATTTGCATATAAAATCCATTCATCTGCAAAGTGCGGTTTCCAGGTCTTAAAGAATACAGCAACAGGTTAAATTCTGCGTCTCAGTTTCATAAAAAAAGATTCCATAAAGGTTTGCAAAATGGAGTCCATGTATCTCTCAAAACCTCTACTTAATTTAACTGGAAAGTAGTAAAACAGTGGTTTACACTCTTTTGGAATACTGAAGGCTCAATTTTGATCTTAAATTTCTCCTTGAGCACAATCGAAAGTCTTTATACCATTAGGATATTTCCAGAATTTTGGAAACACCTATTTTACATAATGTATTCTTTGCATGCTTCAACCAGCTCAATGACATGCTACCTTTGCATCTTAGTACATCTTAAAAGACCTCTTTTCGTACCCCCAAATGCGGGTAAGCCAAATCGTTATCCAATTATGGATTGGATTAAAAGATGCCAATCCAATCTAACAATGTAATAAAAGGCCAGATGTATGTTTTCCCTGTATGTTGATCCAATGCAGTAGCTTCACCTGTTGTCACAGCTAGAGGGAGCTGTTATCTTAGAATTTATAGAGACAATGCCACTTTGCATAGCTTTGCCTGTTACAGTGGTGCAATTGGCATAGCTTTGCCCGTTGTCACTGCTAGAGGGGGCTGTATGTTTTGGATTAATAGTGGTCCTACTGTGTCAATGAAAACCTGCACTTTAGCCCATTTTCACAGGCCTGTACACTAGTTCTTCAATATTCAACCACCCTAATTTGAAAAACATTGCAAACTTTGGGGCTGAGTTTGGTAATCCAATAGTTGTTTTAGTACTTTATGTTCACTATCTGCAGGTTAGATGTTACCATATCTCCACATGTCCCCATCATATAAAGATGCTTGGCAGTCCTTCATATGATATATATTCTGTGTTGGACTCATTGCTCCATTTCCATGTAGGCAGATAACTTTGCAGCCGCTGCAGTAGGTTTTATGAGAGAGCCATTGCTTCTAGAAATATGCACTTTCTATCTCCCATTTGTGGCATTTCAGAGGCCTAAGCAATCATATTAATCCACCTCTTATAACATAAAAACATTAATTTTAGCATGTACTTTCGTAAGACAATTCCTACACTCTGAGCAGTTCATAACTGTGGTGTAACGTTTGCTAATTTCCAAATCCTTTCCATCACATTGTCATATAAACAAGTCACATGGCTTATTTAAACCTGCAGTAGTTTGGGAAATGATTATCCCATCATCTGCAAAAATTAGAATACATTTATGAATACTGCTCAAGGTTGGGGCTAGCCTTATTGTTTGTATGCAAGCTGTTCCAGAACTGGAACGTCACAGGCTCCTGCTTCAGGGTAATAGGCCTCAGTTCTGCACACAGGCACACATAAAAGATAATCCTGCTTCACCTTTTGTGGTTACATGGGCAGGATATCCTCATAAGAGGGGTCTGCATGTGATAGCAGTAGCTACCCAAACAGCAATATTACAACAGTCCAAAAAAATGTCCACTCGAGGTTTTACACAATAAAACAATGTGCCCAGGAGTGGGTAGGGAGCAGAGCTGGTCTCTGCTCTTGGAACACTCCTTCACCGCAATGGCTGAGGGCTTTGAGAGATCAACTCTACCAAAAGTGGTCCAAATTAATTCTTCCTTAAGCCCTGGATGGTCCAGATGTTAATCAATGATGGGATGGGGGGGGGCTCTTTTATAGACAAAACAGATGACATGGGATTGGAGGAATTGGAGGAAAGCAAGAATGCTTTGAGTGGTCAAATCTCAATCTTAGTGATAAGTGGTCTTGGCCTTATTGCATCATACCCAATGTGCTTTGTGCTAAAGGAAGTGTAGGATACCCTACTTAAGCCCATAGCATCAAAGGCCCTTTAGTATGCAACACGCTGTTGTAAGGCTAATCCTTTTGTTTAGGGTGTGTCCTGTGAAGCCTGCTTCCCAGGATGCTCCTAACCTGGGTTGGGGATAGGTGTTACCCAGTCTCACAAAGGATCATGGCCAATCTGGGCTCTGAGTGTTAAGATGTGTACGATACAGTGACTTTAATAATTAGATGAACTACCAGTCACCATACCCCAAACTCAGTTATAGCATATCAATTAACATTAAACTGCCACCATAATGATAGTGCATCATATTTATGTGGTTTTACAACAGAGGCGCAGACCTAAATGCAATATCTGTGCTGTATTGACTTGGCTGTCACATCAGCTGTCAAAAGGGCACCTGTGTCTTTTAAACCTGCTCTGTGTCATTGGAGAGCAGGGGCTCCATATCAGGAGACGTATGCAGCTTGTGTAGAAGGCACATGTGTTACTATGCCTTTAATGAAAGGGGAGTCTCTTTAGCAGACAACTCTTTCTGAAATGGAATTACTCGCATCATTTTATGAAAGACTACAAATCAAAAAAGCGAGGGAATGTGAAGAGGAAGCGATAGTGCATGGGCAGCCATCCTAACTGAAAGCAGAGCACAAAGGTAGGTGAAGATGTTGGGTGGCTGAAGAGGGTATGGGTGGGAAAGTTGAATATCTTATTTAGTGGAACCATGTGAAGCTTGGTATTGATCAAGATGTATTGGGCATTTTTTGTGCCAACTATACTCCCCAACTGAAGCTTTTATTTCACATGGCCTAGTTGGTAAATGCACAACCCTGTTGATCAGAGAGTCTGTCAGAGTTATGTTGTCCCTCCACTACTTTTTAACCTTCATCTAAATGAGTGGATTCAGTTTTATAGGATGTTATGCAGGATTTTCCGATAGCCAACCATCAGTTTATACCATGCTTAACATATGCTGATGACATGTTAGGTAGAACAGCCACTGCTCAACAGAAATTATTTGCATGCTTAGGGTACGGTGGTTAATAAAAGTAAGTCTGTGGCGCTGATTTGTCATAGAAAGAACTGTAAAAGAACCCTCAGAATAAACCATTTTGATAACTTACGAATCAGATTCTTGGACTCAAAGTCTTTTCTACTCAAATCGACTATGCTGCATGTCAGATGAAACAAAGTAATATGGGTATTTCACGCTTTTTTAAATCCCATGACTTTACAATCATTCCAGCAGTACAGGTGTATGACGCTAAATCCATTGGGGTTTCTGCATATATCTCAGGAGTACGGGCTATTGATAATCTTGACTAGCTCACACTAACCAAAATAATGTTTTTTTAATTATATTAGGGGTTTGTTCGGCAACTGCTGAAGTACTATCATATTTTAAAATCAGAATCCTACATTCTTTACATTTGAATATGCCCCAGCTTGTTAATGTCTAGAGATATAGGGTAATACACGTACAAGTTAATTTTAAGGGATGTTTTAGGTTGGGAGATTGCACACGGTACCCCATGGTTACCTTTTGTAAAAGCAAAACCCTGTCAGATATTGCTCCAGGTCACCCATATTGGCATCAAGGGTTAATAAGCATGCCATTTTAAACAATGTTAAAGTAAGCATTGGTAGCCAAGCAACATCAGATTTCTCATCCTCAGTAGATCATAATACAACTGTCAAAACTCATTTACCACATCAGCATGGTCATGGTTCAAATTTAGAAGATTATTTTACCTTAGTCCTTAACAGTCATGCTAGAAAATGTATAATTAAAATGTGTTTTCATCAACGTCCTCTTTCATAAAATGCACAGGCATGAAATAAAAAGAAGACTACAGTTTATACAAAAACTTATCACAAGAACGTTTTTTAATAACTTTCCTAACGTTATTGAATTTAACACAATCTCGAGTTGCTTATTGTTATGCTATGCAAGCCCAAGATCAGAGAGTGTGTTTGGTGCTGGGACGCATCTTGATAAAGGAAATGCAAATAAGAAAACATATTAACTAGTACTGTATAATTCAAAGTGTATATATTTCTGTTTTGAAAATGTACTATGGATAGAAATGTTACTGTATTTTATTTTGATAGTGTTATACATTTTAATTCCAAATAAACCTGACATGAACATTTTGGCACGTGGGGTAAAGGAGTAAAGAGGGATTGCCATGATGAGATTTGAGCAGTAGTCCAAGTTAAAGACAATGCTGAGGATACGATTCTTGGTACTTTGGGGGTGAGGAAGAATGGGGTCGATTTTCTGTGTTTTAAGGAGCATTTGCATGGCAGGTTGAACTATTGAAACATTGCAGCTTTGGATCACTGTTGATGAGAACCCCTGGTTTGCATAATATGTGAAAGGGGTAAAGGTGTCTGGGTGAGGAAAGAGAAGGAGGAGTGTGACACAAGAAGCATATAGGTAAAATATTTAAATTGTGGAGCAATGGAGCACTACCAAGGGAAGTGACTTTCAGTGGTGGATGGCAGTCAAGCAGTGATATGGTAGAAAGATTGGGGGTCAATGATGAGAAGTGGAAGAGGATTTCAGTGTATTTGGCAAAGAGATGATCAGAAAATCTACAGCAGGAGATGAATTTACCAAAGAATGAGTTATAGATTGTGAATAGATGAGGACCAAAGGCTGACCCTGAGGGTACACAAAAATCTACAGAATGTAGCAGAGAATATTTGTTTATTCCAAGGAATTAAAAAAGAATGCCTACAAAAGTAAGAAGCAATCCAGGAAAGAGCATTGCCATGCAAGCTGTTGAGAGATGAGTGATCAATAGAGTTGAACAAGCAGAGAAATCAAGAAGGATGAGGATAGAGCAGAGGTAGTGGCTGTGGGTGATGCATGTGACGTTTCAATCAAGTGGTGGGTGAGAAACCCACATTGGATGTGGTCACTGTGGTCATGCATCTCTGGTAAGGTAATGATGCAGATAAACATCACATGCTCAAGGGTTTTAGAATAGTGAGTGAGAAGGGCGACAGATCGCTGGTAAGCAAGGTTATTGATGTCAGCCATAGAATTGTTTAGGGCTGATAAGATGAGGGCAACCATACAATAGGTTGAAAAGATGGCTAAGTAGGTACTGCTAACAGGTACAAGTTCTGCGATAATCTGGGGTGCAAAGGGATCTGCAGGAGCACAGGAAGTGTTGGAAGGCCAGAGGACGGGTTCCAGTTCAATTTGAGAGATGTTAGGTGGCAAACAATAAGCAAAGTCATCAGAGAGAGGAAGGGTTGCAGAGTGGATGCATGGAGTAGGCATACCAGTATGGACTGGAGGGTCCTGTATATGTTAAGAGGGTGGGAGTGAAGAGAAGGGTGTAGTAGCAAGAATTGTCTGAGTCAAGGGCGGTTCTTTTTTTGCCCATTGCATCATGTAATTGAATAGCATGGAAGATTGTCACCTCTTTCTTTTACTCTTGTTGACATAATACTATAGAATAAAATACTTATCCAATGCATACAACATCACAGAAGGATTAAATGTGAAGTTGGTTTTAAAACTCTTTGTGTAATGTATGATGAATTTGCTTGTCTAGTATTTTCAAAGTGTGCAAATTATAACTAGAAATATATTTCTCTTTTAGGAATTGTAACAATTGGTGAAGATAAGAAAATATGTACTATGTCTGACAAGTTCTTGGGGATGTGTAGGTCAACTGAGGTGAGACTGCATTCCATTCTCTTTACCCATATTTTCAGTCACTTTGCAGAATACTGTATTATTGTCTGTCCTTTGTTTTTGCTTAGATGTTTCAATGTTACATGAGTGGGTGTGTGTGTTTGTGTTCTTATTTTTCTATTTAAAAGCAAACCTTTCATTAATCAAACTCATACCCATTATAATCGAGGTGCAGACAAAATAGGGTTATTTGTCATTAGAACCCACTATTTTAAAAAGACATTACATGTAAGCTTACCGGCACCATTGCTTTCGGACCTACAAACTACTGATCTGCCTGCCGGTAGATAGACCATCACGGAAGTACCGGCACGTTAACAACAGTGCTGGTGCTTCCGTGGTCCCCATTCCCATAGAGCCCAATAGGACTGTATGGGAATGGGGACTTACAATTTTCCAACACCTGACTTTCCAGGCCGCCAGGGTTGTAATCCCCCGGTGTTACCGGGAAGTCAGGTGCCGGAAAATCATTATGGGTCCAACGGCAACCTGCCGGTATCACCGGCACTGTTACCGCTGGACCGGTAATGAGGCCCATTATATACAAAAAACGTTCTTACCTCTATTTCTGTTTTCCTAAGTGAGATGAAACAGAGCAAATACAATGCAACCTGTTGTGTATATTGGTTGTTATGGAGCAGTTTAAATGTCATTAAATCTACTAATAGTAGTGATTGTTAGATTCCTTTTGACATTTTCAGAAATTTTTCCACAATCTAAGTGAATTGGTTTCAAAAGGGGGCCCTCATGCAAGCGATTTTGCCAATGAGGGGTTGTTTGGCCTTTGCTGAAAGTCGGTTCCAAAGTAGACCTACTCTCTGATAATAAAGTATATGTATTTGCCTTACTGTGGTGAGTTTAGTAATGGAGATGGCTTTGCAGGGCAATCGCAGAGCTTTGAAATCTGCTTGCTGCTGGGAGCAGTGTTGTAAATGAATGATAGGAGGAAGTTGATAAAATGTAGGTGTGTGCATGAGGTGTTTATTGGAAGAGTTTGTCAGAGATTTGATATGCAGACCAGGACCATTCTGTTACACAAGACCAATTTGGATCACAACTGTGTTTATTGCTTAGTGAGTATGTGCAAATGCTAAGAGAGGCAGGCATCTATTAAGCTGTGCAGATAAAAGACACACCTTAGAATTACCATGGTCACCTGATTTTCCAGTTGTCTCCAGAATTTAATTAAAGAAGATTGAGAACATGCTCTCATACATTCGAACCAGAAGCAGGTATTCCAGGGACTTTCCGATGAGCTCGTGGGTATAATTTCCACCAAACCAAGGTTAGGTTGTAACTGTAATTATCCAAGAAATCATTTTTAATGTGTTATAAGCTGTCTATGGACATTCTGTTAACTTTCAGCTTGACAAATATTTGGACGTAATCCACATACAGGTAACACTCTGCTGAAGCACGTATGAGCTAATATTGGTTACATGAAAAGATTAAAAAGAAGGAGGGCTAGGGCAGAACCCTGAGGAGAATGCAACTTGTTACTTTTTTTCTGCTTTTGCTCTCTGCTTCTCCTTCGGTCTTACTTATAGCGTCATGATGCCTTAGTTGGTGAAGGTTTGCGCTTAAAAATGATCATAACGTACCATAACAGGAAAGATTCTTCCAGTTTTGTTCTCATGGGGAATTCGGAGATAGGCCTACATTTGGTTATATCATACTGTAGGAAGAAAGAACGAGAAGGAAAGAGTATCATTGGAAATTATAAATATTATATTGCCTGTAATATAGCAGGCAGTGTTCAGTGGTTCTTAAGCATACATAATGAAGGCAGTCATAGGGCAATCAGAATAATTCCCTTTCCACCTACTTGCTATTGATATTATAGTCTCTCTCAGCCCACTTACACCCCCATTCTAAATGGGGCAAAGTGTGAAATAAAGAGCTAAACGCAAGGCTTTATGCTTGTATGCCTCCATTTCCCTCTCTGTCCCATGTTTGTGTAGTGACAATGTAGGGGAGGGGCACAGAATGGCCATACGATCTCTGTTGTGCTGACCTCCCTCATTATGTCAGCATGGTTTGTTTTACGCCTGCATGACATATTTATGCGGGGTGAAACGTGTGGATTCCTATGGAATCCGCCTCGGTTTTGCGCCTGCTAAAGACCAGGTGTAATCTGTAGGAATCTATTAGTAAACGCTGACAAATCGGAATTTGCAGGTGGGGTTTCATTTTTCACAAGACAGAGAGGAAAATGAAAGAGTAAAAGCGCGGTTCCCTTGCTGTATTTTTTGCTGCTCCCCTCCGCCATGTGAATGTTTGAAATTGCATGCAGGGGACCAACAGCATGTAGGTGCAAATGTTGGTTGTTCCCTGAATCCCGTTTAAATTCAAAGTAAAATGAGGCTGACGCGGTAGAGCAGTAAATCCCTTGCTTTATTGCCCTTTGAAGGTGAGGAAGGGACATGAAGAGGAATTATGATTTCTGCTGTGCTTTCCTCCTCCTTCTTCAAAGTACAGCTGGTTTTACGCCTGAATGACATTTTCATGTAGGCGTTTAATAACTGGATTAATACGGAATCCACTTTAGACACCTGCTTAAAGATGGCGGTTTCCTTAGGAGCCCATTGTAAATGCCATCGGCTAAGCATTATCTACAGGTCGCATTTTCATCTTTTACATATCACAGAGTAATTGTACATAGTAAAGTTGTTTGCGCCTGTATTTACTTTTGTTTTCCCACTACATTCTCCGTAAGTAAAACATTGCATGCCCGGGACACACCAGCACATAAGCGCTAACGTTGGTGGTCCCCCACATGTAAATCACCCCTTTCGTACAACGAGCCAGTCTGTGTAATCCCTCTCTGCCATGGTTAGAGTTTACATTTGTTCATGATGAGTAGAGCGTCCGTCCAATGCAAATGCAGCCCACTGCTGACTACCGCCAGCACTGTCATGGCACAGACCACTGCAGAACTCGTGTATACGTGGCACAGTTCTAGAACCAGCAGTGAAGGTGTACAGTAGCAATAGCAAACAATAATTACAATCCGTAGACAGTGGCTACACAACCGCATTGCTTTTTTGCTATTGTTGCAGAATGACTTCTTAATGAGCTGTTAGCCTTCTAAGAACATATATTGCTTAAGTGGAATGGCTTAAATTATTCTGTGAATTTGGCAATTAAGGCAAAGATGCAATTGTGGTTATCTAACAGACTGCGACCACATTGAACCTGAACGATTCCATGATGTAAATCTTTTAAAGAACGACTTCACCTGTATGCGTTCGTTGTGCGTATGGGGTTAAGTTGACAACTTTGAAATGTTTCATTTTATCTCCTCTACAGCTAAACATGACTTTCCACCTGTTCATCGTGGCCCTTGCTGGAGCTGGAGCAGCTGTCATTGCTATGGTAAGTTCTCGAGCCTCCTCAGGGGTTCAAGGTTTTATTTTCATGCAGCTAACTGGGTTTTGTGTACAAAGATAACATTATACGCCATCATTGGTGATTGCCGTGCCTATTACTCGCAGCACAGGGACTTTCAAGCAAGGCTATATTAAGACAGGGAGCAGAAGACGAGAGGGTAAGTGTGCAGTCTGTTCCGAATTCTGTCTGCGGGCTGTCACTCAAGTGCCATCATTTTGCGACGCTCTATTAACACCCTTCCACTTTACCAAATCTTCTACTGTAAGATCCTATTGTTGTTCTACCAGGAAAAACGTAATCGGTTTCAAATCAGAGAAGGCGCAAGAGGGGCGTTTGGGCTATGATAGTAACTAAAAGGGGTATCCGTACCTGTGTGCACTCATTAGGCAGAGTGCTGTTGATTCAGTAGCGCTCATTTAGCGGTGGCCCCTTTATGCATCTCTACCATGACAGAGGGTCCTGCTATGCTTGTGAGATTAAGACATTACTTTTAAGCCATTCATCAGATATATTTAATTCTAAGAACTCTTTTTTACATGTGACTACATCAGATCTACTCTCTTCACCTCCTGGCACCTTAGCCTTTTAATCAACTCGCCTCTACACGCGAGACCTCTGGGTATAGGCATGATATTAAAAAGGAAACCAGGCTGGGAGGGAGATTTTTGCAAAACACTCTGGGGAGGGCTGTGTAATCATCTAACCTAATGGATGATCAATATCCCACCCAAAAGGAAAGACCAGACTCTCCAATGGTTGCTGTTGCTGAGCAGTTAGGCTTAACCTCAGGAGGAAAGAAGGCTAGCAGGGAGGAACAATTATTCCAAATAGTCACCATAGAAGAATACACCACACTGGCATATTGAAATTTACACACGTTTATCATAAGGTCACACATTCCAAATCCACTTTAGGAAAAATAAGTCCTCATGTGAACCATAACACACAGCAGAGTATAGCATAGTGTAAATCTAAAAACAGTAAACGGCAAATTAATGACTTACTCACTCTTTACCCCAAAATGCAAGCCCCACACCGGGTGGCAGACACAATACATAGAGACTTTAAGAGGTCAGAAATGTGTAGACCCCTAGACAATATTACACTCAGTAATTACCATCATGTTCAGGAGCTAATCTCAGGGAAGCACACATAAAGTAAGCACCGGTTTCCTACTATTCTCTCTATATAAGTAGGACATATAATACATATACGCTCCATAAACCTATAGCACTTGGAAGTATTAGACAGGGGAACATAATGCCCAACACAGCTAGAAGGGCTACAAAAGTCCAGGCTATATTTTAAGTAGAGAGTGCTTAGAGCCAGAAGGGCATAGTACACTCCAAGGAGGAGGGTGACATTATAAACACTCATTGAAACAATATCTCCTAGGCAGGAGTGCAATAGTATAGATTTAAACATTTCTAACAAATCAGGGGGAGTCACCAGAATTCTTAGGCTTGGTAGAGAATTCCAGAGACACTAGGGAGAATCTAAGCAAATGCTGCAGACTGGTTAAGTACCTCGAAGTGTCACTTGTGGGAGTTTCAGTGTTAAGAAAAGTGCCCAATGGGGAACAGCATGACACAGTTTGTGTGTTAAAATTCAGGTAGAAAGAAGTCAACCCCATGGGACATCAGTCGAGCACCAGAAGAAGAGATCGGTGGAGGGTCTGAAAACCAGCAGTCTAAGGAGTAGAGAATAAGAAAAGGATTCCGTTCTTGTTGTATTCCATTGTGGAAATGCAGTAGAAAGGGACATGCGGAATGTGAGAACCACACACCAGGGGGAGCCCTAAGTGTGAGTACCTTCAATAACCTGTGAACTCAGGTTCACTGGGTAAGTACTTACACTGTTAGTCCCTGAAGACACTGTTCCAGAGAAGCATAACAACCCAGTAAGTAAATGCTTCTTTTTTAAAGAGTACAATGAAGGAGTCAGGCACTCAGGGTTCTGGATGCTTGGCCATTGATGACACTGATGGTCCAAATGTAGAACAATCATCCTTCCCAGGAGTGAGACCCACCATCCAAAATTGAAATAATTGATGGAGATGGCTCCTGGATGATGGAGGAACTTGCACATGGCAGACCCAGGCAGTGCAGCAGGCTGGTATGGATGGTACACCAGCAATCATGGCCCCTTCAGCAGGACAAGGGTGGTGGCAATCCAGTAGAGCACATAGAAGCAGATGGGGTGTGGTGTTTGGGTCCCAACAAGCTTCCAGCTGGCGGCAGCTTCCAACCCCAAGGTGTGAGACCCTGGTGGTAAATGGCAGCAAATTGGACTCAAACAGCCTGAAAAACCGTCCCAGGATGGAGGTCTGCCTAAAGCAACTGTGAAGAGGACCAGTAGCATGACAAGGAAGACTCAAGAAAAACTGAGTGTAGGATCCTGGTTTCCCCAGTATATGTGTTCACTCACAGCGGCTAGTTTTGGAAAGCCCACAAATCCCATTGAGGGATTTTAAAGAAAGGTTTTGGTGGGCAGCCGATCAGGTTGGCTGCCAAAATGTGCCAAACATCCAGCCCCACCCCCACGGGTAATATAGTTGCCTGCACAGGGCCAGCAGTGGACCTAGACCAGTTCAAATCACTACAGAGAGAGCCAACTTGTGCGTACAATAGCCATTTTAAGCCTGCCTCATGGGTTCCCGGAACAAAGGAAGCCCCTAAAGCAAAAAGTGCAAGAGTAGGAAACCCTAAACTGATGTAAGGTGAACTAATTGTCCTAGGGTATAAAGGGGGTGCTTAAAAAGTACCTCTGGGCCAGGGGGCCTTAGGTGGCATTGAGGACCATATACTCTTAGGAGTGAAAAAGGAGGTAGTGGCAGGAAATTTTTGCAGAATGTCAAGTCCATTTGGCCACCATCATAAAACTAAAAAACAAAGGTGAGCAATGGAAAATGATTATGGGTGCCATAAAATAAGACTGCAGAACAACCCAACATGGAATTCAGTCTAGCACAGGCCCATTGCTTCTTTCATTTGTCCCATTTACACTTTTTCCTAATTTCTTGGCGCTCAAATTGTGCTATTTGGGGTAAGGCAGTAGGGTGCTCATGGTGGATTCAATTGATTGACTCTTGGATGTGCATTTTGGGTTTTCATTTTTGTTCTATTGATTCTTTGTGTTAATTAAATCAAGGAAAATCTTTCTTGTAAGAGAAATCCACTTTCATTCTCCTGGTTGTGGATCTCTTAGACATGCTTTCATTTCAGGTAGACGATCAAAACCATTTTCCCAAGAAATACACTTGTTCACTTATATTTGTTCTGCTCTCTCTCTTATTACCCGCTCCTCATTGGCACCCAATGTTCTCTTTCTTATAAGAATTTCACTGTCTGTGATTTTCTGGAAATACATGGTATATGTGGTAATTCCAGGTGATTAACCTCCCTTTATGAAAATTGTATTAATTGAATGGACCATGTGTGTTTTTGTGGATACACTAAATGGTACATATAATGTTTATTTAGTGGCCTGCATTGTTTGGAGGCCCCTTTCTCTTATTTTGATTCCTAGATCATTACATAATCTTATCACGGCACTAGGGAGCAGCTGAAGTACATTTCAGCTTCTGGTATGCACTAAAGAGTTCAATGCATATGAAGCGACCAGGATTCCTCTTCCATTTATCTTACATAACTTTTAGTTGGTTCTTCTGCATTTTATTAATATTTATGCTAAACGACATAGGGGCCCACAGACTTCTTTGTTAACACCTGTGTTTGTTTTAAATTTGTTTGAAGATTTTCTCAACTTGCTGTATCTTATTTTTGCAGGGGCTGTGAGGTGTGTATCTTTTATCAATTGGACCCAAATTGCCCTTATGTAGTTTCTCCCACAGAAGAGGTCCATTGATAAAATTGAATGCTTGAGAAAAATCCATGATCTCTGCATGGATTGGAGGTTCTTTCCTTCATGAATATGGGTTTGTGTGATAGTTCAAGGTGTATGCTTTATCCATTGTGGACCACTCAACTTTGGAACCAACAGGTTTGTCTGCAGGTTGTAGTGTTTGTAGTTCTGCCAAACAGATCAAATGTTTGTGTTGTTCAGAAAGATGTTTGCACCATTTGGTGTCTCTGTATCTATGAGGATGATTGACCTAAAGGAAAATCAATGTTTGCATTTCCCTTAGAGGAACAGTAGTGTGAATTTAATAGGTCTCTGGGAATATTGAAGATATTATACCGTAGATGGAAAAGGATTGTAGTGCTGTAAGACAAATTCCACATACGCTTTGAAGAATTAGTTTGATGATACATTCCTTCCAATGGCTTTTTCTAGTTTTAGCTGGTTGATTTATGCCTCGATGCTGCTCTCTGCGAACCAACCAAGTACTTTTTATTTGTATCTACTTGACCCTCCTAAATGTTCAACCTTTTCCTGTGGCATTTGATGTGAACTTTCATCCATTGGTATCTCTTTTTTAAAAAGTTGTTTTAAAATGAGACTCACAGATTTCAGTAACTAATTAGGCTATTGGGTTTAATTTGATGTCATTCATTCCCTTGGCCACCATACGCCAAGATTTCGTGGCATCCTTACTTTTTGCTGACTATTGGAATTCTTTCTCATCCATGCCCAGAACACATTTATTTCTCTTTGCGCAAGTGTGAAACTTGCTGCTGTAGATTGGCATATCTGTCATTTTTTCAGCACATTCTTGATTGAAGCATGAGAACATTTTTTGTTTTTTCTCTTTTCCTTGAACTCGTGTTAGGGAATTTTTCAGGACAATTTTTTGCAGCCTTGCACTAATGTTGAAAAGTGTTCCAAAACTTATTCTGACAGTCATGGACTACTTTAACATTTTTCACTTTTCAGTCAAACCACTTTGCTTGAAAACCCAACATGTTGATCTTCTCTTTTAACACTCTTTTCCATCTCATTCTCATTCAGTTTTGGAGTTCACTTTTATGGAATTCTTCTTCTTTTTCCAAATGCTGTTTTTCCACGTGGATTTTTTATCGAAGGTCATCCTCGACTTGCTAGATGATTTCAGAGACTTCAAATCTTTACCACTTTCATAGCGGAATGTGAATGTAATACATCATTAAACTTGCCTTGCCTGCATTGAAAGATGCTATACTGTGACAATGGACCGTATTAAGTGATGCCACAAACACTAGCCTTGAAGTAAAATAAGCTGGACTACTTATTCTAATAACTAAATCAGTATAGGCATGTATTCTTAGAGTTATACCTAGAGCACCTCTGGCCTTTATGTATTCTTGGTCTTGGCCTCCCCACTCACTCTACATGGCATTGAGTTGTCCTGCACTGAGAAAGGTTCCTGGATCCCCCATTTGTCATTCACAGGTCAGTTTTCTTTACAGTTCACATAGACATATTTAGATTACTTTTGTTTCTGGGGCCTAGCGTAGATAGTTGACGGTCTTAGAATGTTGACGTCATGAGATTTTATGTCCACTATAAGTCTTTCATTATATTATATTTTCGCAGGTTCCCATGTTAATGTTCATTTGTAAACTTCCTCAATATTTTCCCATATTGTTTGGGGGGACGTCTATGAGGAGTGTTTCTCAGGGATTGGTTGTCCAACTTTCTTATAATAAGATATTACCCTTTTTGTTGCAAATTCCATGAAAGTTGGATTTTTCATGTTGGGGTCTAAATCACCAATACCCCACAAAATGATCTTTAGTTCTCATTTGGTATCTAATGCATTGTGTGCTGGTCATAACGGATCCCTTGAATAATTTTGTGTGGCTCTGAATCATTCCCAATGTCCTATTTCTTTCAAGGTTGCCACTGTTAGATATTTTTTGTTCATATTTCAAGTAATGTTTTCACAGAGTTTTTTCACTCATTTGCAAATTCATGTCTGCAGTCAGGAAGAGGGGTTCCCCAAGTTATCATACACCAAATGTCATTATCGGCTTCTCTTGTACACAATAAGATTCAATGTGTAACATTATACATTTCTGTCAAATTATATATAATAATTTCACTTGATATCTGATGTCTGGGATTTCTTGTTTATTGCTGATTTCATTTTGGAACCAATCATTATTTTGCTGTGTGCTGTGTGCAAATCTATTTCTGTCAGAAATGTGTTATTCACTTTGTTGGATGTGATTTAATTCGTTCCCCTTTCCACCATTGTTAGGATCTCTTATTCCTAGTCACCACATGTTGATGTTTTCATGCTATCTGCCTTTCCCTAGCAGATGCGACTACTATCCTGCTTCTCCATTCCAGCGAACTCTGGGATATGGATTTTCTGAATGCATGTTTATAAGTTACTAGCAGAAGTACCCGTTCTCCGAATGGGTTCTGTAGACAGACATGATAACACTGATGCTGTAGGTCACTGTTCCGATTCACTGATCGCTTGATGTGCTTTGCACCCTGAAATAAACTGCACTGGGAAAAGGCATGTATGGCTGGCTGACATACCCCAGAGCAGATGTGGTGAGAGGTAAGAGTTGGTGTGCTGATGCATACTGGGACCTTCTGTGCTCTCTCACCACCTGTCACCTCACCCTGGCATGGTGCAGTTCGTTGTGATTCATTGCAGTGCAAATATCTTGGAAACCATGCATCGTTGGCCCTGGCCTTGAGTTTTGTTCCTCGTGTCGGGACCGGTGCTTCTAGGACCAGATTGATGTTTCGTCGATTTCAAGCAACCATCTCATGTGTGAAGGTGCTAAAATCTAGGGGAAGGTGTGGGGTGTCCAAATGCCATGTGACTACTAATGTCCGGAGGGTCCTAAAAGGTAACCATGCAAAACTTGGTGCATATTGATGAAACAGTGTGGAATTGTATAAGGAGCCCCACTTTGCCACTAACCCACAAACCCAAAGACACATTTGGACTTTTGCTGAAATCCATGGAAAGGGGTGAGGTGTCCAAATGTCATGTAGCCAGTAATGTCTGGAGAGTCCTAACAGGAAACTAGGCACAATTTGGTGCAGATTGGTGTGGAATTTTATAAGGAACAACGCATCACCACAAAGACATTTTGACGTTTATGTATACATATTTTCATCACCTAATTTATGGCTCAGCCATTCATAGGTGTTATTTTCTTTGAGACCCACAATGGACTTTCACAGCCTGCCACTGGCATCTGCTGCACAGCCTTCCTTCTAGCCTTCACTCGGACTTTGGAACACCCGGGCTCTAGCGGGCTCCTGGCTTCCCCCGGCAATCAAATTTATTGTAGCCCCTCTTCTCTTTCCTTTTAATCTTGGGGACTCTGCCCCGGCGCAGCATCAACACCTGAAGATAATGTCTCTTTGGCAATCCTCATGCCTCAGGTGAGCCACCTCATGGTAGTATTAAGAGTTGATTAGTCTTCTTAGTAGTTGTGTTCTTCCTCATCTCAGTATGTTCTGTTTTGGTACAAATCCTCATTACGAGGTAGGAGGTAAGGGATTACCGGCACCGGTAAGGGTGCTGGTGCCAGTAATCCCTTACCTCCATATTCCGAGGTCCCTTTGCGGGTCCCTTCCTTAATGTCTGGTCTGACCAGGTGTTAAGGACGGGACCCGCTAAGGGACTTCGAGCTAATAATGGTACCGCAAATTGTGGTACCGTTATTAGTTACTTCCCCATTCCCATTGAGCCCTAACGGGGCTCAAATGGGAATGGTTCTCAGAATGGGGACTTACCGGGTCCTCCAAGGTTGGAATGACCCGGTAAGTACCCATTCTGAGAACCCGGACCCGGTATGCGATAAGGGAGTAGCCATGGTGCTAATAGCACCATGGCTACCTCCTACCGCGTAATGAGGCCCAATATGGTAATGTCCTTGTCCTGCTTTACTATTCCCTTTCCAATTATATCACCATTCAACATTAAAAAGAACTGTTCTTTTGTCCAACATTGCAATTTTCAGTATGTATAAGTCTCTATCTGTAGTTTACAGCCAGACATTTACATGAGTTTAACAATTATATTTCACAGCAGAATGCATGTTTGCGCTGCTGCTGAGCCAGGCCTTTTCAAGTATGTGGCAACCTTTACAAATGTTCCTTTACTTTTTTTTAAGTGAACTTGCCTAAAGGCCGGTTAGAATGAGGCCTTCAACACAAGTATTTGTAAGCTCTAATGTATAAACTAGGGGCATATAAAGAGCAGATTTCCTTAAAATGTGTTTAGCGCGAATGTATGTCCAAAATCTTGACATATGTGGAGCCATTAGCTTCTTGTGCTCTGCAATGATATTTTCTGTTAAACTGTGTTTGCCCTGAGTATCTCTAAACTCAGCTATGCCCTATCACTTAATTCATATAAACAGGTGGTAGTGCCAGCTAGGGAACCCACACAGGTTCAGAGTCCTGCAACAAACACAGAAATATAGTCAAATAATGTATGTGATTGAGGCACCACAATGAGCTGAAAAGCAATGTGGTGGCCTTGCCTCCACGCATGTCTCTTTTCCGAGAATCTAACAGAATATAAAAGAAACTGATGTTTCATGTTAATTTCAATGATGAATCATGTGTTCATGTTTTCCTCTAGCAGCTGTAGTCCTTACATACTTTTACGGCTGCCTTAGAGAACGGTTAACATCCTTGCCAGGCGGCAAACCAAAATGAATGGAATTAAGGAAAGCAATGTCATTGTGGCTGGGATGGAAGCGATAATTACTGAGCAGCCTCACCTTGCAATCACTAAGCTATTCCTGCTCGGTAGCTTACTGATTGGCTATTCCGGTCAGTACATGCCACCCATTTGTGTTTGCTTTTAGAGATGAATTCAAAATGCATGCACGCATGCATTCAAAATGCACGAGTGACTCTATGACAGCAGCAGTTAGACATAGAAAGGATTTTTAATTTCAAATGAAAACCTCAAAGATTGCTTTTTAAAGACCTTACATTCTCACACCCTCATTCCATATTTTGGGGATCCCTGGTCCACATTATCACGTGCAGAAAATCCGCATACAACATTTTTCTTTTACTTGTTTTCATCCCTTTGCCCTTTTTTTTGGTGCATTTAAACTTTTTAAATCCACTCACTGAAGATAACAAATATGTGAGGATTTGCAATGGGGCAAGTCAGCAACTGTCCTATAAGCAATTAGTGAGGGGAGTAAGCTCATCTTGTTGGGTGATTGGAATATCTGGTTGGACGATCTGACTAAACCAGACTCCAGAGAACTGTGGGAGCTCCTGTAAAATCATGGTCTTCGGCCTCTGGGAATTCACCCGTCTCATCTAAAGGGGCATTGCTTAGATGTAATTATCGTTATGGTGGCTTGTGCCTCACTGAAGAAAACTCTGCCAATTTATTGGTCTGATCACTTTGTGCAATTCTTTTCACTAACTCTACCATTGGGGGATAAGATTGGTACCAAGGACAGACCTACTTTTTACTCCCGGAGGATTAAGGATTTGGCTATAATCATGGGTGATGAAATCAAGGCGGCTCTTAAACACCATTGATGTATTGCTCCCTGGCGATGATTTCCTAGCAGTATAAGCAGCAGTATTAGATGCCATATGCATCAAGAGGGCTCCTCTGAAAATTAAGCAAATAGGAATTTCAAAGCCATGGTTTACACCAAACCTGATTCCTCTTCGTAAATCAGTCAGTAGGACTGACCGACAATGGCTGCGAGCAATCTCCCTAGGGAATTGTTCACTATTGTCTCAAAATTTTGCAATCCGGCTTGTAAATCTACATTGATTGAACGTGCAAGCTAACCTTTTTTAATTCCCTATTTATGGATAAAATTGAAGGGATTAAGGAGGATATTGCAACAAAAAATTCAAGTTCCTAAGTGAACTTTTGTGATCCATCCAATAATCAATTGATAGTTAATGTCAATAATCCAATAGTGCAAGACTCTCTGCCCACTTTTGACTTCCAACAGGTCGCTGAAATAGATATGCAGCATCTGTTGGATACACGTAAGACCACTAACAACTCGCTGTTCCCCCTTCCTGCTTACGTGGGTAGGCGTTTGTCATCTGACTTAACCGCTTTTGTGACTAAATTTGTTAACAAGTCATTGTTACAGGGGGTAGTACCCCTTAGGTTAAAACACTCGATAGTTACACCTTTATTAAAGAAAGCTAGTCTGGATTCTACAGAGTTACTGACCATTAGTTCGCTTTCCTTGGCCCGCAAAAATTCTGGAAAAGGTGGTCACAGGTCAGTTGCAGGATTTTGTATAGTGAGGACTGCAGCTGGATACATTTCAGTCTGGTTCCAGACCCACTTTTGGAATGGAAACAGTCTTGTTGGCCGTCCAGGATGAACTGTTAAGGGCAGCGGATCAGTGTGAGCTCTCGTTGTTGGTGATGCTGGACTTGTGCGCGGCCTTTGACAAAGTCAATCACTCAACTCTTCTGGGCCGTTTACAGGAGGCTGGAAGGGTATCAGAACATGCAATACATTGGTTCAGATCTTTCCTGACTGATCGCTACCAGCAAGTGAGGCTAGATGGCTTCCTGTCGGATGCCATCAGATTGATCTGTGGGGTGCCACAGGGGTCATCACTCTCACTGTTGCTATTTAATTTGTATATCCACCCTCTGTAAGAGATCTTGAGGCATGGAATGAATTTCCACTCCTATCCGGATGACACCCAGATCTTTAACAGAAATATTAACCTTGATGATGCGTTCAGCAGATTGGCTCATTGCCTGGATGAGGTGAGCAGTTGGATGTCCAGTAAGCAACTCCAATTTAATGCAGCCAAAACGGAGCTGATTTTGTTTGGACCTAAACATCTTTTAGCAGCAGCTAAGACATTTACTATCTTATACTGCTGGGGACGAATTTGAAATTTGGCTCTAACATTATGAACCTTGGCTGCATCTGGCAGGATGTTCTGGGCAGTGAAGGCCAAGATGGGGCAAAGGTTCAGGCGGTGCAATATGTTTTGAGGCTTCTCCGACGGGTCCTACCTTACATCCCTACCGAGGATCATACTGTGGTGGTAGGCACCTTGGCCATTGTACACTTGGACTATTGTAACAGCCAGCTGCTCGGCATCCCGCTTAAACAAATGCAACACCTTCAAAAAGCACAGAACTCAGCACTAAGAACTATTTTTGGCCTAGGCATATTTGCTCATGTGTCACCATCACAGCGTGCCTTGCACTGGTTGGCAATTGAAGACCAGATTAGATTCAAGGTGGCTTGTCTTATTTTCAAGTGCATCAACTGTCTTGCTCCAGTGTACCTCTGGGATTTGATTCAACCGTACCAGTCTTCTAGATGCATACGATCCAGTGACCGGCATCTTCTGGTCATCCCCTGCTCCGTAAACATCTCGAGGGGAGACAGAAGATTTGCTGTTTTTGGACCAACACTATGGAAATCTCTTCCAGTGGGACTGAGGACTCTTAAATCATTGCCTCAGTTTCGAAAGGCACTGAACACTTTTCTTTTTAGATATGCATGTAATTGCTTGTTTTCTTGTTAGTCTAAGCTGCTTCATTCTTTGGATCTAGCCTAAACCTTGTATCAATGGTTTCCTACATCTGTGCCTCTATATGGTTTATTCTGTCATGTGCGTGTTATAAATAAAAAAAATAAAAAATTTAAAAAATAAGCAGACAGGATTTTACTGTTATGGCCCACTCTACAATAAGGGCCCTAGAAAATGTTTCAAAATCAAAAGGACTTAAGACAAGTTTGCAACACAAGTACTTCATTAAGAAGTAGATAAGATAATATAGAAACATTACATCCAATTTTGTTTCCTAAGTGTTTTTCTGTTTCCCCTTATTTTTCCATATCACTTCCAATGGATGACCAAAGTACATGTATAAAATGCTTTCCTTGTTTGATGGTGATTGTTGCAAATACCTAAAGATGAGTACTTGGAGATACAATTAAATAAGGGAACCAATTATGAGGCAATGCTTCAAACAGATTATTCTAAGGTTAATTGTTGGAACAAATACTTACAAGTTAGAATCTGTTTAGAGAGGAGTTCACCTTGTTGCCACAGCCAAATAATGCACTCCTGCAGAACAAGTCGCTGAAAAATAAATCTCTTAACATTCTCCCATCAGAAAATGTTCAGGATACATCTCTGGTTTCTATCAGGCCTTGGACTGTACGGCCCTGAGGTTTCTGTGGGGATAATGGGTGGTTGATGCACAGCTGGCCCCAGGAGAATACTCAGAGTAGGGTTGACCCAATATTCCTCATCTAGTTAATCACCCTTCAAAGGCAGCATTTCACATCAGTGTGGCGCACAAGGAAAGAACTCATCATGATAATGCAGAAAGACTTTCAAGAACATTTTCTCAGATTAGGATCTGGTGGCCACCTGCTGCAAGTCCTTGGGTTTTAACTGATGAGCCCACATCTGAGCCCTCTTCAGGCACACTGATACCAATGTTCCCCATGCAAAATCCTAGGTCCTTAACGGTTAGTCTGCTCTAAGGAACCCCGTTTCCCTCTTCAAAACCCAGTCTGTTGCTGAATTTGTAGGCTCCACTATTTGGTGAGAGCCATTTTTAGGGGTACCCCTGTGAAAACCCACCACCAAGTCCAGCGGCTAAACATTATTTGCATGAGAAAGTGGGCAAAATATCAATGTTGCTATACATGGTCAGGACTAAGATTTTCCTTGAAGAGTGAGGGCTACTGTTGCAATAATATATATTTGTTTTAATGTTTTCTGTATTGAATCCAGAATCTACACCCGAAAGAAAGAATGTGAAGAAACAGGCACTAGCTTAATCTGGCAGCTGATTAGGTAGCATGCAAATGTTTAAATTAATACAGCTCTTTCCATATGAGCTTAGGTACCCTCTCAGCCTTCAATCTCTGGTACAACTCGAGAGTCCTTATTTTGTCAAACCTGGGGATGATACGCAACTGACAAGAAATCATGAGGATGTTTTGATGCTAACCCCACACTGTTAAAAAATCTATGCTGGTGGCAAAGCTCTGTGGACTCTAGATTTCTGTTGATCGGATTGAGGCCAAGTGGTGGTGCTTCACTGAAACTACAGGACCAGACAATTGCAAGCGTAAAGAATAGCAACCCAAAACCCGAACCGAAAAATAATCCAAAGGGCAAATAATCACTGCATCTCTTTGCAAGGGAAAACACGGTTTAGTACATGTAAAAAGGCATCAGAAGGTCCGGTAGAAGCGAACTGATATGGAACTCATCACTTCCCAAGAAGTTACAAGTTATATAGCATAAAGCCACAAAGTCTGAATACATAAATTGCAATGTTATCCCACCACCTTCATTGGTGACCACCTATAGAACATGCTAATAATACCTGCTATAGTCCCTGGACCGATTTGCTACATCTTATCTAAACCCATTCCCCTATGCATGTGGCACACTACATTGTCACTACTAAATTCAGGTACGGGATTGTCTCGTAAATGTATTGACACATATAAAAATTGTGATCGTTATGTGATGTGCACCCCTCCGATCCTGACATGTTTAAAGTAAACTGGTGATGCCAACTCTGTTTTGATAAATAAAATAGGCTGTCTCATTATACCAGATGCACCAGTTACACCCCTGACATTGTACTACATTTACTGGCATCACCTCTGCTCCTCCTATCCCAAATCACAGAATGTTCCAGACACGGCTCCCCTTATCTCCTTCAGGCACCAGGTGCCCAATAATGGTGTGACCAGGGCACCCCTCTCAAGTGTGAATTTCAGGGATTGATTTGCTTTGGTTGTGCGTCTAATTCTAATTCATTTGGGATGATCCCCCCGTCCCAGAATGAGGGCAGTAGTGCTCTAAATCTTTGCCGGGCCTATTGGCATCACAAAACCATGTGCCCTGTTCTCATGAATTTGTCCTTCATATGGGCGCATCCCTAACTGCCCTCCCTATAACTAACATTCTATTCCCACCACGTTAGCGTCTTGCCGCTGGACAGTTAGCATGTATATGTGCACCACGGGTGGCTCTGACCTCAGCTTTTCTCCTGGGAAACGGAAAAGGGATTTTCCTTGGAACTGAGCTAAACAGAGCTGCAGCGCCACAGCAAGGCCTGCGTTCTATTCTGTTCATTGTGTAATAGGCCTTAACATCCAATATGGCGACACTTCTGCCATGTTAACACGCTGACCTTGCTTCTACCACAGTACCTATCTGACTCCATCTTCCACCTACTTCAACTCTTTCCTCGCACCTCACTGAAGACCATAAAATCATACTCAATTATTAAACACTTGGCCTACACACTGCCCTATGTTTGACCGCTGCAACTGCAACATTAATCCATTTGTGCATTCAAACTAACTACAAATGATGCATGCGCTTTCTGCCGCGCCAACCTCACCCTGCTCACACAATGATAAATGCTAATAGGTTTCTCGCAGCCTGAACCTTTTGCCTGGCTGGGATTCTGTACGTGCATCCCAACACAATCCTTCAAATCATGTGTGCCCAAGAATGCTTGACTGATATCTCCACTGGCTGACCCCAATGATGAAGACCTATCTAAAAATGCACTATCATGGCCTGGAACAAACAGCCTGCAGCTTAGTCTTATATAGAGCCAGAAAAGACACGAGGACTAGAGCCATCACCCCCTGCAGAATAAGACATGCATGACTCACATTACTGTGGCAGTGCCCACAGTCGACTCTGTAATCTAGTGCCAGAATTGCCAGTACTGCGCCCATCTTAAAAATCGATGCTCCACAATACTGGAAAAGACTATGCTACATCCCTTGCCTGTAGCTCCCTCACCATCACAATTCCACTAACCCATGCTGCTTGTGAAGCCGGAGGTCACAGGATCAGCAGACTTTCACAACTGAAGCCACAATACTCAAGTGCAGGGTGTTGAAAACAACCTCAGAGCTATTTGTAGCAGTTACTTGCCAATAACATGTACTACATGTTTACCTAACCTTGACATGATAGTATATTTTCTTTAAAATAACATATTTGGACATTCCTTTATTCAGAGTAAACCATTGTTCCTTATTCAAATTAATACTCTGCTACCTGGCCTTAAAGTCTACTGACTGAGTACATGAGTACAGCTATGACGTAGGTGAGACGAGGCAAGCTTAAGGTTGCCTGTTTACCAAGATTTAGGAAGGCACAATCACACCCTGAATACATGACTGGGGGATTATTCCAGTTGATGATGGAGGTCTTCTCCTCCACCACTCAAGCATATCGCTCGCTTCTGTGTTTAATCATCCTCTGCATAAACATGCTCCCTTCATTATTTCTAATTTAAAATATCAGAAAGCAATGCCAGTTTTATGCAGACTAGGATGGGAAATGATCCTCAAAACCCATTTAACAGCCTGCTTGACATTGATAAAAGGGAGCACTAACATTATCTGATTGCAGCTCAGTGTTTCTAATATTAAGGTCATACATTTTGGGAACAGGGTTACTCAAAACTATATATATCATTCACTGCCAGTCTTATTGCTCAAATAATAAAGGCACACTTTAAAGCTATGATTGTTAGTGCATTTTTACTGCATCCCCATTTTGTTTTTTCAACTGCACTGCTTGAGAAATGTGTGCCTACTGCTCCCATTGAAAGCATAGAGGCAGCTGTAGAAGCACTGAACAACTCTGAATTACTGTAGACTATTGAATGAGCCTGTTCGTAAAGGCTGGTAAGAAAATTGCACTCTGGCAGAAAGTACCTCAGGGTGCAGAACTGATATGAGACAGTGCTGGTCTCAGGAAACATCTAAGAAAGTAGGAATGTGTCTCAGCTTTAACAAAATAAATATAGTAACGTCTGATAGAGGCAAGGTCAGTAGTGTGTATCACCCATAAACCCCTACATGGACTGCTATGAGAATGCACGTTTGGCCATGAGTCGCCTTTTATGTCTCATGGGCAAACATACCTTCAAATGTCATTATAGTGCCTTGAAATGATTGACTCACAGGTCAGCACATCTGAAACAATGGTACTATTTACATCACAATGACTAATTCGAGAGCATGCCAAATCACAGGTGAAAAAATATGTATGCCGACTACACACATTTTACCCCTGCTGTAGAACCATGCTGATGCAATGTCAGACAGTGCTCTTATGCTCTTATACAGTCTGAGGAGAATCGTTAAATGCACCCTGGGAATATCTGTGGGCTGACCTGGTGGAATGATTTGAATTCACAGTTGCATCTGGTTGCTCAAACGGTATGCAGTGATAAAACCGCTGCAAAAATGTCTCCTGTACAAAAAATCGTGGCAAAATGTTGTGATTTGACCCGTTAAAGGTGCCCCCCATTACACCATTTAAGGGAAGCGGGGGTTGCAGGGGTGTCCCTCGCTCCCTTTATATGGTATAATGGATCCGAGGGTTGCAGGGGTGTCCCCTGCATCCTTTACATGGATTGCGGCGTCATTTTTGCCACGATTTTAACACATGGAACTGCTCAAACATGGGTGAGTTCAGGCTCACCTCAGAAGGTTGCATTTGATTTTGGTGTTCACCCAAGATTTGCAGTTTGAGGGTGTAGGCAAATAGTGCTAAACTCTAAACTCGCTGAAGTAGCCATATAGTGCCTCCTTCATTGTAATAAGATACAGTGAAACCCACACTGCAGTTATCATCTCAATAGGTCTGGCCCAACAACTCTTGTGTCTTCTTTGGCAGGTTTCTGGATGGGTGACCACAGAATATAGGCCAGAAGGTGGAGTTGTCTCCCTCTCTAAGTGCGTTTCCTTGTTACATTGACATCTTACTCTCCCCTATCTGTTGTGGGTGACTTCCTTTCTTACTCCGATTTCCTTAGA
The DNA here is from genome assembly GCF_040938575.1 of Ambystoma mexicanum. NCBI lineage: Eukaryota > Metazoa > Chordata > Amphibia > Caudata > Ambystomatidae > Ambystoma > Ambystoma mexicanum. The sequence continues at coordinate 924,796,221 of NC_090937.1, read as the reverse complement.
CCTGTTATAGGCCTGTTTAAGCCTTTTTACCTGCCCTTCGGGTTGGGGATTAGCTTCTTCCACTATCCAAGGTAGTGGGACTGCTGACAAGGTTGCCTGTGGCTCCTTCTTCCCTTGAAGACCCTGTGCCCAGCACTACACCTTTAGAGGACTTGGGTACCATCTCTGAACCATGCTGAAGTCCCAACTCCTCCTCTAGGCTCTAAAGCAGGTCTGAGCTTCCTGGTGACATTGTCCACTGTTCTTGTTGCAACGTCTACTGCTCCATTGAAATCTCATTTACTCTGGTTTGGCCCAATTCAGAACCCTTTTGGCATATGGGAACCTGTGTTGAGGGCCACCCTGATGCTTTAGTTCTCCTCAGCTTGGCCTTTTTTCTCCTGGTGAACAACTGTCACAGTCTTATGTGGTATACGGAAGTGTGGTAGGGTACTTGTATGCTATATTACTGTTTTTATTTGCTGTGGTCCTGCACTTAAATGAATAAGCCACAGACAGGGGTTACAGAGTATCAGCAAAGTACATGATCTTTGTCCCAGCATTGTATCTTCTCTTTGTGTGCGACCTGACCAGTTTAATAGCTATAGGAATTAATGGTGTGATACTTAGCGCTCTGTTCCCTTGTAGATTGATGAATTTCATTTATATTGCTCATCTATATGGAGACCAAACTGACTAAAATATATCTGGATGCTTCAATCAGTATACACTGCACCTAAGAAGAGGAGAGCCAGCAGAACAAGTCCTCGATTATTATTAGGGATGACATTCCACAAACAGGGCCTTCAAAAGAAAAACTCCTATTGCTTCTTATTTTGCATTTTGAGATACAGACTATTGGCAGTTGTTCAATTGAAGATCAGAGATCATGTGTGCCTTGGTAAGTTAAAATCTTCTTACCAAAAAAAAACTGGTGGCATGCCATGCAAACACTTAGAGACCAAACACGAGGTGCCTCATTACGACCCTGGCGGAACTGGTTAAACGGCGCCGTAAAAGGCTGCGGCGCCGTTCAACCCGTCCCGCCACATTACGAGGTCCCCTCGCGGGACAGGTTAAGCACGCCTGGGAAAACCAGGCGTGCATACCGGGTCCCGCGAGGGGAAGAGGGAGCAAACAACGGGCCATCTCGTAATGGCACGTTGTTTACTCCCTCTCCCATTCCCATTCAGCCCTATGGGGGCTGAAATGGGAATGGGGATGAACCGTGTCCGTGTCCTCGAGTGAGGAATTACTGGGCCATCCGAACTCGGAATGGTCCGGTAAGTCCTCATTCCGAGGACACGGACACGGATGCTGGTACAATCTTATAGTTAGGGTTTTTCCCACCAGTCCCTATGTCTATGTTGAATTGGACGTTTGACACTTAGGGGCCGATTCATGGAACAAACGTATGCCGAAAATCTTCGCGCAAGTAGGCGCAAGCAAGCGCAAGCGCAAAAAAACAGGGGCACGCGCACGCGTGCGATTCATGGAAGTCCCTGCGCGTGTCTTCCTCGGGATGTGCGCCAAACCCGTGCATGGCGGACACGTCACTGCAACATCCCGAAAGACGTGCCCGACGCGCACAATGAAAGTGCACAACCTCTGCGCATACACTAGAAAGTGGGCGGAACACGGGGCATAACGCGCGAAATGGGGAACAACTCGCGAAAACAAGGGCGTAACTGGGGATGTACTGCAGGGAAGCAGACGGAACGCCCACACGCACCCGAACCACACGTATTCATGGAATCGAATAGGGCAAAGCCACGCACAGCGAAAGACACGCACAAGCCCAAACACGTCCGCCACACGAAGGCAGGCGGTAGTGTCCCTGCGCATTACAAAAGTGGCAACATACAGCAATAGTGCCTGTGCGATCGGGGCACGTGTATTTCGGGGTTGCGCGGGAAGACACACACGTGATTGAGCGGGGTATGTGTATTCCGGGGGTGCGCATGAACTTTCTCAAGCGATCGGGCCTGGGGGAGCGGGCTACGTGTATTTCAGGGGTTCGCGTGAACTTTCACACACGATCGGGCCTGGGGGAGCGGGCTACGTGTATCTCAGGGGTTCGCGTGAACTTTTTCACGCAATCGGGCCTGGGGGAGCGGGCTACGGGTATTACAGGGGTTCGCGTGAACTTACTCACGCGATCGGGCCTGGGGGAGCGGGCTACGTGTACCTAAGGGGTTCGCGTGAACTCTTTCACGCGATCGGCCCTGGGGGAGCGGGCTACGTGTCTTTCAGGGGTTCGCGTGAACATTTACACGCGATCGGGCCTGGGGGAGCGGGCTACGTGTATCTCAGGGGTTCGCGTGAACATTTACACGCGATCAGGCCTGGGGGAGCGGGCTACGTGTATTTCAGGGGTTCGCGTGAACTTTTCCACGCGATCGGGCCTGGGGGAGCGGGCTACGTGTAATTCGGGGGCGCGCGGGAAGTTACACACTCAATTGAGCGAGGTACATGTATTTCGGGGGTGCGTGGGAAGTTACACACGCGATAGAGCGGGGTACGTGTATTTCGGGGGTGCGCGGGAAGTCAGATACGCGATTGAGCGGGGTACATGTATTCCGGGGGTGTGCGGGAAGTTAGATACGCGATTGAGCGGGGTACGTGTATTTTGGGGGTGCGCGGGAAGTTACACACGCGATTGAGCGGGGTACGTGTATTTCGGGGGTGCGCGGGAAGTCACACACGCAATCTCATCAGGGTACGTGTATTTCAGGGTGCGGGGGAAGTATCCCACGCAACATCAGCAGGCCACATGTATTCCAGGGGTGCGCGGAAAGTTCCACACGCAATTCCATCAGGGTACGTGTATTCCAGGGGTGCGCGGAAAGTTCCACACGCAATTCCATCAGGGTACGTGTATTACAGGGGTGCGCGGGAAGTTACACACGCGATTGAGCGAGGTACGTGTATTCCAGGGGTGCGCGGGAAGTTCCACATGCAATCTCATCAGGGTACGTGTATTACAGGGGTGCGCCGGGAGCAGCACACGTGAATTGCACGTGTGGGTCCACCCAGGTGTCCCCTCTACACCCTCCACGGCCCCTGCAGGTGGCTTACACCACAGGGGCCTACCCTGCACATGTCCTGCAGGCACACCATCCACCATGGCCATGACCCCCAGCCAACCCACATGTCAACTTGCACTACTGCCCACCAACGCATGTCCCCCTGCACCCCCAGTCACCAGGGGCACCCTCCACCAGGCCCCCACTCATGTCTCCCACCACCCCCACCCCCCCAGTCAACAGGGGCAGCCTCCACCAGGCCCCCACCCATGTCTCCCACCACCCCCACCCCCCACTCCCCAGGGGCAGCCTCCACCAGGCCCCCACCCATGTCTCCCACCACCCCCACCCCCCACTCTCCAGGGGCAGCCTCCACCAGGCCCCCACCCATGTCTCCCACCCCCCCACCCCCCAGCAGTGCAGGGGCAGCCTCCACCAGGCCCCCACCCATGTCTCCCAGCACCCCCACCCCCCAGCCACCAGGGGCAGCCTCCACCAGGCCCCCACCCATGTCTCCCACCACCCCCAGCCCCCACTCCCCAGGGGCAGCCTCCACCAGGCCCCCACCCATGTCTCCCAGCACCCCCACCCCCCAGCCACCAGGGGCAGCCTCCACCAGGCCCCCACCCATGTCTCCCACCACCCCCACCCCCCAGCCACCAGGGGCACCCTCCACCAGGCCCCCACCCATGTCCAACTCATGTTCCCCACCCCCCAGCACTGTGGGGCACCTGCCAGCAGGCCCCAACCATGTCTCCCACCACCCCCACCCCCCAGCAGTGCAGGGGCAGCCTCCACCAGGCCCCCACCCATGTCCAACTCATGTTCCCCACCACCCCCACCCCCCAGCACTGTGGGGCACCCTCCACCAGCCCCCCACTCATGTCCCCTATCACCCCACCCCCGGCAGTGCAGGGGCAGCCCCCACCAGGCCCCCACTCATGTCTCCCACCACCCCCACCCCCCCAGCAGTGCAGGGGCAGCCCCCACCAGGCCCCCACTCATGTCTCCCACCACCCCCACCCCCCCAGCAGTGTGGGGAAGCCCCCACCAGGCCCCCACTCATGTCTCCCACCACCCCCACCCACCAGCCACCATGGGCAGCCTCCACCAGGTCCTCACAATCCCCAATCATGTGCGTTATGGTCAGCCTCCACAGCCAAAAAGCCCTACCAAGTAACCCATTCACCCACATGTAAATTTAAATTACATGTTACACCCCAAATGTTCATAAAGCAAATGAACCCATGTCCGTCACACACAATGGTTGCAATTGAATGGGAAAACACCCAACATGACATGCATGAAACCAATGAGATGATACCACACAGTGAAGTATGAAAACAAAATTGTATTAAAAAAAAAAGAATGCAAATGAAATGAAAGAAACTTCAATGGCAATGAAAAAAAGATAAGCTGCATGTCTGTCTAAAGAAATAAAAACACCAAATCCTAATCCAAAAAAATGTTGTCCAAAGTCAAATTAAAAATAAAATCAATCCAATGAAGGACCATGTACAAAACATCCAAGGGTCCATGAGCCCAACTGAACAAAGGAAACCTACAAAAAACCCTAACTAAAATGCAACTATATACAAAAAGTGGAGCAGTGTCCGTCGACTCCAAATCATAAGAAGAAACAAAGGAAACCTAAAACTAAAGAACTATATACAAAGGCGGCGGGCAAGCCCAGCGGCTCACTCCGTGGTGTTCCGGGCCAGGGCATCATCGAACTCCTGTTCGATGTCCCGGAGGCGGTCCTGTTCCATGGCCCCAAGGGTCCGCAGGGACGACGCCGTCTCCTCCTCCAAACCCCTGCGGATTGCCTCGAGGCACTCGGCCCGCCTCAGGGCCCTCCGCATGGAGTTCTCCGCCCTGACCATTGTGAGCCGCGCCTCTTCCGCCCGCCGCCGCTCCGCACCTATCTGCTGGCCCAACCGCTGCCACACAGAAGACACACCACGTCCTGGGTCAACCTGCCCTCCGGCCGATGCCTGCCCCTCCGATGTTGAAGGCCCCGAGCCTTCATGGCTCCCACCACGTTGCTGCTGTGCCTCTGCCCGTGCACTGCCTCCTGCTGCCTGCACATCCTCCGCCGGCTGGGGTGCAGTTGTTGATGTGGCCACCCCTGCTGGACGTCCGACTCCCGACTGTGGCAGGGATGCCTCCTCCACCAGCCTGGCCGCACCGTCAGAGGCAGCTCCACAGGCACCCAGGTGACTGATGGGTGGGAAGATGGCACAGAGGACGACTGGCGCGTAGGGGGTCCAGTTGAGGAGGGGGTCGGAGCAAGCCCCATCAGACGGAGGAATCCGGCCTGGGTGACCTGTCCCAGCAGGCTGACGTGGTCAACGAGCCATTCGAGATGACGTGCAGTCTCTCCATGAAAAGACTGCAGGTCACCTCACATGGCCCGTTGATGCAACGCCACACCAGCCAGGACATGCTCAACCCGGACCTGGATAGCCACGTCCGCAGGTAGAGGAAGGCCAGTTAACGTGAGCTCATCTCCTGCCTGAAAACGGGTCTGGACGTAGGCATCCCTGCTGGTGCAAGATGATGCAGGGACAGGATCGGGGACAGGATTGCACACAGGCACCTCCGCGGCGGCCTGTGCTGCCTCCTGTCCCTGGTCCTGCACTGCACCACTAGCACCAGTGGGATCCCCACCTCCAGACCCCGTCTCTGGTGCTTGCACGGCCTCCTCCTCCACCAAACCCCCCACCAACCTGGATGACTCCGTGCCATCTTCCCCTGTTGGGCCCTGTGGGGTCCCAGCTGCCCCTTCTGCTGCCGAGGAGTCCAACTCCAACCTCCGCCTCTTGGACCTCCCCCCGGCAGCTGCGGCCTGGGACGCGGCACCGGACTCCTCACTCCCCGACGAGATGACAACACGGGAGGGGAGCCGGGCCTTGCGTCTCCGGCTGGCGGTGGGATCCCCGCCGCTGTGCTTCACAGCACCTTCTCCGCCCTCTTCATCAGTTGACGCTGCAGACAGGGAGAAACAAAACACAGGCATCAGGGCACTGTACAATGGACACATACACACATGACAGTTGCACATGAGTGGCATTGGCAAACCTCAGACATGTCATCACAATCCCCAACACACATGTCATTACAACTCGCACACATGAGCCATACCACAGCCATATCGCAACTGCCACCACCATCCATACACATACAACAGCATGAGCAGCCAAAGGTGAGCCAGACATCACATGCAACACAGGAGGTGCACCACACATGTACACACACCACCACACTTGCATGCATGTGTACACCTCTGCCAAGTGTCGCACTGTTCAGACGGGCATCCATGTCACATCTGCCAATCAGGCTTCCACATACCGCTGTCACATGCATCCATGTTGCATCACTGTTGCACCCTTGTCAAATACACACACATGCACATGTACACAGTGCTGATACATGCAGCCGAAAACAACATACATGCGTGACATCACGGACATGTCTACTTACATACACATTCATCAAAACATGTGTGCCCACACAACTGCATTTGGCATGCAAGCCTACACACACAAGCACCATCCATGTCTCACACATTACAGCCCTCGCATGTGTCAGCCCCACGGCCCTGTACACCCCCACCCATACTCGACCCCATACAAAAAGATGTGCAACCTGCACACTACCGAATAATCACCACACGCACTGCTCACAATCAGGATGCATGTACACTCACCGCTCGACTCCAGACGGGTCTGCTTCTCTAGGACCTGGACGTGGAAAACAACAGGAAGCAGCAACACACGTCGGTCTCCACGAAAGGCACGTACAGCGAACTGCTGGGCCCGCTCACCTTTAACCCGTGCTGAGGGAAACGCACGCGGGCGTCACGTCACTTACGCGCATGGGCCCTTTCCTCGTATTACACGCGGGCGTGCAGTTTCCACGCGCGCTTATGCGCATGGCCCTTTCCTCGTATTACACGCGGACGTGCAGTTTTTCACGCGCGCTGAAATTCCCATGCACGTCTGTACGCGTCACGTCACAGGGGCGCTTGCGCTTGAGGGACCTTCTGTCCAATGAAAATGCGTATGCGTGCAGACGCGCTTACGCGCTATGGGCCTTTCCTCGAATTACACGCTGACGTGCAGATTTTTCACGTGCCAAATCACTCCGTATCAAGCTGGCCACGCTTAAGCACACGGAAGACCACGCTCCTGCCCAGAAGGACGAACTACTGCCCCCCAGAACCCCGAGCACGCTCCCACCTGCCATCTGCTGCTGCCTGACTGCCTGCTGCCCACGTGCACTGCCATTTGCTGCCTGCACATCAGCCAGGGGTGGTGTTGCTGTGACCACCCCTGCTGGAACCGAAAACTCCCGACTGGGATTCCATCGCTCCACAGCCCAGCCCCAGGACCCAGTTGCCCACCCACTCCTGCCTCTGGGGTTGTCATGTCGGGGCAAACACCATCTGTGACCACTGACAACCCCCGGCAAGAGAGGCAGAGGGGCACGAGCTTCAGTGCCACCGAAGTTGGTGTCCTGGTGGAGCAGGTCCTGGGGCAGTATGATGCCCTCTTCGGAAGTTCCTGCGCCGACAAGGAAGGACGGACTCGGATCTGGACTGACATCATGACTGCCATCAACGCGGAGGGGGTGGCAGTCCGCGACTTACAACATGTCAGGAAGCGCTGGGAGGACTTCAGGTCCAGGACCCTGAACAAGGCCCGGCGCCTCTTGAAGGCAGCGGATGCCAAGGGGCGCCGGGGCCACTTGTCGGAAGAACAGATGAGGGTCCTGGAACGCATATCCCCAGTGCACCACGTCCAGGTCCTAGAGAAGCAGACCCGTCTGGAGTCGAGCGGTGAGTGTACATGCATCCTGATTGTGATTATTCAGTAGTGTGCAGGTTGCACATCTGTTTGTATGGGGTCGAGTATGGGTGGGGGTGTACAGGGCCGTGGGGCTGACACATGCGAGGGCTGTAATGTGTGAGACATGGATGGTGCTTGTGTGTGTAGGCTTGCATGCCAAATGCAGTTGTGTGGGCACACATGTTTTGATGAATGTGTATGTAAGTAGACATGTCCGTGATGTCACGCATGTATGTTGTTTTCGGCTGCATGTATCAGCACTGTGTACATGTGCATGTGTGTGTATTTGACAAGGGTGCAACAGTGATGCAACATGGATGCATGTGACAGCGGTATGTGGAAGCCTGATTGGCAGATGTGACATGGATGCCCGTCTGAACAGTGCGACACTTGGCAGAGGTGTACACATGCATGCAAGTGTGGTGGTGTGTGTAAATGTGTGGTCCACTTCCTGTGTTGCATGTGATGTCTGGGTCACCTTTGGCTGCTCATGCTGTTGTATGTGTATGGATGGTGGTGGCAGTTGCGATATGGCTGTGGTATGGCTCATGTGTGCGAGTTGTAATGACATGTGTGTTGGGGATTGTGATGACATGTCTGAGGTTTGCCAATGCCACTCATGTGCAACTGTCATGTGTGTATGTGTCCATTGTACAGTGCCCTGATGCCTGTGTTTTGTTTCTCCCTGTCTGCAGCGTCAACTGATGAAGAGGGCGGAGAAGGTGCTGTGGAGCACAGCGGTGGGGATCCCACCGCCAGCCGGAGACGCAAGGCCCGGCTCCCCTCCCGTGTTGTCATCTCGTCGGGGAGTGAGGAGTCCGGTGCCGTGTCCCAGGCCGCAGCTGCCGGGGGGAGGTCCAAGAGGCGGAGGTTGGAGTTGGACTCCTCGGCAGCAGAAGGGGCAGCTGGGACCCCACAGGGCCCAACAGGGGAAGATGGCACGGAGTCATCCAGGTTGGTGGGGGGTTTGGTGGAGGAGGAGGCCGTGCAAGCACCAGAGACGGGGTCTGGAGGTGGGGATCCCACTGGTGCTAGTGGTGCAGTGCAGGACCAGGGACAGGAGGCAGCACAGGCCGCCGCGGAGGTGCCTGTGTGCAATCCTGTCCCCGATCCTGTCCCTGCATCATCTTGCACCAGCAGGGATGCCTACGTCCAGACGCGTTTTCAGGCAGGGGATGAGCTCACGTCAACTGGCCTTCCTCTGCCTGCGGACGTGGCTATCCAGGTCCGGGTTGAGCCTGTCCTGGCTGGTGTGGCGTTGCGTCAACGGGCCATGCGAGGTGACCTGCAGTCTTTTCATGGAGGGACTGCACGTCATCTCGAATGGCTCGTTGACCACGTCAGCCTGCTGGGACAGGTGACCCAGGCCGGATTCCTCCGTCTGATGGGGCTTGCTCCGACCCCCTCCTCAACTGGACCCCCTACGCGCCAGTCATCCTCTGTGCCATCTTCCCACCCATCAGTCACCTGGGTGCCCTGTGGAGCTGCCTCTGACGGTGCGGCCAGGCTGGTGGAGGAGGCATCCCTGCCACAGTCGGGAGTCGGACGTCCAGCAGGTGTGGCCACATCAACAACTGCACCCCAGCCGGCGGAGGATGTGCAGGCAGCAGGAGGCAGAGCACGGGCAGAGGCACAGCAGCAGCAGCAACGTGGTGGGAGCCATGAAGGCTCGGGGCCTTCAACATCGGAGGGGCAGGCATCGGCCGGAGGGCAGGTTGACCCAGGATGGGGTGTGTCTTCCCTGTGGCAGCGGTTGGGCCAGCAGATAGGTGCGGAGCGGCGGCGAGCAGAAGAGGCGCGGCTCACAATGGTCGGGGTGGAGAACTCCATGCGGAGGGCCCTGAGGCGGGCCGAGTGCCTCGAGGCAATCCGCAGGGGGTTGGAGGAGGAGAGGGCGTCGTCCCTGCGGACCCTCGGGGCCATGGAACAGGACCGCCTCCGGCACATCGAACAGGATTTCGATGATGCCCTGGCCCGGAACACCACGGAGTGAGCCGCTGGACTTGCCCGCCGCCTTTGTATATAGTTCTTTAGTTTTAGGTTTCCTTTGTTTCTTCTTATGATTTGGAGTCGACGGACACTGCTCCACTTTTTGTAGATAGTTGCATTTTAGTTAGGGTTTTTTGTAGGTTTCCTTTGTTCAGTTGGGCTCGTGGACCCTTGGATGTTTTGTACATAGTTCTTCATTGGATTGATTTTATTTTTAATTTGACTTTGTACAACATTTTTTTGGATTAGGATTTTGTGTTTTTAATTTTTTAGACGGACATGCAGCTTATCTTTTTTTCATTGCAATTGTAGTTTGTTTCATTTCATTTGCATTTTTTTTTTTAAATACAATTTTGTTTTCAAACTTCACTGTGTGGTATCATCTCATTGGTTTCATGCATGTCATGTTGTGTGTTTTCCCATTAAATTGCAACCATTGTGTGTGACGGACATGGGTTCTTTTGCTTTATGAACATTGGGGGTGTAACATGTAATTTCCATTTCCATGTGGGTGAATGGGTTACTTGGTAGGGCTTTTTGGCTGTGGAGGCTGACCATGACGCACATGATTGGGGATTGTGAGGACCTGGTGGAGGCTGCCCATGGTGGCTGGGGGGTGGGGGTGATAGGGGACATGAGTGGGGGCCTGGTGGGGGCTGGCCATGGTGGCTGGGGGGTGGGGGTGGTGGGAGACATGGGTGGGGGCCTGGTGGAGGGTGCCCCACACTGCTGTGGGGGTGGGGGTGGTGGGAGACATGAGTGGGGGCCTGGTGGAGGCTGCCCATGGTGGCTGGTGGGTGGGGGTGGTGGGAGACATGAGTGGGGGCCTGGTGGGGGCTGCCCCACACTGCTGGGGGGGTGGGGTGGTGGGAGACATGAGTGGGGGCCTGGTGGGGGCTGCCCCTGCTTTGCTGGGGGTGGGGGTGATAGGGGACATGAGTGGGGGCCTGGTGGAGGGTGCCCCACAGTGCTGGGGGGTGGGGGTGCAGGGGTACATGAGTTGGACATGAGTGAGGGCCTGCTGGCAGGTGCCCCACAGTGCTGGGGGGTGGGGGTGGTGGGGAATATGAGTTGGACATGGGTGGGGGCCTGCTGGCAGGTGCCCGACAGTGCTGGGGGGTGGGGGTGGTGGGGAACATGAGTTGGACATGGGTGGGGGCCTGCTGGCAGGTGCTCCACAGTGCTGGGGGTGGGGGTGGTGGGAGACATGGGTGGGGGCCTGGTGGAGGCTGCCCCTGGTGGCTGGGGGGTGGGGGTGCTGGGAGACATGGGTGGGGCCTGGTGGAGGCTGCCCCTGGTGACTGGGGGGGTGGGGGTGGTGGGAGACATGGGTGGGGGCCTGGTGGTTGGTGCCCCTGGTGGCTGGGGGGTGGGGGTGCTGGGAGACATGGGTGGGGGCCTGGTGGTGGGTGCCCCTGCACTGCTGGGGGGTGTGGGTGCTGGGAGACATGGGTGGGGGCCTGGTGGTTGGTGCCCCTGGTGGCTGGGGGGTGGGGGTGCTGGGAGACATGGGTGGGGGCCTGGTGGTGGGTGCCCCTGCACTGCTGGGGGGTGGGGGTGCTGGGAGACATGGGTGGGGGCCTGGTGGAGGCTGCCCCTGGTGGCTGGGGGGTGGGGGTGGTGGGAGACATGGGTGGGGGCCTGGTGGAGGCTGCCCCTGGTGACTGGGGGGGTGGGGGTGGTGGGAGACATGGGTGGGGGCCTGGTGGTGGGTGCCCCTGCACTGCTGGGGGGTGGGGGTGGTGGGAGACATGGGTGGGGGCCTGGTGGAGGCTGCCCCCGGTTGACTGGGGGGGTGAGGGTGGTGGGAGACATGGGTGGGGGCCTGGTGGAGGCTGCCCCTGGTGACTGGGGGGGTGGGGGTGGTGGGAGACATGGGTGGGGGCCTGGTGGTAGGTGCCCCTGCTGGCTGGGGGGTGGGGGTGGTGGGAGACATGGGTGGGGGCCTGGTGGTGGGTGCCCCTGCACTGCTGGGGGGTGGTGGTGGTGGGAGACATGGGTGGGGGCCTGGTGGAGGCTGCCCCTGGTGACTGGGGGGGTGGGGGTGGTGGGAGACATGGGTGGGGGCCTGGTGGGGGCTGGCCATGGTGGCTGGGGGGTGGGGGTGGTGGGAGACATGGGTGGGGGCCTGGTGGAGGGTGCCCCACACTGCTGGGGGGGTGGGGGTGGTGGGAGACATGAGTGGTGGCCTGGTGGAGGCTGCCCATGGTGGCTGGTGGGTGGGGGTGGTGGGAGACATGAGTGGGGGCCTGGTGGGGGCTGCCCCACACTGCTGATGGGGTGGGGGTGGTGGGAGACATGAGTGGGGGCCTGGTGGGGGCTGCCCCTGCACTGCTGGGGTGGGGGTGATAGGGGACATGAGTGGGGGCCTGGTGGAGGCTGCCCCTAGTGGCTGGGGGGTGGGGGTGCTGGGAGACATGGGTGGGGCCTGGTGGAGGCTGCCCCTGGTGACTGGGGGGGTGGGGGTGGTGGGAGACATGGGTGGGGGCCTGGTGGTTGGTGCCCTGGTGGCTGGGGGGTGAGGGTGCTGGGAGACATGGGTGGGGGCCTGCTGGCAGGTGCCCCACAGTGCTGGGGGTGGGGGTGGTGGGAGACATGGGTGGGGGCTTGGTGGAGGCTGCCCCTGGTGACTGGGGGGGTGAGGGTGGTGGGAGACATGGGTGGGGGCCTGGTGGAGGCTGCCCCTGGTGACTGGGGGTTGGGGGTGTTGGGAGACATGGGTGGGGGCCTGGTGGTTGGTGCCCCTGGTGGCTGGGGGGTGGGGGTGCTGGGAGACATGGGTGGGGGCCTGGTGGTGGGTGCCCCTGCACTGCTGGGGGGTGTGGGTGCTGGGAGACATGGGTGGGGGCCTGGTGGAGGCTGCCCCTGGAGGCTGGGGGGTGGGGGTGCTGGGAGACATGGGTGGGGGCCTGGTGGAGGCTGCCCCTGGTGACTGGGGGGTTGGTGGTGGTGGGAGACATGGGTGGGGGCCTGGTGGTTGGTGCCCCTGGTGGCTGGAGGGTGGGGGTGCTGGGAGACATGGGTGGGGGCCTGGTGGTGGGTGCCCTTGCACTGCGGGGGGGTGGGGGTGGTGGGAGACATGGGTGGGGGCCTGGTGGAGGCTGCCCCTGGTGACTGGGGGGGTGGGGGTGGTGGGATACATGGGTGGGGGCCTGGTGGAGGCTGCCCCTGGGGAGTGGGGGTGGGGGTGGTGGGAGACATGGGTGGGGGCCTGGTGGAGGCTGCCCCTGCACTGCTGGGGGGTGGGGGTGGTGGGAGACATGGGTAGGGCCTGCTGGCAGGTGCCCCACAGTGCTGGGGGGTGGGGGTGGTGGGGAACATGAGTTGGTCATGGGTGGGAGCCTGCTGGCAGGTGCCCCACAGTGCTGGGGGGTGAGGGTGGTGGGGAACATGAGTTGGACATGGGTGGGGACCTGCTGGCAGGTGCCCCACAGTGCTGGGGGGTGGGGGTGCAGGGGTACATGAGTTGCACATGTGTGGGGGCCTGCTGGCAGGTGCCCCACAGTGCTGGGGGGTGGGGGTGGTGGGAGACATGGGTGGGGGCCTGGTGGAGGCTGCCCCTGGTGGCTGTGGGGTGGGGGTGGTGGGAGACATGGGTGGGGGCCTGTGGAGGGTGCCCCTGGTGGCTGGGGGTGCAGGGGGACATGCGTTGGTGGGCAGTAGTGCAAGTTGACATGTGGGTTGGCTGGGGGGCATGGCCATGGTGGATGGGGTGCCTGCAGGACATGTGCAGGGTAGGCCCCTGTGGTGTGAGCCACCTGCAGGGGCCATGGAGGGTGTAGAGGGAACACCTGGGAGGGCCCACACGTGCAATTCACGTGTGGTGCTCCCCGCGCACCCCTGTAATACACGTACCCTGATGGAATCACGTGTCGAACTTCCCTTGCACCCGAAATACACGTACCCTGATGGAATCGCGTGTGGAACTTCCCGTGCACCCCTGGAATACACGTACCCTGCTGATTTCGCGTGTGTAACTTCCCCTGCACCCTGAAATACACGTACCCTGCTGATATCGCGTGTGGAACTTCACGCGCATCCCTGAAAAACACGTACCCTGCGAAAGTCACGTATGTAACTTCCCCTGCACCCTGAAATACAAGTACCCTGCTGATATCGCGTGTGTAACTTCACGCGCACCCCTGAAATACACGTACCCTGCTGAAATCGCGTGTGGAACTTCCCCTGCACCCTGAAATACACGTACCCTGATGGAATCGCGTGTGGAACTTCCCGCGCACCCTGAAATACACGTACCCTGATGGAATCGCGTGTGGAACTTCCCGCACCCTGCTCGCACGGGCCCAATCACGTGTGGAAATTCCCGCGCACCCCTGAAATACACATACCCTGCTGGAATCGCGTGTGTAACTTCCCCTGCACCCTGAAATACACGTACCCTGCTGATATCGCGTGTGGATCTTCACGCGCACCCCTGAAATACACGTACCCTGCGGAAATCGCGTGTGTAACTTCCCCTGCACCCTGAAATACACGTACCCTGCTGATATCGCGTGTGGAACTTCACGCGCACCCCGAAATACACGTACCCTGATGGAATCGCGTGTGGAACTTCCCGCGCACCCCTGAGATACGCCTACCCTGCTTGCACGAACCCAATCGCATGTGGAATTTCCCGCGCACCCCTGAAATACACGTACCATGATGAAATCGCGTGTGTAACTCCACCTGCACCCTGAAATACACGTACCCTGATGGAATCGCGTGTGGAACTTCCCGCGCACCCCTGGAATACACGAACCCCGCTGATTTCGCGTGTGTAACTTCCCCTGCACCCTGAAATACACGTACCCTGCTGATATCGCGTTTGGAACTTCACGCGCACCCCGAAATACACGTACCCTGATGGAATCGCGTGTGGAACTTCCCGCGCACCCCTGAGATACGCGTACCCTGCTCGCACGGGCCCAATCGCGTGTGGAAATTCCCGCGCACCCCTGAAATACACGTACCCTGCTGGAATCGCATGTGTAACTTCCCCTGCACCCTGAAATACACGTACCCTGCTGATATCGCGTGTGGAACTTCACGCGCACCCCGAAATACATGTACCCTGATGGAATCGCGTGTGGAACTTCATGCGCACCCCGGAATACACGTACCCTGATGGAATCGCGTGTGGAACTTCCCGCGCACCCCTGAGATACGCGTACCCTGCTCGCACGGGCCCAATCGCGTGTGGAAATTCCCGCGCACCCCTGAAATACACGTACCATGATGAAATTGCGTGTGGAACTTCCCGCGCACCCCTGAAATACGTGTACCCTGCTCGCACGGGGCCAATCGCGTGAGGTACTTCCCGCACACCCCAGTGATACATGTAGCCCGCTTGCTGTGCTGGTACAGGGTTAGCGCAGCCCTTTGCGCTGGATTGGGTATATTGATGGCTTTTCCCTGCGCGAGAGGCGTTCTTGGGGGCGTAACTGGCGCTGCTGCAGGGTCGCTGCGCCACTGTGCGGCACGGCTGGTTTTGGTGGCTGGAATCCATGAATACGCTGTGCGCGGAAATGGATTTTTGCGCACGCGGCTGGCGCAGGGATTCGCACGGGCACACTGTGCGCCAGCCGCGTGCGCCACTTGTGCGCTGAATTCTATGAATTACCCCCTTAATTACTGTGTCCCCCAAGTGAGTACACATCTAGGCAATTATGTATGGGAATTCTCGAGCAGGCATTTGCACTACATATCATATAGCTAAAGGCTTTTCAATAAACTAGTATACAAGAAAGCCTTTTGCCAACATTATCACCAGTCTGCCATTCCCTGAAACTACTATCTCTTTGGCTGTTGGAATTGCTTTTTCTTATGATACAACTCATGGTAATTGCACAGGCAAGACCATGCTGAGTGTTTGCTAGTTAATGGGAAGCTGCTGCATGTGATGGGTCAAAAAAGTCGCTGATGTTACTTCCCAATGACCCAACATATTTGAGGTATACAGCGGTGTGCATGTCTTTCCATGAGACACAGCTTTATGAAGTGGGAAGAAGTAAATTACCATCCTGCACAAAGACATTAAACATGGAAGATATATGGTAGGGAGAACTATGTGCAATTGGATGATGTGCAGAAAGAGTACACTCTATTGTCGCGCTCTGAAACACTTGTTTATGGGTGCACTATAGATAAAATATCATATTATATCATAGATGTGCACAAAACTGTCTCCTGTAACAGTCGGGGTGATGCTGTCATCTGGTAGATCACATGCCACTCTGACACTGTCAGGCCGATTCATGGAATAAATGTGCGCCGAAAATTCCGGCGCAGAGGGGCCTATACGTGCGCTGCGCCGAAAAATAGCGAAAAGCGCAGGGAAACCAGCGCACGTCGATTCATGGAAGTCCGTGCGTAAGAAAAGCATAGGACGTGCGCTGAAAAAGTGCGCGGCGCACGCCGGCGCACAGGTCAACCAACGGCGTGCGCCACGGCCACTGCGCTATCACTCCGAGCGCAGCGCACAGCTCTAAAGTAGGCGGAACACAGGGCGGGACACTCGGAATGGGGAATAAAATGAGGCACAACACTCGGAATGGGGAAGAATGTGGGCGGCACGGGGAAGTACAGGAGGCAAGTGCGCGGAACGCCCACACGCTCTCCGGCAACACGTATTCATGGATTCGAACAGGGCAAAACAGCGCTCGATCAAACCAGCGCACAGGCCCAAAAACGTACGCCACAAGTAAGCAGGCGGTAGCGTCCCGACGCACTCAACGAAAGTGCGCCAAAACCTGCGCCAACAAATACCACCCACATACAGCAATGGGCCATACCGTGACCCCAAAGGACTAATGATGTGCAAAGGTGTACGCCATTTACACGGACACCCACTGTTCAAAAATTCGCGCGTGTGTGTACAACGGGTTGCGCGAGAAGTCACTCGCGCGATTGCCCTGGGTACGTGTATCCCGGGTTGCGGGGAAGTCCCACACGCGATTGCCCTGGCCACGTTGATACCAGGGGTGCGTGTGAAGTTCCACACGTGAAAAGCCAGGGTACGTCATTTACAGGGGTGCGCGGGAAGTTTCACACGCGAAAAGCTAGGCTACGGGAATTCCAGGGGTGCGCGTGAAATCCTACACGCGAAAAACTAGGGTACGTCATTTACAGGGGTGCGCGGGAAGTTTCACACGCGAAAAGCTAGGCTACGGAAATTCCAGGGGTGCGCGTGAAATCCTACACGCGAAAAACTAGGGTACGTCATTTACAGGGGTGCGCGGGAAGTTTCACACGCGAAAAGCTAGGCTACGGGAATTCCAGGGGTGCGCGTGAAATCCTACACGCGAAAAACTAGGGTACGTCATTTACAGGGGTGCGCGGGAAGTTTCACACGCGAAAAGCTAGGCTACGGGAATTCCAGGGGTTCGCGTGAAATCCTACACGCGAAAAACTAGGGTACGTCATTTACAGGGGTGCGCGGGAAGTTTCACACGCGGCTCTGCTGGGTGGGTCCTCACAGGTGTTCCATTCACACCCTCCACGTCCCCTGCATGCAACCCACACCACAGGGGACTACCCTGCACACCTGCTCATGCTTCCCACCACCCCCACCCCCCCCCCCGCAGTCAGGGGCACCTGCCAGAAGGCCCCCACCCATGTCTACCACCCCCACCCCCCCCGTAGTCAGGGGCACCTTCCAGCAGGCCCCCACCCATGTCTACCACCCCCCCCCCCCGCAGTCAAGGGCACCTACCAGAAGGCCCCCACCCATGTACCATCCATGTCCACCTTCACCTGGGTCACAACCCCACACAATCATGACCGTAATGGACAGTCTGCCCTGCAAGAATTCCCAAACAACTATCCCATCCACCCACATATCAAACACAATGACATGTGACACACCCAATGTAAATCATATGAATGAACACATGTCTGTCACACACAGATGTTGCAAGTGAATGTCCAAACAACCCACATGTCATGCATGAAAGCAATGAGATGATACAACACATTGAAGGATCAAATGAAAATGTATTAAAAATAAACAAGGATGGTAAAAATAAAAAATAACAATAAACATGCAATGCAAACTAAATAATAAAAAAGCACAACCAAAAAAATCAGGAACACTAATTAACAAAAATTAAGTAAAATAGGGGTCCAAAATCAAAGTCCAAAATCAAATCCAAGTACAAATGAAAGAAGAAACACATTGCCTCATGTGAAAAAATCAAACACATATTAACATCCCTCAAACTATCAACATGATGATCCGGGTCCATGAGCCCTAATAAATGAAACCTAACTATTTACACTAAGTAAGAAAATGTCTATATACAAAAATGTGGTGCATTGTCCTTTGGCAACCAAATAATAACATTAAAACAAAGGAAACCTAACTACAACTAAACTACAGAACTATATACAAAGGCAGCGGGCAAGTCCTGCGGCTCACTGATCGTTGTTCCGGGCCAGGGCATCATCGAACTCCCGCTCGATGTCCCGGAGGCGGCCCCGTTCCACAGCCCCGAGGGTCCGCAGGGACGCCGATGTACCCACCTCCAACTCCCTGCGGATGGCCTCGAGGCACTCGGCCCGCCTCAGGGCCCTCCGCATGGAGTTCTCCGCCCTGACCATAGCGAGCCGCGCCTCTTCCGCCCGCCGCCGCTCCGCATCTATGGCATGGCCCAACCGCTGCCACACGGAAGACACTTGACGTCCAGGGTCCTCCTGCCCTCCGGCTGATGCCTGCCCCTCTGATGGTGATGGCCCCGAGCCATCAAGGCTCCCACCTTCTTCCTCCTGCTGCTGACGTGCTGGTGCCGGTGCCCTGACACCTGCTGCCTGCACATCCTCCATTGTTTGGGGTGCTGTTGTTGCGGTGGCCACCCCTGCTGGACTCACGACTCCCGACTGGGGCAGGGATGTGTCCTCCACCAGCTTGGCCCCATCGTCAGAGGCAGCTCCACAGGGCACCCAGGTGACAGGTGGGTAGGAAGATGGCACGGAGGACGACTGGCGCATAGGGGGTTCAGGTGAGGAGGGGGTCGGAACAAGGCCCAGTGTATGGAGGAACACAGCCTGGTCTCCCTGAGAATGGGTCCGGACGTGGGCAACCCTGCTGGTGCAAGATGATGCAGACACAGGACCGGGGACAGGATTACACACAGGCACCTCCGCAGCGGCCTGTGCTGCCTCCTGTCCCTGCCCCTGTGCTGCACCACTAGCACCAGGGGAATGCCCACCTCCAGACCCCATCTCAGTCCCTTGCACGGCCTCCTCCTCCACCAAACCCACCACCAACCTGGATGACTCCCTGCCATCTTCCGCCGCGGAACCCTGTGGGGTCTCAGCTGCCCCTTCTGCTGCCGAGGAGTCCAACTTCCTCCTGCGCCTCCTGGACCTCCCCTGGCAGCTGCGACCTGGGACACAGCACCGGACTCCTCACTCCCCGACGAGATGACAACAGGGGAGGGGAGCCGGGCCTTGCGTCTCCGGCTGGCGGTGGCATCCCTGCTGCTGTGCTCCACAGCACCTTCTCCGCCCTCCACATCAGATGACGCTGCAGGCAGGGAGAGACAGGAGACAGGCATCAGGACACTGTACAATTGACTCACACACATAACAGTTGTACAAGAGTGGCATTGTCATACTCCAGACCTGGCATCACAATCCCCAACACACTTGTCTCCTCAACGCACACACATGAGTCATTCAACAGCCATATTGCTACAGCCCGCTACATACATTCACATACAGCAGCATGAGCAGACAAAGGTGAGCCACACATCACATGATACACACGGACTCAAATACACATGCACACATGCAAAGCACACATCCAAGCATGTGTACCACTCCGCAAACTGTCAGTCATGAGATGAACATCCATGTCACATTTGCAATTCACTCTTCAACATGACAGTGTCACCTGCATCCATGTAGCAACACTGTTGCACCCTTCACAACTACACACACGCACACGCTGCAGACTAATGCACATGGAATCAACATCCATGTGTCACACCAAAAGCATGCCAACTCACATGCACAGTCAAACACATGTGCCCACACACAAGCATTTGCACTGCAAGCACACACACACACACATGCACCATCCTTGTCTCACACATCACAGGCACACATGTGCTTGTCTCACAGCCCTGCACACACACATTTATACATGGCCACACAAAGACATGTGCAACATGCACACTCCTGGCACACCACCACACACACAGCTTACAATCAGTATGCATGTACACTCACCGCTCGACTCCAGACGGGTCTGCCTCCCAAGGACCTGGACATGGAGCGCTGGGGATATGCGTTCCAGGACCCAAAGTTCATCTTGCGACAAGTGGCCCCGCCGCCCCTTGGCATCCACTGCCTTCACGAGGCGCCGGGCCTTGTTCAGGGTCCTGGACCTGTAGTCCTCCCAGCGCTTCTTGACTTGATGGAATTCTCGGACTGCCACCCCCTCTGCGTTGATGGCAGTCACAATGTCCGTCCAGATCCTGGTCCGTACTTCCTTGTCGAGGCGCATCCGTCCGTAGAGGGCATCATACTGCCCCAGGACTCGCTCCACCAGGACACCAACTTCGGTGGCACTGAAGCTGGTGCCCCTCTGCCTCCCTGGCCGGGGGTTGCCAGTCGTGCCAGATGTTGTGCTCCCTGACATGGCAACCCCAGAGGCAGGAGTGGGTGGCCAACTGGGTCCTGGGGCTGGGCTGTGGAGCGATGGTACGGCTGTCAGGAGTCTTTGGTTCCAGCAGGGGTGGTCACAGCAACTGCACCCCTGGCTGATGTGCAGGCAGCAAACAGCAGGGCACGTGGGCAGCAGGCAGTCAGGCAGCAGCAGATGGCAGGTGGGAGCGTGCTCGGGGCTCTGGGGGGCAGGATTCCGGCCTTAGGGGCAGGAGCGTGGTCTTCCGTGTGTGAACGCGTGGCCAGCTTGATACGGAGTGAATTGGCACGTGAAAATCATGCACGTCTGCGTGGAATCCGAGGAAAGGCCGCGTAAGCACGTCAGCACGCGTACGCGATTTCATTGGTCCAAAGGGCCAGGCGCGTAAGCACGCCTATGACGCACGGCGGTTTCCCAACCCGCATGATTGGTCCAAAGGGCCAGGCGCGTAAGCGCGCCTATGACGCACGGGTGTTTCCCAACCCACGTGAAAAAAATAAACCTCCCGCGCGAGCGCGTCAGCACGCGTACCTGATCTCATTGGTCCAAAGGGCCAGGCGCGTAAGCGCGCCTATGACGCACGGGTGTTTCCCAACCCACGTGAAAAAAATACACGTGCCGCGCGAGCGCATCAGCACGCGTACCCGATTTCATTGGTCCAAAGGGCCAGGCGTGTAAGCGCGCCTATGACGCACGGGTGTTTCCCAACCCACGTGAAAAAAATAAACCTCCCGCGCGAGCGCGTCAGCACGCGTACCCGATTTCATTGGTCCAAAGGCACACAGCGAGTAATCGCATATTCAACTGCGCGCGTGAAAAACGCCCGGTTACCATTTACATCTGAATACAATTACAATATTAATAACGTACATTTAACCTGGTAAACCTTGAGCATGTAGTCACACACGCTCAGCCACGACACGTGCAAAATTACAACAGGCAATACGGAAAGACGTACGCCTGCAGGAAGCAGGCGTACGTGACCCGGCACGTCTAAATATTCACGTGAAAACATCCTACAAGCTCAGTGCAAAGATGAACATACCGTTCCTAGCAGCAGTGGCTGTGGGTTACCAAAGGAGGAGGAGGAGGAGAGTCAGGGCCAGAATTTTCTCACCCAGAACCAGCCTATTCGGGATGCCTGATGACCAGGTGTATGGGAGGTACAGGTTTCCAGCACACATCATACTGGACCTGGTCAGTGAGTGGGAGGATGACCTCACATCACCCACCCTGTGCTCCCAAGCACTCAGCCCCCTGCAGAAGGTCCTGAATGTACTGCACTTCTTGGGCACTGGATCTTTTCAGCGGACAAGTGCCATAGTGGGTGGTGTGTCACAGGCCACGCAGTCACGCTGTCTACACCAGGTCTTGAACATCATCACTGCATGGCCATCAGTCCGCAGGCACATATATCTCCCCAGGACTCCTGCAGAAAGGCGGGCGTGCATCCAGGAATTCTATGGTGTGGCGCAATTCCCCAAAGTGCTTGGTGCAATTGACTGCACCCATGTGGCTCTACGTCCCCCCAGGGCAACAGAGCACATCTATAGAAACCGCAAGCACTGGCATTCCATCAACGTGCAAGTTGTATGCAATGCCAAGGGAATCATCACATCAGTATATGCCAACTATCCCGGGTCCACCCATGACAGCTTCATCTACAGAATGTCTACCCTAAGCCGGGACCTAGAGGCTGGCCGGCATGGAGATACATGGCTGCTTGGTGAGCATGAATGCCACTGCACATGCATGCATGTCAGATACAGGGTCATGTCACAACACCACTAATGATACCCATCACCACCTCCGCAGGGGACAGTGCCTACCCTATCAGCCACCACATGATGACCCCAATCTGGAACCCCAACACGCCACCCGAGGTAAGGTACAACACAGCCCACATTGCAACACGGGGCATAGTGGAGCGCACATTCGGAGTGCTGAAGTCACGCTTTCGCTCCCTTGACCGTTCTGGCGGGCAGCTGTTATATGCTCCCCCACTAGTGTGCAGGATCATAGTGGCAGCATGTGTCCTGCACAACGTTGCAACACGCCGGGGCCTGCCCGTGGACATGGTGGTGCCCCCACATCCACAACCACATGCACGGCCGCTGCGCATGGGAGGGGAAAGGGCACGGGGGGAGGCAGCCCGTACGCAACTGGTGGCCAACTTCTTCACCTAGGAATCACAGTGCTGGCTATTGCACACTGCTCTGGCACATACCATCTGACGATCAATGATGACACTACCTGACAATGTCACAAAATTTCTTGGCAATAAACTGTCAGAAACACATCAGCCTGAGATTGTTAACATGGAAGTGTCACTATGTGTGCACCCCTACCTACACATACACCAGCAATGCATAACTATGAAAAGACACAACTCCATTCATCAAAAATGCATTGGCACAGGCGAATTGCTACATTACAACATTGCCATGTCACCCAATCCCTTCACAGTCCCGCCACAGAGGACACCATGTCATGGTATGTGAGAGCAAACAAACTGACCCTCACAACATGACACTGGTGTCACAAATTGCAGTGCCCCAAATGGAACATAGCCGCACTTGAACAGCTAACCGTGATGGAGGCACTACTACACACCTGTGTAAGAGTCATTTCAATCAAATTACACACCAACCCACCCTGAAGACACCAAAACAAGACACAATGCATGTAATCAATGGTAGTCTCAATACCTGATTGTGCTGGTATGTCCTCACCGTCCAGATGTACAGTGATGGCGCCACGCAAAAGTGTCACTGCACATCTACCGACATGTAGTCTGACTCCAGAGAGTATGCCCGTGTGAAGAACTGTGTGAAATACCTGCAAAACATGAGTAACATATGTAAGTTGAGGCACATATCAAACCATCATGCATAGTTAGGTGCAACAACAATGTACACCATGAATGTCTACACAGTATTGACTATGGACTGCCCAACAGCTCATGGAAGTCCAATGTCACCGTGTAATTTGCTGTCACTTGGGCACACCCTTTGCAAGCCCATGGAAACGGAAGCAGGAGGGGTGTGGATGCCAGATACCCAAGCATCGAAACCAAACTCAGGACAAGCCTGCATGTGCCCAGCCACAATACAGTGTATGCCCAGGTACCCACACAAGGCAACACACTTGAAAAATAAAAATATGATAAGAAAAAATGGCCATGAAAGGGCCGGCGGGGAGGGGGGGGCCACCTATGAGGTCCGAGGACAGGATGCACGCCACAATCCACCTGTGTGGATCATGGGAAGTAAAAACACCCCATAGGCTCGTGGCCCACACGGCTACTCTGTTGTGGGAGATGAGTCGCTATCGCTCTGGCCAGACCCTGCAGCTGACTCAGGAGGTGGGGGAGCTGCCTCAGAAGATGGTGTGACAATGGGAGGCAGCCCACGCAAAGCCCGAGTTTGCTCCTCCATGGCTGCAAGCAGGCGGGTCTGGAAGGTCTGGTTCTGGATTATGATCATGCGGAGGTCCCCATGCAGTAACTTCCGGGATGACCTGACCTCCGCACGAGTTGCCTGCATCTCGGCCGAGAGCGTCCGTGTCAGACGCTCCAGCTGCTCCTCTGTCCTTCTATGGGATGAAGCCTCAAGCTCTGACAGGGTCGACCTGAGGTGATGGAATTCTTCCCTCAGGCCTTCCCTGTGGCGCTGGGACTCCATGGAAAGTGATTCCCGCAGAATCGCCAGTCCTGCCCGCTTGTCCATGTTGGACGCCAACATGTCCTCCCTGTGTGCCTGGCAGATGGACTCTGTAGCCTGCTCCAGTCGCTCCATCAGCCTTTCTGGGGGGACAATGGAAGTGGCCACCCTATCCATGGCCTGTGCAATCATCTCGGATGATGCTGCCTGTTGGGTGGCCATACCGTAGATGGATTGCTCCCAAGCGGTATTGCCAGGTGGCATACGGCCACCACGTTGGCGGGCACCACACCTGCCTGGGGCAAGGCGGACTGCGCCTTGCTGTGCCGGCAAAGCCTCAGGCTGCAGGACTGCATTCCCTCTCTGATCTGCAGCCCCAGGAACAGGATCAGAGATTGTGTGGTGTGGCCCTGCATCCGTAACCACCGGAGGCTGAGCTGCCGACACTGACATCCCCATTGAGGGCAATAACCCGGCTGCAGGTGGGTCGGACAGAGGAGATTCTCTCCCAAGAACACTCACCTGCGACTGCACATAGGTGTCATCCTCCGAGTCTACACCTGAATACTGCTCGGGGGAGGAACCCCCAGAGACACCCCTCGACAGCACGACCTACAGCACTTGTGGGTTTTCACCCACAAACACACCACGTCCCTCACTTGTGGAAGGTCGGCCCGGGTTGCCCTCCTGGGACGGCTCCACCACCACATCCCCAGCATCAACAAGTGCGTCGTCCCCTGCAAAGACATGAAAGAGAGAAATGGAAACAGGCATTAGCACCATGGCATACAACAAGGGCTGATGAACAACAGAGCCAGTAGTTCAATGACACATGTCCCACATGACTGGGAAACCTCCTATGCATTCACCATCACTGGGTCTGGAGGGGAGGCTCAGGGCACACAATGATGACACAGAGAATGGAGAGCAACGCCTGCTCCCCATGCTGCCTAGCACTGGCATCACACATTGGCCGGTGATTGCCATGTCAAATGCACATGCCATCACACACATGGCATGTGACATAGCCACCAAGTGAAGAGGGAGAGGAGGGCAACTATTTTGGATTTTGGCCACTCTGGTCCTGACATTGCTTCATCACATCAAGAAGTTAACATGTTGGACATGGATCTGCTAGTCCCAATTGGCCACGATGCACAGTGCCTTGTCAACATTAACAAAATGCAGTAAACAATGAGATTCCACCTCCCCATCACCTGTAATGGATTCATATAGCATTCGTGAAGCACCTGTACAGAAATGTATGAAGGATTAGCGGAGCACTGAGGGGTGGTGGGGCAGAAGGGGATGCCATTCAACAATCCTACTGGTGCTGGTGTCATTCATGTAACGCAAGTGCAGAGGTGGGTGGCACAATGAAGTGCAAGGGGAAGTTGCGGCTGGTAGTGCTGTACAAGGTAAGTAGGACTTAACGTCGAGGGCAGATGGTGGTAGGCGCAGACAAGTGCTGGGGGGTGGCCTATAGGGGTACAGAGACAGTCATGCAGTGCTGTGGGCTCGGAGGGGACAGGGGAGGTACACACTGCATCTGGCTTGGCAAGGTCCTTGCAGATTTCAATGTGTCCTGCAGAGTTGTCAGATGCCGCAGATATGTGCCCTTGGATTGGGGCTCTCATCTTGGTGAGAAGGGTGAGACGCTATTGCCTTTGGAGCAGGCGGCAGGCCAGTTTGCCAGAGGATCAGCATGATGCAGGCCATTTCCTCTCTGCTACCCGGCACCTGTGTTTTGGGTTCACAAGATGCGAGTCATGCCAGGAGTCAGCATTGGCATGGGGCTTCAGGCGGATTGTCATGACCGTGGCAAAGACATCCAGTGTACCTGACATAGAGTGGAGCATGGAGTGGGCCCTGTCAGGATGGGAGTGAGCCTAAGGGGGAGCTGGATGGGGGGGAGATTTTGGCAGCATACGCCTCGACTGACACACACTTCATGGGTTGGAATACCAAGAAGGTGTGTGACAGTGGTGAGGGTGGCTTTGCCTGTGGGGTGGTGAGGGTGAGGTGGGAGGAGAGGAGAAAGTGATCACTCCAGGAGAGAGGAGTGCAGAGAGGGATGGAGAGGGGAAGGTCAGATGAGATCAGAGCATCAAGAGTGTGCCCTGCAGAATGAGTAGGGACAGACGGGAGTTTAGAGGGTGATAGGGAGTTGCTGAGGTCACGGAAAAGTCACGTGGGGGGGACAACAAGCATGCAGGTGGATGCGTACATCACCAAGGAAGAGGATTTCAGTGTCTGGGGACATGAGTGAGGAGGAGAGGTGAGGCCACTCAGAAAGGAAGTAGTACATTTGACCATTTTTCCGATACACAGTACGCACAGTTTGTGAATGTCGAGGTGAGATGGAGAGAGACGTCACACAAGCCATTCCAGAGGGGAGTAGGTCTACGTAGGAGTGACAGTGGCAGGAATACCCTCAGGGAAGGCAAGGGCACACCCCCCCCTGCACAGTAGTGCCGGGCCAAAGAGAGGATCTCCTGAACGTCAGGTAGGAGTGTGTCAAAGATGCAGACAGAGCTGGCCGTCAGACATGTTTCCATGAGACCAAGGATGTCAAGGTGCATTACCTCATGTAAGTGACATATATTGGAGGAATGCCTGATGCAGCGGCAGAGTAAGGAGTGTAAATGTGGAGGAGGTTGACAGCCTTGTAGGACTTACGGGGAGTGCTACAGATCAGAGGTGCAGCTTGTGTAGGAGTTGGAGTGGGAGGCGGAGAAGGATCATGGGAGGGTGCAGGGAGGCAGTGCAGGATAGATGAGGAGAGAGGAGGGGGGACAGCAGGAGAGGAAAGGAAGTTGATGAGATGTGGGTAGCATTTGTCAAGGAGAATAAGGTTGGCCTGAGGTCCTTGGACTGAGATGCTCCCATTACCATACTCATCAATTGTGGCCTCTGAGGATTGGAAGGAGGCCAAGAGTACACCCCAACGGGTCACACCATTGATGGTGGAAGAGGAGCAAGGAGAGAGGACTGGGACCATGTGAAGGGTCCATGGGACAGGCAAAGGCATGTATGAGCAGATGTCAGTGAGAGTTAACCTTGAGTAGGCTCAGATGTACTTGTCAGCAATAGGGTGGGTCGCATTGGAGGGCAGGGTGCCCTCATTTGACTGTTTGCAAGCAGGTGTCGTGAGTAGGGCACGATGGTCTGAACAGTAGAAGTCAGGGAAGATAGACCATGAAGAGCAGCATGGAGTGTGAGGGAATGGGGCTTGAAACCAGACGGAACAAGAGCACACAGGTAGGAGGTGGGTGTCAAGGCAAAATCCAGAGTATGACAGCATGTTGAGTGCCATGTATATACAGAGGACGCATTAGCATGTGGTATCATTGCATGTCAGGCATGTGACGATGGAACTTGAATGGCTGGGGGAAAGTGTAGGAATGGTATGTAAGACATAAGATGAATAGACAGGGGAGAATGAGCAACAATGTCGTGACAAAATGACAATTCAAGGGGAACTTCCATGGTGTAGGGCCATATGTGCACTGTTGGCAGTAGGGATAGTGGTGTGGGCACATGGTGTTGCACTGAACATACTGGATGAGGCACATGGGTGACACTATCAACTCTGCCACACACCCCCTTGACAGGCACCCAACATGAAGGCTTCGCACACACACCATGCACATTGATATAACACACATGCATGTGCACTCACCGGATGATGCCTCGTAATCAGGGAGATCTCCCACACCTTGGAGTTGTCCCTCGGTGACGTAGGATCCAGCTACGGACTCATGTGGTGTGAGTTCTATTTCCTGTGCTGGGGACCCACCTCCAGTCACCAAGGTTGCGGCATGACTTCAGGCCAGCTTATCCTTTGCCCTGCGCTTAAGGTCATTCCAGCGCTTCTGGCAATCACTAGCTGTGCGCCTCACTACTCCAAGGGCACTTATTTTGTCAGCAATGGTCTGCCAGTGTGCCTGGCGTCTGGCATGTGTGGTCTTGGACCCTGCAACGATGACCATTTCCCTATCATGGTCTGACACATACTGAACAAGTGCATTCAGTTCGGCGTCTGTGAAGCTGGGCTTCCTTGATGGGCCGGACTGTGCAGCCGTGCCTGGGGCATCAGCCTGTGCCGGACGTGCACTCTTCCTCTTCCGCTTGGAAGGGGGTGGGGATCCAGAGTGTCCTACGCCGCTGTGGACACTAGGGGCAGGAGCCGTGGTGGACTCAGTACTGGGTGTGTGGGATTGCACACTCAGCATGGGAGTAGGTGCAGGCATTGGGGGTAGAGGGATAGGGTCAGGCCTGATCTGAGGTGCATGAACTAGGACCGACACAGTCTTGGCAGGGTGTATGAGAGGTGGGGTGGATGGAGCCACACCCTGGCCACGGGGGGCAGCAGATGACCTATCTGGCATAGATGCGCGTGTCCTGATGACACCGATGTGCACCGGTGCACGTGCAGTGGACCTGCTGACCTGGATGTCAGCGATGGAGTCACCCTCGGACAGGTCTGGTGCCACAATGGGCTGGTCCAACAAGGGCTGATCAGGGTTGGTATCAGCCACATGACCCTCAACCTGGGGGGGGGGGGGGGGGCATGGGTGTCCCTGACTGGTCCTCCAGACTGGGGGGGACAGGGGCACCCTGCAAGTCACAACCACGTCCCCTAGTGGATCCTCCACGGCCACCACGTGTGGCTCGGCCACCTTTGCCACCCTTACGGCTTGCACGCCTCCCAACCATGGCACTGATGTTATTGTGCGTATGGGAGTGGGTGTGCACAATTGTCCTGGGCAATTGGGTGTCAAAGGGGTTGGGTACCAGATGGTATTCGTACCCTAGTGCAGTGGCAAGGCTATATGACACCCCTGGGGAAAGATGACGGGTCACGCCACGCACAGGCACCCCAAAAAAGTTAAGGAACGTGCACGATACCCCTCCTAGACCACGTGTGCGTATGAAAAACCCTGCACTACGCTGTGGCATCCAGTAACACAGTAATGAACGTATGCGTGTCACACGCAGCCTAGATTGACCTCTGAAGAGGTACGTGACACACGGGGCAAGCACAGATGATAGATGCGTGCGCAACTCACCGTCTGCCAGGGAGAAATGCGTCAAAAAGACGCGCGTGTGCGCGTTGGCAACACCCCCGCCAAAAGAAGAATGGGACGCTGTCTGAGGAGACAGGACAACAGTAGAAGGGAACGCTGTGTGAGGAAACAGGCCCAGGAAAAAGAGCAAAAGAGAAAAAGCTGTCAGAGGTAACAGGGAGTACGACCTTTGAACGCCGTGAAGTAAATCGCGTGTCAACTGACAAGAAGTACAGAATACACCAACTCGCTCTCCACGAAAAGCACGTACAAGGAAATGGCGTTCTACATGTACCTTTTATGCAGGCCCACAGGTCCTGCGTCACTTCCGCGTGTAGGCGCTGAAGGGCCAGCCTCCAATCACACGCATTGACACTGGCTTGTGTTTCTTTCACGCGTGTTGGGAAACGGCCGTGCGTTATAGACGCGCTTACGGGCCTGGCCCTTTGGACCAATCACGCGTGTTGGGAAACACCCGTGCGTCATAGGCGCGCTTACGCGCCTGGCCCTTTGGACCAATGAAATCGCGTACGCGTGCTGACGTGCTTACGCGCTGAGGGCCTTTCCTCGGATTCCACGCAGACGTGCATGATTTTCACGTGCCAATTCACTCCGTATCAAGCTGGCCACGCGTTCACACACGGAAGACCACGCTCCTGCCCAGAAGGCCGAGTTACTGCCCCCCAGTGCCCCGAGCAGCCTCCCACGTGCCATCTGCTGCTGCCTGCCTGCCTGCCTGCCTGCTGCCACCGTGCCCTGCCATTTGGTGCCTGCACATCAGCCATCTGCAGGCGTACAGTTGCTGTGTCCACCCCTGCTGGAACTGAAGACTCCCGACTGGAAGAACACCACTCCACAGCCCAGCCCCAGGACCAAGTTGCCCACCCACTCCTGCCTCTGGGGTTGCCATGTCGGGCACTGAAACATCTGGCACCACTGGCAACCCCCAGCCAGAGAGGCAGAGGGGCCCCAGCTTCAGTGTCACCGAGGTTGGGGTCCTGGTGGAGCGAGTCCTGGGGCAGTATGATGCCCTCTTCGGAAGTAGCCGCGCCAACTATGAAGGACGGACTCGGATCTGGGACGACATCGTGACTGCCATCAACGCGGAGGGGGTGGCAGCCCGCGACAACCGACATGTCAGGAAGCGTTGGGAGGACTGCAGGTCCAGGACCCTCTCAAAGGCCCGGCGCCTCGTGGAGGGGGGCCGGGGCCACATGAGTTCGATCCAAATGAGGGTCCTGGCACGCATACACCCAGCGCTCCACTCCCAGGTCCTTGAGAGGGAGACCCGTCTGGAGTTGAGCGGTAAGTGTGCAGGCATTGCTGTGTGAGACAGTGCATGTTGCAGTGTGCTGGTTGTGTGATGCTGTATGTGTGGAATGGGCCTTGTAGGTATGTATGTGTGCAGTGTTGTCATGGCGATGCATGTGCGACCAGTAATTTGTGGATCACATGGTTGTTGTATGTGTTGCTATGCAACCTGAGGAGGCCTATGCAGATTGGACACATGTGAGCATGCAAGTGTATGTTCGTGGACATGGGTGTGGGTGAGGGATGGATGCTGATGCCAGGTACATGTATGGTGTCGAGGTCGGTGTGCTTGACCTGCATGTCTGTGACTTTTGAATGGCATGGATGCATGACATATGTCTGTGACACTGTACAGATTCACTGATGCTGCCTAATCATCCTTGTATCCACTGTGTTTGTGATGTACGAGGCCACATGGATGTGACAGAGGTGAAGTGTGTGCGTGTGATTTGCATGACCAATGATGCATGTGTGTTCCATGACATCGTACTTTAGAAGAGTGCAGTGGACATGTATGTTGATGTGCATGCCATGGACCATGGGTGTTGCGTGTGTGTATTGCCTGACCCATGTGTTGTGGAGGGACATGATAGAAGTGTACTTTATCATTGCCAGTCATCTGATATTGCTTCCTGTGTAGGGGACCATTGTACAGTGCCCTGATGCTTGTGTTCTATGTCTCCCTCTATGCAGCGGCTAGTGATGGAGAGGGCGGAGACGGCGCTGTGGAGGTAGACGGCGGGGATGCCCCCACGGCTGCGGCGGAAGGGGTGGGTGAGCCCCCACAGGGGCCAGCTACAGCGGAAGAGGGCAAGGAGCCATCCAGGTTGGTGGTTTCTACAGAGGAGGAGGCGGCCGAGACTGAGGCACACCTGAGGCCTGGTGGGGGCATCCCTGCTGGTGCAAGTGGTGCAGTCCAGGGCCAGGGGCAGGAGGCAGCACAGGTCGCCGTGGAGGTGCCTGTGCATGTCGCTGTCCCTGACCCTGTGAGTGCACCACCATGCACCAGCATGGATGCCCCGTCCCAGGCCCGTCCGCAGGTGGAGGGGGTGTCTATGTCATCTGACTCCCCTCCACCTGCGGACGAGGGGACCCGTGGGCGCATGGAAAAGGTCCTGATTGGGGTCGCGTTGCGCACGGGGGTCATTCGTGATGACGTGCGTGCTTCCCGGGAGGAGCACGCACATCATCACGAAGAGCACCATGCCGACGTGGCCCAGTTGGGATCTGCCATTGGCGCAGGTTTTCTGCAGGTGATGGCCAATGTGTCGGGCATCTCCTCCTCTGTGGAAAGTATGCGCCGGTCGTTCTCCTTGCCGTCTTCCGGCCCAGTTGACACCAGGGCCCCCTGTGGACCTGCCCCGACCAATGCAGCCGGCTCAGTGGGGATCCCATCCCTGCCACAGTCGGGAGTCGGTGGTCCAGCTGGTGTGGACACCATGGCAACTGGACCCCTGCAGGTGGAGGATGTGCCGGCATCATCAGGCAGGGCACGTGCACGACGGCGTCGGTGGATACCATCAGCCTGGATGCCGTCGTGCTGGCAGAGGCAGTGGCTGCAGAGGCAGCGGCAGCGACGTGGGAGGCGTCATGGCTCGGGGCCATCAACATCGGAGGGGCAGCCATCGGCTGGAGGGCAGGAGGACCCTGGACAGAATGTGTCTTCCGTGTGGCAGCGGTTAGGCCACGCAATAGATGCGGAGAGGCGGCGGGCAGAAGAGGGGCGGCTCGCTATGGTCAGGGCAGTGGACTCCATGCAGAGGGCCCTGAGGCGTGCTGAGTGCCTCGAGGAGATCCGCAGGGGCTTGGAGGTGGACACTGCGTCAGCCCTGCGGGCCCTCGGGGCCATTGAGGAGGAACGCCTCGGGGAGATAGAAAGGGAGTTCGATGATGCCCTGGCCCATAACATCTCTCAGTGAGCCGCAGGACTGGCCCGCCGCCTTTGTATATAGTTATGTAGATAGTAGGTTTCCTTTATTTTTATTTATTATTTGGGTTGATTGGACAATGGCCCACGTTTTTTGTATATAGTTCGCATTAGTTAGGTTTTGGGTAGGTTTCATTTTATGGTTTTTAGGGATATTGGACCCGGACAATCATCTTTGTACATAGTTTGTGGATGTTTTCGATTTTATTATTTGGACCATGGGGCAATGTGTTTGTTTTTGATTTCCATTTTGATTGACTTTGCACCCGTTCTTTTGGATTTCACCTTTCATTAGAAATTTTTTTTTTTTTCCTGTTACTTTGTGTATTCATTTAGGTGTTTATTTTTTTTTCTTTCTTACATTTTAATACATTGTTCTTTTGATTCTATTGTGTGGACTTCTCTCATTGGTTTGTTGACTGTCACAATCTGGGTTTTCACAGTCATGTGTTGCCATTGTGTGAGTCTGACGGACTTGGACTCATGCGCATACTGCTCATTGGTTATGTATCATGTAATGGGTATTTGATTTTTGAATGGATGTGTACCTTGGATGTGTGTATGGACTGGGGTGACATGGGGTGGGATGTGGTTGCCCATGGGATCCTGGGATCTGTATTGTGATTTCCTATTGGTAGGGGAACATCTGTGTGGGCCTGGTGGAGGGTGCCCCACAGTGCTGGGGGGTGGGTGTGGTGGGAGGCATGAGTGGGACATAAGTGGGGGCCTGCTGGCAGGTGCCCCACAGTGCTGGGGGGTGGGGGTGGTGGGAGGCATGAGTGGGACATGGGTGGGGGCCTGGTGGAGGGTGCCCCATGACTGCTGGGGGGTGGGTGTGGTGGGAGGCATGAGTGGGACATGAGTGGGGGCCTGCTGGCAGGTGCCCCACAGTGCTGGGGGGTGGGGGTGGTGGGAGGCATGAGTGGGACATGAGTGGGGGCCTGCTGGCAGGTGCCCCACAGTGCTGGGGGGTGGGGGTGGTGGGAGGCATGAGTGGGACATGGGTGGGGGCCTGGTGGAGGGTGCCCCATGACTGCTGGGGGGTGGGTGTGGTGGGAGGCATGAGTGGGACATGAGTGGGGGCCTGCTGGCAGGTGCCCCACAGTGCTGGGGGGTGGGGGTGGTGGGAGGCATGAGTGGGACATGAGTGGGGGCCTGCTGGCAGGTGCCCCACAGTGCTGGGGGGTGGGGGTGGTGGGAGGCATGAGTGGGACATGGGTGGGGGCCTGGTGGAGGGTGCCCCATGACTGCTGGGGGGTGGGTGTGGTGGGAGGCATGAGTGGGACATGAGTGGGGGCCTGCTGGCAGGTGCCCCACAGTGCTGGGGGGTGGGGGTGGTGGGAGGCATGAGTGGGACATGGGTGGGGGCCTGGTGGAGGGTGCCCCACAGTGCTGGGGGGTGGGTGTGGTGGGAGGCATGAGTGGGACATAAGTGGGGGCCTGCTGGCAGGTGCCCCACAGTGCTGGGGGGTGGGTGTGGTGGGAGGCATGAGTGGGACATGAGTGGGGGCCTGCTGGCAGGTGCCCCACAGTGCTGGGGGGTGGGTGTGGTGGGAGGCATGAGTGGGACATAAGTGGGGGCCTGCTGGCAGGTGCCCCACAGTGCTGGGGGGTGGGTGTGGTGGGAGGCATGAGTGGGACATAAGTGGGGGCCTGCTGGCAGGTGCCCCACAGTACTGGGGGGTGGGGGTGGTGGGAGGCATGAGTGGGACATGAGTGGGGGCCTGCTGGCAGGTGCCCCACAGTGCTGGGGGGTGGGTGTGGTGGGAGGCATGAGTGGGACATAAGTGGGGGCCTGCTGGCAGGTGCCCCACAGTGCTGGGGGGTGGGTGTGGTGGGAGGCATGAGTGGGACATGGGTGGGGGCCTGCTGGCAGGTGCCCCACAGTGCTGGGGGGTGGGTGTGGTGGGAGGCATGAGTGGGACATAAGTGGGGGCCTGCTGGCAGGTGCCCCACAGTGCTGGGGGGTGGGGGTGGTGGGAGGCATGAGTGGGACATGAGTGGGGGCCTGCTGGCAGGTGCCCCATGACTGCTGGGGGGTGGGAGTCATGAGCAGGTGTGCAGGGTAATCACCTGTGGTGTGGACTGCATGCAGGGGACGTGGAGGCTGTACAGGGAAGACCTGTGAAGACCCAACGATCGGAATAGCGTGTTCAAATATCCACGCCCCCCTGAAATGGACGTACCCTGGCTTTTCGCGTGTGAAACTTCCCGCGCACCCCTGAAATGGACGTACCCTGGAATTTCGCGTGTGAAACTTCCCTGCGCACCCCTGAAATGGACGTACCCTGGCTTTTCGCGTGTGAAACGTTCCCGCGCACCCCTGAAATGGAAGTAGCCTGGAATTTTGCGTGTGAAACTTCCCCGCGCACCCCTGAAATGGACGTACCCTGGCTTTTCGCGTGTGAAACTTCCCGCACACCCCTGTAATGGACGTAGCCTGGCTTTTCGCGTGTGGGACTTCCCGCGCACCCCTGGAATTCCCGTAGCCTAGCTTTTCGCGTGTGAAACTTCCCGCGCACCCCTGTAATGGACGTACCCTGGCTTTTCGCGTGTGGGACTTCCCGCGCACCCCTGGAATTCCCGTAGCCTAGCTTTTCGCGTGTGAAACTTCCCGCGCACCCCTGTAATGGACGTAGCCTGGCTTTTCGCGTGTGGGACTTCCCGCGCACCCCTGGAATTCCCGTAGCCTAGCTTTTCGCGTGTGAAACTTCCCGCGCACCCCTGTAATGGACGTACCCTGGCTTTTCGCGTGTGGGACTTCCCGCGCACCCCTGGAATTCCCGTAGCCTAGCTTTTCGCGTGTGAAACTTCCCGCGCACCCCTGAAATGGACGTAGCCTGGGATTTGACGTGTGACACTTCCCGCGCACCCTTGAAAATCGCATGGGCCGCTTGCCGTGATGGTCCAGGGTTAGCGTAGCCCCTTGCGCTGGTTTGTGATTTTTATGAGATTTCCCAGCGCAAGGGGCGTTCCTGGGGGCGTAACTGGCGCTGCAGCGAGTCGCTGCGCCACTGTGCGCCACGGCTGCCTGGGGAGGCTAAAATCCATGAATACGCTGTGCGCCGGATTCGGTTTTGGCGCAAGCGGCTGGCGCAGACTATCGCACGCGCACGCTGTGCGCCAGCCGCGTGCGCTACTTGTGCGCTGAATTCTATGAATTACCCTGTGTGTGTCTTCAAGAGGTTGCAATGTGAGTTTAGGAAGGATTAGTGCAAGTGTTAGTATCTGCAATTTGAACTAGAATGGGGTTTATGGTTGTTATAAGCAGCATTGAAGATTGTCTCTGTGCTCCTGGTAGGTGTCTACTGTAAGGAATCAGAAGTAAGATTCGGACACAAGGGCATTGTGTAGATTTCTACAGACATTAATTAACACAAAATGGATTGGGAAAACGCCTATCTCGCCCTGTCACTGTCAGGGTTTTCCCTGTCTCAACGAGACTAAGGATGTCAATTGTCAAAATGCCCAAAGGGAAAAGAGTTCTTCGTCCTGTATCCTAAATCCTAACTTAACCCTTATATTCTAAACATATTATAACATTTTAAAGATCTAAAAAGGGGTAGAGTCTCTGAAGATGGCAATTGTAGTTCTCTCCGCAGTTACCACACAAAGTTCCAAAGTGAAAAGTGTAAAAAGAAACAAGTTTTCAAAGTTCCACAAACCTCAGGAGGGATCCTCCCTTGAGTTTTTCAGCACAAAGACAGTTTATTTTCTCAGTTCTCCAGTCTAGTGGTTATGGTTCACTTCCCCTGGATTGTCTTACTCTCAAAGGGCACTCGGTTGCTTATTGCCTTCTCAATTCAAACACAATGTCCATCCAGAAGGTATTTCTTCCTCGCCCTGGATACCTCGCACTCAAGGGGCACTCTGTTGCACCTTGCTTTCCCCAGTTCAAACCCAATTTCTATCCACAGGGTATTGCTTCCTTCCCCTGCAGTCTCCACATTCCCAAGAGGTTGATTTCCTCTTCTCAATTCTCACAGTTCTCTTTTGATTGGTTGCGGGTCCAGACTTGCAGTCACACTGCCTGGTATACTCTCCTGCCAGTACTTTCACTTCATAAACTTTCGGTGCGGGTCCCAGATTTGCTGGTACACTGCCTGGTATAATCTCCTGACAGGGCTTTCACTTTACACACTTTGGGTGTGAGTCCCATACTCACAGATGTCAATGTCTGGTTCACTTCCTCATCAGGACTTCTCATACTGTCCCATCTCCTCTTTATTTTCTCATGCCTACTCTTTTCAGATTCAGTGTCCCTTTCAGTAGGGCATTGGGTCTCAGACCCCTTTTTATTCACTTGTGGTTTTCTCCAGTAATGCCCCAGGAGCACTAACTCCCTGTTTGGGTCTCTCCAGCCTTCATATTTAGTTTCTTTCGGCATGCAGCATATCCTATTTAAAAACCTGGCATCCCATTCCCTCTGCGTAGGCTCACCAGTTCTCAGCAGCATTTTCAGATTCCTTCGCGCCCTCCAACTTGGTCTATGGTCTGCTGTTGGGTCTGGCAGATGCCTTGCTTGTTTTCAGTTCCCTGTCATGCCTCCGAATTTTTCCAGCAGCTCTCCTGTCTTTCAGCGTCTGTGCAGCAAAACACTGTCTCTTTGGCTTCGTGCAATGGCATCTCCAGCCTCTTCCCAACCCCACTATGCAGGCTGCTTCTTCTGGCTATCCAGACCCATGTCAGGAGCAGTGAGTTTCTTAACACTTCCCATTATTAAACACTGTGCCACTTCTGGTTTAAAAAAATAACTAGAGTGTGTCTCTAGTTCCGTGCTCCATATTGCTCCCCTGCTCCTCCTCATCTCAGTCTTCTTGTAAGGGAAGTGGGGAAAAGGCTAAATCATTTTAAAGCCGATATACTGGCTCTATGTTGCAAAATTAGCTAAACTGAGCTATATGGTCCTCTTTTTAGGTGAGTGGGTGAGGACTAAAAACTATCACAAAAAACAAAATGCCACAGAGAACGGCTTCCTTCCTCTGAGGCTATGAGCTTGTCTATAACAACTGCTGCTGCACATACACGCTACCCATCAAATATATAGGCAAGCACACAAGACTTTCTCAAAAATAATACATATTTTAATGTCTATCATAGTCATAAAAAACTATAAAACACAAGTGATACAGGTCATTGGGCTGTGTTCGTGCTGGTAGAGAGATTCCCAGACCCCCCTTTGTTTGCATACATTAACTTTGGGTTTCACCCTAAGTTAACAGGGCAATCCAGACGTGGACCCCTTGCTCACTGTTCTTAGAGAGGCAACAGTTTCACCTCACTGATGATGCCCAACAAGGCTGAAACACGTGTATGGGGTTACTGATGGTACTCTTGTTCAGGGGAGAATTGCCTAGCATTTCGGCGCTGGACTGCCCCTGGGCAGGACAAAGGCTGATATGCGGGGAAATTTCTTCTCTGTGAAAAGGACAGTGAGCTAAAGACTTGGTAGAGTCTCTCCCAGGGGATATTCACCCAAGAACAGGTCATTGGGCTGTGTTCGTGCTGGTAGAGAGATTCCCAGACCCCCCTTTGTTTGCATACATTAACTTTGGGTTTCACCCTAAGTTAACAGGGCAATCCAGACGTGGACCCCTTGCTCACTGTTCTTAGAGAGGCAACAGTTTCACCTCACTGATGATGCCCAACAAGGCTGAAACACGTGTATGGGGTTACTGATGGTACTCTTGTTCAGGGGAGAATTGCCTAGCATTTCGGCGCTGGACTGCCCCTGGGCAGGACAAAGGCTGATATGCGAGGAAATTTCTTCTCTGTGAAAAGGACAGTGAGCTAAAGACTTGGTAGAGTCTCTCCCAGGGGATATTCACCCAAGAACAGGTCATTGGGCTGTGTTCGTGCTGGTAGAGAGATTCCCAGACCCCCCTTTGTTTGCATACATTAACTTTGGGTTTCACCCTAAGTTAACAGGGCAATCCAGACGTGGACCCCTTGCTCACTGTTCTTAGAGAGGCAACAGTTTCACCTCACTGATGATGCCCAACAAGGCTGAAACACGTGTATGGGGTTACTGATGGTACTCTTGTTCAGGGGAGAATTGCCTAGCATTTCGGCGCTGGACTGCCCCTGGGCAGGACAAAGGCTGATATGCGGGGAAATTTCTTCTCTGTGAAAAGGACAGTGAGCTAAAGACTTGGTAGAGTCTCTCCCAGGGGATATTCACCCAAGAACAGGTCATTGGGCTGTGTTCGTGCTGGTAGAGAGATTCCCAGACCCCCCTTTGTTTGCATACATTAACTTTGGGTTTCACCCTAAGTTAACAGGGCAATCCAGACGTGGACCCCTTGCTCACTGTTCTTAGAGAGGCAACAGTTTCACCTCACTGATGATGCCCAACAAGGCTGAAACACGTGTATGGGGTTACTGATGGTACTCTTGTTCAGGGGAGAATTGCCTAGCATTTCGGCGCTGGACTGCCCCTGGGCAGGACAAAGGCTGATATGCGGGGAAATTTCTTCTCTGTGAAAAGGACAGTGAGCTAAAGACTTGGTAGAGTCTCTCCCAGGGGATATTCACCCAAGAACAGGTCATTGGGCTGTGTTTGTGCTGGTAGAGAGATTCCCAGACCCCCCTTTGTTTGCATACATTAACTTTGGGTTTCACCCTAAGTTAACAGGGCAATCCAGACGTGGACCCCTTGCTCACTGTTCTTAGAGAGGCAACAGTTTCACCTCACTGATGATGCCCAACAAGGCTGAAACACGTGTATGGGGTTACTGATGGTACTCTTGTTCAGGGGAGAATTGCCTAGCATTTCGGCGCTGGACTGCCCCTGGGCAGGACAAAGGCTGATATGCGGGGAAATTTCTTCTCTGTGAAAAGGACAGTGAGCTAAAGACTTGGTAGAGTCTCTCCCAGGGGATATTCACCCAAGAACAGGTCATTGGGCTGTGTTCGTGCTGGTAGAGAGATTCCCAGACCCCCCTTTGTTTGCATACATTAACTTTGGGTTTCACCCTAAGTTAACAGGGCAATCCAGACGTGGACCCCTTGCTCACTGTTCTTAGAGAGGCAACAGTTTCACCTCACTGATGATGCCCAACAAGGCTGAAACACGTGTATGGGGTTACTGATGGTACTCTTGTTCAGGGGAGAATTGCCTAGCATTTCGGCGCTGGACTGCCCCTGGGCAGGACAAAGGCTGATATGCGGGGAAATTTCTTCTCTGTGAAAAGGACAGTGAGCTAAAGACTTGGTAGAGTCTCTCCCAGGGGATATTCACCCAAGAACAGGTCATTGGGCTGTGTTCGTGCTGGTAGAGAGATTCCCAGACCCCCCTTTGTTTGCATACATTAACTTTGGGTTTCACCCTAAGTTAACAGGGCAATCCAGACGTGGACCCCTTGCTCACTGTTCTTAGAGAGGCAACAGTTTCACCTCACTGATGATGCCCAACAAGGCTGAAACACGTGTATGGGGTTACTGATGGTACTCTTGTTCAGGGGAGAATTGCCTAGCATTTCGGCGCTGGACTGCCCCTGGGCAGGACAAAGGCTGATATGCGGGGAAATTTCTTCTCTGTGAAAAGGACAGTGAGCTAAAGACTTGGTAGAGTCTCTCCCAGGGGATATTCACCCAAGAACAGGTCATTGGGCTGTGTTCGTGCTGGTAGAGAGATTCCCAGACCCCCCTTTGTTTGCATACATTAACTTTGGGTTTCACCCTAAGTTAACAGGGCAATCCAGACGTGGACCCCTTGCTCACTGTTCTTAGAGAGGCAACAGTTTCACCTCACTGATGATGCCCAACAAGGCTGAAACACGTGTATGGGGTTACTGATGGTACTCTTGTTCAGGGGAGAATTGCCTAGCATTTCGGCGCTGGACTGCCCCTGGGCAGGACAAAGGCTGATATGCGGGGAAATTTCTTCTCTGTGAAAAGGACAGTGAGCTAAAGACTTGGTAGAGTCTCTCCCAGGGGATATTCACCCAAGAACAGGTCATTGGGCTGTGTTCGTGCTGGTAGAGAGATTCCCAGACCCCCCTTTGTATTTATAGAAAGAGGCCTCACATTGAGTGAAGAGAAGTGTAAGTATTTGGGTAACACAATATCTGCTGCAGGTGTTAACGTGAAACAAGGCCTAGTGAATAACATTAAAAAAATTCCAGAACCAAAAGATAAGGAAGGACTTAGGGATGGCAGACTTTTACTTGAAGTATGTACCAAACTTTGCAGACAAGACTGTAAATATGAGATAATCACAGAAGGATCCCTTAAAATATGAGTTTGAGATAACAAAAACGGCTCTGGACCAAACACCCTCATTGAAAAACTTCCAAGTACGGAGACAAACTGTGTTGTCTATGGATGCTAGCAAAACAGATTTGGGAGCGTTGATGGTACAAGTGGAAGGAGGTAAGGAATGTATCATACCGTTCGCTTCACGTCTTCTTAATGGTGCAGCAGCAAATTATATGACCATCAAGAAGAAACTCCTTGCAATCAAATGGTCAATAGAAATATTAAGGACATTTCTGTGAGGTAAACCCGCCTGCCCTGAGATCAGTGTCTAAAAGTAGTATTCAATGCTCTCGCACCCAGTGGCAAAGACTGAGCAAACTGTGTTACAATGCATTTAGTCTAGTGGCTAGTTTAAAATTATCCTCAAACAGGCAGTGTGTGCATATCCTACACCCAAACAACATGTCATAAGTGCCACTGCCTAAACAACACTCTCCTCACTGTTTTCTGCTGTCCCAAGGTGTGTGAAATTTAAGGACAATATAAAATCTGTGTCAAATGAAAGTGATAGCTTGCCCTTGTAGATACAATATTCCTTTCAATGATGTGTCCTTCTTAAGCTCCATAGAACTACATTGATTCAATTATACACAGATAATCCACTACAAATAATGTTTACTTCCTAATATGTAAACATAGTAAATAACAGTATACTCTGTTAATACAGTGTTGAAAGTAAAAATGCTTCCTTTTGAAAATCAATCTACCTTCTTGCCTCAAAATCAAATCTAACACGAGAGCCTCTGCTTCCTCTCTCTCTGGAATCTT
Organism: Ambystoma mexicanum; assembly: GCF_040938575.1. NCBI lineage: Eukaryota > Metazoa > Chordata > Amphibia > Caudata > Ambystomatidae > Ambystoma > Ambystoma mexicanum. The sequence continues at coordinate 924,754,730 of NC_090937.1, read as the reverse complement.
CCCAGGGACAGCTGAAAAACTCCAGAAGAAGGGGTAATTTATCGCCAGAATGATCTGTATGTAAGGAACTTCATTTCCCAAACTTTATAAAAGAACACATGGCCACATTACAACTACAGCTGTGTGGGGAATAATGGTGGTAATTCAGTGGTGTTTGGCCACCTTCAGATTAATGAATAACTGGACTCACACACAGAGGGCCTTTATTCACTCTCTCTTTATTTCTCAGCTCCTTCTCCTTCCTTATACTTTCTCATATTGTCACACGTTCTACCGTCACCTCCCCTTCCTCCCACATGGCCCTCCCATCACATGGTTCCTTCTAGTGCCAAGCTTGAATAAAAGGGGCAGTGTCCCATTTACTATGTAACATCACCTCCTCAAAAATGTCTTTGGTCAGCTCAGCTTTCTTCCACCAGACACAGTGGTCTCCTTATTGGTTTCTGGGGTCTGTTTCGCTCATTGTTCTGGGTTATCACTTCTGGATTTGGTTCTTCTTGCTGAGGGATCTCTCCAGTCCCTTAAGCATCTCTCAGCAGATCCTCTGGTGGGTCCTCTCCTGCAGCTTCATGTTCATTGGCTTCCAAGTCCTCAGCCTCCTTTCTGAACAGCTGTTTGAAGTGTGAGGCATTCCTTGTCAGTTCCTGACCTCCACTCCTTGCAGTCACCATTGTCCCTTTTGTGGCTATTACGTTGAACAGGGTTGTTGCATATCTTGAGTCAGTTTTCCTGTGCACTCATTGTCCTGTGAGCACTTCTTCTCCTGTTCTAAATTCCTTTGGTCTTGCTCCTCTCCTGTGATCAGTGGTGTCTTTTTATTTTACTTCAGCATCCCATCACCGCAGTCTGTCAGTATTTTGATGAGTCTGGTGTTAACCTGATATGCCATTATGATTTTGGCTGATGTGTGGAGGTATCTTCAATGTTTGCTCTCTGAATTGTTTTCTTGATAGATGACATGAATTTCTTGGCAATCGCATTAGCCTGAGACCACAGTGGTGTGGTGTTATGGTGAGTCAACCCCATTTGTCTGGTGAACCTTTTATCCATTATCAGATTTGATTGTGTGTGGGATCCCCCATTCACTGGCTCTTTCGTACATAACTCCTGCCACCTGCGGAAGTGTTCTTTTGACTATTGGGAACCTTGAGAATTCATTGATTATTACCAATAGGTATTCCTCTGATTCCATCAGTCTATAAATGTCTATAGCCACTCTGTGCCACGGCTTATCTAGGATCTCTGTGTGTTGTAGTGGTAATGGGGGGTCAGCCCTGTCTGTGCACTGACAGAGTAGGCAGTGGTGTATCATGTCATCGACGAGAGTCATGGAACCAGTCATGATGGTGCAGTAGTTTCTTTGTTTTTCTTTGTGTTCTCTGCACCCCTGTGCCCTTCATGACCCATTTGTATGACTGATCTTCTTAGTGCCATGGGAACACTGTATCTGCAGCCTCTGAGTAGGGTTATCTGGTTCATCATTGCTAGATCGGTGTGTATGTCTACGAGTCTCTCTGGCTATGTCTTGTTTGCCTTTGGGTGAAACTGGAATTGTCTCTGATAGTCTCTCCATTTGTTGTGGTTGGTTAGCTGTATGGCCCTCACAATTGATGGATCTCCCATGGACTCCTGTGTGACCATATCTAATGTGACTGCTGGGGGCATTGCATTTGCTGTGACATACTGAATGTATTTGGCATCTCCTTTCCTTCTTGTTAACTGGTCACCCCCCAGGTGTCGAGAGATCTAGATGGTGGGGTTGTGAATCCCCCGGGCTGTGCACAATGGAGTAATTTTAGCCTTACAGGCGGATTCCCCACCTCTTGATTCTTGGCGGCATCTTGGCGCATTACCAAATAAGGACAGCAAAGCCTGAGGATATGTCCCCAAAGTGAGCTTCTTCCCAATGATGAAGATGTGGAAGTGCTTGGATGCACAAACAACCACAAGACTCTTTTTTTCTGCCTGATAGTATGTACTTTCTGTGGACAACAGAGCCCTGCTGGCATAGGCTAATATGTGTCTCGGGTGTGAAGTCTTCCTCCTTGGTTTGCACTAGGATGGCTCCTAAACCTACCAGGCTCATGTCCACAATGATTTAAGTGTGCCAGGCCAGTTCGAAGAAGGCTAGCCGTTTTGCTTGAGCTAGGGCTTCTTTGATGTTATCGAATGCATTCTGGAACTCATCTTTCCACTGGAATGTGGAGTCCTTCTGCAGGAGGCATCACAGGTGTTCGGTTGGTGTGGTGCAGTGGGGGCGGTACCTGGTGCAATAGCCCACCATGTCAAGCAACGATCAGATGTCTGATGTCTGAGTGGGGGCTGCCAGATTTGCGATTGTGCTGACTTTGGATCTGGGGTTATCCTTCCTTCCAAGAAAACGTATCTGAAAAAAGTTTTTTCCTATTGATGTTGCATTTTTCAAAGTTGAGTGTCAGATCTGATGCTTTTAGTGCTGTGCAGACCTCCCTCAGTGCCTGATCATGTTCTTCCCAGGTGTTCTTCATGGGATGTACCATAGACTAAGATGTCATTGCTATAATTAAACGTGAAGTTTATGGGAAGGATGACTTGGCAGGTGGCCTCCTGAAATATCCCTGCCACAGAGGAGATCCCAAAATGTAATTGTTCATGTCAGAATAGCCCCTCATGCGTTGAGAACATTGTTATTACCCTAGACGTGGGATACAGTTCCAGCTGGTGGTACCCCTAGTTGAGATAAAGTTTTGAGAAAGTCATGGCTTTGTTGAGTCGGTCAAACATGTCCTCAATGTTGGGTCCAAGGAGTCACACTCGTTGGATGGCTGTATTGTCCACCCTCATGTTGCTGCACAGTCTTATGCGACCCCCTTCATATGGGAACAATTACTAGTGGGGAGATCCAAGGTGTTGGTCCCACTGCACATTGTATAATGTCATGTTTTAGCAGTTTACAGATCAATTGTGATACCACCTGCTGTAAATGGTACCCAACCCTTCTTGGCTGCTGGGGAACAGGGCGTATTGAGTCATCAATGTGTAGTTTGACAACAACTCCTTTCAGTTTCCCTAGCCCTTGGAATAGCACTGGGCAGTTTGTCTTTTATTAGTTCCATAGACAGTGATGCAGACAATATTCTGTATATGGTTACCACTCTTCTCTGTGACCCTGTGGTGCACTTTACTACATCAGTGTCTTGATAGTGTACATCAATGAGGCCCAGAGCGGACGCGACTCCGGCAAGCTCCGCACGATGAGCCATCGATAAGCTGCTTTTTCCTGCATTTTAGCTGGCCTTGGTGCCTACAAACCACCTCGAGAGCTGCCGGCTGCGACGGGAGCCTCCTGGACTCCCCACATGCGAAGGTGGAAGCCCGGGAGCCAAGTTAAGAAGACCGCGTATCCCACGAAGCGGACGGCCAAGATGGCGGCCTCCATTTGCTGAGCCCGGAGAGCCCGGCGTCAGCCCGTCTCCCGGGAGAAGGCCGCCCTACGTCGCCGAGTGGAACGGGTGAGGGTGGGGCCACTGCTGACCCCTCGGAGGCCACCCCTACGGCAAGCTTGGGAGTTCCGGGCTCGAAGACGAGGAGGCGACCAGGGTGGCCGATGGTGCCTGCCGGCCCCGTTGCTGGAATCGTAGGGGATTGAGGACCGGCCGGAACCGGGGCCTGGAGATCGCGCACTACATCGAGTGCGGGCGCTGGCCACCTTGCGCTGCCCCAGGTTGGCGCTACCACGGAGGCTGCGTGCGCCATCCGCCCGAATTACGCTACGGCCCGGACCCCCTGCGCCCCAGAGGCGGGTCGCTGGGACCGCGACGCTCGGGGCGGGCAGGCTAACGAGAGGAGCCCCCCCCCCCCACTGAGCACCGAGAGCGGCAGCAACCTCAGGCTGGAGAGCGGCCCCTGCCGAGCGGAGTGTGGGGGGGCCCACGACCGAACTCATTGCACCTCGCGGAGCCTGGAGGCCCTGGGGGACCGGCGCCGGAGCGCTTGACACCCCGCTGGAGGGCCCAAAGTGCGGACCATAATCCTACGAGTGCCGGAGGAACCGTAAGTGGGCAATTTCTACAGAGGGCACTTCCGAAGTACCCCGGCCCAGGCACCCGGCTGCAGTACTTTATACTTGCTGAGTTGAGAGGATGTCCGGCCTAGACAAGTCTACGGGGAGGGGGGCCAGGTCTAAACAGCGGCAGACCACCCTGGACGCTTACACAGCCCCTGAGCCCCCCAGCCCGGAGTGTCCAACCATGGCGACTGCCGCTAGAGACATGAGCTCTACACCAGTGACGTCTGAACCCACCAACTCACAACTCTTGGAGGCCATCACGCTAATCCAAACAACTATGGTGAACAAAATCGACGCTGTGGCCATAGATCTGGGACTCCTTCGCCAAGACGTCCGCTCCCTGGCCGGCAGGACTGACGCGCTCGAGACCCAAGTACGTGAGAACTCTGAAGCGAACACCCAGCTTCTGCATGACATGGAAGGCCTCCAGCAAACGGTCAAGAATCTGGAGGACAAGGTGGAGGAGGCCGAAGGAAGGGCCCGCCGGAATAACATCCGGCTGCTCGGACTACCGGAGGGCATCGAAGGCTCGGACCCCACCAACTACGTGGAAAACCTCCTGCTGCAGGAGATCGGCGCGGAGAAACTATCGCAGGGGTTCTCCATCGAAAGGGCCCATAGGTCGCTTGCCAGGAGGCCCCCGCCGGGAGGCCCTCCCAGGCCTATGATAGCAAAAGTATTAAACTACAGAGACCGTGAGGTCGTCCTGGCGTACTCTCGGTCGGGGGGCCAGATACTGAGAAATTCGGCCAAGATCGCTATTTACCCCGACTACACTTTCCAAGTGCAGATGAACAGAGCTCAGTTCAGCTACACCAAAGCCAGGTTGAAGGTCGCTGGCTTGAAATACATGCTCCTATACCCTGCAAGGCTGAAAGTAATACACAAGAACAGAGCCCACCTATTCGACACACCGGAACAAGCCCGGGACTGGATGGATGAGCAGCAACTACCAGACATCGAAGGCAAGAGGCGCAAGCCGCACTGATACACCTACCTGAGACTGCCGTATCGTATCGCACCATAAGATCATAGCAATCTAACCTCAAAAGCAGCTGAAAGGATCCTGTCATGCGGAACACCGAAGTTTCAGCTCCCACAACCCCCCAGGAGCTTGTTCCTTTCTGTTTTTTTTCAGGGTACGTTTACCCGCCCGTAGGGCACCCGAAGACCATGCCAGGTCCTAAGGAGCGGAAACGGGACAGTCACGACGAGGAGTACCTTGTCAGACCAGTTATTTGTTGGGGAAGTTTTTTCTTAGGGAAAGGGGAGCCGGAAATCCGCACCCTAGTTGGGAACCCTAAAGTTGCAATACCGAGACCACAGGACTACCTCAATACTACAGCACCTCTAACAAGATCTCGACCAAGACCAGGACAGGAGAGAGAACACCACCATGACTATGGCTGAGAGAGTAAAAGTGATGACATGGAACGTCAGAGGCATGAATAGCTACGTGAAACAACGAAGGATTCAAGCATACCTGCGACGATGCAAGGTAGGGATCGCCATGCTTCAAGAGACACATCTAACAGAGGCAAAACTGACCGCGCTAGCCAAAACCTGGCGGGGGACCTTGGTGGGATCCTCCTACTCCTCATATGCTAGGGGGGTCCTGGTGTGGATTAACCCGACAGTCCCTTTTAAAGTCACGGACACCAAGACAGATAACGAGGGCAGGATGGCATTGGTGCAGGGAACCATGGAGGGAAGAGACCTATGCCTGATTAGCACTTACGCACCTAACCATGACGCCACGGCTTTCTTCCACTCCCTGAGCTCTAGATTATGCCCCTACGTAAATAGCACCATGATATGGGGTGGGGACCACAACTGCACTTTAGACCCTCTCAAAGATAGGTCAGACACCAAACACTCCCGCCCGTCACCCCCTGCCAAGATACTATCCAAACTGATTTCCCACCTGTCACTTCGCGATCTGTGGAGGGAACTGAGCCCGGAGGGACGGGAGTACTCCTTCTTCTCCCCGCCACATAACGTCCACACTAGGTTGGACTACATGCTGGTCAGCCAGGAGCAGCAAGCCACTTTCAGCGAGGCACAATACTTACCCAGAGTATTATCAGACCACTCACCCCTGTCAGTCACCTGGGAGGTGTACCCGCCCAGACCCCCGGTCCCCACATGGAGACTGCGAGCAGAAGCACTGCTTGACGCGGCCTTCAGGGACCATGTACAAGACAGCACAGACGAATACTGGCTAAACAACCTAGGCAGTGTAGAACGCATCAGCACCGCGTGGGAGGCGTATAAGGTGGTTATGAGAGGGGACATGCTAGCGGCAGTAGGGGGGGCTCAAAGGGCCATTACGAATGCCCTGGCGAAAGCAGAAAGTGTGCTGGGGGAGCTGGAGAACAAGGCAAATCCGACTCCTGAGCAGGTACGGGAAATAATAACGCAGAGACAGGCCTGTCTGTCGCACTGGGAGTCCCTGGGGAAACTAAGCTACGCCAAACACACTGAAAGGACACACGCTCTGGGAGACAAGCCCGGCAAACTCTTGGCCTGGCTGTACAAAAGGGAAACCCCTAGGACCCCCATCTGCCACATCCTCAGACCAGATGGCACTTCGGTGCACACCCAGGCAGAAATTAACATGGTCTTCTCTGAGTACTACCAGGACCTATACTCCCAGGCCCCGCCCTCGCTGGATACCGGGATCGAGGATGCCCTAGACTGCATAGAGTTACCCAAGCTAGACCCGCAGTTGGCCGTAGCCTTGGAAGACCCGATCACCCCAGACGAAGTCAAGGCAACCATTAGATCATTACCCTCTGGGAAGGCTCCAGGCATGGACGGCCTCCCCGGGGAATTCTATAAGACATACGAGGAGACCCTTGCCCCTCTGCTAGCACAAGTATACAACGAGGCTTTTGAACGCGGCTTACTCCCTGACTCCATGAGGGAAGCAATAATCATCCCCTTGCTGAAGCCCGGCAAAGAAGGAACAGATTGCGGTTCATATAGACCTCTCTCTATGCTAAATGTCGACTGCAAAATACTGTCGGCACTCCTCGCCAATAGACTACGCAAGGTGATCCCACTGCTGATTCACCACGACCAAACTGGTTATGTACCCGGGCGCTCTATCACTGAAAACTTACGCAGGTTGCACCACATCATATACTGCACCGAGCAAGACACCCAGAAATACGCGGTGGCATCATTAGACGCCACCAAGGCCTTTGATTCGGTTAATTGGGAATGGTTGTACGCCACCATGGTCAGGATGGGCATTGGACCCGCCTTCCTTAAATGGACCCAATTGCTTTACACCCACCCCGTGGCCAGAGTGCGTACCAATAAGACGTACTCCGACAAATGGCCCCTCCATAGAGGTACACGACAGGGATGTCCCTTATCCCCCATGCTTTACATCATTGCTGCAGAACCAGTGGCCGCGTACATCCGGCAGGAATACGGCGGGGGAGGCATCATACTAGATGGAGTGACACACCTTATCTCCATGTACGCGGACGACACTCTCCTCTACCTAAATAACCCCGAGCACCTACTGCCCTACATCTTGGAGACACTTGACTGCTTCCAAAAACACACAGGCATCCAGATAAACAAAGACAAGTCGTGTCTCTACCCCCTCGCAGCATTATATAGCAATAAGGGTGGATCCCTGCCCCCACTAGCTCTCCAGTGGCAGGTGACGTCCTTCAAATACTTGGGTATTACCATACACCGTAGCCCGAACACTGAACACATTCTCAACACAGTCAGAACAATGGACGCACTTACTAACTCCATGGCTTTCTGGGGGAAACTCCCTCTCTCTGTGGCAGGGAGGGCAGGTCTCCTCAAAATGGTAGCGCTCCCACGCCTACTGCATTGCTTTACCAACGTCCCTTACTACATCCCCTCAGCCTTTTTCCGAGGCCTGAACAATCTCTGCAGAGGATTCCTATGGCAGGGAGGCAGGCACAGGGTGGGGCTTGACATCCTCCAGAGGCCCTACGAGAGGGGCGGACTGAAAGTCCCTAATTTCGAACTATACTACCTGGCCAGCCAATTGAAACATGTAACGCACTGGATGGCAGATGAAACCACCACTGACACCAGACTTCTTCAGCCGGCTCTGCCGCTACTGCTACTTAGAGACTTGTTATGGGTCGAGAAGGGGGCGCCACGACGTCTCCCATACCTGGCCAAGCTGGGAACTCGGCTCTGGAAGAGGGCCTGCAAGGCTGTAGGACTAAGAGACCCTTACTCCCCACAGATCCCCATCGCTGCAGTCATGGCGACACCCTCTTGGGGGCACACCGAAACTCGCTCGGTGTGGGAGCCTTATGGAGTGGCAACACTGGGTGACCTCATGCAAGAACACGAACTTTTGACATTTCCCGACCTCTGCGAGTCGACGGGCCTGCCCATCGGGCAGTTCTTGCTCCACGGGGCAGTAACACTGGCCTTAAAGAAGAGATGGCCTGAGGTAGACAATCAATTTACCGAGATCGAAACCATCGAAACACTGCTAGACACTGCCGAGGGAGGCCACGAAACCTCCAGAATATACGAGGCCCTATTACTAGCAACGACAACGAAAGAACTAAAATGCAAAAAGAGATGGGAGAGCGAAATGGGCCTTGTATTCGAGGACAACACATGGGAGAGGATTACCCACTACCACAAAAAGACCTCCAGGAACGCTCGCCTCCAATTAATACAGCTATACATCACAAACAGAGCCTACCTTACACCTGACGCCATATCAAAGTTCAAAGGGGCCTCGCCACAGACATGCCCCAAATGCCATGCGCCGCAAGCAGGAATGACCCACATGTTCTGGAGCTGCCCCGTGGTCCTGAGGTTTTGGACCCGGGTGAAAGATAGGGTGGCGCTGGCTGGGATTGAAGTTGAAATTCATGAACCTGCAGCTTGCATACTGGGGACATACAGGCGAAGCACCAAGAACAAGCCCCTAAATAGACTCCTGGACTTGATTTATATAACAGCAAAAAGGCGCATAGCCATGGGCTGGAAGAGCGCAGGGGGGCCTAGCGAGCCCCTTTGGTGGTACGACCTCAAGAGATGGGTCGCCGCGGAGACGGCGGCTTGGGAAGTGGCTATCCTGGTACAAAAACTAGACTCCAGTGCAGATCTTCTCCGCTGGGTAGAGCTAACGGAGCCGCTTCTCCGTTCAGCAACACCAGACAGCACACCAAACAGTCCTGGCAGTCCCTGCTCGGCATGCAAGCCTATTGAGGACTGAGGCTTAAACTGTGGTCTCGAGGGGAGGGGGGGTGGAATGGGTGGGGAGGGAATGTTAAGGTTGATGTTTTGTTATTACACATACTACACCGCTCCGCCAATGCGCTGTCTGCTATATGTTTCGAAAAACCAATAAAGATTTTTCAAAAAAAAAAAAATCAATGAGGCCTAGTTGTTTGGCCGTCTTGTAACTGAGAAGGCAGAGTACTCTGGTGGGACTGCATACCACATGGATGGTTTGCTTGCATCCCACTGGAGTATCCTTGCTGTTGATCTGGAGAGAATGTGCTTATCTGCTGTTTGTAAACTCCTGCTCCCCCATGATTTGGACGGTGGCCACTGTGTCTATTAGGAGACAATGATATTTGTCTCCTATGTTGATGCTTACTCTCAGGGCTTCTTCTGCCTCCTGGTCCTCATGCATACGGTTGACATATTCTACTGAATAGTTTGAATAGCCTTGGTCATATTCCTGCGATTCATTGTAATATGAGTCCATCGGGTGTTCTACATATCCCTGGAAGCGTTTGGTGGGCCATCATATTTATCTCTATATTGGGGCTATGGATTTGGTTAGTCTTCCCTTTGGTCTGCCTCATAGTCTGGCATCCCTTCCATGACTCTTAAGTACCTTTGTTGGCCTAGGTTATGCCCTTGATCATTCTCCCTTGACCATGCAGCAGCGGGCTTGATCTGTTGCCTTGTCTCCGGGCTGTCATAGGGCTCAACCTCATTGTCGGGAAAGGCTTTCCTCCTTTGCAGACTATTTGAAAATGTCCTTCTCTGCCAAAGCTAGGTAACAGCTGCGTGAGCGCTGAGCATGCTCCTGCATGGGGGAAAGCAAATCTGGGGCCTTAAATGCTGGCAAGTTGACATTTGCAGTCAACTGGGCAGCCACCTTGGGATTTGCGGTTTGTCACCTGGTCTTTGTATGTGTAGCACGGCTACTACTTCCCCTTTCACTATTTTCTTGTTCTGTAAATTTTCCATGGACGCCGCCTGAACATCAACTCTCTCATTTACTCTTTCAAGGTCTATGATGTCATCCAACGGGAGTAGTTCTTTTCTAAATGCAAAAGATGTACATCCATCGATAACTCTCATCCTGATGTCCTCCTCATCGGAAAATTGTGCAAATTGGCAGTGCACTAGTTTTTGTCACAGATGTATAATGGACTCATCAATGGTTTCCTGGGATTATTGTATACATTGGTTGAACACACAGTGTTCATAATCTCCATTTGAATTAGTTAATCTTTATTTTGAAGCGGAAAGCTCCATAGAAGACAACATACAAAAGAGAACTATAGAAATATAAGCATTGAAAATACAATCAGTTATAGAAAGAACAATACAATAAAAATCCTTAAAATGTACATCATTACAAACACAATCATTTTTGCAAATTGCCCGCAAGTACCTGTATTGTGGCTTCTAGAAACATATACACAACCTGTGCTACCTCTCTATATGGCAAAGAGAGAATAAGACGCATTGCCGCTTTAGTCGATCTGCAATTTGACTTCCTTAAGACTGGTATTAAAAATGTTAGCCTAGGTTTGTAAAAGAATGGAGAGACACACAACAAATTAACCATTCATAAGATAAAATCACATTGCAGGGGTAGCAAATAATTGATTCCAGATCCGTGTCATTTTTGCCATGACCCTTAATGATTAAAAAGTGTGATATTGGCACTAGGGGCACTTTCTGGGGCAACATGGAGACACAACAAGTCAAGTCTCCCAAATATTCTTCCCAGTTTATTCAACCAATTCATATTCCTACAGATGTCTGAAGATATCAATTCTTGTAGGATCTCATGGGTTAAGTGAGTCTCGGTTTAAGACCAAATTCTCATCCAGAACAACAGAGGTTTTAATTGTATAAGATCAACTATGTAATCCAAGCTTAATTCTTGCTTGCGCAAATAAGTTGAGGTGCTCTTTACAGCCTCCATAATATTCTGCAAGAACCTATTTTCTTTACCCTGAATCAATTGAATAGAGCACAACCCCACAATTCTGCACCATAAATATGTGACGCAACAGGCTTGGCTGGATAAATATCAAGTGTTGGCTAAATCGTTAACCCACCCATCTCAAGACCAAATCTATGTAGCAAACCACAAGTCTAGGTACATGTTTGCGTTGCCTCAATGATGTGGGCTGTCAATTTGCCCTACTATTACAGGTCACCCCTAGATAAGTGCATTTTTCCACCCAGCCAAGTTTGTATCCGAATGCAAAAATCACGGGTAGATTTTTGGTCTGCCTGGCGATGCACATAACTAGCGATTTCTTTGGGTGTACTGTGAGATCCCTGATATCCATGTATTTAATGTAGGCATGAACAAGCTTTTGTAATGCTAGCGGGGTACGTGCCAGCAAAACTGTATAGTCGCCATATGACAGCACAGTAATATTTCTCCCCTCAAACATAGTTGTTTCCTTTGTGGCTTTATTAAGTTCTTTTACCAAATTGCAGACATAGCTGTTGAACAATAAAGGGGCCAGGACGCACCCTTGCCTGACCCTGCATAAAATGTCAAATGAGATCATTTTCCTTCATTGTTCAACCTCACGGGTGCTTTCAGGCCTGTATTTAGGGAACTCAGTGTTTTCAAGATAGCTGCTAGCAAACCCATGGATTCTAGTAGGTTCCACAGCGTTTTGCACTTTGCCATGTCAAAAGCCTGGCTAAGGTTGTGACACTTGTGTACTAGCACGATAGAAATATAATACCAATATCAATAAGGTCCATAAACTCTATTTGGCTGAATGATTCATTTGGTATTTAATGTGTCAGCCAGGGTATCATACGTGGCTCTTTCTCCATCTGGTATTGTCTTTATCATGGCATTAATTTCCTTCCCTATCAGGTTGGTAAACACATATGAAATGGCTGGAGACTTGTCTTCCTCCACTGCCCTGACAAAATCATTGAAGTCTTTGACCCACTCTGCCCACCAGGGACCTTTATCATGGTGTGGCACTAGTGTGAATGGGAGTGGTTTGCGAAGAAATGTTGCCCTTGTGGTGGATGGTAGCAGAGCCTGGGGTGCCTGTGCATCTTGTTTCCATCATGGGGTGTGTGGATTGGCCACTCAGGCTTTGTGGTGCGTTCACTGTGTGGTTCTGTGTCTTTGTGGATCCTTATCATACAGGTATGCACCCAATGGCAGGGTCAGGGTGGATGGTTGCCTCAACTGCAACATGAGAGGCTTGAATAGTTGTCCTTTGTGCCGCTCAATGGCAACGCGTTGTGCACAGTGGGTTAGCAGAAACAACCGTTGGAGGTGTGATACGGCAGGGGCGAAGTGGCTGTTGGAGACTAAACAGTGTGTTTTTCAGGATGCCTGTTGCAGGCCCAAGACAGCAAGGCAGAGTGCCCTTAGGAGGCCTTGCAGCGGGTGGAATGTCCGTCGGGCTTAGTTCCCCTTGGAGGTTTGGTGGCAGCTGCAGTACTCTCGATGGAGCATTATAATGGAGAGGACCGGAATGCGAAAGCTGCAGCTGCGTGTCGGCTTGGCAGCCGGCGGGTGCTGGCTTCAGAGGGAGAGGACAGGAGGAGCACTGGAATGGAAAGCTGCAACTGCGTGTCTGCTCAGCAGGTGGCAAGTGTTGGCTATGGTGGGATCGCTGGGTTCCTGGAGTGGGATCACTGTTGAGACAGATGGCCGTGTAGTAGAGGGCGGGTTCTCTGGAACTCATCAGCAGTTGTTTGGTCACCTTCAGTCTACTGAATGACTGGATGAACACACAGAGGGCCTGTATTCACTCTCTCTTTATTGCTGACCTCCTTCTACTTCCTTCTACATTTTCATACTAGCACACTTTCTCGCATGACCTCCCCTTCCTCGCACATGTCTCTCCTATAATGTGGTTCATCCATGTGTGTAACCTGTCATCTAAAAGGGGCTGTGTCCCAGTTACTGTGTAACAAGTGGTAACACTGTTGCCACTTCATTACTGCGCTGCTGTAATACAGCTTTGGGTAAATTGGTGGAGTTTCCTCCAGCAAAATATTGGATGCAAACCCTCCACATTACTGCTAAAAAAAACTCAAATTCAGTAGAATTGCAGATGGTAGAACTACTGCCGGTGGTCGTTCCCACAAAACACCCATGGAGTCCTATGGACTCAAAATAATTGGGATTTTACACCACCTGCCACCACTTCTATTCCAGTGGGACAAAGCAGTAATTCCTTTTGGCAGTATTAAGGCAGATTTACCACTGAAATATGCCAAACTTGTAATGAGGCCCAAAGTTCTGTGAACATGGGTAACATCACCTGAATCAGGGATTAGTCAAATGTATTGGTACAATAGACTAATAATCACCACTGTCAACCACTCTCTGGAATTTACAATTGGTAGCCGTGAAGTGGTTCAAATCTCATAATATTTCAATGAGCAGTTTATCTAAAAACCTTCAGCATAGGCTGCAATAGAATGGATGATTCAGCCCAGAGGCGATGCCTGCTTGCTCTGCAGGAAGCTCTACAAGAAAGAGATGACATTGCCGAAGTCTGAGATTGTTTCATTTTGCACAGTTTTAAACACTTAAGTAGTTAATCTAATCAGCACAAAGAGGTGGTGAGTAGAATTATTTCTAATCCATACGATATCCACTCTACATTCCAAACTAGAATACAGTGGATTTGATCCACAAAGACTTACACTGGGGAAATAAGGGTATCCCATGGTTTCCACTAAGCAAGGTACGTCGATGTAATTTACTTTGTTGAAATTACTTTCAAAACACTTTGAAATGTACATATGTTTGTGGGGTAAGAGGTAAAAGGGGGAAGGCGAGGGGTTGAGGTGGGTTGAAAGTGGAGGAAAAGGGAGTCTTGGGGGCAAAAAGAAAGCATTTCAAAGTGTTTTTCAAAGTAATCTTAACAAAGTGAATTGCTTTGAATTAAACTGCAGTGAACTGAAATGACGAAGTGCCTGTGCTAATTTCAAATTTGCTCCTGCTCCCTTATACCGGATTTACAAAGTATTGAAATGGGACCACTTTGGAGATGCCGCAACATCTTTGAGATGTTAATGTGCAAAAGTGATTCACAAAGATTTTCCTAAGGGCATCTCAGAATTTTTTCAAGCATCTCCACATTATCTCCAGCTACCAGATTTGATTATCAGGTATAAGATAGCTGGTGAAAATCTGAGATACTCGGCATTTCATCATTGTTTCCAGTGAAAACCTTTGTAAATCTGGCACAATGGGCCTCATCACAAGTTGGTCAGTATCCTGGTGGTAATAACGCTACCGCAACTCAGTCCGTCACAATTGGCGCTGGGTTATGGGGGTCAGTAAATCCCATGGACCCAATGGGCCTTGGGAGTGCTATTACTGCCGGCGGTAATTGCGCATTGGTAATACTGCCAAAAACGGCATGACAATTGTCATGTCAGCTTTTTGCTGGAGGAAAAAATGCCATTTCCCACCCAAATCATGATTTGACCAGCACTTAACTGCGGGAGTAACTGCGGGAGTAATACCGTTAACACTGCATTTAAGGGCTCAGGTCAAACTCGTGATGAGGACCAGTGTATGATTTGTAAATATTATTGGTTACCAAATTTGTACCTGCTTGCGGCAACAGAAGACACATTTGGTTTGCCGTTCATGTTATTTAAAATGTTTTAAAAATGTACAGCTTTCTCTGCACCCTGACTGTAGTAACTTCTCTGGGTGTGAGGAAGCCTTTATGTCCCTTGTCAAATACATTATCAGAGATGTAGGATGTATATATGTAACTTCTAGCTTCTGTCCCTGATGTATAAAGTTGTGCTTAACCACATTTTACTGCATTTGCATTTAACAAAATGCATATAATCAACATTAGAACACGACCAAGAGAGCCAGCCAATGAGCGACACAGTTCATCAACCTTGATTTCCTGTTTGAAGCTCGGTGGAACCCTTAGAGTGGCGGTCTGAAAATAAATACAGAGATGTGCAATCAATTTCTTTTCTAGTGTTTGTGTTATTTCAGTAATAGTGCCCCTGGGGTGTGCTGTATGCGTCTGAGTCCAACATATTTCAGTCAAACTGAATAAAACGTTGTATACGTAAAGAACCGTCATGCAAAGGCAGAGGGCATTTGAGGATATATGAGGACAATGAGGAATAGTCACATAGGAGGGATGAGCAAAGGAACTCGGTTTTCTACACAGGTCTGATGCGAGTATTGACTCCACACTAACATCTACCCCTCAGACTCGCATTCTAAATGACCACTACACTCCTGTACATAAGCACACTGCTAAGACCTTTCATTACTGCCACCCATCTTCCACCTCAAAGTAGTGAAACCTTGACATATTTTGAGAATCTGCTCATAAACAACACCCCTTCCTTGACGTTCATGCCACACTCTGACCAGCGTTCCAACTGACTCCTGGGATAACCTTGACCTTGTCTGGAAGGGTGTCTCTGGGTGCCCTCTGGCAAGAAGCAAACTAATGCCACCCTGCAGTACCCATATCACCATATGTTTCTGAATGTATAACGGGGTGCACGGGATAGAGGAGAAGGCTGGACTATGCCACTGCGAGGTGGGGAGCTACATTTGATTTCAATACTGGATTTGTAGAGGGCACACGAGAAATGCCAAGTTAATTGCTTTTAGGTGCTCCTGAACAGGGCAGTGGAGCTTGACAAAAGAGGGATGGTGGTTTCAGAATATGGAAGACTTTTAATAGCCCATCTGAAAGTCCTCAAGTCTGCACTATTGAAATTGTCCTTGAGATGGAGAAATGGAAGGCAATAGTTGGTTAGAAGAGCAGAGAATTCACATCAGTAAACAGGGTCCCACTTTTGGCATGAAATAACGTGGAGCGAGAACATGTACACACTTAAAGGTTATACATTAGATCTTACACAGGACAGGACTCTACACTGGAAGCTCCTGTATGGAATGGTGTAGCAGGCTGATGGAGTGAGTCTCTCTTCTTTAGAGCAAAGATTGTGCATCATTTTGAACACCGTGAACAAGCCGACCTTAATAGCATTCTTTAGCAGTTTGGGGTTGATTAAAAATCCTTCCACCAAGTGATTGAGTATAAGCGCTGAAAGACCCCAGCACTGTAAAGTAGTTACAATTAAATAAAAGAATAATAATAGAAGGGGTGAAAGGCATAACTCACTGGAGCTGACAGAACCTTAAAAACAGCTCTTAAGGATAGAGGCATAGCACAACATGTGGGGTCCCTCCTGTGAGCCACGCTGAGGATGCACCCCCCAATGCAGTGCCACTAACCAGCCGGCCTGGACCACCATACAATCGAAATATGCATGATGATCACGCCGTGCACTGCACTAGGTGAAAGATGTAAGTATGTATTTTAAACAAACATTTAATCTTTCACCTGTTGTAGAAACAAGAGGGGGGATTGCCTGGCCCCTACAGCCCAAATGTACCAGCCAACTCTGTGTGTGCCCAGTAATATTATGCACAGTAATGATACAATAAGAAATAATGCTCACGCTGGTAGCACAAATGCTTGCCCCCACCCACAGTGCCATGTATGGATACTCTTCATGTTGCCCTCAATGCCAGTAAACTATGTGATTCCACAGTAAGGAATCATTTCTTTACTGAGATGCACAAATGCTTCCCCCTAACATATAATAAAACTCATTGTATTGGCTCTGCCCTTAATGTGACTATAAAATGCCATGCCACAGACAGAAAAAGACGATTCTGCCTGCCCCATTGTGCGATAAACACCACACCTCAAACCCTCCTCCACCTAATGCCACTCATCAAGTTGCATTTGCCCACAAATGTTAGTAAAACATGTTAGAAAATGCTCATGCTCCAATGCCCTCTGCATGGGTTCCAGCCTGGCACACACACATGCATACCCATTCACCCACAAGTCATTCATCCACATATCTTCTTTCTCAATTATTAACACATTCTCCCACAACATTCACACTGCTTGATCACCTGTACATCCAGAATATTCACACTGATACATAAAAACATCATTCACACTGAACTCTCATTTATGCGCGCACATATAGCACCATGTATCATAAACATGAAGCACCTTCTCACGCACGCACACACACTTACAAAAAGATGATCTTGTTTCCTGAATCCCTCACTCGAAAGGAATTGATGCTCCTCTCAAGGCAGGCCTCCAGCTCCCTTAATCCACACAGATCGGAACCAGGAACTAGAGAAAGATTCCTGGTTCTGAACAGGGGAGCCAGTATGCCTCCATCTCAACAAAGGGGAGAGTTTGGCTGCAGATAATTGATCAAACACAGAGGTTGTCATGGTTCATAAGGAGATGATGAGGCCCAAGCAGAAGAACCTTTATTTAAGAAGCATTACATTTTTCACTGATTTCCCTCCTTTACCTGTGTTCCTTTGCAAATCCAGAGGACAAATATAAAGTAACTAGAATTTCCCAGCATAACATACAATGTTCTAGCATACCTTAAATGTCTATATCGGTCGGTAAAATTCATAGGGTCACTTCTGTCCCTTTCTTATTTATAGGAATTACGACTGATCGCTTCCAGGAATGGGGTATGGGTCCCTGTGGCATAGTAATGGTTATTGAAAAGGCTAAACATATAACATGAAATGAGAG
The DNA here is from genome assembly GCF_040938575.1 of Ambystoma mexicanum. Classification (NCBI taxonomy): domain Eukaryota; kingdom Metazoa; phylum Chordata; class Amphibia; order Caudata; family Ambystomatidae; genus Ambystoma; species Ambystoma mexicanum. Next base: position 924,736,820 of record NC_090937.1, on the reverse strand, counting down.
GTATGTGTGGTATAAGAACAGTATCTAAGTTCCATTGATCTCACGGGCCTCTATGATGTGTGTTTGTATATGCGTAATTGTCAACCTTGTTCCATTGCATTGTCCCTGTGATGGCATAAGATTGCGTGGTAACATAATTACAGCACCTACTTTCAGTTTTAGCTTGTTAGGTGCCTTCCATTCTACAACGTTTCCCTCTTCAGAGACTGAAACGTTGAGCCAGTAAATTAAGTGTTCATTGATACTGGAATTGCCATACCATGTGTGAAGAGAAGTGGGGTTGGAAAGAAGTAATTTCCAAATGTTTGCGATAATTGAAGGTGAAGGTGACTGCGCAGTACCATGCTCATTCTGTTTTTTGAAATGATAGCTGTTGTTAAAGTGGGTGCACTTTGTCATTTGGACAGCAGAGGGCAACCTAACACTGATAAATTGCATCAGCTGAGTACAGAAACATACCTACGCATTTTATATACATAGATAAAGGGGGGCATTGACCCACAGATAGATTTGCGTGTTTCCAGTGTAGGAATGAGACTGAAAATTGAGAGGAGTCAAAAGGTGATTGGGTGGAGTGCCTGCTATGTTTTAGCTGCTGGGAAGGTATGAACATTAACAATTTGCATATTTTGAAGGGGTTTATGAAGAACATCTTGAAACCACTACAGTGGAGTACTGATGACAGAGGCCACAAAAACCACTGACTTCAACAACTGAAGCAAACATCTCGGTCAAACTGTGTCGAATTCTGTAGACAGAGCATGGACAATTGTGAGTCAAGCATCATGGACCATCTCAAGAATATCTTCCCAAACAGAAAGAAGCACATTTTGAGGGTCCTTGCTAGAGCTGGAGTGATTATGGATAAAAAATGACTTGTTAGCTTGAAAGGTAGTCTGGACCTGTTTAGTCATGATCCAATTGGAGTGACAGTCTGATTTCCTCGATTTTATTGTGGCATACCTGGAAGTATGTTTTCACTGCAAGACGGCGATTTTCAATCATGAAGAAGACGCTTTGCTTTGTTTAGGATGCCTGAGAGAGGCAGTCAAACCATGTGGCCATGTATACAGCACACGCCAGGTGATTATAAAGATAGAAATGTTTCTTTTGCAAGGGATATCTAGTTTATTAAATAGTTCTTTCAGTTGTGAGGAATTACATTTGTTAGGATTTATGAATGTTTTAGCAGACAGCAGTCATTTTGCTAAGTAGCTTAGATCCAATTAGAAGATTAAACCGAACCAGGACACCAATAACATATTTCTGAAGGACATATTCACTCCTCTAAACATACCAAGTTCTAAACAGTTACCTTAATTAATTGAGGATTGAAGAGCGAGATCATGGGTACACATTTAATCTAGAAATATGGCAGCTTTATAGGTACAACCAAGCTAAATCCTCATGCATTGAAAGCAAGCTGGGGAGTCGCTAAATCCCCAAAAAAGGGAAGCTTGTAAAATCTGGATATGAAAGTGGAATCTTTAGGGCGGAGTGATCATTTAGAGAAAGGCTACATGATGTTGATTTGTGTGGTTCCATGTCGATCTGGGAGGCGAGAGACATCTAACCTGTTTCCTGAAAATGGTTACCAATCCACTCATCTCGTAACCTTCCCATCATTTAAGTGAACAGCATAATTGAGAGGAACTAGTGAATCAAGGACTGCAGTGTGATATTTTGTTAAACATGCTTCTGTAACAGATACGGTAACAAAGGCATATCCAAGCATTGCTTAGACCTGGTCCAGCATTGATTAGGGCACAGATGAAGCTACTTTTATTAAAGTGGCTGCAGTAATTAGGTACATGTGGAGTATTATACAACATATATGCATATTAGGTGCCAAACAATCCTTTAAAATATTATGGAGTCATAGAGAATGGGGATTAATATTACTTGTTTCCTTTATTGAGATATAACAACAGTTCTCTAGTGAAGGGCAACGTGTATGTCAGTAAAATGACTTAGAGGTTTTCTGAGCAAATAAAAAAAGACAATAGGATGTAAATGGCATGCCCAACAGAACTGTACGGGAACACAATATCAAAGATAGAATGGGACATTGGCAGAAAGTGGGTGGGAGTGGTGGCGGACACGGTTGCTCACCAACTACCACTTCTTACTTTGGCCCTGTGGGTTCTTTAAAATTATTTAAAATTCTAGGTGCTCGCTGGATTACAGCTCTCAGCCCCTCTAGTGGGCTAGTTGAGTAAAAATAACTAGCAGTATAAGGATCACAAAGTAAACACTTTAAAAACAACAATTAACGTATTAAACTTAATCTAAACACAAACAAAATAAATATTAGGATTTTAAATCTGGAGCAGTTAAATGACCTAGAAATACAAGAGCAATGTATGCACACGTGTAATATAAATAGGCAGTACGAAAGAGCTGGTTTAAGAGCAATCTTTTAGCAGGCAAGTTACTCAGGAGGTGAATTGCAGTTAGATGTGATAGACACTCACCTAGGTGAGTCTTTTAGACTCTCTAGGTGTTGGGAAATTATAGGAGTATCTGGTTGACCGCATTAAAGCTTGAAGATGTAGTTCTAAGCCCCACTAGAGAGCGAGCTGAGTAAACATTAGTGGTAGTGTAAGGTTTATAAGTAAGAGTTTATGCAAACAATGGGCCTAGTAAATGCAGTCTAAATACAATGATAGGGGTAATAAACCCCCCATGTGTACCTATTCACACGGTACACTACCAAATTCACAGGCAGTGCACACAGGTTTTTTTTAGGCACATTTCCATACTGGATTTGACCGGTTTCCCTAACTAGCTACACGACATAGCATGCATTTACATTTTCATTATCTTTTTCAAAAGTGCATGCTCGCCGGGTGTATTTGGCTCAGTGCACACATGCTGCCTCCATGTTGCAAAACAACCATGTTGTTAGCAGGCGGTGACAAGTGTCAACAGGTGCACACTGCATGTTAAATTTCTTGTGCACCGGCACAAATGGGGTTCCACAGTACCTACCTAATGCTTCAGTGACTGTGCTCCTAATAGACAGATATGACTTGCAGGTAAGAAAAACAAAGCTTTACTGCATGCGTGATAGTGTGTTTGAATGTAATCCATAGTGTGTGCATGTTGTGGGTGAGTGTGCACAAGAGATGTGAGTGATTCTGTGTGTGGTGGTGTATGTTAGTGTCAGAGTATCTGTGTTTGTCTGACTGAATGTGTTCTAATCTGCCTTGGTATATGGGCATGGTGTGCATTCAATGATTAAATTGAATGCAACTGTATTGAGGCAGTGGCGTGGTGAGGAGGCAAGTAGCAAGTGTGGATGACACATTTGTGTAAGTACTTTCTAATGATTATTACAGGCATAAATATTGTGGCAACAGATTGAATCATGCAAGTAATTTAGAGTAGCCAGCCTAGTAGTAAAGATAGAATGTGGCTTCATGAGAGTGATTTATAGTTACCGTTCTTGTCTAGATTATGGCTGCAGCTCCATTAACTGATTTACAGTGACCATTAATTGCATAGATCGTGGACGCAGCATCATGAAAGTGTTTTACAGTGCCCATTACTGGCATAAAGATATTACGGTTTCAGCTTCATGAAGTGATTTACAATGCCCATTACTGGCATAGTTGATTGTGGCCACAGCTTCATGAAGTGATTTATATTGGCCATTACTGACATAGGCTATGGCTGCAGCCTTATGCAATTGATTCTGAGTGATCATTACTGCTATAGGTAAATTATGGAGTGCAGCAGCATCAAGCAAGTGACTTACAGTGACTATCACATTCATAGATGGGTTGTTGTTGCAGATCCATGCAAGCAATTTACAATGACCATTACTGGACAAGTAAGGTTGCAGCTGCAACCTCAGGAACATGATTTTCAGTGACCATTTATGACATATATAGATTGTGGCTGCAGCCTTATGCAACTGATTTACAGCAATCATGACTGGCATAAATAGGTTGTAGCCACAACCTCATGCAAGTGATTTACGGTGATCAAGTTTGGCTATGATCGATTGTGGCAAGGCCACACGAGATTTTCCAAACTACAATGTGTGCTGTTGGTGACATGGCATTTACTGGATATGTTCATGTGTTACCATAGAAAACAAATTGTAAATTGCAAGACTTTTTAATCAGTGTTCCCCAAAAAATAAGATGTAAAATGCACTCTTTAAACACATTGTTGAATCCCTCTTCATTATTTTGGGCTCCATTGATGTGCTTGGTTACTTTTTCTAATTTGGGGAACTAATTAGACCCTTGCCTCTGAAAATATTCACCAGCTGTCTCTAACAATTAATCATTTAAAATCCTGGTGCCCCCTCAGGAGCCACCTGCCATCCACCAAAAGCTCCCTTTGCCACTGCATACATTGAAATACATAGATGCAGAATTACTACAACCTCCAAAGTTATATTTCAACTAATTTCCAGCCCAGACCCCTCTTGGGGTGTGGGAGGTTGCAGAATGGGCTTGAGATGAAGTTGAAAGGGAGAAAATCACATACAATGTTGTTTGTAGCTTTCTATTGCTCTTCTCATTTTGGAAGGTATGGGCAAGGCTTCTGTGATGAGTCAACTTCTGGGGCACTAGTGGTCCAGGGATGAATATCTGTTTCTAAACCATCAATCAGCCCCACACCTCTAGTACACCAGAAGGGATCCAAACAGATTGGCTCCACGAGTTAATTATAAACCGCCTTGTCCAATTTTGGTAACATGGACAGAATGGCAGGCTTATCTCTGCAAGGTCGTGGATCGTTGCTTAGTTGCAACACAGCGGAAATACAATTATTACTAAAAGGGACTGTCCACTCAAGGTTGTATAAAAATATCAAATGTATTATTATTACGGTGGACAGTTCTAGCACACTACAAAATACAACCCCCCCTGTACAGGAACACAGAGGACAGGCAGCTTCGCGAAGGACAGGGATGCACTCTGGATACTGGCAGGAGGTTAGGCGGTGAAAGCAATCAGTCTTAACTATTCAAGGTTATTTGGTTTCAGTTCCAAGGGAGCAAGGGGTCGTAAATGTCACTAGGGGCCTTTGGAGAAGCGTAATGCTGGTCTCCACGAATAAGGTCAATAGGACTAGGATGGATACCCTAATCGGTATAATCGATTATGCTATGTCTTACTCCTATTTGGGCTTAGAGATCAATCCCCAGGCTGACTATACTCACCTTATTAACAACAAAATAAGTAGAACGAAACTTTGACTCTCCAGGCCTGTGGGTTTGCCAGAGGCCATGCAGGATTCAGTATAACTGGAATGTCCATGCTTTGTAGGCAGTGTTTTGTTCCCTCTATCTTGTACGGCCTCGAGGCACGCGCCATTCATGACCTTTCCTGGTTAAACAGGCTGGAGGGACACTTTTGGCACATGACTTTGGGCCTAGGACCCTCTTGCTCTATGGAATATCTGCACCTGGAGCTGGGCCTATCTTTATTATGGGGTATTGCATTGCGGGCCAGGGGGTGCTTCTATTTAAAATCTCGACCTGGACCCGCCTATAAACTTTTGGCAGCCCTGGGACAGAACCAAGAAGCAGAAAGGGTATCTAGGAGTTCCAACTATAAGTCCCTAAATGAGACACTTTTTGCAGAGATAAGTTGGACACCTGACTTTAGTAAAGATACCCCCTACATACACTTGAAAAAATCTTTTGAGAGAAAATTCAACAAGTGGGATTGGTGTAGGAATTATAATAATCTCTCAAAATTAAAGGGGTACGAAGCAGTGTCCCATGTGGTCCATCGATACAGGAAATCCAACCTTACCTGTTTCTATGTCCAGAGCCAGCCATAAGATTATTCTTGTTGAAACTGCGGAAAAAACAATTCCCTGTTCGGGCCATCATGGGAACTCGATTAGGTCTAGCTGTTGAGAACAGGTACTGCCACATATGCAGAATGAAAAGAAATGTGGAATCTGCTAGACATGTATATACCCAGTATATAAAATCAGGGCCTCTGTACATGTGTATCCTGGGTGGTTTTCTTCACAGCTATGAGGGAATTTTATCAGATTCCTTTTGGGATTATTGCCTGAATGTAGATACTATCTCTGCGCAAATTGCTCTTTATCGCGTGTGGTTACAGGTGAAATCATTATTGATTGAATGAAGGGGACAACAATCTGGTACTTTGGAAAAATGGGCATGGGTCGTCTTGATGCATGATTTGTAGCACGGGCGGGACTTCTACTTGAGAAATACGTTTTTGTGTTACATGGATCCTATGATATCCTCTCTGCTCTTTCCCATGAAGTCAGGAATGAATGTATGAATTACATGAATTATGTGAAATGTTATGAAATGCAATTTTATGGAACGAAATCTATTTGTTTGTCCAAAAGAAACGCCAAAAGTTTGTTGGGGTACTATCAGACCACCACACAAAGTGTGCTGTATGTATTATGTTCCATGGATGGATGAATTGAATTGTTATTTTTATAGTTTAATTTTTTTATACGAGAATTGTTCTATGTAAGATTTGTATTTGTATTTGTATTTTTATTCAATCTTATTTTAATCTAGTGTAAAGTTGTAGATTGAACTAAACACAATAAACTAATAATAATAATTAAATAATTAATCGTTTATAACTTGCTTAATACCGGAAACCAGTCTCTAAGCACGGCTCCAGGATCAAACCTGTGTTGCTCTGCGATGTCTTGCTTCGAAGACAAATGTGTTGCTTCTCAACTATGCTCTCAGACTCTGTCCATGATATATACCCTTTAAAACAAACTTTCGAATGGGGATTTGGCAACTTTCCACTACTACGGTAAGTTGTGAGGCGAACATCTCATTAAAATGTACTGGATACCATTACACATTTTCTCTTTTTTGACCACTTTAATCCGTTCGCATGAGAAATACAGTTGTTTGCAGAATATATCAGCCTTTTCTTCTTTGAATGTTTTCTGAGGCTTCAATGTTCCCAATAATCAATGGATGCAATCCTGAAGCAGCAACTGCAAATTAATGATCTATAAGTAATGACATTAGCATCTTGGCGGTATCAGCGAAGACAACGTACGTGTGTGGCTTTAGGGATCTCGTACTGCCTCATATACCTTACACATGAACCACAATTATGATATCAGACACGATTATATAGCCAAAATAACGCTACAAGAAATAGGCTGTTGACCATTCTAACATTTTGAGAAATGTAACCTTTGTTACATGAATAAAAATAACATAATATGAAATGAACTATTGTCAAAGTAATGCATTTTAAAACATTCACTTGTTATACTTTTTTGATAAAGGGGTGATTTTTTTTTTTCTTTTAGCAACCGTGTTCCATCCAGCTAACCTCCTCACGCCACACTCTTGCAGGACCCAAAACAACAAGAAAAAGGGTTGGGATAGACCCTTTATAAGACCCACTAATATTACATAACTACAAAACCTATTCTCTAGTGGCAGAAAAAGCCTGTGAATGACAATACCTGCCTATACAGCAGCTCAAGGCATCTCATAATTTCATCTTTTCCATGGCTGCTGGCTGCTAGTATAACAACCATTTGCTGTCGATCCCAAAGACCAGGGAGGAGCTTGTGTGCTGGCTGGCCAATCTGGAGGCATGGAATGAGTGGGCTTTTTTCAGTATGCATCTGCACTTTGTTTTGGAGGTGGATCAAGTACAACAGACTGCGGGACATGCATGGGTGGACTGAAGACCAGTCATGTTAGTGAACTCCGAAATCACCCTTACATATCAATTTTCAAGAAGATGTTGGTGATATAAGTAAAGTATTTTATTGGTTTTTTCAAGAAAGTGAGAAACATTACAAACTTACAAGTGTGGTAATAAAGAAACGATACAACAAAAAAAAGTAACGTGAGAACAACCAAAACAACAGCAGTCTACATGTAGCGTTAATTATGAGATGTTTGGTGGCAAGTAAAAATTATAGTTCCGATGTTACAGGAAGCGAGGGGAACAGATTCGGGTAATTCCTTCTCTGTATCAGTATGAAAAATCGGGTGTTGTAGGACGCTACAGTCCCTCAGGGAGGCTTATAGTCTGCCTTGAAGCGCATGTCACTCAGGAGGGCTTTCCAGGAGTCCAGGGTTCCACTTGTGGCTTCTCCGCTGGTTGTGATCCCGTTTTGCCAGGCCCTGGTTTCAGCAATCGTCCATCTCGCCAGTTCGCTCAGCCACCGGGCATGGCTGGGGCCCGCTGGAGTCTTCCAGGCCATCGCTATTGTTCTCTTGACCAAAATGCATGAGATATCCATTAGTTTCAACAAATGTTTAAATTTGCCCGGTCTAGGATATATGCCTAGTAGGCACTCTCCGGGCGTCCAGTCGTATCTTACCATGCCAGCTTCTGCGCAGGATTGTTTGGCTTTGAACCAGAGTGATTTCACTTTGATGCAGGACCAGAACATGTGGATCATGTCTGCCTTGTCATTTCCGCACCATGGGCACGTCGGGGGTATTTTCGGGTTGAATGAGGCAATCCTGTGGGGAGTCATATATGTCCGGTAAAGGACATTCAGCTGTATTTGTCCGAATCTGGAATTCCGGGACACTTTCTTGGGGTAGATCAGTGCTCTCTCCCATTCCTTGTCAGTAAGTGGTGATTCAAGATCTGCCTCCCATTTCGCCTTCAGTGCCTGACCTTTGGGGTTAGGCTTGTCTATGAGTCTGTTGTAAAGTCTGGAAACAGGTCTCCATCCATCTGAGAGGTCGTGCATTTCCTGTAGCAGTGGGTCTGGGGTGGGCTCTTCCGGCCAGCAGTTCCACTGCTTCTTAGCGATCTGTTTGATCCTGTGGTACCAGAGGAACTGGCCCTTGGATAGTCCTTCAATGTTCTGTAACGACTCGAAGTCCCTGAATTCCCCATCAGTGAACATGTCTCCCCATGTATATATGCCTGCTTCCTCCCATCTCCTGGGAGTGGAAAGTTCCGCCTCCGACTTGCACACATCCACCAACATGGGGTTATCCGGTGAGTACGGATGTTTCACTTGCCTTATGTGACAGGCCCTGGCCCATATCTGCCTGCCCAGCTTGACAATCAGCAGAGTTTCGGGAGGTAGCCGAGGGGGAAACCATAGAATTTCTTTGGGGATTAAGTTTGTGGAAGACTGCCTGAGTAGTTCCAGTTCGGCCGATGTGTCATCAGACAGCCACTTCGTAATGTGACTGAGCTGGGCCGCCAAGTAGTAAAGGTGAAGGTCTGGGAGTTTTATTCCGCCTTCCTTATGTGGGAGAGACAGCGTGGCCAGTGTGAGCTTGTGTCTGCGCGGACCCCACAAGAAGTCCTTGATGATGGCCTCTAGTGTCTTGAAGAAAGGCGGGCGAACGTAGTGGCAAATATTGGCAAAGAAGTACAGAAATCGAGGAAGGATTATCATTTTGGCAATCGCCGCTCTACCCACCATTGACAGTGGTAGTTTGGACCAAAATTTGATTGAACGCCGAAGGCTGGTGACTGCTGCTATAGTGTTATGTTCGTGTGTGAGTAGCGGGGTGTGACCCACATTGATTCCCAGGTACCGGAACTTGTCAGGTTGCCACTGTATTCCGATAGGCGGGAGGTTGTCTACTGCAATGCCCCTCAGGCTAGCTAGGGGGAATGCAGTTGATTTGTGTCTGCTGAATCGTATCCCTGAGTACTTTGCATAATTGTCGAGAACTTCTAGCGTTGTGGGTGCGTTGAGCTCAGGGTTCCTCAAGTAGAGAAGTACATCATCCGCGTATAATGAAATTATGTTGTAAACGTTGCCCACCTTAATGCCTGCATCAAAAAACTGTTGGCGAAAGTATATGGCTATTGGTTCTAGGCCCAATATATACAGCATGGGCGAGAGTGGGCACCCCTGTCTCGTGCCTCTTTGTATTGCCCAGGATCCCGAGACAATTCTGCCTGTTTTAACCCTTGCCATTGGCGAATTATAAAGTACCTGGATCCATCTGATGAAGCCCGCACCGAAGCCGAAGCCCCTCAAAACCTCCACAAGCCACTCCCAATAGATAGAGTCGAAGGCCTTGATGGCATCAAGTGACAGTATCGCCAGGTCCTCCTCGCGATCGTGGGTTTCGGCCATGATGTGTTGTAGTCTCCTGAGGTTGGCCGTGGTGTTGCGTCCTGGGACGAATCCATTTTGATCTTCGTGAATTATGGATCCTACCACTCTGGCGAGTCTGTTGGCTAATATAGGAGTGAGGATCTTGCTGTCGTAATTCAGCATGGCCAAAGGTCGATAAGAATCGCAATCGGTGGGTGACTTGTGCGGCTTGAGCATTGGAATAATTATGGTCTCTTTCATGGTGTTGGGCAGGATGCCGTTTGTGTAGGCTTCTTGATAAACTTCATGCAGGATGGGGGTGAGAATGGGTTCGTAGGTCTTGTAGAATTCGGGCGGGAGACCATCACTGCCGGGGGCTTTGCCATTAGCGAGCGATCTGATGGCCGCTGTCACATCTTCGGAAGTGATTTCCGAGTCCAGTTCCTCCCTCTGCTCGCTGGAGATTTGAGGGAGGCCTATCTCCTCCAATGTTTCGATTAATTCTGCGGCGGGCACCTGGGACTCGTGGGCATACAATTTGGAGTAGAATTTAGCAAAAGTCTCGTTAATCTCCATCTGCGTCTTGTGTGTTACTCCTTTTTCGTCCTTTATCTCCGTTGGCAGGTGTTTGGGGTGTTCCCGCTTGCAGAGCCAGGCAAGCAATCTGCCGGGTTTGTCAGACTCGCTGTGGGATCTGGCGGTATGTGTTGCGAAGTCAAATTTCTCCAGTCTGACCCATGATTCCTGACATTTTATACGGGCTGTTTTAAGGATCTTCTCGGACTCTGGGGAAATGTCAGGGGCGGACTCTAGTCTTGCGATCTCTAATTCCTGGGCCTCAAGAGAGGACTGTAGTTGTCTGCGGGTTCCGCCCGCTCTTGAAATGATTTCTCCCCTGGTAACCACCTTCATGGCCTCCCACAGTGTGGACCAGGTAGCCACCGATCCCTTATTGATTTCGACATATTCCTCTAGCTTCTCAGCAAGGTCCTCTCTGAACTCTGGATCATCCAACGCTGCTGTAGGCATCCTCCACATGGGAATTGGAGGTTTGGGTCCACGCAGCTGCCAATGCATGGCGAGCGGGGAGTGGTCGGAGATCGATCTCCCCAAATATTCAGTGGATGTGGCCAGTGGGGATTGTTCCTTATCAACAAACAAGTAGTCGATCCTTGTGTGGACGCCATGTGGAGCTGAGTAGTGTGAGTAAATTCTGGCCTCTGGATGTTGCACTCTCCAGATGTCTACCAGGTTGAGCTGGTCGAGTGTTTCCGTCAAGGAGGTGGATGCGGGACTGCTTGGCTGAGGAGGAGGGCGCGATCTGTCCTTGCTTAAGTCCATGACGCAGTTGAAGTCTCCCCCCCACACGAAGGTCCTGCCTCAGTGTTGTGCCAGTCTAGCACTCAACGTGCTTAAGTATGACGGGATTCCATGCTGCGGAAAGTATGTGTTAATGAAGCACACTGGGGTTTGTTCTATGGTGCCCCACATTGATGTATATCTCCCTTCCTTGTCAGAATCCCAGCCTTCTAGCTGGAAAGGCACATTCGGGTTCACCCATATCAGTACGCCTCTCGCATATTTGGAGTAAGGAGACCCCCTCGTGGTCCCATCCCATCGATCTGTTAACTTAGACATGGAGTCAGCTGTAAGGTGGGTCTCTTGTAATAGCGCAATCGAGACCTTCTTCCTCCTGAGGTAGGACTGCACGCGGTTCCTTCTGAGGTATGAAGCCATTCCCCTCACATTCCATGTCATCACAACAAGTTGCGACGCCATCGGATCGGTGTTCTGAATTCGTCTTGGAGTTCTGGCCCGCTGGCCCGGTGGCACAACGAACCACAGGTGGCGTTCTGCGGGCGGGGGGCCCCTGGTTCATGAAGTCTTGTGTCGTAACCTGCCGCCATCTTGAACTTTACCAACATTGATGATTCGTAGACTGCAAAGCCAACTAAACTAATAACATAACACAAACTGGTGCGCCCAGCGACTACAACACTGTCGCGGTGCTCAGGCGCTCTCGCGCCGTCTGAACCCATCCGGGTATCGGGCGTGAGCTGGGTCGGGCGGTGAACTGGCCCAATTGGATTTTCTGCTGGGGGTAGGGTTGGTGCGAGGCGGCAGGGCCGTGCGAGGGCCGCTTCCGTAAGTTAAACTGTTGTTTGGATTACCTGCTGGGGTCCGGTTACTGGTGGTGCGAGGAGACTCGGGATTTAATCGTCGTTCCGAGGGGGATCCTTGCCATCGGCTAGGTTATTATCTTCTAGCCACATATTGGCCGCCTCCGGGTTTTCGAGAAATATCGCTCGCCCATTATAAACAACTCTCAGACGCGCGGGGTACAGCAGCCTGTATTTAATGTCCAGTTGGCGAAGCTTCGCCTTGATCGGGACGAATGAGTTCCTTTCCCTCTGCACTTTCTGGGTGTAGTCGGGGTAAATAGTAATTTTTGAGTCCCCCCTTTCAATGGGACCTGCTTCCCTGGAGTGCCGTAGGATGGTTTCTCTGTCTTGAAAATTCAATATTTTGGCTATTATTGGCCGTGGACGCGAGCCGGGGGGAGGACGTCTCTGGAGGGATCTATGTGCCCTTTCGACCGCAAAGCCTTGGGTTAGTTTTCCGGCCCCGATCTCTTGTAGCAGAAGGGTTTCGACATAGGATGTGGTGTTTAGGCCCTCTGTTCCCTCCGGGATACCCAGGATCCTGATGTTCCCCCGTCTGGCCCGTCCTTCGGCTTCCTCTGCCCTTTCCTCCAGGAAGGCGACCCTCCTCTTTAGATCGGAGACTTCGGACTTCAGGGTTGTGGTGGCCCCGGACAGCTCCATCGTGGAATTCTCGACGGTCGTTACCCTCTCCGTCAAGTTGCGGGCATCCTGGCGGATGAGTTGTATGTCTATTTTGAACTCATCAATCTTGGAGTCGATGTGGGTTCTCAGTGAGGCAATGGCATCCAATATCTGAGAACGATTGTCGTTGACCTCCCCCTCGTTCGGATGAGTGATTTCGGAGAGGCTAGGTCTGGACTGGGTGGAGGTCTTCGCCTTGGTCGAGACAAAGGAGTCCATGGTGGCGGCCCTGCTCTTGTTCTTGGTGGCCATCTTGAAGCCGCAGGATGTAGATCGCCGAGTCGGGGAGCCAAGTGGGGCGGCCCAAGGGTGCGGTGGTGGTCAGGGGCCCACCAAAGGGTATTATGTTGGCTCACGCACCTTGAGTTTCAGGGCCCCCGAGTGCTTCGGCTGGAATCAGGTCGTTCGGGTGATGGCCGTGGGGCGGGGTGCTGCTTCTCAGAGGTGGCGAGCTTCTCTTTATGTGATGCCCTCCACGTGGTTCTAGTTGTAGTCCGCGTTGCATAAATTGGGCCAGCCCAGGGGTAGCGGAGTCAGGGGCCTGGGGGCCTGTGTCGATTCCGAACCAGTCTCAGACAGGGGTCGCCCCCCCCGGCCTTGTTGCCGATCCCCAAAGCGCTCCGTCAGGGGACGCTGGTTCAGGGGCTGCGTGAAGCTGTACGAGGCGCCATCTTGGATCAATGCGCGGCGGAGGGGAGGGTGGGATCGGGAGCCCGCTCTTCCTCACGGGGGCTCCGAAAATACCAACAATCGAGTAATTCCTAATGGGGAGCACTTCCCCCGCCGATGCGTGCTTTTCCGCTGGCTGCAACCACTCTTGTACCGGAGAAAAAGGATCAGAAAGCGGCGTCTCGGCCGGAGCCCGGCAGATCAGCTTCTGCCCTCCATCGGCTCCAAGCCACGCCCCCAAGAAGATGTTGGTGATATCCCTTGCATTTCAAAGGCAAGGCGTGTACGATCCTGTTGCAAATGGAGACCATAGCAGCTGTTGGGGGCCAAATGGACACATAACTTGGTGGAATTGGCCAACACTAGAAGAGCATGTTGCAAGCTCTTGCATCCCTTGTCAGGCTTGGTTGCTTCTGCTGAGGACTCTTGGACATGTTGGGGTTTGCATTCTGCCTTATTGCTTGACTGCGGATCTGACATGTGGTTCAGGGTGTTTTGAAAGGGATCCTTGGTCTGACTCAGAAGGTGCACGGAGAAGCTCTGGCTAGGGCTAGCACTGTATACAACATTAACTAAATACATATATACATAGACAGATACATACATTGGCAATGCCCTAACTAGCTGCTGAGGATGATATCTTAAATGAGGAATGCTATAAATGTAACCTATACGTATGTTATACCATAATTAGTTCCATACCTGAAACATGGAATATCTCCATTGTCACTTTAGAAATAGTAATTTTCCAGGAAACAACAATGTTAATGTATTGGAGAAAGAAAACTCAATTTCGAAAACTATCATTAAACATAAAAACAGCCTTCAGCAATTAGTTTCCACAATGTTTCGCAATTGATGATTCGACCCGTTCCGAGTAACAATGAGAGGAGGGGTGGACTAAGAGCCAAAAGAGGACCTGGCAATAATTTTCAAGTGGCCCCATATTCCACATTTTCAGCAATCTCAAACCTTTTCCTATGGGAAATACCAGACAAAAGAGGACCGGGGTGCCAAGGCCTACCGGGAAATATCAGAATTCCCTATGGGCAAGTCCAACCCTGAATGAGAGTGGATGAGTTAAAACAACGTCGAAGCAGGCAGAGAAAAACTATTGAATGAATATCATTATAAACTTTGTATAGTGGGGATATATAAAGAATCTGTAAAACAAACCAAAGAGTAAATGCTGCAAATTCATCTGCTTAAGATGGACAAAGGATGTTGCTTGATGGGATCATTTTCTAAGATAATATATGAGAAATGTCGGGTTTGTAACCAAGATCCACGTGCTGCATGACCGCCCCATGCCATTAAAATCACTTTGGTAAAGACATAATTTTGTTTGAAAACATCCACGCAGTCCCTGCACCACCTTCTTTCTAAGAAAGGTCGTCCAATGAGAAAACAAATTGCTCCTGGAGTTCCCTTTGAAGGTGTACCGATACCAGCTTTCATCACTACTATCATCTGAGTCCATTTTAGTTTTACTACTACTGGTGAACAATCTGATGTGTACTGAAGCATCTTTCAGCCATTATCCTAATTATGCTCATTGTCCCAGAAATAATCAAGAATGGTTGACGTGTACATAAAAGCCTGACAAACATTACGTGGATTCTGAACAAAAATTGATGTAATTTGATGGCAGTGAGTGCAAACTGTGCATTGGAGGTGCTGGTTATTTCGACACAGAAACAAAATGTAGGTGTGGGGAAAAAGGAATATCAGTTCACTTCGCGTGTTGCTAAGAAAGGCATTAGTAGGAGAATGGTTCCCTATTGCACACAAAAACATGGCGCTTCAATATTGTTTGCATCAGTACTAAATGAGTGAGTAAATATTCCAGGAGTCTGGAACTGTAGTTCTCTATTTTTAATTAACTTTTTTAATTTCAGAAACTCATTTTTTACTTCTAGTTCAAATCATATGGCGCTTACAATTATATGTTTTTGGGGGAACTACAGACGTGTCTTGCCAGCAGGAACGTTTTAGACATTTACTAGACCAGTATGATAGATCAGCAGAGAAAAAGAGGGAAACATGACAAATCACTGGTGGTTCTGTGAAAAAAGAGCACAATTCAGAATGTGATAACTTAGCAAGCTAGCAATTATTTACTATTAGTAACCCGGCGAGAGACAATCTGAATGCAACAGGCATTCTGATTGGCCCTTGCCAGGTCCCTACCTGGCCGGGAATCCCTCCGTCGGGATTCCACGGCCTTTGTCCCCGGCGGGGGGCGTGGCAACCCCTCAGCCAATGAGGAGGCTCATTGGCTCATTATGCCTTCCCGCAACTGAGAGGCTGTCTTCGCTCCTGCCGGGGACTTGGGTAAGTCTTTTTTTTTTTATTAAATTCCCTTCCCTCCCTCCCACCTACCCCCCCAACTTACCTTCTTGGTCCTGCGTCCCCAGCGGGGGACAAGGGAAGCCTCCGGCCATGTGGAGACTCGCAGCGGGGCCATCCCCGCTCTGCGCCTCCACACAGCTGGGGGCTTCCCTCGTCCCCTGCCGGTGACGCAGGTACATTTTTTTTTCCCCTCTTCCCCCTGTCCCACTCCCGCCCTCCCAACCCCACTTACCTTCATTTTGATCCTTTTTTGGGAGCGGACGCGCTGGGAACACTTGTGTTCCCAGCGAGTCTGCTCCCGATGGCCGCCATGGAAAGGGAAAACAGACTCCGTTTTCCCTTTCCATGGTGGCGGCCATTTTCTTTTCTTTTTTTCCTCCCGAAATGCTGTAGCGTTTCGGGACAAAAAAAAGCTTTTAGTGCCCTGTTCATGCAATTTCTGTGGGCCGGGGCACTAATAGCAATAGAACCCTCGTGTCGGGGGCATTACCGACTCTGGTAATGCCCGGGGGCCTTTGGTAAGGCCCTCGCTTTGCTCAGGTCCTTACCTATGGGCCCCGGGGCATTACCTGAGTCGGTAATGCCCCCAACGCTCGGGTTCTATTGCTTAAGTGGTGAGCAAAGTTTAGTCATGTTTCTGCTACCACATTACACTCCATTGGATTCCTGGGTCTGCGTTTATGAAAATGTTATTACTGCGTTACAAGGGCACAGGAAATGTATGTCCGATGATTATGATAAAAAAAATAGAATTCTAAAAGAGGGGTAGCATGAAAGTCAACAGATAGAGAATAATTAATTGTAGCCCTGACCCAACTTGGAACAAGCTAGTAATGGTTGCATTGTTCACCCCCTGAGGGACATTAGTTAATAATTAAAGAACACAGACACCAGGATGATAATAAACAGTAGTGTATTAAGAATGTGCTTATCTATTGCGTATTAGTACTTGCAAGCTTTTCCCATTATAAAATCCCTCTGTATCATCCACAAGGCTATCTGGGGCCGGGGACCAGACTATCACCAACACTCCCTGACCAAATTCTCCCCTTCTAGACTCCTGCGTTCCTCTGGCACCAACTCCCAACTCCCTGCGTGTGAAGGGGTTTGATAAACTGAGAGCTGGTGGTCGATCACTTTCCTCGGCTCCCTTCTGTGGAATAACCTCCCTCTCCCTCTGTGACTTGCTTAAGTTCTGAAAAAGCCTCAAGACCTTTCTCTTTACCTCTTCTTTCTCCTCCTCTCTTCCCTGCTAATCATACAGTAGTGTGGCTGACGTGCAGGGCCCTTATGTATCCTCAGGGCCCTGACCCCCCACATCACCCATCCCAGCGGCTATCTATTTTACTGCCCTTACTTAGGCTCCCACAGGAGGCTGCACTTAAGTTCTTCTCTTCTTAAGCACTTCACCCCGAGCACTTCTCCATAAGTACCACAGCACCTATCCGTTACCTCTCCCTCCCCTCTGCACTCGCACTTGCAAGGCATAGTAGGTTTGTCTCCCCTCCCTGTTATTTTCCTTATTTGTTTGTACTATTATTTCAATTATTGATCATTGTTGTAATTCGTTGTCTACCTTGCCCTGCCCCCACCCTGTTGCCCTGTTGGAGCTTTGAAACAGTTTTTGATAATTGTATACACGCCTAACAAATGACTAATAAATAAATAAATACATAAATAAACCTGGACTGC
Source organism: Ambystoma mexicanum (assembly GCF_040938575.1). NCBI lineage: Eukaryota > Metazoa > Chordata > Amphibia > Caudata > Ambystomatidae > Ambystoma > Ambystoma mexicanum. The sequence goes on along the minus strand of NC_090937.1, from coordinate 924,719,229 downwards.
ACCATCCAGCACCACCCTTGAGCTGGATGATATTTTGAGGGGGTAAAACAATGGACAGACCACCCATGTTCAAGGATTGACTTGGCAGGGGGAGAGAATATAAAAACAGAAGTAAACCCATTGGAAAATAAGGGTCAAGGAGAGCAAGAGAGACAGTAGGAGGCAGTGAAGGAAGCTCCCGGGGGGCCATGGCCTCCACAAGTACCCCAAGGCTTTAAGGACTGGAAGAGTATGTCCCTTATGTCAGGTGTGGCTCAGCATGAGTTGGGGACAAATGGGAGGCAACAAAAAGGACAGCTTTCCCGGGGTGCACAGTGGTGATATAGATGGCACTCCCCTTGGTCACAGGGTGCTGCAAGAAGGAAACCCCTTCCCTGAGGACTCACGTGGGTGGTGACCAGAGCACCCTGTAGTGATATGGGATGCCACATTACTACAGGCAAGTACCATAGCAGCAGTGGTGGCAGAAGTGCTTGCCCTGCTCCCCACTTCACCAACAAAACACAGAAGGGTAATCATGTGTGGCACATATATATATATTACACAGCCACAGTAGTGGCTGTGTAGTTATGGTTAAGTTGCTGTTTCCATAGAAAGAGCCCTCTTTGGGCAGCTTAGAACTTTGCTCTCCCTGGACGAATCCTCACCAAACTTTGAAACAAAAGTATATGGGTCACTCTGAATTTTTCTGCGCAGTTTGGTGAGGTTTGGTCATGCCTACAGCCCAAACCGTTGTACGGATTTTGAAAGTTTTTTTTAAAAATGACCAAAAAGTAGGTCACAAAAAATGTGTGATATCTATGTTTGGTCCGCGGACACACTTCCCTGTTCGCTCCACGGACAGTGTCCTGATTGGCCAATCGGCTTGCATCATGTCAGCGGACATGCAACGTGTTCGCTGATTGGACGGTGAAGAGCGTGAAGTGCGTCAGATTTTTGGAAATGCCCGCCATCTTGGATTCAGGGACGTCCGCGGACAGCGCAATGAAACTTGGTGGAAAAATACTATTTAGTAAAGTGTTTTGGTGTGTAAGACTGTTTGGGGAGGGTGGGGGAGTAAGAGAAGGGTTAAATGTTGTATTTATTTAGGTGGCAGGCACCCCTCTGAGGACGCTAGAACTATCTGAATTGTTCGCAAGCAAGATGAAACTGTCCTAAGAACACACGCAGTGTCCTGAAATGTTCGTAAATAAACAAAATGGGTGTGTCCTGAGGATGCTATGACTGTCTGTATTGTTCGCAGGCAAGTCGAAACTGTTCTAAGAATACAGACGATGTCCTGAAATGTTCATGAATAAACGAAATGGGGGTGTCCTGAGGACGCTGTCCGTATTGTTCGTAGGCAAGTTGAAATTGTTCTAAGAACATGTGTCCTGGGATGTTCGTAAATAAAGAAAATGGGGGTGTCCTGAGTACGCTATACCTATCCGTACTATTTGTAGGCAAGTTGAAATTGTTCTAAGAACACATCAAGTGTCCTGGTATGTTCGTAAATAAACAAAATGGGGGTGTTCTGAGGACGCTAGACCTGTCCGAATTGTTTGCAAGCAAGCTGAAACTGTCCTAAGAACACACGTAGTGTCCTGAAATGTTCGTAAATAAACTAAATGGGTGTGTCCTGAGGATGGTATGCCTGTCTGTTTTGTTCGCAGGCAAGTTGAAACTGTTCTAAGAACACATGCGGTGTCCTGAAATGTTCGTACATAAACGAAATGGGGGTGTCCTGAGGACGCTGTCCGTATTGTCCGTAGGCAAGTTGAAATTGTTCTAAGAACACATTATGTGTCCTGGGATGTTCGTAAATAAACAAAATTGGGGTGTCCTGAGGACGCTGTACCTGTTCGTATTGTTCGTAGGCAAGTTGAAATTGTTCTAAGAACACTTCAAGTGTCCTGAAATGTTCATAAATAAACAAAATAGGTGTGTCCTGAGGATGCTATGCCTGTCCGTATTCTTCGCAGGCAAGTTGAAACTGTTCTAAGAAAACGTGCAGTGTTCTGAAATGTTCATAAGTAAACGAAATGGGGGTGTCCTGAGGACGCTATACCTGTCCGTACTGTCTGTGGGCAGGTTAAAACTGTTCTAAGAACACTTGTCATGTTCGCGGACATTAAAAGTGCCCATATGGCATAGTTAAAATGTTTGACCCCAAGACTCTATGCCCTGGCCACAACCAATGCAGCATATCACACCCATAGTGGCTTATCCAGTCTTGGGTGCATGGTCAAGACCAAATTTATAAACACTGAAGTTATAAGTCACTATGGGTATGATTTGCTGCGATGGTTATACTTATTATAATATACTTACTGTTTGGTTTAGTAACTGGAGTACATGTATTCCTTGTTAATTTCTGTGATAAAAGAAAATATCATGTTAGTATTGGTATTTTGTAAGGACTTATAACATTAAATAATCAACATTTTCTTTTTTTTGACCCTCATATTTAGTAGATTACAAACCAGTGTACTGTGCAATTTGCTCAGTTTCTGTGTTTGTTGCTAAAATCATTGGATCTGTGGAAAAAAAAATCCATGTTGGATTAAAAAAAAATGTTTTTGTTATGCTACAGTCTATTTGTTTGTTTGTTTTCAGTGTTCAATTGTTGTTTCTGGCTAATGTTCTATATGTTGGCTTGTTGCAGATTTTGGAGCAGTTAGATACCTGTTGACATATTGTAACTGTCTATTTTTTGTTATAATGAAGTGGTATTGATTTATCTGTTTGGATATTGTAAAATCTTGGGGAAGTTAGATACCAGTTGGCGTATTCTAACTGTCTATTGTTTGTTATAATGTATTGGTATTGAATTATCTATTTGGTTATTGAAAATCTTGGGGCAGTTAGGTACCAGTTGGCGTATTCTGTTTATTTTTTGATATAATTTAGTGGTATTCATTTATATGTTTAGTTGTTGTAGAATCTTGGGGCAGTTAGATACCTGTTGGCATATTCTAACTTTCTATTTTTTGTTATAATGAAGTGGTATTGATTTATCGGTTTGGTTATTGTAAAATCTTGGGGCAGTTAGATACCAGTTGGCGTATTCTAACTGTCTATTTTTTTATATAATTCAGTGGTATTCATTTATCTGTTTAGTTGTTGTAGAATCTTGGGGCAGTTCGATAACTGTTGGCATATTCTAACAGTTTATAGTTTTTTAATAGAAGTTTTATTAATGTTTAAGTACAGTTTAGTTAATACATTTTGGTTTTAAGAAGATTAAATAAGTGTTTGTAAGATTTTCTGGTAATCTCTGCTTTAGAGTAATGGTACTATCATTACATTCAAACCATCCACTTTTTTAAAAATATATGCAGTATAGTGACCTGCATTGGTTGTGGCTCCTGTGTGGTAGATAATACCTATTGTTGTGAAGGTTTTCTTACCAAGTGATACTTAACCATGTTTTGGTACCATCTGCATGGTAACATAGAAGCATTAGTATTACTTATTTACTATGTGTTTGTATTAGTAAGGTGGAGCGATTATCCGAATTGCAGGTAGTACATAATCTACCATGGTTTGCATTTTGTACAAGTTGCTGAAATGGAACGGATTCACAATTAGGTAATGATACATGCACAAATCGCTCATTGGGGATTTGGTCTTGTGTCACATTGTTGGACAGAGTGCATGTATGTTTCCACATGTATGAAATCTAGAAGATTTTATTTAAAGGTATGTTTTTGTTTTCCAGTACTTGTAGTAAGTACATTCGAAATTCTTGTGGATCTTCCTGTGAGTTTATAGTGAATTTCACCATTACAGCACAGTAGTCCAATTGTTGTCTTATTCCATAAACACTATACATGTTGTCAGGATTGTTTCTTGCGTTTCTATGAAGTACTAACATTTGCAAAGACAATTGGTCTGTACTGTGTAAGTAAATGTTGTCAACAATTGGTGGTAATTGAAATAGAATATTCATTGCTACATTTGCGTAGCAACTTACACCAATTATATTTGAAAGTTTAAATGGACCAGGTAGTTCTGTATCTGAGTGCTTTTTTTGAGTTTGTCTTCCTTCTTTGAAGAAGTACCTAGTTTACTTTCCCTAATAGTTTCTTTTTTGTTTGTGGTACTTGATGAAGTATTCAGTTTTTGTACTCTCTTTGGAGGATTTGCAGTGACATACTGTTGCATTTCTGTTTAATTTAGTTTTCTTTTAAACGTTATACTTTTTGTGGAACAGGATATGTTTTTAGATGGGGTGTATAGTGAACGAAGTCTATTGTATTCTAAAATGCAAGGAAAATCAGCGTTTAATTTACTTGCATCAAAGTTGATTAGAAATAGACCGTCAAGTGTACGTAAGCATGATAGTGCTACGTACCTCATGCCTTCTTTAAAGACTGTGTTACCAATGTCTATCAATGCTTTGTCTAGGGTAAGACCTTGTGATTTATGAATGGTGACTGCGTATGCAAGAGTTAGAGAAAATTGTTCTCTGCGTGCATACATGTCTTTGAAGAGAAGGAATCGAGCTGTTGAAAGTCCTATCCTTTTCACTTCTGAAAGTTTGTCAAAGAGAATATTGACAAACTGAATGTTGTTGTCACGTGGGTATTTTTGAAAGCCAACAACTGTACCCAGTGCTCCATTAAGTAGTCCTTGATCCACGTCAAGGTTACGTTTAAGCATTACTCTGCAATTTAAGGATAATTTTAATATTTTTTCCAATCCAGCTGTGTTGGAGATTGAATTTTCTAAACTATTTAGTCTTGTTGTGGCTTGTTCAGACATGGGTAGTGTCATACCATGTATGTCTAGTTTGTCTGTGGAGCTAATTTCAATTGTTAGTTGCATTTCTTGTTTTAACATTGTTTCATTGAATTTGAAAAAGCTTGCAAGAGTTGGCATTAAGGCCATACAATTTACATTTTTGTGCGCTAATTGTTCCATAACATCCGTAGCACATTCATTATTGCCATAAAGTGCATGAATGTGCCGGGTTTTCAATATTGCTTGTGCTTCTTGAGATCGTACACCAACTCTAATACTTTTTAAGATGTTGGCATAAGTGAGATCTGCAGATTGCCGCATGTTTTTTGTTAATTCTCTGTATTGGAAATGTTGCTAAAGGTTGACATTTCCTTTGCTGCCAACAGTTTTACGGCAGAGTTTGTGTCCTAAGGTTTTAAAAATAGGTTCACCTTTCAATGGTGTTAATTGAAGAAGATCTCTGAAAACAATACTGTGTTTTCCTCCAAAGAGCTCTTCGTAATCTGTTTTGAGTACTTCTTGTGATCTGAGGTGAATCAAAGCCAACATTAGGTTGGAGACCATGCTCACTTCATCTATTAGTAGCATTTTCATTTGTTTTAATACTCTGCATAGTTCCATTGCAGCTTCTGTAGAAAGTTTGTAATAGTCTAATTTGTTTTGGTGTTCTACTGGCAGGAGTAGTAATCTGTGTAAAGTGACACTGCCTATGTTGTAGGCAGCTAAACCTGTGGGTGCAGTGACAACAGATGACAGTTTGTTGTTTGTCAATTGTTGAAGTAATTTGGAGATGATTTTGATTAAGAATGTTTTGCCAGAACCAGCTTCACCACTGACGTACAGTAGTATAGGTTTGTAATTTTGGCAGGTGCATTCTTTGTTTTCATGTTGTAAACCATGTGAAATTTCTTTTGTTACTTCTTGAAAAATGCTATGTTGCTCATTGTTTAGTTTTGATTGTAGTATAGTTAAGTCTTCTTTATCTTCATACTGACATATGGTGTTTTCTACTTCCGTCATAGCTAATTCTGCCTCATTTGCTATTAGTGGCTGTCCCAGTGGTTCTTGGCTTCCTGTTACAGAAGGTTGACTACTGTCAGGAGTGTCCTTATCTAGTTGGGCCTGGAGTTCTTCTTCGTGTTGCTGTTCATTGTGCAACATTGTTTTGTAGTGTGTAGAGTTTATATCAGTTATAGTGCTTTCATTTGCTTTGAAAGCATCTTCGTAGGAGTCATAGATATCTAATATTTCTTCTTCTTTTCTCCATAGTTTAAAGAGTTGTAGCAGGGACATGTAATATAGATCTTTATGATGAGGGTTCTTAAATGACAATTTGATATGATCAATTAAATTTGGTTTGGTGAGTTTTACTAAGCTGCCTTCACAATTTGACAATCTGTATCTACCTTTTTTTAAATCAGGTTTTATATTATTTTTGTATGTGAAGTTTTGGGCTATGTGGTATAGACACATGGTTTCCAAAGTGGTACTTTTGTTTGGGTAGTATGTTTCCAGCAAATTGTTTTTGTAAAATGTCTTGGCTGTTGGGATCATGTTTGGCTATTGTTTCTATGTCGTCATATGATTTCAGAACTCTTTTTCTAGATTTAGCAGGACCAAGACTTAGCCATACTATATTTTCACATTTTCCGTACAAAGCAGTACCGGTTAAACTATCTGCTGCTTCATAGGAGCCACATTCTCTATGGCAGAGCATTTTTATGCCCAAGCTGTATAATTTCTGAGACAGTGTTTTGTCTGATGACAGGTCATTCCAGAGGTCTTGGAGCTCTGTTTTTTCTGCTTTGGTTAAGTATGCTGTAACATATCGTGCAACTGCAGTGGAATTGTCTGCAATGTACTGCACATCTATGTTTGCATTCCATAAGTGGGCAATGATTGCATTGTAATCATTGATATATTTTTCTTCTTCTGTTCTTTTTATGTAATATGTATTTTTAGGTGATTTACCTTTAACACTATGTTTATCTGAAGACATGAAGTTGTTTACTTGACCTGTTTTTGTAACTGGTCTAGGGAAACCAAAGTGGCATTTGGTGCAGTATTTCCCTTGGTTTTTGTATTTGCGACAACAATATTTGCCACATTTGTGTCTTTGAAATTGTAAAATGTATGCATGAAGACCACTATTTGTTGCTTCCGATGGAATTTCACAAGTAACATATTTTTCGATAAACTGTAACACAGTGGCATCATTGTCTTGACCAAATTTAGGAGCATCTTTAATCGATAAAAGCATGTGGATATGTGGTGCTCCTCTGGCTTGGTATTCTTTTCTCCAAAAGAAGTGTTGCACTTCTCCGAGGGGAGGAACAGTTTTATTACAAATAAAGTGTAGCATAGCAATGAAGCAATGGTGAAAATATCTTGAAAAATTAACAGGCTCTAGAGAACAAAGTCCTCCAGGTGTTAGTATATCTATGTTTGTTTGGTTTTTGTTTGATATGCGTAGGAAATCATGTAAATCGTCCCATGCATATTCTGCACAACTTAATGTAACAAACCAAGTGGGTGGGCCAAGGTTTCTTATCATACAACATACATCTCGATGACATCGGAACCAGTACTCTTTAGTACCACGCATGTTTGCTAATAGATTTGTAATACTTGATTGTAAAACCTCATCTTTTTGTTGCACTTTTTGCAATAATTCTGTAGCTGACATATTTTGAAAGTGGGTTCCTGATTTTAATGTGTGTGCAACTCCGTAACATAGAGTTGCTAGTTCACTTTCAAAGAGTAGGTGGAATAAGTATTCCACATTTTGTCTAAATCTGGGATCTTCAGAATATATCCGTAACGGACGGTATATTCTGATGCTGTTATTTGAATAGGTCTATAATCATACCTTCCTCCTTTGCCAGTAGGAAAGAGTAGAGGAAAAGCATGTGCTTCTATACGTTTTTCCCATATGCTGATTGCTGATCCTTCTGTTTGTCGCATTTGGTACGTTTCTAGTGCATCTTCTACAGTGTCATTAGAGTGCAATGGATGAATTGTATAATGGTCTAAAGTATTGGATACTGTAGCAGGATCTAGAAACTCAAATTGACCAGTTTCTGGTGACTCTTCAATTATTTCAGTGGTTTCCTTCAAGTTTTCTTCAATATTAATTTCTTTGTAGTATTCATTATTGTCTTTTAGATATTGCAAGACTTGTCTAACTTTATGTAAGTCTACCAGTTGTTGCCACATTTTGTTGTCTTTTGTACGTACACCATTTACTAAAATAATTGAAGATTGCTCCATTGGACGTTGCACTCCCAGAGTGTGAACATTTTGTTTTAGATCTAATGGTAAATACATTACTTTTCCACAAATGCCTTTCACCAATTCAGAGGGAGGTAATTTAGCTGTTTTTAGTTGAAAGCGTATTATTGCTTGAAAGGGGTGCACTGTTTGAATTATGATGCTCTCATATAAATTGAGTTGTTGTAGGGGTTTTGGTAGTGGGAATAAATCCAAATTATTTGTGATAGCACGTGAAGGAGTTTGGTTGTTGTCAAGTTTTGTAGTGCAGTAACTGCAAAGTATTAAGGGGTCAGTTATTTCGTATTTGTTATCTGCTATAAGTTAGAGAGCTAACTCAAACCATTTAGAATCTTCATTGTCTGCTATTTTGTATGTTAGGTCTACAGTTTTTGTGTTACTTTTATCAAAAGTTCTGTGGCAACATACACACACATGGTTTGGTACTTCAGCAGATGTACTTTTAAATTTCAGTATTTCTTTTTTGTATGTGTGTAGTAGAAGGTTGCCATGCGTAGAATTGTTGTTAATTTGGCTTTCACTTCCAAAATATTTTTTCTGGATATATTCGATTTCTTCAAGTAGGTCTTTTGCTGTACCATGTAGAAGAATGTTATTTAAATTAGCTAGTGATAAAGCAGGACTTTTAGCATAATACATTTTATAGACTAGATTTCTTATAGTTGAATGATGTGTTGATATCATTTTGATATGATGGAAGGTGGTTTTGCAAGTAGGTCCTGAAATGCAGGCCAATGAATGTCCTTGTAGTCCTGTGTACTTGCGCACTGGACAGGTATCCATATTTTTCAGTAATTTAATTTTGATTTTGTCTTTGCCTTTCACATACTGATTGAGGAATTGCTGTAAAGACTTGAAAGATTTTTTGGGAATGTTACACATTGACGTGCATGGCCATTTGTATACTAGACGTTCTGGTTCAGTTGAATTGAGAGGTAATTCTAAGTTTTCTGGGGATATTTTTGTAAGCAGTATTTCGTGTTCCATTATGGTATTATTAACTTTTTCATAACCTCATCCACTGCCATGTCTGACAATTGTATTTGTTTGCTTTTGTTTGTATGCTTCTTCATTAAAATATGGTTCTGTGTTTGTAGTGTGACTCCACTCACCTCCACAGATATTTAAGAAGTTATTTTTGTTGACATTTCGTTTATTGAGAAGTCTTTTTTGTAATTTAGTCATTAGTTTTGTTAGTGGTTTCATTTTGATTAACACTAAAATAAATAATTTTCTTTTGAGAAGGATTGCACTGTCTATCAATGCTTTTAAGATTAATTTCCTACGGTAGGTTTTAAGGGTTGTGCATGATTTATCTCCTGTTTTTGTAAGATTTTGAAGGACTTTGTGGCGGAACATTTTTGCTAAAATACTTTTTTTGGTATGCTTATTTGGTACTATATCAAGATTTATAGGAACAGTTTTAAAAGTAGTGTTAGCTGAATTCTTGTTAATCGTTTTCTGTTTGTTTTTCATTTTGATAGAGGAGGCGAAGTTTCTGTACTTGAAGCTTGCTTTGTTTCGCTGAATGACTGTATTACCTGCTTTGTTTGAACTTTTTTTTACAAATTCTACTAGAGATGGATGCTTATTTTGGACACTTCTATTTTCATTTGCTCTACTTCTGCGTTGCTTTCTACGGACTTGATTTTTGGTAGGCATTCTTTAGGGTATGTTGAAAAAAATAAAGAAGGTATGGGTTGGGGTGTTCTGCAATGTATGTGTGCTGTGTTCATGAGTGTCTGAGTATAATGATAAAGATGTATGTAATGGTGTGTGATTGTAAACTGGGGTTCAGATGACAGTAGAAAGTAAGCTAGTGGTGAGGAGAAGTACAAATAGTAAACCTAATGGTATAGAATTAAAACAGTTTTTTGTTCTATAATATTAAAATTCTAGGGGCTGAGTTATGTCATTTGTGAGCCGAAAAAATGGGGATTTGTGTCCCATTGTGCCTGTAAATCTCTGTTTAACAAATGTGGATTTGTGGACAGAATGGTGCACAATCTCTGTTTTTTAGGCGCAGCAATAGCATGCATTAACCCCACAGTGTTTCACACACGATTGGCCCAGTGCGAGCGGGGTACGTGTATTTCGGGGGTGCGCGAGAAGTTTCACAAGCGATTACGCTGTCAGAGCGGGGTACGTGTATCCAGTGGGGTGCGCGTGGAGTCCCACATGTGGATTAGCACTGTAGGTCCTCCCAGGTGTCCCCTCTACACCCTCCACGGCCCCTGCAGACAGCCCACACCACAGGGGACTACCCTGCACCCCTGGTCATGTGCCGCAGCCAGTCCATCCACCATGGGCATGCCCCCCAGCCAGGCCACATGTTACCTTGCACTAGTGATCACCAACTCATGTCCCCTAGCACCTCCACCCCCCAGCAGTCAGGGGCACCTGCCGCAAGGCCCCCACTCATGTCCAACAGCACCCCACCCCACAGCAATCAGGGGCACCTGCCACCAGGTCCCCACTCATGTCCACCAGCACCCCCACCCCCCCAGCAGTCAGGGGCACCTGCCAGCAGGCCCCCACTCATGTCCCCCAGAACCCCCACCCCCCAGCAGTCAGGGGCACCTGCCAGCAGGCCCCCACTCATGTCCACCACTACCCCCACCCCCCAGCAGTCAGGGGCACCTGCCAGCAGGCCCCCACTCATGTCCACCAGCACTCCCACCCCCCAGCAGTCAGGGGCACCTGCCAGCAGGCCCCCACTCATGTCCCACAGCACCCCCACCCCCCAGCAGTCAGGGGCACCTGCCAACAGGCCCCCACTCATGTCCACCAGCACCCCCACCCCCAGCAGTCAGGGGCACCTGTCAGCAGGCCCCCACTCATGTCCACCAGCACCCCCACTCCCCAGCAGTCAGGGGCACCTGTCAGCAGGCCCCCACTCATGTCCACCAGCACCCCCACCCCCCAGTAGTCAGGGGCACCTGCCAGCAGGCCCCCACTCATGTTCAACAGCAACCCCACCCCCCAGCAGTCAGGGGCACCTGCCAGCAGGCCCCCACTCATGTCCACCAGCACCCCCACACCCCAGCAGTCAGGGGCACCTGCCAGCAGGCCCCCACTCATGTCCCACAGCACCCCCACCCCCCAGCAGTCAGGGGCACCTGCCAACAGGCCCCCACTCATGTCCACCAGCACCCCCACCCCCAGCAGTCAGGGGCACCTGTCAGCAGGCCCCCACTCATGTCCACCAGCACCCCCACTCCCCAGCAGTCAGGGGCACCTGCCAGCAGGCCCCCACTCATGTCCACCAGCACCCCCACTCCCCAGCAGTCAGGGGCACTTGCCAGCAGGCCCCCACTCATGTCCACCAGCACCCCCACCCCCAGCAGTCAGGGGCGCCTGTCAGCAGGCCCCCACTCATGTCCACCAGCACCCCCACCCCCCAGTAGTCAGGGGCACCTGCCAGCAGGCCCCCACTCATGTTCAACAGCAACCCCACCCCCCAGCAGTCAGGGGCACCTGCCAGCAGGCCCCCACTCATGTCCACCAGCACCCCCACACCCCAGCAGTCAGGGGCACCTGCCAGCAGGCCCCCACTCATGTCCACCAGCACCCCCACTCCCCAGCAGTCAGGGGCACTTGCCAGCAGGCCCCCACTCATGTCCACCAGCACCCCCACCCCCCAGCAGTCAGGGGCACCTGCCAGCAGGCCCCCACTCATGTCCCACAGCACCGCCACCCCCCAGCAGTCAGGGGCACCTGCCAGCAGGCCTGTACTCATCTCCACCAGAACCCCCACCACCCAGCAGTCAGGGGCACCTGCCAGTAGGCCCCCACTCATGTCCACCAGCACCCCCACCCCCCAGCAGTCAGGGGCACCTGCCTGCAGGCCCGCACTCATGTCCCACAGCACCCCCACCCCCCAGCAGTCAGGGGCACCTGCCAGCAGGCCCCCACTCATGTCCACCAGTACCCCCACCACCCAACAGTCAGGGGTACCTGCCACCAGGCCCCCACTCATGTCCCCCAGGACCCCCACCCCCAGCAGTCAGGGGCACCTGGCAGCAGGCCCCCACTCATGTCCCACTCATGTCCCCCAGCACCCCCACCCCCAGCAGTCAGGGGCACCTGCCAGCAGGCCCCCACTCATGTCCCCCAGCACCCCACCCCCCAGCAGTCAGGGGCAGCTGCCAGCAGGCCCCCACTCATGTCCCACTCATGTCCCCCAACACCCCCACCCGCCAGCAGTCAGGGGCACCTGCCAGCAGGCCCCCACTCATGTCCCACTCATGTCCCACAGCAGCCCCACCCCCCAGAAGTCAGGGGCACCTGCCAGCAGGCCCCCACTCATGTCCCACTCATGTCCCACAGCACACCCACCCCCCAGCAGTCAGGGGCACCTGCCATCAGGCTCCCACTCATGTCCCACTCATGTCCCACAGCACCTCCTCCCAGCAGTCAGGGGCACCTGCCAGCAGGCCCCCACACATGTCCACCAGCACCCCCACCCCCCAGCAGTCAGGGGCTCCTGCCAGCAGGCCCCCATTCATGTCCCCCCTACATGAAATACAGATGCACAATCATGGCCCACATCTACGCCAAAATACCACAGCACGCCACCCCATTCTTGAGACGCAATGATTTCCCAATCCACCCCACACTGACATGCCTATCTCAAGACACAAACCAATAATCAACTATGTCCATCAACACATGTCCGTCACACACACACACTGGTTGGCATTGATTGTGCAAACCCACATTTTCACATGCATCAACCCAATGAGCGAATCCCACACATGGAACTAAAATATGAAAATGTATTATGTACAACAAAAAAAAACAATGCCTAAAAGGTGCCACAACTCACATGGGTATCCTATCTAGCAGGTAAGCAGCACTATGAAACTCAACAATGCAAATTTTATTAGTTATATACAATTCATTGCTAAAAAAAGTCATCATAAAAAAATGGTCATATTAAATAAAACAAACAACCAATTTTAAAACCACACAAGTAAATCAGCTTTAGTCGATTCAATTTGATCTCTGGTCGAACCCGTGTGGCCTAATCACTCAACAATGCAAATTTTATTAGTTATGCACAATTAATTTCTAAAATGTTGTTTTGGCTATTTTCTATTTTAGTTTTTCAAATTCCCAACTTGTACAAGTTTCTGTCCCATTGTCACAAAAATGTGGGACATTCTTCAGGGGTGTGTAGTGTCTTGTGTAGATCTTATCCAAGCTGAAATCATGTATTCAAATTTCTGTCTTCTTGTAAAGACGATGTACCCTGTTAATATAAAGGAGGCACTATATTACTCTCTCTTATGACAGTACTAGTCCATCAATTAAACTGACTGCATGACCCTTATCCCCATAAAGGTGAAAAGTATGTGATTCGTTACATACCTCGCTGACTCTAGAGTTCAATATCCTGTCCTGGAGTCTTCTTTAACCTTGAATGGTTAATTTAACAGCAGAATATTTAACGAATTTAACGAAATAAACTACCTAATAAAAAAAAACTATATACAAATGTGTGTGGCATAGTCCATTCACCACAAATCAAAGAAAAAGGAAAAGGAAACCTAACTCTAAAAACTATTTACAATGGCAGCGGGCTAGTCCGACGGCTCACTTTTTGATGTCCCGGGCCAGGGCATCATCGAACTCCCGCTCAATGTCCTGGAGGCGGTCCTCTTCCATGGCCCCGAGGGTTCGCAGGGATGACGACATGTTCACCTCCAACTCCCTGCGAGTTGCCTCGAGGCACTCGGCCCGCCACAGTGCCCTCCGCATGGAGTTCTCCTCCCAGACTTGTGAGCCGTGCCTCTTCCGCCCGCTGCTGCTCCGCATCTATGGCGTGGCCCAACTGCTGCCACACGGAAGACACTTGAAATCCTGGGTCCTCCTGCCCTCTGGCCGATGCCTGCCCCTCCGATGTTGAAGGCCCTGTGCCATCATTGCTCCCACCATGTTTCTGCTGCTGCTGTGCCTGTGCCTGCACCCTGGCTCTTGCTGCCTGCACGTCCTCCTCCAGCTGGGGTGCGGTTGTCGTGGTGGCCACCCCTGCTGGACATCCGACTCCCGACTGTGGCAGGGATGTGTCCTCCACCAGCCTGGCCGCTGGGTCAGAGGCAGCTCCACAGGGTACCCAGGTGATACATGGGTGGGAAGATGGCATGGAGGACGACTGGCACATAGGGGGTTCAGGTGAGGAGGGGGTCGCAAGAAGGTCCAGCACACGGAGGAATCCAGCACTGGTGACCCGTCCCAACAGGTTAATGTGGTCAAAGAGGCATCCGAGATGACGTGCAGTCTCTTCACAAAAAGACCGCAGGTCACCTCGCATGCCCCGTTGACGCAATGCTATCCTGGCCAGGACAGGCTCAACATGGTCCCGGATAGCCACGTCCGCAGGGAGAGGAAGACCAGTTGTGCGCTCATCCCCTCCCTGAAAACGGATCTGGACGTAGGCATCCCGGCTGGTGCCAGATGATGCAGTGACAGGATCAGGGACAGGATTGCACACAGGCACCTCCGCGGCAGCCTGTGCTGCCTCCTATCCCTGCACTGCACTACTAGCACCAGTGGAATCCCCACCTCCAGACCCCGTGTGTGTCCCTTCCGCGGCCTCCTCCTCCACCAAACCCCCCACCAACCTGGATGACTCTGTGCCATCTTCCTCCGTTGGACCCTGTGGGGTCTCAGCTGCCCCTTCTGCTGCCGAGGAGTCCACCTCTGCCTCTTGGACCTACCCTCGGCAGCTGCGGCCTGGGACGCGGCACCAGACTCCTCACTCCCCGACGAGATGACAATTTGGGAGGGGAGCCGGGCCTTGTGTCTCCGGCTGGTGGTGCGATCCCTGCCGCTGTGCTCCACAGCACCCTCTCCGCCCTCTTCATCAGTTGACGCTGCAGACAGGGAGAGATAAAACACAGACATCAGAGCACTGTACAATGGACTGATACACACATGACAGTTGCACATGAGTGGCAGTGTCAAACTTGAGACATGGCATCACACTCCACGACACACATTTCATTTCAACTCACACAAATGAGCATTTCCACAGCAATATTGCACCAGGCAGCACCATCCATACACATACAACAGCATGAACAGCTGAAGGTGAGCCTGACATCACATGAAACACAGGGAGTGCACTAGACATGCACACACGGCACCACAGTTACATGCATGTGTACATGTCCACCAACTGTCACAGTGATGAGATCGCCATACATGTCACATCTGGCATTCAGCCTTCTACATATCAGTGTCACGTGCATCCATGTTGCATCACAGTTGCACACTTGTCAAATACACACACATGCACATGTACACAGTGCAGATACATGCAGCAGGAACCACCATCCATGTGTGACACCACAACCATGCCAACGTACATACACAGAAATTTAAACATGTGTGCTC
This sequence comes from Ambystoma mexicanum, assembly GCF_040938575.1. Classification (NCBI taxonomy): domain Eukaryota; kingdom Metazoa; phylum Chordata; class Amphibia; order Caudata; family Ambystomatidae; genus Ambystoma; species Ambystoma mexicanum. The sequence continues at coordinate 924,703,812 of NC_090937.1, read as the reverse complement.
CCACACCTGCATTAGCACAGCATGCTTACCAACACATACACCATCGATGTGTCTCACACCTGAGAGGACTCACATGTGGCAGCCTCACGCCCCTGTTCATACACATCCCTACATGGCCCTACGAAAACACATGTGCAACCTGCACACTACTGGCACACCACCACACGCACAGTGTCCAATCAGTATGCATGTACACTTACCGCTCGACTCCAGACGGGTCTACCTCTCAAGGACCTGGATGTGGAGCGCTGGGCATATGTGTTCCAGGACCCTCATTTGGTGGTCGGACAGGTGGCCCCGGCGCCCCTTGGCATCCTCTGCCTTCAAGAGGTGCCGGGCCTTGTTGAGGGTCCTGGACCTGAAGTCCTCCCAGCGCTTCTTGACATGTTGTAAGTCGCAGACTGCCACCCCCTCCACGTTGATGGCAGTCACAATGTCCATCCAGATCTTGGTCCGTCCTTCATTGTCGACGCGAGAACTTCCGAAGAGGGCATCATACTGCCCCAAGACTTGCTCCACCAGGACACCAACTTCCCTGGCACGGAAGCTGGTGGCCCTCTACATCTTTGGCTGCGGGTTGCCAGTAGTGCCAGTTGGTGGTTTGCCCGACATGGCAAACCCAGAGACAGGTGTGGGTGGGCAACTGGGTCCTGGGGCTGGGCTATCGAGCGATGGTATCCCAGTCGGGAGTCTTCAGTTCCAGCACGGGTGGTCACAACAACTGCACCCCTGCAGATGGATGATGTGCAGGCAGCAAATAGCAGGGCACGTGGGCAGCAGGCAGGCAGCAGCAGATGGTAGGTGGGAGCGTGCTCGGGGCTCTGGGGGCAGTATTTCGGCCTTCTGGGCAGGATCGTGGTCTTCCGTGTGTTGTTGCGTGGTCAGCTTGATACGGAGTGATTTGGCACGTGAAAATCTTGCACGTCTGCGTGTAATTGGAGGAAAGGCCCTTCGCGCGTAAGTGCGTCAGCACAAGTACGCGGTTTCATTGGACCAAAGGCCCTTAGCGCGTAAGCGCTTCTGTGACGTGACTCGCGCGGGCGTTTCCCTCGTGACGTGGGCATAGTGGTTCAGCGCGTGTGAAAAACTGCACGTCCGCGTGTGAATGCGTGTAATCCGAGGAAAGGGCCTACGCATGTAAGTGACGTGACCCGCGCAGGCGTTTCCATCAACACAGGTGCATGTTCATCGTACACGTCCAAAAACTGCACGTCTGAGTGTCAGCTCGTGTAATTGGAGGAAAGGGCCTTAGTGCATACACGCGTAAGTGACGCTCTACGTGTGGGCCGCTTTAAAAGGTACATGTAGGACCCCATTTCCTTGTACGTGCTTTTCGTGGAGAGCGAGTTGGTGAATTCTGTACTTCTTGTCAGTTCACACGCAATTACTTCACAGCGTTTCAAGTTCGTACTCCCTGTTACCTCTGACAGCGTTCATTTTTTTTGGGCCTGTTTCTACAAAGAGCGTTCACTTCTTCTTTTGTCCTGTCCCCTCAGACATCGTACAAATCTTCTTTTGGCGGGGGTGTTGCCAACGCGCACACGCACGTTTTTTTCACGTTCCAGGCAGACGGTGAGTCGCGCACTCATATACCAACTGTGCTTGCCCCGTGTGTCGTGTACCCCTTCAGAGGTCATTGTAGGCTGCATGTAACACGCGTTACGTACGCTTATTTTTGTGTTTCTGGGTGCCACAGCGTAGTGCGGATTCATTTTTCCATGCACGTGGTCTACGAGGGGTTTCGTTACTTTTTGTTTTCGGGGTGCCTATGCGTTGCGTGGCCCGTCATCTTCCACCAGGGGTCACAGACAGCCTTGCTAGAGCACTAGGGTACGAATTCCATCTAGTACCCTACGCCTTTTACCCCCAATTGCCCAGAACAATTGTTTACTGCAACTCCCATACGCGCAACAACATCAGTGCCATGGTTGGGAGGCAACCAAGTGGTAAGGGAGGCAAAGGTGACCGACCTCCAAAAGGTGGCCGTGGTGGGCGCGGTAGGGGACATAGCCAGGATTTGCAGGGTGCCCCTAGACCTCCATGTGTGGAGGACCAATCAGGGACACCCATGCTCCCCTCCCATGGTTGAGGGAAACGTGGCTGACACCATCCCAGCTCAGCCCTTGTTGGACCAGCCCATTGTGGCACCTGACCCGGCACAGGATGACTCCCAGGCTGACTTCCAGGTCAGCAAGTTGAAGCCACGTGTGCCGGTGCAAGTTGTCGTCACCAGGCCACGTGGATCTGGAGCAGCGATATCATCTGCTGCCCCAAGTAGGCAAGGTGGGGAGGCTGCAGGGGCAGCTGCAGCTCTATCCACCCCAGATCTGAGTCTCCCAGCCGGGACAGTGTCGGTCCTGGTCCATCAAACTGACGTTGCCCCTGCCAACATCACACTTCAGCCAATGCCTGCACCAATACCTATGGTTATTGTGCATTCGCACACTTCCAGTACCCAGTCCACCTGCGCTTCTGCCCCTATTGACCAGAGCGGCGCAAGCCACACAGACTCTGCTCCACCTTTGAAAAAGAGGAAGAAGGGTGCTCTGGCACTACAGGCTGAGACCCCAGACACGGCTACACAGTCCGGCACGTCAAGGAAGCCTAGCTTTAATGACCCCGAACTTGATGCACTTGTGACCTATGTGTCGGCACATAGCCGCGAAATGGTGGTGACTGCAGGGTGCAAGACCACACCTGGTCAACGTAGGGCACACTGGCAGACCATCGCGGACCGCATAAGTGCCCTTGGATTTGTGAGGCGCACAGCTGATGATTGCTACAAGCGGTGGAATGACCTGAAATGCAGAGCAAAGAAGAAGCTGGCCTCAAATCATGGCGCTACTCTGGTGACTGGCGGTGGGTCTCCACCGGAGGACAACAAACTCACTGAACATGAGTCTGTTGCTGGGACCTTCGTCACAGAGGAATAGATCCAAGGCATGGGAGAGCTACCTTATTACGAGGCATTGTCCGGTGAGTGCCCATGCATGTGTGTGTAATCCATGTGTATGTTGTTTGGGTGACGAGTTCTGATTGAGTGCCAGGTGAGGGTGTGTACTCCTGAGTGTTATGGGTCACCCATGTGCTTCCTCCAATACATTCATGTGCCTTTGATTTGGGTATGACAGTGTCCCTTATGCCCACAGTAGCCAATTAGCCCCACATTATTGCTGTTGCACTTGAACTATCATCTTGCAACAACATTATTCTGATTTTTTCTGTGTTCATTCAGGCTGATTGTTTAGATTATCACTTTTTTCATCCCTAATGCCACATATGTGACATGCTTCTGTCATTGTTTACACCCCACATTGTGCCACTTTAGTTACCTGGTTATGTGAATGTTTAAACCATTCAGGGTGAGGGAGTATTGGCCTGCTGAAACTTATTTTTATGGCCTGTTTGCATGTGGAACATGATAGTTGTTTCCTGTCATGTTGAAGTGACCAACCATTGATGTGTACATCTGCCTACAATCACTCATGCATATTTTGCAACACTATTCTGCATTGATCTTCTCATCATGTCCATGTGACATGGATGTGTGACAGTACTCATTCACTGGCATATCACTGTAGTTGTCTAATTTACCATGACTATGTTCATGACATCTGTGTGCTGGCATGTGTCATGTATGTGTATTGGACATGCCACTCACAGGCTGATGTGTGATGCCAGTGCTACACGACATGCTGAGAATGTATTGCTTTTCCATCTTGGTGTCCTCATTGTCTGCCTTTTTGACTCTCCTTCAGAATCATTGACAGTGCATGCATGCCAGGGTTATGGTCATGTGGGACATGTCTTAACCATGTACAGGATCTCTGTCTTGTCAGGCCTATGCGTGTGCTATGGTGCTCATGCCTGTTTCCATTTCTTGTGTTTCATGTTTTTGCAGGTGACGACGCACTTGATGCTGGTCAGGTTCAGGAGATTGTGCAGACCCAGGAGGATTCTCAGCCACGACCAGGCACCAGTGGGGGACGTGGTGTGGTGGTGGGTGAAAACACTTTGGTACTGCAGACCATACTGTCGAGGGGTGCCTCTGGGTGCAGCTCCCCAGACCTCTATTCAGGTGCTGAGTCGGATGATGAGACTTATATGCTGTCGCAAGTCAGTGCTTCTGGCAAGGATTCTGTTCTGTCCAACCCACCTGGACCAAGGGTAGAACCCTCTATGGGGATGTCAGTGTTGGTAGGTCCGTCTTTGGCAGTTACGGATGCAGGGTCACACTCCACAGCATCTGATCATGTTCCTGGGCCAGCAGATCAGAGGGGGGAATGTAGTCCTGCAGCCTCAGGCAGTGCCAGCACAGCAAGGTGCAGATCACCTTGCCCCAAACAGGCGTGGTGCCCGTCGACGCGGTGTGCGTGCGCCACCAGGCAATACTGTATGGGAAAACTCCATGTACGGTATGGCAACCCAACAGGCAGCATCAGTAGAAATGATGGCTCAGGCAATGGAGAGGGTGGCCACTTCCATTATCCCCCTGAAAGGCAGATGGAGCAACAACAGCAGGCAACAGACTCCATTTGCCAATCACACAGGGAAGACATGTTGGCGTCCAACAGGGACCGACTGGCGGCACTGGAGACTCTGCGCGAATCCATATCAATAGAGTCACAGGGCCACAGGGAAGCCATGAGGGTGGAACTCCATAACCTCAGGCAGAAATGTTAGAGCAGAACAGCAGCTGGAGCAGCTCACACGTTCGCTCTCAGCTGAGTTGCAGGCAACACGTGAGGAGATCAGGGCATCCTGCAAGGCCATGCGTGCAGAAGTGCAGGCAACCCGTGACTTGCTGCATGGGGATCTCCGCACTTTAATTCTCCAGAATCAGACCTTCCAGACCTGCATGCTTGCTGCCATGGAGGACCATACCAGGGCTTTGCGTGGGCTGCCTCCCATAGTGCCAGCACCTCCTGATGCAGCAGCAGAGGGTGAAGAGAGTGACAGCAGTTCTCCCACAATGGCATAGCCGTGCAGGCCATGAGCCCATGGAGGTTGTTTTTTTTTCGCAACATCCACGCAGGTGGGTGTTGGTGTGCACCCTGTCCTAGAACCTCCTGAGTGCCCCCCCAGCCCCCACATGGCCATTTTTGATTATTATTTTTTTTACAGTGTGTTGCCTTGTGTGGCTCCCGTGGGCATCCACTGTATTCCTGCTGGGCACATGCAGGCTTGTCCTGAGTTTGGGTTAGATGCTTGGGTTCATGACACACACACCCCTCCTGCTTCCCATTTCTATGGGCATGCAAAGGGTGTGACCAAGTGACAGTGACTTATACAGTGACATTGGGCTCCCATGCGCTGTGTGGGCAGTCTGTAGTCAATACTGTGTGCACATCCCTAGTGGGTATTGTTGTTGTATTGTACACTGCATGGTGTATTGATATGTGCTTGAGCATCGATGTCTTCCTCCTAATTTGCAGGTTCCTTCCTTATGTCTTCACAAGGCCATCTCCTTTGCAGATGGAGTTCATGTTGTATGCAGTACACTGACACATTTGCGTGGCAGTAACACTCCACAGTTGGAAGGGGTTGATGTGCTCGCTTATTCAGGTTGTAAGACTACCACTACTTTGACTTAGTACTGTCATGTTTTTGCAATGTTTCATGGTGTGTTGCTGTATTGTGTTGGTGGTAAGTATTTGTTCATGTGTGTTGTTTGTTATTGATTACTGGGAGCATATGTCTGTGGGCAGTTTCCATTTAGGACTGTGCACTTTGTGACACTTGTGTCAGGTATTGTGCATTGCTTTGTTTGCTTTCACATTGCATGACATGCCATGGTGTGTTGGGTGGCGGAGCTGGGGAGGGGTTGGGTGACAGGGCGCTATTTTCATGTTGTATTTTGCAAGGGAGTAGTCATTCATGCATAATAAATGTGTGTTTTTTTCTGACACAGCATTGGTTGTCTTTCAGAAGGTAGGGATGCACACAATGTAACAATTCCAGGTGGCCAATCTCAGGCTGGTATGGGTGTGACAGTTGACTGTCCCTTATGTCATCATCATTGATTGTCAGCTGGTATGTGCCAAGTTTGTGTGCACTCCACAGGGGTGTGATTTTAGGTGAAGTAATTAGTCACCAGCTGCGTACGGGCTGCCTCACCACGTGCCCTTTCCCCTCCCATGTGCAGCGGCCGTGCTTGTGGTTGGGAATGTGGGGGCACCACCATGTCCACGGGCAGGCCCCGGCGTGTTGCAACGTTGTGCAGGACACATGCTGCCACTATGATCCTGCACACTACTGGGGGCACGTATAGCAGCTTCCCACCAGAGCGGTCAAGGGAGCGAAAGCGTGACTTGAGCACTCCGAATGTGCACTCCACTATGCCCCGGGTTGCAATATGGGCTGTGTTGAATCTTACCTTGGGCGTTGTGGTGGGGTCCCGAATTGACGTCATCATGTGGGTGCTCAGTGGGTAGGCACTGTACCCTGGGGAGGTGATGATGGGTATCATTAGTGGGGTTGTGACATTACACAGTATCTGACATGCATGCATGTGCATGTGCATTTATACTCACCAAGCAGCCATGTATTGCCATGCCGCCCAGCTTCTAGGTCCCGGTTTAGGGTTGACATTCTGTAAATGAAACTGTCATGGGTGGACCCTGGATAGTTGGCATATACTGAGGTGATGATTCCCTTGGCATCACATACTACCTGCACGTTGATGGAATGCCAGTGCTTGTGGTTTCTGTAGATGTGCTCAGTTGCCCTGGGAGGACGTAGAGCCACATGGGTGCAGTCAATGGCACCTAGCACTTTGGGGAAGTGTGCCACCCCATAAAAATCCTAGATGACAGCCTGCCTTTCTGCAGGTGTTCTGGGCAGGTATATGTGCAGGCGGACTGATGGGCGTGCAGTCATGATGGCCAACACCTGGTGTAGTCAGCGTGACTGTGTGGCCTGTGATACCCCCCCACTATGGCTGTAGTCTGCTGAAATGAACCAGTGGCCAAGAAGTGCAGTACATTGAGCACCTTTTCCAAGGGGCTCAGTGCTTAGGAGCACAGGGTGGGTCATGTGAGGTCATCCTCCCACTCACTCACCAGGTCGAGTATTATGTGAGGTGGAAACCTGTACCTCCCATACACCTGGTCATCAGGCATCCCAAAAAGGCTGGTTCTGGGTGTAAAAATTCTGGGCCTGACTATCCTCCTCCTCCTCCTGTGGTATCCCACGACCACTGCTGCGAGGAACGGTATATTCATCTTGGCGTCTGAGCTTGTTTGTTGTTTGCGCGCACTTTTATGCTGCGCGGGTCCACGTACGCCTGCTTCCTGCTGGCGTACGTGTTTCCGGATTAGCGCGTCTTTTTTGGCGCATGCGTTAGCCCTGTTCGATTCCATGAATACGTCTTGTTGGTGCGCGTGTGGGCGTTCCGTGCATTTGCCTCCTGTACTTCCCCCGTGACGCCCACATTTTCACACGTTGTTCTCCATTCTGCGTGTTATGCCCCGTGTAACACCTACTTTTGTTGTGTGCGCTTCGCTATGTGCGCTTTCGCTGTGCGCGTAGTGCACGCTGTTTGAAGACGTGTTCGCCAGCGTGCGCCGCGCAATATTTTAGTGCACATCCATGGATTTACATGCGCACGGACTTCCATGAATCGCTGTGCGTGGGTTTTGCTACGATTTTCGCACTTGCGCTGCGATTCGCACACTTTCGCACGCTTGCACAGGAATTTTCAGCGCACATTAATTCCATGAATCGGCCTCATAATGTGTATGTGTGCTGGTTTGTGAATTTGTGCAGTGTTCATATGTTATGATATAACAATTAAAGATACCCCCCAGACTTTTTGGGTAGTGCTGCTGTTGTCCGCTTCTGTCCGCGGACATAAGAAGAGTTTGCAGACATCAAATTCAGTAGAGGGGGTTCAGTATGTTCCATGTTACATGTACATAAATTCAGGGATATTATTCTTAAGCTGTTCTACTAAAAACCTATGAAATTCAGTAAAAGACCTTGTTAAAGGGACGTTATGGTTAAGTTGCGCTACTAAAAACCTATCAAATTCAGTAAAAAAAACTTTACTAAAGGGACCTATATGGTTCCAAGTAAAACCGAAAAACCCCTGAAATTCGCCAGTTATGGTAAGTTAAACAACCATAACTCGCGCCACCACTGTGCACTGCTAAGACTAACACCCAGGACATCAAAGATGACATCACATATGTCATTGATAACATCACTGATGACATCACATGTGTGGCTCCCCCTTTATTCCTTTACTGACATATCTAGGGCACATGGTTTTCTTCAGTAGCAGGCAGGAAATAACTATTGAAAAGGGACTATATTTATAGAGTTATCCCTCAAGTATGTTTTTACAGTAATTCTCTTAGGGTCCAGTCATATCATATGAAACATAAACATAAGGGAAGACACACGCTTGAAAGACAGCCATTTCCTTCAATATCAGGTGTCTTTGGTGCTAAAGACGCTCCATCTTGCCGTGGTGAATTTTCCCGTACATTCATATACACATTGACGTGATTACAAAATTCGGGATTGTACACAGTTTCAGGCCATCTATAGCTGAACAGCATACACAATCATTTTAGAACATACTTAATGTTAGGGTCCGAAACACTAGACCTACAGATGAAGACGCAATTTGTTTCTGGCGAAGCTTTGTTTGCTGTAAATAGCATTTTGACATAAGATAGCTTGGCCACAGAAGATTCTCTCAATCTTAAGCTTTCTTAAAAAAGAATGTGTGGTATTGCGCAGAGTTATTTATTCATTATGAAGAGAAAATTGTGGCAAAATGTTGCTACCACCATTATATTGTGTGATGAATTTCAATGTATCCGAGAAATGTGTGCTAATTTCTTTTTTCTTGGGTATGGTAATTTTGATACTTTCATGACCATATTGTGTGAACCATTGCCTTGTGAAATCCGTGAAGAAATTTCATGATTTCCCGTTTTTGTTATTGGAAGGCAGAGACTTCACTGAGTTTTCTAGTTGACATAGATCACTGCTCTTTTCTATGCAGCGTTTCCGTCGTATTTCCAATCAAAAATTCAATACGGACTCATTTAACACCGCGTCATTTTTCTGTGTGAAACTGGGACACGTCTGTTCTATCCTGAACTGAGTGTTTCTGACAGATGATTCCGGTGTTTGATAGGATGAGAGCAATTAACTCACCAAGAGTTTGTATGCTTACTGCATATAATCCTGTCAATGTTTTTCTGCAAAGATGTGTAAATAAAGCCACACATGAAAAGGCTGCTTTGTGCATTCATATTTGAGATGCTAAAAAACTGGGAAGTCAGTGTCCTGTTCATGATTGTACATTAGGCAAGCGCGATAGACGAGCTTACCCGGGGTTGCCCCTGTGGGCATCATTTAATGGTAACTAGGGATACTATTCTACCCCGTGCAATTTCCTTGGTACCTCCGCACTGTTTCTGTTACCCAGGGTATACTGGCCAGCACACGTAAATGGCACACAGTTATTTATTAATCGGAGAAAAAAGAATGCTGTCCTGAAATAAATCTCTTTGTTTGGTTCCATTCACCTTTGAGAGAGGGAGCTACGCTCACAAGTAACTCCTGAAGGAGTGTATGCTTTGTCCTTTGAAAACATAACATTGTCAACATTAGCATTTACCATGGCATCTTGAGAAGTATTATTGTGTAGAGGGCTGCATTTCTGTGTATCCATTCTCTGTACCCATGTTTGTAAGTGGGCATGTAATATATCTATTAGCACAACATATCACGCTTCAGCAAAGTTCAATCTATAAACTGTTCAAAGCACTTATCTCTAAGTACCTTTGTAAAGTCTGGAAATTACCTTATTGTGTAGCATGCAAAAAGAGATGGGCTAGCACCCTATCACAATAAATCATAATTGTTTTACCCAACAGGTTTCAATAAAGATGCATTTATTATGTTTAGAATAATTTAGGATGTGGTTTGGTGCTTCACATTTGTTTTACTGAAACAAACAACTGCTCCTGCTTATCAAAGAGCAAAATACACAGACATTAAAATGTTGGTGTAACATTAAATATTGGTTGGTATGAGTTGTGCTCTATTGGGTAAATTTAGGAGCATGAAACGGGTCACCTGAGCACAAATCTGGGCTTCCCAGCTTCACCATTCGTGGGCAGATCACATTACCCCACAGGGCCTAATTTTCCTTAACTTCGAAAACTGAAGTTACACACAGTTATTCAGTATAGTATAATGAAAACGGGGGTAGGAATGCGCTTGACACTGTTAAACTAAAGTAAATCAACAGTCTTGCTGAATACAATGTTTTTAATAATAAAGCTTTCTTTGAAGAACAGCCGACACGTGTTTCGACACTTAGGTCGTTTTCAAGGCTGGTTAACACACATCGTAAATAAGAATAATATAGATGTTCAAAAAGATAACAAAGAAATAATCATTGAATACATAGCAGTAGAAAGATAATCGTTAAAATAAAGTACACATCGATATTCCAAAACGATAACGGAAATGCAAAAATAAAATAAAATGAATAAACATACCAGGAAAACATGCAGAGGGCGAGGTACAGCAGTTGTGGATCAGTAAAAACACAGTGAAATCAAAGATAACAAGAAAAGAAACGATTTAGAAAAAGATATAGACAATGTTCAGATGAGAAATCATCCATACGTATTACAGTTGGTACTCAAATATCATCTTAAAACTAACTGTAGCCAGCACCCCGTGGCACAACCACATGCGAGCCCAGACACCAGGAAAAAAAAAAAACAAAAAAACAAAGTGCTAATCACAGTCCAGAATAACCCAAAATTAAATGGAGGGATATTGTAAATACAGCATCAGCTAATATTACGTGATACTAAATAATTAAAAGATACCAATTATATAGAGTAGCATAAGGATAATGCAAAATTCCTTTCGATGATAATATGATACAGAAAAGTCACTTACCACACAAAACTAAAGATCATCAATTAGCTGGTTATATCCTATTCAAAGTAAAAATATATAAAACAAAAATAGAACTCAGTACTATTTGCACCCTCCCTGGCTAATCTCTTTATGGCATACTTTGAGGAGACCCATATTTTGAATCAAAATCAATATCATGCCAACATTGTTACATGGCGACGTTTTATTGATGATATCTTTTTGATTTGGAAAGGCACTGAGGATACCTTCAATGACTTCCTTACTTATGCCAATACTAATACCTTTGGGATCAATTTCACTGGCAAATCTGATTGTAAACAAATTGACTTCTTGGACTTACATATATTTGTCGAGAATCAACAAATTTACACGTGCACTTACAGGAAACCTACTGAGGTGAATTCCGTATTAGCAGCACAGAGCAACCATCGACGAACTACTATTAATAATATCCCTACGGGTGAGTTTCACAGGGCCAGACGGAACTGTACACGCCCTATCGACTTTGACAAAGAATCTAATATTATTAGTCAACGTTTTTTGAACAGAGGATACAAAGCCTCTGTAATCAATGAAGCACATGCTAAATTCATTGGTGTCACTCAACCAGACCTCTTGAACAAGGCAGCCAAATCTAAAGACTCTTTACCCCATATTTCTTTGGTTACCCCATTTACGTCTGATTCTTCCATGATGTACAAATTGGTTGCCAAACATTGGCACATCCTGAGACTTGACAAGGATCTAGAGCCATACCTGACTCCTAAACCGAAATTTACTTATTTAAGATCACCAACTATTAAATCACGGGTGAGTCCATCATTCTTTGATAACAAAACCACAGAAACTTCCTGGTTACAACAACTGACGGGCTTTCGTAAATGTGGAAATTGCAATCAATGTGCCTGGGCGTTTCCCAAGTGTGAAATTTTCACTGATAAATTTGGAACTAGAGTGTCCATTAAGGACTACATTAATTGCAGATCTACCCATGTGGTATATGCCATTGTATGTGTATGTGGCAAACTCTATGTGGGCAGTACCATCCGTCAGCTTCGAATACGCATCAGGGAACACTTGGCCAGCCTCAGGATGTGTGAACCCAAATCACCATTAGCAATTCATTGGCAAGTAGAGCATCAATTGGACTCAATCACTGATTTGCGCTTTATTGGTCTGCAGAAAGCACATAAAGGGAAAAGAGGCGGCAATCTCCAGCTTAAACTGCGACAGATGGAAGCCAAATTAATTTGTCTTTTGAGATGCACAACACGTGGGTTGAATTCAGATCATGAGATGCATGTTTTTCTCTAAATAAGGCTTACCTTATCAATATTGAATTTTGTGAGCAGAAAGGTTGTTTTTTTCATGCATGTGCATCACTGTTTTGAACATCTATCTGATTGGGGCCAGTTATCACCGTGGCTCACCTCTCATGCGTGTCCGACCACCAGTAATTTTTATATTACTCTTTAGTCTAATTTGGAATCTGTTTGTATACCATATTCATGGAGTTCACGTTAAATGGTTGTGAGGATTTTCCGGCAATTATCGGGCACTGTAAGTCACCTTTTCGAAACTATGTTGATATCTGACGTCATAGCCTGCGACCGGGGCGCACTGCGTACGGCTACCGTCACCTTGTTGATACAATACGTCACCAGAGCGACGTAACGCGCCTCCACTTACGTCGCCGTCACTTCTGTGACGTCTTTAGCGACACACTTTATCTTGGAAGCTTTCGATCATTGACGGTTGAATTTATCCTGGTATATATGTTTCTCACTCGATATATCGAGTAAGTAATTTCCTCTTGGTGAATATTGAATCTTTAACTGATTGAAATCGACAGCTTTCTTATTAGATCCGGTTTCCTTTCAGGCTATATAATTCAGTCGGCCAATACGGCAACTAGTACCTTGTTCTTTTGCATTTCGCCATATTTCCCAAGTGATGGGAACTTTTTCAATATTTTGATCCGGTGAGTGATTTATTTTAGTCCTCATCATTTTGTTCAATTGATTTCATAGCTCCTGTACTGAGTTCTATTTTTGTTTTATATATTTTTACTTTGAATAGGATATAACCAGCTAATTGATGATCTTTAGTTTTGTGTGGTAAGTGACTTTTCTGTATCATATTATCATCGAAAGGAATTTTGCATTATCCTTATGCTACTCTATATAATTGGTATCTTTTAATTATTTAGTATCACGTAATATTAGCTGATGCTGTATTTACAATATCCCTCCATTTAATTTTGGGTTATTCTGGACTGTGATTAGCACTTTGTTTTTTTGTTTTTTTTTTTTCCTGGTGTCTGGGCTCGCATGTGGTTGTGCCACGGGGTGCTGGCTACAGTTAGTTTTAAGATGATATTTGAGTACCAACTGTAATACGTATGGATGATTTCTCATCTGAACATTGTCTATATCTTTTTCTAAATCGTTTCTTTTCTTGTTATCTTTGATTTCACTGTGTTTTTACTGATCCACAACTGCTGTACCTCGCCCTCTGCATGTTTTCCTGGTATGTTTATTCATTTTATTTTATTTTTGCATTTCCGTTATCGTTTTGGAATATCGATGTGTACTTTATTTTAACGATTATCTTTCTACTGCTATGTATTCAATGATTATTTCTTTGTTATCTTTTTGAACATCTATATTATTCTTATTTACGATGTGTGTTAACCAGCCTTGAAAACGACCTAAGTGTCGAAACACGTGTCGGCTGTTCTTCAAAGAAAGCTTTATTATTAAAAACATTGTATTCAGCAAGACTGTTGATTTACTTTAGTTTAACAGTGTCAAGCGCATTCCTACCCCCGTTTTCATTATACTATTGTTAATTGTTGCCAGCCTTTGTGGATGGGTTGGTGGGTACGGAATTGCTGCTAGAGACGCCTTTTCTGAATATAGTAGTGATAAATAGCGCACAAGTATTCTGTTTGTGACTCCACACATTTTCTTGTCACTGTATTTTGTCACTTTTTACCTGTGCCAGCTGACCATCACTCTATTAATAATGGCTGACTATATGGCCAACAGGGACCAGGATAGAGCGGCCCTATTTGCCCCACGGGGCAGTACTGCTAATGCCTTTGCCAATAACACTAAAGTTTCTGAAACTCTTAAACAGAAATTTATCCGACTTGAAAGATTATCCAAGAAAGAAATCAATAAATACTGGGAGCAGGCTTCCCTCACTAATTATCTTGAAAACAATCTTATCCCGAGGGGCCTACGCAACTTAACATTTCCGAATTTTGATAATGAAGAGGATGCAGACTTAGCGGAACAGTGGGTAGATAACCTTAATCAAAGCTCTAAGAACATGATAGAATTATTAATTTTACATGCCACTAGAGAACACAAAAGGGTTCTTACCCAAATCACAGCACTCAAAGATGAGATTACTAAAATGCCAAATGCTGAAGAAACCAAACGTAAGAATTTTGACAAAATGCATGAAATCTTGGTTGAATATCAGGATGAAATTAAACTACGTAAATGCAGAAAGTTTTTCCGAGACGATAAGGATTATCGTCAAGATAGGGTCTATACATTTCAAACCAAATATGACAATATTAATATTGGCGGTAAATCCGCCTCAGCAACGACCTCAGCTAACACTACCCCTGCAAGTTCGGATCTCGATTCTGAAACAGACTTCAGTGAATTACCAACGGATGACGTTCCAACTAATGAACCTAATTTAAAGGGTAAACATTTTTTAGGGGAAATTCGGAGATACAAAAAAGGGAATGTAAGATTCGCAAATACCAAACAAGTTCGTTTCACCAAAACACCAACAGTATTTACTCCAATACCTCTAAACATACCAGGGGCAGGAGGGGGGGCAAGCGGAAGCGGAAGTGGCAGCTCAGACGAGGAACTAGCCCGACCGGGCATCTTGACTCGCTCCAGAAAACGTTTGGGACAATAGTTGATGTTGACTTAGTTACTAATCTTTCCAATCGTAACTTGACTGATCATGAAATATCTGCCCTGAATAAAGGTTTATCATTTTCACCCAGTGTGTGTACCAATTTCATCAATTTTCAGATTGACCTTTACAAATTTCTGAGAAAACTTAAGCTCAAAAAATATTTTGCAACACAGGTTACTATGTACAAACCTAAACCCAAACCTGATCCCCCGAGTACTTTCAGCATTTCAGACCTTAAAACCATTGAAACTTTGGTTTCCTTGGATCAGGAAGCCGGTCGTGACACCTCTAATGTTATCCATGATTTGAATATCAATCCATTGCACTTGGATATCATGGAATTTAAACCGAAATCTAAGTTTACACCTCAATTTATTGGAGACAATGTCATTGAGACATTTAATCAAGCTTTGACTCGAGATATCCATCAATATATGGATAAGCACTCCAAACCCCATTTTAAATCCAATCTTACCAAAAATCAAAAAACTGCTCTTCAAGAATTAGCCGATGACAGTAGTATTGTAATTAAAGAGGCAGATAAGGGAGGCAACATTGTCATTCTGAATACTTCTGATTACATTTCCATGGGTCTCAAACATCTTTCAACCCCTGGCTGCTATCTCACTCTTAAATCTGATCCCACTAAACGTGTTGTGTCAAATTTAATTGATCTGATTTCTCATTGGCATTCTAAAGGATTCTTAACTGATGATGAAAAAGATTTTTTGTTAATTACTGATCCTACCATACCAACTATGTATTTTTTACCTAAAATTCACAAACCTTATGAGATTCTACCTGAGGTCAGACCTATTATGAGCGGTATTCATTGGGCTACAGAGAGCTTGTCTAAATATTTGGATGAAGTGCTGAAACCATATGTAATACGAATGAATTCTTACATCAGAGATAGTACCCATATTCTTAAGGACCTCTTTGCCACTACTTGGCAATCAGACTTTTTGCTAGCTACCATTGATGTTGTTGCTTTGTACACCAATATTGATCACCATCTGGCATCACTTACATTAGATTATGTTTTTAAAGATTGTTCGGCATCTTATATTGAACATGTCTCTATGCTTAAACAATTTCTCAAATTTGTTCTAGCCAATAATATTTTTCTTTTCAATGACCAATTCTATCTTCAACTGAAGGGAGTAGCCATGGGAGCCAAGTTTGCACCCTCCCTGGCTAATCTCTTTATGGCATACTTTGAGGAGACCCATATTTTGAATCAAAATCAATATCATGCCAACATTGTTACATGGCGACGTTTTATTGATGATATCTTTTTGATTTGGAAAGGCACTGAGGATACCTTCAATGACTTCCTTACTTATGCCAATACTAATACCTTTGGGATCAATTTCACTGGCAAATCTGATTGTAAACAAATTGACTTCTTGGACTTACATATATTTGTCGAGAATCAACAAATTTACACGTGCACTTACAGGAAACCTACTGAGGTGAATTCCGTATTAGCAGCACAGAGCAACCATCGACGAACTACTATTAATAATATCCCTACGGGTGAGTTTCACAGGGCCAGACGGAACTGTACACGCCCTATCGACTTTGACAAAGAATCTAATATTATTAGTCAACGTTTTTTGAACAGAGGATACAAAGCCTCTGTAATCAATGAAGCACATGCTAAATTCATTGGTGTCACTCAACCAGACCTCTTGAACAAGGCAGCCAAATCTAAAGACTCTTTACCCCATATTTCTTTGGTTACCCCATTTACGTCTGATTCTTCCATGATGTACAAATTGGTTGCCAAACATTGGCACATCCTGAGACTTGACAAGGATCTAGAGCCATACCTGACTCCTAAACCGAAATTTACTTATTTAAGATCACCAACTATTAAATCACGGGTGAGTCCATCATTCTTTGATAACAAAACCACAGAAACTTCCTGGTTACAACAACTGACGGGCTTTCGTAAATGTGGAAATTGCAATCAATGTGCCTGGGCGTTTCCCAAGTGTGAAATTTTCACTGATAAATTTGGAACTAGAGTGTCCATTAAGGACTACATTAATTGCAGATCTACCCATGTGGTATATGCCATTGTATGTGTATGTGGCAAACTCTATGTGGGCAGTACCATCCGTCAGCTTCGAATACGCATCAGGGAACACTTGGCCAGCCTCAGGATGTGTGAACCCAAATCACCATTAGCAATTCATTGGCAAGTAGAGCATCAATTGGACTCAATCACTGATTTGCGCTTTATTGGTCTGCAGAAAGCACATAAAGGGAAAAGAGGCGGCAATCTCCAGCTTAAACTGCGACAGATGGAAGCCAAATTAATTTGTCTTTTGAGATGCACAACACGTGGGTTGAATTCAGATCATGAGATGCATGTTTTTCTCTAAATAAGGCTTACCTTATCAATATTGAATTTTGTGAGCAGAAAGGTTGTTTTTTTCATGCATGTGCATCACTGTTTTGAACATCTATCTGATTGGGGCCAGTTATCACCGTGGCTCACCTCTCATGCGTGTCCGACCACCAGTAATTTTTATATTACTCTTTAGTCTAATTTGGAATCTGTTTGTATACCATATTCATGGAGTTCACGTTAAATGGTTGTGAGGATTTTCCGGCAATTATCGGGCACTGTAAGTCACCTTTTCGAAACTATGTTGATATCTGACGTCATAGCCTGCGACCGGGGCGCACTGCGTACGGCTACCGTCACCTTGTTGATACAATACGTCACCAGAGCGACGTAACGCGCCTCCACTTACGTCGCCGTCACTTCTGTGACGTCTTTAGCGACACACTTTATCTTGGAAGCTTTCGATCATTGACGGTTGAATTTATCCTGGTATATATGTTTCTCACTCGATATATCGAGTAAGTAATTTCCTCTTGGTGAATATTGAATCTTTAACTGATTGAAATCGACAGCTTTCTTATTAGATCCGGTTTCCTTTCAGGCTATATAATTCAGTCGGCCAATACGGCAACTAGTACCTTGTTCTTTTGCATTTCGCCATATTTCCCAAGTGATGGGAACTTTTTCAATATTTTGATCCGGTGAGTGATTTATTTTAGTCCTCATCATTTTGTTCAATTGATTTCATAGCTCCTGTACTGAGTTCTATTTTTGTTTTATATATTTTTACTTTGAATAGGATATAACCAGCTAATTGATGATCTTTAGTTTTGTGTGGTAAGTGACTTTTCTGTATCATATTATCATCGAAAGGAATTTTGCATTATCCTTATGCTACTCTATATAATTGGTATCTTTTAATTATTTAGTATCACGTAATATTAGCTGATGCTGTATTTACAATATCCCTCCATTTAATTTTGGGTTATTCTGGACTGTGATTAGCACTTTGTTTTTTTGTTTTTTTTTTTTCCTGGTGTCTGGGCTCGCATGTGGTTGTGCCACGGGGTGCTGGCTACAGTTAGTTTTAAGATGATATTTGAGTACCAACTGTAATACGTATGGATGATTTCTCATCTGAACATTGTCTATATCTTTTTCTAAATCGTTTCTTTTCTTGTTATCTTTGATTTCACTGTGTTTTTACTGATCCACAACTGCTGTACCTCGCCCTCTGCATGTTTTCCTGGTATGTTTATTCATTTTATTTTATTTTTGCATTTCCGTTATCGTTTTGGAATATCGATGTGTACTTTATTTTAACGATTATCTTTCTACTGCTATGTATTCAATGATTATTTCTTTGTTATCTTTTTGAACATCTATATTATTCTTATTTACGATGTGTGTTAACCAGCCTTGAAAACGACCTAAGTGTCGAAACACGTGTCGGCTGTTCTTCAAAGAAAGCTTTATTATTAAAAACATTGTATTCAGCAAGACTGTTGATTTACTTTAGTTTAACAGTGTCAAGCGCATTCCTACCCCCGTTTTCATTATACTATTGTTAATTGTTGCCAGCCTTTGTGGATGGGTTGGTGGGTACGGAATTGCTGCTAGAGACGCCTTTTCTGAATATAGTAGTGATAAATAGCGCACAAGTATTCTGTTTGTGACTCCACACATTTTCTAGTTATTCAGTATAGTTTGCACTATAATCAGGCAATCAGTATCTAGCATTTCAGGATCATATGGTTCAAGATGACAGTACCTGGTTGATTGAGGTTGCACGTTTCAATAATGACAGTGGGCCTCATTAAGACTCAGGCGGTAAGGGTTTTACGGCGGCGTAAACAGCGCCGACCCTTACCGCCTGAGTACGAGGTCCCTTAGCGCCATGGCGGACTTAACACCTGCTTTTAGCAGGTGTTAAAATCCATGGCGCTAAGGGACCATGGAGTTAATTACGCCACCGTAATTTACGGTGGCGTAATTAACGCCTTCCCCACTCCCATTATGCCCTATGGGGCGAAAATGGGAATGGGGAAGGGTAAATGGGGATTGGGGACTTACCGCCCCGCCAACCTCGGAATGGGGCGGTAAGTCCGCCAACCACCATGGCGTAAACGTAGTTCACGCCATGGTGGTAAAGTCACGGCCCAGGCGGTAACTTACCGCCTGGGTCGTAATGAGGCCCAGTGTTTTTGTGAGGCTGTAGCTTGCATAAAACTAAAATATCCTTTTATCTGTTTTAATTATTGCATTAATTGTACACGTATTATAGTCCTTTGTCATCTTTTACATGATCACTTCCTATGGTGTCACCAGGCCCAAAGGGCATATGCCATCACTTCCTGTGATGTTGTCAGGGTCGAAGGTCATGCAATGTCACTTCCTGTGATGTCACCTCTGCCACCCCTGTTATTTTTATTAATTGATTCCTTGGTTGCTCCCATGCCCACCAGTATTTTACAAACTCCACAAGCTGCCCATATCTTTTTTAAACTAACATTGTTCTTTCATTCTCAATCACTCCCATGCCACCACCTTTCGACTGTACCTTTGTTGACATGTAAATAGAACGATATTTTTGAGGTGAAAGAGTGTTCTTGCTTTTTTCCATGACACCATGATTTGTTTTCATTTTTGTGGAACTCTTCATGCTGACAGTGCATATTTACTCAGAACACAAAACGGTTCGTTACAATTGATGTACCCTTTTAAGGTTACCACCGAGACACTCCAATGTGGGTGCTGTCTCTTTATTAGCACCCAGGCCAGGCATGGCAGATAAGCAAAAGGTAAAAGCATGAGACTCATCTGGGTAACCTGTGTTCTCAGGGTTCTGTTGACCGACTGCAACCATGAAACTCTTAAAACACCTGATGCCCCGATTTTTCATGCCCATCATTTGCACCAATCCCTTTGCCATTTCCATTGTGCCTGTCCTCTTCTCTAGCTTAATTTTCTTTTTGGTAAACAGGTGTGTGGTACTTTACTTTAGCAATGTTTCCTGTGTTGGTGGCGTGTCAGACAGTAACGGTGCCCGGTGCCACTGGCCCTACTCAACTCAAGCGTGCAGGTCATTACAGTTATGTACGACACAGTGATACATTTAATTTCACCTAAAAACAATGTACAATGGCAGAAGGATATCGTCATCGGGCCACACAGAGTAAGCTGATTAAGATACAGTTGTATTTGTCACTGTCATGTACTCAATGCAGCGTGACTGGGCAACCCTACCTACATATGATGCATTGAACGTTTCTCTGACACCTTGCATGACCCTTTCAGGAGATTTATATTTATGATGCAACGCATACCTCAAAATTAATCAAATGGACGTTGAAACACAGTTTAACAAAAACGAATTGTCTATTCCTGCTCTTTTGTGTTTAACATGGTGCTACTACTTAATTGTATTGGAGTTTGTAACATGCTGCTTTGCGAGATCCACTTCATAGTAAAGGTCCCTTATAAACCCTGTTAATCCGGCCCTTTTCAGAGACTTGAGTCACAGTTATTTACCATAGCATGTTTTATAATCAATGGATGTGATTTATTGTGGTTTTGTCCAATGTATTCAGATGTCACGATTTTCCACTAAAAGGTGTTGTTGCATTTTGTTTATTCTAATAATGATGTGCACATAGAGATTTTCCTAACTGTATTGCAAGTCTGTCACTAAGAAAAAACATTGCCAGGTATCACAGAGAGCAAACATTGCAATGAGACAATAATTCCTATCATCTCTTTTGCAGGTCCATTACCTAATGGTTCTCTCTGCCAACTGGGCTTATGTGAAAGATGCCTGTCGGATGCAGAAATATGAAGATATTAAATCAAAGGAGGAGCAAGAGCTTCATGACATTCAATCTACTCGCTCTAAAGAGCGGCTCAATGCATACACATAAGCGCAACATCCTCATCTGTCTAACCTTTCAATACTTTCTTGTTAAATGAAGACCAGAAAACCATGAAAAAATAGTGCTTTTCACTAAAAAAAGATTGCAGGGTGACTTTTATGCCACCCCAAATTCTATTCTTAGTAGAGGGGCACTTCCTTCATCAGCTAATTTGGCACAATTCAGTCAAGATTGATAATAAATGTTCTATACAGAAATGTGTTTGATTTTTTATTCACTTTATATTTGTTATGCATAACATATTTTGCATTGTTTCCTATGTGTTTTTAAACAAAAAACTTTTTTACATGTTTTGTTTTTACTTTCAAAAACTAACTTAAATACAGGTATGTGTTTTAAATTGATGGTTGTTATCAGATAATTGTGTAACATTTTGCTGACTTTCTTAAAAAAAAACCTTAGGTATAACTTACCAGTCCTGGTTCTTAACATAGATTAAGCCTAGCAATGGTGCATTGCCTCGAATTACATTGAGTAAAACAGTTTTTTCTCTGTGGTTAAGCCCTTTTTTCAGCTAGGGGCACCTTACCGAAACTATTCATCTTAAATATTGACATTTTGTTTGTGAGCTTGTACACGTGACACAAATGCATGGCCAACTGCTGTCTTTTGGTAGATCAATCGTTTCATGCCAATGATTACTGGTGTTGCCAATAGAATGGTAAATCTATCAGCTTTCCATATAATGACCTAAATCAAAAGTCTAGTGTACACTGGATTGAACTTGTTCATATGCCAGTGCATGTGTGTACCATCGATTTCATTGCACGTAATGTATACATTATAGTAGATATTTAATGAATTTTGCGTGGTTAGCATAATTGTAAAGGTCAGAAATAATTATAAAAATATTCAAGGTCAATTGCTTTCCTAAAGGGTGATGCTTGGAAAATGTGTAAATGTGTGCTGTAGTTTAGGGAAGTGTGCAACTAAATATCAGTGCAGCATGAGCATCTCAAAGCTGCCTCAAAGTTTAACAAAAGTTCTCTGCCGAGAAATCAGTGTAAGAGGGCCTGGCAAATTTAGTGATGCAGGTTGCCTTTTGAAACAAGTGAGACAAAGATATTCATTAAGGTCTGGCCTTGGATAGATGAGGCATCCATAAACTTGACACATGCACATTAGATATCAACTGGAAGTCTTTTATCTTCTTTAGAAAATGGAGAGTGATTTTACCTTTTGAAATTAAAAGTAATTTAAAAAAAGACAGTGTTCCAAGTATAAAGCTAAATTACAAAAATGTCCAACAACATGCTTCATTGTGTGTGTAGTGGAAGTATAACCTCAGAATATACTATCTGACAGTGTAGTATTATATTTGACTTTTGTTTTGAGAAAGGAAAATTGTGTGAATTTGATAGATGTACCTGTATAAAAATAATAGGGGAAAGGAATACAAAATTACAAAAAACAATCAGGACCAAATTTGCTGTTTGTTTATTCTATTTTGCCTGTTTCTAATACTTCAAGAATGCTGTGAAGTGTCTTTACATTTATGTAGCCTGACAAGACATTTTTGTCAGTATTAATCATCATTTACAGTAGTGTGCACTTATTGGACCATCGTGAATTTGCTCAATGTAAGTGCATTCCTAATACAATTTCTGGAGTGAACCTGTTCTTTGTTCGGCCACTAGTCATGCATTCTTGGTAAACCTTAGCAGCTCTCGTAGTACAAAGTGATATCACTATTGTTCTTTGTTGCATGACGATGCATTCAGTAGTTCTAGACCGTTAGTTTGATTTATTTTTCCACTTTGGCTGTTTGATTCGATCAACAGTTCTTTTTTTAATATGTGCAGTATTATCAAAATTATTTTACTCACAAAAACAGTAATATGAATCTTTCAAATTCTGCAATGTAGTGTTTTGTTTCAGTGTTAAAGCAGTTTGTGATGATTTTTAAAATAATGTCCTTTTAACTCATGTAATGATGATGTTGACGCTTTTGGCTTTTCTCTGGTATTAGAGTTTGTATTTTCACAAATAATGCTTTGTAGCAGGCATTACATTTTGATCTGTTTTGTACATACTTGTGCCAACAGCTTGATGGTGGCGTTTTTGAAATGTAGAACAAAGTGCTTGCAAAATGTAATAAAAAATCTTGTGTACTTTGTGTACTTACTTGTAGTTTGTGTTGAATTGTTGTTGCATGTAGTCCAGATATTCTATGTAAACAATCCACATGTTTATTCATGTACAGATATAATATGTAAAACAAACTGTACTTCCCCAAAACCTGTTTAATTGCTTGCGTATTCAAAGTTCAAATAATATTTGCTTGATGTAATGAGCCTCTATGTGACAGGATCATAAACAGCAGGAAATTATTTTTAAGCTCTGTGGATCAGAAATATTTTGATGAACTACATACTAATGCTTGAGCTTTAATGCTGGTATTTACATAACATAGAAACTTTATTCTAAACAACTGCACAAATGGACAGTACAATATACATATGCATAGTCAAAAAATAGAGTGCATAATATCTAAGACACAACTTTGTAAGAGGTCACCAGCATTAATGGTGCACATAGACAACAATAATCACCGGTCACAAGGTCTACCCTTCCAATATATAAGTATTTAACATTGAAATAAACAACTTATAAAAGGAGTTACGGTTACTGTAACAAAATCCATAAACAATAGAAATAATGTTAAGGTAGAACACTCTCTCCATACCACTATAAATCCAAACATAACACTCACTTCAAATATAGTAGTGATGCAACCTAACTAGGTTGGATTTGTAGTGGTATGGACTGAGTGTTTATACATCGTGTTTCATGGTTGAATATGTAGTGATCTAGAGTGAGTGCTTACAAATTAAAATTGTTATTTCTACTGTTCGTAGACTGGAGTTTTTGTTAGAGTAAACTTAACTCCCTTTTAAAAAAAGTTATTTTTTCATTTTTATGTCAGTGTTTTTTGTAGCGAGTATGGCATATAACATATATGTGTATGACATATAGTTCATTAGTGTATAAGCATATAGCGTGTCAGCATATTCCCTATAAGCAGGTCCCATGAGTGTATCAGATATCGATGTGTGCATATATGGTGTATGGCTGAATTGTATAGGATGCAGGAGTTTATGGGATATGTTGTGTGGGTGTATAGATATGCGTAAAAGTCATATGTGTTTATCTTGTAAGTGTGTTTGGCATATGATTAGTGTATGAGTGTCAGGTGTAAGGCGTATGATTATATGGTATATCAGTATATGTTGTGTGAGGGTTTGTCATGGGAGTATGTGACATAACAGGGCATGGTGTAAGAGCATGTGGCATAAGAAGACATGGCCTTCAAGCACTTGGCATAAGAGTGCTTGGCATAAGATCACATGTCGTACAAGAGCATGGCATGACTCTTTGTGGCATAAGACCATGTGGCATAAGAGTGTGCAGCATAAGTGTAGGTGCCATAATTGCGTGCTATAATGCACACGAGTGTTTGGTGTGTGAGTGTCGGCTTGTGAGTGTATGGCACATAGGCTCCATATGAGTGCTTGTTGTGAAGTCATATGAAATGCACATGAACTGTATGCCTGATATATGTATTACAATTCACAATACAATGAGGTTTGTCCACCTTGACTTTGTGAATTATCACACATGTAGAAGTGTATGTATATGAAATATGAATCTCATACATGTACATGTACAGTTCATTCTGCACATGCATAATATATAGATAACTCTTAAAAGTTAACGTCAGAATTGTCCTGATGGATTTTCAGAAATCTTTTTGAGGACACCAAATCCTTATGAGCTTTAGGTGCAGGGCAAGCATCTCGAAAATAAAAGTGGGACATTTTAAGATAATTTGGCTGAAAAAATGGTTTCCCATATGAGAAAACCCCACGTTCAAAATGCAATGAATATAACATATTTGTAGGAATGGATCTCTCCAAGATTTCATTTATTGTGACACTAGGGGGCTCGCTTCATTCGCACCTCGCCTTTGGTTACTTGTTTACTGGGTTTATTTGTTAAGTAACAGAAACTGGAAAAAAGAAAACACGGGATCATCTTGGGAAGATCTTCATTTACAGCACTTCTTTCCAAACAATATTTGTAATTGTTTCAGAGCTTTCAATATTTAAACCTGGTTTTGAGCGACATCTTGACAATGTTTAATACGTGGAATGAACACAACTTCAATAGTTTATCATTTTAATACAAATTAAGAATTTGAAATTAGAACAGTATTCCATTAAAGTTGGATACTGTAGACACTCAGTGCATATCACTTCAGTAGTTTTAGCCTTTTGTACATTCCCAACAGTGGTAAAGAACTGCCACACCCATGATTCTCTCTGGATGCTAGAGGTAGGCACTTCCTCTACCTCATGTTCTTGGTCGTCTTCATTGTTTTTGTTAAGTACTGTGCTTTTGTTGTTGTGTAGCTCCTACAGCTGATGGTGGTGTAGCTCTTGGGAAGGAGTTATGGCCATAGCTGTTGCCATTCGTAAGATAAATAGCACTTTTTTCATTGATGACATCACTGACGAAATCACATGTGAAATTAATTTTGATGAAAAGTCCCTAAAAGGAGTTGTGTTTATAATGTTGGTAACACGATGTCAGGGATGATTGGGAGACCTATCATGAACTACTTAATCTATTAAAGAATGTACTAATCTAAACAACATTGTATTGGAGAGTTGTTAATAGAGGAACCTAATCATACATAAACATAGGCAATGGCTGCAGCATGCACCATAGAAGTACAACATTTATAATCTTGTAATGTTGGATAGTACAATAATGAATGCTACCTTAACAGACTTTTGAGTAATGGCTAACAATTCAAGACTTGCTACACACTTGTGCTAGTACAAACAATACATATGAAGACCCACAATGCATATAAATCAGAGACACATACAGAGAAACTAAAGTAAGGAAGAAAGAAACAGCATCATCAGAAAATGTTAGTAACATTAAAGTTTATCTTCATGTATACAAATTAATTGAGTGTTTGAGGCCTGTGTATTGCCTGTGTATTGCCCCATGTATGTGCACCATGAGCTGAGACCAAACCCCAAGGAAAGTACTTTAAGAAAGTATGACAAGGTTAACGTCTAGATTTATAGCACCTTTTGAATTTAAATATTCTGACTGTCAGTGAACAAAACCACCTGGCCTAGATATGTCAGTGAACAAAAACAAGTGGCCCAGATATGTGATGTCATCAGTGATGTCATCAATGACATGTGTGATGTCATCTTTGATGTCCTGGGTGTTAGTTTTAGCAGTGCACGGTGGTGGCGCGAGTTATGGTTGCTTATCTTACCACATCTTTTGCGATTTTCAGAGGTTTTTCGGTTTTACTTGTAACCATAATGTCCCTTTAACAACGTTTTTTCATTGAATTTCATAGGTTTTTATTAGTACAACTTAACCATAACGTCCATTTAGCAAAGTGTGTTCAGTGAATATTACAGGGCCTGCGGTAGCGGCCCTGTAACTATGGTTAAGTTGCTCGACTCATGGACGCATTTTCACCAAATCTGCGGCAGGAGTGGCAGCTTGGTCCCAAAAGCATGATTTTGTAAATTTGCTGAAAATCCATCCAGTAGTTCTTTTTAAAATAGGCAAAATGTAGGTGCCAAGAAATTAGTGATATTTGGCTCCTCTTCGCGGATCCACTTCCCTGTTCGCTCCGTGAACAGGACTCCAATTGGCCCGGATGGCCGCATGATGTTCACGAACAGACTACATACCCGCTATTTGGCTGGAGGAAAGCGTGAAGTGCGTCAAACTTTCCCAAAACAGCTCCATGTTGTATTTACAGATATCTGCGGATAGCGCAGCGGGGGACCGGGCTGGGAAGCATGTTTTGAGGTATTTGGTGTTTGAAGGAGGGGTGGCAGGGTGGGGGAGTGAAAGATGGTTATTATTATGTATCTGTTTAGTTGGAAGAAGACTGTGTGGGGCGCAGCAGTCCGCAGACACGGCGGTAGTCTGCAGACAGGACTACTGGGCAGATTGTATGGTGAATACATGGAGGCTTCATTGGGGTAGGTGAGTGGAATGTAGTGAAGAGTGAAAATGGGACGAACCCTTCCCTCGATTCTCGTCCAGACCGTGGCCTATGACGTCACGGCCTAAACACCCACCGCGGGAGGAGTTCGACCCGCTCACTGCTGCCCCGGATGTCAAGATCCACCGTGGCCACGCCCCGCACACCCAGACCAGCTGTGCGTCATCCCAACCACGTGCCGGGACCTCGGGTGAGGCAGAGACCGACCATATGGACCAACTCGATTAGACATCACCCACAAATAACGCCATCGTTAGAGATGCCATGACGAAATATCCAGCGGACAAGAACACACGTGCCACCAAGCACATGGATCAGACACACACCAACCCACACGAAGAACATACTCAGTGCTATGACGTAGAGGACCACTCACACTCACATATGCATCGTTGTTATTTTTCACATAGGCCAACTACAGCACCACAGAAACACAAGACGCCAGAAGAGCTTGTGTATATTCTTGCAGACACTTCCTTGCTACTAAAACCATGAAGATGTAGCCATGTATATGGACTAATGCATAAGAACTCATGTCGCCCCTCGCGACCCCCGTATTATGGACTGTATGCCGCCACCCATGAGCTAGGCCAAGGTAGGCCGTAAACCAGAGTCTTCACGCCGGAGCAGCTCAGATGAAGCTGTAAGATGCTGCTCATGCAGAACAAACCCTGACGAGAGCCCCACAGCCAAGGCCACGAAGTTGCAAATTACATGCTCTGCTCCACCGCGCCAAGGTTACACCTACTACTTCTAAACACTCCTCAGAGCCGAAATACTAATCAAATAACCGTAATTCTGCTCCAACCACGGTGTTTCAACAAGTGACCAGGCCGACCTGATACGATGCCAAGCCCCAAAGACCAGAGAAGCTCTGGGGTCTCACGTCTGGGACACAGACTGCAACAACGAAGTGACAAATTGGACACCGACATCGATGGCAAAGGGACACACAACAGCCAGTAGTCAGACCTGTCAATTGTCCGCCACTGACACATAATCATACATTGTTGCCAGCACTAGGTGGGCGAACCAATCAGAATACGAGGGGCTAACCACTGACGCCACTATAGTTTAGCCAATCACTAACTTTTCCCTTGTAACAATTCTTATGTAGCAACTATTAGGGACAACCGAAGCCTACCACCTGACCCCTTCTCTAACAAAAACCTTTTCTTCTATGCGGGTCTATACTGACCCTACCACTTGGGGAGGCAACCCGAGATGGCGTTAGGTTTAGGGGCTAGTTTTCCCAGGTGACGCAAGTAGTTGTGTCATCCTCTAGAATAAGGGCCTGCAAGCCCATCACAAATGAGACATTTCCGGGGTAGCTGTGATCCGAGAACCTGTCACTGCCTGTTTTGTGCAATAAACAGCAATAACTCTTGCTCTTGTGTGTGCCTCATACTCCTTTGGGACGCGGGAGGAGTTGGGGCCTCCCCAACCCCGGAGGTCCACGGACGGCTCTGCCGAACCCCGGGAAATTGCCCCAACAGTAGGTGATGTGAGGATGTTTGCATAGGTTACAGATAGGATCTGCACAGAAGAATCTAGGCAGTAGCACAACCAATGCAGTGTCATATGGCCATAACAGCAATAATGTATCCTCGTGTCTGGGTTATGTGTGTGGGTTGTGGTTAGATTTTTGGGTGCATGGCCGTATTATGCTGTGGTGGTTTTGGCCAGTCCATGCACCCAACAGTTTAGGGACTGGCCACAACCACCACAGCATCATGCGGCCATGCACCCAAGATTCTGGCCACTGACTATAAGCATTGTAATAGTATGTGTACAGAAATGGAGTTTGGCTATTTGAAAGAAGTATTGCAATAGTATGTGAATAGTGATTTTACACACTGTATCGGCAGGGTACACTTTTTGGAACACAGTGAGACAATACCATTGAAGTGGAACTGGTACTTTTTTTTGTATATTACACATTGAGGTGCAGGGGCATTTGTAGAGTGGACGCATTGGTTTGGTGCATTGGAGAGTTGATGGTAAGTTTGTTGGGTATATTTTTTTGAATGGGGGTTTCTTGTGACATTATGGTGTTGTCTATAAATGCAATATCCTCGACCACTGCTATGTATGGCAATTGAGTTTTTATGCTCTTGTGTGTATGCGTTGTCATTGAAATATGGTTCTGTGTTGGTTGTGTGAATGCAGTCATCTGCAGAGAAGTTTGCAAGGTATCTTTGTTGACATTGGCATGTTTCAAACTACTTTTTGTAGTTTACTGCTTAATTCTGTTAGTGGTTTTATTCTGGTTAAAATTAATATAAACAATTTCCTTTTGAGGAGCTTAACGCTGTCAATGAGAGCTTCCAGGATTAGTTTTGTGCTGTTATTTTTAAGGGTTGCGTGTGATTTCTGTGTTGTTTTTATAAGATTGTGAAGTACACCACGGTGTAAACTTTTATGTGAAATGAAATGGGAAGTGCGTTCAAAAATATTATTGTCCTGATCTTTCAGCCATCTCCTGTTAAGCATACTGTGATTAAAAATAAAAGTTTTCTATGCACCTTACCTTACTTTTACTCACTTTCATACATGCGAAAACAACGTGTTGGGTACAGTGATGTTGTGCTAATGTCAAAAGTTGATGTGTTGCCCTAAATTCAAGTTCCCTTGTGGTAATAATAGAGATGGGCCTCTCCTGAAGGTGATATACCTAGTCCCAACGATCTGCTCTACCTGTTTTTATTACGTTTGTGGGCAACAAACTCAAACATGCCTCGTTATCATTTTCGCCAAAACGTTACTTAACGCAGAACCAGGAATATAAACACAGATATCATCATATACAAGGTATGTTTTCTTTCTTGCAATAAATGGTATTGTCATATAGAATTTTGTAAGGAAACAGTAACAGTAACAGTTTTCAATGTAACAAGTGCTTTTATTTAACAACAAACGTTTGCAAGATATTATTAAGTTATTAAGTCCACAAAATTAACAATATTTTTTTTCCCATACAGCTAAGGAACATCACAGGATTCTATTGTGGTTTCCAATGTCTGCATGATATGCTCATTACGAAGAACGACATGTCTTCATGATGCAGCAGTCAAGGATTGGAGTGACGCACATGGTGGTTTTTGTGGGAGAAGTTTTTTTTGCAATTTGAAGCGGATTGCTTCTGCACACTGATACATTTGGAAGGATGATAGGTTGCTTCTTATTACTGGTACTGCAAAAGGACAGATTGGCCCATGTCAGTTGTCCCACATCACGGTGATGGAGAAAATTCCATGGATAGTTATTTTCCAATACTGGTTAAACAATTCGCCGGATGGTACCTGGAAACTGTGGCACATGCCGTACGGTAGAAGATATCTGTTGAGATAAGACAATAAAAGTACATTTTAGTCACCGTTTTGTACTGGAATACAACAATTGATATTGATATTTTATTTGTATTGCATTGTGTTTTACTGTACGACGAGGGAAAGGAGGGGAATAAGGGAGAACTTAACAAAGATCTTTCTAGGCCCAGTGACATTGAGAACATGGAAGTGCATGGCAGAGGAAAAGGGTGAAAGTGCATGGGGGTGAGGATAAGTTGAAAATACTATGCAAAACAATAAAAATAAATGAATAATAAATAAATAAAACAAATAATAAAAGCAGAAAAGTGGTAGTGCAGCCAGCAAGTTATTGTATAAATGATAACTGGATGAAACTTAATTATAAACACAAACCACAGACATTGAACCCACGCATGAGAAGATGGGGAGTATTTCAGAGCACGAGTTGCCTAAAAGGAGAGCGATGTGAAGTAGGTAGAGGAAGTGGTGGAAATGGAAGAAATGTTGAGTGGGATTTCACAAGGGCCGGTGCAAGGCAGGGTTTGGAGGAGGGAGCGGAGTTCAGACGAGGCAGATTTCAGAAGAAGCAGAGGTGGTGGTTGAACTTCGATGAAAGGAAATGTTAAAAAGAATATTTTGAAAATGGCGATTGTTTTTGTTTCAAAAATACACAAATCATTGTAAGCTTTTGTTGCTATGGTTTCTGTACTGTTCAAGCAAGCAGCGTCTGTGTGAAAATATAGTTAGATATGCGAACATACAAATACCACAATTAATTTCAGAAAGGCAAGTTTGAGCAAGCTTGGAAAGGTGGTGGGTCAGTGATAAATGTGTTTTTTTCTAAATGGATTCTACTTTTTGGTGAATGACAGGTTGTATAACTCTCAGCGAACCTGGATGCTTGCCTTAGTGATTTAATATGGTCTGTGCGAGTACGCTGTGCACAGTGCGGTCAGAGAGAGCCAGTGTAGCGGACTGCTTAGTAAGGAAATACCTATTGGCTGTCCTAAAAGTAGCTAGAAGTAGCTCATTTACGTCATCGCATAATTTGCATAATTGGCCATGTGCATGATTTGTGATTGCTGAAGGGCCAGTGCCCACATCAGTGTAGCATAAAACAAAAATGATATATGTTAGGGAGAATTCTCTGTAAAAGCTAATTTCCCAAACCTAGTGAGTCCCCCAGCAGCTTTGCTGGATTTTTGGGGTTTATTTTTTCTCCTGCTAAGAGTGAGACTCTTTTCCTCCCACTCTTAGACATGATTTGAGGTGTTCCTTTGACTTTGTATGTGTTTTATGGGCTATGGGGTCCTTTACCCCATAGGGCTTCATGTGTTTTTGGTATGTGGGTTACATAGCACCCTCCGTCCCGTAACTCAGGGGTGTCGTAGTGACCCCCAAACATAGACTCCATACCCTGGGACTGACTACTGTCTCCCAGGGCATGTAAAGTCACCATTGGCTTACTAGTCTCAAATTGTGAACAGAACCAGTACAAACCATCATATTGTGGATGCACTGGTCGGGGCAATTCGATTGCCCCGGGGTCTGTTGTTCGAGGGGGCACTGTCCAGTCCTCCCCGACCGAGTTTTGGCTGGTGGCAGTGGATACTACTTTTATATTCGACCGCAAATATATCCCTATGGGATTTTCCCATTGTTAATTCACCGGTTGGTAATTTTTGCCAAAACCTGGTTCCAAAATGGCGTTTGTGTTTGCTTCTGTGACTCCAACCCAAGTCGAGCCCTTTGTTCCACTTTTTGGTGGGCTTCTCCACAGAAGCCTCCAAAAGTGGTGCCACTCTGTCTGGGTACCACAGGGAGTGTGGGAGGGGGTTTAGGCCCCCTGGACTGAGTTGCCTCGGCAACTCAAGTCGCATTCTTGTGTGATTGGCCCAACTGGTGAGCCGCCCAGCTCACCACTTAGCATGTTTGATTGACAGCTAGGCTGAATGAATGGGGTTTTCTGCATAAAAGCAGGGCTTTGGGGACTGGAACTTAAGAAGTCGCCACAGGACCTAAAGAATCCGAGGAGGGAGAAGCCGAGCCGACCTGCAACGACACCACCGGTGGAGCCCTGCGGAACCGTCTCACCACTTTTCCCGACGACAGAGGAGATCTCCAGCCCGGAGAGTCTTCTTCCTTTGACTGGTGGGGATAACCAGTTTGCCCGTCTTTTCACTTCCTGGACCATCTCGTGGCCGCCTTGCCCGTGCCAAGCATCCTGGCAACCGGAATACCACAGATCACCACTACCGCAAAGAACAGGGTGGTACCTTGTAACCGGGAAACTCCGCGGCTGGTTTCTTCCCTGGCAGCGCAACTATCTTCAGCTTTCCTCCACGTCGAGACCTCCTCTTCCTCTGGACGAAACACCGACTTGTGCCTGCTGCCAGGAACAACTGCCCCAGCTGGAGCGTTCTTCCCACTTTCAGGTACTGTGTCCCGCCTGGCTTCCCTTGCGACAGATTGTTCGGGGTGACAGTAAATCCTCGACTTTCTAACCTGGGCTAGCCTGGGGCCTGTTAACTAACTTTTCCTGACTTCATCGAATCTTTTGTGAACTTTCTACAAAGACTCTTTGGGTATAACCCCACTGGGTGATCCTGGACACATTTCACTTGCTCTCTCTAAGAGTGGGCTGGGCATTTGAACTTCCTTGCTCCCCAGTAGACTTTGCCTAACCTGCCACACTGTGGTTCTTTTGAAAAGTATTGAATATTGTGTGTTTCCATAACTCTGCCTTTTTCCCTCCCTTGTTAATAACTTATTAGAGTGCCATCTTATGTCAAGCGCTCACCTCTGTCTGAAAATAAGTGGTGTTTCTCATTAAGACTTGTCTAATAAGTAATTAGGGTTGTATATATATATAATAGTGACTGTGTGCTGAATTTATTTACCTCTCTTTGTGCTAGTGTAATTTACAAGTGTGTCTTTAAATAAATAATTATATACTTTTACACCAAAGCTTTGGTCAGTGTTTGCTTGTGCTACTTTGTCTCTGTACCTATTGTGTATACTCTATATACTGCCCAACTCATCTTGAGAGAAGTCTGACTGCTCAGCCACAGCTACCAGGTAAATCTGGGTGGTGCAGACTGCTACCAATTGGGTTTACTGCCAACCACATGTAGTCCTAAATCTTTTGCAGTGGTCCCTAAGGGAACTGCACAGGTTTCTGCCTAACAATATATTACTGGAATTTACCACACGCATCGTTTGCATGACCGTGTACAAAATGCAGTATGCAAATATGGACAGTAGAACGAATGGAAGTAGAATTACCAACATAGACCAACTGTGGTAAACTGTACTTACCGTGCTAAAGTCTACCAAGCTGCAAGAGCGACACCGCCCAGCCATGCAACATGCTAACATTGATGGAAGGAACGCACGGCTAAAGTCCATGTGCCTAGATGTATGCACATTGACAAAACTTCCTGTGCCTTTGTAGTCCACTACTGTTTGCTTTCTTGTCACTCAATTTGCAGATTTACAATGTGCACACTCTATAGTTACTTAACATCCTATTAACAACTTTTTTAGGAGCCTTTCATACTCAGCAACAGAGGCGCAGAGCACCACGGTTCAACGTTATAGGACTTGCATTGTTTTTGAGAGTTACACTTTTTTCTATTGGTTTGGAAAGTTGTGTAAATGACGCAAATCTCTTGACCAATGGAAGGAAGTGTAACTCTCCACACCAATAGAAAAAAATAGCTAGATTTCTAGCTAGCTGTTTTTTTAGCACAAAGTCGGTAGGCGACCATGATTTTTGGTAAATATAGCGAAACAATCGACAAGCTGTCAAGACTGCACATGGCATATTTTGTTAGAGAGGGGAGTCCCCAGGCTCGCTGAGGGTCTGTCTCAGCTCCTGTTGCCTGTGACATAGGTAGGGGGAGGAGCCAGAATAGCGCTATTAGGGCTAATGTGCTGTGAATGGCTCCGCTCCCGACTCCCTCACCACTCCCTACAGTAGCGTGCAAAGCGCTTTGTTTGTTTTTTTGTTTATCATTTCAAAGGGTTTTTTTTAAAGGCTATTTGGTGCTACTGCTGGTCGGATCCCGAGATCTGGCTACATATCTGGTGCCGGATTTTGCAAAAGGTGGCGCATTGAGCAGCGCTGGGTATAGTCCGCAATGGGATGGAGACAAATATGCAGAAAACAAGGAGACAGATATGAACGTTTGATGTTGTAGTGCGGACAGATGTTATTATAAATTAACTGAGAACATTAGTGATGGAAAAGCGAACCCAGTGCCCATGGACAATGTTTACCCACTGCCCAGTGCCCCGAACTGGGACTGGACTTTATTAGTCTGTAGGTTGCAACGGTATGTTCCATGGGACAAAGCGGTTCACATATTAATACACTTTATACTGGTGGTGTTTGCGAAACGTAGATGAGTGATAGTTACAATATGCTATAACTAACAACTGAGAACAAGGTCAGTTTGCATGTTATTTTATTAGTTGTTATGCATACGGCATTCTGGTCGTTTTATATTCCAATAATAATATTATGTGCACGTCAACTTACATAATTTCGGGAAATTGAATTGTGCCGTTCTGTCAATGAAGAAGCGTTCTGTACAACGGATTGCAGAAGTGTAAGCTAAGTTTTGGAATGTCCACTCTCAATATAGTAAATGTTATCATTTTGTGTATCTATTCGACAAGTTGTGTCCTTCAAACTGTTGCTTACTTGCACTGAAGGCCAAAAAACAAAGGTAACTTGTTCTCAGTCATCCAAGGTAGAGATGGTAGGTTTTGATTTTGTGAAAACATGCCACTACAAAAACCAAAAAAAAACAGTACAATGCAAATTGCTTTTTGAAATAGGTTACGTGCTGTAAACGTGTGAATATTCCAGATTGGTGTGTGTTGCTGGAACGGTCGTGGATATATCATCTGTGCAGAAAATTGCATAGAAAGGCCAGCTTACTCTGGTCTAGAACTGTTTAATGCACAAAAGCGCAATGGGGGTTGGTTATTGTGACTGTATTTATTGCACTGTTTAACCATTGCAGTATCTCACGAACATTGCTGGTGCATTCCGTCATGATGTAATAGTCGATTAGCATATTATTGTACATTACACAATGTCATTTGTGAGAGAGAGAGAGAGAGAGAGACATAGGGGCCATTTCATAACAGCATTTTAGCGCACCGCATATTCATGGATCTTACAAGCCATTTTCAGCCGCGGCGCAGTAAACATCCAGCAGTGCCAGTTACACCGCCAATATAGGCCCCTTGCAACAGAAAAAGCCATAGAAATCCCGAATACGGCAAAAAGGGCCGCAATAACCCTGAACCAGCATACAGCCCCCCTATACCGTATTCACATGAAAAACAGCGCGTACCCCGCATGCGGCAGCCAAATCGCATGAAAAGGGCCTTGCAAAACCACGTGAAATTACATTACAGGCTTGCGCCGGCAAACTCCAGTGAAAATCTCCTTGTGCAACCCCTTGAAAACGCGCACCCTGCTGGCACCAGCAAAATCACGTGAAAATCTCCTCGCACACCCACGTGAATACGCGTACCCCGCCCGCCCCAGCCAAATCACGTGAAATTCTCCCCACATACCACCTTGAATATTTGTACCCCACTCGCGCCACCCAAATCGCATGAAAAGGGCCTACCGTAACCCCGCGAATACACGTACCCTGCTCGTGCCAGGCAAATTGCATGAAAACTCCTAGCGCACCCCCTTGAATACGCGTACACTGCTCACACCAGCCAAAATGTGTGAAAATCTACATGCCCACCCACTTGAATAGGCATACCCCGCTTGCACAAGCAAAATCGCGTGAAAAGGGCCTATCGTAACCCTGCGAATACGCATACCCCCACAGCGCCAGCCAAATAGCATGAAAACTCCTTGCACACCCCCTTCGAAAAGCGTACCCCGCTCGCGCCAGCCAAACCGTGTGAAAACCCCTTGCGCACCCCCTTGAATCTGCGTACCCCTCTCGCGCTAGCCAAAATGCGTGGAACTCTACCAACGCACCCCCTTGAATATGCGTACCACGATCCCGCCAGCCAAAACACAGGAAAATCTACCTGCGCACCCCCTGGAATACGCGTACCCCGCTCCCACAAAGAGAAATGTGTGAAAAGCACCTTGCGTACCCCGTGAACTCGCGTACCCCATTCGTGCCTGCCGAATCACGTGAAAAATGCCTCACAAACACACCCTGAAGGCAGCCCACACCACAAGGGATTCCCCATCACCAGTGACCATGCCTGCAGGCAGCCCCCACCACAAGGGACACCCTATCACCCATGACCATGCCCGCAGGCAGCCCACACCACAAAGGACCCCCCATCACCCGTGAACATGACCGCAGGCAGAACACACCACAAGGGACCCCCCATCACCCGTGACCATGCCCGCAGGCAGCCCACACCACAAGGGATCCCCCATCACATGTGACCATGCCCGCAGGCAGCCCACACCACAAGGGTCCCCCATTCACCCGTGACCATGCCCACATGCAGAACACACCAAAAGGGACCCCGATGACCCGTGACCATGCCCGCAGGCAGCCCACACCACAAGGGACACTCATCACCCGTGACCATGCCCGCAGGCAGCCCACACAACAAGGGATCCCCCATCACCCGTGACCATGCCCACAGGCAGCCCACACCACAAGGGACCCCCATCACCCGTGACCATGCCTGCAGCCAGCCCACACCACAAGGGATCCCCCCATCACTGGTGACCATGCTGGCAGGCAGCCCACACCACAAGGGACCACCCATCACCTGTGACCAGGCCTGCAGGCAGCCCACACCACAAGGGACCCCCCATCACCCATGACCAGGCCTGTAGGCAGCCCACATGGCACCATAAACTGCATGCAGGCCTTGACTGATGTCTCCCCACCCCACCAGTGATGGCAACCTGCAAGCAGGCCCCCCATACGGCTCACCATTGTTACCAAGAGTTTTGGCAAGGGCATCATCGAACTCCGTTTCAAAAGCCCCTAGGCGGGACTGTGCTCCGCCCTGACCATGGTGAGCCATGCTCTCTCTGCCCGCCGCCGCTCTGCACCTATTTGCCGGCCCATCCGCTGCCACACTGAAGACACATTTTGTCCAGGGTCTTCTTGCACTTTGGCCAATGCCTGCCCCCGTGATGTAGTTGGCCCTGAGTCCTGACACCTCCTCTGTCGAGCCTGCTGCTGCCTTGATGCCATCTACCTGTGCCACCATGATGGCCTCTGGGACGATGCCAAACCCCGGGGCCGTCGTGCACATGCCCTGCTCGAAGGTGCCTGCACAACCTCTGTTGCCAGGGGTCCTGTTGCTGGGGTGACCACCTCTGCTGAACCTCCGACTCCTGACTGTGGCAGGGATGGGATCTCCACCAGACTGGCCGCGGTAGAGAAGACAGGTCCCAGGGGGGCCTGTTGGCATCTGGGCCGAAAGATGGCCGAAAGATGGCATGGAGGACGACTGGCGCATATTGAGTGAAGAGGAGGAGTGGGTCGTAAGATCACCCTGCACATGGAGGCAACCCCTGACAATGAGCCGTCCTAGCCAGTCCAGGATGGCACACATCTGTTTGTGAGGATGTGCATGCTCCTGCCAGGACACATGCACATCATCACGAATGACGCGTGTGTGCATCGCGACACCGACTAGGACGGGCTCAACCCTGTCACAGATTGCCTCGTGCGCAGGTAGAGGAAGGTCAGTTGACGTGGACTCCTCCTCTACCTGCGGACGGGCCTGGATTGAGTCATCCGTGCCGGTGCACAGTAATGCAGTCACAGAATCAAGGACAGAATTAGGCACAGGCCCCTCCACAGCGACCTGTGCTACCTCCTGCCCCTGCTCCTGGACTGCATCAAGTGCACCGGTGCCATCACCCCATCCAGGTCCCATGTGTGGGTTTGATGTGGCCTCCTCCTCCACCTCACCCAATACCGACCTGGATGCCTCTGCACTGTCTTCCTCACTGCATTGTCCCTCTGGGGGCTCACCTGCCCCTTCCACTGCAGAGGAGCCCAAGTCTGACCTGGCCCTCTTGGTCATCCCCTCGGCAGCTGCGGCCGTAGTCACAGAGATGGCACCAGTCCCCTCACTCCCAGAAGATGACCTAACCTGGGAGGGTGAATGGGCCTTGCATCTCTGCATGGTGGAGGCATCCCCGCCGCTTTGCTCCACAGCGTTGCCTCCGCCCTCTTCCTCAATCGCCGCTGTAGTAGGGAGACATTGAATACAAGCATCAGGGTACTGAACAATAGTCTGCTAGCCACAAAGCAAATGCACATGAGTGGCACTGTCAAACATCACAACCATCATCACCGTCCACAACACACGGGTCAATGCAAGCAACACACATGAACAAACAGGCATGGCATGTGCAACAGACATTTGCATCCATGTCCAAGGCACTGTTGGAACATCAGAAGGGGGGCTGAACGTCACATGCATCATTGGACATGCCGATCACATGCACACACACCACCAGACAGTCATGCATCTGGCCATGTCGACCTCCTGTCACAGAGCACACATTGACATTTGTGCCGCATCAGTCAATCAGGCA
Organism: Ambystoma mexicanum; assembly: GCF_040938575.1. Taxonomy (NCBI): domain Eukaryota; kingdom Metazoa; phylum Chordata; class Amphibia; order Caudata; family Ambystomatidae; genus Ambystoma; species Ambystoma mexicanum. Next base: position 924,664,718 of record NC_090937.1, on the reverse strand, counting down.
TCAAGATGGCCATGTGTCATGCATCCATGGCAATTCCCAGTCACACACTCACCACTCAGACACACGCACATGTACATCGTGCACGTCCATGAAGGTGACATAAGCATCCACGTCTCACACCCAAAACATGGCTGAATACAGCCACAGGCATGCAAACATGTTTGCGTCGTCACATGCAGGTGCACATCATTCATTGCAACACAGACACCATTGATGTGGAACACGCTTGATTGGACTCACATGCAGCACTGTTATGTCCCTGCACACAGACCTCCATACATGGGGCATTCCAGACATACAGCCGAGGTGCCCACTCCTGCCACACCTCAACATGCACTACGCTGGACAAGAACACATGGACACTTACCACTCGACGCCAGATGGGTCTGCAACTCAAGGACCTGCTGGTGAAGCGCTGGGCATATGCGCTCCTGGACCTTAATCTGGATGTTGCTCAACTGGTCCCGGCTCCCCACTTCACCGCCAGCTGCAACAAGGCACCGGGCCTTGCTGAGGGTCCTGGACCTGTAGTCTTCCCAGCGCTTCCGGGCACGTTGGTAGTCACGGGATGCCACCCCCACCACGTTGATGGCATCCACGATGTCCGACCAGATTCCCCTCCGTCCTTCCTTGTCGAGGCAAATGTCGAGAAGAGGGCATCATAATGCCCCAGAATTTGCTCCACCAGGATGCCAACTTTTTTGGCAGTGAAGCTGGTAGCCCTATGCCTCTCTGACTGGGGGTTGCCACTAGCCCCAGATGTTGCTTGGTCTGACATGGCAACCGCTGAGGCAGGTGTGGGTGGGCAACTGGGGCCTGGAGCTGGGCTGTGGAGCAGTGGTACAGCAGCAGGGAGTCTTCTGTTCCAGCAGAGGTGGTCGCAGCAACAGGACCTCTGGCATTGTTTTCTGTGCAGGCACCAAATTGCAGGGCAAGTTGGCAGCAGGCTGGCTAGCAGCAGTAGATGGCTCGTAGGAGGCAGCTCAGGGCTTTGGGGGCAGGTAAATGGCCTTCTGGGCAGGAGCGTGGTCTTCCTGTGTAGTCATATGGCCAGCTTGATGCAGAGTGGCTCCGCACGTGTAAAACAGTGCGTTAGTATGAAAATTGAGGAAATGCCCTTAGCGCATAAGCGCGTAAGTGACGTGATGCACGCAGGCTTTGCCTATGGCACAGGTTAAAGGTCTGCACGGGACAGCAGTTCACTGTACGTGCTTTTTGTGGAGACTGGCACGTTTGTTTCTTCTTCTTGTGGGTTCACATGCAATATCTTTACTACAGATTGTAAATCTTGTTTTGGCAGGGGAGTTGCCTGCACGCACACACACGTGTGTTTTTCTTTTCCACGCATGGCAGACGGTGAGTCGTGCATGCTTATTTTCCCACTGTGGTTCCCCCTGTGTGACGCGTACCCCATTTTTGAGGTCAGAGTAGCATATGTGTTCCACGCAAATGCATTTTCTGTGTCCCTGGGTGCCACGGCGTACTGTGGGAGGTTTATTCCACGCATGTGGGCTACCGGGGGTTGCATGTAAATTTGTTTTTTTTTGGGGTGCCTGAGCATTGTGTGACCCGCCATTTTTCACCAGGGGTCACAGACAGCCTCGCATGAGCACAGGGGTGCGTCTACCATCAAGTACCCTGCCCCTTCACCCCAATTGCCCAGGACAATTGTTGTGTTCACCTCCCATTGGCAATAGTCCATCTGTGCCATGGTTGAAAGGCCACCAAAATGTAAGAGCGGAAAAGCTGGGCGACCTCCCAGGGCCGGGTGTGGTGGGGCACGTGGCCGGGGTGGCCAGGGAGTCCAGGGAGTCTGGAAGGCCCAGGAAGACGCGGAGGGAGACGTTGCCAGCGTGTTCCACAGGGGAGAGACAGGATGTCCAGCCACATGCTGGGACAGCCATGCCACCACCCAAAGCTGCTGCAGACATCCCGGGGCACATCTGACCCCACAGCCAGTGTCATCTGCTGGAACAGGCCACCAGGTAGTTGAAGCTGCAGGTGCAGCTGAGGCAACCACCACCCATGCTCATGGTCAGCCAGCGTAGGCTGCCTTGGCACAGGAGGACTCCCAGGCAGATTTTCAGGTCAGGAATGCCAAGCCACGTGTGTCTAAGGTTGCTGTGGCCAAGGCACATGTATCTGGGGCAGTGGTGACATGTGCTGCCCCGAGCAGCCAGGTGGTGGGAGCTGCATTGGCAGATGCAGCCAACACCACCCCGGCTGTGAGTCTGCCAGCCAGGACTGTCTCGGTCACAGCCCTTGGCACTGAGGTAGTTGTGCCGCTGGGTCCTGGCAACAGCACTCTGCAGCCAATGAGTCAAGTAATGCCTTCCGTCTTCCTGCATTGACTGCTGCCTTTGGCTAGTCCACCAGCACCACTGCCCCTAGTAACCAGGGTGGCATTAGCCACTCAGGGTCTGCACAACCCGCCATTAGGAGGAAGCGTGTTTCTACGCAAGAGGCTGGGACCCTAGACACAGCTCCGGCCTACGGAACATCAAGGAAGAAGTCTTTTAATAAAGAGGAACTGGACTTCCTTGTGGACTGCGTATCTGCACACAACCGCGATATGCTGGTGGGCCCAGGGTGCCATACTACGCCTGCCCAGCGTCAGGTCCACTGGCAGTGCATTGCGGAAAGTGTCAGTGCCATTGGATTTGAGAGGTGCACTGCTCATGATTGCTACACGCGTTGGACTGACCTCCCACGCTGTGCAAAACAAAAGCAGGCCTCTAATTACGCCTTGACTCTGGTGACTGGCAGTGGGCCATCACCAGAGGAGGATGAACTCACTACGCACAAGGAAATCTCTGCAGAGTTCATCGATGAGGGACTAATCCAGGGAGTGGGAGATGACGGTTTATGATGCAACGTCTGGTGAGTGTTGATGCGTGCGTGTCCAGCCATGTGTGTTTTGCTTGTGTGATGTGTTGTGATTGACTGCCAGTTCAGGCTATGTGTGACACATGAAATGCTTGACTGATGCATGCTTGTTGTGATGCAGTCTGCATGCAGGCCATGTGCTGCACACAGGGGCAGTCCTCATCACCACACATGCACCCTACTTACATGCAAGTCACTGGGCAGCCTCTCCTGTCCATGTTCAAGCTCACTGACATGTTTGCATATAGCCTCTGGTGTTGTTCCACTCAACATGACTGACGGCTATGTGAGGTCACCCTGTAAGCTGCTCTTCCTCACGGGCATGCTTCCTTACCTCTCCACCACTCTGCAGCTCACTGTCTCCATGGTACTGGAGATTTCCGTGTTGGATACCGCAATGGCCTGTTCCCCATTACTGTGTACATGCACACGTCCCTCTGCAACCCTGCCAAACCTGTACTGTGGGGTACATCCTTTGTCCTTGATGCAGGGTGTCTCACTTGGACCGTGCAGGTGGCACAGGCTCAGAGTGGTCATGAGTGTTCATTCATGGATCATGTGCATTCCCTGCAAGCCCCTATGGGTCCGTGGCAGGCTACTCATTGTACTACATCTCCGGTATTTTATCCGTCTCATGGTATTTGGTCATCCATTTCATGCTCACTCAGGGTCATTTTCTCATCATGCACATGTTTAGTCTGTGTTGAGCACAGGCCTCCCTCTGTTACAGCCACCCTGCCTCTAGGCAACTGGTGTTGTGACTTCTGCATGTATGTGTGTACTTCTGATGGTTCCTCATGTATCCTGCGTTCTATCCCCCTCTCATCTGCTGTAGTCTCAGTTGACTGAGATGATGCAATTGACACTTGCCAACACTGTCTGCAACTACACTGTACTCTGGTCAGCCTTTCAGAGCCGTGCACTGCCTCTCTGCCATTCCCCGGGGAGGTCTGGGGGGGTTCACTGTATCCCGACAACCCAGTGCCAACACTTTGCACATATGATGACTGCACTTGCCCTTACACTGCGGTCATGTCACGAGATTGACATCACTATGTTTTTGTTTATGTTGATAGTTGAGGCCGTACGCATGTACTGCACTGCACCCTTCAACATGCCTATTCACTTGTGTCAAAGTGACCTGGCATGTATGTATCCATGTGTCTCCCTTCACTGTATTTCAATGCACTTGCGTTGTTGCATCCTGTGACACATGTACTTTTTTAATATTTATTTTCTTGTAGTGCATTTTACATGTGTCATGGACAGTTCTATTTAACGTACTGCTGTTGTTATTTGGGAATTCTGCCATGGCTATGCTATGTGCCATCTCTTTGTTGCCATCTGTCATTTTCGGCTAAGATCTATGAGGGTTGTGTGTGATGCAGGTGATATGCAACATGCAGTACATGTGTGGGCTTCACATTTGACATGCATCCGTGTCTGCTTTCAGGGTCCTCTTCCATTTCATTGCCACTGCATGCATGCCGGAATTTGTGTCGTGTTTGACATGGCTGCTTCATGTGTTGGCTGTCAATATTGTTATGTCTATGTGTGTGGTATGTGTGCTCATGTGTTTTTTTTATTTAGTTACAGGTGATGAGGCACTGGAAGCAGGAGGAGGAGGAGGAGGAGGAGATGGCATGCAAGGTGGAGGGTTCAGGTCAACAACGATGTACCAGTGGAGGTCGTGGTGTGGTAGGCCGCGAACATCCATTGGTGCTCCAGGCCATCGTGTCCAGTGCTGCCTCTGGGTACTACTCTGAGGAGCTCTTTGACTATGATGTTGAATTGGATGCTCATCAATCCATGCCATCGACGGTGAGTGATTCTGGATTGGATGCTGTTCTGTCCGCCACACCTGCAGTGGTGGTAGACCCCTCAAGGGGCCAGTCAGTGTTGGAATGTCCACCTGTGGTGGATACGGGTGCACAGTCACACTCCATACCATTTGTTCCTGTTCCTGGGGCAGCAGATCAACAGAGGAATGCAGTCCTGCAGTCACAAGGAGTGCCAGCACAGCAAGGACCACATCTCCTTGGGCCCAACGGGTGTGGTGTCCGGCAATGCGGTGGCCATGCGCCACCGGGGAACACTGGGTGGGAGAATGTCATGTATGCCATTGCACAGCAATGGGGGATCGATTGAGATGTTGGCTCAAGACATGGAACGTGTGGCCGATTCCATTCTCCCCCCTGATAGGCTGGTGAAGCTCCAGCAGCAGGCAACGCAGTCCACTTGCCACTCACTCAGGCTGGGCACAGCGGCCTCCAACAGCGCCCACTGGGCTGGACTGGTGGCTATGCACACAACTATTGCTGCTGAGGCAGAGGCCTACAGGGAAGCCCTGGGAGAAGATAATACCTCTCTCAGAACTACTCTGGCTGCACTCATGATGAGCCAGAGGACATGAGCAGAACAGAAGATGGAACAGCTGGAATGCACCATTTCGGCTGAACTCCATGCAAGCTGGGAGGAGGCCCGTCTGTCACATGAGGGCTCGCAGGCAGAACTCTGTGCTCGACGTGAGATCTTGCAGGAGGAACTCTGTGTTTCATCTGAGGTGCTGCATGGGGACATCCGTGCCATATTCCTGCAGAACCAGGCTTACCAGGCCTGCATACTTGCTGTCCTGGAGGGGCTTGCTGGGGCTATGCGTGGTCAGGCACCTGTACCACGTGCACCTCTTGATGTACAACCAGAGGGTGAAAACGATGACAAATCTATCACTCAGGTCGGGCCGTGCAGACCATCAAAACATGTGGGTGTTGAGGTGCACCCTGCTCCTCCCCCCTCCTGGGTGAAAGGTCAACTATGGCCATTTTTTATTATTATTATTATTATTTTGTCCATTGTGCATTAATGTAACAGAGTGGTGCTTTATGGCATCCACTGTGTGTTCTGGCTAGGCCCATACAAGCTTGTCTCGTGTTTGTGTTTGTGGCTTGGGGTCCGGACACATATGCCTTTCCTGCTTCCCCTTTCCATGGGCTCGCAAGAATGGCACTGTGTGACAGAGGCATTGGGCTTCCATCATATCTGATGCACAGTATACATGTTGTATGCTGTCCCTTGCCCCATTTAGCTGTCAAAGCCATTCTCATGATGGAAGAGGGACGTGTGGTGGCAATGTCACATTGAGGCACTTGTGCTATGGTGATTCGTCACTGTCTGACATTGTCACTGTTGGGTCCTGTGTTCATGATATGTTATGCTGGTAAATTGATAGTCCTGTGTTAGTTTTGCTTATGATGTGTCACGGGATCGGCAATATGTTTCCGATGCAGATGTGTCCACAACTGAGTCGTTCACATGGAAAATGTACACAACACTGAAGGTTCATGCATTTCCCATGCTAACATGCATTGAATAGCCCTGCAAATACACCCCCACAACACACACAACACGCCCCCAACTCCACCCCAACACAACCTCAACATCCCCCCACGCACACACTACTTGCCTTCTGAGACATGCTGTGTCCCCGCTTCACAAGTTCACTTTGACTTTCGTGATCGTGAACTGGCACTTCTGGCTCATTTGTTTGCATTGTTTTTTTATCCAGCAGCAGGGGTTTCCAGGCCGCAAACACCACTCACTGTACTGTGTTGTGTAGTGAGCGGGGTGTCGCGGGAGACAACCCCGCAGCACCCGCATTTTCTTTTCTTTTTTGGGATTCCCTGAAATGCATGCCACAAAAGGTTCGAGCTTTTGGTGTTCACACCTGTGGTGGCATGCATTTATGTCCTTTTAGTATAGGTTGGATATTTTTGCTCACTCTTTTCTTCAGAGTCCGTGTCTGAGGGGATTGTATGTGGCCTGTTTCCATTTGTTGCAGTGCACTTTGTGACAGTTGAGTCATTTGTGTTGTGGGATGTTTTAAACCACTAGTCCATGCCCTGCAACATTACTGTGCACTGCTTGCATCAGAAACCTCAGAATGGCTGCTGGAAAGCATTATGTGCGCTAAAATCACCCAGACATGCGCAGGAAAACCTGAAAAATAGGCTGCCAATCCATTTTTGCCTATGTCAGTGGCAAAACAGGAGACCACTGCCAAAACCCATCGTTTGGTTGCCCACAGAGGAAAATGAAACTATTTGAAAAAGCAGTCCTGCATTGAAAGAGAAACACAGAGCTGTTTAAAAATCCGTTTTTCCTTGGCTGTGGAAAGTGCAAAAATCATGGTTCCCAAACACCACAAGAGATCCAACCTCCTTATTGGGTGTTAAACATCACTGTACATAAATAATTCACCTAAGCACAATGTCAGCAGAAACATATTTATCAGAAGAAAATCCACATTTAAAGATGCTTGCTTGGAAGAATATGTCAAAAATGCGTGTAGTACCGCTGCACGCCTGTGTCAGAAGCTAGCGATTACTTAACCTGTCAATTTAAACTGGTACATTGAATCAAAGTATGAAAAGGAATGACTTGCTATCAGAAGCAATAGAGATGGATACAATTCAAAACTATAATTTAAAAAGGCTGGAATTAAGAGATTGGTGGATATATCTGTTAAAAATGTAATTTGTATTTTAGGACAAGACTATTTTTGACATTGTGTTAAAAGTTAAAGCCAGCTACACTGAGCTTCAAAGACATTCCACACCTTCTCCCAAACAAAGGAATCCTTTCCCCTGCTCTCTGCTAAGGAACTGGTAGGGAAGTATGAAAGGAAAAGGGAAGAGCACTTCGGACTTTTGCTCAGCTAGGAGACAAAAGACTCCCTTTGACTCAAAGGAAATGCTAATTCGGGTGTAGGCTGAAACCAGATGCCAATGTCAGAGAGGCCTGGTAATGCTCTCTAGCTCAGCCAAGACCTTGGAGGCGGAGACAAGCAGTCCTTTTAGTATAGGTTGGATATTTTTGCTCACTCTTTTCTTCAGAGTCTGTGTCTGAGGGGATTGTCTGTGGCCTGTTTCCATTTGTTATTGTGCACTTTGTGACAGTTGAGTCATGTGTGTTGTGGGATGTTTTAAACCACTAGTCCGCGCCCTGCAACATTACTGTGCACTGCTTGCATCAGAAACCTCAGAAAGGCTGCTGGAAAGCATTATGTGCACTAACATCACCCAGAAGTGCGCAGGAAAAATCAAAAAATAGGCTGCCAATCCATTTTTGCCTATGTCAGTGGCAACACAAGAGACCACTGCCAAAACCCATCGTTTGGCTGCCCACAGAGGAAAATGAAACTATTTGAAAAAGCAGTCCTGCATTGAAAGAGAAACACAGAGCTGTTTAAAAATCCGTTTTTCCTTGGCTGTGGAAAGTGCAAAAATCATGGTTCCCAAACACCACAAGAGATCCAACCTCCTTATTGGGTGTTAAACATCACTGTACATAAATAATTCACCTAAGCACAATGTCAGCAGAAACATATTTATCAGAAGAAAATCCACATTTAAAGATGCTTGCTTGGAAGAATATGTCAAAAATGCGTGTAGTACCGCTGCACGCCTGTGTCAGAAGCTAGCGATTACTTAACCTGTCAATTTAAACTGGTACATTGAATCAAAGTATGAAAAGGAATGACTTGCTATCAGAAGCAATAGAGATGGATACAATTCAAAACTATAATTTAAAAAGGCTGGAATTAAGAGATTGGTGGATATATCTGTTAAAAATGTAATTTGTATTTTAGGACAAGACTATTTTTGACATTGTGTTAAAAGTTAAAGCCAGCTACACTGAGCTTCAAAGACATTCCACACCTTCTCCCAAACAAAGGAATCCTTTCCCCTGCTCTCTGCTAAGGAACTGGTAGGGAAGTATGAAAGGAAAAGGGAAGAGCACTTCGGACTTTTGCTCAGCTAGGAGACAAAAGACTCCCTTTGACTCAAAGGAAATGCTAATTCGGGTGTAGGCTGAAACCAGATGCCAATGTCAGAGAGGCCTGGTAATGCTCTCTAGCTCAGCCAAGACCTTGGAGGCGGAGACAAGCAGTCCTTTTAGTATAGGTTGGATATTTTTGCTCACTCTTTTCTTCAGAGTCTGTGTCTGAGGGGATTGTCTGTGGCCTGTTTCCATTTGTTATTGTGCACTTTGTGACAGTTGAGTCATGTTTGTTGTGGGATGTTTTAAACCACTAGTCCGCGCCCTGCAACATTACTGTGCACTGCTTGCATCAGAAACCTCAGAAAGGCTGCTGGAAAGCATTATGTGCACTAACATCACCCAGAAGTGCGCAGGAAAAATCAAAAAATAGGCTGCCAATCCATTTTTGCCTATGTCAGTGGCAACACAAGAGACCACTGCCAAAACCCATCGTTTGGCTGCCCACAGAGGAAAATGAAACTATTTGAAAAAGCAGTCCTGCATTGAAAGAGAAACACAGAGCTGTTTAAAAATCCGTTTTTCCTTGGCTGTGGAAAGTGCAAAAATCATGGTTCCCAAACACCACAAGAGATCCAACCTCCTTGCTGGGTGTTAAACATCACTGTACATAAAGAATTCACCTAAGCACAATATCAGCAGAAACATATTTATCAGAAGAAAATCCACATTTAAAGATGCTTGCTTGGAAGAATATATCAAAAATGGGCATAGTACCGCTGCTCGCCTGTGTCAGAAGCTGGCGATTACTTAACCTGTCAATTTAAACTGGTACATTGAATCAAAGTATGAAAAGGAAACACTTGCTATTAGAAACAATAGAGATGGATACAATTCAAAACTATATTTTAAAAAGGCTGGAATTAAGAGATTGGTGGATATATTTGTTAAAAATGTAATTTGTATTTTAGGACAAGACTATTTTTGACATTGGCCCTCATTACGACCCTGGCGGAAAGTGACTGACCGGACCACCACAGCGTAAATAGCGTTTCCGCCATTGCACGAAGGAGCAAAGTGCGGCCCATTCCGACCCATCGGGCACGAGCACCACGCCATGGCGGAAGTGCAAAGTCCGCGATGGCGGAAATGACCCCAAAACGGCCCACACCGCCGCCGTACGGCGCCCTAGGTGCAATACCGCCACCCCTCTTAGCGGTCACCGCAGTGTGCGCCTACCGGAAAGTACGGTGACCGGAAATATACGGAAACGGAAGCTAAAACATGGGCCCGGAACGGGAAACATCCCGCCGTACACCTATAAAACCACTAAAACCACACAACCACTAAAATCACTACCCTGAAACAGACCCCAACCCGTCATCCACCCTAGCGAAACCAAGAAAAATGGGAAAAGTAGCGAAGAAAGCGTGCGACCGCAAGCGGCAGGTCCACTTCTCCCGTGAGGAACTCACCGTGCTAACAGAGACCCTCCAGGAGAATGCTGCCGTCGTCTTCTCCACGCAAATGACCAGAACGGCACTTGCAAACAAGAAGGCCATATGGGCTCTGGTGGCACAGCGGGTAAGTGCGGTGGGGACCGCACCCCGCACCCCACAGCAATGCCGCAAGCGATGGGACGACCTGCGGATACGCGTCCGCAGCATACACTCTGCCAACCGCAACATTGCCACAGCCACCGGGGGAGGTCCTGAATCACCCATCAAGTTGACCCCCTGGGAAGAAATATGTGCCTCCACCATCGGAATGGAGAGCATAGAGGGAGTCGGAGGGATGGAGAAAGGAGTGCAGACATCCGAAGAATCAGGTAGGTGGCCCAAATAAAACAATGCCAAATCCACACAGTCCATCCATGTGAAGTACCATGCGTCCACATAGTGCAACAGAAACACATGTCCAGGAGAACGTCCACACACATCGGCCTGATAGCGCACGTAATAACCCACAATAAATACATAAATAATTAAAAACCCCTAAAACACGCACTACACGTGCAGCAGGCACACCCTAACTGCAGGCTGCCAAACATCTGCACCCTCACTCCACACACAAATGAAAGCACCTCCAAGGCCCCGACCCAAATCACCCTCAGGTACCACCCCAATGCATGTGATACAATGCCATTCCAATTCCCACAGACCCATTAATAACCCTCGCCCTCCTTTACTCCACCACAGGGTCCGATCCAAACGACGAGCTACAGGACACCCCTACCAGCACACCTGCAAAGAGGGCCAAGACCAACGGCCAGAGACCCTCCACCTCAGCTGCACGCATCAAGACACGGCAGCAGCACAAATCTGTGGCAGCACAGAGGAGGGAACATCAACAGGCACCCCAGCAGCCAGCATGCCCACAACACCACCACCACAGGTCCCCCCAATGGATGCCACAGAAGGCACTGCCTCTGGTGGCAGCAGCACCATAGGTGACACCCCATTGATGGCAGCATGCTCCGACACAGAAAACGGGGATGTCGAAGTCAGATCCATCCATGACCTGTCCCAATCCCCCTGTCTGTCCCATCCCGTACAACATGAGGATACCACGCAGGGGCACCCACAAGACGACGACTGGCCATCCCCCACAAGCCCTGTGGCAAGGCAACATGAGGACAACAGCCCCTCTGTGACACCCCCGCAAATGGCCATGGCCCAGCAGAGGCAACAGTCCCTCGACCAGTTAATCGTGCAACAGCAGCAACTGGCCACGCTCCTCAAGGACCATGCCGATGAATGTGGGGGCACTAAGGCAGACATAGAAACATCACCTGAGACACTTAGGGCAGAAATGGAGAGAGGTACAGAGACGCTAAGGGCACAAATGGAGAGTAGCACCGAGAGCCTGAGAGTCCAAATGGAGAGTAGCACCGAGAGCCTGAGAGTCCAAATGGAGAGTAGCACCGAGAGCCTGAGAGTCCAAATGGAGAGTAGCACCGAGAGCCTGAGAGTCCAAATGGAGAGAAGCACCGAGAGCCTGAGGGGGGAACTGCATGCGACGTCCAAAGACGTATGTGCCGAACTTGCCGCAGTGCGCCGTGTGCTCACTGAGCTCTCGCAAACCCTTAGGGACATGCATGGACGTGAGCAGGCAGACACATCATCCGTTGCAAGTTCCGTCCAGGGCAGCCCCCAACGTAGATCTGGGAGGAACCTGCGCTCCACAGGCAGGGGTGCCCCTGATACCCGCAGAGGGGGCTTGCAATAGCGACAGCCCACTGACAATGAGCATCTTTGGACACTGGTGTTCGGGGGGAGGTAGGAGGGTGGAGGGGGTGTGTTGGGCTCACTTGGGTGGCGGGTCGATAGGGTGTTTAACATGATATCACATATGCCATAAACAGTGCACGATCAACCAATGAGATGTGTGGACATTGATCTTTGTGTACTAGGCCATCATAGGCGTACAGTCCATATTGTGCATGTCCCAGACACACACAGTGCCACGAGTCCCGTGTCCATGTATCAGCCACCAGGCGTGAGTGCTAGAAGCATACATCAATGAGATGCTGACGAATGTCACGGGCCTCCGGTGCCTCGCAGACTCCATGAGGTGCTGCCACATCCCCACCCTCATCATGACCATCATCAGGTGCTTGCAGTTCTGCGTCAGGGGGCATGGGCACATTTCTACGTACGCACATGTTGTGGAGCATGACACATGCCATGACCATCTTTGCAACCTTCACATGGCGGTACAGGAGTGCCCCGCCAGACCTGCTGAGGCAGCGGAAACGACCCTTCAGTAGGCCGAATGCCTGTTCAATGACTACACGGGTACGTGAGTGGGCATGGTTGTAGTCCTCCTCATGCTGGTCCCGTGGGTTCCGGACTGGTGTGAGGAGCCATCTCTTCAGTGGATATCCAGCATCACCTGTATGTGGACGAGAAACGTATGATGTGGAATGCCATTGCTACGTACGCACACCCCCCCCCCCCCTTCCTGCCAGGTCATTGCCGAATCACATACCCCACATAATCATGCATGTAATGAGACTCACCGAGTAGCCAGGATCTGTTCCCTGCGTGTCGCTCCATGTAGCGTGGTATTGTAGAGTTCCTCAAGACCATAGAATCATGGGTTGATCCAGGGAATCGGGCACAACAATGTGTAATGATCCTGTTGGAGTCACACACCATTTGTACATTCAGGGAATGAAATTGTTTTCGGTTGCGGTACTGGGCCTCCATGGCATGTGGGACGACCAATTCCACATGGGTGCAGTCGATGGCACCAATGCAACCCGGTATGCCGGCAAGTGCATGGAATCCCACCTTTGTGTTGGTAATTTCCTGCTCCGAGCGTGGTAGAGAGATGTAGTCGACTGCGTGCTGCAGGAGGGCATCGAGCACTTGAAATAGTGTCCGTGAGAACAGTGGCTGAGAAATGCCATGCAACTGTCCGACTGTGTGCTGGTAGGTGCCTGTGGCCAGGAAGTGTAGTACAGACACCACCTTCAGTAGGGGTGGGATGGCGGTTGGGCTATCTATCATGCTGACAAGGTAAGCCTGTGTCATGTCCACAATGGCGGTTATGGTGTCCCGGTCCAAACGGTAGAGGGTGTGGATCTGCTCATCAGTGAGGTTGAACGGATGTGCTCGGAGGCGTGGGATTGCGGGCTGCCTGCGTGGTGGTAGTGGCTGTGCTGGCGGCCCTTGCTGGCCCTGCCTTGGCCTCCTCCTCCTCCTGCGTCTCCTCCGTGCGGCCGGTTGTAGTTGGTGTTCGTCTTCTTCTTGTAGTTGGAGTACTTGCAGTGCTATCAGGTCCCCCAGGGCCAACATCGCGAGTCCTGCCGGTAGCATTTCGGTGTGGTTGTGGGAGGAGACTGGCTGTGCAATTTATGTGTTTTCAGGCTGTATGGCCTCCACCTGTGGTGATTCATTCCACCTGTGCAAACTGCTCTCCCCTTTGGCCGGGCACGTCCCGCGCACAACGCTGCAATTCGGGGAATGGCATCTTGCTATTGCAATCATGTATTTGTACCCGATGGCCGTGTAAGATTGTTAGATATGTTCATCCTGCTGTGGTCCCATTGTTTCACATACTATCTGTGCAGTCGCGAACAGACTTGTGAAGGGTCAGTGGAACGTAGTACTCGAGTAACGGTGGGCCCTCATGCATCACTGTACCGAGTTGCAACGACGGGCGGGGCGTCCCATTTGTGGGTGAAGGCAGTTGCCATTTTCACACACAGCCGCACTCGATGGAATAATTAGTGATTTCAAACGGCCACAGATGCCTCTTCGACGTGATGTTGCAAATGAGGAATTCGAAGGGCGGCGCTTTCGGTTTTCAGCTAGCGGCGAGGAAATGCCCACAGGTCTGACTGCAAATATAACGTACTATTGTTCTATGTCCTTGAGACAGGGGCCATGGCGAGGATGCAATGATTGATATGAATAGTTTGGGATGCGCAATTGCGACGTGGGCGGTGAGGCCGGACGTTCCCAAATACATGTTACTTCACTACACTGGAATCCCGGGCTGGGGCACTGTGGATTTTGCAGGCTGCATAACGCACAGACTCAATGGATATTTCTAATGTTATGTGAGTAAATATTCAGGCGTTTTAATCCCGGGATGAGGGAATGATGAATGGATGCATGGGCAGGTGATTTGATACAGAGTTTGCCATGTACAGGGCTTCTTGGGATCTATCCGCCTCCCCTACGCTATGTGATGCAGGGCTGCCATAGTGGGACCATCGTCTATCTGGCCTTGTTGAGCCCTCCCTGTCTCAACGCGCCCTCAGACACTTGTGTCCATGCACGTTAACATTCCCATCTGATGGATTCTGTTTTGACAGACGCATGCACAGGTACACTCGTTCGTGATGGTGTTTGCACCTCGATATAGATGGTTATGAGTCGCAAGTGGTTTTTGGGTGGTGATGATCCTTTGGAGTGGGCTAGCATGCATATGGCTGTGGATTTAGTGTAATCATTGGAGTGAGTTGTTGGAATGTAGTTCTGATGGCCATTCTGTTCTTTTTCTTTTCTTTTGGTTGACAGGTATCTCCTCCCCTTTTGCCACTGCCATCTGTATGCCACTCCTGCAGATGGGTTTTACTCCCGACACCTGCTGCTTCGTGTTAATCAGTGGAGCAGCATTACGATCTTATGGGACGATCGCCAATGGGCCACATGCCCTTACGCAGTACTGGTGGCTCAGAGCAACATTTCGGCCTTTCAGCTGGACTAGTGCCTCCCCATTGGGACGGCCCTGCGGTTCTGTGCGCTTCCATGTTGCCTTTTCGTACGTGAATGTGGCTCTGTGTACCATGATGGAACAGGGCGTCACACAAGTAGTGGCTGGTCATTTCTTGCGGATGCAGCCCACAATGGTGAAAAGTGTTTTGGAGTTCATGGCCTGATGGCTGTATGGGCTTGGTGATTTTGATGTGCATTAAATTACTATTCTGATTTGGCCCGTGTAGCGTTTTTCTTTGCAAGTGATGTGGCATGTGCCTATTTGGGGGGCGATGTATTGTGAGGAGATCTGCATTGGGTTCCAGCTTCGGAGTTTAGTTGCGTGGTACTGTACTGGGCGCGTTTGCCTACGAAGCCCGTGTGGTCAGGGATGGGGGCTGCCAATATGACAGTTTGAATGTTGTCATGCTCAGGGGCGGGGGATTGGGTTTTGTGTAACAGATGCCGGTCAGCCAGGTGGACTGGTGGAATGATGTGATTCTAGGAATATTGCTGGTCACAGGTGCCTGTGTTTGCGTGCGTTTCTTGGTGGGGGACTGTGGTCATGTCCATTGGGATGGCTTCTGTATTCGTGCCATCTGTGCCCTGCAGCTCCCATTGGCCCCTCTTGTGTTTCTTTTGTTCGTTGGCATGCATGGGTGACTTGTACATTTCACTGGTTGCATTGTGGCTTCATTGCACCTACGGGGAGTTGTGCTTTGTGGGCAGGGAGCGGTGTACAGGCACTCAGTGGGGCCGTTTACGGTTGATTCGCGATGCCATACTTCTCACCATGGCGGAATGGTACATTCCGCCATGCTTGATGGCGTTAGGTACATGTCCGCTGGGGTCGGAATTGGCGTACCCTTGCGCCATGGTGGTGTTTGCGGTTTGGCATGGCGCGCGCGCGCGTGCTTGGTGCAGTTAGTGTTGGCGTTCACTACGGTGTCGCTAATGGCTTCGTACTTTGCGGTGACGGGTCATAGTCGCACCGAGCGCTATTCGATGGCGGTATTGCATTTCCGCCATCGTTTTCCGAATTCCGCCAGGGTCGTAATGAGGGCCATTGTGTTAAAAGTTAAACCCAGCTACACTGAGCTTCAAAGACATTCCACACCTTCTCCCAAACAAAGGAATACTTTCCCCTGCTCTCTGCTAAGGAACTGGTAGGGAAGTGTGAAAGGAAAAGGGAAGAGCACTTCGGCCTGTTGCTCTGCTAGGAGACAAAAGACTCCCTTTGACTCAAAGGAAATGCTAATTCGGGTGCAGGCTGAAACCAGATGCCAAAGTCAGAGGGGCCTGGGAATGCTCTCTAGCCCAGCCAAGAACTTGGAGGCAGACAAGCAGTTTTGTTTATTCAGAAAGCACAGACAATATCTTTTTGAAAAAGACTTATAGAAAATTGTGCCAAACTGGTAAAAATATGGAATTTAGAGGTTATTCAAATGAAAATGTTGCTCACAAGTAGAAACTACTCTTGAGTGCCTTGCTGAGAGCAGAACCAAGCACCTGAATCCTGTCCGGTGGCTAGCAGATTCCAGTCCAAAACCCTTGACCAGATCCTGGCGGGCCTATTCTATCCAAAGCCATAGTTGTGAGTATTTAGCATAGAACTGTCCATAGCTATCTCTTAGTTTTAAGTAATCCTATCCAACCCATTCCAACATATCCAGAACTGCATTGTATAATCTCTTTTCTCTATCCTGAATCCTTCTCTAATCCATATAATCCTGTGATAATTGTAGTGATAATCATCTTTGCACTAATATATATTTGCTGGAGAAAGGCAAGCGTCTCGGCAGATAGAAACCATCCGGGGGTGCCCCTGGATCAGTGGCTGTGCTGTTGTGTAGCTTGTGGCTCCATAGACTCCCTAGCATTAAGAAATCATTGTTTCTAATCTCCAAAAGCACATCTTTCATTTGTAAATCTTGACTCTTTTTGAGAAAAATCGACCTTTACTAAACCCTCTGTAACTTTTGACCCATACATGCTAGGAACGAAATGTAAATGTCAAATTGAAGCTAACATCCTCAGCTTTCAAACGACCTAAGTGGCAACCCACACTCTCATACCTTTTCTGTAATCGCATTTCCTGCGCGCTGAAAAGTTTGCCGCAATTTTGCATTTGGCTCAATTTAATTCCATATAAAATTGCTATTTCTTGCATCCAACCTCTGAATTCAGTTTCCTATCTGCCAGTCATTCAAACCTCATTGCTAGTGTCTACCTGAACCTATCCAAAGCAGCTCCCACTAGTTTTGAATCCAATTTAGCAAATTAAAATCCATTTTTAGTATTTTTCACATTCATTTAAAACCACATTCCAAAGCATTTGACCTGTTTAAATAATTCCTGTTCTCTGTAAGCTTGCTGGGAATAGGGATTGAACTGCATTGTTGATTGTTTATTCCTGAAACCTGCGTGCCCTCATTCCATCTCTTCATCTTGCATAATAGGGGCGGATTGAGTAGTAACAGGGGGAAAGAGTGATTACATTGTCTTTGATTTAATTGATATCAAGTTTTATTTCTGTACTGCATTCATTTCATATCATTTCATTTCATTGAACTCACACAAAGTTATTCTCTGCTACATTATTCTTATCACCCATACTCCTATTGATTAAAGAGATTGTCGAATTGTTGTGATATCACCCATTGCTGATCAGTGTATACATATTAATAAGTGTGATATCTAGATATTGTTCATATTCATAAAAGTGTGATATATATACTGTTCAATCATCAAATAAATCTTTTAACTTTGCAAAACAAACCTACTTCTTGGTTCAGTGAGACCGGGGGGGATTCAAAGAGAGGGGCGTTATATAAGGGTATATCATCCAGAAATAAAAGAACTTTAGACATAAAAATATATAAATAAGGGTTCCAGCTGGGCATCACACACTAGGCATTGACTTTGGTGGAGAGCTGGGTTGAAACCACTTACAGTGTTGATATTTTATTGAAATGTTCACATTGCATGCCATGGCATGGTGTGTCGGGTGGGTGACATGGGGTTGAGGGAGGTTTAGGTGACATACCATAATTTGGATGTGCTGTTTTGCATGGGGGGGTGGAATCGGTAGCTCGCATGTGTGCCTTTTGGTCACATGAAATTGTGTTTGTTTAAGTGCTAGGGATGCACACAATGCTGCAATTCCAAGACACATTCTCAGGGTGTTAAGGTTGTGACAGTTGACTGTCCCTTTCTTATCATCGATTGTCACCTGGAATGTGCCAAGCCAGTGTGCACTCCGCAAGGTGGGGAAGTTTAGGTGAAAAGTGTAGCCACAAGCTGGGTATGGGCTGCCTCGCCACGTGCCCTTTGCCTTCCCATGCGCGGAGGGCATGCATGTGGTTGGGGATGTGGGGGCACCACCATGTCCACCGGTACGCCCCGCCGGGTTGCAAAATTGTGCAGGACACATACTGCCACAATGATCCTGCACACTACTGGGGGCGCATATAGTAGCTACCCACCAGAGCGGTCAATGGAGTGGAAATGTCGTGTGTTGTTTGGTCACTGGGTCATTTCAGCAGACAACTGCCATAGTTGGGGGTGTCTCAAAGCCCACGCAGTCACGCTGCCTACACCAGGATTTGGCAATCATGACTGCGTGCCCCTCAGTCCGCATGCACATATACATGCCCAGAACACCCGCAGAAAGGCAGGCCGTGCTCCAGGACTTTTACAGGATGGCACACTTCCCCAAAGTGCTTGGTGCCATAGATTGCACCCATGTAACCCTACGTCCACTAGGGCCACTGCGAACATCTACCGCAACAGCAAGCACTGGCATTCCATCAATATGCAGGTTGTATGCGATGCCAAGGGAATCATCACCTCTGTCTATGCAAACTATCCAGGG
The DNA here is from genome assembly GCF_040938575.1 of Ambystoma mexicanum. Taxonomy (NCBI): domain Eukaryota; kingdom Metazoa; phylum Chordata; class Amphibia; order Caudata; family Ambystomatidae; genus Ambystoma; species Ambystoma mexicanum. Next base: position 924,645,971 of record NC_090937.1, on the reverse strand, counting down.
TCCACCCATGACAGTTTCATATACAGAATGTCTGCCCTGAGCCGGGACCTGGAAGCTGGGAAGCATGGCTACACATGGCTCAGTAGAAATGTCTGTGCACCTGTATGCATGTCACACACAGACAAATACACAAACCCAACTAATGACAATCATCATCACCTCCCGGGGGGACAGTGCCTACCCTCTGAGCACCCACACGATGACGCCAATACGGAACCCCACCACACCACCCCAGGTAAGATACAACACAGCCCATATTGCAACCGGGGGCATAATGGAGTGCACATTCAGAGTGCTCAAGTCATGCTTCTGCTCCCTTGACTGCTCTGGCAGCCAGCTACTATATGCACCCCCAGTAGTGTGCAGGATCATTGTGGCAGCATGTGTCCTGCACAATGTTGCAACATGGCGGGGCGTACAGGTGGACATGGTGGTGCCCCCACATCCCCAACCACATGCACAGGCACTGCTCATGGGAGGGGAAAGGGCACATGGCGAGGCAGCCCGGATCTAGTTTATGTTCACATTTTTCACCTAAACCTCCACCCCTGCGGAGTGCACAAAGGCCTGGAACATACCAGGTGAAAATTGATGATGACAAAGAGACAGTCAACTGTCACAACCTTAACACAGGCACCTGGGCCATGTCGTCCTCAAAATATTCAGGACGGTTCTGTGCCAGTATCATTCTCTGGGACACTTCTCTTTTGATCATTTTCACCCAGAAAGTGAGCTTTACCTCAACTGTTGTTTCTTCCCCATCTGCTTGTTCGTCAATTAGATTGTCATCAGTGATGACAGTCAATCTGTACCCTTATTCGATGGTGATTACTGTGCACCATTGTTGGCCTTCATAATCACTACCATCGATCAAAGCCATTTCCCCTCGTATTGTGGCTGTGTGTTTCACCAAGGGACATACTTGTCCCTTTTCCTCATGCATAGGTATTCTTGGTCCAAAGAGAAATTCATCTGGGGTCTGCATGTTTTTGTCTGCAAGGCCTGGCAGCCCTGCCATTAGCACACGTACTCCATATGCAAATATCTCCATTTCTAATGGGATAGCTCTCATAGCTGTGTGTCCTGTGTATGCTCTAATCATCTCGCATATGTTCAAATAGTACATTCCTGCAGTATGCCTTTCTCTGTGAACGAGATTGTCATGTTTAACTTTGTCATTAGATCTCGCCCCAAGATATTTACTGGGGTTTGTCTTGAATATAATAGTGGTACATTCATCTCACATTCTCCTATAGAGACTGGAAGTGTGTCTGTAAAAGGAACACAACTTGTAGCTTCTTTTAAGCCCTCAGTATCTATAACATCGCCGGACAAGGAAAACTTTCCTTCACGTGTACACGAGCGTGTTGCACCCGTGTCAACTAAGAAGGAATATTCTTTATCTCCTATCTATAATGACATCCACCCTTGGTTCCTGGTGAGGGTCTGGAGTCACTGATAGGATAGAACACATCAGGTTTTCCAGTGAGCTGTCCTAGTCCATATACAATGTTGTCCCTCCATCACCAGTGTTAGCTCTCATTCCAGAGTTCACAGCCTGCCCTGCACTTACTGTCTGTGACAGTTGCATCGGAGACTGTTGCGACTGTCCTTGTGGAAACACATCAAATTCTGAGGTTGCAAGCTTTGTTGTGCTCCTGGCGTTTGATGTTGTACCGTGTGATTCTGTGCAACTCCATTTCCTCCATGTTGTAAAAACACAGGTGGATTCACTATAACTACTCTTGATCCTTGTTCGTTTTGCATCATGCCTTGACTTCTGCATGTGCGTGCTAGATGCCCTGTCATCTCACACAACCAATATATTGGCGGTGGTCTGATTATTTGCCCATTTGATATATCTTGATGGCCATTTTGCATGTTTTGAAAGCCTCCCTGATTACTCTGAAACCCTCCCTGATTACTCTGACATCCTCTTCCTCTAAATCCTCTTCCTCTGGGTTAAAACCCAGTATTGGCCCGATTACTCTGTTGTGGATTGTTAACCTGCTGCATGCTCGATATATCTGTGCTGGTTATCATTGCCCCTTCAATGGCATATTTTGACAGTTTTTTCTGCACTAGTTTTGCTCCTTCACCTTTTCGTGCAGCCTCTTTTTTGCGATTCTTTTCCTGAAGCAGTCTGCAATAGTGTGCTATCGCCAACTGTATTTCAGACCACAGTTTGGCCTCGATTCCTTCCAATTTCTTGAGCTGTTTCTATACCTGATCAAGCAGCCCTTGGCCCAAGATTCACGAGTCTCGAGTACCCACGCATCTTGGAAATTCTGAATGTAAAGTAAAGGGTCCGCTGACTCCTTCATCTTGTGTGTCATTATAGCACCCATGTCGGAAGTATCCGGATATAGCAATCGTAATTCTTTCCATACCGCGGCTCTGCAATTGTTAAGCAGTGCTCCGTCATGCACAGTATTAACTGTGGTCACACCAGGGTAATGTAACGCTCACCTGATTCTCGCAGAGGCGCCGGTCTTGACTGGGCGACTACCGTATCTTCAAAGGTGATGTGTAGCACCCGGTTGGCTCTTTGGGCTGGACCTCTGTGCACTGTATGCCTGACGTGTAGAGTAAGATGTCTGCAGATAGAAAATATGGGGTTAATGAACTGGGGTTATTGGGGTGTCCCTATCTCTTTCCTCTTCTCCTCTCCTGTAGACCCCCAAAGGTTAATGCTCTCACCTTAGGTAAGTGAATGCCGAGCTCTCCATCTGCCTCGGGGCAGGGTGCTGTAACCAGTTTCTTCACTGGATAGGTAGCGCAGGCCTCTTGACTTCAGAGGACTGCTGTCCGTCGTTTACTGCACGAACGGTAAGTTTCGAGTCATTCAAATGTCTTTAAAGTCTTTAGTAATGATGTCTCTTGTTTTGCAGGGTTCCGGCGATGGCGGATGACGGGCTGAAGTGAGTTGAAGATGGAGCCCGTGTGATGAATAGAAGGGCCTGGAAGCACGTAAGTAAGCGCTTGTTGCCTGCTTCACGATGTGCTCTAACTGTCTTTTTATTTTGCAGGTACGAGTTCGGAGCGGCTGCAGGGTGCCGGAATACCCACTGGATTAGATGTGGAAAGGAGTAATGGCACGTGAGTATTAAAGTTCCCCAATGTCTTTAAACGCACCTTGTTTTGTCTTTCAGATGCGGGATGCAGCGCCGAAGGCCTCCGGAGCGTGCGAAGAGTTGGTAAGCTTTTGTCTTTCAGATGCCGGAATGCAGTATGAAGACCTCCGGAGCGCACGAAGAGTAGGTAAGCCTTTGCCTTTCAGATGCCGGAATGCTAACCTGTTCTTTCTTGTCTTTATAGGTGTTGCTGAAGACTGGATTCAGGATGGTAAGCCTTTTTCCTTAGGCCCAGGACCGGATGCAGAAGACACGATGAGCGTTCTGCTGCAGAGGGTGCAGAATAACGCAAAGCAAGATTCATCCACCGGGTGTGGTTTAAATAGCCTCCTGTAGTGCTTAGGTGTCTCCTTCCACAGCCACGCCTAAGTAAGAAAAGAGTTCCTGGTAAGAAAAGAGTTCCTGCCTTCCAGAAGAGTTCCAGTGTTCTGAATCTAGGGAGTGGCTCCAGCCCCACCCAACAGGAAAAGTAGTTCCAAACAGAAGAGGATCAGAGGCTCAACTGGCAGGCAAGTAAGCAGCATGGTCTGCTGCAGGTAAGTCCACCCAAGCATTATGAGCCCGGTGCTTCCAGCGCTGGGACTGGGCATATTTATGAGCCTGGTGCCACTGGCGCCAGGACTGGGTCCAAAAGGTCCCAATTGGGACTGGTTGGCACTCGGAACCTGGGTTATGGATCTGCTTCCAAGGGAGTTGGGAAAACCCTGACCTTTTGGAAGCAGAGATCATGACAGGTAACCTGCCTGTGTCCACACATCGTCAGCTCTATCACCAAAGTATGGCGATTAAAAGACCCTTGATATCCCCTATAGCTAACTTGTTCCCTCCCTTCATTTTTTCTAGCTCGTGTATCCATTTTCCGGCTCCCATGTTAGCATTGGAAGCTTATTTTTCAGGTTTTCCCGATCCATGTGTGGCCATGGAATATACTGTGGTCTCGTGCCACCTTTCTCGAGCAACGGAAATTTGGACGTGTAGCCCTCTCTCTCTTCTCTCATTGTTTTTCTGTCTATTGCAAGAGTAATATTCCTGCATCGCCGCCTACCTGGTAATGTCCTTAGTCGGCTCACATAGGGTGGTGGAGATACCCCCCCTCTGACCATAAGATACTTCTTTGCGTTGGTCTGAATGTGTGGCTGACTCCTATGCCCTCAGTGCAGATCCACTAGAACCTGACCATCTTATCCCTTTTCCTCCAGAGAAGCGTTTTTCACATCTCCTTTCTTCCTCCTTTTCCTCATGTTCCTCTCTTTCGGTGTCTGACATTGTCTGTTCCCAACTCGTGCAACTTCTCACATCCTCTTTGTTCTTACTGATTTCCAACCTATATAGGGACAGCTCTCTATTTCTACTATTTTGGGAGACGTCCTCAGCATCGTAAAGCTGAGTGTTCTCCAGGCGCTCGTCCTCCGCCTCTCCTTGAGGTACTGTTCTAGCCCCATTTCATCATATATTCTATCGATCATCTCTCAGATGCTTCTGGTGTCAAAGTCATCCTCGATATTTGCCCTAGACATGCCTGGTACTGAATTGTACTCAGGAAAGAATTCTTCTATGTCTTCCCAATCTACTACTGGATCAGGTTTTTTAGCCTCTCTTTCCAGATATTCAAGATTGCATGCTCTCTGTCTTCGCTTACGTTCTACATTGAATTCCCTGTGCTTCCTCGCTTCCTCTCTGACTCTATCTTCTTCCTCTTTCTTTGTATCTCTACGTTCATTTGCCCTTCGAATTTCCTCATTGCTTCGTCTCTTTATTCTTTTCTCCCGTATCCTTTGCTCTTCTTCTATTCTCCACTGCTCCTGTCTGTCCTGATCATAAGCTTCTCTCTGCTTATGATCGCGTTGTCTTTCTTGCTCTTCGTGATATAACTGTTCTCGTCTCTGCCTATCTTTTCTCCTGATTCTTTCGTCTCTCAATCCTTTTTCCTTTTCCTTCTCCTTTCTCTGTAAATTGTCTAGCTTCGCTTTTTGTTTTGCGTCATCAATGCCTTTACCATCAAGTTTCAATAAAATCTGAACTCCAATCCTTTTTTTCTGTTTGAATGCTATCTCATCAGTTCTATCCTCATTTCCTTTCCATCTTTTGCCTTCTCTCTCTGTATCGAGAGATGTACTTGCTTGTGCCTGGTCTTTTCTCTTGTTCTCGTGTCTCTCCTTGTCCCTCTGGACTTTGGAGGTGATATCTCTATCTTTGTCCTTGCCTGGGTTTTCGTCACTAGTTTGCGTAGGTGACTCATATGCCCGGTTGCTATACCCCATAACTGCTTTAAGTTCTCTTAGCGGGTATAACCCTTCGTCCTCACTAACTTCATTTTTCGTTTCAGATGGGGCAGGTGGCGCGGAAGGCGTCTCACCCCCCTCTGTGCATATGTTAAGTATCCAATCTAACGGCGGCTCCTCCTCCTTATCCCCTTGGTACATCTTCCAAAGCTCTAAACTAGCTAGGCGTTTGTCTAACTTTTTTCCTGTGTACGTGGCATGCAAATATGTTGTCATGTACTGTAGGACCATTTTAGATAGCGATCCACCCTGGGGCCATGGCATAAATATTTTGTTTGCGGTTCCTTTAACCCATTCTGCATTGTACTTTTTCAGCTTAGGTGCATGTTTTGGCAACTGTTTGCACAAATGTACTAATGGAGTCATGTCTTCCATGTTTAAATCTGTTCATTTCTCTTATATAACACTTGTTATGTCTTTCGTTATTTTAAACAACTTCAACAATATGAGCGAGCACCAATCGTTGCAAGCTCCAATCCCGTTTTTTCACAAAAATGTATACCTCCTTTTTCAATCAACAACCATCAATTAGTATTCTACAATATCTTAATTACTCAATCGCGTAATTTTTATGCTAGTTCCTTGAAGGAAAAAATGTCATCCTATGACGTCACAACAAACAATACATAAGACAAACGTTAACAGACTAGACGAACTCCAGCTGGCTACACAAACTTGTGCCCCTAATGTTACCACGACATAGGGTGTAAGCCCATACCTTTCACAAGCGCCTTTAACCATTGTGGTTTTCTACTTATTCCTAGTTTATTCAGGACTATGGATGCAGGCTTCTTCTAACCGCTATATTAAGCATAGGAATTTGGGCGTATCCTCTCTTCTCGGGTGTCCCCACCAGTATCCTCTCTCTTCCCGGGTGTTCTCCCCGGTATTCTTCTCTTCTCGGGTGTCCTCCATGGTATTCTTCTCTACTACTCAGTCTACTCAGTCACCCTTTGAGTCACTATTTCCTTCCCTATATATATATATATATATATATACTTTGTGCTCTACTTCTAACTATATTTTTGTTTTCCCGCCTTCCTCCTTTACCTTCCCTTACTTATTCTATGGTATGCGCTTTTTGCCAAAGCATTTAGTCTTTTTCACTCATCGTTCGCATGTTTCCTCTCTGGATGCTCGGGATCACCGCCTTCATCACCGCCTCTCCTGCCGTTCACCCGTTCAGCTGCTCATAGAAGTGGGAAGGGGTTTTGTGGGGGAAACACAGGTCCCTTCAGACCTTTACCTGCAGGTTTTGCTCTTTATTCTTACCACTATCTAGGGGGAGCTTCACAGTCTACTTAGCCGGATGGCAAAGGACTTCTGATATTGCCGAGGACCTAGATTTACTTTATGTCAACGGTCAATTGGTGTCTTATCTAATCGATAATCAAAAAACTAATCCTATCTCTGCTACCAAGTGTTCACCAGGACCCCCAACCGGCCCATAGAGCTGGGGTTTGCCCAATAGCACTTTAAGATGGAATAGCAGCACCCGTGAGATGGATGGGGATGTAGATTAATACTCAAGCATCAAATCAATAATGACAACTCAACGGTTCGACAAAGGGAGTCCATTTAATGACAAGTACAAAAAACAAGGAGTTTAATGAATATCAGCGGATGCGTGATCTTCCTTCTTGCTTCACAACTCCAACGAACTTCTTAAGAAACATAACATTTATACTAAAAACTCGTCATCACTGACGTTTATCGCTTAAAAGTTGGCATGCAATTCTATTGGTTCTAGGAAGGTAACTTTAATATAGATACTATATCTGTATATGGTAACGGAGTAAGGGGATTGGATAAACACTGTCAGGTGGGGCATCTAACCCTTCCTTCAAAATGGCTACTGCAGACGTCACTAAAAGTACGACGTCCCATTGGTTCTTCTAACCACAGGACCCTAGATTACTTGGTCCATTATGATTGGGTTGGCACCAACCCCACTCATAGTTTTCCACTTTGCCTAGCAGCATGCAGAATGGTCGGCCAGGTACAGGGTGCCCACCAGCTCCCCGGCCTTCCTCCAATTATTGTTACAATCAATCATCGCTTTAGTGGTTATGTGTCAATTATTTCACGGTGGTTGACCAGGAGACTGCATCTCTGTCTGGAAAGGTTTGGATATCTTCGCTTGGCCCACTGCCATGCGTAGGTGTGAAAGTCTAACTTCTTCACGCTCGGCTGGTCACGTGATTACCGTGAAATTGCCTTCTTCTCCATGTAATTCTTTTATTTGATTTTCGTCTTGCCCACCACCTGCCTTTGGTTTCTTATCTTGGCCTTTATGAGCAGGATATTCTCTTCCTTGCTTCATTAATTGTAGCTACTGTTCGTCTATTTTAGCTGATACAACCTTGGCTCTTTTGGCACGATTTGCCTCTGCTGAGTTTCGTTTCTGCCTTTTATTCTTGATTAGTTAAATATGATGCTCTCCTCGTGTGGCCTTTAGTAACCTTTGGTTGATTCTGCTTCTTGTGCATAGTGGAAGTATACTTAAATAACGTGCTTCTTTTGAGGTAGATATGTATAGGTGGCGCTTGCCACAATATATCTTACTACTAAGCATAGCAAGCTGCACAATTTTCTTAGCTTTTTTTGCTGTTCCAAGCATATGTACATGCAGCAACTGGTCGAATATCTTCATCATGCTCATGGCATAAGCTTCTTATATTTGACATTGTCCTTTCATTTTAGGTTGACGATGTCCCTTGTCCATGGTGTTCCATCTCTTTACGTAATTCTCAGGTCATCATCTCTTCTATATGTGAGTCAGTCAGGGTTCTTGTGACGTCACCATTGATCTTCCTTTAAGACCTTTTAGGCTTCTTCAGGGATTGTACTCAGACAAACTTCATTTAGTTTCATTTGTTTATATGGTTTTCTCAATGTGTACCTTACTGTCCATGTTTTCCTTTGTGTTGGTACTTCAATAGGTGCTGTTCTTCTGATAGGTAATGGACAGAGTCCAACTGCGGCTCCCTGCTGGTTTATTTGCTCATCATACATCACATACTTCAGCGTGAATGTTCCTGGTACTTCAAAATGGATGGTTGGAGAGCGGGTCATGCTTGGGACCTCCTCTACAGTGCCTTTTTGCACCTTGAAACACATGTGTATAGGCGCGTTATAAATGCTATATCATTTCATATCATACCACGTGCGACTAAACCAGAAAACCTCACCCATTCTGCAAATACCCACAGAAAGTACCTGATATCGTCGTGTATGGAGGAGTCAATCGAAATGCAGTTATGGAGAAAAAGGGAAACTCTCAGCGGACGATGCTAAGGGTAGAAATAAATAAAACGCTCTTACCAGGTAAAGAAACATCATCTTAAACAATTTAAACTGAAATCGACATAACAGTATGCAGTTGTTGGAGGCCAAAGAGGCCATCACTGCCCAAAAGGGAATATAAAGAGTAACTTGTATAACGATCATGACAGAATGTGCTGACATCCTCACATGACAACAGAACAACCAACTCAGTTAAATCAATAAAGGAATTTTTTTAAAAGATAAAAGATAAAAACCAGAGTGTCAGAAAGAGAAATGGAATTACAATAATATTAAGATAATAATTACAAAATAAAATAAGAAAAAGAAAAGGCAAACAGATACTATACCAAGGCGTATAGAAAGAGAAAACAGACTGCCAAATTGTAAGGAGTATTGCTCATCATTCCTTTACTTCCTTTATATAATCTACATAAAATAGACCATCAACAGAGCTCCGTCTAAATCAGGTATGTAATAACAGTGTTCATAATCAGAAACAACTCAATCAGCCTCATCACGAGTTTGGCGGTAACCCTTTAATGTGGCAGTAACGCTATATCCGCCACATTTAAGGGTCCGCAAAATCATGGGTTTGGCTGCATTTACCACCATCTATGAGCTGGGTGTAAATGCGCTTGGAAAATTCCCTAATTACATTGAAAATTCCCCATTGGGTCCAATGGACCTAATGGGGAATGGGCAAGTACTGATACCACCAAACCCGTGATCCGGCGCTAATATCACCAGAGGGTTTGGTGGTAACGCTATTAGCCCGGGCGGTATCCTGGCAGTAATACTGCCGGGATACCGCCCAACTTGTGATGAGGCACAATGTATATTATATAACTTCATCACTGCAATGAATAGTTGCAGTATAAGTGTTGAAATCTGAGAAGTTACAGTCCCAGAATTATAATTATAAATTTCTTTGAGCAATAATGGTATCTAAATGCTGAATATTGTCCATGTGAAAAGGTCACCAGATACGGACGGAGGTTAGGATAAAATATACAATAAATTATAATAAAGCATTAAATGTTGTAATCCAATATTAGTCTAGTACCGTAATTAGAGCACAAAGATAAAACAGTGTAAGGAGAATTCTAGATATGATATGATATGATATGGTATGACAAGGACTTTATAACGTGCCTATACAGAAGTGTTTCAAGGCGCAACGAGACAAGGGAGGGGGAACAGAGGGAAGACAGACAGCGATCCTACTAGGCCAGTGTCATTCAGATCGCGCAAGTGCATGAGAAGGGGGAAGGGGAAGTGTAGGGGGGAAGGGGAAGGAGACATTGCAATACATGGGATAATAGAATAAATAACAAAATAAAGTATGGCCAGCAGGTGGCAAGTGCAAGGGAGAAGGGTAAGTGCAGGCATCAGGTGTCAAGTGCTAGTGGTAGGACTGTAGGGATACAGAGAACAGTCCCCAAGTGCAGGGGTTTCCAGGAGGGCAGTGCAGGTGTGCAAATGGCGGAGGGGGGAACTGGGCCCGAGATCAGAGGGTGGCCAGGTAAACCAGTGCAGTTTCAGTACAAGCCAGAAAATCAGTAGCGGCAAGTAGGAGAAAAAGCAGAAGCAAAGAGAAAGGTTTTGAGGTGCTTCCGGAACCGGAGATGGTTCTCCTCAAGTTTCAGGGGGACAGGGAGGCTGTTCCAGAGGGAGAAAGTGATCTACTACCAACTCGTTGCTTGAAGAAGCGACTGACCCTGAGGGAGTTGGAGGTGGATGAGCGAAGAGCTTGAGAAAGGAGATATTTAGGAAGAGAGAGTTGAAGGTAGTGAGGCCCTTGGCCCCAGAAGGCCTTGTGGACAATGCAGAGGGTTTTGAAGTTAATCCTCGCAGCCACTGGGAGCCAGTGCAGAGATTTCAGTCCTGGAGAGATACCATCCCTGGGCTTGAGGCCAAGGACAAGTCTTGCAGTCCGGTTCTGGATGAGCTGCAGAGGGCTGAGCGGAGAAGCAGAAAGAGGCTGTTGCAATAGTCCAGCCTACAGAGAACCAGAGCTCTGGAGACAGTGAGCTTCTGGGGGAAGGATAGGAAAGGTAGAATACCTCTGAGGAGGTGCAGCTGGTAGTGTGACTTCTTAGAGATATCAGAGATGTGAGGAGTGAAGGAGAGTGTGGAGTCGAAGATGACCCCAAGGTTTTTAGCCTCACAGGTGGGAGCAGGGAGAGGGCCAAGAGAGGCCGGCCAGAGAGTGACAGGAAAGGAGGGTGTGGGTGTGCCGTTGAGGCGAATCTCAGCCTTGCTGGCATTCAGGCAGATCATTGATAGCACACCACTCCTCAGTGACATAACACAAAATGTGGGGGCCCCCCTGCGAGCCATGCTGCGGGGGCCCCCCAATCAGCAACATATCACGGGTTGCGTCACACTCTGGGCTGGCCTAGATTATCACACTTGCACAATACGCACAAATGTGCTGTTGAAGGGGTATGCCACACACTGCACTAGGAGAAAGATATAAATATGTGTTTTCATGCAATATACAGCACACTTTCTGAGAAAAATTGGCTAAAAAGCCAGAGTGTTTGCAATGGTTTTGTAGGGTAACACCAATCCAATATGTGCAAGTCACCAACAGTGCACAGGAACATTAATGCTTTGCTATTAAAAATGCCATGCCACAATGAAAACATGTCCACTGGCTGCACAATGTAGACCAGTGTAGACACATAATATTACAGTAAAGCATGCCAGGTCAAATTTAAACATACATAGGCTGGTTGCACCGAAATACCAGTTAAAGCAATAACACTCATCAAGAAGAAAGAACACATTCAAGCCCGGGTCTCTGCGGCCTCTAACAACATAGCCAAACTCTTTGAAATCTGTAAGTAATTAGTCAATCCTATCACAGTCTTGACCTCTCCTTTTCCCTACCAAGCCCTCTGTACGGCTCTGTTCTCTCACTTTTACGCTAAAACTCAGGACATCCTTTCCCCCATCTCCTCTTCCTCTCTCTCTTCCTCTCTGGCCCCGCTTTAGCCAGCCCTGCTTCTCTTCCTCCTTTCTCCTCTTTCTCTCTGACAATACCTGATGAGGTTTCTAGACAAGTCCGATCTATGAAAGTGTTGTCCAGGGGCGTGGCTAGGCGCCGAGGCAAGATGGCTGCCTAGAGGATTGGCTCCGCCTCACATAAAAATAAAATAGCATTAGGGTACATAATATAATATAAAAACTTACCTTATTCTTCATACCGAGCGTTATAAACATCCCGCTCGCACTCGGTGGAACTTCTCCGCGGCTCCGGCGTCAGGAAGGGCTTCATACGCTGCAGGCTTCTATCAAGGACTTCCGCATCGGAAGGACGTCGGAACGCGAACCGCCCCTCGTGAGGAGAGGTGCGGCGTTCTTCATCAGCTGACACCGCAGGCTGGGCCTTGACTTCGAGCACGTTTCCACGAGAACGCCACCTGCTGGAAGATAAAGTAACAACCTTACAGTAAGAAACAGCCTTTAAGCGAACGCACTAACATTTTATATAAAAGCATACTGAAGGAAAAGGCTTAGGAGGAAAAAAAAAAAAAAACTTTTAAAATTAACATGAAAGACTGAAAAGTTTGTTTTATAATAGAGGCAACACGGATCTCCAACCTTATTAAGGAAGCTAAAAGTAATTAAAGGGGCGAACAGGCTACTCTACAAAGTCACACAGAAAATCACAATACTGAGCACGTCAGTCAATCTCCCTTCTACAAAAACCCATTTCTCCTTTAAACTTTACATCACTACCATGCCTTCTTGCTGCAAATTACCAATATTGTACTGTTAAACAGGATTATAATCACACAGCCGGTTTATTCCTACAGCTCCACTGGTCCAAACCTCTATCTATGGACAACAGCTCTAAACAACAAATCCATTGCAACCTCCGGTAGTATATTCCTTATTATTCTGGGCTTTTCCACGTTTTGGTCTCTCCAGGTCAGAGGTAAGCTTTGCGAATAATATGGATGTAATAATTATATACTACTCGTCAGCATAATTATCTTCTACAAAGAATTACAAGCCATAACTACTTGTACATGTTATCATCTTCTCAGATATGGCAACCAGCAAAGCAAACCAAAAAAATGGTACCTCTACCAAAGACGCCACCGCCTCCTCAACTACTCTAAAAAGACCCAAAAGTGACTCACCACCTCCAATTGGAACCTCAGACTCCGCTATTGAAACCATTCTTGCTGAAATAAGGGCACTCAAACCCTTTATGGAAACCACTAACATTAAGTTACAGCAACTAGATGAAAGGTGGATGGGAGTTATCAACAGAGTAGATGAGGCAGAGAAAAGAATTGGCGCGCTTGAAGATTTATCACCTAAGGTAGCACAAATGGAGAAATCCATCAAAGAACTTCAAAAGCATAACAAAGATTTGGAGAATCGAAGTAGGCGTAATAACCTACGCATATCTGGCCTTCCTGAAGGAGCTGAGGGCACAGACCCCATTGCCTTCCTACAAAAATTCCTACCGGCCATATTACATTTGCCTTTGGAAACTACTTTTAATATACAGCGAGCCCATAGGATTGGTCAACCCTCAATCTCTCCCTCAGCTCGTCACCCACCAAGAACGCTCATATTTTACCTTTTGGAATATTCTCAACTGCAACTTATCATCTTGTAAGAGGATTCAATTCAACACTACAGCTAAGTCAACGCCTAGTCTATAATACTGAATGAAAACCCTTATTGATATATCTTTATGTCCAGTTCATGCGTTCTGGATGACTACCCCTATATAACACCCCTCTCTTTGAATAACCCTGACCCCACTGAGCCAAGAAGTAGTTCTGTTTTGCAAGTTAAAAGGTTTATTTGAGAAGTAAAGCAATATATATCTATCACACTTTTTAATAATTAATAATTGAATATCACACTTAATCTGATATGATAAAGATTAACAACGGAGAATCTGGCACTAGCACACTTCTTTATAATCACTAAGGAGTTGACATGAAATGGATAAGATAGCAACAATACTTTTATGGTTTCAAATGGATGCAATGTGGAATGAAATGCAGTACAGAAAATACTCAATATGATTTCAGCAAAAGACAATGTAATCACTTTCTTGGACAATTCACCCCCCCCTTTTATGCAATGCAAGGAAATGGAAGGTAGGCACACAGTTCTCAGAAATGCAATTAAATGTGATTCAGTTCACCCCAGCAACTTAGACTACAGAAGTTGGAAACACAGGCCAAAATGCTTTTAAATGTGCTGGCAATTAAGTGAAAAATATGCTAAATTGCTTTTAATTCCCTCTAGAGGTTCAGGTTGAGGATTAGTTGGTTTAAATTAGTTGCAGGCTTACTTTAGCAATGTCCTAGGGTGTAACTAGCAGGTTAAACGAATTTCTGGCAAAGGGGAGGCAAGCAGCAGCAGATTTTTACACGTGAAGAAATTTGCAAATCGCGGTAAAATGTCAAATCGCGGCTAAATTTGCAAATGCGCCAAGCGCTATTACAGAAGAACTACAAGGGCTATCAATATCGTTTTGGGGTCCTATGAAAGCCTAGGATCTCAGCTTCCAGATGAAAGTTACTGCAAGTCTCTAGTCTCACAAACGGTCACGGAGATATGAGCGATTAAATAAAGGTCGTTTTTCAGATTTGAAATTTTAAAGTTCAAAAAGACAAGCGCAGCTTGCAACTAGAAAATGACAAGTGACAGCTTTACAAATGACAGGTGACAGTCAGGAGACAGTTCTACTTAGATTAAATAGATTGAATTATATTATTTTAACTAGGAGATTGTTTCTGCACAGTTTTCTAGGTACTCACACTATATTTAGAAATATGCCTTGCCACGGATCTGGTCAGGTTTAGGACTGGACTCTGGTCTCTGCACTTCACAGTGATCTGGGTCAGCTCTCTCTGGTTCTGCTAACAGCGGTCTAGGTCAGCTCTGCTCTCTCTCTGGTTCTGGAAATTTGATAGATTTGAAGTCTCTATGTCTGCTCTCTGAAGGTTGAGGGAGGTAAAGTATGGATTTTCTGGCAGAGCTTCCAGCTGCAAATGGATTTGAAGGTCCCTATCTGTCCTGTCTATCTGCTTTTATGTGTTTAGAATGTGGGTGTGTTCTAGCATCACTGACCCTACCTCTCTCTCAGCTTCTAATTGGTCAAACTTCCATTTCTCACTTGATTGGGGGAGCTAAGTTGTGTCAGAGTGATGTCATTTTACAGCCTGCAGAAAGTCCACTCCTCCTGTCAACTTGCACACAAATCTAGATTTGAACCAAATACATATTTGCAGAGGTACATATTGTTTTAAAATTACACGCACCCCTCACATATCACAGGAGGTATCCCCTGTTCAAACTCTGCTCTTCCTGGGGGCTTGCATTCAGAAATGGCAATATTTTGCACTTTTTAACTGGTTTGCAGTTTCGGACATTAACCCAAATTTACACACATGTGCGCAAGGAGTATGGACATTAGTTGATGAAGTGTCAGATTTTTCACATGCACACATTTTGAGTAATATCCTCTTTTCCGCTAAAACCCCCCTGAACATGCCACCGGTTCTAAAAACCTCTTAAAATGTGGGCAGAAAAATCACAAGAATTATGGTATCATTTAAATAATTTTCACAAGTCCGTACTATGAGTTATTCATCTTTTTAGAGTTATGTTCTGGCCCCAAAGGGGTGTGGTTTTCCTCCAGCACAAGGTTGAATTTCTGGTTTTTCCAGTTCTGCCAAGCCAGCTTGCTCTCACAGGCAGTGCCCCTCCCCTGTGCTTCCAGGAGAAATCTCCATTTACGACTCCCGCCATAAAACATTTGCCTGAGTCAAGACAGGGCTTTGTTCAATTTCCTGCAGAGCCCAGGTAATTCAATCAGGGAAGTGTCATATCCCTTTTGGTGTGAGCAGCAAAAGGGCAGCTAGGCCTGGGAACACAGCTGTGACTCAAGTTTCACTCCTGATGGGGGTAGTTGCCAGGCAGAATTGGAATCTCTTTAAGCCAGTTTTTAGCTACATGTCATTTCTGTTCCCCAGTTTTCTGCATTCAAATAAAACTGAACATTTTTACATATGCAGCTAGAATGCTGATTCTAAGTTTAAAACTATGACATTTAAACAATTGCAACCTATGTGACACTCAAAGTAGGTCACTCATTTCTTTTAAACATTTAAATTTTTAGTGTCTTTCAGTCCAAATTTACTTAAACTGCTGAAATCCACAGCTAAGCCAGTCTTGTTATAAACCTTCAAGTCACTTCAGAATATAACTTTACATTGTATCCACCTCTCAGTAAGTCTTTCTTTGGCTTGCTTTGGGTTCATTTATTCAGTTTTATACAAAAAGTAAAATCTGGTGGTTTTAAAACGCCGGCTTTTGGATAGTGGTGAGTACTGGTACTGCACCCCTTTTTGGGATTTAAGAAAATGAATTCCCAACAGTTATGGGTTTGCTTTTGGCAATCAGCATTGCCATTCCCAATGGTTTCAGACTACTGTGTGGGTAGTCCAATGGTGGTTTTAGGCAGTGTCCTTCTGTGCCCATAACATCGGCAAAATGAGTGGCAGCCTATTCTTCATGCATTTCCCTGGGCATTTTCTGGGAAGCTCTGGCCATCATGATGTTTTCCATGTCAGTACTGCACAGTTTTGAGGTAGGGCTTGGATGCGTGGATAAAAACATCCCACAAGCCCCCCTCTTGCGATGGCCATTCGGTTTCCTGATGGGACTCGCAAGACCTGGGATGTTTCCTCATCTTCTTCCAATAGATGGCACAGTTCAGCATCTTTTCCTCCATCCGGTACTGGTCGATCGGTTCTCCTCGCCGGTCCTGATGGGAATATTGGGCGGTACCCCGGGCCCATTGGATCTCTGCTCCCGGTCTCCGGATCGTCCTCCTTGGCCCGTCTCCCGGTTTTCTTTCTCCTAGGACGACAAAGGAAGAGCGGCAATACCTATTCATAGACATTTTTCCACCACTGTTGAGATAGTGGGGCAGCATATGCATTTCATCATAACGAAACATTACATTCTTATTTTGAAAAAAAAACAGTATCACTAAGAGACAGTTTCATGCAAATCACAATATTTTAGAGACTAGATGTGGTATGTTTTATGGTTGGAACTGAATTAGTCTGAGACAGTACCCGCTAGGATTCCAGAGGATTCCTCCAGTTGTTGCAGAGCGTGCCTGGGATGGCAACATTTCAACTGGTTTATGTGGACCCACTTGTCTTCCCCCGCTGCCAAAGGACCTTTGGGGATGTGGATTTTGTAGGCCACAGGGGAAATCTTGTCGATGATCTCAAAGGGTCCCTTCCATGAAGGCAAGAATTTCCGCTGTTTTGCCTGGTTTCTTTGGAAGTTGTATAGATAGACCCGGTCCCCCACCTGATATTCCTTCCTGGAAGTCTTCAGGTCATAATGGGTCTTCATGCTATCAGCCGATCTTTCTAGATTCCGCTGAGCGTAAGCAAAAGCATGTTGGAGGTGTTTCCTTAAATTCTCCACATACTCATGAGTAGTGGAGGCATTTATCAGTGTCTGCTCTTGGGTCCTATAGAGCAAATGCTGAGGAAGCACCATCTTGCGCCCAGTCATCAACTCGAATGGTGACATTTTGGTTGCAGATGAAGGGGTAGATCTGATGGCCATTAGGACCAGAGGAAATCGGATATCCCAACTTGGCCCAGAATCTGCCACAAACTTTTTTAAGATGCTCACAATGGTTCGGTTATATCTCTCTACTGCCCCAGAAGAAGCTGGTCTATAAGCAATATGCAACTTCCTTTTGACCCCCAGTATCTCCCACATCTTTGTCATTACTTCACTGGTGAAGTGGCTACCCCTGTCTGACTCAATCCTTTGAGGTAGACCAAAACGGGAAAAGATGTGGTTAATCATCAAGGCAGCTGCCGTTTCTGCCTTGCAGTTTGGGGCTGGGAGACATTCCACCCATTTGGTAAACAAGCATGTCACAGTCAACATGTACTTATTCCCCCTAGCAGAGCGAATCACGGGGCCTACAAAGTCGATTTGTAAATCTGACCATGGCAGTGTCATCCCCCTCTTTTGGAGAGGCGCACGGTGTGTGAGGGATGATGGCTGAAATTGTGCACACACAAGACACCCCTTCAAGTATTGGTCGAGGTCCTGCCCCATGTGTGGCCAGTATGCAACCTCTCTTAAGATTTCCAGTGTTGTGTGAAACCCCCTATGACCGGCGGTGGCCGCATCATGGGCGTGACTTAACATCAGGCTTCGGAATGAGGTAGGAACCACCCACTGATCGTGGCCAGCTTTGGATTTCCTTACCAGCAAACCGTCTTGGATTCGGAACATTTTTGGACATTTCATCAACACCCTTAGGTCCTCTTTCCCAGTGTAATCGGTATCCGTCAGGGGAAAGTTCTCAGGGTCCTCAATGTGTTGGTAAAATTTACCAATTATTGGATCCCCCTTCTGAGCGGTAATCAAATCAGCATCAGGGGTCTCCTTACTCCACTGTGCAATTGAAAGGTCGTTGTGAGCATTTGTCTGGGACCTAGTGATAGCAGTGACCTGAATTTCCCCCAACAGGGACTCAATCTCAATTAGATCCCCTTGGATGGCCCCGGTTTTGGCCAGCTGATCAGCTAAGTCATTTCCAGTTTTGTCTGGTCCCTCTACTTTGGAATGACCCTTGATCTTTTTCCAATAGATGGTCATCCCATTCGAGGTGACCAGATCATCAATGTTTTGGATCAACTTCCCATGTTTCAAGGGTTTGTTGTTAGCACATAACATGCCTCTGGTTTTCCAATTAACCAGGTGCTCCACGAACCCGTTCCGTACATAATCCGAATCTGTGATTATGACCAGTTCGTGGAGGTGATGCTGGACAGCCGTGAGGATGGCCTGATGCACAGCCATCAATTCTGCCACCTGACTACTTCGGGGACCAATTTTGTATCCAGCGGAGGGTTCTGGGAACTCCTTCACCCATGCATTCCCTACGCCAGCCACCAGTTCTTTCTCCCCGTTGTTGTCAACATGGTAAGAGCATCCATCCACATAGACAGTGGGCATTCCCTCACACTTGTCCTCTTCAAAGACTTTGTGTGGGGAATTAAGGTATGCCTCCGTGTTGTCCTTGATTTTTAGGCTTTCGTCCTCGAGACAGTTTTCTCTGGCACAATCATGCAAGTCAGCCAGACCTTGCGCGAGGGGACTCTTCTTGTTTTGGCCATATCTGACCTCCACAGGAAAGCCTTGCATTGACAGAATCCAGGAAGTAATTCGGGAATTACTCACATTTCCGGCCCGGATTCTGTCACTTTGGAGATATTGCAGAGGCTGGTGTGGAGTCTCCACTATGATGTGTTCCCCCTGGCTAAACGGGCGGTAATTCTTCAATGCCCACACCGTCGCCAGGAGTGCCTTCTCACAATCGTTGAATTTTTCCTCCACAGAGGATAAAGTTTTGCTCGCATAGGAGATTACTTTATTGACCTTGTCATGCTTTTGGTATAATACTGCCGTCAAGCACGTATTAGAGAACCCCGTCTCCAGGAAGAACTCCTTGTTTCTGACAGGGTAAGCTAGGCAAGGCGCTTGTGAGAGGCTTCTTTTGAGTTGTCTTACTGCCTCGGCTTGTTCTGGACCCCATTCCCACTTGACCCCCCCCTTCAGGAGATGAATCAGGGGTCTGGTAATCTCTGCGTAGCCCTCAATGAACTTTCTGCTGTAATTAGTCAGTCCAAGGAGGCTCCTTAGTTCTCGCAGAGTTGTGGGGTCTTTCAGTTTCTGAAGTGCTTCCACTTTCTTTTCCTGGGGACAGAGACCCTGAGGAGTAATCTCATGCCCCAAGAAATTAACACGGGTTCTACACCACTGTGCTTTCTGAAAGGAAAGTTTTGCTCCGGCGGCCCTCAACTGCGTCAGAACATAACGGATCTCCGCTATGTGTTCCTCCACAGATGAACTTTTGATGAGGACATCATCTACATAAGCCAGGTTACCCCTCGCACCCAGGTCGGGCATGGCCTTATGTAGGAAAATATTGAACTCATTACCGGAGTTGAGGTATCCGAAAGGAGTCCGGGTCCATGTGTACTGCTGGCCCCCAAAGGTAAAAGCCAGTTTGTATTGGTCCTCCCTGCTGACAGGCACGGTCCAGTATCCATTGGTCAGGTCTATTGCAGTGAATACCTGTGACCCCTGGATCTGGGCCAGCCCTTGGTCAATGTAGGGCAGAGGCCATCGGGAAGTATGGACCCATTTGTTGAGCTCCCTAAGGTCGGCGCAGAGTCTCCACTGGCCGTTTGGCTTCAATATTCCCAGCACCGGATTATTGAAGGTGCTGTGGACCGGACGGATTATTCCCCTGGACTCAAGGTTCTTAATTATTTCCGTAAGGGACTCCATTGATGCGAGAGGCAAGCGATATTGCTTCACAAACACAGGAGTCATGCCAGGGTCCGTGGGGATTGTTGTTGTGTGGATGTCAGTGCGACCACAGTCATATGAGTCTACCGCAAAGAGATCTTGGAAATCCAAGAAAACTTGTTTCAACTTTTGCTTTTGTTCCAGAGTCACACAGGCATCAGCTAGGTTGACTCTCTCTTCCACCATCTGCCTGAAGCCTGGAAAGACTTCTGGTTTGGCTATCTCCGCGGCCTCCTCCAGCTGGGTGGAGAAGTCCCTGGTCAGAGTGCTGATTTGGACCGGAGGCTTCAGGTGGGAAAGGCAGCCCTCATGGACCTGGAAAATCACCTCATCCCTCCTGAAGTCACAAGTCACATCTTCCTTACCATAGGGGCAGGAAGTGTACACCAGGAAGTTCCCCCCATGCCGGGTAAAAATCCTGTCTGGTGTTGTATTGTCATCACTGTCACTGTCAAAGCAGTCCTTGGGGATTGGCCCTAACAGTTCATTTCCAAGATCAATGGAGAAATGTCGGTCATCAACCGCCATTCCAATAATGGTGCCTGCGGCTAGAGTAATACTCTTTAAGTCGCTGTTATCCACCTCTATTGGAATGGTGTCATGTTCTATGTTGACTAATGGTGTTGGGTTTACCCCCAACCCTTGCTGTTGGAGAGAAGCATTTAGATGTATGTAAGCATCAGGGTTTTTCAACTCTTGTCCCCTTTTAACTTTCACTTCCAGGGAGAATTGTCGGGTCCTTTCTGGGATGGTGACTTCCTCTTTAACCTGAATTTCAACTGCATAAGGTAGCAATTGAGCTGACCTAAATGCTTTTTCTGGATCATCAAAGCCCAAGGGATTATCCGCTAATCGGGACCAAGCTTTGAAGTTTATTAGGTCCAAACTAATGGCAAAGCGATTGAGAATGTCACTGCCTAAGTAAAAGGCGGCAGGGACGTCTCGCACGACCCAACAATTGTGGACTATGCTCTTGTTGCCAATGGAGATTTTGAGCATGCACCTGCTTGGCAGGAGATGTTTGGAATTAGGTGCTTCCAGGTCCATTTCCCATTTGTCTATCAGTTTGAAGGTGGGAATGGCTGGATCTTTTGGGAGTTGGCGAAACATGGCTTCGCTGATGAAGCTCTTACCGTTGTTCACACACACTCGAGCGAGAACAGAGTCCTTCCCATCATTTAACTGAACAGGGATGAACAACTGCTCTCCAATTTGCTGAATATCAGCCAGGCTCTGAGCTGATTTCACATCTTTCTGGACTGTAGGAGTGGGAGTTTCTGATTGGGGATTAGTAAAGAATTTCAGGGTGTTTCCTTCCAGTGTGGAATACCACCTTAAACTGGAAGGAAGGTTGATTTTCAGAAATAGAGAGGACCCCCCATCACCAGTCTGTTGTCCTACTGCTATTACTGTCACGTCTGGAATTTGGCTATTCTGGAAGTGAAATTCTACTTGGTCAGGTTTTTGTTCAACCATGTGGCAGGTGCCGTTTAAACTAACATGGTTGACACTCTGTTTTAATTTTATGGGTCGGCTAGTCTGGGTCCAGAGGACCTTGTTTACGCAATCTATTAGGGGTGACAACCTTCTCAGGAGGTCATTCCCCAGTAAACAAGGGGTGCCCTCTGGAGTCACAACTATGACTGGGTGTTTCAACTTGTGTCGCCCAATTTTAATGTCGAAGTCTGCCGTCCCCTCGACGGGAATTTCCTTCCCGTCAAAGTTCTGGAGTTGTCCAGGAAGTGAGGTGAGAGGAATTTGGTAATTCCCTCCGCTTCCTGCATTCAGTTCATCAAAGGCCCTTCTGGACAGAAGGGTAGCTTGAGATCCCGTGTCCACCAGTGCCAAAATTGTACCCTGCCCCTGTACTTGTACCGGAGCATAGTATCTTCCCTCCTTCTCCTCAAGGGGGCACAGATAATGTACATTTTTGGACAACTGGTGGGCTAATTTTCTGGTTTTGGACATCGCTAGCGAAGAGATTTGGGCAGAATTCTGTGGAGAGCCTTGGGAATCTGAAAGAAAAAGTTGGCAACTGGAGATCAGAGCCATTGTGGGTTCCCCTGGCTCCGGTTCTGGGCCGCCCCCCCCTTTTTGGAGGCAGTCACCAGGATGGGTTTGACCCAGGGGATTTTCTTGCTGTTGGTTCTGGGATGAGATGGTGGGCGGCGGTAGCTCAGTCTCCCCATCTCCCCAGTCTGGATTTGCATCCCTAGGGACCCATTTTTCTTTGGGAGGAGTTCCCCCCTCTCTGAAGGAGAAGATCCTTTTCCCAGGATCCTCTGAGGATCCCTCTCCCTCAAATTGGAAGATCTGTACCTCCTCCTCAAACTGAGTCTGTTTGGGTCTTTTGTTTCTCCTACCCCCCTCTGCTCCTTAGGAGGCAGACTTTCAGGGGCAAGAGATTTTGTTTCCGGTTCCTGGGTTTCCAGGGGCTGTTTACAAGTGAGGAAGGAAGCTTCCTCCAAGGCTTTACACCCCCCTTCCCTTTGTGCCTCCTCCCTGGGAACCGGTGAGTTATCGGGGTGCTGCCCCCGTCATTGTTCTGGAGCACCAGGTCCAGAGTTGGGTGCGTTCTGCGCCGGCATGCCGATCTGAGGGTTCTGCTGAGCCCTCAGTATGTGACCCAGATCCCGCGCCATGTTTTGAACCTGGCGCTCTAACTGGGAAACCCGCTCAGGCTGATACGGGGCCCTGTTTTCTCCCCTGGGCTGATCCCGGGAAGGGTAGCTATCCCTTCTCTGGTAGTACCCCGGGTTGGGAAGATTTGGGTACCCCTCCACCCTTGGCCTCCCCTCTCCCGGATTCGGTTGTCTGGGCTCAGGGAATTGGGGAAAGAAGGATGGATGATTTTGGGGTTGGAAGTTGGGTGGATACCTGGGGAAAAAGTTCTGCCCAGGGTTTGGTAAATTTCTGCCCTCCTGTGGGAAGTTTGGAGGGAAGTTCCCTGGGTTTGGTGCTCGGTTGGATCCCCCCCCTTGGGCTGGGGGAGTCCACACATAACCCAGGATTGGACTGTTACCTTTGTAGCGAGGACTTACATAGTCAGGAGAGCGAGGGACCCCATTTGTGGGGCTGCCTCCCTGGCTCCCTGTCTGTGACTGGCCCGAGGACCTCCTGGGCCTAGCATTATTAGGTGCAGGTAGGTTTTTAGGCCCCCCCATCTCCAAATCCAAAACTGGGGTGACCTTTACCTCTGCCACCTTGGCAGCAGCAGGGGTGCTGTTGGCTTTGGGGTTTTTCTGGGCATTACTTTTGCTATCTACCGGTTTCTGCACCTCATAGATCCGGGTAGCCTGTTCAATGACCCAGTCTAAAGATCTTTTCTCGTGAAAATCCCTCACGAGCTGGGTCATTATGTATTTGGGCAAGGCATGAAAAAATGTATTAATGAATTCTCTACTGTCTGTGCGCACCCTTCTGGAGGTCTGCGCAAAAGCACGTTTCAGTTCCTGCTCAAATTCTTGTGGGGCCTGATCCTCCCCACATTGCAAATTGTAGGCTGCCTTGCGAGCCTCTTGAGGATTTCTGTGAACAGAAAAATGTTTCAAGATGGCCGCCTTATAGGTGGACCATCTTAAATGATTTTGGTCCTCCAGCCCCGCAAAGAAACTGGAGTATTCCGGGGAGAAGGTCCACTTTACATATTGAATACAGCTTTGGCTGTCCTTCAAATGGAAAGTCTCCATCATTTGCTCAAACAACTCCAAGTGCTCCCAAACAGAATACTTAGCGTTCTTATGGTAAGGCGTGATGACGCTCCTGATCGCCTTAATCTGCTTTAAGGGGTCCTTAAGCAAGGCCCTTTTTGCCTTATTGGCCTTTTTGGTTCGGGTAACCCTTGTCCATTCATCCTCTGACTCAGAGGCACTGCTCCCAGAGGTTCCTGTCTGCTCTTCCAGGTTTTCCCGGATTCTGCGAGCCTGGGAATGGCTAGCAGAATGTGGGGACCTGGCCTCCTGTGTCCTGCGCAGTTCAGAGGAGTCTTCAGATTCCTCCTTGCTGCCAGGATTTGATGGGTACCCCCTCCACTGACCTAACTGGGCAGAGGTTTTCAGTATGCCCTTAATGGGCCTACTCTCCTGGGGTTCCCCATTGAACTGTACTGTACTTGGGTGCCCATACCCGGATGCCCACCCCTCCATTCCTGAGTGGTACTGGCCTATGAGCCCCATACTTTTAGCTGGATATTAATCTGCCATCCCTGTGGCCCTGTGCTCATGTGCGCCAGGGGACATGGGGGTGGTAGAGTCCAGGGACTGGGAGAGATGAAGGCCTCTGGTGTTAGGGCTCCTGAGGTTATGGTCCGGAGTCTCTCTTTCCCAGCGGACCTCATCTCTATCCGCCCCTGCTCCCTGTTGCAATGCAAGAGCCTGCATTTGTGCTTTCAGTTCCTCTGTCAAGGCCTTACTAGACTCTATCAGTCTCTCCTGCATCGCTACCTGTTGTTGGAGCCTATCATTGTGTTGACAGAGGGCCTCATTTTCCCTCTGTGCTTCCTGGTTGGTCCTGGAGAACTGGGTCAGTCTTTGCTGCAGGAGGGTTACCTCCTGAGCTGTGTCCCTATTGGCCTGCTCCTTTCTTGCTAGAGCATCCTCCACCCTCCTGGTGTGCTCTAACAAGTTCTGGTGTTCTTTTTTGAGGTCACCCAGTCCCTGGTGGGCCAGGTGATTTTCTTCCATTTTCCGTTTTAAATGGCAGACTTCCTGGCCTAAGGCGTCTCTTTCCTGACTAAGAGCCTGCATTTGTGCCGCCAGGTCGTCCCTCTGCCTTTTAAAGGCACCAGCTTTCTGGCGTTCTTCATCAAACTCTGCCTGGGCATCCAGGTCTTTCAAAATCAGCTTGTTGCTCTCTGCCTTCACTCTATCTAGATGACTTTGCAGGGTGGCTACCTGCTCCGTGCATGCCCTGTTAAAGTCTAATTGTTGCTCCAGCTTTTTCTGGCTCTGCAGTAAGGAGTCCAAACTGTCTTGGTGCTCCTTCTGCAGGGCCAGAAATCTAGTATCCTGGTCAGCCTTTTCCTGTTGCAGTATATCCATGTCCTTCTTTATTTTAATGATATACTGCCTACTGTCATTTTCTGACTCCTGGCTCCTGAGCAGCCTCTGCTCAGAAGAGTCCAGCACAGATTGGGCCTTCTGTAATGCCAGCAGTTGCCTACTCGCCAGATCTTGGCCTTCAGCACATTTGTCCTGCATGGCTCCCATATGTAAATATAAATATGCCGCTACCCTGGCAATCTTGTTGTGCTCATCCTTGGCCTTAGAGGACATATATAGTTCACTCAGGGCCACATGTAAGGGACCCTGGTCTCTCCATATATCTGACCCTGTTTCCGTGATTTGGGGTGTGATGGCCTGCAACCAGACTGTTTGGTCCTGGTGAGTCCACTCACCTCTCACAAATAACTTATGTAAGAAGTGCTCTCTGGCTATTTTCATGTCTACTAAGGTCGTCATTCTAGAGATTGGTCTCTGTCCTGACTTACAGAAGTTTGTATTTTATTTTTGCAAAACAGACCTTTTTCTTAGAGCGTTCCTTTGAGAAGTGCTTTACAGCGTAACACAGCGTGTGCTCCGACCGGATATGTGTATCTGGTCAGCTGGCACGCTGTATTAATCTGCACAAGTGATAGATCTAATCCAAACATCCCGGACGAGCCCCCAATTTGTAAGAGGATTCAATTCAACACTACAGCTAAGTCAACGCCTAGTCTATAATACTGAATGAAAACCCTTATTGATATATCTTTATGTCCAGTTCATGCGTTCTGGATGACTACCCCTATATAACACCCCTCTCTTTGAATAACCCTGACCCCACTGAGCCAAGAAGTAGTTCTGTTTTGCAAGTTAAAAGGTTTATTTGAGAAGTAAAGCAATATATATCTATCACACTTTTTAATAATTAATAATTGAATATCACACTTAATCTGATATGATAAAGATTAACAACGGAGAATATGGCACTAGCACACTTCTTTATAATCACTAAGGAGTTGACATGAAATGGATAAGATAGCAACAATACTTTTATGGTTTCAAATGGTTTCAAATGGATGCAATGTGGAATGAAATGCAGTACAGAAAATACTCAATATGATTTCAGCAAAAGACAATGTAATCACTTTCTTGGACAATTCACCCCCCACTTTTATGCAATGCAAGGAAATGGAAGGAAGGCACACAGTTCTCAGAAATGCAATTAAATGTGATTCAGTTCACCCCAGCAACTTAGACTACAGAAGTTGGAAACACAGGCCCAAATGCTTTTAAATATGCTGGCAATTAAGTGAAAAATATGCTAAATTGCTTTTAATTCCCTCTAGAGGTTCAGGTTGAGGATTAGTTGGTTTAAATTAGTTGCAGCCTTACTTTAGCAATGTCCTAGGGTGTAACTAGCAGGTTAAACGAATTTCTGGCAAAGGGGAGGCAAGCAGCAGCAGATTTTTACATGTGAAGAAATTTGCAAATCGCGGTAAAATGTCAAATCGCGGCTAAATTTGCGAATGCGCCATTCACTATTACAGAAGAACTACAAGGGCTATCAATATCGTTTTGGGGTCCTATGAAAGCCTAGGATCTCAGCTTCCAGATGAAAGTTATTGCAAGTCTCTAGCACAAACGGTCACGGAGATATGAGCAATTAAATAAAGGTCGTTTTTCAGATTTGAAATTTTAAAGTTCAAAAAGACAAGTGCAGCTTGCAACTAGTAAATGACAAGTGACAGCTTTACAAATGACAGGTGACAGTCAGGAGACAGTTCTACTTAGATTAAATAGATTGAATTATATTATTTTAACTAGGAGATTGTTTCTGCACAGTTTTCTAGGTACTCACACTATATTTAGAAATATGCCTTGCCACGGATCTGGTCAGGTTTAGGACTGGACTCTGGTCTCTGCACTTCACAGTGATCTGGGTCAGCCCTCTCTGGTTCTGCTAACAGCGGTCTAGGTCAGCTCTGCTCTCTCTCTGGTTCTGGAAATTTGATAGATTTGAAGTCTCTATGTCTGCTCTCTGAAGGTTGAGGGAGGTAAAGTATGGATTTTCTGGCAGAGCTTCCAGCTGCAAATGGATTTGAAGGTCCCTATCTGTCCTGTCTATCTGCTTTTATGTGTTTAGAATGTGGGTGTGTTCTAGCATCACTGACCCTACCTCTCTCTCAGCTTCTAATTGGTCAAACTTCCATTTCTCACTTGATTGGGGGAGCTAAGTTGTGTCAGAGTGATGTCATTTTACCAATTTGAACCAAATACATATTTGCAGAGGTACATATTGTTTTAAAATTACACGCACCCCTCACATATCACAGGAGGTATCCCCTGTTCAAACTCTGCTCTTCCTGGGGGCTTGCATTCAGAAATGGCAATATTTTGCACTTTTTAAC
The DNA here is from genome assembly GCF_040938575.1 of Ambystoma mexicanum. Classification (NCBI taxonomy): domain Eukaryota; kingdom Metazoa; phylum Chordata; class Amphibia; order Caudata; family Ambystomatidae; genus Ambystoma; species Ambystoma mexicanum. Next base: position 924,618,468 of record NC_090937.1, on the reverse strand, counting down.
TGGTTTGCAATTTCGGACATTAACCCAAATTTACACACATGTGCGCAAGGAGTATGGACATTAGTTGATGAAGTGTCAGATTTTTCACATGCACACATTTTGAGTAATATCCTCTTTTCCGCTAAAACCCCCCTGAACATGCCACCGGTTCTAAAAACCTCTTAAAATGTAGGCAGAAAAATCACAAGAATTATGGTATCATTTAAATAATTTTCACAAGTCCGTACTATGAGTTTTTCATCTTTTTAGAGTTATTTTCTGGCCCCAAAGGGGTGTGGTTTTCCTCCAGCACAAGGTTGAATTTCTGGTTTTTCCAGTTCTGCCAAGCCAGCTTGCTCTCACAGGCAGTGCCCCTCCCCTGTGCTTCCAGGAGAAATCTCCATTTACGACTCCCGCCATAAAACATTTGCCTGAGTCAAGACATGGCTTTGTTCAATTTCCTGCAGAGCCCAGGTAATTCAATCAGGGAAGTGTCATATCCCTTTTGGTGTGAGCAGCAAAAGGGCAGCTAGGCCTGGGAACACAGCTGTGACTCAAGTTTCACTCCTGATGGGGGTAGTTGCCAGGCAGAATTGGAATCTCTTTAAGCCAGTTTTTAGCTACATGTCATTTCTGTTCCCCAGTTTTCTGCATTCAAATAAAACTGAACATTTTTACATATGCAGCTAGAATGCTGATTCTAAGTTTAAAACTATGACATTTAAACAATTGCAACCTATGTGACACTCAAAGTAGGTCACTCATTTCTTTTAAACATTTAAATTTTTAGTGTCTTTCAGTCCAAATTTACTTAAACTGCTGAAATCCACAGCTAAGCCAGTCTTGTTATAAACCTTCAAGTCACTTCAGAATATAACTTTACATTGTATCCACCTCTCAGTAAGTCTTTCTTTGGCTTGCTTTGGGTTCATTTATTCAGTTTTATACAAAAAGTAAAATCTGGTGGTTTTAAAACGCCGGCTTTTGGATAGTGGTGAGTACTGGTACTGCACCCCTTTTTGGGATTTAAGAAAATGAATTCCCAACAGTTATGGGTTTGCTTTTGGCAATCAGCATTGCCATTCCCAATGGTTTCAGACTACTGTGTGGGTAGTCCAATGGTGGTTTTAGGCAGTGTCCTTCTGTGCCCATAACATCGGCAAAATGAGTGGCAGCCTATTCTTCATGCATTTCCCTGGGCATTTTCTGGGAAGCTCTGGCCATCATGATGTTTTCCATGTCAGTACTGCACAGTTTTGAGGTAGGGCTTGGATGCGTGGATAAAAACATCCCACAATCTCCACAGTTAAAGAACGTAAATCTCTAATCTGGCATGGCAGTAAGTTATTTATCTCACAGGAAGTTGCTAGAAGTACAGCACAAAGAAGAAAGGTCTTTTTGGCGTTCCGGCCTGCTCTTAAACAACTTAATGTCCGATATGGCCTGTTCCACCCTTGCTCCTTTAAAGTTACATACGAAGGACGCTCTGCAGTCTATGATGATCCCGCTGACTTAAGGCTCTTCATACAATCCATCAAAAAAGAGAGCATGGACACCTCTTCTCCAGCGGTGGCCTCTAATTCATCTACTACTTGAAACTGGATCTCCATCACTTGACTTTTACACTCATAAGTATCTAATTACCTAATGCTTTGAATTTACATTGATATTAACTATGTGGGGTGGGCGCTCTTTTGGGTCCATCTTCCACAGGTAGTCGCTTTTTCCTAGTTAGCGACTCGGTAGGCGTTTCCTATCCCCCATATACATCTCCCTCTAACTCCTTTTCCCATGTCCTGTTTGATCTCTAAAATTATTCACTCGCCAAGGTATACTAACCATCATAGCGTGATCAAACCCCTCTCTCCCCTCCCTGACCCCCAATGTTCCTTCCCTCTGAACAAATATTGGTGTAAACATAATTTCAATCGAATAACAATGGTATATGCTTTTTTCTGTACGATAGCCATAGGGTGTATGAATATCAAACCTACCCCAGCTAAATGATCTTTAAATGCATAACATGGAATATCAAGGGTTGCAAAAATCCTATTAAAAGATCCAAAGTATTATATCACCTGAATAAATTTAAACCAACAGTAGCTTGTCTACAAGAGACACAGCTATCTCTCAAAGAAACAATGAAACTCAAGTCTCTTTGGGTGAAAGAGGTGATATCTAGTCCAGCTTTATCCAAGAAAAATGGTGTTGCAATACTAATTAGTAGGAAACAACCCTACAAAATCCTTGCTCAGGACGCAGACACAAATGGTAGATGGGTTTGGATAAAATTACAAATTGACACGACACAAGTATCTATTCTCAATATTTATGGTCCTACACAACCAGATCCATCCTTTTGGAATAATATCAAACAAATGATTTTGAAAAATGACTTCACCAACTTAATAATGTGTGGCGATGTCAATCAGGTTCTTCATCCTTTTTTGGATCGTAAATCCAACTGCCTATTTAAACCCAACAAAACTCACAAATCCTTTATAAAATGTCTAGGAGAGACAGGACTTATTGACTCATGGAGGATATCTCATCCTTCACATCTGGATTATACCTACCATTCCCCCCCACACAACACACTGTCACGTATTGACTATATTTTTGCTACAAAGACTTTATCTGGATCCATTATAGACTCCAAGATATCCAATATCATTATCTCTGACCACGCTCCAGTCGTCACTTCCTTCTCCCTTACAGATATGAACAAAGGTTCTTCCAGATGGAAACTCAACAATTTTATTTTAAATGATCCTAAATCTATTCAATCCATCAATACTTTCATTCAACAATACTTTAATGAAAATCAAGATCAAGATACCTCCACTGTCAATAATTGGGATGCATTTAAAGCGGCCCTTCGTGGTCACATAATGTTCCTATCAGGAAATAATAAAAAAATAAGGAAAAAACATCTCGATGATCTTTATGCTAAACTCACTACTGCAGAACAAAACTACTATACTGACACTAATTCAACTAACCTACGACAAGTCATTAAGATACGTGTTGAAATCAATAAAGAAATCACTGAGCTAGCTGCAGGTACCATTCTTAAATATAAAACAAAGATCTATCAAACATCTAACAAAGCTGGTAAAATGCTAGCCTCTTATTTAAAAACCAAGAAAGAAAAAGTTCAAGTCTCTCACATTCAAGACAAATTGGGCAAGATGCATCATAGGTCTGATGAAATATTGGAATGCTTCAGAAAATATTATACGGATCTATATACTCCAGAACATGCTATTCCCAAAGAAAACATTGATTCCTTTTTGAAAAACATAAGCAGAACCACCTACCCCGAAATTGATCTATCTCATCTAGAAAAGGACATCACCTCTATTGAGATTACCAAAGCCATCCATGGCCTCGGAAAAGGGAAAGCACCTGGCCCAGATGGACTATCCACAGAATTCTATAACACATTTTCTCAACTCTTAACACCTAAGCTCAAAAACCTTTTTGCATATTTCATATCACAAAAATGTTCCTCTGGATCCTTCTCTGAAGCTTTACTTATCATCTTTCCAAAACCAGAAAAGGACCCAACTCTTCCCAGCAACTATTGACCCATTTCCCTTATTAATATTGAAAGCAAAATCTTTGTTAAAATACTTGCCAATAGAATCGAGTCCTCTCTCCCAAGTCTAGTAAAACCAGACCAAACAGGTTATGTTAAAGGACGCAACATATCCTCCAATGCAAGACTCCTACTAAATGCCATCAACCTTGCTGCCAATGACAAAAAAGACACTCAAGGCTATGCGGCCATCGCATTAGATGCGGAAAAGGCTTTCGATCGTGTTGACTGGAATTTTATGTTTCAAACTCTACGTTGGCATGGGTGTGGTGATAAATTTATTTCACTGGTTAAACTTCTTTATTCTGCCCCCAAATCCGCTATTTACTTAAATGGTCAAACCTCCTCCTCCTTTCCCTTACTAAGAGGAACGCGTCAAGGCTGCCCCTTCTCACCATTACTATATATCCTCTCTCTTGAACCACTACTTGAATTGATAAGATCTAACAAAAACATCCCGGGAATTCAAGCTGGTACCTCAATAAATAAAATAGCTGCATATGCGGATGATATTCTTATATTAATTAAAAACCCCAAACATCATATTCCCAACCTCTTGAGTGTATTATCGCAATTTTGTCAGGTCTCAGGATATAAATTAAATACACAGAAATCGGAAGTTATGCCCCTAAATCCATACTGCCTTAAACATGATATTTCCACTTTTGGCCTCAAATGGTGCAGTAGCTCTGTCAAATATTTAGGTCTTCATTTTGCCCCAACTATCCCAAATACGATCAAACTCAATACTGAAACCCTACTAGGCACCCTTAAGGATCTAACATCCAAATGGTCTCCGTTATACCTCTCCTGGTTGGGGCGCTTAGATACCATCAAAATGATGCTTACTCCCATAATTCTATACTATTTGCAACTTCTCTCCGTCCCATTATCCCTTTCCTTTTTCAAATCCGTTTACTCTATTCTACTCAATTTTCTTTGGGGAAAAGGAAAAAGCAAAAGAATTGCTCTGACGAAACTGAAAGCCCCCTATGATATGGGAGGAGTTAGATTTCCTGATTTTAAGTCATATCACTATGCATTTCTTATAAAGCAGTCTCGTCATTGGTTCATGGACCCTATATCCGCTGATATCCCGACCTGGTGCACATTAGAAAAACAAGTAGTTCTACCACACGACATCACAGACTATATATACATATTTAAACATTCGTCTAAAAAAATGTTAGACCCTATTAAAGTTTCAATCTCTGCTTTACAAACCTTTCTCTTTCCCCACACTATAACCCCACATAAGCATCTTTCCCCACTATTATGGCATAACAAAAACATAGTAATTAATAATAAGATCCTCAACCGCAAAATATGGATTCAAAACGGTATCAGATTCATCCAACACATTATAGATCACCCGTGTATCCTCTCCTTCCAGCAACTCTCCATCACATTTAACATTCCTAAGAAGGACTTTCAATTTTATAACAACTTAATTAATTCCTGCCTTGATGCACTTGCCCAATTTTCCAATGAAATTCTCACTCCAGATGCTCTTAGACTGATGCATCTTACTATAGTTGGTGAAGTTCGAGCCTCTAAAATATACAATATGCTCACCTCAACTTTTAAGATATGTCCTATACGTCTGAAGTGGGAACCTGATTTAGGTTTCATGTTTGATGACGAAACATGGCATCGTTTGTTTGCTAAGATTAAACAAATATCGGTATCAGCAAATATATCACAACACTATTATTTCTTCATGCATAGAGCATTCATTACTCCGGCCAAACTGACCAAGTCTAATCCGAATTATAATGCAAAATGTTGGTCATGTGGCATATCTCCTGCCACGTATATGCATATGTTTTTTGAATGTTCATTTACTGTTAAATTTTGGCAGGAAATTTGGATGCTTCTCAAGCGTATCTTCTGTGTTGATGTGCCCTTTACCTTTGTTAACATATTCTTAGGAAGTATAGCTATTACATCTTATTTCCCATCTGACTCTGCTAGACTATATGATTTATTTATCTGTATAGCTCTAAAATGCATCACTGCTAACTGGAAAGACTCTAGTTTGCTTTCTACCACAATCTGGTGGAACACTATTTGTAACACTCATAAACTGGAAATGTGCATGGCTAATAATCATAACACAATTCCCAATTATAATGCTAAGTGGTATTACTTCACCAGGTATCTTAACTGTTTTAATGCAACTGCTCATGGTACATGAATCTACACCCATATATATGCATCTTTATCTATATTTCCACACTCATATTGAAATGCTTGTACTTAATAATATTCGAAATGATTAGTTTAATTTTGATGAAATAATCCAATATACCCATTCCCCCCCCTATCCTCTACCCTCCTAATTCTTATATGTCTCTTGTCTGTCTCCCGGTACGTCTCCCCCTTAATCTCTATATTCATTACAAATAAGTTACTCTTTGCAGACTTATACTACTATTAATTTTAGACTACTTGTTATGTTAATGCGGTTAATAACTACTATAGTACATATGAAATTCGTAAGTGATCTTAACAAATGCTTTAACAAATGACTTAGCTATATAGAAATACTACTACAAATGACCAGAATCATTTACTATGTCATTTCTTTATGGTTCTTGTTTTATTCAAAGTCTGTAAATTGTTGACATCTGTATCATACTCAATATTTAAACAATAAAAATCATTAAAATAAAAAAAGAAAGTGTTGTCCAAACAGGTGCTCCCCTGCTCCTCTAGAACCATCAAGGACCATGATGACACCCTCGCTCCAGCCTTGCCCGATTTTTGTAATCACTCTTTGACCACTGGAATGTTCCACTTTCCCCTTAAGCACTCCCTTGTGCACCCACTCCTTAAGAAGCATCTGCCTTTCCTGCCTTGTCTCGCAAACTATCGCCCAATCTCCATCACCCCTTTCCTGGGCAAACTGTTGGAAAAAACTGGCCATCTTCCAGCTTACTCGCCACACTCAATCTGTTGGTTGTCCCCATGACCATCAGTCTGGCTTCAGAGCTCCCAGAGGCACAGAAACTGTTCTCTTGAACTGTTCTCCTGAACACCTGTGATGATCTGCTCACTAACCTTGATTACAGCATTCCTTCTGTCCTCATCCTCCTTAATATTTCCTTTGCTTTCGACACAGTCAACCCCGCCATCCTGATCAATCGACACCATGAGAACCTGGCCATCAAGGATCAGGCCTTGAGAGGCTGACCTCCTTCCTCTTGGATTGCCCCTGTCAGGTGCAACTTGGTTCCTTTCTCTCCGCCACATCTCTCTATACCTGTGGCATTCCCCAGCGCTCCATCCTCTCACCCTGTTTTTTCAACCTCTTCTTGGCCCATTTGGCCCGCATGATCTCTACATTCACCTCTTATGCAGATGACACTCAGCTTTCCTTCAGGCTCCCCCTCAGACTCCTCTCCTCTCTCTCTCTTTCCTGATTCAGGATTTGTTGCGCATCCACCGATCTCTCCCTTAATGCTAGTAAGATGGAGATCATTCTCATTGGGACCCCGGCCCCTGCTTTCCCTCTCGCACTCTGGGCGCTGAAAGCAAGCGTCCCCAAAAGGCAGTACCCTCCCCACAATGAGAGGCAATAAGGACACACCCCAGAAGGGAATGAGACCAAGACCAAGTGCGGGTGATGTAAAAGGGTTTTTTATATAATCAATATAGGGCATGCAAAGGACTCTGCAAGCTCTTAGAGAGCTCTGTCTGACAATAGCAAAGACAGTCATATTTATTACAAAACCACGTCATAAATCCTGTAAGCTATAGGGGGCACATCGTCTCGGGGATTGGGTGGGGTTGACTAAGCTATAGGTGATACAACGATGAGCCGCTCCAGGATTGGTGGACATCTGCGTGGTGCCAACGTGGGGTGGACGGGTCAGCTGGGCTCGTCGGAGTGGAGCTGCCATGCCAGGCGCGGCCTGTGTCGATGATTGGTGACTGTGCTAGCACGTTGCCCTTGCAGCCAAACACACAAACACTCATCCCTTAGACGACTGTTGTTGTCCTGCAAATCCTGCAATGTGTTATTCTAGGAATATTTAGGAGACAGGGGAATATGCAATGTGAAACTTCATCAATACATCATTACACAATTACTTGTGACCTATTGAACAGGTGTCATAAGTCTAGGTGTCTTGTCAGAGGGCACGAGGTGAGCTGCCTTGTCGTTCTATTCTGTTAGATGTGGTGAAGGATTACTTTATGATAAGTTAGTACATGATTGAATACCTATCTCCATGGTCCATTAACTTGGAGTGAACTGGAGTACTACTGGTTCAGTGGGGTTTAGGACCAGGTTGTAAATAATCATTTGGCCGACTATGGCGGCCTCGGACATGGGGGAGGTGAATACTTGAAGCGGGTCCAGCAGAATGCAGGGAGGTGAGGCTGTGCTGCTCGAGCACCAGCAAGCCCTGGCGGCCTAGGAGGGAGGAGGGGAGATGGCCTTGTGGCTCTTAGCGATTCTCCGTGCCTGGGCTGCACAGTATATCATACGAGGGAACAGTTAGTATAGTTAGCAGCATTAGGATGATTACATAGTTCTATCATTTATAAATTAGTTTACTTCTTCATACATGTCAATGAGGGTCCGGCAGTGGCACACGCATTACATCATGTTAGTTGAACCCATATTGGTAATGCATAAGGCAACAAATGAATAACAACGTGAGGTACCGTCAGGTTGGATCGTGTACTCAGGAGCATAGAAGCAATACGTTCATATACAATTGTTCACTTACATTCTTATTTGTAACAACTTAAAACATGTTTCACTGCGTTGCACACAAGTGTTTGTAGTGATACTTTTTCGCTTTCCTTTGAACATTAGCAGCAATCGTTATTTAGCATTAGGTGGGCTCTATCAGGCCCTTTCATTAAGCCTTCAAGGCACATGGTATCTTGCAACGGGCTTAGGTCATTCTTGCTTTATTAACGTTATAAGCTTCATCCCTTTCCAACACCCGTGTTATAATTTAAAAACAACCCTGTGAATCGTTGGGCTTTGGTTTGTGGTTAACAATTCATCTGGGGAATGTGGGCAGGGGTTCATACAGGTAGGTTATTGATACCATATATTTTAAATGTTAGGGGTTAGATGCTGGGTCGAGGCCTGTTCAATTGGGAAGTTCCTTGTGATTTTTCAAGCTTAACCCGCGAGTCAGGTCGCTTCGGGGACAGTGATGTACTGCGGAAGGTAAATGCTACAGTATTTGTTCTGATACTCGTTCGTGTCTGGTTGTTCGTGAGAACGGGCCTTTAGTGGATCTGCCATGGGGTGGAGGCGCATGGGGAGTGCATGGTTCCCTGCACGCAGTGAGAGGGGGCCAAACTGCAGCTTTCGCAGGCAGGCAGTTTCATTGGGGTTTTGGTCGTTTCTATCTAAAATGGAGTCTTGAAGCTTTCAAAATGGTATCTATGTATGTTACAGTACAAGTTGATTGGCCTTGTGTGTCGATCAGCAGCCATCCTGCCTCCCGGGCACGGGTGCATGGTGGGCTGCTGACGAGCCACGAGCCTCACGTAGGTAGGGTATGCCGGGGAGGGGGTCCTATAGACCTGTCCTCCCATACATTCCCCCCTTTCGTTACTTAAGTAACGAATACTGTAACTCGCCCAACCTCTGGCGCTCTTTCTCATTCGCAACAGCTTCATCCCATGCTGATGTGCCTTTTACTGGCATCCAGGCTCTACATACTCCCCGGAGGCTCTCCCCCCTTCTAGCATACTCATCTGTTATGTTATGTTATGTTGTTATGTTATTTTGCATTTATATAGCACCTTATATACCATTGGTATGGTCTGAAGGCGCTGGTAGGTTGAACGCCCTTGGGAACCGAAGTTCAGATCAGTAGAGAGAGTAGAGAGAGTCAAAAGGTGCATGTGAGCACCGGGTATGTGTGCAGCATGTGCAATATCCGTGTAGTAGCTGCTTCTTAGCGGTAGGTGTGGTTTTTGAGAGATCAGGAGAATGTGTTCGTTCAGGCAGGTTTTATCCAGAACGGCTGTGGCTGCATTAGGCCTGAGGAGAACGCCTGGCTGGGGGGTGTGAGACCAGCAGTGTCAACATAGAATGATGTGGAGTGAGCGGCAGATGTTGGTATGAGAACAGTTATACCGAATGGTGTCATAGTATCTCTGTGTTCTAGTTGAGTGGTGATGTAAAGGAGAGAGCAAGCGTGGTGGTGTGATATGATGAGTTATATGCTCTTTAAAATGTTCTCTGCATTCTAAACCATACTATGTACGTCACGCAATTCTATGGGTTCCAGTCCGTACCGTGCACACCTATCCATTCTATGCACCCCAGTCTGGTACAATACACTCTGGCCTGCCCTGCGTGGTCTAGTCTACTCCGTGCATGCGCTCTTGTCCACCTCACGACTGTCCATTTGTCCACCCCACGCATGCCCTCTTGTCTGCCTCGCGCGTGCACTCTTGACTGCCCCAGGCATGCACTCTTGATTGTCCCAGGCATGTACTCCTGACTGCTTCATGCTCTACGCATTCAGTAGCTCAACGTACTCATCCGTTCTACGCACTCATCAGTACCGGATGCGTCAGTGCTTGTTCGTTCTACGTACTCGTCGGCTCTACGCGACGCATCAGTTCACTCTGGGCACTCGATCGCTCCAGGTACTCATTCGCTCCAGGTACTCATCCGCTTTATGCCCTCATGCGTGCTATACGTTGACCTGTTTACGCACTCACCCCCTCTATGCAGTCACCCCCCCTTGTGTGCATTTCATATATATACAACCCCCATCTCCTTCCAAGTCCACCTATACCTCTGTATACCGCTCCCGTTCTTGGGGCTCCTTTATTGTGGTATGATATAACCTATCTACTATGTCCCCATCGTAGTATAATGGAACCATTCTATACTTTGGCTCTGGGTCCTCACCTGTTTGTACTTGTGCTTCTTGCCTGATCTGCGCCACTCCTCTAGTGTTGCCCATTGTCACCATCATCATTGCGCCATTTGGCACCGCATTTGCACAGCTTCGAAGACCCAGCTGGCACATGCATAAAATCAGGAGTAAAAATACCACGATGGGCATCAGCATTTTGACCATCAGTCCTAGCCATGATGGAAAAAAAGGTTGTCGAACCATGTGCTGGCGGCTGCTCCACCTTTGTTCTTCGTTCATTCCCCCAGGTTGTGAACCGCTGAGATAACATATGATAACGTTCCATTGTCTGCATCTTCAGAGGGTACGAATGTGCAACACGCACTCCCGATTTTTCGGCAAACACCTCCATCCATCACCATTAACAGGTCTAGGACATACCTGTTCTGCAAGGTCATTCGCCTTAGGGATCTTAGCTCTACCTTGATCACATTGAACCCTTCTTCAGTGTTGTTGGCCAGTTGGATCAGCTCCCAGCGCGTGATCTGGAGCCATTTTGCATTTGCTCGCACCTGGATACTTGGGATGAGGGAGGTGAAGAACGTTTCAGCAGAATTGAACAGCCGGTACTTATCAGGAATCTGTGCCAACAGGTCTGAAGATGCCTTGGATATGTAGTTGGACGATCTCGGCTGCCTTGATACCACATCTTGTGCATTGCCCGAGGACAGGGCATAGAGTAGTGGTTCTTCTGTTGGTTGTGTATTCTGTGGATGTCGGGCGGATGGCATCCCTTTTTCTCCTTTAATGTGACTCTACGGGATCACCATCATGGCCGAATGCAGTGTCGCCAGAGAGCATGTGCCCCTCCAGGATTGTGGGAGGTGCAAGTATGCTTGTTTACCACAGACCCAGTAAGTGTCCATAAGTGCTGCTGTACCCTTCTTCGTGTCTGGAATAATGAGGGTTCGATTTCAGTTCTTATTCACACCCATGTTACAGGTGAGACGTCTGCGTGCCGTCGGGTTAGGGTTTCTTATTGGACTTCTGCCTTCTACCTGGGATCCTCAATCCTCCCCTACTGCTCATATCCTCGGACAGTTTCTTTCACGGTAAGATTGCATTCTGTAACGGCTGTTGGGGACATTGTTGAATGGTTTTTCTATGGCGGTCACCCAGGTTAGTTTTGTGATGTGTTCCTTCCATACTGGTGTACAGGTTTTCTCGATCCATTGTAGTTTCTCTTCCGGCAGTCCTCGTAGCGCTTCAGCTTTGCACGGTATTACTTCATCTTTCCACTTATTGTCCAAAAACAATGTCCCTTTAATCCCGAAAAAAGGTTCTTTTAAACATATCACTCCTTTGGCTCTCGAATAGCAGGTTTTTTCATTTTACAGCATTTCAAAAGATACTTTGTGTGCCTGAAAGGTATTCTTAATTCTGCACAGAGTGAGATGAAGGAGGCATTTGGCATCTGCAAGAGGTCATTCTTTAGGCAGCAGAACTTTAGGTGTACCTGAGGTGTGGGGAATCAGGGAACAGACATAACAACTCTCGTTGGTTGTCTGTTTTGCAGTGGAGCTCATGTCTGCATACCATTTATTGGACTGATGTGGATGTCTAGGGTCTTCTATTGTGTCTAGGCCCAGGCCAGAATATTCGTCATATTTTTTCCTTCCCGCCTCCCTCCTTCTTCTACTGCTTTTAAGGTAGCTTTTAATTTCTCTTGCCGTGTGTGACATCGTCCCCTCTTTCCCCGTGCCCCCCTTCTCCCATTCATCATATAGAGCCAAAAACCTTTCTGCCATTTCTACATTCTCTTCCTTACTACGTGCAGGTGGTCTGGTTTCTGCGGTTGGGGTGACTTCTGGTGTGGGCATTGTGGCAGTAGTGTCGTACAACCATGATATGACAGAAGGGTTACGGTCATTTAAACCATAAACATTATATTCTGAGACATTTGAGAGTGGAGCTGGGTTTGTGATCGGGCTGTTATTGGTGTCATTTGGAGGCTGTACATGGGTAGGGTCTGTATCATAGTCCCATTTAAGCTGAAATCCATCCCATATTAAATAGGCCCCCTCCTTAACCATTCTGGTTCCATTCCCCATGTTAGTTCCATTCCCCCCTCATTCATCTCGATAGAGATGAATGCCAAAAACCAGTAAATGACAAGACTAAAAATCATGGCAAAAAATAGAACAGCGCACACAAACATGCCACATTCATACGAATATCTACGTAAGTCAAATGCATTATTTAGATCTCTAACTGCCCTAATATTATTTGTTGCAGGCTGCCCGTTTGTTACCATGGTTACTCCTATATGTTAAAACATAAAAGTGCATTAAGCATACTAAAACAGTTACATTCATCATTTTACTATAGAACGAAGGAGAGACAGAAGGAGAGAAAAAAAGAGAGAGCGAGAGAGAGTGAAAGTGAGAGAGAGAGATTTCAATATTTACAGTTTAACCTTATTTACATTTTTTGTCTCCCATGGACACAATTTTACATTAATACATTTTCTTTTTATTATTCCTGTCCTGTCCTGTATCCATGTATAACATAGATATTTTGTGTTCCTTCTTTTTTTTTTGTGTGACATGTCTGCTGTGCTTTGTACTTCTTTATCTTGTTCTTCTCTTACACTGTCATAGGCTTTACGTACGTCTGTCAAATGTATCCAATATCTCAGGCCCTTTACTTTTACAGCGGTCGGTGTGCAATACACCACCTCATATGGGCCATGAAATCTTGGGGCATTCCACCTACGTACGAAGCTCCTCACATATATCATCTCATCTGGCATTAACTGGCCTTGTGGGTTTTCCTCTGTAAATTTTACTGCCTAATTTCGTTCTTCTCGTGTGAATGGTGCGAGTTGTCTTGATATCATGCGGGCTGCTCTGGTGAGTTTCATCAGGTATTGATTGAACGCTTCCCCTAATATTTTGGCGCTCCTATGGGCATCTGAGTGTCTGCGGAGTGGGAAGTGTGCTGTGTGCATGCGCCTTCCAGTCACTATCTCGTGCGGGGACAGCTGGTGGTGCTTGTTAGGCTGATTTCTCAGCTCGAACAAGCCCAGAGGCAGACAATGCACCCAGTTTCTTTTAAGGGAGAAACACAGTTTTGATAACCTTCCCTTCAGGAGGCCGTTGATTTTCTCAACCATGCCATTGCTTTGCGGATGATAAATCGAGTATAGTTTATGCTTAATTCCTAACAGAGCTGTAATTTCTTTGAAGAGTTCATTATCTGAGCGAATCACGTTGCAAATTCCCCAGCGTGGGAACACTTCCCTCACTAAGAACTTTGCGTCGCACTTGGCATCTGGACATGCACATGGCCCTGCTTCGACCCATCTGGACAATGGACAAACTACCACTATCATGTACAGTGCACCGTTGCACCTTTCTCCCATATCTGCATAATCGATATGCAATTCTTTGAAGGGCCCTATTGGTTTGGGAATTGTTCCTCGCAGTGTCCTTAGGGTCATTCCTGAGTTGTATATTTGACATGTTGTACATTCCATGGCCAACTTTGATATATGTTCCTGCAGCCCCGGCACAAACCAGTCCTCTTGTATCTCTGCGGCAATATGTTGTTTCGCATTGTGTGCTGGGAAGTGTCATTGTTGGAATGCTATTTCTAAGCGTTTGACCGGCATTACCACTTTCCATGTGTTATTTCGACACCATAAAAGATCTGTTGCTGACTGGCTACATCCTCTCTTTTCCCACAGCCTTTTCTCTTCTTCACTTGCTCCTTCTTGTAACTCTAGTATTTGTGCACAGGCATAGTGTTGTAACCATCTGGGAGCTCTTCCTCTACTCGTTGGTGCATTAAGTACTCACCTGTCCGTTCCTTTACTAGATAAGAGGCTTCCTTGGCTGCATCGTCTGCTGCTGTGTTTCCCAAAGAGATAACATTTGTGTTAGTAGTATGGACCTGGCACTTCACAATGACTACCATGGTGGGCTCTTTCAAAGCTTCAATAAGTTCCTTTAGGAGTTCTGCATGTTGTACCAGTGACCCATCTGCTCTGTGGAACCCTCTCCGTCCCCACCTTGCTAATCCGCCATGTACTGTAGTGGTCATATAAGCTGTCTGTGTAGATGGTGACTGCGCACCCTTTCGCTGCATGTAATGCTTCAATGAGTGCTATGAGTTCTGCTGCTTGAGCTGAGTAATGGGCTGGTAGGCGCTGCTGTACTATCACTTTGTACTCACCTTCTTCCATTCTCACAACAGCTACCCCCACGTGTTTTTCCCTGTGTCTGGGTTTATTGATGCTGACCCGTCTATGAAGAAAACCTCTCCTTCGTTTAATGCATTTTCGCTCACCACGGTGCTTTCTCCTTCCTCCCCCTTATAAGTTGCACAGTTGTGTGCCTGCATGTCTTCTAATGTGCATGGTTCTGTGATGAATCTTGCAGGATATACTGTTTTACATATAACTACATGTATGTTTGCACTGGAGAATATTATTTCATAGGCAGTTGCTCTTTGTGTTGTGAGTGTGCTTTTTGATCTTTCCAAGATAGCGAACAGGGAGTGCTCCACAAATAGTGTCACGGAGCATCCCATCACTATTGTTGCACTTTTTTCAACAGCGAATGCTGCGGCTGCGAGAGATTGCACGCAAGCGAAGTGTCCTTGCATTACTGCGTCTAGTGTGCCACTGTAGTAGGCAAGGGGCTTGTGTCCCAAGGATGTTTTTTGTGTCAGTACTGCTGTCATGAGGATCCCCTTACAGTGGGAGAACAAGTAAAACTTGCGTTCGTAATCTGGGTTCGCGAGCACGGGCGCACTCGAGATCAGTTCCTTGAGTGACGTGAATGCGTCACTTATTTCCGCGGACCATTGTATTTCTGTGTTTTCTCATTGGGCCTGCTTGAGTGCCTGCAATAATGGTCTCGTGTACGCTGCATAATCTAATATCCATGCTCGGCAGTAATTACACATGCCGAGAAATGTTTGCATTTCTTTCACTGTGTTTGGCCTTCTTACTGCTGTGATGGCAGCTACTCTGTCTGGTATTATTTTCTTGCCACCTTGTGATATTAGTTGTCCCAAATACAACACTTCTCGTTGGCAGTCCTGCAGTTTTCCTCTGTTGACCCTGTAGCCTTCATGGGCCAGTAATGTTAAGAGAGCAATGGAGTCTTTTCTGCATTTTTCCTCATTTTTTACACAGATGAGTAGATCATTTACGTATTGAATAATTGTACTCTCTGCTGTCATATTCCCTAGATCTTCATGTGAGATACGGTTAAATATGCTGGGGCTTTCACAGTACCCCTGGGGTAACCTGCAATGCTCATATATCTTTCCCCCCAACGTAAATGCTGTTTGGTATCTGCATTCTTCTGCAAGTGGTATTGAGAAGAAAGCATTTTTCAAATCCACAACTGTGAAATGTGACGCATTCTTTGGGATGCTGCATAGAATGGATGCCGGGTTAGGGAGCAAAGGGAATTCTTTTTGAATTATGTCATTGAGGTGGCGTAGGTCTTGGATCATCCTCCACGCCCCACCTTTTGCTTTTTTGATCGGGTAAATGCAATTATTACATGGCGAATTTGAGGGGACTATTATTCCTTGGGCCTGTAATGCACTGATTGAGCCTCATTCCGAGGTTGGAGGTAGCCATGGCGCTGATATCGCCATGGCTGCCTCCAATAGCGGTACTGAGTCCGTCCTCATGCAATGGGGACTTACCGGTCTAGTCTGACCTTAGCGGGACCGGTAAGTCCCCATTGAAAATACCATTCCCCATTCCCATTTGAGCCCCCTGTGGCTCCCGCTAAGGGCACCTGGTAAAACCAAGCAGCCTTAGAGGGTCCCGCAAAGGGACCTCAGAATAGGGCGCAAAGGTATTACCGGCACCGGTGTCCTTACCGGCGCCCGGTATCCCTTTGCGCCCAACTCGTAATGAGGCCCAGTGTCTCTTTTATTCCTTCTTCTGCCTCTCGGGATAGGGGGTAAAATGGCTCGAAGTTTGCATTTTATTTTAACTGGTGTGACCCCAAACAGCAGTCCCACATCATGGGGGCCTCTGGTCAACAAATTACTGGGCCCTGATTTCATGTCATCATCAAAGAAGGAAGGAGGTGCTCCTACCACTGCCATTAGTTGTAGAGGCACTTGTCTTTCCTGTATCATGATATCACAAGGTATGGCTATCTCCATGATTATCTCACCATCACTTTCTGAGTCTGAGAAAAGGTCTTCATCTGATAGATCTCGCAATGCAATGTCGGCATTCATGCACAATATTGTGCGCCACTCACAGCCATGTATGTCCATTGCAATGACGGCTATTCTTTTAGCTGAGATATGAACTGCATGCAAATCTAAGGACATCACTGTCCTGGGCACAATCTCTGGGTGGGCTATTGGTCGGAAGATGAACTCCGCGGGTATTCGCCATTCTAGATTTTTCAACTCTGGGACCACCCGTGCCAATGTTTTTAGCCCTTGAATGAACACATCAGGATCTACCGGTATGCTGCGCACTTCCGGTGCTGTTGCTTGTGCATGCACCACCAGCATAACGCACATGCAACAGATTCCTGGAGTTGAACAAACTATCCCTCTCTCCGTGAAGGAGATAGTTATATTAAGCTTACTAAGGAGGTCCCTTCCCAGTAAGTTAATCGGGGACTGTTCATAGTACAGTTGGGGTGCCCTCACTGTCTTACCCCCAAAGGTGACATCTAAATCTTCTGTGTAAGGAACTTCGACAACAGCCCCAGAGAACCCCTGCATCTCCAATTTACGATTAGATAGCGGGAACCGGCCTTCACATAAACATGATTTTTCAGCTCCCGAGTCTACCATAAGCATGAACTGTTTATTCCCTATCTGCTCCCCTATCAATGGTTCCTCTGCTGCATTGTAGGTCGTAGATAGTACAGGACACGCAAGTGCTCCCTGTGGACTGTCCTATGTTGGATGTCTCGTGTTCCCCCTTGGCTAAAGACATTACCTGATACCACTGCCACTCCACCGTACGGTGCAGGCATGCCGTTAGCTGTTGTGGCGAAAGGGTTGCCCTGTGTGTATGGCATATGCTTGTGGCTTTGTGGGTGCTGTTGTACATTATGAGGTTGTTCCCTTCGCTGCTCGACATACCCTTGCTCTGGTTGCCCTTGCGCCCCTCCCATGGGTAGTCCGTAGGGGCTTCCCGGGTGTGGATGACCATAGAGTCGATCCTCTTGGTACATGTTATTTGGTCTGCTTCTGCATTCCTGTGAGAAATGTCCCCACCTACCACAATTCCAACAGTTCCCTTGTCCCCCCAGGACCTTGCCCTCCATACCTGCCATTTCCCCCATACACTTGACCACCCTCTCTGTGTCCTCTGTACCCACCTCGTCCTCCGCGGGGGGCCCACACTTGCCACTGCGGTCCTCTGTACTGCTCCTGTCCATTCCACTGTGCCTGCCCGTTGCATGCCCAATTTGCTTCCATCCTCCCCTGTACAATTTGCTGCCACCCTCCCCTGTATCGCTAACAATCCCTCCTCCTCCTCCCCCTCCCTGTCTTGGGGGAGTGCTGCTACAGTTGCGGCGACCTTCACCAGTTTCGTTTGTAATAGCTTCTCCTCATCTGCCAACCTTTTTTGCACAATTTCTTTCTCCCTTTCCTTTATTCTTTTGCAGTGGTGCACTATTATGCTTCAAATTTCTGGCCACCCTTTTGCTTCAATCCCTGCTATTTTGTCGAGTGCTTTCTGCACTTCTTTTGGGAGCCCCTCTTTATTATAAAGTAAAATAATGATGTTGACTGGTCCCAGGCCGTACCCGTCTCACCTCTCCACATCTCCTGCACCTGAAAAATGAAATCCATAGCATCCTCCCCATCATTCATGCTGCACTGCATCACTGACGGGTGTGTCTGGGAATGTTTCCCATACTCCTGCGCGCACTGTTAAACAACGCCCCATCATGGCGATTACAATCCAATGTTACTCCCGGGAAACCAGCTTTTGCCCACACTCTATCTGCCTGGCCACTCACTGCCGACACCAGTAAGCTTTTAACATCACCAACCGCTAATGGCACTCCCGTGGTATGCTTCTCAAATGCATATATCCACTTACTGGCCCCTCCTGATAGCGGGGCAAGGACTTTAACAAATTGTCTTTGTCCATCTGGGCCCAAAGTATGTCATTTGGCCTCCCACCTCCCATATGTATCAATGGGAGTTGTAGTTTGCTCTTTGTCATTTTGCCTGTACTCACCTTCAATCCTTTCCTCCCTAACATGGCCATTCTTGCCATTCTATTCCTTAGTCTCCCCGTCCACTCCTCTTCGATGGTTCTTCCCAGGGTCGTCTCATCTATTCTACCTGATCTTCCTCCTGCCGCCACACCCAACCTTCCACTTTCCTGTTCTTCATCCTCGATATCACACCACAGCTCTTCCATCCCCCCAGTGTCCATACCCTCCTCACCTGTGTTTTCTTCCAGTTCTTGTGGTCCCAGTTCTATTATTCGAGTTGGTTCTTCCTGAAATCTAAATAGTATTTCCCCCTTCTTCCACCCTTCTTCAGATGACCTGTCAAGTGTCTGTGCCCTAGGTGTTTGTTCTGTTCTTGCAATGCTTGTTCCACTCTGTTCACATATAATATTAGAAACCATCTGCAGTAGATGTCCTCTGGAACCATTTCCTTTGCCCCCCTTAACCTTCGCTGTATGTTAAAATAGGTTGATGGTACTCTACTAATCAAGTCGACCCTAGACCCTGCTTACCACACCGCTTATTACCTTCCGGTCCTCTGTCCCCCCTGCCCCAATTCCCACCTCCCTGTCCCTAACCTACCTGGATCTTCCTGCCCCAGTTCCATCCACCTGTGCTATCCAACCTGTCATTGGGTGAGGGTGGGTGGGTAATTCAATGGATGAGAACTGCAACAGAGGCTGCCTTTGCAGTCCTCATCCCTATTTGTAGGCCGTCCCAGGTCCCGGCCAGAAATGCCCGTCCCTGGGGACGCCCTCCCCCCACCGTGACAAAGCGGAAGGGGTGGGAACCTCCCTGCGGTGGGGGGGCTGCCAGAGGGGTGCCCACGCTATGTGGGACATCCCTCGAGCGCCTCCTGCAGGGGCTAGTATGTCCCCTTGGCGGTGTCAGCCCCCATTGGCTACCCCCCCTTGTCGTGTACACATGACATACCTTGGAAACCAACCTGATCAGTCAGCGAATAATAGTCCAACAACCGTTTACATTTTGGAAACACAGATCACAGTTTATTGGAGCATACAACAAAATTGGGGGGCAGTCCCAGCCCTAAAGCACCATGGTTCATGACCATCTATACCACAAAAAAGTCCTAGCCCCCAAAAAGTGTGGGGCATCTTCTGACTGTTCCGGTGTCTCCTTGCTGTCTCCATGCATGTCGCAAGGCACCGGATATCCGTGCCAGATTGCACAAAGTGCTTCTCCCTCGGGCCATTGCACATGAAGGTGAGGAGTCTCCAGTGTCCATAGGGATCCAATGCCTGTCATCCGACTTTGGCTCGGGTACGGCCATCGGTTCAAGCCGTGGCGAACTCCTCCCCGGCTAGGACTGCCCCTAACTCTGCCACGCTTTGGGGGTGGCACCCCGCTACCCCCAATGCCCCCATGCTCCAAACACGTACCAACTTACCATCACTTATTTACATCCGACCTTCAAGAGGCTGCCCAAGCTGGCTGTAAGGAAAAAGTTGTATCCCTTCTCCGACAGATGCACGCCGTCAGCCATGTAGTGGGAAGGTAGTGAGTTTAGCAATGTGTGTCTCACAAAGCCAAAGCCATTAGCTAGTGTAAACCTTTCAATACCTCTATTGAGCCTGTGCCTAGATTTTTCCATGGCCCTCTGCGAATCAACCCCACACCATTGCAGCCTGGGCACCAACTCGGACCATATCACCTCTGTACCCGGTAACTCCTGTGCGAGTGCGCTTAAGCCCACTTGGATCTGTGCCCATAATCGTCCCCTTCCCATGGTTGCGTGGTCATTGCCACCTAGGTGGACCACTAGCACCCTAGGAGCAGGCCTCCATTATAAATGCCTATGGACGGTCGGCAAAAGAGAGTGCCATATCATTCCTGATGCTCCTAATCACACTATTCTATTATGGTCCATCCCTAGGTTGGAACCTAAGTGCCATTGCTGGGCTGTGACCTCAGCCCGAGTTACAAAGGAATGTCCCACAATCCATACTGTGTCATCTGCGGGTAAAACGTTACAAAAGCATTAAGACAGAGGAATCGGGAAGAAAAACAGAAATCACTGATCATGCAGTCCATCAGTTCTCTCCTGGCTGCGGCAACCTACGTCCCTGCTGATGGGTGCCCTGTGGCCCCTTGAGGTCTTACATAAAGCTGGAACCTGTTAGACTCCCATCTCCCAATCCTCATGATATCGTGTGCTGGAATGCCCTGTAAAAATGCCGCCATGGCAGCCCCTATGCGAAAGCTGTGGGATGACCACCCCTGCTCCCTTATCCCCAGAGCCCCCAAAGTTGTGGACAGGACCTTTCTAAACTGATAGTTAGTCAGTGGGGAACTGCTCTGGTGCATCAGTAGCATACCCGGCTGTTGGGGCCTCATGGCCAGGTACCTCTTTAACAAACGCACTGGACAGCTGCTGTTATGGTTGCAATGGTGGAGTACCACCATCTTCCCCTTCCCTGCCTGGTCTGTCTTAATTCTCCGTATTCCGATCCTTAGCTTGGCCCCCTCTGCCTCAGGACAGATTTGGACATCCCCCATTGCAATTGCCCTGGCTGAAACATCTCCTTTCCCCGCTGCCACTAGTTCGCTGATCCTAAAGGCCACAAAAAATGCCAGTGAAAATGTGGCCGCGAATAGTGCTGACTCAAATTCATCAAAACATATTCCAGGTAATGCCTCAATTAGTTTATTCAACAGATCTAAATCAATCAGCTTCCTGCTGTCCTGCTTCTGCCCCTCTGCCCGTCCCCATCATTTTAAAGCCATACGAACCCTACACCCCCCGGTTTCTTTTCCCAATCCCCTCAGTTTGCAGTGGAATGCTATGGCCGCTAGGTGGGCAGCTGCCCAGCTCCTGCTCTTACCATTACCATGGGCCCATACCACAAATGCCTGTACCTGTTCCTCCAGAGAACCACCCCAAATGACATTGCTCTCAATCATTTGGATGAACTTACCATAGCCCTGCCGGTACCGGGATCTGACGCCTGGTGTGAGCGATCGCTCGCCCATTTCCCAGAGCGCCTGGTCCACGTCACCAGCTGCCACCACTTGTCCCTGAAAGCCATCCCGTCCGTATTTGCCTTTGGATGTGCCGCCCCAGAACTTGTGCCACTGGAAACGAGAAAGAGAGTCAGCTGCAATATTTACCACACCCTGTACATGTCTGGCCCTGAATTCAATGTTTCTTTTCAAGCACACCTCCACCAGTTTTCTGAGTAAGCTCAAAACCGCCGGGCAAGACGCAGACTGCAAGTGGATGGCCTGAACCACTGCTTTCTTGTCGCACCAGAATCGCACCCTTCTCTTGCCCAATCCCCCAGGCCATAGCATGAGTGCCAGTACAACAGGGAATAGCTCCAAAGCCATGATGTTCTTAGTCTTCCCCTGCTTATGCCACTGGCCTGGCCGTTTCTGTGCACACCACTCACAGCCCAGTATCACCCTAAATCCTTTGCTACCCGAGGCATCAGAGTATAACTGCAGTTCCTCACTGGACTGCCAAGGGCCCCTCCACAAAGTGACCCCATTGAAATCTTTAAGAAATGCCCGCCACATGTGCAGATCCTCTTTCAGGCCTGCACCTAAGCGGATGTGATGGTGTGCCATTGTCACCCCCGCTGCTGCCCTGGCTAACCTGCGTGCGAATACCCTCCCTGCCGGGATGACCTTTGCCGCAAAATTCAGCTTCCCCAGTAGTTGCTGGATCCTCTCTAAAGTTGTCCTGTTTTTACTCAATGTTGCCCCAATTTCCTCATCCAATTCTGTCACTTTGTCTCGGGGCAGTCTGCAGGTGCCCTCCATCGTGTCTATCTCAATCCCCAAGAACGTCAACACCTCGGTAGGCCCCTGTGTCTTTTCGGGTGCCAATGGGACACCCAATCTAGCCATCAATCCCTGAAATGAGGACAAAGCCTGCATACAATCCCCAGAACCCTCTTGCCCAAAAAACAGAAAATCGTCAGGATAATGTATCATGTCCCTGCTCCTCTCCACCTTCCAGGGCGACCCATTCGAGAAATGTACTGAATGCCTCAAAATAAGAACAAGATACTGAACAAACCATTGGCATGCACTTATCCACATAAAACAGGCCCTCCCAATGAAAACCCAATAGATGAAAACTCTCTGGTTCTACAGGGAGGAGTCTAAATGCATATTCGATGTCTACTTTTGCCAAGAGAGCCCTCCTGCCTGTGGCGGCAACCATCAACATTGCTTGATCAAATGATGCATAGTGCACTGAACATTTGCCCTGGTCCAACCAGTCGTTCACCGAATCCCCCTTGGGATAGGAAAGGTGGTGTATTAATCTGAACTTGCCCTTCTCCTTCTTAGGTACAATTCCTAGTGGTGAGATAATGCAGTTTGGCAGAGGAGGGATGACCTGGGTATCCGTGATCAGGCTCCGTGAAAACCTGGGTATCACTGATCAGGCTCTGGCCTGGCTGACCTCTTTCCTCTCAGATCGACCCTCCCAGGTCCAACTTGGGTCCTTTCTTTCATCTATCTTCTTCTCTACCTGTGGTGTTCCCCAGGGGTCTAACCTCTCGCCCTGGCTTTTCAACCAATACCTGGCAACTCTCACCCACTGCATTGCCATTTTCTGCTCAAATTTCCAGTGCTACGCTGACGACACTCAACTCATTTTCAAGCTGCCCTCTGCCACCTCCTCTCCCTCTCTCATCTCTGATTGCCTAACTGCCATCCAAGATTGGTGTGCCGCCAATGATCTTTGTTTGAATGCCAGCAAGACAGAGATCCTCCTCATCGGCACACCTTCACCATCCTTTCCCCTCACTCTCTGGCCGGCCTCCCTTGGCCCTCCTCCTACCCCCACCTGCGAGGCTAAGAACCTCGGGGTCACTCCACCCTTTCCTTCTCCGCACACATCTCTGAGGTCTCTAAAAAGTCAAATTTCCGACTGCACCGCCTCAGAGGTACTCTGCCTTTCCTCTCCTTCCCCCAGAAGCTCATGGTATCTCAAGCTCAGGTTCTCTCTAGCTTGGACTATTGCAACAGCCTCTTTCTAAATCTACCTGCCTCTGCTCTCCGCCCTCTGCAACTAATCCAGAACAGGACTGCGAGACTTGTCCTTGGCCTCAAGCCCTGGCATCGTATCTCTCCAGCTCTGAAATCTCTCCACTGGCTCCCAGTGGATGCAAGGATTAAATTCAAAACCCTCTGCATTGTCCACAAGGCTTTCTGGGGCTTGGGTCCAAAATACCTTCAGCTATCCCTCCGCAAATACCTCTCCTCTGGAGCTCTTTGCTCCTCTACCTCCAACTCACTCAGGGTCAGTCGTTTTTCTAAGAAACAAGCTGGGGGTAGATCTCTGTCTTCGGCTGGGGCCTCCCTCTGGAACGGCCTTCCTGCCACTCTAAAACTTGATGAAAAATCTCTGGTTCCGGAAGCACCTCAAGACGTTCCTCTTTTCTTCTGCCTTCTCTCCCCCTCTCCCCTGCTGATCTGTTTTCTCTTGGCACCGTGCACCTGGCCACCCTCTGTCTTTTGGGCCCAGGTACCTGCTCATCCTGCCACCCTCCCGCACTGCCTCCGGGCCACCCCTTGCACTGGGGTCTGTATCTGTACCCATAGAGCCCCCCCTTTTTCTTCCTGCACTTATCAGACCTACCCTGTCTGCTGCCTTAAACCTAGCACTTGCAAATTGCTTGCTGCATTACCACTGTTTGTTGCCTTTATTATTTATTTATTGTTATTTATCTGTTTCTCCTCTGCTTCGCACTTTCCACCTCTCCCCCTTCCATGCACTTTTCCCCTCCCCCTCTCCCATGCACTTGCATGTTCTCAATATCACTGGGCCTAGTAAGATCGCTGTTTTGTTCTCCCCTGTTCCCCTCCCTTGCCTTGTCGCGCACAGAAACACTTGTGTACGAGCGCAATAGAAATAAAATATCAATCAATTCACAGATATCTCTTATTCTAGATAACTCATCTCTGGCCATTGAGGGCCTAGGGTCTAGGTCCTCTGTTAACTTTTCAATATCTACTGCTGGGGTGCTTACCTGTCCACGCTGTCTGAGGCACTCATATGGTGGCGGTGCAGTTGTTCGTGGGGTGGCTGTAGGGGCAGTGGTGGGCACATATGTGGGATCACTATACCCTTCTGCTGGCACTGGTTTGTTTAGGAGGGGGTACAATCGTGTTACCTCTATCGATCCTTCTTTCCCCGTACTTTCGCCTTCATTGTCATATGCTGCTAGAGGAGTGTTAGTGGTGGAGGATTGATCAGGTGCTACCTCTTTCTTTTTGAGTGGAGGCACTTCTTCAAATAGTCTCCACAGATCTAATATCTCTCTTCTATTATGAAACTGCTTCCCCTTGTATTTTATGAATATGCACGTGGCTACCATGTCCAAGACACTTTTATCAAATGATCCCCTTTGTGGCCATACCGGGGGGGGGGTCCCTTTCCTTTTAATTCTGTGACCCACTGGTCATGGTACTTATTTATGCGTTCTGCACAACCAGGTACATTTTGCAAATGTGGGCCAGGGGTGTTTCCACCCCCATACTGTATTTTTGTTGCTCACCTTCCTGTGTTGCTTGTAACTCTCACTGTGACCCGTGTACGTGTGTAGTTTACCTCTAGCAGTTCTTGTTTGTTTTTTTGTTTTTATTTTAACTTGTTCACAATATTACTATCTTGAAACTTTACCGGGTCACACTTACAACGACCCTACCACAGAACTGTTTAGCATCACTAATTTAACATCATTTCTTATAAAATACAGTTCTCAAAAACACCACGCGCTTAGCATATGCTACATGAAACCAACATTTGACAAACTTTTAACATTCAACACATAACAATTATTCCCCCTTTTCTTGCCCTGCACTTCTCTCTTTGACAAGGCCTTCTGATCCTCGCACAATATTTCTCCCTTCCCCCTTAAGAATGATGGCACTTTTTCTGGTATTGAAGTACCCAGAATAAAGAAGAAGAAAAAAAGAAAGCAGTTTCTAATGTATACGCCGTGTCTCCCTTATTCTCAGACACCATTATTTTATTCTCCACTGTTCAACTTATTCCCAGTACTAGTCAAGAATGCACTATGCGGCGCCACCTGCTACCCCCTTGCAGAGCTAGGTTCCCGTCTTTTTCTTCCCTTATTTCATCTTGTTATCCTAATGGCCATATGCAGAGAAAAGAAGATAGCAATAATAGTTGAAAGTACCCATTAACTGACCTCATATAATCTGGCTCCCTCATCTTCTCCTTTTATGATCACTCGCACTTAATACTCATGTGCCCGTCTTGATTCGAGATTCTCCAAACTGGGTCCGTCCAGGCGGCGCTGCCTCACACTCAATGGCAGCCCCCAGCGAGCGGTACTAAGGGTTTTTTTGGAATGGGACCCGTACCCTTTGGCCTACTGCGTGCGCACGTCTAAGCGTACCAGTTGCCGTAGTACTCTTGAGCGGGTGCACCATGCGCCTCCACTGCCACCCAGAACTTCTCGTGCCAGAGGGGACAATAAAAGAATCTATCACGTCGGGGTCACCACTGAAAGCAAACATCCCCAAAAGACAGTACCCTCTCCACAATGAGAGGCAATAAGGACACACCCCAGAAGGGAATGAGACCAAGAGCAAATGTGGGTGATGTAAAAGGGGTTTTTATATAATCAATATAGGGCATGCAAAGGACTCTGCAAGCTCCGAGAGCGCTCTGTCTGACAATAGCCAAGACAGTCATATTAAGTGCGAGTGATCATAAAAGGAGAAGAGGAGGGAGCCAGATAATATGAGGTCAGTTAATGGGTACTTTCAACTATTATTGCTATCTTCTTTTCTCTGCATATGGCCATTAGGATAGGAGATAGGCATTCAATCCTGTACTATGTTATCATAAAGTAATCCTTCACCACATCTAACAGAATAGAACGACAAGGCAGCTCACCTCGTGCCCTCTGACAAGACACCTAGACTTATGACACCTGGTCAATAGGTCACAAGTAATTGTGTAATGATTTATTGATGAAGCTTCACATTGCATATTGTTTCCCCTGTCTCCTAAATATTCCTAGAATGACATATTGTAGGATTTGCAGGACAACAAGAGTCATCTAAGGGATGAGTGTTTGTGTGTGTGGGCCCAAGGGCAACATGTTGCACAGTCACCAATCATCGACACAGACCGCGCCTGGCATGGCAGCTCCACTCCGAGAAGCCCAGCTGACCCGTCCACCCCACGTTGGCACCACACAGATATCCACCATTCCTGGAGTGGCTCATCATTGTACCACCTATAGCTTAGTCGACACCACTCAATCCCCGAGACGATGTGCCACTTATAGCTCCTTAAGGTCCATTAACCTGGGGTGAACTGGAGTACTACTGGATCAGCGAGGGCACACCTCTGGCCCCTCGAGGCAGTGGGGTTTAGGACCAGATTGTAAATAATTCATTTGGCTGACTATGGCAGCCTCGGACATGGGGGAGGTGAATACTTGAAGTGGGTCCAGCAGAATGCAGGGAGGTGAGGCTGTGCTGCTCGAGCACCAGCAAGCCCTGGCGGGCCTTGGCGGGAGGAGGGGGAGATGGCCTTGTGGCTCTGAGCGATTCTCCATGCCTGGGCTGCACAGTATATCATACGAGGGAACAGTTAGTATAGCTAGCAGCATTAGAATGATTACATAGTTTTATCATTCATAAATTTGTTTACTTCTTCATACATGTCAATGAGGGTCCAGCAGTGGCACACGCATTACATAATGTTAATTGAACGCATATTGGTAATACATAAGGCAACAAATGAATAACAACGTGAGGTAGCGTCAGGTTGGATCGTGTACTCAGGAGCATAGAAGCAATACGTCCATATACTATTATTAACTTACATTCTTATTTGTAACAACTTAAAACGCGTTTCACTGCGTTGCACAAAAGTGTTCGTAGTGATGCTTTTTTGCTTTCCTTGGTACATTAGCAACAATCGTTAGTTAGTATTAGGTGGGCTCTATCAGGCCCTTTCATTAAGCCTTCAAGGCACATGGTATCTTGCAACGGGCTCAGGTCATTCTTGCTTTATTAACGTTATAAGCTTCGTCCCTTTCCAACACCCATGTTATAATTTACAAGCAACCCTGTGAATCGTTGGGCTTTGGTATGTGGTTAACACTTCATCTGAGGGATGTGGGAAGGGGTTCATACAGGAAGGTTATTGAAACCATAAATTTTAAATGTTAGGGGTTAGATGCCGGGTCGAGGCCTGTTCAATTGGGATGGTTCTTGTTATTTTCCAGGCTTAACCCACGAGTCAGGTCACTTCAGGGACAGTGATGTACTGCGGAAGGTAAATGATACAGTGTTTGTTCTGATACTCGTTTGTGTCTGGTTGCTTGTGAGAACGGACCTTTAGCTGATCTGCCTTGGGGTGTAGGCACAGGGGGAGTGCATGGCTTCATGCGCGCAGTGAGCGTGTGCCAAACTGCAGCTTTCGCAGGCAGACAGTTTCATTGGGGTTTTGGTCGTTTCTAAAATGGAGTCTTGAAGCTTTCAAAATGGTGTCTATGGTATTTTACAGTACAAGTCGATTGGCCCTGCGTGTCGATCAGCAGCCATCCTGCCTCCCGGGCACAGGTGCATGGTGGAAAAGCCACAAGCCTCACGTAGGTAGGGTAAGCCTGGGAGGGGGTCCTATAGACCTGTCCTCCCATACACCGCCCACCTTGGGCCCTCTTCCTTCGCCTTCATGCAAGGCAAAAAACGTTGTTGTCATCTTTGACTCCACTCTCTCTTTCTCTCCTCACATCTAGGACATTGCCAAGAAGTCCCACTACCAGCTGCTCCTCCTCAAAGGGACTCTTCCCTTTCTCACTTTACACCAGAAGCTCACTGTCTCCAGAGGCCTGGTTCTCTCTCGGCTGGACTACTGCAACAGACTCTTTCTCAACCTGTCTTCCTTTACTCTCTGCCCTCTGCAACTAATCCAGAACTGGACTGCAAGATTTATCCTTGATTTTAAGCCCAGAGTTAATATCTCTCCAGCCCTGAAATCTCTCTACTGGCTCCCGGTTGCTGCAAGGATCAAGTTAGTTCAAGACCCTTTGCATTGTCCAAAAAGCTTTCTGGGCACAGGGCCACACCAAATCCAAGGAACTCTTCCAAAATACCTTCCTTCTCAAGCCCTTAGCTCAGCTACCTCCAACTCTCTAAGGATTGGACGCTTCCCCAGGTAGAGAGTGGGGGGTATATCTCTTTCCCATGCAGGTGCCTCCCTCTGGAAAGGCCTCCCTGCCCCTCTCAAACTTGAGCCTGACCACCTGAAGATACGGAAGCAGCTAAAAATCTTTCTCTTCTCCTCTGCTTTCTCTCTCTCCCTCCCCTGCTAGCCTACCTGACCTACCTGTCTGCTGGACCGACTGGTTATTGGGCTGCCATTGCTGCCCTGTTCCCCCCCCCCCTCTCCCTTGCACTTCCCCCCTCCCTTTCCCTTTGCACTTCTCGTTCTCGCACCTGCATGATCTGAATGACATAAGGCCTAGTAAAATTGTTTGCCTTGTCCTCCCTCTATCTTTCCTCCCGTGTCTTGTCGCGCCTAGAAACACTGGTGTACAGGTGCATTATAAATGACTTATATCATATCATTTTATCACAGATGCCCAGAAAAAAATATACAATGCCCCAGTAAGTAATGACTAATCTGGCAGCACCCAAATGCCAGTCTAGCCAGGTAATTACACTTAGCAGGACTGCTTTATCAGAAATTCCCAGTTATTAAAAAAAAGTCATACCAAACTGATGAATGACTAGACTGGCTGCACCAAAAGGCCTCTCTAGCCACTAATATAACATATCATGCCTGCTTAGCCTGGACATGTACAACCATTATGATTTGTCGCACAATCCTGCCCACCACAAACATCCCCTCGCCCTCCCAACCCTACCCCAACCTCCAAAATCAGCTCCTTGGCCCAGAATTACCTCCATGTCCTTCTTCTTTGTCCCAGAGCTTACGTATGAGGCTCCTTGACTCCCCCCTCCATGCTCCGTGTTGCTCCCCTGTCCCCCCACCCCCCATGCTCTGTGTTGCTCCCCTCATCCCCCCTCCTCACATGAATTGTCCCCTTGCCCCCTCTCCTCCTCTCTCCCTTTTCTTCTCCTACCCCTCCATATCCCATGCCCCTCCCCTGTTTTTTGTCTTTACGACACTCTTGCCCTCTCTCCCCTGTTTCTCCTTTGGTGTGGTCTCTCTCCTTCTCTGCACTCTGCTACCTCATATCCTTGCTTAGACATGCATGATGGCTGCATGTCTTGCCCCCCCCCTATCACCCCTCTCCCCTCTTCCCCCCTCTTTCTGTCCATCATGCCATTGGCACATAATCCTATCATGTGTCCCTTGACCTTTGATAGCAGCCTGTCTGTCCATCCTCCCTTTCCTCTTGTTTTTCACTTGCACTACATCAATTGTCGTCATGCATTAATGTTACTGCTTGTTTGTTCTCATGTTCTTTCCCTTCCCCCCCTCCATAAATGTTTCAGCACTTGCACTATCAGAAATGTCGCCAGGGCTAGTATGATAGTTATTTTCACATTCTGAATTGTTTCAAGGACTTGTAAGAATGTAATTTGTTTCTCCCATGTTCCCTCCCTCCTTGAAGCACTTTGAAACACATTGGCCCTCATTCTGACTCAGGCGTTAAGGGGTTTATGGCGCCGTAAACGGCGCCGACCCTTAAGGCCTGATTACAAGGTTCCCTTTGCGGGATGGCTTTTAACGGCTGCTTTTTGCAGCCGTTAAAATCCATGCCGCAAAGGGACCTTGGCGATAATTACGGCACCGTAATTTATGGTGCCGTAATTATCGCCGTTCCGCATTCCCATTATGCCCTATGGGGCGAAAATGGGAATGGGGAAGGGTAAAATGGGAAATGGGGATTTACCGCCCCACTCACCTTGGAATGGGGTGGTAAATCCGCCAACCACCATGGCGTAAACATAGTTTACGCCATGGTGGTAAGGGTACGACCCAGGCGGTAACTTACCGCCTGGGTCGTAATGAGGCCCATTGTGTATAGGAGCTATACAAATAAACAATCAATCAATCAATAAGTAAGTACTGGGATGAGGAAGAGTGGGACTAGGAGTAAAGAAGATTACAAGTAGCTAAGTCAGGCATTACCTCCATGTACCTCTACCTCATCCCAATACTTGTGTATGAGGCAGAATGCCTCATACTACACAAGTACTGGGACGAAGAAGAAAAGGGCTAGGAGTAATGAAGATTACCAATAATTAATCAAGGCATTAAACGCAAGTAGTGGTGCAACACCATTGAGTTGAGTGGGATTCAGCACTCTCCCCATCACCGAAATATTCGGCTATGTTGACTCGACCTGGCTGACCTTCAGAGCAGTTGCCGGATAGAACAGGACAAAGATGTTAAACGCCACCTGGATTCTGGGTTTCGCTGTTAACAAGAGCCCATCAATTACTAACAAAACAAATTTCACTGTTAGTACCTGCATTAAAATCACAATTTTTTAGGCAATTGAAATCGTCATGTGGGTTTAGTACTTGCATGCCAGGGGAGTGACTGGAAGGATAGAGAGGGAATAGGAGGAGACCACTCAATTCTAGCAGCAGTCCATAAGTGGGAGCTTTCAACCTTAAAGGAGAGAGTTAACTCCTTGTAGCATTGAAGCTGAACTAGAATAGTCTCATT
The DNA here is from genome assembly GCF_040938575.1 of Ambystoma mexicanum. NCBI lineage: Eukaryota > Metazoa > Chordata > Amphibia > Caudata > Ambystomatidae > Ambystoma > Ambystoma mexicanum. Next base: position 924,587,118 of record NC_090937.1, on the reverse strand, counting down.
AAAATGCGTAAAGAAATGAGATGCCCCCACTCAAATAAGTTTGCCTCTTCCCCAGCGCCCGTGAAGTTAGCGCCTCTCCTAACATTTGAAGGGTTAGCCCCACGAAATGTAGGTTTTGTTGCACACCTGAACGCAAGCACACACACCATTCAGCATATAAACACATGCACACCCAGCCATCCATACATTTACGTGTGCACTCTTTCACCATACAGGCACACCCAGGCAGAGTGTGCACCCTTTCACCATACAGGCACACCCAGGCAGCCACCCGTACGTTTAAGTGTGCACCCTTTCACCATACAGTCACACACACCCAGGCACCCACCCATACATTTAAGTGTGCACCCTTTCACCATGCAGGCACACCCAGGCAGTCACACGTACATTTAAGTGTGCACCCTTTCACCATACAGTCACACACACACCCGTCATGGGGCTGAGGGGAGCCCTATTACTTCAAAAAGAAATTGTTTCTTTTTGCAGTCACTTTGACTTCATAAAGAAATGACTTCCGTTGAGGACCGAACCATAAGGAAATACATTCTTTATGAATGCAGAGTGACTTCAAAAAGATACTGGGCTTCATTAGAAGTTTAACGGCAGCCTTGCGTCAGAATGGAATGCTCCCCATTCCTATTGAGCTTTCTCCCATTGAGCCCCAGAAAGCTCAATAGGAATGGGGAGGTCGGATGCACTAGGCACCGTTATAAACGGTGCCGGTGCATCCGACATGCTGTGCTCATGGGTGCCGCTCTGCCAGCCAGGTTAAACCTGGTGGGCAGAACGGTACCCACGAGCACAACTCGTAGTTTGTCGGTCCAGGAACTACAGTACTGGCAAGCTTACCAGTACCATAGCTCCTGGACCGGCAAACGTATAATGAGGCCCGTTGTTTCTTTTTGAAGTCATAGGGCTTCCCCACCCCATGACATGGAGGCCTTCACCCAAGGGTCTTCCATTGCATGGGGTGGGGTATCCCTCGTCCTTCAAAAAGAGAGTTTCTTTTTGTAGTCACTCTGCCTTCATAAAGAAAGTATTTTTGTTACAGAAATCATTTATTTATGAATGCAAAGTGAAATCAAAAAGAAAAAAAATATTTTTGTGTTGAAAGAAAATATTTTTCATTTTTTTTTCTCTCTAAGTGAGGCCCCCTCCCAGGACATGTACTGGTGGGGCCCCCATACCGCAGAAGGTGCGGGGGCCCCTGTTACGCCAGTGCCACTCCTGGATGGCGGACAGGCAGTCAGAGATGAGAGAGGGAGAGGAAGTGGCCGAGGGTAGCCTGAAAATTAGCTGAGTGTCATCCGCATAGCACTCGAAGTTGGGGCAGAGTGCAGCAATGCGGTGGGCAAGAAGTGCCAGTTATTGGTTGAACAGCCAGTGAGAAAGGTTAGACCCCTGGGGAACACCACAGGTAGAGACAGAGATGGAGGAAAGGAAGGACCCGAGTTGGACATGGGAGGGTCGATCAGAGACAAAAGAAGTCAGCCACACCAAGGCCTGACCGTGATGCCCAGGTTATCACGGAGACGGTTGAGCAGGATGGCATGGTTGACCATGTCGAAGGCAGATGAGAGATCAATTAAGATGAGAACACTGGGGGTGTTGGAATCAAGGTTAGAGAGAAGATCTTCGCGGATGTTCAGAAGAGCAGTTTACGTGCTTCTGGCAGCCCTGAAGCCAGACTGATGGTCGTGTAGACAACCAACAGATTCCGTGTGAAGATTAAGCTGGGAGATGGCCAGCTTTTCCAGGAGTTTGCCCAGGAAAGGAGTGATGGAGATTGGGCGATAGTTAGCCAGACACGAAGGGTCGGCAGAGGGTTTCTTAAGAAGAGGGTCACAAGGGAGTGCTTCAGGGGGAGGGGAAGACTCAAGTGGTGAAGTAGTGGTTACAGAAATCAGCAAGGGCAGGAGCCCGGTAGTCAATGTGGTCCTTGATGGTTTTGGAGGAATAGGGGTGAACCTGTTTTGATCAGACTTTCATAGATTGGACTTGTCTAGAAACCTCATCTGGGGAGAACAGGGATAAGGCAGAGAAGGAGGGAGGAGAGGTGGCTGCAGAAAGGCCAGAGGAAGCGCAGGGAGAAAGAGAGGACATGATGTCCTGAGTTTTCGAGATGAAGTAAGAAGCCAGGGCCGTGCAGAGGGTCTGGGAAGGGACAGGAGAGGTAGAGACTGCGGCAGGATTGGCCAGTTCCTTGCAGATTTTAAAGAATTCAGCCGAGTTGTTGGATGCCTCAGAGACGTGGGCTTTGGATGTGAGCTCTCTTCTTAGTGCGAACAGAGAGCCGGTATTGCCTTTGGAGCAACCGGCAGGCCAGTTTGTCAGAGGATGTACGTGAAGCAAGCCATTTCCTCTCAGCCACCCTGCACTTGCGTTTAAGGGTGACGAGGACGGAGTCATACCAGGAGTTGCACTTGGCTATCGGCTTCAGGAAGATCCTCATAACAGGGACAAGAACATCGAGAGTGTCTGATTTAGCAGAGTGGAGCATGGAAAGGGTGTGAGTCCGCCAAAGGGGTACAGAAAGTGGTGGCGAAAGCCTCCACTGACACGCGCTTCATGGGTCTGATGACCGAGAAGGTGGGTGGCAATGATGGAGAAGGCTTGGCCTGGGGAGTAGAGAGGGTGAGCTGGGAGGAAAGGAGAAAGTGATCACTCCAGGAGAGAGGAGTAGTGAGAGGAATAGAAAGGGGAAGGTCAGAGGAGATCAGAATATCAGGCGTATGCCCTGCAGAGTGAGTCAGGCCAGCGGGAGAATGGAGAGTGCGAGAGAGTTGCAAAGGTCGCAAAAGAGTCCAGTGGAAGGGCAGGAAGCATCCAAGTGGATGTTGAAGTCTCCAAGAAGGAGGAGTTGAGTGGTCGAGTCCAGGAGGGAAGAGGAGAGGTCTGACCACTCAGAGAGGAAGGAGGAGATCTGACCAGGTGGCCGATGGATGGTAGCCACAGTAAGGGAATGGCTAGGAGAGAGAGAGAGAGCCTGCAGATGAGGCATTCGAAAGATGAGTAGGCCTGCGTGGGAATGACAGAGGCAGGAATCCACTAAGGGAAGATCAGGGCTACACCCCCTCTGGAAAGGTTGGGCCTAGGTGCAGAGAGGATCTTGTAGATGTCAGGGAGGAGAGTGTCAAAGCTTGTGACAGAGCTGGCCGTGAACCATGTCTCGGTGAGACTGAGGACGTTGAGGTCAAGTTCCTCCAGAAGGTAGCAGATGTTAGCAGAGTGTTTGACAGCTGAGCGAGAGTTAAGAGTGGCAATATGGAGAAGGTTGCTGCCCTTGAAAGACTTCTGGGGAGGGGTACAATCAGAGGTACGCTCTGCGGAGGTGTAGAAGAAGCCCGAGGGGGGGCAGAAAGGGAAGGAGGAGAGGTCAAGGTAGTCGAGGAGGAGACAGCAGGGGAGGCCCTGGACGGAAGAAAAGGGACAGCAGGAGAGGATTGGAAGTTGATGAGGTGCGAGAAGTGTCTATCAAAGAGGAGAAGATTGGCTTGAGGGCCTTGGACCAAGACGGTACCACTCAAATAAACATTAATGATGACCTAAGAGGAGTGGAAAGAGGCCAGGAGGGCCTCCCACCGAGTGCCACCATTAATGAGAGAGGAAGAGAAGGGCAGAGAGCACAGAGACCATATGTAGGGTCCATAGGTCCAGCGAGGGAAAGACAAAGAGGATGTCAGTGACAGTTTGCCTGGAGGAGGCACTGGTATAGTTGTCAGCGATAGGGAGGTCTGGGTTGGAGACCAGGATGTCGTTTTTAATCTTCTTCCTACCGGATTTAGTGAGGAGAGCAGGATAGTCAATAGAGCAATAATTAGAAAAGATAGGGGAGACAGAGAGCACCATAGAGAAGGAAGGAAGAGGTGAGAAGAGAGAGTGAGTGGGAAGGGGTAGTGGAGAATGCTAGGTCAGGACACAGGGCAGGGTGCACGCAAATGAGACAGGATGGCAAATGGATAGGATGACAGGTGATAAGAAAGTGGCAGAAGGTTCGCTGGCTGAGTGCTAATGCAAGGAGGCAAGCCACAGAACTGCACTACTTTCAATGCAGTATTGAGTACAGGAGGAAAAACACACCTAGTGTCCCTTGGTACAACAGTGCCAAGTTTTTCAATGCAAAATGCTTCTTATTTGAGCATTTCATTCACCAAGTCTCCACCTCTCGCAGAGCTCTTCTGCTTCCAAAATGATAAAAAGACATCTGTGACACATTGTGCCCTTTGCTGAAAAATGTCTAGCAACAGAAGACCTTTGATTGTGCATTCTCACACTTGATAGTGTGGTAGGCATTTGCCAGTCCTGGGCTACTCAGGTGATGCAGTGCTCCTGACAACCACACCCAAATCTCTCCAACTGCTGGTAGACAAATGCACTGAATACATGTCTGCCAGGGTCCTCAGTGCAAATCAAAATAAATGCGTAATAATGTGTGTGTCAGGCAAGAGAAAGTTCAAGCCCAGAATCTCTTTAAATGACAACCCCTTGGGGGTTTGTAACAATGTTTACTTCCTGGGCCTCAGTTTTAACTCTAGGCTGACCTGGGAGGAACACATCACTAAATCAGCTGCAAAATGTGGATAGATCACAGGTGGAATTTTCAGATTTTCAAAATCATCAGGCACCACTCTACAGACTCTACAGAACATATGCTGAAACTATATAATGTCAAAGCCATCCTGGCTGGTAAGTACGGTAGTAAAACATGGGGCTAAGTGAACTTAGACTGCCTATAGACAGTACAGAATAATTTTCTTTGCAGATTATTATCTGTCCCACATTCTACTTTGGTCTATACGATTTATTTGGAGACCCCTTTGACATTTCTAATTGACCTGGTCTGCTCAACACCAATGTTATTTTGGCATAGTCTCTGGTTGGCAAGCAGGGTGAACCTAACCAAACTTCTGGTCACCAACATACTGCCATTCACTAGTTGTAATAAGATTGGCTGGCTTAACTATGTCAACTCACTTCTTCTGGCCATCTTGGATCACTGACATCAGTTCCTGAGGCCATTTTATGATATGATATGGCATTTGTAACGCGCCTATACACAAGTGTTTCAAGGAGCAACGAGGCAGGGGGGGGAACAAGGGGAGACAGACAACGATCCTACTAGGCCAGGTGTCATTCAGATCGCGCAAGTGCAAAGGGTAGAGGGAAAGGGAAAAGTGCAAGGGGAAAGTGAGAGGGGAAAGTGCAGTACAAGGTTAATAGCATACATCAAACAGGATATATATCAAGGGGCAGCTGGTGGCAAGTGCAATGTAAGTGCAGACAAGTGCTGGGAAGGGGGGCTGTAGGGATACAGACACAGCCCCGTAGTGCAGGGGTTGCCGTGGAGGCAGTGCAGGGGAGAGTGGCTGGGTCAAGGACCGAGAACGGTGAGTGGCCCAGTTGCAGATTCAGTGCAGTTTCAGTAGTATTAGCAGGGGAGAGGGGGAGAGAAAGCGAAAGCAAAGAGGAAGGTTTTGAGGTGCTTCCGGAACCGGAGATGGTTCTCCTCAAGTTTCAGGGAGGCAGGAAGGCTGTTCCAGAGGGAGGCCCCTGCAGCGGAGAGAGATCTGCCCCCAACTCGTTGTTTGGAGAAGCGGCTGACCCTGAGGGAGCTGGAGGCGGATGAGCGAAGAGATCGAGAAGGAAGATATTTAGGAAGAGAGAGTTGAAGGTATTTAGGCCCAAGGCCCCAGACGGCCTTGTCGACAATGCAGAGGGTTTTGAACTTGATCCTCGCAGTCACTGGGAGCCAGTGCAGTGATTTCAGTCCTGGAGAGATACGGTCCTTGGGCTTGAGGCCAAGGACAAGTCTTGCAGTCCTGTTCTGGATGAGTTGCAAAGGGCAGAGAGTAGAGGTGGGCAGATTTAGATAGAGGCTGTTACAGTAGTTCAGCTTCGAGAGAACCAGGGCTCTAGAGACAGTGAGCTTCTGGGGGAAGGAGAGGAAAGGAAGGATACCTCTGAGGAGGTGTAGCTGGTAGTGTGACTTCTTAGAGACGTCAGATATGTGAGGAGAGAAGGAGAGTGTGGGGTCGAAGATGACCCCAAGGTTTTTTGCCTTGCAGGTAGAAGCATGAAGAGGGCCAAGAGAGGCCGACCAGAGAGCTGCAGGGAAGGAGGGAGTGGGTGTGCCGATGAGTAGAATCTCAGTCTTAGTGGCATTAAGGCAGAGGTCGTTGGCGGCACACCATTCCTGGATAGCAGAAAGACAGTCAGAGATGAGGGAAGGAGAAGAGGAGGTAGAGGGTAGCCTGAAAATGAGCTGGCTATCATCCGCATAGCACTGAAAGTTGGGGCAGAGAGCAGCGATGCGGTGGGCAAGAAGTGCCAGATACTGGTTGAACAGCCAGGGAGAGAGGTTAGATCCCTGGGGGACACCACAGGTAGAGAAAAAGATGTCAGAGAGCAAAGACCCCAGTTGGACCTGGGATGGTCGATTGGAGAGGAAAGAGGTCAGCCATGCCAGAGCCTGACCAGTGATACCCAGGTTATCACGGAGGCGGTTGAGCAGGATGGTATGGTTGACAGTATCAAAGGCAGAAGAGAGATCAAGCAAAATGAGAACACATGGAATTTTAGAGTCAAGGTTCGAGAGCAGGTCCTCACGGATGTTCAGGAGAGCAGTTTCCATGCTTCTGGCAGCTCTGAAGCCAGACTGATGGTCATGAAGACTACCAACAGATTCAGCATGGAGATTGAGCTGGGAGATGGCCAGTTTCTCCAGGGGCTTGCCCAGGAAGGGGGTGATAGAGATTGGTGGATGTAACGCTCACCTGATTCCCACGGAGGCGCTGACCCAAACTGGACTGCTACAGTTGCTTCTATGACTATGATGAGGCGTAGAACTCGGAAGACGCTCTGGGCATTACCTCCGAATGTTGACTGTCTGGCTTGTAAGGTGAGTTTTCTGCAGGTGAAAGAAAAAGGGGTAATTACAAGCTGGTTGGATAAGTTCTCCCACCAATCTTCTGCTTTTCCCACTTCTTGGTTCTCGACTGGTCTCCACGAACTCTCACCTTTGGTTTAGTAAAGCCAAGCTCTCCATCCTGCTTCTGGTGCAGGGGCGCGTGGAATCCAGTTACGTCACTGGATGATTTCAGTGTTTAGGCTCAGTGTCCTTTTGTGGCTTCTAATAGTCCTTCAGGTGCCGAGGAGCTGTTGGCGACACCACTACTGCTGTGCAAGAAGAGGCTCGTGAGTATAGAAGATCTGAGGCCGCTTCTGAAGGAGCACCCTTTTATAATGTCCTTTTCTGTCTTTCAGGTGCCGAGATGCTGTGGGCGATGACGCCGCTGTTGCACGTGGGGTGGCACGTAAGTATAACTGAATTGTGGCCGTTTCCAAATGGGCGCCTCTGATAATGTCTTTGCCTTCCTTTCAGGTGCCGAAATGCTGAGGGCGATGCTGCCGCTGCTGCGCGTGAAGAAGCGCATAAGTATTACTGAATTGTGGCCACTTCAAAATGGGCACCTCTAATAATGTCTTTTGTCTTCCAGGTGCTGGGATGCTGCCGAAGCGGAGGCCGCGGTGAACTCCGGTGTGATCACGGATGGATAAGGTAAGCGAGCGCAGCTGCGAGCGTGCTGCCCGTTTTCTAACCTTATGTCTTTATTTGTAGGTTGTCGGAGACTGGACTCTTGTGGCTGAATTCTGGTGAGTAGATGTTCCTGTGCCTTTTCTTCATCCACAGGTTGCTGCTCGAGAAGCTGAGGGTGTGTCTGGACCTGGAATGCAGGAGCCGACTCGGTGAGCGTCCTCCTGCTGTTGCAGAATAACGCGAAGCACGTGAATTCTATCGGGCGTGGTTTAAATAGTGGAGAAGTGCTTTGGTGCGTATTCTTCCTCCAGCCACACCCAGGTAAGAAAAGAGTTCCAGTGTCAGAGGATTAGCATCAGCCCCACCCAGGTAAGAAAAGAGTTCCTGTAACAGAGGATTGGTCCCTCCCAGCCAGTGGCTGGGACTTCACCCAGCTTGGATTGTTCTAGGTGAGTATGCAGCATGGTGTGCTACAGGTAAGTCCACCCAATCACTACTGCACACTTTAAGAATATGAGCCCGGCGCCCATGGCGCCGGGACTGTGGTTCCTTATGAGCCTGGCGCCAGAGGCGCCAGGACATGGTCCAAAGGGCCCCTGTAGGGGTCTGCTGGAACCGGGGGTGTGGATGATGAGCCTGCTTCCGGGGACGCTGGGCCAGTCTTGGCTCCTCGGGAGTAGCGCTCATGACAGCACCCCCCCTCAAGGCCCCTCCCAAACTTGTCCTCCCCGGGGGTTTTGGTTTATCGGGAAAGGTTCGGTGGAATTTCCTGACTAGACAAGGAGCATGGACGTAGTCATAGGGTTCCCAGGATCTTTCCTGGGTTCCGTAGCCTTTCCAGTCAATTAGGTAGAATAGTTTTGATTTGATGACCTTGGAGTCCAAAATGTTTTTAACTTCAAATTCGGGCTCTCCATTCACCTGAATGGGTTATGGAGGTCTGGTCAGTCTGGTTCCAGGTTGCATGTGTTTCAAAAGAGATTCGTGAAACACAGGATGTATTCTCATATGGGTTGGCAAATCTAATTTAACGGCCACTGGATTAATTATGGCCGTAATTGAATATGGTCCCAGGTATTTGGGGTTGAAGGTGCGAGGTCCTTTTAGCGATAATTGTTTGGTGGACAACCAGACTTGATCCCCAACCTGGTATTGAGGGGCATCGCTTCGGTGTTGGTCTGCTCCTTTTTTGTACCTTTCTTTAGCTTGTTGGAGATGTGCAGTCGCTTCCTTGAAAGCTTGGGTAATAACAGAGTGCAACTGATCTACGGCGGGTGTTCCAAGATCTTGAGGCGGGTCGAGGTTGGAGGTTCGAGGATGAATTCCATACAAGATGTAGAAGGGACTCTTCCCGGTTCCCGAATGAACTGAATTGTTGTATGCATATTCAGCTATCCAAAGGATGTCCTTCCAGTTGCTTTCAGACTGTTGTAGCATGCATTGTAAATATTGTTCGAGAGTCTGGTTTGTTCTCTCGGTTTGCCCGTCGGTCTGGGGGTGATGGCTGGTTGAAAGTTTTACATCGATTTGAGCTGACCGACAACAACTACGCCAAAAGTGAGAAATAAATTGGCTTCCTCTATCAGAGATTAGTACCGACGGGAAGCCGTGTAACCGGACAATGTTTTCAAGGAATTCTCTGGCTAGTACTGAAGCTGAAGGTAAGCCTTTTAGCGGAATGAAGTGGGCCATTTTAGAAAACAAATCCACAATAACGAGAATAGTGTTGTACCCGGAACAAGAGGGTACGTCTGTGATGAAGTCCATGGAAAGGGTATGCCAGGGACACGGTGGAATGTCGAATGGTTGCAGAAGACCAGCCGGCCTTTTCTTTTGACCCTTGTTTTGAGCGCACACACCACAGGACATCACACATTCTTTTATGTCTTTTCTCCATGAAGGCCACCAGAAGTGTCTCTTCACTTTTTCTGTGGTTTTGGCGATGCCAGGGTGACCCTCCATTAATGAATCATGATAACAGGAGATTATCTGTTTTTGTAAATCGGCGTGTTGTAGGAATAATCGTCCTTGGAAATAAGGCAAGTCATTGTTTACGGTGAAGTTCTCTCCTCTTTGTAACCAGCTCTGTAAGTCTGATGGGGTCACAAGTTGTTTAGTTTTTGCCTCAATATCCTCGATGGATTGCGAAGAAATCAGACCCAAGATCCTTTGTTCAGGAATTATTGGTACGGGTTCGGGATTGACAACGTTATCTCCCATTCCAATTCGGGAAAGAGCATCCGCTTTGCCGTTCTTGTTGCCCGGGCGGTATGTGATCACAAAGTCAAATTCAGCAAAGAATAGAGCCCAGCGAAGCTGTCTGGAGGATTGAGCTTTGGCGGTTTTCAGATACTGTAGATTTCGATGATCGGTGATCACCGTAACGGTGTGTTTGGCCCCGAGGAGATAATGCTGTCAGGCCTTAAAGGCGGATTTAATAGCTAAAAGCTCTTTGTCCGTGATGGTGTAATTAATCTCAGGCGCCGAGAACTTTCGAGACCAAAACGCCACAGGATGCAGTTGGTTAGTCTCTGGATCCCTTTGTGATACAACTGCTCCCATTGCTAAACTGGAGGCGTCGGTTTCAACGATGTAAGGGAGATCCGGGCGTGGGTGTTTCAGTATTGGCGCCGAGGTGAACTTGGCCTTTAGCTCTTGGAAGGCTTGTTCAGCTTCTGCAGACCATTCAAAGCACTTATTTTTTCTTAAGAGGGATGTGATGGGTTGTACCACTCGTGAAAACTCTGGAATAAATCTGCGGTAAAAATTGGCAAAGCCTAGCATGCTTTGAACGCCTTTCACGGAAATAGGAGATGGCCATTTGAGGATTGCGTCAACTTTTCTCGAGTCCATGTGGACTCCTTTGGGTGTCAGAATAAATCCCAGAAATTCGACCTCGGTGACATGAAAGGCACACTTCTCGAGCTTGGCAAAGAGTTTATGTTGGCGAAGTTTTCAAGGACCGCCCTAACATGATTTCGATGATCAGCTTCCGAAGATGAGTACACAAGAATGTCGTCTATGTAGACGACAGCACAGACATCAATGAGCTCTCTGAGGACGTCATTCATGAAATATTGGAAGGCGGCCGGCGCATTGCATAGTCCGAAGGGCATCCATCACTTGGTATTCAAATAGCCCATACTTAGTGCGAAATGCCGTCTTCCATTCATCACCTTCCTTGATCCGTACCAAATGATAAGCTCCCCGGAGATCAAGCTTGGTATAAATACAGGCGTTTTTCATCTGGTCGAGGAGTTCCGGGATCAGAGGTAAGGGGTATCTGTTTTTTACTGTTATCTGATTCAGAGCACAGTAATCAATACAGGTTCTGAGGTCACCTTCTTTTTTTGGTACGAAGAACAGAGCCGAGGATGCAAGAGACTTTGATGGACGGATAAAGCCATTGGCCAGATACTGGTCTAAATACTGTCGCAGATGAAGGTTCTCAGGCTCGGTGAGGGCGTAAATCCTACTGCAAGGGGGAGTTGCACCGGGTAGCAGATCTATCTGACAATCGTATGATCTGTGAGGTGGCAAGGTGTTAGCCTGTTCCTTTTGAAAAACATCTTGGAACTCTCGATACTCTTGAGGTAATTGTGGACCGTCAGTCGTTGCTGAAGCTAGGCCAATGCTGGGTCATGGATAGCAGGTTGGTGCACACTCAGGGAACATTATCGTCTTTGCTCGCCAATCAATCTGAGGGTTGTGTTTCTCCAACCAAGGGATTCCTAGGATTACTTGGAATTGAGGAGCCTTGATCACGTCGAACACAATTACCTCCCGATGCCCGTCTTGTCCTAGTAACGTCACTTCAGCAGTGGTATGGGTTACCGGTCCGGAGGCGATTTCGGTCCCATCCACCGTGGTAATGACGTCTTTAAACGCCTTTGGACAAAGAGGTAGGTTCATCCTGGAAGACAATTCGCGATCCATGTAATTTCCTATTGCTCCACTATCAATGTATGCCTTAATAGCATGCAAACGTTCTGGTTGCTTTGGGTTTACGAGGACGATTGGCATTATGAAGTGCAAGGTCAAAGAACTGGTTTTTAAGCTCGGCAAGCGGACCTCTACACTTGTCGGGCGAAGTCGTTTCTCGGCTCAGGCTTTTCAGAGTTCTTGTCAGAAGCTCCTACTGTCTTCTTAGGTGGTTTTACCGGGCAATCTCGAAGAAAATGTCCAGAGTTTCCACAATAGAGGCACAATTGCATTTGTCGTCTTCTGTCAGGCTCTTTCTGGGTTAAGGGACCCTTTACGGCCCCAATCTGCATAGGTTCAACGGTGTCGACCCCTTTGGCGTTGCTTTGTGTTTTCGTGAATACTCGGGTTTCAAACCTGGATCGGTCCGCCTTTCTGTTTTGGAGCCTATGATCCAATTGGACCACCAAATCAATATATTCCGAACAGTCCTGAGGAGGATTCACGACCTGGGCAAGGACGTCTTTAAGTTCACCACGCAGACCTCTGTGAAATAGCGTGATCCTTTTATCCTCGGGCCATCTATTTTCCACGATTAACCTATTAAAAGATGCAATGTAGGCTAAGAGGTCCTGGTTGCCCTGTCGCAGGGAGAGGAGTTTGTTGTCCAGGGCCTGCCCTTGGGAATGTCTTGCAAAAAGTCTCTCCATACTCGCCTGGAAGGCTGAGAAGTTCTGAAGAATTAGGTCATCCTGTGTAAGCAGAGGGATCGACCAATCACCGGCGCTGCCGCTAAGATACGAAAGTACAAAGGCTACCTTGGTCTGGTCAGTTGGAAAGGCTGCGGGTCTACAAAGAAGGTGCAGTCGGCATTGATTTATAAACACTGCAGATCTTTTAGGGTCACCAGAAAAGCGTTCAGGTGGTGCCAATGGCACATTTCCAGGTAGGTTGATTTGAACGGGATTGGTTGAAGTAACTGGGGTATAATTCCCCCCTGAGTTAGGTAGAGGAGTTTTCCCCGCTTGACTCTGTGATAACTGTCTGGCGAGATCGTCAGTTCGTTCTTTTGACATTATCAATTCCCTCTTAAGGGCGTTCGTTTCCTGGCGAGCAGCATGGACTTCAGCTCTTAATTCCCCCAACAACTGGGCCAATTGGTCTGTGTCAGAAGTTTCCATAGAGCCTGGGTAGGAGATTATGGGTAGGCTTCGCGTTCTGTAACGCTCACCTGATTCCCACGGAGGTGCTGACCCAAACTGGACTGCTACAGTTGCTTCTATGACTATGATGAGGCGTAGAACTCGGAAGACGCTCTGGGCAGGACCTCTGAATATTGACTGTCTGGCTTGTAAGGTGAGTTTTCTGCAGGTGGAAGAAAAAGGGGTAATTACAAGCCGGTTGGATAAGTTCTCCCACCAATCTTCTGCTTTTCCCACTTCTTGGTTCTCGACTGGTCTCCACGAACTCTCACCTTTGGTTTAGTAAAGCCGAGCTCTCCATCCTGCTTCTGGTGCAGGGTCGCGTGGAATCCAGTTACGTCACTGGATGATTTCAGTGTTTAGGCTCAGTGTCCTTTTGTGGCTTCTAATAGTCCTTCAGGTGCCGAGGAGCTGTTGGCGACACCACCACTGCTGTGCAAGAAGAGGCTCGTGAGTATAGAAGATCTGAGGCCGCTTCTGAAGGAGCACCCTTTTATAATGTCCTTTTCTGTCTTTCAGGTGCCGAGATGCTGTGGGCGATGACGCCGCTGTTGCACGTGCGGTGGCACGTAAGTATAACTGAATTGTGGCCGTTTCCAAATGGGCGCCTCTGATAATGTCTTTTCCTTCCTTTCAGGTGCCGAAATGCTGAGGGTGATGCTGCCGCTGCTGCGCGTGAAGAAGCGCGTAAGTATTACTGAATTGTGGCCACTTCAAAATGGGCACCTCTAATAATGTCTTTTGTCTTCCAGGTGCTGGGATGCTGCCGAAGCAGAGGCCGCGGTGAACTCCGGTGTGATCACGGATGGATAAGGTAAGCGAGCGCAGCTGCAAGCGTGTTGCCCGTTTTCTAACCTTATGTCTTTATTTGCAGGTTGTCGGAGACTGGACTCTTGTGGCGGAATTCTGGTGAGTAGATGTTCCTGTGCCTTTTCTTCATCCACAGGTTGCTGCTCGAGAAGCTGAGGGTGTGTCTGGACCTGGAATGCAGGAGCCGACTCGATGAGCGTCCTGCTGCTGTTGCAGAATAACGCGAAGCACGTGAATTCTATCGGGCGTGGTTTAAATAGTGGAGAAGTGCATTGGTGCGTATTCTTCCTCCAGCCACACCCAGGTAAGAAAAGAGTTCCAGTGTCAGAGGATTAGCATCAGCCCCACCCAGGTAAGAAAAGAGTTCCTGTAACAGAAGATTGGTCCCTCCCAGCCAGTGGCTGGGACTTCACCCAGCTTGGATTGTTCTAGGTCAGTATGCAGCATGGTCTGCTACAGGTAAGTCCACCCAATCACTACTGCAAACTTTAAGAATATGAGCCCGGACTGTGGTTCCTTATGAGCCTGGTGCCAGAGGCGCCAGGACATGGTCCAAAGGGCCCCTGTAGGGGTCTGCTGGAACCGGGGGTGTGGATGATGAGCCTGCTTCCGGGGATGCTGGGCCAGTCTTGGCTCCTCGGGAGTAGCGCTCATGACAGCGGATCAGTGACATCACTTCCTGCTGCCATTTTTGATCAGTGACACTTCCTGCAGCATCTTGAGTTGACCCACTCACCAGCTGAAGGCCTCGAGAAACTTCTATGGAACACCAATCAGGAAGTAATCATCTATCTTAGCCACACCAGGGACAAAATTAGAGAACAACCACTAATGGACTAGGCGACTAGGTGACGAGAGTGTGTGTCATCACTTCTGAACTCACTAGGGGCATCCAGCCAGTGGCGTCCCAGTTAATGATGGAACAGTAAAGGGCAAAGAACATTCACTGACCAGCCTCTTTGACTCTTCATCTATGAGCCTTTCTTTTGCCTTCCTCCTTGCTGCATCTGTGAGTACCCGTAGTTTGCTAGTTACTGTGCCTTTCATTGCACTCTGCCATACTCACGTAGAATGCATTCACTCCTGCTGCTCCTACTGCTCTTCCTATGCACCCCTCCCTACGCTTTCTCCAATCACGCTACAACTTCCTGCTTTCCCAGCCCTACCATAAAATCCATGTCTCAAAACTCCCACTATTGCATCTCTCTTTCAACTACTGCCAACAAACAAAGCCAACATGCTAACTATACCTTCCCTAACACCTATCCACCTCACCACTGTTCCTCTGAGAATCAACTGTTCTACTCCTCCATAACACATCAATTGAACATTACACCCTGGAATGCTTAGTCTGTATATCACAAAACGTCCTTTTTCACTGACTACTTCCATACCAGTTCTCCTCTCCCAGACCTCTTTGCTATTGCTGTAACATGGATTCCATCTGACACTGCCACTCTAGCAGCCCTGCATGACTCCAAACCATCCTTCATTAACTCTCATTGTCAACCTTCTCCCATTCCTCCCCTTTTATCAGATCTACAGTTCTCACTCTCCTACTTCACAACTGAGGCATCTTTCATGAGCAATGCTATTTCCAGCTGCCCATTCCTACTATATGATTCATTCTCATCTTGCTTCCCACTGTTAACTTTCACCCCTAAATGTCAGCATCCTCAACCATGGGTCACTGTGGTGATCCTTCAGATGACATTTATTCTCCCCAGGGTGGAGCCGCTTTCCATGAGGCTAAGAAGGTGAGGCTGCTAACATATAATCATCCTACGGGTTGTGATATGCGGGATATCTCATAGTGAGGGACTTCCCTAATGGGGACAAGTTTGCGCATTTGGGACACAGACCCTTTATCTCCAAACCCCAGAGGGTAAAAACAACACCTTACCCTTCCTTACCTAAGGTAAAGTCTGAGACAATATATTGTTGTAATGTGACAGACAGTCTCACTAAGATAGGTACTGGGATGAAAAAGAACCCAAGAACACTCCCATCTAGCTTGAATAGTGTTCAACCAGCAGTTGTCAATTAAACTGACGTTCCACTGGGGCAGTCCCAGCTACTTAAGCTAAAGAGTAAAGAAGGACAAGGAGAGCAACCTCTGGAGGGAGAGCGACATCCGGAAGAAGAAATCGGCGAGCTAGTGGGCTAACAAAAAACCAGCGAGTTGGAACAGGGTATTCAAAGGCTGTGTCAAATCAGTAGTGCAGAGTTAAGAGAGTGAACCATGGGACGCCAGGAAAGCATCTCATTCGTCAGCTGGAAGTCAAGAATCTTGAATATGAGTGTCAGTGTGGTGGTGGCGTGACCTGTGGTGTGTGGACCAAGATCTTTTCTGAGACTGCCAACACTAGCCTACTGCTATGCCACGCAGGCGATTGCATGGGAAGTACAAGGAACTGTGGTGGTTGTGCGACTTGCAATGGGTATATCGAGTGATCTGAAACTTGCACCCAGACTGCCAGCAGTAACGGGATGCAAAGTCAAAGAGGCCAA
Source organism: Ambystoma mexicanum (assembly GCF_040938575.1). Taxonomy (NCBI): domain Eukaryota; kingdom Metazoa; phylum Chordata; class Amphibia; order Caudata; family Ambystomatidae; genus Ambystoma; species Ambystoma mexicanum. The sequence goes on along the minus strand of NC_090937.1, from coordinate 924,571,137 downwards.
AGAAGAGCAGAAGAAAAGAGAGTAAGAACAAACCTGCAACCCCTAGCCAAACTGATGAAGAATTCCAAGAGAGAAGGTAATGGAAATGGTAGTACATCTGGGAGGGGTCCAGGATAACCTGAGAAAGCAAGAACAAGCCTGTGACCCCTGGCGAAACCAGTGAAGAGTTCCCAGAGAGAAGGTGATGGGAACATTAGTATGTCTGTGAGTGGGCTAGGAAAACTTGAGAAGGCAAAACCAAAAGATAAGAGAGAAGTAGATCATTTTGTGAGGCAACTCCCTGGTGAGTTCCATAAGACTGGGGTATTGAAGAATCAATAAGGACTCAGGGAGTCTCTTCCTCATCCCAGTGGGGGCAGGTTGAAGGGCAGTGTTCAAGTAAGGACACAAATAAATCCATGGAGAGAACTTAAAGAATAGATAAAGTATCCCAATTTTAAGTAACTCCAGAAAAGATTGAAGAGTGAAGGAGAGTTCGGGGAGTCTCTCCCTCATCCTGGTGGGGCAATTTTAAAGACAGTTTTCCAGTCAAGAAAAGTCTGCTAAAAGTTGGTTATAAACTTGGAGAAGGGAGTCATTCTCATCGACCAATGATAAATCTGAGCACCGTTGTGAAACCTAAACTTGAGAGACTTCTACCCAGGAGAAGGGAGTCATTCTGCTGGGTTGGGAGAAGAACTCTTTTTCCTCAGTTTAGTTATTTGGGGAAACAGGAATCAAAGAAGCCCAGGAACCAGAAGCCAGCATCCTTTGAAGTAGTCTCTAAGAGCATCAAGACATCCCTTCCACATGCGGTGAAGGTCCACAAATGGCAAAGTACCTGTGCTCCGTGGAGAACTTCAGAACTGTGGAGGATGACTCATGTTTAGGAGTTGGTCTTTTGGCAAATTTGATCTTCCTCTTTTCGTGTCAACTCCGGATCATACCAAGAGTCAGCTCTTATTGTCCCCTCCCCTCACTTTTCAACAAAAACAGTGACAAAATCCTTAAGCCCCTTCAAGAAGAGACTCTAAGGGAAGAAAAGAGAAGACATGATTGTCATGATGCCTACCCCCGGAGCATCAGGCCAGGCCCAGCACTCCCAGAAGCAGGCATCATGCCCTCGGGTAAAAGCCCAGCGGCCCCTTATAGGGACTCTTTGGACTCAGTCCTGGCGCCTTTGGCGCCAGGCTCATGTTGGACATCAGTCCTGGCGCCATAGGCGCCAGGCTCATAAAGGGAGGTGTTTTGTGCACTTACCTGATGCAGACCATGCTGCACGCTTCAGGCCTCCCTGAGACCTGAAAGGGACTATTTTTTCATAGGGACTATTTTTTCACTCGGGCGTGGCCAGGGAAGGATACATACCTAGTTGGGGAAGGATACATACCTGGGACTTCTTTGGTGGCTATTTAAGCCACGGCCAGACAGCAGCTCATGCCTCGCGTTGTTCTGCTTCCTGCAGCTTAACGCTCACCGTGTCTGCTCCTGCTCCTGGACTACAGCCACGCCCGTCTTGAACCTGGAAGACCTGCAAGGAAGGAAGAGAAGAGAAAGGTGAAAACCAAGGATTATTTCAAGCTTCTTACCTGCATCCAGAATCTTCTCGCCAGCATCCCTGAAGGAAGACTTCAATTTAAAAGCATTGCGTTGCTCGCTGCAGCGCCACGCTTCACTCACCTGTCCTGTCCTTGAGACATCTCCCGGCTCCATCGCGGCTGTCAGCATCGGATGCCACATCTCTGCACCTAGGGGAGAGAGGAAGAAACAAAAGGTGAGCAGAAGGACACACAGAAGGAAAGCCTGATTAACAGCCATAATACTTACCGGCTTTTCTTCCACATTTCGGGTCGGCGCCGCCCCGTTGGCAGGTACTGTACCCCGGCCCCAATGGGGAAAGGACTACAGACATTTCAGAGGAATGATAAGGACATCTAGAGGGATCGCCCTCATTACTACTCACCTTCTCAGGTTAACCCCTCGACGCATCGCCTTCATTCTGCACCTGAAATAAAGGACAGATCACAGGTGAGAAAGACAGCATAAAGGGGGCCTCACTTGAACTTTGAACTTTCATACTTACGGCGCATCGCTCAGGAAAGTCAAGTGGATTTTGCCAGCGCCATTCTGAAAACCAGTGAAGTAACTGGACGAACGCGCGCCCCTGCACCAGAAGCAGGATGGAGAGTTCAACCTTCCAAACCATAAGGTGAGCTTAAACCGGGTTTGGAGGAATAGAGAGGAACGGAGGGGGTAAGGGGGAAGGTAGCACACCATTCTGCAGACTGTTAATCCCCTTTCTCATCTGCAGAAGGATATTCCTACAGGCCAAGGAAGCACGATTAGGAGGTCCTGTCCAATCGGTGTTCCGGGTCCTCCGCATCACGCTAGAAGAGGCCGCAGTAATCCAGACTAGATCAGCGCTCCCGTGGGAACCAGGTGGTCGTTACAGAACGTGAAGCCTCCCTACAAATTCCCACCCAGGCGCTATGGAAACTTCTGAGACTGACCAACTGGCCCAACTACTGTGGGAATTACGGGCCGAGGTACACGCCGCTCGTCAAGAGACTAATGCCCTCAGAAGAGAAGTGATTGTAACAAGGGAAAGGACTGATGACCTGGCTAGACAGCTTTTGCAAGGTCAAGCTGGACAAACTCCTTTACCCGGTTCCGGGGGGAACCCCACTCCTGTAATTTTCAGTAACCCTGTGCTGATTAATCTACCTGCAAACATGCCACTGGCCCCACCCGAATGCTTTGCTGGGGACTCCATACGATTCGCCGTATTCATGAATCAGTATCGTTTGCACTTCCTATGCAGACCCGGGGCCTTCCCTAATGATCAGACCAAGGTAGCCTTTGTGTTGTCATATCTCAGCGGCTGTGCTGCCGATTGGTCAGTCCCACTCGTAACTCAAGATGACCCGATTCTTCGTGATTTTCAAGGATTTCAAACAAGCATGGAAAGGTTATTTGGTCGACATTCCCAGGGGCAGGCTCTGGATGACGAACTTCTATCCCTGCGACAGGGCAATCAAGACCTTCTATCCTACATTGCAACCTTCAATAGACTAATTGTGGAAACTGGTTGGCCAGAGGATAAAAGAATCACGTTATTCTATCGAGGTCTACGCGGAGAACTTAAAGATGTCCTGGCACAAGTTGTAAATCCGCCCCAAGAATGCACTGAATATATAGACTCAGTGGTCCAGTTGGATCACAGGCTGCAAAACAGAAAAGCAGATCGGTCCAAGTTTGAAACCCGGGTGTGGGCCAAAACCCACGCTAACCCCAAGGAGGCTGATGCCTCGGAGCCTATGCAAATCGGAGGAGTTAAAGGACCCCTAACTCAAAAAGAACGGGAAAGAAGATGACAGATGCAATTATGCCTTTATTGTGGGTCCTCAGGACACTTTCTACGAGATTGCCCGGTTAAGCCGCCAAAGAAGGTGGTAGGAGCCGCTGATAAAATCCATGGAAACTCTGTATCGGGAAACGACCACGCCCGGCAAGCGTAGGGGTCCGCTTGCCGAGCTTGAAAACTAACTCTCAGACCTCGCATTTCATTGTGCCAATGGTCCTCATAGATCCGGAACAGCCAAAACGGTTGCATGCTATAAAGGCATACATCGATAGCGGGGCTATAGGAAACTATGTGGATCGAGAATTGGTCTCTAGGATAAACCTCCCTCTGCGTCCTAAAACCAACAAAGATGTCATCACCACTGTAGATGGAACCGAAATTGCCTCTGGACCGGTAACACATTCCACAGCTGAGGTGACACTTGTAGGTCCGGATGGCCATCAGGAGGCAGTTGTGTTTGATGTGAACAAGGCTCCACAGTTTCAGCTTATTCTCAGAGTCCCTTGGTTAGAGACACATAATCCTCAAATTGATTGGCGAGTGAAGAGAATAACCTTCCCGGATTGTGCACAAACCTGCTACCCAGAAAATCCAAAGATTAATCTAGCATCAGTAACCTCTGTCCCTGTGCAACTACCTCCAGAGTACCAAGACTTTCAGGACGTCTTCCAAAAGGAACAGGCCAACACGTTACCTCCCCACAGATCGTACGATTGCCAAATCAATCTGGTGTCCGGTGCACAACCCCCTTGTAGCAGGATTTATGCCCTTACTGAACCTGAGAATCTGCATTTGAGACAATATTTAGATCAATACCTCACCAATGGTTTCATTCGCCCGTCAAAGTCCCCGGCATCTTCAGCTTTGTTCTTTGTGCCTAAAAAAGAGGGCGACCTTAGGACTTGCATCGATTACCGCGCATTGAACCAGATAACTGTTAAAAATCGTTACCCTCTGCCTCTGATCCCTGAACTCCTTGACCAGGTGAAGGACGCTTGCGTATACGCCAAGTTAGATCTCCTGGGGGCTTATCATCTGGTACGAGTAAAAGAAGGCGACGAATGGAAAACGGCCTTCCGTACAAAATATGGACTATTCGAATACCAGGTGATGCCTTTCGGGTTGTGCAACGTGCCTGCTGCCTTCCAATTCTTCATGAATGATGTCCTTCGGGAACTCATCGATGTCTGTGTTATCGTGTATATCGATGACATTCTTGTGTACTCCTCTTCGGAATCTGATCACAGAAAACATGTCAGGGCCATCCTATAGAAACTGCGCCAGCACAAACTGTTTGCCAAGCCGGAAAAATGTGTTTTCCATACCACCGAGGTTGAGTTTCTCGGATTCATCCTGACACCAAAAGGGGTCCGAATGGATTCACGGAAAGTGGAAGCCATCCTCAAATGGCCATCACCTAGTTCAGTGAAAGGTGTCCAAAGCATGCTTGGTTTTGCCAACTTTTATCACAGGTTTATCCCGGAGTTTTCACGTGTGGTGCAACCCATCACTGTACTCTTGCGAAAAAATAAACGTTTCGAATGGACCGAGGAAGCCGAACAGGCCTTTCAGGAGTTGAAAGCTAAGTTCACGTCCGCACCTATTTTGAAGCACCCGCGTCCTGATCTCCCATATATAGTCAAAACCAACGCGTCCAGCTTAGCCATGGGATCTGTCCTGTCTCAGAGAGACCCTGAAACCAACCAACTGCACCCCGTAGCATTTTGGTCCAGAAAGTTCTCACCGCCGGAGATAAATTATGCGATTACTGATAAGGAACTATTAGCCATTAAGTCCGCCTTTAAGGCTTGGCGGCATTATCTCCTCGGCGCCCGGCATACCATCACCGTGATCACTGATCACCGAAATTTACAATATTTAAAAACTGCCAAGGCCCAATCGTCTCGACAGCTCCGATGGGCTTTGTTCTTTGCTGAGTTCGATTTTGTAATCACCTACCGCCCCGGTTCTAAGAATGGTAAGGCGGACGCTCTATCCCGAATTGGAATGGAAGAAATAGACACAAACTCAGAACCTGTGCCGATAATTCCCGAACAAAGAATTTTGGGGATAACCACTTTACAAACCCTTGAAGACATTCAAGCACGAGTAAAACAAGTCCTGGACTCTTCAGCCTTGCAGGATTGGATCAAAATGGGGTCTAACTTTTCAGTCAAGGATGGCTTACCTTACTTCCAAGGATGCTTATTTTTGCCAGAAAAGGAATTGCAAGAACTGGTTATTTCCCGTCAACATGACACCCTGATGGAAGGACATCCTGGCATTGCCAAAACGGAGGAAAAGGTTAGACGACAATTCTGGTGACCTTCCTGGCGAAAGGATATTAAATCTTTCGTGATGTCCTGTGGAGTTTGTGCCCAAAACAAAGGTCAAAAGACAAGACCCGCCGGTCTTCTTCAGCCCTTAGACATTCCACTAGCACCTTGGCACACCCTGTCACTAGATTTTATCACGGACCTGCCCTCTTGTAATGGTAACAATACTATTCTGGTCGTGGTGGATTTATTTTCCAAAATGGCCCACTTTATTCCGTTGAAAGGATTACCTTCAGCCTTTGTTCTTGCCAAGGAATTCCTCGAGAATATCATCCGTTTGCATGGATTCCCGTCCATACTAGTCTCCGATCGGGGAAGCCAGTTTATTTCTCATTTTTGGAAAAAGTGTTGCCAGCTGGCACAAATCGACGTAAGACTCTCGACCAGCCACCACCCACAGACCGATGGTCAGACGGAGAGAACGAACCAGACCCTTGAACAATTTCTACGATGTATGTTGCACCAATCGGAGGGTAATTGGAAGGATATTCTGTGGGTGGCTCAATATGCTTATAATAACTCAATACACTCTGGAACGGGTCAAAGCCCCTTTTTTACCCTATATGGACATCACCCTCGTACTTCAGACTTGGACTCACCTTCGAGCCTTGAAATGCCCGCAGTGCATCATTTGCATTCTACGATAACTCAAGCCTTCAAGGATGCAACTGCACATTTGCAACATGCGAAAGAGAAATACAAAGAGAATGCGGATCTACATCGAAAGGAGGCGCCTCCGTACCAAATTGGGGATCAAGTATGGTTGGCTACCAAACACTTATCGCTCAAGGGACCTCGAACTTTTAATCCAAGGTATTTAGGCCCTTACTCAATCAAAGCTATAATTAACCCAGTAGCAGTCAAGCTCGATCTACCAGCCAACATGCGGATTCACCCCGTTTTTCATGTGTCTCTTTTGAAACCAGTACAACCAGGAACCAGATCGATAAAGCCACCAGACCCAATCCTGATAGACGGAGAGCCAGAATTCGAAGTAAAGAACATTTTGGATTCCAAAATCTTAAAATCATAGCTTTTCTATCTAATTGATTGGAAAGGGTACGGGCCTCAGGAAAGGTCTTGGGAACCCAGTGATCACGTACATGCACCTCGGCTGGTAAAAAGGTTCCATCGGAATTTCCCAAACAAACCGAAACCTCCAAAAGGGATGACCTTGGGAGGGGCCTTGGGGGGGAGTGCTGTCATGATGCCTACCCCCGGAGCATCAGGCCAAGCCCAGCACTCCCGGAAGCAGGCATCATGCCCTCGGGTAAAAGCCCAGCGGCCCCTTATAGGGACGCTTTGGACTCAGTCCGGGCGCCTTTGGCGCCAGGCTCATGTTGGACATCAGTCCTGGCGCCATAGGCGCCAGGCTCATAAAGGAAGGTGTTTTGTGCACTTACCTGATGCAGACCATGCTGCACGCTTCAGGCCTCCCTGAGACCTGAAAGGGACTATTTTTTCATAGGGACTATTTTTTCACTCGGGCGTGGCCAGGGAAGTATACATACCTAGTTGGGGAAGGATACATACCTGGGAATTCTTTGGATGCTATTTAAGCCACGCCCAGATAGCAGCTCATGCTTCGCGTTGTTCTGCTTCCTGCAGCTTAACGCTCACCGTGTCTGCTCCTGCTCCTGGACTACAGCCACGCCCGTCTTGAACCTGGAAGACCTGCAAGGAAGGAAGAGAAGAGAAAGGTGAAAACCAAGGATTATTTCAAGCTTCTTACCTGCATCCAGAATCTTCTCGCCAGCATCCCTGAAGGAAGACTTCAATTTAAAAGCATTGCGTTGCTCGCTGCAGCACCACGCTTCACTCACCTGTCCTGTCCTTGAGACATCTCCCGGCTCCATCGCGGCTGTCAGCATCGGATGCCACATCTCTGCACCTAGGGGAGAGAGGAAGACACAAAAGGTGAGCAGAAGGACACACAGAAGGAAAGCCTGATTAACAGCCATAATACTTACCGGCTTTTCTTCCACATTTCGGGTCGGCGCCGCCCCGTTGGCAGGTACTGTACCCCGGCCCCTATGGGGAAAGGACTAGAGACATTTCAGAGGAATGATAAGGACATCTAGAGGGATCGCCCACATTACTACTCACCTCGGCAGGTTAACCCCTCGACGCATCGCCTTCATTCTGCACCTGAAATAAAGGACAGATCACAGGTGAGAAAGACAGCATAAAGGGGGCCTCACTTGAACTTTGAACTTTCATACTTACGGCGCATCGCTCAGGAAAGTCAAGTGGATTTTGCCAGCGCCATTCTGAAAACCAGTGAAGTAACTGGACGAACGCGCGCCCCTGCACCAGAAGCAGGATGGAGAGTTCAACCTTCCAAACCATAAGGTGAGCTTAAACCGGGTTTGGAGGAATAGAGAGGAATGGAGGGGGGAAGGGGGAAGGTAGCACACCATTCTGCAGACTGTTAATCCCCTTTCTCATCTGAAGAAGGATATTCCTACGGGCAAAGGAAGCACGATTAGGAGGTCCTGTCCAATCGGTGTTCCGGGTCCTGCGCATCACGCTAGAAGAGGCCGCAGTAATCCAGACTAGATCAGCGCCCCCGTGGGAACCAGGTGGGCGTTACAATGATAAGAAGAAGAGACTATCAGGTCAAAGGCAAATTTACATACTAGGAGACGGGAGGCATTCTCCTAGCCATAGACATTTTGACCCCAGAGAAGGGAGGCATTCTCCTGGGATCTGGTTTTGTTGTTTTTGGACCTATGTGTTGTAGTGACAGGAATAGTTTAGAAGTTTGGACAGGATGCTAAAATATTATTTGGTCATCACAAACATCCTGGGTTAGGGAAAGATAGGATTTGGAAATACATAATAAAAGTGTATAACCAAAAATGTATAGACCTGGTCAGACTTCTCATTCCAGGTCATCACAGTCACCCCATTCATATGCTGTCTCTGTACAGACATGCATCAGCTGCTGCACAAACGGTGGCGTACCCACTCACATGAGGACCTGCAAATATACATCTGCCCTGAACTCTCTCTCTCTCGAGTCCTCTGATGATAAAGTGAAAACAGACGTCTACCTTACCCTCATTGACTCTTGCTCCAATCATCCTCGAAGGATACAGGGCACCGTTAACTCAATACTTACTCCTTCTAAGTCTGCTGATCTCTTGTCTGATTCTGCACTGGTTACCTGGCTACCCTCTGGCTGCTCTCCCATTTGCACACCTGCCCTGCCTCCCATCAACCCTACACTTGGGGCTGTAACTGCAACCCTACAGTCCCCCTACCTGCACTTATCTAACACTTGTTGTCTGCACTTACCCCTGCACTGCCACCTGCTGGCCGCACTTCTTGTTTTTTGATGTTCTGATCCTATGTCCTGCACTTGCTCCTCCTCCCCTTCCCCTGGCACTTTCCCCTTCCCTCTCCCATGCACTTGCACAATCTCAATGTCAATTGGCCTAGTAAGATCGTTGTCTTGTCTTCCCTTTGGGCCCCGCACTTGCCTCGTTGCGCCTTGAAACACTTGTGTAGGCACGCTATAAATGTCATATCATATCATATGACTATCAGCTCCACTCTCACAGTTAATGGCTTAGCCGTTTCCTTCAAAGCAAATATTTTCAAAATTAGAGACGCTCTCCTGACTTTCTTCACACTCCCTCTTCCTACATTCTACACTCTGCCTATTTTACCATCATCCTCTGCTTCTATCTCCCACCTTACTCTCACTAATACTGAAGAAGTCCTATCTCTACTGATGAGGGCTAATCCCATTGTTCCCAATCTGACCCTCTTGCTCCTCAGCTAGTCAATCCTATTGCCCCTATAGTAGCTGCTCATCTTGCTTAACTCTCCAACCTGCCCTTCAACTCTTCTTGCTTTCCCTCTATTATCAAAATGGCCATGATCATCCCGCTCTTTAAAAAAGCAAGGTGCAGAACCAAACCTACCGGATAACATTCACTGAGTGTCTCTCCTTCCGCACTACTTTAAAGTGATCAAAAGTGTTTCACCATTTTACTAATTTCATAGACATCCAAAACCTTTGAGACCCCCTAGAAGCAGGTTTCCATTCCTCTCACTCCATGGAAACAACGTCATCTCCTCTGCTAAGCACTCCAACCTTTCCTTAATCCTAATTCACCTTGACCTGTCCAATGCCTTTGACACTGTAGTTCACTCTGATCTCCTTAATGATCTCTTTCTTCTTGGGATTTGCATTGAGCCCTTGCCTGGATTGAATTCTACCTGAAACCTCAGCAATTCTCTGTAAAAAATGGGGACAATGCATGTGTTATTGTGTGTCGAAATACCTGCAAGGTTATCACTGAGTTTGCAAGCATTGTTTCTGTCCACAACCAATACAGACATCACTATGGGCCTCATTACGACCGTGGTGGCCACGGTATGAACGGTGCCGGTAAGGGTACTGCAGCGGGTTCCTCTCTGTATGCCTGGACAGACCAGACGTGCAGAGCGGGCCCGCTAGCAGTACAGGATGCTAACAACGTGCCTGTCATGAAAGGGCCTGTTGTTAGCATCCTCCCCATTCCCATTGAGCCCTATGGGGGCTCAAATGGGAATGGTGACATACCGGGACTGGGTCCCACGAAAGGGAATTACCGGGCCCTCTGAGGTCGGAATGGCTAGGTAAGTCCCCTTTTGCGGGACCCGATCCGGGTCCCAAGTTTGGGAGTAGCCATGCCGCTATAAATGGCATGGCTACCTCCAAACTCATAATGAGGCCCAATGTGTTCATGGGCATCCATTGAGCATGGTGGTGTAATGTTATATGTTACAACAATGATTACTTTGGGTTTTAAAATTATGTAATGATACTAATGAGTGTGACTAATAGGTATGTACAGTCCTGGTTCTTTTGAGATTGAAAGACTGTTTGTGGAGAGTGGGGACACATGGGTGTGTTATTGTGTGAAAAAAAGGCGTGGGCTTATCACGCGTTTGGATAAAGTAGTGGTATTAATAACAATATATGCCCGAACGACCTAGCCACTGGCCATAGACACAACAATATGTTTCCTTTGACCAACAGGGCCACTGGCCATGGGCACAACTATTTGTTTACTTTCAGTTGAATGTGTGCAACAATGTGGTTACTGGACATGGTCAGAATAGTTGTTGCCGTCTCTGGATATAGTCCTATTCATAACAATACATATTGTTGTGGCCATGGCCAGTGGCCAGATTGTTCGGGGCATGGCCTTCTCCCATGCTCCAAGCATTATGGCCACTGGCAATGGCCACAAAAATATGTTTACTTTGAACAATGTAGCCACTGGCCATGCACACAACAATATGCTAACTTCAAACAACATTGCCACTGTCCATGGGCACAATAGTGTGTTTAATTTGGTTTGAATGTTTGCAACAATGGGTTGAATGCCTTGAATAATGGGGCATCTGGCTATGAGCATAATAGTATGTTTACTTTGGGTTAGATTCTGGCAATAATGTGGGTAGTGTTGTCGGGTACAATGGCTATGGGTACAATAGTATGTTTACTTTGGGTTGAATGCTTGCAACAATTTGGCTACTGGCCTTGGGTACAATAGTGTGCTTAGTTCGACATTGGTAACATGGCATATATTGTTCTGGGCATGGATGCGTGGAGTATGGATATAGTAGTAGTAATAACAATACATAATGTGTGGCCATGGCCTGTGGCTAGATTGTTTGGGTCATGGTCTAAACAATGTGGCGATTAGCTATGGCCAAAATAGTATGTCTACTTTAGGTTGAATGGGTACAATAATGTGGCTCTGGCTAAAATAGTGTGCTCAGTTGGACATGATAACAAGGGAACATCTGTGTTTCTTTGTAAAGAAAAGAAAATATAGTTAATTGTAGAACATGGTATGGAAGATATACATAATTACGGTTTGGCACATAAATCCATTTTGTGACCATCATAAGCAGTACATTGTATGTACTAAGTATTCTACAACATTTGTGTTTGATACACTGTTGTTTTAACATATTGTAATCATTGGGTCATGGGGAATCCAAGGTGGATTGAATTTCCTTTTTCTTTTTATATTTGTGGTTACTAAAATGTACATTTTGTTCAACTTTTTCTCCATTTCTTTTCAGACTGTTACATTTATGGGAGGGAGGCACATTTTGTATGTGCAGAGAGCAATATGATATGATATGATACAGTATTGATAACAAGCCTGTGCACAAGTATTTCTAGGTACAACATTACAGTGGTAGTATGGGTGTATTAAGTAGTTATAGGTGATTGTGTGTTTTAAGGGTCATGTCATTAAGGAATATATGTTTTGTGTGTTTGTTTATGTCTGAAGTAGTTAGATACCCATTAGATTATTATAACTGTGTAGTATTGTAAATGTGAATTTAAGGCGTACTTTAATGTCTATATTTGGGTTTAAGGAATATTAAGTAGGCATGTGTTAGATTTGCTGGTAACCTGTGTTTTGTGTTGTTACATTCAAACCAACCACTTCTTTTTTTTCACATATGCAGTATTGTGGCCTTAAGTGGTTGTGGCACCAGTGTGGTATTATGTCTACTGTTGTCAATGTTTTCTTGCCAATAGATACTTGGGAGTGTGTGAAGTTAGTGAGTTTACAGTTAATTTTAGCGCCGTCTGCATTGTATCTTAAAAGCATCAATATTACATATTGGGCCTTTGAATCTCTTTGTATATTTGAAATATTGTCTTAAGTACACGATTAGCATAGTATGCCATGTTTTGCATTTTGGAGAAGTTGTAGAAATGGAAATGCTTTCCAATTTGGTATAGATACATACACACATCATTCATTAGAGACATGCTCTTGTGAAACATGGTTGCAGAGACCGGATGTATGTTTCCAAGTGTATGAAATTTGTAAGAATTCCTTTATAGGGATGTGTTGTGTCTCTAGTACTTCTAGTAAGTACATTAGTAATTTGTGTGTTTATGGTGAATTTAAACATTCCTGAACAGTGGTCCAATTCATGGCTTATCTCTGGGACACTGCATGTAGTGTCAGGGTTGTCAGTGGCATTTTTGTGCAGGATCAGCATTTGTAAACATAGCTGTTCTGGGCTATTTAAGTACATATTGTCCACAATTGGTGGCATTTGGAATAGATGATTGATTGCTACATTTGCATAGCAATTTACTCCATTTGTTTCGCTGAATTTGAAAGGACCAGAGAATCTGTTCTAAGGCCCTGCATTTGTTTTTTTGTTTTGTTACAGGGATTTTTGGTAGAACTGCTATAGTTTCTGTTTTTACTAGTTATCTTTTAAAGGTGTTCTTTTTTGAAGTACAGGGTACATATCCAGATGTGGAGTGTACAGTGCATGCAGCCTGTTGTATTTTAGGATACAAGGAATGTCAGCGTTTACTTTATTTCCATCAAAGTTAACTAAGAATAGATCAGTGAGTGTACAAAAATATGAAAGTGCTACGTAACTCATACCTTTATAAAAGGACATAGGAGTGGTGACTCACAGTAGTTGCATCCCAACCATAGCAGAGATTCTTGGGCCCATTAAAGACTCCCCACCACAAGAACAGAAGACTCAACCATAGGGCAACGTTTACTGTCTTTAATATCACCAGAAGGCAGGGATCACACAGGACAACAGAAATCTCCAGAACTTTCAATTTTGGAGCATGTGTCATAAGGGTTTACGCAGGTGTGATGTCACAAAATCAATCCCAACCCGAAAACCTATGAGGCACTACAATTGGTCAGTCTATGCTGGCCATATATGTAGGGGTTACCACATTCATTGGTCAGTGATATCAGGTGTCTCCTACCTGGACCACCTCTAAATGTTGCTAACTACACTGTTGCGGGGTCGCAGGATTACCATTGGCCCATTCAACCTTTGATTCTAACTCACGAAGGAAGCTTCAGGATTGGCTGGGGCGGGTCCTCCCAGACCTCGACCCTGTCTGGTCACAGAGCTTGGTGTACCTTTCCAAGATAATGGCAAAGGGCATGGGGGGGGGCTTTATGTACCACATTGTTGACACTTGTCTGATCACCTAAGCCTGTGAGAATGAGAACAGATTGCAGTATTGTGGGCAACACTTGTAACAGTCTATCTTGATTGTGCTGAGAATGGCTCCTCTTCTCACCACAAGTAAATGAGCATTCTCCTGCTTGGCTGAGTCACATGTGAAGGGACCGCACAACTCAGCTCTTCTGTGTGTAATTAAATAGGTTTTTAGCATGAATTCTTGCAGGTGGCTTTCTGCCCTGACAATCGGGAACTTTCCATCTGCCAGTGTCTTTGGCTGGGCAACCTGTTCTCTGCGGCCCTGGCTGCAGGGATAATTTCTCCCCTTCCATGTCTTTTGTGGCCTCCTCCTCTTCTCCATTAAATCCAGTGGCCTATAGTCTCCCTATATGTACTAACAGCTTCTAATGATTAATTGCAGCATAGCATAAGCAATTTTGGTTCACGTATACTTCTTGTGTCTTGGGGGTTTCTTGCAGTTTCGTCTTAGTAAAGAAACTAATAACATGAAACATTATGTATGTGTAGCCGTGCTTTGGCCTACATGAGCCATACGCGTGTTCGTTGTGCCTATGTGCAACAAACAAGTGCATGTTTAAGTATCTTCAAGAATGGATGCATATTTGCTTCATGTCTGAATGTTACTACGTCATGATGTCACTAATGATGGCATAAATATCTGGCTTCACAGTCAGTTGACCTGATCGATTGATGAGACGTCTGTCTCCTTGAATCCATCAACTGGATATGGTTTAAATGGTTGTTTGAGCGAGTAGCACTTTTCATACCTTTTATGTAGAGGTGTAGTCAGTGACAGGCCAAAGAGCGCGTTACACCTTTCATTCCTCATTCTGCAGGCTGTCATTTCATTCGCATAGGGGTTATAAGGGCCTTTCCTGGGACCCTCTCTTCAGTCCCCCTTCTGATCGACATGTCGACCAAAACTCCACATTTATTCACCTTTAGCTCTGGGAGCCAGATCTTAGTTACCCCTCCCATGTGTCCATAGAATCTAGCATGGTCGTCCAAGCTCCATGCCACATAATCTCCTCCAGGGTTGCACCAAACCCATTTTCCCCAATAGTCTTTTGTGTTGTAAGGATACTTGAACAATACTCCCACTCGTAACAAAGGACAATTTGTAAATTGGGCCATCAGCGTGTCTCGGGCCTTGATTAGCTTGTCCTCTTCCACTTCCGGGTTTATCAGAACTTTCATCCCTACTGTTTTTTCAGTCATCTTTCTGCATTTTGTGATACATATTCTGATGACACAGAAAGTCAACAATACTAATATTAGAGCTCCTGCTAACACCATTAGTCCATTGTCCATCAAGGTTGGTATCCATGAGAAAATACATGACATTAACCTTCATCTTTTCCTGCAGCGTTTGTCTCTGCATCCATCTAAGCATGCATTTCTGATAACCTGGTAACAGCCACCATAAGGGTCCCATTGTCTTTATCATTAGCGGGAATGAATGTACAACAAGAAGACCGTATCTTAATGCACATGCCTCCTTCCATGTCTGTTCTGGAACCCCATTAGCCTCACTGCTCGGAGCTCTTCTTTGATTGCATTTCACCCCTTGAGAGTTAAGTTTATTGTCTGCATCAGGTCCCACCTCTTGATCTGAAGCCACTTTGCATTTGTGCTGGCCTGCACTGCTGGAACAATGGATGAAAAAATATCTTGGTTCTGCTGAACAGCCTATGCTCTGGTGGTATTGCATCTAGATAATTGTCAATTGTTCATGATGCATAGTTTCCTCTCTTCAGTCTGGTCATTTCTACTGATCTCTTCCTTCTCCTGTGAGCATCCTTCTTGGGGAATCCATCCACCTTGATGTCTTTCTGGGGTACTGCTAATGCTGGCATGGTCATATGCACCAGTCAGCACCTCTACCCCAGTTGCGTGGTAGTTTCACATATGCTTTTTATCCGCAGGCCCAATAGTGATCCATTAGGACTGCTGTTCTGACCTTCATACCTGGAATTGTTGATATCTGCTTACACCCTTCATTTGCTCCAACCTTTACAGGTCCATCATTCTGGAAGTATAAGGTAGCTCCTTTGATTGGTATTATGGGCATTGGCTCAGCTTTGTTTTCCACCCATGTGAGTTGTTTTGCACTCGCATCCCATTCCTTCAGGCACAGTCATTTTCTTCTTCAACTACTTGAACTGGAGCTGTCAGAAGTGCATGTGCTTTGCTTCCCACCAATCTTTCTTTCCACCTGCCAGCTGTGTATACTTGTCCATAAACCAGCATTTGGGTTGTCTCCCAGCATCCTGGAACTCATCCTATTTCTACTTACCTTTCTTGGGACATGGTAACTCCTTCTGCATCACTATACTTGTTTCTTCTTTTTGCGGACCTTCAGTGACATATTATGTAGCCTGATCTTGTTTCCAATAGTAGTTGGTCATTTCTAGAGTCTTGATATAGCTATCTTCAGATTGGAATGTCTTCTTAGACATCCATCTCAGAGTGGCGCTTTTCCCTTGGAATTGTCCTTGTGTGGTGCACAGTGATAGATGCTTGAGGCATTGTGCACTTGCCGCTGAGATTTCAGTTGCCACAGAAGTTCTGGATGAACTCATGGCATAGGGTATGAGAGAGCAGACATAACAGCTCTCTCCAGTGGTTTATTTACCTACTTTACTCATGGGCTTGTACCACATGTTGTTGGATACTCAGTCCGAATCAGCCAAGTATGAATCAACCTGCCTTAAGTCTAAGTCTACACTGCACCTACTTCTCTTCACTCTCTTGGCAGTACTTATCCCCTGACCTGAAATGGCTGCCGTACCTGACTTTATTGGGTTCATGTTAGAAGTAGTAGGGAACACTGCTGGTACATCCATAAACAACATTATTTGTAGAACAATGAGGGTAAAGAAGTAGAGACAGCAGAAGGCACAACAAACAACAATTACAGTTGGTACCCATGACTTACTCCTCTTTGGTATGCTCTTGCGTTGCTCCGAATGCTTTGTGTAGACCCACCTGCAATTCCTCAATAATGCGTGATTATGTGGTTAGTGTGTGTTAGATCAAGCTCTACGAATATAGTATTGTTCGAGCATGATGAAAACAGTAGTTCCCACACAATACACATCCTGGAATCACTTCTGACATCAATTATGTCGAGATTTCCATGTTCAAAACGTGGATACGTTTGGGCCAAATAAAGCAAGAAAACATGAAAATACAGTCCCAGAGGAACTCTCCTCTCCAATTCAGATTGTAACACAAACCTGACAAAATACTCTTGAAAGCTAAAAAGGCCTACGAGAACTCATGAGGATTGGGTAAATGCAAAGTCTGTTGCTTTCACGATGAATGACTAATTGTGAGGAACAACACCAGTGTGCTGATTCTAAGTGCATGTGTAGTCCTTGCCCTAGTCCTCTAGGTCTCGATCACATCTGTCGTAGTTGCAACTCTTCTTCTTGATTTTGGTTTTGCCTGATATTGGGTTCTTCTTCACGCATGAATTTATCTTCTTCTTTTTCTCAGAAGGGCAAGGTCTCTGCTTGGCAGGGTTTTATGTCTCCAATGTAATTCCAGACTTTCTTCCCCTTAAAGCGCACTGCTCTGTCAGTTGCTCCTTCCATGATGTAGGGGCCACTGAACCTTGGCTTGTACCAGGAGCACGTAACGTTGCACAGTAGGACGGAGTCCCCTGGACAAAGTAATGTCAGATTCAAACGTCTTTCAGCTGTATCTGCAGTGTTGTTGTCTTCTCTGTTTGTAAACCTCTCCCACCGGGCCTGCAGTTGGCAAGAAATCAAAGACACACTAGCCATCAAAGAAGCCACATAATCATACATTTAATTCCCAAATAGCTCAGTAACCATGTGTGCATTTGTTAGTGTCCTAGTGGCAGAAGCCAAGGACAAACACATGTGCCATCCACTTACCACCTCATGTGGTGTTAAGTGGTGGTTGGATGCAGACTGGTTGTGCAATGCGAATAATGCAGGGGGAAACCAATGAAGCCACCCCTTATTTAAAGGGGCCTTTATTTTGGCAATGTTTTCCTTTAACAGGCCATTTAAGCGCTCACACAGTCTATTTGCTTGGGGGTGATAGGCACAGGAAAACGAGTGATGTATCCCCAGTAGAGTTGTGGTGTGTTGGTATACTTCATTGGCAAAGTGAGGGCCGTTGTCAGACTACAGGACATCAAACACCCCCCTAGCACACAAATATCTCTCTAATAAGAAATTGGGCTGCTCGAAGAACATCAGGCTATGGACAGGGACCGGCCTCAATCCATCGTGAAAATGGGCACACAACTACAATTACATAACGGTACCCATGACATACTTGAATAATATCAATGTAATCTACATGAAGATGTTGGTAAGGACCTAGTGGATGAGGTATGGCTCCCCTCACTACCCATAAGGTATGCCCCGCAGTGAACCGCTTTCAGGTTATGCAATTGTCTCAAATGCAGCCACACATTCTGCCAGGTTTGGGCAGACCCACTCTTTCCCAATGTGAGCAGCAAGTACATCCTTCCCCATAGGGGTAGGGTGATGCAGTTGTGTGAGTGCAGTCTGCAGTAGTGTTGCTGGCATCACCAGCTTGCCTGCACTGGCGTGTCGCCACAGGACATTGGTCGGAGGAACAAAGCCCCCCCTTCTTATCCATACTTCTTTCTCCTTTCTTGGTGACCTTCCCTGTAGTCCCATAATGTATGTTGCTGGCAGTACTGTATCCCTCCTTTAAAACCATTGTGCACACATGGATACGGGTGTTGGATAGAGTATCAAAGTCTGAAATATCCTGAAATATCTTCGCTTCTGTATCTGCTGCTTCGTTGCCCCTGGAAATAGGATCATCCCCCCTCATATGCATCTGGCACTTCACAACCACTACATCTGATGGGAGATGAAGCGCTTCTATGATCCTGCCCAATAGGGGTGTGTACTGTACTGGCTTGCCGTCAGCACGTCAAAATCCCCTCCTCTGCCATCGTGACAGCCCAAAGTGTACGGTAAACATCACATAGGCGGAATTGGAGTACACTATAACTCCCTGATCCCTGCGCACTTCTAATTCCAATATGAGAGTCACTCATTCTGCTGCTTGTGCCAAAATATGTAATAACAATCTTGTGCTTGCTACTGTTTGGGATGTTCCATCTGGCCTCATCCTTACCACTGCTGTCCCTGTGTGTCTTTCCCCTGTTGTCTGGTCTGTAGTTGAAGAACCATCAATATAAAGCACTTCTCCCCTCCTCAAGAGGTTTTTCCCCCACTTTAGGAATGTTGTCATATTTTTCCATGTATGTAGTGCATTCGTTCACGTAGTCTCCCTCTTCTACTGGTTCAGCTACGAATGTCGCCAGATTCACAATCCTGCATCTAACTACCTTTATGGCTGGATTTGAGATAATCACCTCATAACCGAAAGCCCTCTGGGTGGTTAATGTACTCTTGGGTCATTCGAGAATTACAAAGAGGACATGCTCCACGTAAAGCATGGTACTGTACCCCATTGTAACACTCACTGACTTCTCTACTGCGAATACAGCAGGAGCCAGTGCTTGCTCACAAGGATCAAACTTTCCACTGTAATATGCAGTGGCTTGTGTCCTAAGGTATTCCTTTGTGTGAGTACCGCTGTTATCACGACTCCATTGGAGTGTGAGAACAGAAACCAGTTAATCTGGGATTCCCCAATGCGGGAGCTGTACATATTGCCTTTGTCAGCTCCTCAAATGTATCTGTCATCTCATCTGTCCATTGTAATGTACCCTCCCCTCTCTGAACTTCCCTAAGTGCACTTAGCAAAGGTCTTATGTATGTGCTATAGTCAAACACCCAAGCTTTGCAATAATTACAGAGACCCAAGAATTGTTGCGTTTCCCTCACTTTCTTGGGTGTCGGCGTTCCACGGATCGGCCTCCGCCCTTTCTGGTGTCACTCTTCTCCCTTCATGTGATATGTGCTGTCCAATGTATAGCACTTCCTCTTGGCAATATTGTAGTTTGGCCTTGTCCACCTTGTATCCCTTCTCTGATGGTACTGTCAACATGTGTACTGAGTCATTTCTATACTGCATTAACGATTTGCTACAAATCAAAATATCGTCAACGTACTGTATGACAGTGTTCTCCATCTGTATGTTGCCTATGTTAATTTTTAGGACCCAGTTAAGGATAAAGGGTGACTCACAGTACCCCTGTGGTAATCTCCTGTGTTCCAACTTCCGGCTCTATAGAGGAAGGAAGTCAAGTCCTGAGATTCCTTGTGAAGCATTCTCCAAGTCTATTACCACCAAATGGGCAGCTTCTGTGGCAATGCTACACAAAATTGTTGCTGGATTTGGAACTAAAGGAAATTCTGCCTCAACAATTTGCTTCAAAGGGCGCAAGTCCCCGGATGAAATGCCACAATTCCACAATCCCCCTGTCGCCTTTATCAAAGGAACACACTGTGATTCTGATTGTACCAGAAAACCATGTTTCACTAGTGCGGCAATGGTCTAATAATGCCCTCTTCTGCTTCCCTCGATAAAGGATATTGTTTTGCCTTTGGTAGAATTGCTCCTGGTTTAAACTTTATCTTAACTGCCCATATCACTTTTAATAATCCCATGTCATATGGACTATCGGTCCATAGAGCATTGGGTACTCCAAACTGGTCAATGAGCGGTGGGGCGTTTATGGTTTTTAGCAGTCATGTTGTGTAGATGCATGATTGGGTGTGGTTTGTATTCATGTTGGGTATTGTGAATTGCGTGCAGTCAGTGGTGCGGTAGAGGTATGGTTGTGTTCAGTCCAGGGTTTGAGGGTGCAAATCCATAATGGTGACTTTTATGTAAGGTTAGTTAGTGGCAAAACATTTCCTGCCCCCAGCAATCCTTCCAAGTGTGACACACATCCCAACCAGAAACAATTCATCTAGGTATGATACATTTCTATCCCCAACAAACTGTCTCAGTGAGCAGAACCCAGCATGATACAGATGTTGCACACACAGTGTCTCTCTCAGGCCAAAGCAGAGGTCAAAAGGCTTAGCTATACTGTCAGACCAGCTGCATAATGTGGCTAACCTACACATACAGGCTAAGTGTAAAATATGGCTAATTCACACAGTTTGGCAACATGCAAGATAAAGCTAACTTTCTGTCCTTACTCCTTCCAGGTGACTCCGGATACCCGCTTCTTCCGTGGCTGATGACCACCCTGAGGGATCCCCAGCCGCAAGAGGAAATGGGATAAAACAGGGCGCATGAGATGACCCGGACAACCATAGAGCGGACCTTCAGGCTTTTGAAGGCACGTTTAAGGTGTCCACACTTGTCTGGGGGTGCGCTCTTGTACAAGCCATAGAAGGTGGGGCAGATAGCCCTGGCCTGTGCAATGTTGCATAACATCTGCGCCTGATGCAACACACCCCTTCACCAAGATTTGGACATTCTTCCACCAGAGGCTGATGATGATGCAGCACCAGTCAAGCCATGCATGTGCACATGGAGGCCAGGGAGGGGTGCATGGCCTGTCACAACTCATAAAAAACATTTTTGAGTACAACTTTTACTCTGCACTTCCCTTGCATCTTACTGCATATTATGCACACACACAATAAATACTTTCACCAAAATAAGGAATGTCATTGTGGACCCTTCGGGTGAGCATTACCAGGGCAGCAGTGGTGGCCTCAATGCATTCCTGCAGGATTCACAGCTCATTCAGCTGTTGCTGGGCCAGTTCTGCCATTACCCTGTGCCGGTCCTCCATGACATGGAGACGCACATCACATCCATGTCCCGGATGTTGGGCATGGGTGGTGGAGGGGGGCTGTGTGGAGTGGCCAGGCTAAACAATGGGGTTGGGTAGGGGGTGTGCTCCCCCTATTCCTCCTCCCCTACTCTGTACCGTACCTGTCATGATAGGGCGGTGGCTGGTGTGGCAATGGTGTTGTGTAGGCCATGGCAGGGATGGTGGGGCCACTGCTGATAGGTGTGGTCTTGCCACCTATCCAGCCATCACAACAGTTGGTGGTGGTTGGGCTGCATGAGGTGGTGGTGGTTGGGATGCAGGAGGTGGTGGTTGGGTTGCAGGTGGTGGTGGTGGTTGGGTTGCAAGAGGTGGTGGTGGTGCTTGCACTGCCAAAGGTGGTGGTACAACCTTCCCTCCTGCATGTTCCCAGCCTGATGATGTTACAGTTGTGTCACAAGGATGTGCCTGTTGGTGTGAAATGAGCATGTAATTAGTCTTCAGTGAGTCACATCTGCTTGCATGCATTCCACTCATGCTACATTGTGTTTGTCCTGCTCTTGTCATGCTATTTGGTTTGTTTGCTCTGATGGGTGCTGCTACATGTGGGTGGTGGGAGTGCACATTGACTGTTGGTCTGCCAAAGTGGCTTGTTGTGTGTGCAGTGGGCCTGTGATTCTTGTCCTGTTCTCCCTTGGCGCTCCTGGGCGCTCATCATGTGTCGATGTGCAATGCAGTGCATTTTGTCTATGATGCTTGTGCACTGTAATGTCTTCCCGCAACCCATTGCATGCATGTGTGTGTGAGATTGGCCAGTTTGCTGTGACTGACGTGTGTTGGACCTGTTCCCTTCCCCATTTAGTGTTTTTCTGCCTGGTGATTCATTTTAGACACAAAATTGGTATTTACATGGGGTTTGTTATACTTTCCACCATTGCCATGGGTCCTGGCCCCGGCCTCTGCTGCCCCAACTCCTTCAATGCCCTCCATGTGCAGGATGGTGCTGCACATCTCCGCCCAGGGCATATGGGTAAGGGGTGCCACTGTCCCTCCTCCTGTAGCAAAGGATTCCCTCCGATGGATGGCAAGGATATTTCCGAACCTCCGCTGCAAGTCATCCCAGTGCTTCGGGGCAGTCACGTGATTCTTGTGGGACGTGCACCACTGCAGTCACCTTATTGGCCACCTAGTGCCAGATGGCTGTCTTCCTCCTCAGGCTGGTCCTGCAAAGGCCAGTCCCAAAGATTGCCTCCAAATTTGCCACCACATTGTCTGTGAGGACAGTCAGCTCGGGCTCTGTGAAATAGGGGTTGCGAAGAGAGCTTCCCATTTCTGTGATGCCGCTATTTATGCTGTCAGCAGTTCCGACAGTTTGGATGCCGGTATCATCGTTTCTAGCACATATCTGCCGGGAATATCAGCAATTTCTTATCTTTAATGATAACTATGAATAACTGTAATAAGTGTCAAGAAGGGGTAAAAAGAGTGCGCCTGAAGACCTGGAATATGCCAGTAATAAAAATGGTTGTCCTGCCAGCAACGATACTGCCAGCACGACTGAATCACCAGCATTTTTCTGGTAAATAGTCCACCGACCTCTGCTTTTATACTAGATTATCTGTTTGACAGGTTGCAATAGAAGGTTTCAGCTTGCTCACACCATTTTCGTTTTACTCAGATTTTTCAGAAATCCCTCTGGCACCCATGATGAGCTCACAAGATCACCAGTTGTCTGCCAAAGCATACAATCAACCTTCCTTTAAATGTCAACATCGCCTCTACTCACATAATAGCAAACACATGCAAATATATAAAATAAATGACAAAAGCACTTCCAAGCAGAAGACAACACAATAAAAGGTAAGAGGAAAGAGACCATAGACAAATCCAGAAGGAACTATGTGCAAGAATAGGCCTACTTGGGAACAAACTTGGGTCTAACGTTTAGGTAGAATTGTGGACATAAGCCTGCATCGCATCTAGACAGAGTTGTGAATGTTAGCAAGTGCCACATTTAGCTAGAATTATTAACATTAGCCTGTGTCGTATCTAGATAAGACTGTGAATGTTAACAAGTACCACTCTAAGGTAGAACTGTGAACATTAACCTCTGTAGCATCTAGACAGAATTGTGAATGATAGCAATGGCCACATTTAGTTAGAACTGTGAACATTTGCCTGCGTTATATCTAGATAGGATTGCGAATGTTAGCAAGTACCACTGTAAAAGCAAAAGGAAATATCGAGGCTGAGTACCCCTAAAAGGAAATACACCAAACACGGGCTTATAAAGATTCACAGATCTTTATTCTATTACTATGTAGTTACAAAGAATCCAAAACAGATCTGATACAGATAGCTATCTGGCCCTCAGTACATCACAGCGAATACCAGTCCTTTTGGTGTGAGAAGTGAGAGGTACTGGACGTCTAAACAGTTGTGCATTTTATACATTTCGACAATAATGTCCAGCCCCTCTGCAAGTTAATAATCCATGGTCTAGAGTTTGTGCCGAGTTCACTTATGGCTTGTGTGACAATATGCACATGGATCATCCTCGGTTTACATACAAACAGGTTACAATAGCAACAGTGTATTCTTAGATTTAACAATAAGTTAACTAAGAATAGATCAGTGAGTGTACAAAAATATGAAAGTGCTACGTAACTCATACCTTTATAAAAGGACATAGGAGTGGTGACTCACAGTAGTTGCATCCCAACCATAGCAGAGATTCTTGGGCCCATTAAAGACTCCCCACCACAAGAACAGAAGACTCAACCATAGGGCAACGTTTACTGTCTTTAATATCACCAGAAGGCAGGGATCACACAGGACAACAGAAATCTCCAGAACTTTCAATTTTGGAGCATGTGTCATAAGGGTTTACGCAGGTGTGATGTCACAAAATCAATCCCAACCCGAAAACCTATGAGGCACTACAATTGGTCAGTCTATGCTGGCCATATATGTAGGGGTTACCACATTCATTGGTCAGTGATATCAGGTGTCTCCTACCTGGACCACCTCTAAATGTTGCTAACTACACTGTTGCGGGGTCGCAGGATTACCATTGGCCCATTCAACCTTTGATTCTAACTCACGAAGGAAGCTTCAGGATTGGCTGGGGCGGGTCCTCCCAGGCCTCGACCCTGTCTGGTCACAGAGCTTGGTGTACCTTTCCAAGATAATGGCAAAGGGCATGGGGGGGGGGCTTTATGTACCACATTGTTGACACTTGTCTGATCACCTAGGCCTGTGAGAATGAGAACAGATTGCAGTATTGTGGGCAACACTTGTAACAGTCTATCTTGATTGTGCTGAGAATGGCTCCTCTTCTCACCACAAGTAAATGAGCATTCTCCTGCTTGGCTGAGTCACATGTGAGGGGACCGCACAACTGAGCTCTTCTGTGTGTAATTAAATAGGTTTTTAGCATGAATTCTTGCAGGTGGCTTTCTGCCCTGACAATCGGGAACTTTCCATCTGCCAGTGTCTTTGGCTGGGCAACCTGTTCTCTGCGGCCCTGGCTGCAGGGATAATTTCTCCCCTTCCATGTCTTTTGTGGCCTCCTCCTCTTCTCCATTAAATCCAGTGGCCTATAGTCTCCCTATATGTACTAACAGCTTCTAATGATTAATTGCAGCATAGCATAAGCAATTTTGGTTCACGTATACTTCTTGTGTCTTGGGGGTTTCTTGCAGTTTCGTCTTAGTAAAGAAACTAATAACATGAAACATTATGTATGTGTAGCCGTGCTTTGGCCTACATGAGCCATACGCGTGTTCGTTGTGCCTATGTGCAACAAACAAGTGCATGTTTAAGTATCTTCAAGAATGGATGCATATTTGCTTCATGTCTGAATGTTACTACGTCATGATGTCACTAATGATGGCATCAATATCTGGCTTCACAGTCAGTTGACCTGATCGATTGATGAGACGTCTGTCTCCTTGAATCCATCAACTGGATATGGTTTAAATGGTTGTTTGAGCGAGTAGCACTTTTCATACCTTTTATGTAGAGGTGTAGTCAGTGACAGGCCAAAGAGCGCGTTACACCTTTCATTCCTCATTCTGCAGGCTGTCATTTCATTCGCATAGGGGTTATAAGGGCCTTTCCTGGGACCCTCTCTTCAGTCCCCCATCTGATCGACATGTCGACCAAAACTCCACATTTATTCACCTTTAGCTCTGGGAGCCAGATCTTAGTTACCCCTCCCATGTGTCCATAGAATCTAGCATGGTCGTCCAAGCTCCATGCCACATAATCTCCTCCAGGGTTGCACCAAACCCATTTTCCCCAATAGTCTTTTGTGTTGTAAGGATACTTGAACAATACTCCCACTCGTAACAAAGGACAATTTGTAAATTGGGCCATCAGCGTGTCTCGGGCCTTGATTAGCTTGTCCTCTTCCACTTCCGGGTTTATCAGAACTTTCATCCCTACTGTTTTTTCAGTCATCTTTCTGCATTTTGTGATACATATTCTGATGACACAGAAAGTCAACAATACTAATATTAGAGCTCCTGCTAACACCATTAGTCCATTGTCCATCAAGGTTGGTATCCATGAGAAAATACATGACATTAACCTTCATCTTTTCCTGCAGCGTTTGTCTCTGCATCCATCTAAGCATGCATTTCTGATAACCTGGTAACAGCCACCATAAGGGTCCCATTGTCTTTATCATTAGCGGGAATGAATGTACAACAAGAAGACCGTATCTTAATGCACATGCCTCCTTCCATGTCTGTTCTGGAACCCCATTAGCCTCACTGCTCGGAGCTCTTCTTTGATTGCATTTCACCCCTTGAGAGTTAAGTTTATTGTCTGCATCAGGTCCCACCTCTTGATCTGAAGCCACTTTGCATTTGTGCTGGCCTGCACTGCTGGAACAATGGATGAAAAAATATCTTGGTTCTGCTGAACAGCCTATGCTCTGGTGGTATTGCATCTAGATAATTGTCAATTGTTCATGATGCATAGTTTCCTCTCTTCAGTCTGGTCATTTCTACTGATCTCTTCCTTCTCCTGTGAGCATCCTTCTTGGGGAATCCATCCACCTTGATGTCTTTCTGGGGTACTGCTAATGCTGGCATGGTCATATGCACCAGTCAGCACCTCTACCCCAGTTGCGTGGTAGTTTCACATATGCTTTTTATCCGCAGGCCCAATAGTGATCCATTAGGACTGCTGTTCTGACCTTCATACCTGGAATTGTTGATATCTGCTTACACCCTTCATTTGCTCCAACCTTTACAGGCCCATCATTCTGGAAGTATAAGGTAGCTCCTTTGATTGGTATTATGGGCATTGGCTCAGCTTTGTTTTCCACCCATGTGAGTTGTTTTGCACTCGCATCCCATTCCTTCAGGCACAGTCATTTTCTTCTTCAACTACTTGAACTGGAGCTGTCAGAAGTGCATGTGCTTTGCTCCCTACCAATCTTTCTTTCCACCTGCCAGCTGTGTATACTTGTCCATAAACCAGCATTTGGGTTGTCTCCCAGCATCCTGGAACTCATCCTATTTCTACTTACCTTTCTTGGGACATGGTAACTCCTTCTGCATCACTATACTTGTTTCTTCTTTTTGCGGACCTTCAGTGACATATTATGTAGCCTGATCTTGTTTCCAATAGTAGTTGGTCATTTCTAGAGTCTTGATATAGCTATCTTCAGATTGGAATGTCTTCTTAGACATCCATCTCAGAGTGGCGCTTTTCCCTTGGAATTGTCCTTGTGTGGTGCACAGTGATAGATGCTTGAGGCATTGTGCACTTGCCGCTGAGATTTCAGTTGCCACAGAAGTTCTGGATGAACTCATGGCATAGGGTATGAGAGAGCAGACATAACAGCTCTCTCCAGTGGTTTATTTACCTACTTTACTCATGGGCTTGTACCACATGTTGTTGGATACTCAGTCCGAATCAGCCAAGTATGAATCAACCTGCCTTAAGTCTAAGTCTACACTGCACCTACTTCTCTTCACTCTCTTGGCAGTACTTATCCCCTGACCTGAAATGGCTGCCGTACCTGACTTTATTGGGTTCATGTTAGAAGTAGTAGGGAACACTGCTGGTACATCCATAAACAACATTATTTGTAGAACAATGAGGGTAAAGAAGTAGAGACAGCAGAAGGCACAACAAACAACAATTACAGTTGGTACCCATGACTTACTCCTCTTTGGTATGCTCTTGCGTTGCTCCGAATGCTTTGTGTAGACCCACCTGCAATTCCTCAATAATGCGTGATTATGTGGTTAGTGTGTGTTAGATCAAGCTCTACGAATATAGTATTGTTCGAGCATGATGAAAACAGTAGTTCCCACACAATACACATCCTGGAATCACTTCTGACATCAATTATGTCGAGATTTCCATGTTCAAAACGTGGATACGTTTGGGCCAAATAAAGCAAGAAAACATGAAAATACAGTCCCAGAGGAACTCTCCTCTCCAATTCAGATTGTAACACAAACCTGACAAAATACTCTTGAAAGCTAAAAAGGCCTACGAGAACTCATGAGGATTGGGTAAATGCAAAGTCTGTTGCTTTCACGATGAATGACTAATTGTGAGGAACAACACCAGTGTGCTGATTCTAAGTGCATGTGTAGTCCTTGCCCTAGTCCTCTAGGTCTCGATCACATCTGTCGTAGTTGCAACTCTTCTTCTTGATTTTGGTTTTGCCTGATATTGGGTTCTTCTTCACGCATGAATTTATCTTCTTCTTTTTCTCAGAAGGGCAAGGTCTCTGCTTGGCAGGGTTTTATGTCTCCAATGTAATTCCAGACTTTCTTCCCCTTAAAGCGCACTGCTCTGTCAGTTGCTCCTTCCATGATGTAGGGGCCACTGAACCTTGGCTTGTACCAGGAGCACGTAACGTTGCACAGTAGGACGGAGTCCCCTGGACAAAGTAATGTCAGATTCAAACGTCTTTCAGCTGTATCTGCAGTGTTGTTGTCTTCTCTGTTTGTAAACCTCTCCCACCGGGCCTGCAGTTGGCAAGAAATCAAAGACACACTAGCCATCAAAGAAGCCACATAATCATACATTTAATTCCCAAATAGCTCAGTAACCATGTGTGCATTTGTTAGTGTCCTAGTGGCAGAAGCCAAGGACAAACACATGTGCCATCCACTTACCACCTCATGTGGTGTTAAGTGGTGGTTGGATGCAGACTGGTTGTGCAATGCGAATAATGCAGGGGGAAACCAATGAAGCCACCCCTTATTTAAAGGGGCCTTTATTTTGGCAATGTTTTCCTTTAACAGGCCATTTAAGCGCTCACACAGTCTATTTGCTTGGGGGTGATAGGCACAGGAAAACGAGTGATGTATCCCCAGTAGAGTTGTGGTGTGTTGGTATACTTCATTGGCAAAGTGAGGGCCGTTGTCAGACTACAGGACATCAAACACCCCCCTAGCACACAAATATCTCTCTAATAAGAAATTGGGCTGCTCGAAGAACATCAGGCTATGGACAGGGACCGGCCTCAATCCATCGTGAAAATGGGCACACAACTACAATTACATAACGGTACCCATGACATACTTGAATAATATCAATGTAATCTACATGAAGATGTTGGTAAGGACCTAGTGGATGAGGTATGGCTCCCCTCACTACCCATAAGGTATGCCCCGCAGTGAACCGCTTTCAGGTTATGCAATTGTCTCAAATGCAGCCACACATTCTGCCAGGTTTGGGCAGACCCACTCTTTCCCAATGTGAGCAGCAAGTACATCCTTCCCCATAGGGGTAGGGTGATGCAGTTGTGTGAGTGCAGTCTGCAGTAGTGTTGCTGGCATCACCAGCTTGCCTGCACTGGCGTGTCGCCACAGGACATTGGTCGGAGGAACAAAGCCCCCCCTTCTTATCCATACTTCTTTCTCCTTTCTTGGTGACCTTCCCTGTAGTCCCATAATGTATGTTGCTGGCAGTACTGTATCCCTCCTTTAAAACCATTGTGCACACATGGATACGGGTGTTGGATAGAGTATCAAAGTCTGAAATATCCTGAAATATCTTCGCTTCTGTATCTGCTGCTTCGTTGCCCCTGGAAATAGGATCATCCCCCCTCATATGCATCTGGCACTTCACAACCACTACATCTGATGGGAGATGAAGCGCTTCTATGATCCTGCCCAATAGGGGTGTGTACTGTACTGGCTTGCCGTCAGCACGTCAAAATCCCCTCCTCTGCCATTTTGACAGCCCAAAGTGTACGGTAAACATCACATAGGCGGAATTGGAGTACACTATAACTCCCTGATCCCTGCGCACTTCTAATTCCAATATGAGAGTCACTCATTCTGCTGCTTGTGCCAAAATATGTAATAACAATCTTGTGCTTGCTACTGTTTGGGATGTTCCATCTGGCCTCATCCTTACCACTGCTGTCCCTGTGTGTCTTTCCCCTGTTGTCTGGTCTGTAGTTGAAGAACCATCAATATAAAGCACTTCTCCCCTCCTCAAGAGGTTTTTCCCCAACTTTAGGAATGTTGTCATATCTTTCCATGTATGTAGTGCATTCGTTCACGTAGTCTCCCTCTTCTACTGGTTCAGCTACGAATGTCGCCAGATTCACAATCCTGCATCTAACTACCTTTATGGCTGGATTTGAGATAATCACCTCATAACCGAAAGCCCTCTGGGTGGTTAATGTACTCTTGGGTCATTCGAGAATTACAAAGAGGACATGCTCCACGTAAAGCATGGTACTGTACCCCATTGTAACACTCACTGACTTCTCTACTGCGAATACAGCAGGAGCCAGTGCTTGCTCACAAGGATCAAACTTTCCACTGTAATATGCAGTGGCTTGTGTCCTAAGGTATTCCTTTGTGTGAGTACCGCTGTTATCACGACTCCATTGGAGTGTGAGAACAGAAACCAGTTAATCTGGGATTCCCCAATGCGGGAGCTGTACATATTGCCTTTGTCAGCTCCTCAAATGTATCTGTCATCTCATCTGTCCATTGTAATGTACCCTCCCCTCTCTGAACTTCCCTAAGTGCACTTAGCAAAGGTCTTATGTATGTGCTATAGTCAAACACCCAAGCTTTGCAATAATTACAGAGACCCAAGAATTGTTGCGTTTCCCTCACTTTCTTGGGTGTCGGCGTTCCACGGATCGGCCTCCGCCCTTTCTGGTGTCACTCTTCTCCCTTCATGTGATATGTGCTGTCCAATGTATAGCACTTCCTCTTGGCAATATTGTAGTTTGGCCTTGTCCACCTTGTATCCCTTCTCTGATGGTACTGTCAACATGTGTACTGAGTCATTTCTATACTGCATTAACGATTTGCTACAAATCAAAATATCGTCAACGTACTGTATGACAGTGTTCTCCATCTGTATGTTGCCTATGTTAATTTTTAGGACCCAGTTAAGGATAAAGGGTGACTCACAGTACCCCTGTGGTAATCTCCTGTGTTCCAACTTCCGGCTCTATAGAGGAAGGAAGTCAAGTCCTGAGATTCCTTGTGAAGCATTCTCCAAGTCTATTACCACCAAATGGGCAGCTTCTGTGGCAATGCTACACAAAATTGTTGCTGGATTTGGAACTAAAGGAAATTCTGCCTCAACAATTTGCTTCAAAGGGCGCAAGTCCCCGGATGAAATGCCACAATTCCACAATCCCCCTGTCGCCTTTATCAAAGGAACACACTGTGATTCTGATTGTACCAGAAAACCATGTTTCACTAGTGCGGCAATGGTCTAATAATGCCCTCTTCTGCTTCCCTCGATAAAGGATATTGTTTTGCCTTTGGTAGAATTGCTCCTGGTTTAAATTTTATCTTAACTGCCCATATCACTTTTAATAATCCCATGTCATATGGACTATCGGTCCATAGAGCATTGGGTACTCCAAACTGGTCAATGAGCGGTGGGGCGTTTATGGTTTTTAGCAGTCATGTTGTGTAGATGCATGATTGGGTGTGGTTTGTATTCATGTTGGGTATTGTGAATTGCGTGCAGTCAGTGGTGCGGTAGAGGTATGGTTGTGTTCAGTCCAGGGTTTGAGGGTGCAAATCCATAATGGTGACTTTTATGTAAGGTTAGTTAGTGGCAAAACATTTCCTGCCCCCAGCAATCCTTCCAAGTGTGACACACATCCCAACCAGAAACAATTCATCTAGGTATGATACATTTCTATCCCCAACAAACTGTCTCAGTGAGCAGAACCCAGCATGATACAGATGTTGCACACACAGTGTCTCTCTCAGGCCAAAGCAGAGGTCAAAAGGCTTAGCTATACTGTCAGACCAGCTGCATAATGTGGCTAACCTACACATACAGGCTAAGTGTAAAATATGGCTAATTCACACAGTTTGGCAACATGCAAGATAAAGCTAACTTTCTGTCCTTACTCCTTCCAGGTGACTCCGGATACCCGCTTCTTCCGTGGCTGATGACCACCCTGAGGGATCCCCAGCCGCAAGAGGAAATGGGATAAAACAGGGCGCATGAGATGACCCGGACAACCATAGAGCGGACCTTCAGGCTTTTGAAGGCACGTTTAAGGTGTCCACACTTGTCTGGGGGTGCGCTCTTGTACAAGCCATAGAAGGTGGGGCAGATAGCCCTGGCCTGTGCAATGTTGCATAACATCTGCGCCTGATGCAACACACCCCTTCACCAAGATTTGGACATTCTTCCACCAGAGGCTGATGATGATGCAGCACCAGTCAAGCCATGCATGTGCACATGGAGGCCAGGGAGGGGTGCATGGCCTGTCACAACTCATAAAAAACATTTTTGAGTACAACTTTTACTCTGCACTTCCCTTGCATCTTACTGCATATTATGCACACACACAATAAATACTTTCACCAAAATAAGGAATGTCATTGTGGACCCTTCGGGTGAGCATTACCAGGGCAGCAGTGGTGGCCTCAATGCATTCCTGCAGGATTCACAGCTCATTCAGCTGTTGCTGGGCCAGTTCTGCCATTACCCTGTGCCGGTCCTCCATGACATGGAGACGCACATCACATCCATGTCCCGGATGTTGGGCATGGGTGGTGGAGGGGGGCTGTGTGGAGTGGCCAGGCTAAACAATGGGGTTGGGTAGGGGGTGTGCTCCCCCTATTCCTCCTCCCCTACTCTGTACCGTACCTGTCATGATAGGGCGGTGGCTGGTGTGGCAATGGTGTTGTGTAGGCCATGGCAGGGATGGTGGGGCCACTGCTGATAGGTGTGGTCTTGCCACCTATCCAGCCATCACAACAGTTGGTGGTGGTTGGGCTGCATGAGGTGGTGGTGGTTGGGATGCAGGAGGTGGTGGTTGGGTTGCAGGTGGTGGTGGTGGTTGGGTTGCAAGAGGTGGTGGTGGTGCTTGCACTGCCAAAGGTGGTGGTACAACCTTCCCTCCTGCATGTTCCCAGCCTGATGATGTTACAGTTGTGTCACAAGGATGTGCCTGTTGGTGTGAAATGAGCATGTAATTAGTCTTCAGTGAGTCACATCTGCTTGCATGCATTCCACTCATGCTACATTGTGTTTGTCCTGCTCTTGTCATGCTATTTGGTTTGTTTGCTCTGATGGGTGCTGCTACATGTGGGTGGTGGGAGTGCACATTGACTGTTGGTCTGCCAAAGTGGCTTGTTGTGTGTGCAGTGGGCCTGTGATTCTTGTCCTGTTCTCCCTTGGCGCTCCTGGGCGCTCATCATGTGTCGATGTGCAATGCAGTGCATTTTGTCTATGATGCTTGTGCACTGTAATGTCTTCCCGCAACCCATTGCATGCATGTGTGTGTGAGATTGGCCAGTTTGCTGTGACTGACGTGTGTTGGACCTGTTCCCTTCCCCATTTAGTGTTTTTCTGCCTGGTGATTCATTTTAGACACAAAATTGGTATTTACATGGGGTTTGTTATACTTTCCACCATTGCCATGGGTCCTGGCCCCGGCCTCTGCTGCCCCAACTCCTTCAATGCCCTCCATGTGCAGGATGGTGCTGCACATCTCCGCCCAGGGCATATGGGTAAGGGGTGCCACTGTCCCTCCTCCTGTAGCAAAGGATTCCCTCCGATGGATGGCAAGGATATTTCCGAACCTCCGCTGCAAGTCATCCCAGTGCTTCGGGGCAGTCACGTGATGCTTGTGGGACGTGCACCACTGCAGTCACCTTATTGGCCACCTAGTGCCAGATGGCTGTCTTCCTCCTCAGGCTGGTCCTGCAAAGGCCAGTCCCAAAGATTGCCTCCAAATTTGCCACCACATTGTCTGTGAGGACAGTCAGCTCGGGCTCTGTGAAATAGGGGTTGCGAAGAGAGCTTCCCATTTCTGTGATGCCGCTATTTATGCTGTCAGCAGTTCCGACAGTTTGGATGCCGGTATCATCGTTTCTAGCACATATCTGCCGGGAATATCAGCAATTTCTTATCTTTAATGATAACTATGAATAACTGTAATAAGTGTCAAGAAGGGGTAAAAAGAGTGCGCCTGAAGACCTGGAATATGCCAGTAATAAAAATGGTTGTCCTGCCAGCAACGATACTGCCAGCACGACTGAATCACCAGCATTTTTCTGGTAAATAGTCCACCGACCTCTGCTTTTATACTAGATTATCTGTTTGACAGGTTGCAATAGAAGGTTTCAGCTTGCTCACACCATTTTCGTTTTACTCAGATTTTTCAGAAATCCCTCTGGCACCCATGATGAGCTCACAAGATCACCAGTTGTCTGCCAAAGCATACAATCAACCTTCCTTTAAATGTCAACATCGCCTCTACTCACATAATAGCAAACACATGCAAATATATAAAATAAATGACAAAAGCACTTCCAAGCAGAAGACAACACAATAAAAGGTAAGAGGAAAGAGACCATAGACAAATCCAGAAGGAACTATGTGCAAGAATAGGCCTACTTGGGAACAAACTTGGGTCTAACGTTTAGGTAGAATTGTGGACATAAGCCTGCATCGCATCTAGACAGAGTTGTGAATGTTAGCAAGTGCCACATTTAGCTAGAATTATTAACATTAGCCTGTGTCGTATCTAGATAAGACTGTGAATGTTAACAAGTACCACTCTAAGGTAGAACTGTGAACATTAACCTCTGTAGCATCTAGACAGAATTGTGAATGATAGCAATGGCCACATTTAGTTAGAACTGTGAACATTTGCCTGCGTTGTATCTAGATAGGATTGCGAATGTTAGCAAGTACCACTGTAAAAGCAAAAGGAAATATCGAGGCTGAGTACCCCTAAAAGGAAATACACCAAACACGGGCTTATAAAGATTCACAGATCTTTATTCTATTACTATGTAGTTACAAAGAATCCAAAACAGATCTGATACAGATAGCTATCTGGCCCTCAGTACATCACAGCGAATACCAGTCCTTTTGGTGTGAGAAGTGAGAGGTACTGGACGTCTAAACAGTTGTGCATTTTATACATTTCGACAATAATGTCCAGCCCCTCTGCAAGTTAATAATCCATGGTCTAGAGTTTGTGCCGAGTTCACTTATGGCTTGTGTGACAATATGCACATGGATCATCCTCGGTTTACATACAAACAGGTTACAATAGCAACAGTGTATTCTTAGATTTAACAATAAGCCTTAACACATGTCCTTTACAATGCATTTCAGCCAGTGTCCATGTTCGGTATTTGCTCAACATTGTGTTCGATGTATGTCCGTGGATCAGACTTATTGGTGCAGACAATCCTTAGTATACAAGTCAGGCATGGGACAAGGTCTCTTTACTCAACCCAAACATTCGGCCAACAGACAGTCTAAAGATTAACTTTAGTACAAGGTTCAGGAAGGCTCAGTTGCAAGCGAGAAACACTATCCACCATTTTAGAACACAGAGTTATATTGGAATAGGAATCAAAATGGCGGATATACCTAAAATGGCGGCGAAGTCGATCTAAAATCAGAACCTTGCAACGCGGTTTTCTTCGCAGAGCGACTGGGTTTAGGCCAATATATACAAGAAAGGAGGCACAATATGATTTCCTATTTAACAAACCCTCCTTTTGGCCTAAGCCAAGTGCTAAACTATTTCTAGTCACCTTACGAGTAACTCCACGTCTCAATGTCCATACATCCTGAATTACTATCGGAGATATCGATCGCATAACATCAGATACTGAGATTTCTTTCAACACAAACTCATTGGTCATTTTCTCAGGGGCGCATACCATGCGTCCTAATGTACCCATCGCCTGTGCACAACATCCTCCTAACACCGAACACATGCCAGGAAGACATTGTATACAACAACAGAAAAACAACAGAATACCCAAAATGATAAGCAAGATCGAGAGTAGCTTCCATCCCCAAGATCGCAAGAAGTCCCAGAACCAAGCGCTAAGATCCCAGTTTCCCTCGGGAACATGCACTGCTAAGGATGTGCAGATTTTGTATTGCCCTAAAGATAGTTGGGGAGGAATCTGGCACAAAAACACAACAAGCAGACCCCACTAATTTGCATAAGTCTCCACGCTCAGACAGGATGACGTCCAATGCCATCCGGTTCTGAAGTGCCACTAGCCTTATCGCTTTTTGTTCTAAAGTAATGTTTTCGAGTATGTCAGTGGTCCGGTTGATGGTCCTCTCCAGTAATCTTGCTAGTCTTCTGATATCTACAGAGTTTAGTATTTGCCCCCAAAATGGTACGAAGGATTTTGCTACGTCACCCAGAACTTGTGCTGAAGTATTGCCATTCTCGTCCCGCCTTGGACGAGCCTTTGAGATTTCTACAGTGCTGGCTATGAATACCCCGGGTAACAGAATCCTTAAATAACAGGTTCCCTGCCAATCCCTAGGTAACCATGGGAAAGCTACATTACCACAAAGTAGACAGGTCTGCCTACATACAAAGGTCTGTCCTCACTAGTCAAGTTTGCAACGTTGACGCAGCCCTTGAAATCACCCATTGACTGAGTACCATTCCTCTGTATGCAGAAAGAAACTGAATCAGGGCTGTGGTTATCAAATTTTTTTTTTATTATTTTGGGGGCGGGGGGTTCTCCCCAACCCCCCATTTTCTAAAAAACTCAATGGGTTTTTTCTAAAAGAAATTCACGGTAAAAACCCCAGTGAAAAAGTGAAAAAACATCCCGTGACGAAAGGACGTCGTACGTTAGAACACGTTTCTCAAAGTCATTCAGATTAGTCCCATCGAAGTTCCCTGCGATGCTATCGTTCCATCGGCCAAAGAATAGTGCCCTTAAAGAAGCATAGCATGCAGTAGTCGAAGGTAAAGGATGAATATACCAGCCCAGCCCCTTATCCCCGTGTTGCGGTAAATGCGAGCAGACCCAACAATTAGATTTGTTAAAAATGACATGTGTGGCATTCATGATGAGTTATAGAGTATTGTTATGGTAACTCTGTCTGTGCTGAGAGTCTCTAGGAGATAGAGTGTGCAGATGCACGAAGGGTGTAGAAATAGTAGGTACATTTTCAGTGGGTAACAGAATTTTAAGCGGATGTACTTCTTCCAAATACCAAAACCCTAAGGCAATTACTATTGTGAAACCAGTTAACATAATCACAAGACAACAATACATTTTCGGGGGCCCACGCATTCGATTGGTCATTATTACGATTGGTCACTCAGTCTCTTATCTGTTGCGTATGAGTGGGAGCGTTTGCAGGCATTGTTTCTTCAAACGAATACGCCAAAGCCAGTTTGCTGGCGATCTCCAGATCAAGCGTTTTCTTAGTCCTTTCCCAAACCCTAGCCAACAGAATTTCCTTATGTGCAAAAGAACGGGGCAAAAAGACAAGCCCTCCGATGATTTTTCCTGGTGGCACAGCCGAACCGTGCAGTAAGTCTAATTCCTCTGACGCAGATCGTACCTTGTGACTCCTGGTACTGTGTGATCTGCAAACAGTGTGTCGTTACTTCCTGATGGAAGTGGCGAATTCAAAACAGGATTTGACAATGGTGCAAAAGGATCTGTTGGAGAGTGTGGAGATAAAGCTGCTGTTTCCTCAGGCCCCACAGGCTCAGGGAGAGTCTCTGATGCACTCTCGATGCTGTTTGATGCTTCGTGATCATTGGTTGCAGCACAGGTAGGGAAATCTGTGTCTTCTGTATCGTGTGGCAAAGGCAAGGGAATCTTCTTGATGTGTGATGCGTGGATCCAATGTTTCCTCCCCGCCACTCGCACGTCAGTCTGTGTGACCAAGAGAACTTGATGTGGGCCCCGCCAATGAGGTGCGAGGGAGGATGATCTTTCAAACACCTTGACTAAGACCCAACTACCTGGCCGTATGCTGTGGCCTGGTCCCTCGTACTTAGTAGGGAGAGCTTCTCGCAGCTGTTGGAAAATCAAATACAGATGTTTAG
Source organism: Ambystoma mexicanum (assembly GCF_040938575.1). Taxonomy (NCBI): domain Eukaryota; kingdom Metazoa; phylum Chordata; class Amphibia; order Caudata; family Ambystomatidae; genus Ambystoma; species Ambystoma mexicanum. The sequence goes on along the minus strand of NC_090937.1, from coordinate 924,533,401 downwards.
TTAACTGGCCACAGTAATCGGAAAGAAGTACATGTTCAATTTCACGCAATGATCAGGGTTTGCAGAGATTCCAAATGTTAGCTGGCCTACCTGTGAAGAGAACACAACGACCGGTGGGGGGTGTCTGTACTTCTGCTCTCTATATGGTAGAGGAGAGGCACAGAGGACCCCGGCCAAGATTCTCTAATACGGTAGCAATGGACGAGCAATCAAGGCCTAGCTTCTCAGGAGGTGATGCAGGCTGGTTCTTAAGTACAGTGTACCCCAAGCCCCCACAAAGGAATGTCCACACACTGTATTGGTTAGGACACAGTCTTTATATAATCAATAGTCAAGGTTATGTACACTTATCACAATAACTCACTTTGTACTCCGGAAAATCAACAATGGCAAATATATACAATTCTAAAGTGGTACCACCCTTTGTACTAGATCTTCTTAAAGTGCATCAACAATACTGTAACAATGTCACACAGATCAATAGAGTGAAACCAGCAATAGAGAGAGGAGAGAAAATAAGATGGTTGAACAATAGGCAGAATACTGGCCCCTACCAATAGGCACAGTTCTGTGTGATCCCCCCACCTGGGCAACCTGTAAAATAAAGATATAGCACAAGCCCAGTCCATATATTGTTCTGCAAGTCTTATTCCCTCCTATAATGTTTTTACCCCCCCAATGTACCTGGTGGAGTCGAGTTCTTCGAAGAGGCGTCGACAGATCCTTCTTGAGCGACCCCCTTTGAAGAGGGAGTTCTGAACTGGTGTTCAGCACCAGTTTTGGGCACACCAAACTATGAAAAGGCCTTTGTGTTGTATGTGCATGAACGTGATCGATGTGCTTTGGCTGTATTAACGCAGGAACATGGAGGGAAGAATCGGTCGTGCGGCTACTTTTCTCCCGCCCTTGATCCTGTGGCATGCGCTTTGCCAAGATGTTTGAGAGCTGTCACTGCTGCTGCTGCGTCCGTGAAACAGAGTGAGGGCATGGTCCTATGCCATGCTTTAACCCTGATGGTACCTCACTCTGTAGATGTTCTATTAAACAGAACACAAACGCAACATCTCACCTCTGCACGATTAACGAGATACAAATTGTTCTTGTTTGCACCGCACATTAAAATTCAGAGATGTTGTGTTCTCAATCCGGCTGAACTTTTACCTTTCCTGCAAGGTGCTGCTTGCAGTGATGAAGAGTCACATGACTGTCTCTACACTACAGAGCAGGAGACTAAAGGCAGAATCGATTTGAAAGACATTCCTTTTAACAATCCACAAGGGGAGCTATTTTGTGATGGCTCCTGCTTCAAACTTCCGGTTGGTACATCCACGGCTACTCATGCAATCACCACATTGAGCACGGTTGTGGAGACCAAAAGAATCACACATAACTCCGCGCAGGCCGCAGAGATTATTGCATTGACTCAAGCTTGTGAACTTTCCAAAGGGCTTACCATAAATATATATACTGATAGTCAGTATGCTTTTGAGGTGGTTCACAACTTCAGCAGACTTTGGGCAGAACATAGTTTCTTGACCTCACATGGTACTAAAATCCAGTACGGCTCCTTGATAGTGGGGTTACTCTCAGTGCTTGCTCTCCCCACTCAGTTAGAGATTATGAAATGCGCAGCACATCAGAAAATCATAGATAATGTGGGAAAAGGGAATGCTTTCGCTGACCAGATAGCCAAACAGACTGCCACTGATCTCTCTTCAGAAATGTATACTTCAAGGGAAGCCACAAATGTTTGTACCTTTGATGAGGGTATCAAATCTGTGAAAAATATTCAAGCTGATGCCACTTTAGAGGAATCTAAACAATGGGCTGAGTGTTTGGCAAAATTGGATGATGATGGGTGTTGGGTGGACAAGGTAGAAGGGAAATGATTGTTGCCAGATGCGTACATTACAATGATGGTCGCTGTGCCTCATTGTCCCACCCATATCTGTGCACGAAAAATTACCAAAATGTTGCAAAATGTCTGGGTGAGCGATAAAATCTCCAAAGTAGCTGAGCGCTTCGCCCAGAGATACATGATCTGTTTGCAGCATAATATGGGAAAGGGCACATCGACTCCTAGGCGTAGTTTTGGTCCTCCTTCTGTCCCCTTTGAGGTGATACATTTTGATTTCATTGAAATGGAGCGTTGCAACAACTATAGATATGTATTAGTGGTTATCTGTGCTTTTAGTAAATGGGTTGAAGCCTTTCCTGTTAAAGATGCCACAGCCATGACAACGGCGAAGACCATGCTGAAGGAATATTTTCCCAGGTTTGGTTTGCCAAGAGTCATCTGGTCGGACAATGGTCCACATTTTATCGCTGCTGTAATTCTGCAGCTATGCGCGGGATTACAGATCGATAAACGGTTCCATTCAGCTAGACACACTCAGAGTGCTAGTTTGGTAGAAAGACAACACGGCATCATCAAGAACAAGCTTGCTAAGACATGTGCTGGCACCAAACTGAAATTGCCGGACGCCTTACCGATCGTGTTATTATCAATGAGGATGACCTCTCAAACTAAGACTGGGCTCTATCCATTTGAGGTGGTCATGGGTAGTGTGATGCTGGAAATGCATCTGAGGGACAGGGCCTCTGAATCCTTGTCCTTTACTGCTTTTTATCGTGTGTTCTGTCATGTTTTCTGCCCAGGAGTCCATGTGGGACTCCTGGCAGCGCAGCTCTCTCTTTTGGTTTGGTGAACAGACCCATGGGATACCCTTATGGCACCCATGGGTAGGGGTACAACCCTGTGCCCCTAGTGTATGTTTTTGGGCACCTGTGGGTGGCCCACAGAGCAGGGTATGGGCTGGTGGCAGCTCCATGCTGAAGTTGACAGGTGCTCTGGGTGACCTCCATTTTGGGATACCCAGGCCCTGCCATTGGGATCAGTTGATTCCTGATAGGAAACAAGATGGCCCCTGTGGCCTCTTGCTTTCTATTGCCTGTTACCCTGTTTTCCCAAAGTCCTGGGAAGCCCTGACTCTGTCCCTTCCCCCTGACTGGCTGTTGGGTGGAAGTTCCATATATGGTGTTGTTGTGAAGGCCCAGCTAGACTGACTGGAGCCTTCCAAGTGACTGTATGTTGTGGGTACCTCCTGTGGGTGGGACCTGGGTGAATGGAGTGTGTGACCAATATGCACTCCTTGTTGTGGTTGTCTGGTTTCTGGCATGAGAGACAAAGACTGAGACAGCCCTGCCCGAAACTGGCCTGAATGCAGTGTGTAGTGTTGAATGGCTGGGTACTTGTCCCAATCCACATTCCTTGTTGTGAGTGTCTGAAAGGGAGGAGTGTGGCCTGAATGCACTGTGTGCCTGATTGGCTGACTGACTGCATGAATGCCCTTCTGTATGATTGGCTGCTGAGTGTGTGCCAGCAGTGTGGATGAGAGACAGAATAGTATATCTGGGGACCTCTCACCACTGGCAGAGGGGTTCAGGAACGTTCAGAAGTGTTCAGAAGCGTTCTGGAGCTGAGTCTCCACTCTAAGAGTAACTGGAACTGCTGATCCTCGACGTCCAGCTGGAAGAAGAAGACTTGCTGTTGCATTTGCTTCGACCGATCCGAAGGCTGCCGAAATCGTCGAAGACTGACCCGAGAGAGGACCTGGTAAGGCGCCCTCTTCCCGTGCTCCGAGGGACCATCGAGCACCGCTCCATCTTCACCGAAGCGCCCTGGAAGACAGACCCTCGAAAGGCTGCCGACCCGAGACGGGATCGCCGAGGAGATCGAAGTGAAGCACCCGGACATCGACGCCGTCGAAGTCCATTGCCGTCGACCAGGGTTCGCAGGTTTGTGTAACCGCTGGAGGCCCGTCGAAGTTGGGTTGCCCAGCAGATCAAACACTTGCTGGTGTTCCAAGTTCCACGGCAATGGCGAAGAAATGCCCTTCTTCGTCAAAGCCAACATTGGTTTAATCGTTAACGAGAAGTTCGGGATCCACTGCCTACAGTAAGAAGCCATTCCTATCAAGGCTCTGACTTCCTTCTGTGTATTTGGGACAGACATGCTAGAAATTATTTTTATCCGGTCAGGCATCAACCATCTTCCCTCCTTTGATAGGAGATAGCCTAAATAGGTGACCTCCTGTCGACAATACTGAAACTTTTTAAGTGAAGCTTTGTGTCAATGTTGTGCTAGGTGAATAAGCAACAACACGGTGCCCTCCTTACAGGCACTCTCTGAGTCAGCAGCTAAAAGTAGATAATCTACATACTGAAGCAGTGTACAAGTGGTGGGCAACTCAAGTGTATTGAGCTGCTCTTCCAAAGCCCTACTATAGATGCTAGGACTCTCCATGTAACCTTGCGGCGCATGGGTAAAGGTAAAAGAGCATCCCCCTAAGGTGAACATGAACAGATATCTACTGTCTTTGTGTGTTGGAATGCTAAAGAAAGCATTCTTAAGGTCCAAAACACTAAAGTAAGTAGCAGAAGCCGGAATCATGGTTAATATTGTCGTCACATCAGGTACAATGGGAAATTGTGGAGCAACAATCTTATTGATGGCACGTAAATCAATAATGAAATGAAAAGGAATTGCATTTTTGCCTTTTTTGTACAGGGACAAAATCAGACTATTGCACAAACTACCTGCAATTTCCTCAATTAAGCCACGATGCACAAAATCGGAGACTATGCATTTCAAAGTTTGCTCACCATCAACCGAAATCTTATACTGGGGAATACGAGGCAACTTTACTCCATGTTTCAAAATGATCTTAACAGGCTCAATTTGTAAAACACCAACATCGTTATCATCAATTGCCCACAAACACTCTAGAACATCACTAAATTCCGGTGGGAAAGGTCTGGTCAGGAACTGAGGGACAGAAAATTGCTGAGGTGAAATCGTCAAACGCACTCCATCCAAAGAACAATGAATTACTGCATTTAATTCAACCCCAAAAAATTCTCTCCACAATTCGTAGTCAAAAGAAATGGATAGTGGTCCGTGAATGGACCCAAGGTAATCGGTACCTGTGAAGAAACCGCGCAGACTACTTGTGTACCAGAAAACCCTACAGAAACTTTGGTTTGCCCTGACAGTGGAACGTTTGGAACCCATGAATGATCAATGGAACACTTCTGTGCTCCTGTATCTATCAAGAATATATATTTCCTATTTCCCACTATCATCTCAACGTAGGGACCTTTCTGATTAACGGGAATAGGTGTTGGTTCCAAACCCTGCTTCGGGCAATCCTAACGAAACAGAATGTCATCAAAAGGAAGTTCTTCAGAGAGGTAAGCAGCAGAAAGATGATCAAAAATGTTTCTATTATCCACACTCTGTGCCTGATTATCCTGCGAAAAAAGTTGCATATTTTGTGAAAACTAACTACTACCAGGACCCCCTGCCCTAGGGTGGCCTCTGGATCGTCTACCCATGGCACCAAATGCGTTATTCGACCTCTGTTGGAGGATCAGGCATTGTGCACGCCAATGACCCTCTTGTCTGCAATAAGCACACTGGTTTATGTTTACAGGACCCAATGGCGCGCTTCCCAGTAGAACATACTGTCCCCTAAATTGCAAATGACCCCTTCTAGAGCCTCTAACAATTTGATGTAATACAACTTTTGTTTTCAGGTCTCCCTTTCTTTTTTCAATTCTTTCTTTTTCGTTGTTGACACGATTGCCATATGCAATACTTCTGACTGAGATTTAGCTTGCCAAGCGCTTTCAGAAGACATAATTTGTGACTGGATGTCAGGAAACAATCCACGCACAAATTTGTCCACAAATAGTCGTTTCCCAGACTCTGTGCTCAAATCTTGTCCACTGAAATCTGAAACAGTCTGGAAAAATTGTCCAGAGAAACAAAACTGTGTTGCTTACAAATAGTATCAAATTTATTTAATCATGATACAAAAATTAGAAAAATAATCAGTTAATGACACAATACTTTAAAGAGCATGTTATTTCATATCACAACAATGGAGGTACATATAAAACATGGCTAAAAATTAGTCCAACATCCAAACCATTCATAGTGCAGCATTCAAACCATACAACATTCAGCGTGACAATCATCCAGACAACATTGGCTAAAAAACGACAAAGTTAATTCATACTGGGGAGCGAGCACCATCCTCACAGCCCATCTAATAATTTTAGTAATTTTTTTGGTTTTTATAAGAGCAGAAGAACATACAATAGAAAAAGGTTATTAAAACAATCTATCGCAAGGGCAGATCTAAGGATGAACATGTGGTATGGATCACATCCCTTGTAGACAAAACTCAACCAGTTTAGACGTCGTGTATCTATTGTACTACGTCTTGATCAGGAGGTATGGAACAGAAAACTCACGCAATGAGCCAGACGCTGGCACAGTAAATGACCAGGATATCAGTGCTGGAGAAAAAGTCCTGCAAGGAGCTAGGACTATCCATGGGCTGTCAGAGCAAGAGGGCTAGAATTAATGTTGCCCATATTGGTGGGTAGCGATGCAAGCACCTGCTGGGCACGGTAGGCAGGCAAGATGATCTTGGCAATTTGGGAGGCCTGGGGTAACAGGACCAGGGCGCGCTGGAATTGAGGATCAGAAGGCTGTATCCATTTGCAAGCAGCCCGCTAATGATGGACAGCACCGTCTCGAGCAGCACTGAATGGAAGCTCCGCGCGATGTGCATCACATGACCACTGAAATCTGAAAACACTTGTTCGAACCGATGTAAAGAATTCGGTAACACCCTCAGAATTTCCCTTTGACACAAGCAGTAAGTTTTTCCCAAATAATCCTTCTTTCAGGAATTATAGCTTTCAATTTTGTAACTATCCTCTCAGGCAAAGTCAGTATTACCTGCGGCGGTCTCTCGCCAGCTGGCCTTTCTCTATCTAGTCTAACCATATTATCCCATGTATCTCTGAGCCCTGGTACATCATATACATTCCTAATCTGTTTCCACAAATCAACGAGTAGGAGCACGGGAAATAACAAATCAATATTGCTCAAGGTAAATAATGATGACTGCAAGATAGACTCTATTTCCTTATGGAACCCTGTCGGATTCTTCCTAATATCGGGGATGGATTGTTTAATGGTATTCACTTCCTGTCTTGAGAACGGGATGTGAACAAACTGCGACAAATAATGTGCAGGAATATCCTGAGCAGGTGTACCTGCTGCGACATTAGCGGGAATCTCAACTTTTGGGACAAATGTCGGAGGAACCTCTCTCATAGGCAAGTAGAAGTAGGCAACTCCAAACGCTTACTGAGCAACAGAGCTAAATCGAGCGCTAAAGCAGCTGAAGGAGTGTCAAACGAAAAAGCTCTCTTATAGATATTCAATAATTTTGCGGAACAACAAATTTTTCTTTTTATGCATTCATCCTGCAGGTATTCTACCATTACCTGGATCACTTCTCTCTGCATTTCTGGCGTATACTGACTATACGTGTCATATACTTCTACGGGAGTTATCGACATGTCTGAAATCCACCTAATCGCATCTTTTCTTCAAATTCGTGTTTCCTCCATTTATCGACTTACGACAAGGAAGGAACCGTTTCTGTACTAACGTAGCATCTAAACTATCAGCATCAATATCTACATTCGGTAACCTTTCCAACTCCCTTCTATACTCAAAAACCCTCTTGACGCGCTCATGTATTTTTTTCCGCAGTATCTCTTGAATATGCTAAAATATTCAGATCCCTCAACCCTTGTGGGAGATCTATATCACTTAATCTGTTCTACATTATACATAAATGAATCCCCAACCCTTCAATAAAAACGTTTTTCTCAGGAAAATTGTCTAAGTTAGAGAGTGTGGCAAAAACATCAGCTTGTTCACCCCTCTCCATACAGTGCCTAGCCCATGCAGTCCATTCATGCTTTCTGTCTGGAGAAACAGTATTACGAGTTACAATCCTTGATCCCGCTCCCCGATCAACTACAAGCGATGCAGAACCACTTGGAAGAAGAAAAGTAGGCAAATCTTGTACATTTGGTAACAGAGGTGCTATCACTGGTGCAGTAGGCAAACCCATTAAACCCGTAACAGCAGGCAAAGGTGGAGGAGCAGGTGGAGGATTGAAAATGAGAGGAGGAGCAACAGCTGGAGGAAGAGGAACAACAAGAGGAACGATAGGAGAAGCAGGAGTGCCTACGGGAGGAGGAATAACAGCACAAAGAGGTAAAACAGCAGGAATAGGAACATACGGATGTGGCGCAGTGGCACCAGGCCTTCGTTCATTTAGAAGTTTATCAATCAGCTCATCAGATACATGAAAGTCTTTAGATGGATACATTTTCTGGATACCCAGTGAAAAAGCCCTATCCATACTCCTAACTACCCAGATTGTTTATTTTGATCATACAACAACACTTTTTGGGCGTTGGTCATATGACGGCGTGCATGTTCTTCGCTACTTTTAAGTTGCTGCATAGCTTCTTTCTTCCAATTCTGTAATACATCAAATGCTGCAGGTCTAGCCTTTTTCTTTAATAATATAGACTCTAAGTATTCTATGCGAGGAATTTCAAAACTACCATTGATTGGCCACTGAAGTTCGGAAGCATGTCTAGTTTGTCTGTGCCAAATATCATTAAACACTATACTGCCAATGCTGTGCTTACAGTACATAGTACACACCGGCGAGCCCTCCATTGGTGCCGGTCGGCCAATTTCCAAAGATTGTCTGTCACTGCAGAATAACACCCTGAAACAAGCAGACAATTTCCCAGGCATATCAGATTACTGGTGTTACCTGGTCAATAACTGTACTCACGAGTGCAATGTGTCAAAACAAATTATCAGGATACTTAAGAATCAGGTCACGACTCACCTGATCAAAGGACAAAGGAGGTCTGATCAGATTTCTAAGAACTCAAAGGACCCACGTGGTTGGTGATTTCGGCAAATCTGCCCGCCTCGATATATGGACCCTTGTCAAGATGCCGCCTCCGACCTCAGGGTCACCATCCAGGGATCGGGTCGTGCAGTACTGCCAAGGTATCGCGTCTCATCCAAGAAAGGGGCCCCCTTTTTTCACCGTCCGATCCCGGTCCGATAGCCGCGTCAACCTTCAATGAGATGGCATCAATCTTGAGGGTCCCTATTCCGGCGCCATCTGTAAAAGCAAAAGGAAATATCGAGGCTGAGTGCCCCTAAAAGGAAATACACCAAACACAGGCTTATAAAGATTCACAGATCTTTATTCTATTACTACGTAGTTCCAAAGAAAACAAAACAGATCTGATACAGATAGCTATCTGGCCCTCAGTACATCACAGCGAATACCAGCCCTTTCGCTGTGAGAAGTGAGATGTACTGGACGTCTAAACAGTTGTGCATTTTATACATTTTTGACAATAATGTCCAGCCCCTCTGCAAGTTAATAATCCATGGTCTAGAGTTTGTGCCTGTAAGGGATCACTATGAGCAGGAGTTAGATTAACAAAAATGTGTCTTTATTGACTTCAAAAATGGTAACAAAAGAAAAATTAAGTTGGGTAAGAACCCCTGTTTAGAGTCCAAATTCGTTACCAGCAGGCTTGGTTAGAGAATAAGGAAAAAAACATAGTTTAATCTTCGTATGCCCACTGGAACCTCTCTGCTGCTTCCTCACACTCTGCGGACCTCTGCAACAGAAAGGAAACAAATCCGTCAGTTTTTCCTTATCTCCTCCCTTATATAGGGGCTTGAACAATTCCACCCAATCAGGATGCTTCCCCGCCCGAAAGCTTGAAAAGCCCCTCCAAGCTCCGCCCCCTTCCTTGGAGGATCCTGGTCACCATAATGGATCCCGCACTGGTGCCTTGTGGAGAACGCTGGTTTTCATTTAAAAAGTACACGGTAAGTTCTATGATACAATAATGCTGTCTTCTACAGTTTTCTGTGGCGCATTCTTTTGTTTAATAACACGCTCGTATGGTTTTCTTTTCCGGTCATTATAACTGCGGTTTGACTTTGAAAGGAACTTGCTGCCCTTAATCTGAAAACAAGTTTTTCCCTCGGCTGCCTGAGCCGGCGTTGACTTCAGAGGGAACGTGTTGCCTTTGATGTGTAAACTATTTACATGAGTGATGTCTTTTCCCGCGGCTGCCTGAGCCGGTTCTTTTATGAAGTCTGTACTCGCACGGCGCGGCCGTGAATCTCAGGGTATGGGTGGGTTTCGTTTTCATGATCCAGCACTGTTTTATTTTCTGTCTCTTGTCCCCACCAACTCTCCTTTGGGAATTCCATGCCTGGAGCTTCTGTCAGTTTGTCACAGTGCAGAGTTCACTTATGGCTTGTGTGACAATATGCACATGGATCATCCTCGGTTTACATACAAACAGGTTACAATAGCAACAGTGTATTCTTGGATTTAACAATAAGCCTTACCACATGTCCTTTACAATGCAGTTCAGCCAGTGTCCACGTTCGGTATTTGCTCAACATTGTGTTCGATGTATGTCCGTGGATCAGACTTATTGGTGCAGACAATCCTTAGTATACAAGTCAGGCATGGGACAAGGTCTCTTTACTCAACCCAAACATTCGGCCAACGGACAGTCTAAACATTAACTTTAGTGCAAAGTTCAGGAAGGCTCAGTTACAAGCGAGAAACACTGTCCACCATTTTAAAACACAGAGTTATATTGGAATAGGAATCAAAATGGCGGATATACCTAAAATGGTGGCGAAGTCGATCTAAAATCAGAAATTTGCAACATGGTTTTCTTCGCAGAGCGACTGGGCTTAGGCCAATATATACAAGAAAGGAGGCACAATATGATTTCCCGTTTAACACCACATTGGGATATAATTGTGAATATTGGCGTGCGTCACATATAGACAGAATTGTGAATATTAGCCACTGCCGGATCTGGCTATAAATGCAGTGATTGTCACGTGACACATCTAGAAAGAACGTGGAACCTTAGCACATATCACTTCTAGACAGTGAGGCCAATAACCGGCCCACTAACAATTTCACCCTCTGCATACACCTCTCAAACACAACCACCACCCTAAAGCACAACAAACCGCACAAACTTCACTACACCGCAACAACAAAACCGGAAAAAATGACTCAGGTGACAGCCGTGCCGTTATTTATACCGCCAGACTCATAATGAAGCCCAGTTAAATAGTTGTGCCCCAAATCAGGTCTCATATGAAGGATCATCAGTGGAAAGTCTGATAAATCAAGTCAGGGAAAACTACAACACTTAGGGTCTCACAAGGGAGTGCAGCAAGAGGAAACATTCTAACCCACACTGAGGACCTGCCCCACATGTCTAGACTCTATTTTAGCTGTCAGCCGTAGCTTCATAGATGTCAATGATCTGCTGCAATGGAAAGGTTCCGCCTCCTATATCTATGGACTGCCTTTTCTGACTAAATTTATACTGAAAAGTCCATACTTAGCCTCATATTTCCCATTGAGTGCCTCATACTGAACACACATTTCTTCTATTGTTCAGATAATACTTTTGTGCCCAGGTGGGGACACATTTGCCCAGAATTAACCTCACATTTCCAGGGTTTTGGCATAAATACCTAGGCACTGTTTTGAGCCACCATACGCCCAGATTCAGCATCACAAACACACACAATGACTCATTAGGTAGGGACTGGCTCTAGATTCAGCCTTGCATGCCCAAGCATAGCCATATATGCCTTCACCTCAGCAAACAGTCAGAGGTACACACACACACCTGCATACACATAATCCACATTCATGCTTCCCCCTTCTCTCCAGTCACATGGCTTTCGGTGCACTCAGGGCTGTAGAGGTGCAGTGCCACCACCCCTCAATTATGAACCAGAGCTGAATATGTTACAACACATCATCTTATTATTCTTAAAGCACATTACATTATTGCAAAGAAATCTAAAATCTAAACTGTTCGTTTTTGATGCATATGTAAAGTGTTTACCTTCACACATTAGAAATCAATAATGACTTTTATCAAGCTGTGGTATTATCCACTAAAAACGAAATAATAACATATCAGGTGTTGGTGCTGATTACAGATGTTTATTGTTACCCAACTCTTGTGTCTGTTTCACGCTGATGGTTTAGAAGTTATGCCACCTGCAGATCTATCCCTCAGGCTTCAGTCTCGGATGCAGCATGGAGTCAGCGACCATGCAACTTGAATACAACACACTCGCATCCACATCCTCAAGAATGTAAACCCCTGCCAACTGGTACTCCTCAATCTCTTTGCAGCCATGAACACAGTAGACAATCAAGCCCTCATCAACATACTACACAAGCACATGCACATTGGAGAGACCCTCGCCAGATGTTTCATATCCTTCCTAGAAGACTATCATGTGTTTGTCACGATGGCAACATCCAGATCACCACTTGTAGCCAGCACAGTTCTCCTTCCTCTCATCTCCAAACTTTACCATCCACCAACACAAGGCCTGGCTCTCCCTGATCATGACTTCAATGCCTAGCATTCCTCCTCAAATTAGACAGAAGAAACAAAGGTACTGTGACATTGCAAAACAGGCTTGAGACCTGCAACCAGCACTCAAACGCTTCTGGTCGATATCATTGTCAAAGCCTTTAACACTAAAAATCCTGAATCTTAGATTCTATTTTATGAACGTGCATGCATATTATGATCATATACCACTAGATGGCAGGATTGCACACGTATAACAAACCTACATTTTCTGCGGAACCCAGTCAAACAATTGTATCTGCTCGAATTCGCAACATGAATCAAACTATGTCTGTTTAATATTGCTCTTCAGAACGTTATTTTCTGTGTGTATTTTCGCGACACAAATTGTGTTTTGTGGAATGCTCGGGGTGAAGTGCCTATCATGTTTACATATTTTTGAAGAGGCATACTATTGCAACACACCTTTTTAAAAATCTATCCAATATATTTTTGAGAACAAAATTGACAATTTTGAAGACAGGTGACCCATGGCCACAAAGCGTGAAAGTCCACATCTAAAGACAGCACAACTCAACTCCCCACCTAAACCCTCACCAATTGGAACTGTCACTACAACTCGCCATGTATTATTGTCATTTAATTTAATGTAGCAGGACATTGTTAACATGTTCAATTAGTGGGCGCAATGTAACACTGCTGGCAGCATGGGGCAGGCAGTGGGCAGTAAAGGTGGTTCTTCTGGAAGGAACCTATAATGGGTGAATTCGCAGAAGTGGATTGTACCCAGGCTCGAGGTTGGGGACTTGCAAACAATTCAGTTGAAATGTGGCCCACACCCTGGCAGCACCCCTCTGACTCTTACAGAGAAAACTAAATAGCTGTTCTTAGGTTGGTCATTCAGGGGTTCATCTTCCCCGATGGTCGTCTTTCTTTATTAATCTCAGTAAATCTCCCCTTTCATAACCTGCAGCAATTTCTTTTCGTTTGCTTTATCTAGGAATATGCCAAAGAATTAAACCATACGGTGATGATGTTATGCACATTCCAAAACTATTATTGTTGTATACTCTACCAGTTCCTCATCGTATTCCCTCAAGAAGCATCCATCTTTACAAACTAAAGGATATGTCACTTTAAGACAGACCGCCCGAAAAGGTGTTCATGTATCATACACGGTTTACTCTAGAGTGTTCAGCTCTCTCTTGTGATGAAGGGAATATGCTTAGAGACTAATGGTGTACAAGGGGGAGTGGGCATGTTATGTGACCTCAGTGATAAAACAAGGGGAATCACCCACTGACGTTTGCTTTAGGAAACATATTCTCCATTAAAACCGATGCCCAACACAGCCACTCCCTATAAGGAAGGCCTTGACTTATGTTGCCCTGAATTCATTCTTTGTCAAAGGCTTTCACGTGTGCATCCAAACAAATATCCAGAGAAGTACCCATAACAATAACCTGGTGTTTATTATAGATTAGCATCCTTGGCAGGTGTAGGAGCCAATCAGGGTGCTCCCATCCCGAGATGTATCTACCGATTGAAGCCCGGGTCCGGAGCAACCCGATTGCTTGCCACACCCGCCATCCACCGGCACCACTGCTTTCCCTCCTCCCCTGCCTCGTGCCCCCTTATCCAGCCCCTCCACAGCCCCTACTCCAATCAACTTACCTTGAATAGGCACCTGTGACCAGCTCAGCCAGCTCTGGTCCACTCCATTGCCTAACTTCCTGGTAAGCAATGGAAATCGAAGAGGGCTCCCAGCAGAGCCCCACCTTCTATTTCCATGGCAGTCCTGACTCTCTCCAGCCACAGCTGCGAAGGAAGCAGGGAGGGCGTTTTTTCTATTACTATTATCACTGCAAGGGTTTGCTTCAGTGCGCTATTAGTTATAAACCCACATTCTGCGGGCTACACCGGCCTACAAACTCCACCAGGGCCTGGTGTTACAGCCCTCGCTTCACTCGGGCCAGTAACTTGCGGCCCGGGCCATTACTTAAGTGATATTAACAGAGACAGCGGGCCGTCCCTGTTGGTAACGGGCTGCCACTGAAGCTTAGGGCCCGAGCGTAGCAAGATTCCTTTGACAAGGTTAGCAGTGCCATAACCGACAGGGTTGTGCCGCCGTCTCAGCTAATATCACCATTAGCACCCTTGAAGTTTCCCTACACGGGAGTACCTTTGTGGTGTGGCTCAGCTCTGGCAGTGCTGCATGCAAAATAGTCCTTATTCCATGTTGATGACTGTTGCGTCATCAACGTCGACAATGGACTTCCGTTTTCATTCAGTGTTTCACTTTTTTTCTCCATTTTTTAAAAAAAGGACACCATTAGCACCGTGGAGGAAACTACCCGGGTTCTAAATGGTGAAGGGGGAGCCGGGAAGGGAAGCACCCGTCACCAATGAAAATGCTCGTAACACGGCTTTCCTTAGTGAATACAGCCTGCGTTCCAAGCATTAACATTGGTTGACGGCGGCTCACAGGGTACCAATAGCCGGTGTAGCACGAAGAACGCTGGATTATTGCTTAATTATATATACAGATCCATTAAGTCAGATTGTTCCACTGTAGAGGGCTAAGCTCTTCAAGAACATGCCTAGTATCAGTGCACTGCCATCGCGAGGGGCATATTTTTCTAAACAGAAATCCTAACAAAAGACGGGCATTCAGTACGAGCGAAAGTGCAGCACAAGTACTCTCACTAAACGAGCAGAATGATAACGCTATTAGAACTGTATATATCATTCACATTAAAACGTGTGTTGCTGTTAGCAGTACTACGCTGGATAAATGTTTGGCTACAAATGAAAGCCTGATAATGAACAGAGCGATCACCACTAGATTAGTTTTGAGTGATTACCCAGCCCAATCCAACCCGGACCTTCAGCTCACCTCACCTTCAAACCCCCGAAGGGTCGACCTGTCGGTATTTTGGGAAACTCCCACTTTGTTTTCACGACCTCCCTCTTGGCATACAGGGTCACACAGGTGGCAGAGACCAGTACTGTGAAACCTTGGGTAGCTTTCCCCACTTCATTCATTCTACCTACTCCTGTGTTTCTGTACACACGGAGCAATGACATCACTTCTCATCAGTGGTCATAGCTCGAGTCCGCCATACATTGTCAAGCCCTTGGCCACGCTAGAGTCCACTGCGGGTTTACCCCCGCATTCATTGTGTAATAGGGGTACAGTATGTGTTTTCACATGGCTACGCCATTATAATACTACAAGCCTTGAATACCTTGAGTGCGGCACACTCTCACTTTCTCTTCTGAATTTGTTCTTCCCATTCCTACAAATATATTGATTGTTTTATCAGGTATGTGCGCTGGGGATCCCAAACTCCACATAATCGCACCAATGGACACTGCGTGTCCCCCAAAAATCGTATTTCTCATTTTGCACTGCTCTTTTGTGGTGCATCAATTCCAATCACGACACATATGCAGGTGGTCTTCAGGAATATCACACCCAATAATAACCATTTTGTCCAGAACAAACAAATATCGAGAGAAAGACCCATAACAATGAGGCCTCTCACGCGTTGTGCCCATGGGTCACGTGTCTTTAAAATAGTCCATTTTGTTTTTCAAAATATATTGGATAGATTTTTAAAAAGGTGTGTTGCAATAGTATGCCTCTTCAAAAATATGTAAATATTACAGACACTTCATTTCAAACATTCAGCAAAACACATTTTGTGTCGCGTAAATACGCACAGAAAATAACGTTGTGCAGAGCAATATTAAACGATGTACCGTGTCCAGACATAGCTTGGTTGTGAATTGGAGCAGATACAATAGGTATCCCAGAAAATGTGGATTTTTTTTTATATTTGTGCAGTCCTGCCATCTAGTGGTAAATGATCATAATTTACATGCATGTTCGTAAAACGATGTTCAGTACTTGGTCGTGAGGTGGGAGAAGTGTACAGGCTACACAGACGCCCAGCTCCCAAAAAGACACCGAGCCAGAGCTCAAAGGCACCCAGGCTGATCTATATGATCCAAGCTAACACAAATGTTGGTACCAGCAAAGAAGATAAGTGCCACAAGACGCATTGAACATACTAGCAACACACATTGGTAATTGCAATAATTCTTCTAAAAGATCAGATTTAAGGATATACATTATTATATCCTCACATTCCATAACAGGAGTTACATGTACAATTCTTGTTTCTGCATATCTGAGAGGAACAGCATCACCAATGTAAAACAAGATGCACTTAAAGAACACTGCTACACAGAATATGAACCAAACACAAAACAGCGTACACAAAAGGAATTCTAGAGCATTGACACGCTAACGAGTTTTTGAATTGATGATCTTATTAGAACATTGGAATGCTGACAATTTGATGACAGATAGAACACTTGCAGAGGCTAGTAATGTGGAGTTAACACCCGAACTGGCAGGCCAGATCCGGTGTGAAGGCCATAGC
Organism: Ambystoma mexicanum; assembly: GCF_040938575.1. Classification (NCBI taxonomy): domain Eukaryota; kingdom Metazoa; phylum Chordata; class Amphibia; order Caudata; family Ambystomatidae; genus Ambystoma; species Ambystoma mexicanum. The sequence continues at coordinate 924,516,581 of NC_090937.1, read as the reverse complement.
ACCCTCGTTACCAAAGCAGCAAACCAGGGTGCTAAAATAAAAAGGATTTTCCTTCAATGGGAGCTTTTACGAAAGACAACCTTTTACTAACATGGCTGCCATGGAAAGGGAAGGTTGGGCTCTGGACGGAGCCCCTCTTCCTTTTCCATGGTCGCCATTCTGCACAGAGAGGAAGGTTCAGCTGAGGCGGCGAGTGCCACCATCGCCAAAATAAATTAAGCTGGGGACTGGGTAGTTAAATAATTTAAAAAGGGGATGGAGGGGTGGAGTAACATGGCGACAGGGGGAGCCGGCCGTCAGGCGGCTTGGAATGTGGGCTTACACCGGCAGTTCAAACATGCGTTCCTAGCCACCTAATTGGCTGGCTCCCCCCACCTAGGTGCTAATGGCTGTTATAAAAGTCCTTTGTCCAAACATTCCACTGTTTCTCCTTTGTTATCCTTTTTAAAATAGAACATCTTACCTTCATTGGGGGAAAGGTTCTAATAATTATAATGCCCCCCTACTCAGTCCATTACCAGTGGTTAATGTACCTTGGTCCTCGTTAACCGGCCTCACTTTGCTTGGGCCTTTAACCTGGCCCAAGGGTCGTTACCACCTGATAATTCCCTTCAAGTGTGGCATTATTGCTTAAATAATAATATTTTTAATAATATAATAATAATGACATTTGTGTACAGATGTGTTATAACTGACTTATCGTATCACAGCATATCATATCATATCAATAGAAACACATTTACAGAGGTAGTGAACCCTTTCCTATTGGCACAATACTTTGACCGATTGTTTAACCTGTAAACATTACTATTTGTTTTAGTTACAAAGCATAAAATGCCTTTGAATTCCCCCTGGATTCATCTATATGCTCTGGTAAAACTCTATGAGGGTCATTTAAAAAAAAAAGTGGAGTGTACATTAAAAGCATACAGGAAAGGAGCAATCCTTTTATGACGTCATGCTGCACTCCGGCTCCTTTTCTTTTCTTCATCCGTCTTCAAAGAGCACTGTGTTTTACGCCTGAATGTGATTTTCATGCAGGCGTAAATGTGGAATGTATAGACCAATTTTGGTCTGCTATGCTGCATCACTCTGTTATGGTGGTGCCAGAAACAGCAAAATGGCCGCAAAACCCTTGTGTGTGCCAAAACCCCAGAAAATCGCGCTTTTCAACGCACAAAAAGATGGCTGCCGAATCTGCCACGCATGTTGTCAGTGGTGGAACAAAGCTCTCACTACTGAAATGTGTCACTGGGCTCCACAACAATTGAAAGTGGAGTGCAGAAGGAAAAAGCAGTGCTTTGCTAAATGAAACTCCAATATTTCTTTAAATCACCTCTTCTTTGCTGCTGAAACTTCAGAATGCTGGTACAGAACACCTTCCAAATATTCAAAATCCTCACTGGGTGCTACAATGTTCTTGGTTTAAGGAATCGCTGTGAACTTACAAGGTCCTGAAAGGCTCAGAGCATAAAGAGATCTCCACATCAAAAGTGGCCTGCTTGTGGATCTGTAAAAAAATCTCTATGCAGCAGAGGGCTACCTGTGATGACAGCTATTAGGGGCCTTCCTGATTAAACTTTAACATGTTATAAACTAAAAGTCAAATGTTTGCAATATAAGAGGCCTGTTACTGATAGTAACCCATATCGTAGTTGTTTTTGATCCCATAGGTTAAAACCTTGAATGAAAATTCTATCTGTTATTTGATACAACAAGTTTGTTTTGTGCTAAGGAAAAGCCAAAATAATTTAACAATTAAATTAAACCTGGCTGAGTTGCAAGAATTGGAAAGGCAGGTTTTTTTCCCAGAGGGAGGGCCTTCCTCTCAGCTGAAACTCACGGGGAGGTGCTAATTGCTGGTTAGCCCAGGACTAAACAATGGACATCCTCCAACCCAGGAAATTGGAAGTGTGAAGGCAGTCGTAAACTCTCTTAGAAGGAGCTTCCCCCCAAGGAGGGGGATGCACTGGGCTCCCAGCAGAGACAAAGGGGTGGAGCCAAGCGACCATCTGTTGCTCAACCTGAACAAAGAACACATTTTAAAAGACTTATAACTTGCTATCCAAAATGGTGAAAAATATAAAAATAACAGAGCTGTTAACTTAATTCCTGGCTGCACGTGTGAAGAGGCAGCAGAACTTTGTGACATGTTCTGGACAGGAATGGCAAGATATGTAATTTTACGCAAAATGTATGACGGTTAGAATTGTGAAAATGTGCACGCATGTCCCCATGTTAAACACGCATATTTGTGGAAATATGCAGAAAAATCGAAAAGTGTGTTCATAGCGAAAAGGGCAAAATTCTGTAGAACGGGGAGACAAGATCCCACCACTGCGGAGTTTTGAGGAATAGCTGCTATGTAAAATATGGCATCTTTATGTGTGATTTGTATAGAGGTGACCAATGTAGAAATGTACATTTAATATAAAATCAGACTTGGAGACCGATGGCTAAAGGGAGGTCTGTAAAGCAAATCATAAAACCTGACATCACCCAGCCTTGAGCCAATCCCTCCAATTGCAAGGCGGAGATGAAGTACTGACTCTATCCCAGCTCAAAGTGGCAAGCTTAGCTAAGCCGGCCCACACATGCCCTTTATAATGTCATTTTATAGCATAAATGGAAACAGCTGACCACACATACAGACAGACAGATCCACTCACCCTCCTGATGCTGGTGTAGCGCCCTGCTGCTGAAATCTACATCTTCCTTGCTCCAGACTCCAGAAACTTGGTAAAGCAAAGGCATATTGCATAGCTGAACCATCCTCAGCTAGGCCTCAAATTCTAGAACAGAACCCCTAAAGCCTAGGGTAAGCATCATAATACAGCCGGGCTGTGCTGTTACTGCTTGCCTGCGGAATTGAAATATCCTCTGAACCAAGAAGGGCAGATCCCGTCCAGTCCTGTGCCGTGCTGTGACCAGACCCCGTGCAGTCCTGTGCCATGCTGTGACCGGAGGGCCTTGCTGACCCTGTCCAGTCCGATGTGCCCAGCTGTCAGTCCCTGGTAGGTCCAGAATCCTGACGGTCCAGAATCCTGACGGTCCAAAATCTTAAATCCATTTTGTTTTGTGAGTATTAACAGAAAGCTAGAAATGGTTGATTCCCATGCATTACCTTGTCCCCTCCTAACCTCTGAACTATCCTTACTTCCATAATCAGTAACATTGTCTAAATCTGTAGTGAAATCTTATTCTATCTGTAAAAGCATCTTTTTCCTGGTCATTTGCCAACGTGATCTATTAATTTAATCTCGAGTGACCAGCCTAGCGCTCCAAGGTGGACAGCGAGGAACCAGGACTGAGTCGTGAATCACTCCTGACACTTACCTGTGCCATCCTGGTGGCTTAGCTTGGATGCTCTAGTCCATAGCCAATATTTTCTGATTTTAAAACTAAAGCCTCTCTCCATTCTCGCACCTATCTTGCAAAAATAACCTTTACTAAAATCATTATAACTCCCTCAGTTTATGTGATAGGAATGAAATTTCAATGCCTGTTATTGCGAATATCACGCACAGAAAATTTTGCTGCAAATTTTCATTTTGAGAAATGTTTACACGTGTAAAATACATTTAAACTGCTTCCGACTTGGATTTTAAGATTGCAAATGTTTTCTGCTTACTAAATCATTGCTTATGCTTGTGTGCAACTGTTCAAAGTGGATCCCTAGGAAGTTACAACAATTTAAGCATTTTTCCATACATTTAGAGTTCTTGCTCAGCCACGTTAACGAAGCCCACTTCGTTTTTCTCTTTCTGTGTAAGGGGGAAGGGGGAAGTGAGAAACTGTTTGACCTGTACTATTCCTGAATACCTGCTCTCTCCTTCCATCTCTTTGCATTGCCTATTGGGTGGTTGAGAATTGTTGCAGGGGGAATTTCTAACCATTGTGCTATCTGATCTGAAACCAACACAAAAGTATAATTTTCTGTGCCATTTGTTTTGCTCATAACTTAGTCCCATGTGTATTAAAGATACAATTCTGTGTTCTGTCACCCAAGTGGTGATTGTTGTTTACCTATTAATATATATATATTGTGTTTTTGATCTTAACTGAGTAAATAAATAATACCTTTTACAAACCAGCCTGATTTCTGGTCCAGCGTGACCCGGGGTATTCTTAAATAAGGGGTGTGATAATAGTGGCACCTCTTTCAAATAATTGAATCTATATCTTAAACAAGTTTTTCCATTGTGCTGTACACTAGGCCGGGAGCAGAGTGTATCGCCTGATTGAAATCCTCAACATAAAGCAAATGGATTCCTTTGGAATCTGCCACACATTAGCATTTGCTAATGAGCAGGTCGATTCCACAGGAATCTGTTAGTATACGCTGCCTGCAAATCATAACTTGCAGACAGTGTTTGCATTTTTACAAAACAGAAAATAAAACTAAAGAATAAAGGCAATTTTATCTGGCTTTACTCTTCAGTTTCACGCCTCACTTTGCAAATGTTTAAAATTGCGTGTAGGGCATCAAACAGCACGTACCAATGTTGGTGGTCCCCTGCATGTAATCAGCATTTCTGTATGAAATTACCTATCTATGATTCATTTGTATACATTAAAGGAGAAGCAGCACTGTTCTCTGCACAATAATTGCAGGACAGCAGCAGATGACACCGTAGCCATCATAAATCTATACCTAATTGCGATGATGGTCATGCAGGGAAGAAAAAGGGAAGGAATTATAAAACAGGAAAAGCATAAGACTTCGCCAGAGTGCGTCAAACAAACCATTCCAAAGGCATTATTGTCAGAAATGACTAATGGGTAGGATACTCCTGAGGAATCTATGGGTCGTATATCTGATGTTCAAAGAATCGGTCTTGGAAAAATTAGAAACAGGTCACACCATGGACCAACTGCAAGATTATAGGTGCAGCACATCCATAATGGGATATTGGGCGCTGACCTGCTATCCATTATGGAGGAGCTAGCAAAAACCGTCCAGAGTAAAGACTAAGCATGTCCTCAGCTGCAGCAAGCATCTGGGAATGTGCTCATGGGCTTTCTATGTAGGGACATGTGTTTTCCCTTTTAGATAAAAGAATCCCAGCAGCGCATACGCAATGGGCCTTGCTTCCACGGCTTTGTATCGCCCAATGGGGGTGCAGGCTGCAGTACTGTAGTAGTGGTCAATTGTATGTACTTTATGGAAAAATGAGTGTAGAGGGCACTCCTGTGCCTTACCACTCTTTCAGAGGGCTTGGACAGTGGAATGTTGGCTATCAGCCCAGCCATATATGTCTGGAACCATGGAGAGGTCTCCCTGTTTTCTGTTTATGTGGAACACAGGAGACAGAGGATCATCCTGACATACTAGGGCTGCAGTGTTTGGCGTATGGAGTTGGAGCAGGTAAGCACACAAAAAAATGTACTTGGAGGGCCATTGACAAGCCACAGTTTTGGCCATGTTATACACGTCTATATGTCTATCTTGGGTGATGGCAAAACGTATTACGCATTTCATTTTTTCTGCTTTTTGGCAGCCATGAAAGCTTGAAATGAATGTTAGAAAATGAAACTCAGATGCCACACGTTGAATTAAGAAGCATATTAATTCATGCTTTGTCTAACCAGATGGAAATATGAGTTACCTGTTATTGCTGTAAGCAGTACCGTCAAAATGTACACCATTATAATATTCAGCAACCCTAGAATTACAAACTTTGTAACCATCTTCAAAAGTAAGTAATCACTCTGTCATTAAAGACACATTTTAACTAGGTATTCAAACATGCACACTGTTCTCTATGCGGTCCTCGTAAATCACCATTTTATTTACTGTGATTTTGGCAAAGCCACAAAGCTGTCTGGGTGCTATGTCATTCTATTGTCATTGAATTTTCTTTTTATTAATTTATTGGGGGTATACCCAAATCCCCTTCCCAGTTTTTACTACCTATTGCCCACACACCCCTACTCCTTACCTCATATCCCTTTACCCCCTCACCCAATATTTTTCGATGACTTTGTTCAGCCGAAATCTCTGTGAAAAAACCCTGGCTATGAATGAAAGTCTACCACTTCCTGCCTCACTTAGCTTCCTCTTTGTTCTCTTTCTCAGTCCCCCAAACTGCTGTTGTGGCTGGTCAGCTATGAATATCCATCTACACGTTTCCTTTTCCTGTGTATTTGCACAACCTATATAGGTTTGCTGAGTGTGTTCTCAAAATGGCGCACATTGTGTGTTAGACGATTTTTCTAAGGTTGTTTGGACTTTCTTTTTCTGCTCTTTGACCCACATTGGAAAATGAAAGGTTGGCCTTATACATGTTTTTAATTCTTTGCAAAGGCCATTATCTCCTTCTCTGTTTCTTTGTTTATTTTGTAAAGCACTGAACAGAATATTGGATTTGCTCCATAGAACATGTTTTTGAACAGGGTGCACCACAACCACTGGACAACCAGAAAATGTGCTCTCGTGAAAAGCACAACATGTTGTATCACTTTAATTCACTGTCTGAATACGTGTTCTCTCTTTTAACTATGCTACTGTCAAGCAGCAACATTTCATATTGTGTTTTAAATAAATGCACATATTGCAAATCCCATATCCAATGTTGCAACGTAAAATGCTAATTTAGGACATATGTGCACTTTCCAGGATCTGAAAATATGTGTTGTTAAGACATAAAGTCGTGTGTGCTGAGCACCCCATCTATACAGGTGTGAGGCTGGCCAAGACATGGGATGACATCATAACAATGGGGTAATGATAGGAACATACAAGGACAGGAGTACATTAACATATTTGTAAATTTGGGAGCCTGAGGCCAGTATTTACATATTTACAAATTACATAGATAAGTCTAAGGGTAGAATGCAGCATAGGTGGGTTGGGAAATTAATTTGGACTGGGGGTTGGCAGGGCTTGGTTGCTTGTTTCATGGCTAAAAGCTGGCATGGCTTAAAGAGTTCCAATGAAAAGATAGCTTTGATGGCTGGGGAGGGGGGAGCAGTCCAGTACATTTGGGCTAGTCGAAAAAGGGGCGAAAGCAAGAGAAGGCACAAGAAGAGCAGGAATGCACAGGGTGTGAAGAGTCAAAGAGCAAAGACTTTGAGGCAGGAGAGTACACTGAGATGCATTCAGCAATGTAGTGTGGGGCAAGGCATGGATAGGTTTATCGATGAGCAGCAGGGATATAAAGTGAGCAATTTTCCATGAATTGCCATCCAGTGTTGTGATGTTAAGTGGTGGGGGAGGAACTGCGTAGGTTTAATAAGGTGCCTGTCATAAAGTACTTTATTGAGGGGGCAAAAGAGTAGAGGGTAGACCAAGAGGTAGGCACAAACAGTAGTCCAGTTTGCTGAGACAAAGCATAGAGATAATGCTTTTAGTTGAATGCTGTGTTAGGTGTTGGCAGACTTTTCTAATATTAAGGAGGTTGAGCTGGACTGCAGTTGTGGTGTAGTTTTAGGTTGCAGTCAAAGAAAATCTTCATGTAGAGAGCCGTGGGTTAGGAGGTGAGGAGGTCAGCAAGAAAGATGGGAGATGGAAAAGTGGGGTTGGCATTGAAGGTGGGATAAAACATTGTGACAACCTTTGAATAATTTAGCATAGGGCAGTGTAGTGTCATCCAGTGGCAGATGGTAGATAGGCAATTGTTTATGCGTTCGGACATTGCAGGGTGTAACGGGAAAGGGAAGAATATCTGAGCATTGTCAGCAAAGAGGACATAAATGGAGCCAAAGGAAGAAATGTGTTTGCCAATTGCGCAGGTGAATAGGGGAAAGTGAAGTGGGGTCAGGACTTATCCTGGAGGGATACCCATAGGAAGGTATGTTGTAGACAAGGTCCTGGAGTTCCGTGATAAGGGAATTTGAGATGTGGGTGAGGACAGTCTCAGTGGAGTGTTTGGACTGGAATCCACATTGGAGGGGTCAGCAACTGGTTGTCCAGATGGTTAATTATTTTTGCTTAATTTTTATTTATTTGCAGTGTTTGTTGAAACATAAACTTTTAGAAAAACATTACATTTGCAGACAGGATATCTATTTTTCAGACCTTCAACCATGGTGTCCGGCTCACTGTCGAATGATTGGGTGACCAAAGTCTAAGATGCTTAATACTGTAGTCTTGCATCTAAACAGTTCCCGAAAAATTTCACTGTTGCTATTATCAAGGAGGTTTTGTCCTCTCTCAACAACTGTCACCACCAATCCTCCGGTGACATAACTTTGTAATTTTCCAAGTATTGCCCAAAATACAGAGTCCTCTCCTGAGTCAAGGCCATGCAAGTAGTGTAGAGATGGGGGGGAGTTTCCATTGCAGATTCGTCTCTACAGAATCTGCCATTTTTTGCTCCGGTTTCCCTTTTAATTCTGGGGGATGTAACTTCCCTTGTTCTACAGAGATTACATTGGAATCGCATGAATTGAGATCTAAGGGACAACTCTGGCCATTTTCTGAGAAAAAGTTGTATCTCTCCATGTTTTCTTACCTCATTCAATTTCCATTTGGTTGAGTCACCATTTCAATTTCTCCTTTCCGGACATCAGTCCCCTTTTTACGGTTAGGATCTTTGTTTTGTTAATATTGATTTCCAAGTTAATCTCTGCTGTGATTCCGCTAGCTTGTTCAGTTGCCTTGGTAGACCAATTGCAGTAAAATCCAACAAGACAAAGTCAGCTGCACAGAGTAGGTGAGTGATCTTTGTTTTACCAATTTTTGGTGGAAAGCTTCTGATGTTTTCCATGTATTTAGCACGGTTCGAAATATACAAGTTGAACAGGGCTGGGGTGAGGGAGCAGCCTTGTTTTATGCCCCTTCCTGCCAGTATTGTTTCACTCAGAAGCCCTTTTGCATTGAGGCGGATTGTGATAGTTTACTATGCAGTTGAAGACATCCACTAAAGCATTGTAGTTTAGACGGGTGGTAGAGAGACATATCTGTAGAATGAGGTGTTGTTGGGGTCAGCAGCTGGTTTCTTTAGGAGAGTTAGGACTTTGGCTGATTAGTAACAAGCTAGGAAGATACCAGTTGAAAGCGATTGTTCGAATAAGGCGGAGATGTGATCAAAGGTGACAGATGCAATTTCCTTAATGATCTGTGGTGCAAAGTGGTCAATTGGAGTGCAGGATGGGTAGAGGTCTTGTGGGGGTGGTGGTAGATAGACAAGTGAGATAGATGGGGAGAGAATGGGGATGTGGCGGAAGAGATAGAAGAGTGGACAAGGTGTCCCAGATTTTGGTGATTTTAGTTGTGAAGTAGGAGGTAATTGGTGGAGAGAGATGATGAAATTGAGAGGTTCTTAGAAGGGGAATGCATAGCCTCTAGGGTCCCAGATCATTTTCAATGATGAAAAAAGAGATGGGAAATAAAATGAGTGTAATAAGAGCATATGGATTTTGAGAGATCTGTGATTAGGGCCAGTAGAGAGTCCTTGAAGGCAGTGAGAAGAGTGGAATATCAGTCTTTGCACCAATGGTGTAAGCAGCAATGTATTGTTCTCAGCAGCTAGATGTGGGGGTCATGTATGATAAAACGGACAGGGATGGGATGGGTAAAGTAGATTGGAGGGTGGTGATTACTGAAGTGGTAGACAATGTAGGGTTGAATATGGTAAAGGTGAGTGAGCAAGTGAAAAAGAGAGAGATTAGAGCAAGATGTTCAATTTGTGAACAAAGGGGTAATGCAGTCAGGCTTAAATTAACATTTGGTGATAGATGAGGGAGGAGGATGGGTCAGTGGCAGCGGAATCGAGAATAGGAAGTGAAAGACAGTGGTCAGAGGAGATTGCAAAGGAGATGCTGGTGGAAAATAGTAATATCCAAATGAGAGAGTTGCCTTGATATGGGTTACCAAGTTATGTAGGCTGACTAGTGGGTTGTCAGAGAGAGGGAAGTGAAGTTGGAACTGTTGGCCAAAGTCATTTTGGATAGGTTGTGGTCTCCCATTTTGATAGCAGGAGTATTTCATGTAAGATGTCAGGATCAGAGAAGAAGAGGTTGAGTGTGCACAGTGGATGGTGGATGGTCGAGATATGCTCAAAGTCAAATGGGGGAAAATCAGGGACTGGAATGGGTGCCAATGAGAGCTGATCATGAGACCATCAACACTGCTTCTTTTTTAATAGATGAGTGGATTCAAAAGGCAAAGTTCGTACGAGGAGCTGCCAGGGTGTCAAAGTCATGGGGTAATCCAGCTTTCTGTGATACCCATCATAGTGAATCTGGGATGATGGGAATCAAAATGATATGTGAGAAAGGAGTTTTCTTCAGAGGGACTGTGCATTCCAGACACCCAGGGTGAGATCACAAGAAGCAGCAGAGGTAGAATAGGTAGTTGCTGGTCTGGATGAAGGGATTTGGCTAGAAGAGGTGGGAGTAGGTAGGATGGGTGAGAACGCAGAGGACATGGTTGTAGGGAAATCTATACCAAAGGAAAGGATGCAGAGGAAAATTCTACATTTAATAAGAACTGTATGGAATGCATCCTGTGCAAAGCATTTGAAAGAAACAGATGTAAGGAAATATTGTGATGTCAGCTGCTCATTTACAAATGAGGGTGTTTGTCCACACTAAATTTCAAGAATCAAATTAAATCCTTTCAGTTATTTTAAAGTATCCAGCAGCATTTACTAAAGGTAGAATACTCAATTCCTAGATGGAAAAGCACTGCATTTGATGAAAAAAGTAAAAACACTGTATTGATGCCTACATTTCTTCTGCTTTGTTCCTGGCAGAATTTAGTAACACCATTCTAAAATAAAAACCTACAGAGACTTGAAGTGAACATCCTTGAAAGGAGCCTGATTGCAAAAGTGTTGTAATGTTGCCCCTATTAAAAAAAAATATATATATTAAACAATTGAAAAATGGAAAAGAAAGTTACTAAATGCTACATTTATGAATGAACTCACAACAAAGAAAGATCCTATTCACAATTTGCATTGAAGTATTCATACAAATAAGTTTTGATTATAACAAATTGCATTTATTAGAAAAAGTCGATCACTAGACAAGTCATCTTATCATGCATTTAAAAAAAATCAATACATGAGTTCAATAATTGTTGTTTACACAATAAAGTGCATTTGTTTTGACACCCACAGAGCTCCTATGGCCTGAAAAGTGCAAGTGTATTTACCCAGACAAAAAGTGACAACTTCTCAAGCATTCAACCACATAATTCATACCACATGCAACCCATACATACTCATACTTCACTCAACCAAACCACAAATCAGAAAAATGTAATTGTTTAAACAAAACAGGATCAATTCACGGTCTCCAATGCCTATACCCATTTAACAAAGTGCTCTGGTCTCAATACATATACATATCATATATTGTTTTTTGTCAATTAAGGCAATATCTTAGTCTCAAAGAACATTTAAAAACTTAAGAGAAATGGCCAACTCAAGTTTCGATTAACAGGTCACTAACTCAAAATGACCCAGCCTTCTTCAGGGCAGAATAATTTCATCACCCAAGGGAAATTGTCACCAGAGCTGAAAAACAACCCACACAGTGTAACAATTCTATTTGACCTCCTTCTTAGTGATAATTGCCATATCTTTTGTTGAAAATGCAATCATTACCTAATTTCACAAATAGTGTGTGCCGATCTCAATAGTTTGCACAATTACTCATTGTTGGTTTGTGCTGCCAGCACTGTGCCCCTGCAGAAACGGAAATATGACTGTAACCATTTGCAGCAAAGGACTACAGGCAAGACTTCAATCAAGTGTCAAAATTCCTCCTTTAGAAAGTCAAACTTCCTCATCTAAAAGCCACTATACCACAGCAGCTCTCTTGCCTCCAAGGCTTCACCATCATACTGAATGAAATCAGCAACGTTTGTCGAGAAAACAACATTGTAATTTAACTGACTCTTAACACCGGGTTTGGGGATGTTTTCCCAGGTTTTTAAGGCAAGGCTATGCCCTTTATGACATTGCCTGGATTGACCAAAGGACCAAATGTTCACTTTTTTCAAAAAAGTCTTGCCAGGAAAACACATGCTACTCATTAACAATGCCTATTGTGTCACTGATCCTATCCAACAATTCCATAAATATACAATGAGGAGATTCTCATAAAACAGGCCTTCCATTAAGGATGCAATACATGCTTGCTTAGACATGAAGTCTGGAATTTGTGGCAGCCAGCTTGCGTAATCACTCTGGGTAACTGAACTTCAAAGAACCTTCAGACAATGGTGATATGACAACCAGCGCTGTCAGGGTCATAAATGGCCCAGATCTGAGCCTCAAAAAAACAAATCTATATGTACTGCTGCCAGGTCAGCAAAGGAAATTGCTATTTATTTTGTGTTGAAAGAAGAAAATGGAATCCATAAATTGCACCAAATTGAAATTTTATTTTTATTTGGAGTCTTCATAAGCATATTCTAATCCTCAACACGTGTTTCCCCACCTTTGTTCGGTGGTTCATCAGGAGAATATTTGGCCAAACGCTGTGAGCACAATTGAATCCCAGGAACCCCTTTCTTTCCCAAACAGGAAACTCTGTACACTTAATGGAAAGTCTAGCAGAATTTTGACTGCATTTTCTCCCCTTCTATTTGTGCTTCTAAACATTAAAGAACCTAATGTAGTTCAAGTGAAACAGACAAGCAATTGTGCTGAATATCCTCCTGATGAACCACCAAACAAAGGTGGGGTAACACGTTTTGAGGATTAGAAAATGCTTATAAAGACTCCAAAATAAAAATGAAATTTCATTTTGGTGCAATATTTGGATTCCATTTTCTTCTGTCCGTTGTTTCAGATATTGGGCAGCCTCAATATCAGAGAATGTATCTTTTTGCAGCCTCAATAAATTTAGAACATTGAAATGAGTGGTTCAACAATCAAAATTGACCCACAAATAGAGGATTCACCATCGGTTGTTTTAAGGCTGTAATTTCTATCTATTTAAATAGAATGCTTCTTTAATGTTTTCTAATGGGATACCATTTTCGTGAATATCCTTTGATAGGATGTTTGTGCAACTTTTTTATTTTTTAAAACTCTATTAGCTGAATATAAACTTTTAAAATATGTGTTGCATTATGCAAATCATACAAATGTAGATATTTGGGTGTAGAAACATCTCACATCAGTGATTCATATATCTAGCACCTGTGCCGACAAGGTTGACATTCTGAGATGGAAAAAGAATATTTATGAGAAAGTATCAAAGAATAAAAAGTAAAGATATGTCTCTCAAACACACATCATATGTCACACCAAGATGAAAATTGCATTATTTATTTAATTCACTTGAGTGAGAGCCATCTGGCAAAATAATTAGTAACTTAATCACATGTGAGGAATATAATGTTTTAGAAATGTACAATGATTCAATATAGAAATCTCCAAGATGACATCAAATGGGAGGGAAACTGGGTTTAGATGTGACTCTCATTAGACTGCCCTCCTCATTAACATGCCCAATGAGTAGCAAGGGGATCATTTAGTGTCACTGTTGGAAAACTGTGCAATCACATACAGGGAGTTGTTTCTAATCTGTTATGGGACCAAACCCATAAATTGAAGAACTGACTCAATGATGTCTAACTAACAGACTGACTGGAAGAATGAGGTAGCACGAAGAATTGAAAACAACAGGAGGATGAATAGAATAGTTTGCTTTCCTTTAAAAAATCATCTTGGATTGCTTGCAGACTATTGTGAGAGGCTTATGGCGAGTTCCAGTCCAGGACTTCCACAGTGGAAAAAAATAAGCAGAAAGAAGGAGGGAAACCAGGTTTTGGCGGAATGCTGACCCATTTTGCTGACTGATACCCACCTGTTTCTTGAAGGGGAGAAATTAAAAGTCCTTGGGAGGGTGCCCACCTGATTGAGACAGACAAAAGAAATTCATATGTAAGTATAATGCCAAGGGTAAATACAGTTAAAAAGGGAGGTATACTCTAAATGGGAATAGATTACATACTAGCTTCCTCTTATGTGTGAAAGTACTGAGGGGGGAGTACACACATATATATGTATGAAAAACAAGGGGGTTTCTGGCAGTCCCTCTACTGACACAAACACTGCCCATTGACCTGTTCTTTGGTGGATGGCCCCCAGTAGAATCTAAACCTGGTCATTAGCTCACTGTCCCTTTCACAGAGGAGAAATGTCCATCTGCATATCAGTCTTTGTCTTGCCCAAGTGCAGTTCAACACAGAAATGCTAGGCAATTCTCCTATGAACAAGAGTATCAACAGCATCCCCTGACACGTGTTTCAGCCTAGTCAGGCCTCATCAGTGAGGTGGAGCCGTGCCACTATAAGAACAGTGAGCAAGGGGTCCATGTCTGGATTACCCTGGTAACTTAGGGTATATATATATATATATATATATATATATATATATATATATATATTCAGTGAAAAAACTTTGTTAAAGGGGCGTTATGGTTAAGTTGCGCTACTAAAAACCTATGAAATTCAGTGAAAAAACTTTCTTAAAGGGACGTTATGGTTCCAAGTGATGTCATCAATGACATTTGTGATGTCATCTTTGATGTCCTGGGTGTTAGTCTTAGCAGTGCACGGTGGTGGCGCGAGTTATGGTTGCTTAGCTTACCATAACTGCCGAATTTCAAGGGTTTTTCGGTTTTACGTGGAACCATAACGTCCCTTTAACAAAGTTTTTTCACTGAATTTCATAGGTTTTTAGTAGTGCAATTTAACCATAACGTCCCTTTAACAAAGTTTTTTCACTGAATTTCATAGGTTTTTAGTAGCACAACTTAACAATAATGACTTTGGCCCTCATTACGACCCTGGCGGAAAGCGACTGACCGGACCGCCACAGCGTAAATAGCGTTTCCGCCATTGCACGAAGGAGCAAAGTGCGGCCCATTCCGACCCATCGGGCACGAGCACCACGGCATGGCGGAAGTGCAAAGTCCGCGATGGCGGAAATGACCCCAAAACGGCCCACACCGCCGCCGTACGGCGCCCCAGGTGCAATACCGCCACCCCTCTTAGCGGTCACCGCAGTGTGCGCCTACCGGAAAGTACGGTGGCCGGAAATATACGGAAACGGAAGTTAAAACATGGGCCCGGAACGGGAAACATCCCGGCGTACACCTATAAATACACTAAAACCACACAACCACTAAAATCACTACCCTGAAACACACCCCAACCCGTCAACCACCCTAGCGAAACCAAGAAAAATGGGAAAAGTAGCGAAGAAAGCGTGCGACCGCAAGCGGCAGGTCCACTTCTCCCGTGAGGAACTCACCGTGCTAACAGAGACCCTCCAGGAGAATGCTGCCGTCGTCTTCTCCACGCAAATGACCAGGACGGCACTTGCAAACAAGAAGGCCATATGGGCTCTGGTGGCACAGCGGGTAAGTGCGGTGGGGACCGCACCCCGCACCCCACAGCAATGCCGCAAGCGATGGGACGACCTGCGGATACGCGTCCGCAGCATACTCTCTGCCAACCGCAACATTGCCACAGCCACCGGGGGAGGTCCTGAATCACCCATCAAGTTGACCCCCTGGGAAGAAATCTGTGCCTCCACCATCGGAATGGAGAGCATAGAGGGAGTCGGAGGGATGGAGAAAGGAGTGCAGACATCCGAAGATTCAGGTAGGTGGGCCAGATAAAACTATGCCAAATCCACACAGTCCATCCATGTGAAGTACCATGCGTCCACATAGTGCAACAGAAACACATGTCCAGGAGAACGTCCACACACATCGGCCTGATAGCGCACGTTAAAACCCACAATAAATACATAAATAATTAAAAACCCCTAATACACGCACTACACGTGCAGCAGGCACACCCTAACTGCAGGCTGCCAAACAACTGCACCCTCACTCCACACACAAATCAAAGCACCTCCAAGGGCCCGGCCCAAATCACCCTCAGGTACCACCCCAATGCATGTGACACAATGCCATTCCAATTCCCACAGACCCACCAATAACCCTCGCCCTCCTCTACTCCACCACAGGGTCCGATCCAAACGACGAGCTACAGGACACCCCTACCAGCACACCTGCAAAGAGGGCCAAGACCAACGGCCAGAGACCCTCCACCTCAGCTGCACGCATCAAGACACGGCAGCAGCACAAATCAGGTGGCAGCACAGAGGAGGGAACATCAACAGGCACCCCAGCAGCCAGCATGCCCACAACACCACCACCACAGGTCCCCCCAATGGATGCCACAGAAGGCACTGCCTCTGGTGGCAGCAGCACCATAGGTGACACCCCATTGATGGCAGCATGCTCGGACACAGAAAACGGGGATGCCGAAGTCAGATCCATCCATGACCTGTCCCAATCCCCCTGTCTGTCCCATCCCGTACAACATGAGGATACCACGGAGGGGCACCCACAAGACGACGACTGGCCATCCCCCACAAGCCCTGTGGCAATGCAACATGAGGACAACAGCCCCTCCGTGACACCCCCGCAAATGGCCTTGGCCCAGCAGAGGCAACAGTCCCTCGACCAGTTGATCGAACAACAGCAGCAACTGGCCACGCTCCTCAAGGACCATGCTGATGAATGTGGGGGCACTAAGGCAGACATAGAAACATCAACTGAGACACTTAGGGCACAAATCGAGAGTAGCACCGAGAGCCTGAGAGTCCAAATGGAGAGAAGCACCGAGAGCCTCAGGGGGGAACTGCATGCGACGGCCAAGGACGTATGTGCCGAACTTGCCGCAGTGCGCCGTGTGCTCACTGAGCTCTCGCAAACCCTTAGGGACATGCATGGACGTGAGCAGGCAGACACATCATCCGTTGCAAGCTCCGTCCAGGGCAGCCCCCAACGTAGATCTGGAAGGAACCTGCGCTCCACAGGCAGGGGTGCCCCTGATACCCGCAGAGGGGGCCTGCAATAGCGACAGCCCACTGACAATGAGCATCTTTGGACACTGGTGTTCGGGGGGGAGGTAGGGGGGTGGAGGGGGTGTGTTGGGCTCACTTGGGTTGCGGGTCGATAGGGTGTTCAACATGACATCACATATGCCATAAAAAGTGCACGATCAACCAATGAGATGTGTGGACATTGATCTTTGTGTACTAGGCCATCATAGGCGTACAGTCCATATTGTGCATGTCCCAGACACACGCAGTGCCACGAGTCCCGTGTCCATGTATCAGCCACCAGGCGTGAGTGCTAGAAGCATACATCAATGAGATGCTGACGAATGTCACGGGCCTCCGGTGCCTCGCAGACTCCATGAGGTGCTGCCACATCCCCACCCTCATCATGACCATCATCAGGTGCTTGCAGTTCTGCGTCAGGGGGCATGGGCACATTTCTACGTACGCACATGTTGTGGAGCATGACACATGCCATCACCATCTTTGCAACCTTCTCATGGCGGTACAGGAGTGCCCCGCCAGACCTGCTGAGGCAGCGGAAACGGCCCTTCAGTAGGCCGAATGCCTGTTCTATGACTACACGGGTACGTGAGTGGGCATGGTTGTAGTCCTCCTCATGCTGGTCCCGTGGGTTCCGGACTGGTGTGAGGAGCCATCTCTTCAGTGGATATCCAGCATCACCTGTATGTGGACGAGAAACGTATGATGTGGAATGCCATTGATACGTACGCACACCCCCCCCCACTTCCTGCCAGGTCATTGCCAATTCACATACCCCACATCATCATGCATGTAATGAGACTCACCGAGTAGCCAGGATCTGTTCCCTGCGTGTCGCTCCATGTAGCGTGGTATTGTAGAGTTCCTCAAGACCATAGAATCATGGGTTGATCCAGGGAATCTGGCACAACAATGAGTAATGATCCTGTTGGAGTCACACACCATTTGTACATTCAGGGAATGAAATCGTTTTCGGTTGCGGTACTGGGCCTCCATGGCATGTGGGACGACCAATTCCACATGGGTGCAGTCGATGGCACCAATGCAACCCGGTATGCCGGCAAGTGCATGGAATCCCACTTTCGTGTTTGTAATTTCCTGCTCCGAGCGTGGTAGGCAGATGTAGTCGTCTGCGTGCTGCAGGAGGGCATCGAGCACTTGCAATAGTGTCCGTGAGAACAGTGGCTGAGAAATGCCATGCAACTGTCCGACTGTGTGCTGGTAGGTGCCTGTGGCCAGGAAGTGGAGTACAGACACCACCTTCAGTAGGGGTGGGATGGCGGTTGGGCTATCTATCATGCTGACAAGGTCAGCCTGTGTCATGTCCACAATGGCGGCTATGGTGTCCCGGTCCAAACGGTAGAGGGTGTGGATCTGCTCATCAGTGAGGTTGAACGGATGTGCTCGGAGGCGTGGGATTGCGGGCTGCCTGCGTGGTGGTAGTGGCTGTGCTGGTGGGCCTTGCTGGCCCTGCCTTGCCCTCCTCCTCCTCCTGCGTCTCCTCCGTGCGGCCGGTTGTAGTTGGTGTTCGTCTTCCTCTTGGAGTTGGAGCACTTGCAGCGCTATCAGGTCCCCCAGGGCCAACATCGCGAGTCCTGCCGGTAGCATTTCGGTGTGGTTGTGGGAGGAGACTGGCTGTGCAATTCATGTGTTTTCAGGCTGTATGGCCTCCACCTGTGGTGATTCATTCCACCTGTGCAAACTGCTCTCCCCTTTGGCCGAGCATTTCACGCGCACAACGCTGCAATTCGGGGAATGGTATCTTGCTATTGCTATCATGTATTTGTACCCGATGGGCGTGTTGGATTGGTTGTTATGTTCATTCGGCTATGGTCCCATTGTTTCCCATTCCATCTGTGCAGTCGCGAACAGACTTGTGAAGGGTCAGTGGAACGTAGTACTCGAGTAACGGTGGGCCCTCATGCATCACTGTACCGAGTTGCAACGACGGGCGGGGCGTCCCATTCGTGGGTGAAGGCAGTTGCCATTTTCACACACAGCCGCACTCGATGGAATAATTAGGGATTTCAAACGGCCACAGATGCCTTTTCGACGTGATGTTGCAAATGAGGAATTCGAAGGGCGGCGCTTTCGGTTATCAGCTGGCGGCGAGGAGATGCCCACAGGTCTGACTGCAAATATAACGTTCTATTGTTCAATGTCCTTGAGACAGGGCCCATGGCGAGGGAGCAATGATTGGTATGAATAGTTTGGGATGCGCATTAGCTACGTGGGCGATGAGGCCGGCCGTTCCAAAATACATGTTACTTCACGACACTGGAAATACGGGCTGGGGCACTGTGGATTTTGCAGGCTGCATAACGCACAGACTCAATGGATGTTTCTAATGTCATGTGAGTAATTATTCATGCGTTTTGATCCCGGGATGAGGGAATGATGAATGGATGCATGGGCAGGTGATTTGATACAGAGTTTGCCATGTACAGGGCTTCTTGGGATCTATCCGCCTCCCCTACGCTATGTGATGCAGGCCTGCCATAGTGGGACCATCGTCTATCTGGCCTTGTTGAGCCCTCCCTGTCTCGAGGCGCCCTCAGACACTTGTGTCCATGCACGTTGACATTCCCATCTGATGGATTCTGTTTTGACAGACGCATGCACAGGTACACTCGTTAGTGATGGTGTTTGCACCTCGATATAGATGGTTATGAGTCGCAAGTGGTTTTGGGGTGGTGATGATCCTTTTGAGTGGGCTAGCATGCATATGGCTGTGGATTTCGTGTGATCATTGAAGTGAGTTGTTCGAATGCAGTTCTGATGGCCATTCTGTTCTTTTTCTTTTCTTCTGGTTGACAGGTATCTCCTCCCCTTTTGCCACTGCCATCTGTATGCCACTCCTGCAGATGGATTTTACTCCCGACACCTGCTGCTTCGTGTTAATCGGTGGAGCAGCATTACGATCTTATGGGACGATCGCCAATGGCCCACATGCCCTTACGCAGTACTGGTGTCTCGGAGCAACATTTCGGCCTTTCAGCTGGACTAGTGCCTCCCCATTGGGACAGCCCTGCGGTTCTGTGCGATTCCATGTTGCCTTTTCGTACGTGAATGTGGCTCTGTGTACCATGGGGGTACAGGGCGACACACAAGTAGTGGCTGGTCATTTCTTGCGGATGCAGCCCACAATGGTGATTAGTGTTTTGGAGTTCATGGCCTGATGGCTGTATGGGCTTGGTGTCTTTGATGTGCATAAATTTCTATTCTGATTTGGCCCGTGTAGCGTTTTTCTTTGCAAGTGATGTGGCATATGCCTATTTGGGGGGCGATGTATTGTGAGGAGATCTGCATTGGGTTCCAGCTTCGGGGTTTAGTTGCGTGGTACTGTACTGGGCGCGTTTGCCTACTGAGCCCGTGAGGTCAGGGATGGGGGCTGCCTATATGACAGTTTGAATGTTGTCATGCTCAGGGGCGGGGGATTGGGTTTTGTGTAACAGATGCCGGTCAGCCAGGTGGACTGGTGGAATGATGTGATTTTCGGAATGTTGCTGGGCACAGGTGCCTGTGTTTGCGTGCGTTTCTTGGTGGGGGACTGTGGTCATGTCCATTGGGATGGCTTCTGTATTCGTGCCATCTGTGACCTGCAGCTCCCATTGGCCCCTCTTGTGTTGCTTTTGTTCGTTGGCATGCATGGGTGCTTTGTACATTTCAATGGTTGCATTGTGACTTCATTGCACCTACAGGGAGTTGTACTTTGTGGGCAGGGAGCGGTGTACAGGCACTCAGTGGGGCCGTTTACGGTTGATTCGCGATGCCGTACTTCTCGCCATGGCGGAATGGTACATTCCGCCATGCCTGATGGCGTTAGGTACATGTCCGCTAGGGTCGGAATTGGCGTACCGTTGCACCATGGTGGTGTTTGCGGATTGGCATGGCGCGCGCGCGCGTGCTTGGTGCAGTTGGCGTTCACTACGGTGTCGCTAATGGCTTCGTACTTTGCGGTGACGGGTCATAGTCGCACCGAGCGCTATTCGATGGCGGTATTGCATTTCCGCCATCGTTTTTCGATTTCCGCCAGGGTCGTAATGAGGGCCTTTGACTTTATATAAATGTCATATGGAACTGACTCTTCTTATGAACTTGATGTCCGCGAACTTATTTAATGTTCGCGGACATGTTCGGAAAACAGTAGCACTACCTAAAAACTGTGGGTGGGGGGTGGTGGGGTATGTTTGATTGTTATATCATAATATAGGAACATTTAACAAATTCAAAAAGCAGCACACAAACACATTATATATAGTAATACATAAGAAATGTAACCCATATATGTAACACACTAACCATTCATTTAAATACAATATGTTCTGAAATGGAACATACCACAAGAAGATAAATTGGCTTCCAACATAATTACCTCACAGACCCAACAGAACTGAGAACAAGACCAGACCCACTGAATACATAGGACTTATCTTAACAGAAATAGTAAGTGTACTTCATTTTACTCATATATTTATAAACTTTCTGTATTAGATTAAAAAATATATTATCTTTTTTTTTTCTCGCAGAAATGTCTAGTACTCTGGAATGGCTAGAGGACAATTTCCCACATGAAGAAATGTCACAAGATAGTGAAACTAATGGTAAACACTTTATAATATAAACCATTTATTTATTATTTTTTTTATATACATTTAACATATATATTATTTTTTTGTACAGAGCATACCAGAATAGAAAAAACTTCAGAAAACCCTGTTATGGATAACAGTCTTCACAATATAGAAGAAAAAATGGATGTATTGTTGGCTAATTTTAATAATTTAAAAACTTTTGTAGAAAATCATTTCAAACCAAAAACCTCGTACCATTGCCCCACATGTACTTGTCCCTCCTCACCATATCCCAGTCAGTTATCCCCAAACCCTCTCCATAATCCAAAATGTTTTGATGAGATTTCCATCCCTTCTTCACCTAATACCAATCATGTTGAAACCCCAAATTCTCCTGTTTTTGTTTCTGTTTCTGCCTCACCTTCCCTGTCATAAATTATTAATATATGTTAAATAAAGTTGAATTTTTCTATTGTATTGTGAATAGTTTCCGTTTTTTTTTTAAAACAATAAAAGTGTCCGCGGACAGTGCGAGTGTTCTGAAATGTTCATACATAAACGAAAATGGAGGTGTCCTGAAGAACACCACACCTGTTCGTACTGTTCGCTAGCAAGTTGAAACTGTTCTAAGAACACACATGGTGTCCTGAAATGTTCGTAAAGAAACAAAAATTAAAGTGTTCTAAAGAACACTATATCTGTCCGTAATGTTCACTACCA
The DNA here is from genome assembly GCF_040938575.1 of Ambystoma mexicanum. Classification (NCBI taxonomy): domain Eukaryota; kingdom Metazoa; phylum Chordata; class Amphibia; order Caudata; family Ambystomatidae; genus Ambystoma; species Ambystoma mexicanum. The sequence continues at coordinate 924,494,455 of NC_090937.1, read as the reverse complement.
ACTTAAAACTGTCCTAAGAACACAATTGGTGTCCTGAAATGTTCGTAAATAAACGAAAATGATGTGTCCTGAACAACAGTACAACTGTTCGTAGTGTTCGCTAGCAACATGAAACTGTACTAAGAACACACGCGGTGTCCTGAATTGTTCGTAAACAAACAAAAATTATAGTGTCCTAAAGAACACTATACCTGTCCGGTACTGTTCGCTAGCAAGTTCAAACTGTTCTAAGAACGCTATTGGTGTCCTGAAATGTTCGTACGTAAACGAAAATGGAGGTGTCCTGAAGAACACTATACCTGTTCGTAGTGTTCGCTACCCAATTGAAACTGTTCTAAGAACACAATTGGTGTCCTGAAATGTTCGTACATAAACTAAATTACACGTGTCCTGAAGAACACTATATCTGTCCTTATTGTTCGCTACCAAGTTTAAACTCTTCTAAGAATACACGCGGTGTCCTGAAATGTTCGTTTCACGTGTGACGCACTTTTAATTACTTCAGAACCCGAACAGTGTCCGTAGGACATCAATGCGCATGCGCTAACCAATCTCTGTGCACTTGGTGTCCTGCGGACAGGCACTTCCTTCGCGGACTAGTTCGCAAACGGATCATATGACCACGCCCACGCTCATCGTGTGTCCTGAAATGCGGACACTGTTCGTGTCCCCGAACAATTTAAAAGTACATTTTCAGTTAATCCATAATATTTTTCAATAAAATCTCACCATGTCACAAGTCCCATATAGCAATCTTGAGTTTCTATATACCTTTTGAAACTTTCCGATCCTTTTTTTGTGTTCGATCTGTCCGCGGACAGTGCGCATGTCTGCGGACTGCGCACAAGCACCCCTATAAAAGACCACGCCCAAGTGCTTATTCCCATTGTGTTTCTGGCTATTCTTCAGAACACAGTGATTTTTGCTGCCACCTGCAGACTACACCATCATCGAGATGGCATCCTTGGCTGCTGAACTGCCACTTGGTGCTGCACCTGCTTCAGCACCGCCCCCACCCCCTCCACCACCACCTCCCCAAGGGCCTGAAGAGGGGAACAGGAGTGAGGATGCGGAGGAGGAAGAAGAGGATGATGAGAATGAGGGAGAGGAAATCCCTACTACCCACACTAGGCGTGAGTCTTGGGTGTGGCGGTTATTTACCATTCATGGGAATGGTCCTAAGGCTCGTGCGAACCGTGTTACCTGCAATGAGTGCAAAATGATACTCAGTCGTGGGAAGCACGGTAAGTACAGCTTTGGGACCACTACTATGAAGCGACACCTGAGGTCATTTCACTCTGGGGCTATTCGCAGGGTTGTACCTTGCGAAGAACGTAGCAGGTTGATTTCCTCTACTTCATCCTCTGTTTCTGATCCTGTCACCACAAGGACCACCTCTGTCGGACAGTGTCTTTCTCAAGCTGCCTCACAGGCCATACAGAATGCTGATGACCCTTACCTTTCGAGGGTCACAGTTGTATGTATGTACTGTGACACAGTACTCTGCAGGGGGGAGCGACTTCGGAGTGCTTTTGAGACTATGGTCTCAGAGCACGAGAAGACCTGCTCACTACCCAAATAAAACCCACTCTACATCTTCCTCTCTCAGCTCGCCCTTTCTTATCCCTGTGGTTGGTGTCCCCCCCTTTACCCTCCTTTACCCTCCTCTCCTAGTGTGTCGTGTCTGAAAAACCAAAAAAAATACAAAGATACAAAAATCAAAAAAAAATAAGGCTCTTTTCAGAGCCGCCTTTCCCAGTTAAAAAATAGAAGTGAAAATAAATGAAGCAGGGCTCTTTGTATTTTTTAGAAGTCCGCGGACAGTTTGCTACTCCATCACAAACATTGTAATTTTCTCTGGAAAGAAGTGGTGGCTTTGAAAAGAGCCTTTGGGTGGTGTTTGTAAGTCAAAAATTGTAAATGCTTAACATCTACTTCAAAATCGTTGTTGTAATTCCAAATAAGGTCGAAATGCATTTCGTACATTTCTCAGAAAAATCTGACTGCCAGCATAAGTAAGATCGACTCCATCTCTGCGAAAAATGTATGTACTACAAAACATAATATTTTCATTGTGAAAAGAAGACATGCCAAAATCTCTTAGAAAATCACAAACAGCCTTATTAACATTGCGCCTTGCTTTTTCCATTTGTGGACCAAAGGAAGAAGAACAAAGCCACATTTGTCTCTGCGCAATCCGTGAAAATATCACTTGAGAATTAGGAAACATGTCCATAACCTTCCTAAGTCCTTCTTTCATAGCAAATTGCAAAAAAATTCCAGTCACATGTTCTAAACTGTTCCCTCCACAATGAATTACAATTATGTCTGGATGTTGCTCTGTCTCCAAAGTAGCACAGAGAGGTAGCAAGTCCAACCACTTCATTCCACGTACTCCATGCCAGTGTACTTCCACATGTGGGAAACCAAGATCTACAGCTACTCCACAGCTTTCTGCATGCACCTTCAACCAATGTATCCACGAATCTCCTGAATTCCAAACAATCTGTTTTCTGAAACACACAGCCATAGCTATCTTTTGTTCTCTCAGCAAAAAGAGTATCTGAGAAAATCTCTCCTGGCACAACACACCCACCAAACTTTCCTGACCAATCCCTTTCAGTGCTTATTCTCATTTGCATGACTTCTGAACCTAAAAATCCCCGGATGTAACTCCCGATGTCCGCGAACTACCGCCATGTCCGCGGACATATCGTAACATGAACAGCCCTTCTACCATTTCCACTACACTCTCTCTGCCATTCCCTCATTTGATGTACCTCAAAAATCACATGACCATGCACCAATCACATTCAAGACCTCTACATCTAACTGCATCATCATAGATCAGCACTGCAAATGTACTCTGAATCTCTCTGAGTACAAGTGTCATATAATTGGCAAGCAGCATCTACCAGAAATACTGTACAAGTCTTCAAGATTTCTACTTGCAGCTCCATGCATATCCATATGCATGAACACAAACTTCAGGTATGCATATTTTCTGTATATTAGATGAACACATTTTCAAACAGACTTTTACCTTGTAAAATCTGTAAAAATGAATTTACTGTACTTTTTTCAATTTCCTAAAATCAACTATCACTTATAAACCTTTATACTTTTTACTTTCTTTATACACACACACTCAAATCATGTTAAACTAACATTTTTTAAATGAAATATATAGACTACATATATTCAAACAAAATTGCATGCAAACACAATCTATAATTAAACCTTTATGAAAATACTTATACAATTTCATATTTTTTGTTTTTATTTATTTATTTACTTAATTACTTTAAATTAGACAGGACATTGAGGCGCTATTACCTAGAACAGTTTACTTACAGAAATAGTGGTATTCACTAATATATTATAAATTTCACAAGATATAGTAAAGATATTTTTTTTTGCTACAGTTAGTCATTCAATACAATTTGTTCATTAAGAACATATCATATGTACTGAACTGATGCAATGTATCTTATGTAAATAAATTAGTTTAATGGTTTTACAGAAGGCACTGAGGATTTCAATTAAAAAAATCAATATCTAAATTAAAAACAGTGCTATATACAAACAAAGTTACTAATTTGAATCTTTTACAATTGCAGTGAAGACCAGTTTCCTGAAAAGAAGCAGCCGAATTCGAAGAAGAAAGAAAAACTAAGAAGTTACCTGTTTATTTAAAAAAAAGTAAGTAAAATATCACCATAATATTTGTACTATTAATCAAATATACTATAACATTAAGCATACTCCAACATAAGCATCCATCTCTAGCAGAATTTGTAAAAAAAAGTTAAAACAAAACAGCTAATACAATCATTTAGTGAAACACAAGAAGTTTCAAGCACAACAACTTTGCTTCCTCTATCAAAATGTAAAACAAACCAAAAAACAATTAACAGAAAATCAGCTATCAGTACAGATAAAACTACTTCTTCAAATTTTAATATAGTGCAAAGTAAGCATACCAAGAAAAGTATTTTAGCCAAAATATACTGTCACAAAGTCCTTCAAAATCTTATAAAAACAGGAGAGAAATCAGGTTCAAAGCTTAAAACCTGTCGTAGGAAATTAATCTTAGAAGCATTGATGGACAGTGCAATTCTTCTCAAAAGAAATGTATTTATTTTACTGTTAAACAAACTGAAACCACTAACAAAACTAATAACTAAATTACAAAAAAGATTTCTCAATAAGCGAAATATCAACAGAAAGAACTTCTTAAGTATCAGCGGAGGTGAATGGAATCACACTACAAGCACAGAACCATATTTTAATGAAGAAGCGTACAAATAAAAGCCAACTAATACAATTGCCATACATAGCAGTGGTCGAAGTTATGAAAAAGTGAATAATACCATAATGGAACAAGAAGTGCTTCTTCAAAAATATGCCCTGAAAACTTAGAATTACCCCTCCATTCACTTGAATCAGAACGTCTAGTGTACAAATGGCCATGCACGTCAATGTGTAACATTCCTAAACAATGTTTCAAATCTTTACGCCAATTCCTCAATAAATATGTAAAAAGCAAAGACAAAATCAAAATTAAATTACTGCAAAATATAGATACCTGTCCAGTGCGCAAGTACACAGGACTACAAGGACATTCATTGGCCTGCATGACAGGACCTACTTGTAAAACCACTTTCCATGATATCAAAAGGATATCAACACATCATTCAACTATAAGAAATCTAGTCTATAAACTGTACTATGCTAAAAGTCCTACTTTAGCACTAGCAAAGTTAAATAACATCCTTCTACATGGTACAGCAAAAGACCTACTTGAAGAAATTCACTATATCCAGAAAAAATATTTTGGAAGTGAAAGCCATTTACAGAATGAAATAGCTTTAAACTAATTAAGCAACAATTCTACACATGGCAACCATTTGCTAAACACATACAAAAAAGAAATACTAAAATTTAAAAGTACATCAGCTGAAGTACCAAACCATGTATGTGTATGTTGCCGTAGAATTTTTTATAAAAGTAACACAACAACTGTGGACCTATCATACAAAATAGAAGCCAATGAAGATTCTAAATGGTTTGAATTAGCTCTCTACCTTGTAGCAGAAAACAAATATGAAATAACTGAGCCCTTAATACTTTGCAGTTATTGCACTACAAAACCTGACAACAACCAAACTCCTTCACGTTCTATCACAAATAATTTGGAATTATACCCAGTACCAAAACCTCTACAACAACTTAATTTATATGAGAGCATCATAATTCAAACAGTACACCCATTTCAAGCAATAATACGCCTTCAACCAAAAACAGCAAAATTACCTCCCTCTGAATTGGTAAAAGGCATTCGTGGAAAAGTAGTTTATTTACCATTAAATCTAAAAGAAAATGTGCATACTCTAGGAGTGCAACGTCCAATGCAGCAATCTTTAATTATATTAGTAAATGGAGTACCTACAAAAGACAAAAAAATATGGCAACAGCTGGTAGATTTATATGAAGTTAGACAAGCCTTCCAATATCTTAACGAGAATAATGAATATTACAAAGAAATTAATATTGAAGAAAACTTGAAAGATACAACTGAAATAATTCAAGAAACACAAGAAGCTGGTCAATTTTAGCTACTAGATCCTGCTACAATATCAAATACTTTAGACCATTATACAATTCATCCTTTGCACTGTAATGACACCGTACAAGATGTACTGGAAACTTACCAAATGCGTCAAACAAAAGGATCGCCAATCAGTATATGGGAAAAAAGTATAGAAGCACATGCTTTTCCTCTACTCTTTCCTACTGGCAAAGGAGGAAGGTATGATGATAGACCTATTCAAATATCAGCTTCAGAATACCGCTCATTACAGATGTATTCTGAAGATCCCAGATTTAGACAAAATGTGGAATACATATTCCACCTACTCTTTGAAAGTGAACTAGCAACTTTATGTTACGGAGTTGCACACATATTAAAATCAGGATCACACTTTCAAAATATGACAGCTACACAATTATTAGAGAAAGTGCAACAAAAGGATAAGGTTTTACAATCAAATATTACAAATCTATTAGCAAATATGCGTGGTACTAAAGAGTACTGGTTTCGACGTCATGGAGATGTACGTTGTATGATCAGAAACCTTGGCCCACCCACTTGGTTTGTTACATTAAGTTGTGCAGAATATGCATGGGAAAATTTACATGATTTCCTACTTATATCAAATAAAAACAAAACAAACATAGATATTCTAACACCTGGAGAACTTTGTTCTTTGGATCCTGTTAATGTTTCAAGATATTTTCACCATCGCTTCATTGCTATGCTACATTTTATTTGTAATACAACTGTTCCTCCCCTTGGAGAAGTGCAACACTTCTTTTGGAGAAAAGAATACCAAGCCAGAGGAGCACCACATATCCACATGCTTTTATGGATTAAAGAAGCTCCTAAATTTGGTCAAGACAGTGATTCTACTGTTTTACAGTTTATTGAAAAATATGTCACTTGTGAAATTCCATCAGAAGCCACAAATAGTGATCTTCATGCACAAATTTTACAATTTCAAAGACACACATGTGGAAAATATTGTCGTCGCAAATACAAAAACAAAGGCAAATACTACACCAAATGCCAATTTGGTTTTCCTAGACCAGTTACAAATACAGGTCAAGTAAACAACCTCATGTCTTCAGTTAGACATAGTGTTTAAGGTAAGTCACCTAAAAATACATATTACATAAAAAGAAAAGAAGAAGAAAAATATATCAATGATTATAATGCAATCATTGCCCACTTATGGAATGCAAACATAGATGTGCAGTACATTTCAGACAATTCTACTGCAGTTGCACGATATGTGACAGCATACTTAACTAAAGCAGAAAAGACAGAGCTCCAAGACCTCTGTAATGACCTGTCATCAGATAAAACAGTATCTGAGAAATTATACAGCGTGGGCATAAAAATGCTCACCCATAGAGAATGTGGATCTTATGAAGCAGCTGATCGTTTAACTGGTACTTCATTGTATGGTAAATCTGAAAATATAGTATGGCTAAGTCTTGGTCCAGCTAAATCTAGAAAAAGAGTTCTAAAATCATATGAAGATATAGAAACAATAGCCAAACATGATCCCAACAGCCAAAATATTTTGAAAAACAATTTATTGGACACATACTACCCAAACAGAAGTAATACTTTGGAAAACATGTGTCTATACCAAATAGCCCAAAACTACACATACAAAAATAATATGAAACCTGATGAAAAAAAGGTAAATATAGAGTGACAGACTGTGAAGGCAGCTTAGTTAAACTCACTAAACCAAATTTAATTAATCATATCAGATTGTCATTGAAGACTCCTCAACATACAGAAGTATATTACATGTCCCTGCTACAACTCTTCAAACCATGGAGAAAAGAAGAACAATTACTAGATAACTATGACTCATATGAGGATGCTTTCAAAGCAACTGAAAGCACTATAACTGATGTAAACTTTACACAGTACAAAACAATGTTGCACAATGAACAGCAACATGAAGAAGAACTCCAAGCCCAACTAGATAAGGATACTCCTGACAGTAGTCAACCTTCTGTAACAGGAAGCCAAGAACCACTGGGAGAACCACTAATAACAAATGAGGCAGAATTAGCTATGATAGAAGTAGAAAACACCATGTGTCAGTATGAAGATAAGGAAGACTTAACTATACTACAATCAAAACTAAACAATGAGCAAAGTAGCATTTTTCAAGAAGTAACAAAACAAATTGCACATTGTGTAAAACATGAAAATAAAGAATGTTCCTGCCATAATTATAAACCTATACTACTGTACGTCAGTGGTGAAGCTGGTTCTGGCAAAACATTCCTAATCAAAATCATTAGTAAGTTCCTTCAACAATTGACAAACAACAAACTGTCAGCTGTTGTCACTGCCCCCACAGGTTTAGCTGCCTACAACATAGGTGGTGTTACATTACACCGATTACTACTATTACCAGTAGAACACCAGAACAAATTAGACTATTACAAACTTTCTGCAGAAGCTGCAATGGAATTACGCAGAGTATTGAAACAAATGAAAATGCTACTAATAGATGAAGTGAGCATGGTCTCCAACCTGATGTTAGCTTTGATTTACCTCAGATTACAAGAAGTACTCAAAACAGACTATGAAGAGCTCTTTGCAGGAAAACACATTATTGTTTTTGGAGATCTGCTTCAATTAACACCAGTAAAAGGTGAACCTATTTTTAAAACATTAGGGCACAAACTCTGCCGTAAAACTGTTGGCAGCATTGGAAATGTCAACCTTTGGCAACATTTCCAATACAGAGAATTAACAGAAAACATGCACCAATCTGCAGATCTAACTTATGCCAACATTTTAAAAAGTTTGAGAGTTGGTATACTTTCTAAAGAAGCAGAAGCAACATTGAAATCCTGGCACATTAATGCACTTTATGGCGATAATGCATGGCGCTACAGATGTTATGGAACAATTCGCCCACAAAAATGTCAATTGTATGGCCTTAATGCCAACTCTTGCAAGCTGTCTCAAATTCAATGAAATAATGTTAAGTAAAGAAATGCAACCAATAATGGAAATTAGCGCCACAGACAAACTAGATGTACATGGTATGACACTACCCATGTGTGACCAAGCCACAACAAGACTAAATAATTTAGAAAAATCAATCTCAAACACAGCAGGCTTAGAAAAGATGTTAAAATTATCCTTAAATTGCAGAGTAATGCTTAAACGTAACCTTGACGTGGACCAAAGACTAGTTAATGGAGCACTGGGTACAGTTGTTGGCTTTCAAACATACCCACGTGACAACAAAATTCCATTTGTCAATATACTCTTTGACAAACTTTCAGAAGTAAAACGGACAGGACGCTCAACAGCTAGATTCCTTCTCTTCAAAGATATGTATGTACGCAGAGAACAATTTTCTCTAACTCTTGCATACGCAGTCACGATTCATAAATCCCAAGGTCTTACCCTAGACAAAGCAATAATAGATATTGGTAACACAGTCTTTAAAGAAGGCATGAGCTACGTAGCACTATCACGCTTACGTACACTTGACGGTCTATTTCTAATCAACTTTGATGCAAGTAAAGTAAACGCTGATATTCCTTGCATTTTAGAATATAATAGACTTCGCTCACTATACACTCCCCATCTAAACACATATTCTGTTCCACAAAAACTAAAACGTTGTAAAATAAAACTAAATCAAACAGAAATGCAACAGGACGTCACTGCAAATCCTCCAAAGAGAGTAAAAGAAACTAATACTTCATCAAGTACCACAAACAAAAAGGAATCAATTAGAGAAAGTAAACCAGGTACTTCTTTAAAGAAGGAAGACAAACTCCAAAAAAAGCAGTTACATACAGAACTACCCGGACCATTTAAATTCTCAAATATAGTTGGTGTAAGTTGCTATGCAAATGTAGCAATGAATATTCTATTTCAATTACCACCAATTGTTGACAACATTTACTTACACAGTACAGACCCATTGTGTTTGCAAATGTTAGTACTTCACAGAAATGCAGCAAACAATCCTGACAACACATATAGTGTTTTTGGAATAAGACGACAATTGGATTACTGTGCTGGAATGGTGAAATTCACTATAAGCTCACAGGAAGATCCACAAGAATTTCTAATGTACTTACTACAAGTACTGGAAAACAAAAACATACATATTAATGAAATCTTTCAGATTTCATACATGTGGAAACATACATGCACTCTCTGCAACAATGTGACACAAGAAGAAATCCCCAATGAACACTTCATATATATATCAATACCAAATTGTGAATCCATTCTATTTCAGCTACTTGTACAAAATGCAAACCATGGTAGATTATGGTCTACCTGCAATTCAGATAATCGCTCCACGTTAGTAATACAAACACATAGTAAATACGTAATACTAATGCTTCTACGTTACAATGCAGATGGTACCAAAAACAACTGCAAGCTGACTGGATTCACACATGGTCAAATATCACTTGGTAAGAAAACCTTCACAACAATAGGTATAATCTACCACGCAGGAGCCACAACCAATTCAGGGCACTACACTGCATATATAAAAAAGAAATGTGGATGGTTTGAATGTAATGATAATACCATTACTCTAGAGCAGATATTACCAGCAAATCTTACAAACGCTTATTTGATGTTCTTAAAACCAAAATTTGATAAATAAACTGTATTTAAACCTTTAAGTAAATTTGTGTTAAAAAAATATAAACTGTTAGAATACTCCAAAAGCTATCTAACTGCTCAAAGATTCTACAACAACTAATCAGATAAATGAATAACACTAAATTAGACCAAAAAATACACAGTTAGAATACGCCAATTGGTATCTAACTGTCCCAAAATTATAAATTTGTGTTAAAATAATATAAACTGTTAGAATACTCCAAAAGCTATCTAACAGCTCAAAGATTCTACAACAACTAATCAGATAAATGAATACAGCTAAATTAGGCCAAAAAATACACAGTTAGAATACGCCAATTGGTATCTAACTGTCCCAAAATTTAACAATATCCAAATAGATAAATCAAAACCACTAAAATATATTAAAAAAATAGACAGTTAGAATACGCCAATTGGTATCTAACTGCTCCAAAATTTTATAATATCAAAACAAATGAAGAATCTGTTACTGCTCCAAAAAAATACAACAAAGCAAAGTATAAAGCATTAGCCAGAAACAACAAGTGAACACTGAAAACAAACAAACAGATAAACTGTAGGATAACAGAAAAAGGTTTTATTTTTAATCCAACATGGATTTTTTTTTCTCCCACAGACCCAATGATTTTAGCAACAAATACAGAAACTGAGCAAATTGCACAGTACTCTGATTTGTACTCTACTAAATATGAGGGTAAAAAAAAAAAAAAAGTATATTGCTTATACAATGTAATAAGTCATTACAAAATACTAATACTAACATGCTATTTTCTTTTATCACAGAAATGAAGAAGAAAAACATGGACTCCCATTACTAGACCAAACAGTATGTATACAATAATAAGGACAACCATAGCAGCATATCACATCCATAGTATCTAATACCTTTGTTCCTTATACATTTGTTTTTCACCCAAAGTTATAAGCAAATATGAATGTGATATGCTGCGGTGGTTGTTGCCAGATGGCCATGCACCCAAGACTCTATGCCCTGGCAACAACCACCGCAGCATATCACATCCATAGAGTCAAACATTTCAGCTATGATCTATGGGAAACTTTTAATGTCCGCGAACAATGTGAGTGTTCTTAGAACACTTTGAACTTGCCAGCGAACAATACGGACACTGTTTTCAGGACACCCCTACGAACATTTCAGAACAACGCTATTGTTCTTAGAACACTTTCAACTTAACAACGAACAATACGGACAGCGTCCTAAGGACACCCCCTACGAACATTCCAGGACACCGGGAGTGTTCTCAAAAACGTCTTCAGAACACCCCCATTTTGTTTATTTGCGAACATTTCAGGACACCGCGGGTGTTCTTAGAACACATTCAACTTGACAGAGAACAATACAGACAGCGTCCTCAGGACACCTCCTACGAACACTCCCCGGACACCGCGAGTGTTCTTAGAAGCGTCTTCAGAACACCACCATCTTGTTTATTTGCGAACATTTCAGGACACCGCAAGTGTTCTTAGGACACATTCAACTTGACAGAGAACAATACGGACAGCGTCCTCAGGACACCCCCTACGAACATTCCAGGACACCGGGAGTGTTCTTAGAAGCTTCTTCAGAACACCACCATCTTGTTTATTTGCGAACATTTCAGGACACCGCGAGTGTTCTTAGGACACATTCAACTTGACAGAGAACAATACGGACAGCGTCCTCAGGACACCCCCTACGAACACTCCCCGGACACCGCAAGTGTTCTTAGAAGCGTCTTCAGAACACCACCATCTTGTTTATTTGCGAACATTTCAGGACACCGCGAGTGTTCTTAGGACACATTCAACTTGACAGAGAACAATACAGACAGCGTCCTCAGGACACCCCCTACGAACACTCCCCGGACACCGCGAGTGTTCTTAGAAGCGTCTTCAGAACACCACCATCTTCTTTATTTGCGAACATTTCAGGACACCGCGAGTGTTCTTAGGACACATTCAACTTGACAGAGAACAATACGGACAGCGTCCTCAGGACACCCCCTACGAACACTCCCCGGACACCGCGAGTGTTCTTAGAAGTGTCTTCAGAACACCCCCATTTTGTTTATTCGCGAACATTTCAGGACACCGCGAGTGTTCTTAGGACACATTCAACTTGACAGAGAACAATACGGACAGCATCTTCAGGACACCCCCTACGAACACTCCCCGGACACCGCGAGTGTTCTTAGAAGTGTCTTCAGAACACCCCCATTTTATTTATTTGCGAACATTTCAGGACACCGCTGGTGTTCTTAGAACACATTCAACTTGACAGAGAACAATACGAACAGCGTCCTCAGGACACCCCCTACGAACATTTCAGGACACCGGGAGTGTTCTCAAAAACGTCTTCAGACACCCCCATTTTGTTTATTTGCGAACATTTCAGGACACCGCGGGTGTTCTTAGAACACATTCAACTTGACAGAGAACAATACGGACAGCGTCCTCAGGACACCCCCTACGAACACTCCCCGGACACCGCGAGTGTTCTTAGAACAATTTCACTTTGCTTGCGAACAAAACGGACACATATTGAGTCCTTAGAACACCCCCTAGTCAGTTTATTTAGAACATTTCAGAACACCCTTGATGGCCGCAAACAAATCGAACACAATAAGAACATCTAACACATAAAAAACACAACTTTCATCCTATCTCATACACTCCCACCCTCCCCAAACACTCCTACACACCAACACACTCTACAAAATACACAATTTGAACAAAGTTTCACCGCGCTGTCCGCGGACGTCCGCGAAACCAAGATGGCGGGCGCTACCGAAAAATCTGACGCGCTTCACGCTCCATGCCGTCCAATCAGCGAACACTTTGCATGTCCGTGAACATCACGCAAGACGATTGGCCAATCAGGACACTGTCCGCGGAGCGAACAGGGAAGTGTGTCCGCGAACCAAACACAGATATCACTAATTTTTTTTACCTACTTTTTGGTCATTTTAAAAAAAAAACTACTGGACGGATTTTCACCAAATGTGCAAAAGCACGCTTTCGGGACCAAGCCGCTGCTCCTGGTCCAAGTTTGGTGGAAATCCGTCCAGCGGTTTGGGCTGTAGGCGCGAGCAAAAAATTTTTCCCATTCAGTCTATGGGAAAAAAAAAGTTTTGGGACCCCCCCTATAACTTTGGCCCCCCTGGACGAATCCTCACCAAACTTTGCAAAAAAATTCAGAGTGACCCAAATACTTGCAAAGTTTGGTGAGGATCCGTCCAGGGAGAGCGAAGTTATAAGCCACCCAAAAAGTGCTCTTCCTATGGAAACAGCAACTTAACCATAACTACATGGCCACTTATATATATATTACACAACCACGGCAGTGGCTGTGTAGTTATGGTTAATTTGCTAATCCCATAGGAAGAGCACTTTTTGGTGAGGTTTGGTCCAGGGGGGGCAAAGTTATAGGTGGGGTCCCTAAATTTCTTTTTTTCCCATAGACTGAATGGGGAAAAAACTTTGCACACGCCTACAGCCCAAACCGCTGGACGGATTTTCACCAAATTTGTGGCAGGAGCAGCGGCTTGGTCCTGAAAGCGTGCTTTTGTAAATTTGGTGAAAATCCATCCAGTAGTTTTAAAAAAAACAATCAAAAAGTAGGTCTAAAAAAATTAGTGATATCTATGTCCGCTGCGTGGACACACTTCCCTGTTCGCTCCGCGGACAGGACACTGATTGCCTAATTGGCTCGCGTCATGTCCGTGTCACGATGCCCACTCCCGGGGAGCCGGCTCAGGCACAGCGTCCCCGAAAGCGGACATCAAGTCCCCGGGGAAGGTCCCAGCAACCCCTTATAGGGGCCCTTTGGACAGCGTCCTGGCGCCTATGGCGCCAGGCTCATAGAAAACGTCAGTCCTGGCGCCACAGGCGCCAGGCTCATTATGAAAGTGTTTGGGTGCACTTACCTGATGCAGACCATGCTGCAGAACCCCGGCCTCCTTGAGGCCTGAAAGGAACTACTTTACCTGTGGGACTCTCTTTACCACCCGGACGTGGCCGGGGAAGGATACATACCTGATTGGAGGAAGGACACATTCTAGGAACTTCTTCCAAGGCTATTTAAACCACACCCGATCAGCCACACGTGCTTCGCGTTGTTCTGCATCTAGCAGCTGGACGCTCACCGTGTCTGCTCCTGCATCTTGACTTCTGCCACACCTGCCAGCATCCTGAACCACCTGCAAAGGAAGGGAACAAGAGAACAGAAGAAGGAAAAGGCCTCAGCTGCTAAATCTGCATCCCAGAGACATTTCGCCGACAATCCTGAAAAGGAAGACATTTATTTTTAAAAGCACATTGCATCGATCGCTGCAGCACCGCATTTTACTCACCTTTACAGGGCACCTCCATGTTCAGCAGCGACCATCCGGATTCGCAGTCGCGCCCCCGCGCCTAGGGAGAAAAAGACAAGAACAAAGGTGAGAGAAAGAAGGGAAAAGGGAAGCTAAAACTCCATGTCAAGACTTACCTGTTGGGTCATTCCCTTTTCATTTTGGGTCCGCGCCGCATCCAGGCATTTTCGGACCCCGGCCCCTAAGGGGACAAAGACATCAGTGTTAATGAGTGAATGAAAAGACATTACCAAAACACTCATTAAAGACTTACCTGATTTCCACAAGGATTTCAACGCTCACCTCAGGTCGGTGCCTGTTCCCCGGCATTCCGTACCCCGGCCCCTATGGGGAAAAAGACACTAGCATTAGAACATTAATGCATGGACACAAGGGGAACCACTTATAGAAAAACTTACCTGGAAGCCAAGCAAGTTTGGTTCTCACCCATCCGAAAATCCAGTGACGTAACTGGATACCAACGCGCCCCTGCATCTGAAGCAGGATGGAGAGCTCGTCCTTCCAGACCCTAAGGTGAGACGCTACGGGGAAGCACAGAAGGGTTTTGAGGAGGGTGAGAGGGGTAAGTGGGAGGCCGATTGCATTACCCTGCAGACAGTTAACCCCCTATTCTCACCTACAGAAGGATACTTCTGCGAGTCAGACAAGCCAGATCTGGGGCCCGGTCCAGTCCGTCTTCCGAACCCTGCGCATCACCTTAGATGAGGTCACAGCAGCGCGAACCAGGCCAGCGCCCCCGTGGGAGTCAGGTGAGCGTTACAGAACGCGAAGCCTTCCTACAAATTCCCACCCAGGCGCTATGGAAACTTCTGAGACTGATCAGTTGGCCCAATTAATGGGGGAATTACGGGCCGAAGTACATGCCGCTCGTCAAGAGACTAATGCCCTCAAGAGGGAATTAATAATATCAAAGGAAAGATCTGATGACCTGGCCAGACAGCTTTTGCAAGGTCAAGCTGGACAAACTCCTCTACCCTGTTCCGGAGGGAACCCCGCTCCTGTGGTTCCCAGTAACCCTGTGCAGATTAATCTACCTGGAAACATGCCGCTGGCCCCACCTGAACGCTTTGCTGGGGACCCCAAACGATTCTCCGTATTCATGAATCAGTGTCGTTTGCACTTCCTATGCAGACCTGGGGCCTTCCCTAATGATCAGATCAAAGTAGCCTTTGTATTGTCATATCTCAGCGGCTGCGCTGCCGATTGGTCAGTTCCACTGGTTACTCAAGATGACCCGATTCTCCGTGATTTTCAAGGATTTCAAGCAAGCATGGAAAGGTTATTTGCTCGACACTCTCAGGGGCAGGCTCTGGATGACGAACTTCTATCCCTGCGACAGGGCAATCAGGACCTCCTATCCTATATTGCAACCTTTAATAGACTAATTGTGGAAACGGGATGGCCAGAGGATAAAAGAGTCACGTTATTTTATCGAGGTCTACGCGGAGAACCTAAAGATGTCTTGGCCCAAGTTGTAAATCCGCCCCAAGAATGCACAGAATATATAGACTTAGTGGTCCAATTGGATCACAGACTTCAAAACAGAAAAACAGATCGGTCCAGGTTTGAGACCCGGGTGTTGGTCAAGACCCACGCTAACCCCAAGGGAGTTGATGTCTCTGAGCCTATGCAAATTGGAGGGGTTAAAGAACCCTTAACTCAAAAGGAACGTGAAAGGAGGCGGAAGTTAAAATTATGACTTTATTGTGGGAACTCTGGACACTTTCTACGAGATTGCCCGGCAAAACCGCCCCGAAAAGCGGTAGGAGCCGCTGATAAAAACCATGAAGACTCTGTTTCGGGAAACGACTCAGCCCGACAAGCGTAGGGGTCCGCTTGCTGAGCTTGAAAACTAACTCTCAGACCTCGCATTTCATTGTGCCAATGGTTCTCGTAGATCCAGAAAAGCCTAAGCGGTTGCATGCAATAAAGGCATACATCGATAGTGGGGCTATTGGAAACTATGTGGATCGTGAATTGGCCTCTAGGATTAACCTCCCTCTCCGTCCTAAAACCAGCAAAGATGTCATCACCACAGTCGATGGAACTGAAATTGCCTCTGGACCGGTAACACATTCCACTACTGGGGTGACTCTTATTGGTCCCGACGGCCATCGGGAGGCAGTTGTGTTTGAATTAATCAAGGCTCCACAATTTCAGGTTATTCTTGGAATTCCTTGGTTAGAGACACATAATCCTCAAATTGATTGGCGAGCTAAGAGAATAACCTTCCCGGATTGTGCACAAACATGCTACCCAGAAAACCTGAAGATTAATCTAGCATCTGTAACCTCTGCCTCCATGCAATTACCTCTGGAATACCAGGACTTTCAGGACGTCTTCCAAAAGGAACAGGCCAACACGTTACCTCCTCACCGATCGTACAATTGCCAAATCGATCTGGTGCCCGGTGCACAACCCCCTTGTAGCAGGATTTATGCCCTTACCAAACCTGAAAACCTGCATTTGAGACAATATTTGGATCAATACCTCTCCAATGGTTTTATTCGCCCGTCAAAGTCCCCGGCATCCTCGGCTTTGTTCTTCGTGCCTAAAAAAGAAGGCGACCTTAGAACTTGTATCGATTACCGCGCATTGAACCAGATAACGGTTAAAAACCGTTATCCTCTGCCTCTGATTCCTGAACTCCTTGACCAGGTGAAGGACGCTTGCATATACACCAAGTTAGATCTCCGGGGGGCCTATCATCTGGTGCGAGTAAAAGAATGCGACGAATGGAAAACAGCCTTCCGTACAAAATATGGATTATTCGAATACCAGGTAATGCCTTTCGGGTTGTGCAATGCACCTGCTGCCTTCCAATTCTTCATGAATAATGTCCTTCGGGAACTCATCGATGTTTGTGTTGTCGTCTATATCGATGACATTCTAGTGTACTCCTCTTCGGAATCTGATCACAGAAAACACGTTAGGGCAGTTCTGGAAAAACTGCGCCAACACAAACTATTTGCTAAACTGGAGAAATGTGTTTTCCATACCACAGAAGTTGAGTATCTCGGTTTCATCCTGACACCCAAAGGAGTCCGAAAGGACTCAAGAAAAGTGGATGCCATCCTCAAATGGCCATCACCTAGCTCTGTAAAGGGGGTTCAAAGCATGCTAGGCTTTGCCAATTTCTATCGCAGGTTTATCCCGGAATTTTCACGCATAGTACAACCCATTACTGCACTCTTGAGGAAAAATAAACGTTTTGAATGGTCTGAAGAAGCCGAGCAGGCCTTCCAGGATTTAAAAGCTAAGTTTACCTCCGCACCTATATTGAAACACCCACGTCCAGATCTCCCGTATGTCGTTGAAACTGACGCATCCAGCCTAGCCATGGGAGCAGTTCTGTCTCAAAGAGATCCTGAAACCAACCAACTGCATCCCGTAGCATTTTGGTCCAGAAAATTCTGGGCACCAGAGATTAATTACGCAATCACTGACAAAGAACTGTTAGCCATAAAGTCCGCTTTTAAAGCCTGGCGGCATTACCTGCTTGGCGCTCGACATACCATCACGGTGATCACTGATCACCGGAATTTACAGTATTTGAACACTGCCAAAGCTCAGTCATCATGGCAGCTCCGATGGGCTTTGTTTTTTGCTGAATTTGATTTCGTGATTACCTATTGACCTGGCTGCAAGAACGGCAAAGCAGAAGCCTTATCCCGAATTGGAATGGGAGAATCTGATACAAACTCAGAACCAGTACCAATAATTCCCGAACAGAGAATTCTAGGCATGACTTCGTTACAGACGCTTGAAGACATTCAAGTCAGAGTGAAACAACCCCTGGACCCTACAGTCCTACAGGATTGGATACAAAAGGGATCAGACTTTACCATAGATAATGGTTTACCTTATTACCAAGGACGCTTATTCCTGCCGCACAAGGATTTACACGAACTAGTTATTTCAGGTTATCATGATACATTAATAGAGGGACACCCCGGTATTGCCAAGACAATGGAAAAGCTGAAGCGACAATTCTGGTGGCCCTCTTGGCGAAAAGATGTTAAATCGTTTGTTATGTCCTGTGGTGTTTGCACCCAAAATAAGGGTCAAAAGAAAAGACCAGCCGGTCTCCTTCAACCTCTAGACATACCGCCAGCACCCTGGCACACCCTATCAATGGATTTTATTACGGACTTGCCTCCTTGTTCAGGATACAATACCATTCTGGTAATTGTGGATTTGTTTTCCAAAATGGCCACTTCATTCCTTTGAAAGGTTTACCTTCAGCTTCTGTCCTAGCCAAAGAATTCCTCGAAAATATTGTTCGGCTACATGGATTCCCATCTATACTAATCTCTGACCGGGGAAGCCAATTCATTTCCCACTTCTGGCGCAAATGTTGTCAAATGGCACAAATCGACGTAAGATTATCGACCAGTCACCACCCTCAGACCGATGGTCAGACCGAGAGGACAAATCAGACCCTTGAGCAGTACTTACGGTGTATGTTACAGCAATCTGAAAGCAACTGGAAAGACATTCTTTGGATAGCCGAATACGCATATAATAATTTGGTACACTCTGGAACTGGCCATAGTCCTTTTTATACCTTGTTTGGACATCACCCTCGAACCTCAAACCTCAACTCACCTCAGAACCTCGGAGTGCCCGCAGTAGAACAGCTGCATTCTACCATTAACCAAGCCTTAAAAGAGGCAAGCACGCATTTACAACAAGCCAAGAGAAAATACAAGGAGAATGCTGACCTACATCGGAGTGAAGCACCTCCGTATCAGATTGGGGATCAAGTGTGGTTAGCTACCAGACATTTACTGCTCAAAGGGCCTCGAACTATTAACCCAAAATATCTGGGACCTTATTCTATTATGGCAATAATTAACCCAGTAGCGGTTAAACTTGATTTACCAGCTAATATGCGAATTCACCCTGTTTTTCATGTGTCACTTCTGAAACCAGTGGTCCCCGGAACCCGACTACTCAAACCTCCAGAACCTATTCAAATAGATGGGCAACCCGAATTCGAAGTGAAGAGTATTTTAGATTCAAAAATGTTTAGGTCAAAGCTTTTCTACCTAATTGATTGGAAGGGGTACGGACCTCAGGAGAGGTTGTGGGAACCCAGTGACCATGTGCATGCACCTCGATTAGTCAGGAAATTCCACCGACTCTTCCCAAACAAACCAAAACCCCCGGAGGGAACAACCTTGGGAGCGGCCTTGGGGGGGAGTGCTGTCATGATGCCCGCTCCCGGGGAGCCGGCTCAGGCCCTACGTCCCCGAAAGCGGACATCAAGTCCCCAGGGAAGGTCCCAGCAACCCCTTATAGGGACCCTTTGGACAGTGTCCTGGCGCCTATGGCGCCAGGCTCATAGAAAACGTCAGTCCTGGCGCCATAGGCGCCAGGCTCATTATGAAAGTGTTTGGGTGCACTTACCTGATGCAGACCATGCTGCAGAACCCCGGCCTCCTTGAGGCCTGAAAGGAACTACTTTACCTGTGGGACTCATTTACCACTCATTGGTCGGGGAAGGATACATACCTGATTGGAGGAAGGACACATTCTAGGAACTTGTTCCAAGGCTATTTAAACCACACCCGAACAGCCACACGTGTTTCGCGTTGTTCTGCATCTAGCAGCTGGACGCTCACTGTGTCTGCTCCTGCATCTTGACTTCTGCCACACCTGCCAGCATCCTGAATCACCTGCAAAGGAAGGGAACAAGAGAACAGAAGAAGGAAAAGGCCTCACCTGCTAAATCTGCATCCCAGAGACATTTCGCCGACAATCCTGAAAAGGAAGACATTTATTTTTAAAAGCACATCGCATTGATCGCTGCAGCGCCGCATTCTACTCACCTTTACAGGGGGCCTCCATGTTCAGCAGCGACCATCCGGATTCGCAGTCGCGCCCCCGCGCCTAGGGATAAAAAGACAAGAACAAAGGTGAGAGAAAGAAGGGAAAAGGGAAGCTAAAACTCCATGTCAAGACTTACCTGTTGGGTCATTCCCTTTTCATTTCGGGTCCGCGCCGCATTCAGGCATTTTCGGACCCCGTCCCCTAAGGGGAAAAAGACATCAGCGTTAATGAGTGAATGAAAAGACATTACCAAAACACTCATTAAAGACTTACCTGATTTCCACAAGGATTTCACCGCTCACCTCGGGTCTGTGCCTGTTCCCCGGCATTCCGTACCCCGGCCCCTATGGGGAAAAATACATTAGCATTAGAACATTAATGCATGGACACAAGGGGAACCACTTATAGAAAAACTTACCTGGAAGCCAAGCAAGTTTGGTTCTCACCCATCCGAAAATCCAGTGACGTAACTGGATACCAACGCGCCCCTGCATCAGAAGCAGGATGGAGAGCTCGTCCTTCCAGACCCTAAGGTGAGACGCTACGGGGAAGCACAGAAGGGTTTTGAGGAGGGTGAGAGGGGTAAGTGGGAGGCCGATTGCATTACCCTGCAGACAGTTAACCCCCTATTCTCACCTACAGAAGGATACTTCTGCGAGTCAGACAAGCCAGATCTGGGGCCCGGTCCAGTCCGTCTTCCGAACCCTGCGCATCACCTTAGACAAGGTCACAGCAGCGCGAACCAGGCCAGTGCCCCCGTGGGAGTCAGGTGAGCGTTACAGTCCGCGAACATGTGACGCGTTCGCTGATTGGATGGTGAAGAGCGTGAAGTGCGTCAGATTGTTCCGATGCACCCGCCATCTTGGATCCGACGACAGTGCGGGGGTGAACAGAGGCAAAATGCAGTTTTGGGGAGTGTTTTGGTGTGCAACAGTGCTTGGGGAGGTTTGAGGAGTAAGAGATGGGTCAAATCCTGTATTACCTTAGGTGGCAGGTGCTACTGATGTATTTGCCATGCACGCGAAGTCCGGGATGTCCGTAATTAGTGAAAATGAGGGGTGTCCTAAGGACGGTATTCCCATCCGTGCTGTCCGCAGGCAAGTTGAAACTGTTCTAAGGACACACATGGTGTCCGCAGACATAAAAATTGCCCATATGCCACAGTTAAAATGTTTGATTCTATTGGTGTGATATGCTGCAGTGGTTGTGGCCAGGGCCTAGAGTCTTGGATGAATGGCCGAAGTTAGTTATATGCCTCTTTAGTTATATGCACTGAAGTTATAAGCCACCATTGGTGCCTTATAACTTTGCTCTCCCTGGATTTATTCTCACCAAACTTTGCAAAAAGTGTGATAAGGGTGGGCCCATACAGACAGTTAAAATGTTTGATTCTATGGGTGTGATCTATGGGTGTGATATGCTGCGGTGGTTGTTGCCAGGGCCTAGAGTCTGGGGTGCATGGACGCAGGCCGTAGACCGTAGGCCATACACCCAAGACTCTAGGCCCTGGCCACAACCACCGCAGCATATCACACCCATAGATCACACCCATAGAATCGAATATCTATCAAATATTTGCAAATCTACAGTTTGTGTACTGTTTGATTTGTATAGTTTGTATGTGAAGTTTTGGCTGTGTCATGTCATTAAGATTGTAGAGTTTGCTAACAAGCACTGCAGTATAACATATTCATGGAAGTAAACATTTTATATTGTGGTGTACGGTTAGATGTTTGCTTCAATGGTTCTTTTATGCAGCAGTATTTATGTGTTCTATTAGAATATACTTACTGTTTGATTTTTTGAGATTGGATATATTTTTTTCATGAGTTGGGTAACTGGAGCACATTTTCTTTTTCAATTTCTGTGATAAAAGAAAAGATAATGTTAGTGTATGTATTTTATAAAGACTTATTCCATTGCATAATAGACATTTCAGTTTTTTTTTAACCCTCATATTTAGTAGTTTACAAACCAGTGTACTGTGCAATTTGCTCAGTTATGTCATCAATGACATTTGTGATGTCATCTTTGATGTCTTGGGTGTTAGTCTTAGCAGTGCACGTGGTGGCGTGAGTTGTGGTTGCTTAGTTTACCATAACTGGCAAATTTCAGCGTTTTTCGGTTTTACTTGGAACCATAACGTCCCTCTAACAAAGTTTTTTTACTGAATATATATATTCAATGAAAAAACTTTGTTAAAGGGACGTTATGGTTAAGTGCAGTAATAAAAACCTCAGAAAGGTTGTCCCTTTTTCAGCAAATAGTAAGCAAGTAGTAAGCTGTCTTCCTCCACCTCCTCTTCCTCAACAAATACTGTAAACACACAGCCTGATATCTGCGGGCTTCGGCGCGTTATAAATAAATGAATAAATAAGGAGGGCTATGGACCATTATCTTCCATTGCAGCCCCTGAAATGGTGGATAAAGTCCATTAGCACCCCTGGTTCCCAAAGTGGGAACCCAGGGTGCTAAAACATAGATTTTTCTTCCTATAGCAGGACGCCTGTGGCGTCCCACTGTAAGTAGGAAGGAAAATCCTTCCCTTGCCATGGCAGCCTGCAAAGTCCTATGAACATATTACCACAAGCACTTTTTTCCATTTCAAACCTATCCTACCTTCCAATAACTTTACCACATAGCCGGTCCCAGGTAGAAATAGCCACTTTAACAACATTTTTCGTACCTTACCGGTCATGGCTAGTAGCCAGATTGTCCGCATCATGACCTTATGCCATGACCCAGACAATCTGGCTACTGCCCACAACCTCAGGCTAAACTTCAGTCACCAAAGGTATATGACTATTTTTTGTACCTACATTATGACACTTGTAAAAAAAAAAAAACACGGGCACATTTGCAAAACCATGATTTAATGGCCTTGCCAATGCTCCTCGCGAGCATGAAATCCGCCCATGTTTTAATTTTTTAAAAGTGCCAAAATATATGGAGAAATAGGCCAGATGTTCTATGATATCTGAAGTGTCTGCGAACATCACAGGACGCCCCAGGACATCTGGAGTGTTTTTGCGGCTTTCGGGAGTTGAAACAACATTTTCTGGCTTCTTATGGCCATATACAATCCAATCCTCATCCACCTCACGCCCCCAGAGATTGTTTGTTTGGTTTGACAAGTGCAATGTTGCTTTTATAATGTTTTCACTGTGCTGTCCACGGACCCCAAAAAAGTCAGCGAATCCAAGATAGCGGGCGTTTCAGGATAACCATTGCATTTCACATTTTCTCACCACCCAATCAGTGGCCGCGTACTGATGTCCGCGGACCCCGCAAAAGTCAGCACATTTTTCTGGCCATTCAGAGGCCAGTCGGTGGACCAAACAGGGAAGTGAGTTTATCACACATTTTTTAGCCTTACGTTTTGATTGTTTTTTAAAAAAAACTACTTGACGGATTTACACCAAATTAACAAAAGCACACTTTCGGGATCGAGCCGCCACTCCCGCCGCAAATTTGGTGAAAATCTTTCCAGCGGTTTGAGCTAAATGTGTGACGGAAACTTTTTCTCTATTCAGTCAATCGAAAAAAATAAATTTTGGACCCCCTCCTATAACTTTTCTCTCCCCTGGACCAAACCTCACCAAACTTTGCAAAACAATTCAGAGTGGGCCATATACCTTGCAAAGGTTGGTGAGGATTTGTCCAGGGAGATCGAAGTTAAGGAACACTTTAGTTACATAGACGTTAAGGTGAGAACATAACACAACAAAACCCCTGAAATACAGCTAAAGCCACCTTAACTTCACGCCCCATGTTGCGTCGTTGCGACCACAATGATGACATCACAGATCACATCACTAGTTACATTACAATAGTAACCTGTGTTAAGAATGGCCTTCAGCCATGGTCAGTGTGCATGGGAAATACATTTTAACACATGAATGGGTACTAGCCATGGCCTTCAATCATGGACACTGGCCACAGTCTTCACCCATGTGCACCGTATATTTTAAAACACTAATAGGGCACCAGCCACACACTTTGGCCTTCACCAGTGGATATAGCTTTCAACCATGTCCACTGTATATTATATACACTAATCAGGCACTAGTCATAGACTTTAGCACAACACTGGTCAGTGGCCACAATCTTTGGCTGTGTATACTATATATATTGTAAGATATAAATGGGCCTCACTAGCCATGACCTTTGACTTCCCACCTTGATCAAACACAAGACAAAAGTCAAAGGTATAGGAAGAAGAAAGACAAAAAAAGGAATGGATAAATAAAGGTTCTGCTTTTAAAAGTTCCTGAAGGCTTACAAAGAAGTTCACCCACCAAGGGATAAAAAGCAATGACAGAAAACAGCAAAGAGATGCTTGGCATAGGGATATAACTGCAGTTGCGTGATATAGCGAACCAGAATGTGTTTTCCATAAATGAATGTCCAATCGCCTGAATGAACAAGGAGGCAAGCCTGCACGTTGCCGCGTTGAGGGAAGGCCCATGCACTGCTGTATTCATGCGGCTATGCGGCATCGGTACAACGTCCTTTCATCACCTGCTTTTACATCGCCAGGCTTTTAAATGTGAACATTACATCGAATGTGCTCATCAAATTTTTTAGCGGGGTGGGAAAGGGCAAATAAGGGTTTGGGCAGGTGGGAAATAGTAAAAAATAAGTGTGGGTGCGGAGTTTGAGGGGGACTCCCCAAAAAAACACAAAAAAAAACAATGAGCACTTCGGATGGAATGTGCACATTTAAAAGCCTGGCGATGTAAAAGCAGGCGATGAAATCACATGGAACCGCGGCATCGCACCTTTTTTCCGCAGCCAATCGGATCACGTTCTGCACTCCCCCAGTTTAGCCTTGTCAACAAATTGCCCAATCACACATTGCGGTATATTGACACGGCCACATCCATGTCGAATGCCGAGGAGCAACTGAGAAAACAGAAAAGAGCAGAGGAGCAGAGAAAGTATGGCAACAGACAGAAGTCGATCGAAAAGCAAGAAAGACTAGAGAGGAAATGGAGGGAAGAAGAGTAACAGAAATTAAGGGATAAAAGAATGCAAAGACGCAGAGATGAAGAAATACAAAGGGCAAATGAGAGAAGAGACATGAAAAGAAAAGAAGAAGACAGGGTAAGAGAGGAAGCAAGGAAGTGAAGAGAGTTTGATGATGAATTAGAACAAAAGAGAAGACAGAGAGCACACGATCTTGATCGCATGTAAATGGAGGTAATGGATCCTAATCCAGTAGTAGCATGGGAACACTTAGAAGAATTCTTCCCAACACATGAGCCGATAGCAGGTCTGTCCAGAGCAAATCTGGAGGATGAGTTTGACTCTAGAATCACTGGGGACGCAATCGATAAAGTTTATCATGACATGTAAACCAAGAAAATACTGCAGGGGTAGGGTACAAATTATCAACTTGAAAGTACGCAGCTGTACGACAAAGAGGGAACCTCATGTAGTTTTGAACCCAAAGAGCTGTCTTGATGGACTGACTCTGAACCGAGATGATGAAGAGAGAAGTCACAGAAGCTATTGACAGGATATGTCAGATGAGGATAGGGAACCTGCTCATGGAGAAGAAGGTAATACATATGGACCTCAAGGGTGTTTGTCAATGGATAAGGAAGTAAGATGGTCGGATTTAGACCTCCCTATATCTCGGGAGTCAGACTCAGTGACACAGCTAATTCGGCCTATTGAGCGGTCCCATGGTCAGAGGGGGAACTCGCCACCATATGTGAGCAGGCGAAGGTCGCTGCCAGGTAGAACGCGGAGCGGAACCGTTGTCCCTGCTATGGACAGACAAACGATGGGTGATGAATGCCAGTTTAGAGTTTCACAGTACCCCTTGTTAGAGAAGGGAGGGGTCAGACCACAATGTATATCTTTGCCGCAAATGGATAAGAATAATTTAAGGTGCAAACTCCAGAGTTTAACTTCTGCTGCTGGGAAGTGGATACATGAATTAGAAAAAATGACCGGAGGAAACACGTTAGCTATGGGGGACATTAAGGGTCTCCTGATTGCCATTCCTGGGGAAAGAGCTGATGATGTTTGGTCAAGAGCAGGATATTCTAGTGTTACTATGGTAAACACTTCTCATGATGGAGATTCAGCTGACCTTTTGCAGGAAAAGAATCGAAAGAAAGATAATATTAGAAAAGGCAAAGAGGCAAAGTTAGTGCAGAAAAAACTCTCCAAGTATGCCATTGAAGGGGCAATGTTGTCTAGTTGGGACGGATTAGGTCCACAGCAATCAGCAAACATGCCACAGGGAAATAATCAAAGGCTGTTTGGCCAAAGTAATAATGGATTTATACCACGGGGAAGGGGAGGTTTTCCAGGAAGAGGCTTCCAGAATAATCAGAGTGGGTTCCAGAACATGCAGAAAGATAATCAAGGTATGCAGGGAGGGCAAATTAGGAGACCTCCTATATGTTGGACATGTGGAATGACAGAGCACATTGATCGTATGTGTGGAAGGCAAGGGTTTGTGCAGAATGGGAAGTTCTCAAGAGAGTATGTCAAACCCGCCTGCATATTCGCAGCAGAATGGAGATGGGTTTGCCCAGAATCAGACAATGCAGCAAACACAAGCACCGAGAGTGCATCAAGACTCTCGAACACAGCAGGCAACAATGAATCTGCCACAAGGGCAGTCACAGCATTCGCCTATGCAAAAACAGCAAAGCACAAGCACAGGACAGTTAATGACTACTAGAATAGGGGTGTCACTGTCGATGGAGGGAATCCTTTCACAGGTACAGGAATGAGACTGTACCCACAATAGGACAGCTCACTGGGAGACTTGATGTGTTCGATACTATCTGTGTCCCCAATCCTCAAGAGGAATCAAGGGTTGACGTCAATATAGGAGGCACATCTTTTTCATTTTTAGTAGACACGGGTGCAACTAGCTCATGTATACAAGAGGGGACATTTTCGATGTCTGGAGCTACAAGTAGAGTTCCTTACACTCTCGCACTACCAGTCTCTATAGGAGAATGTGACATGTCTGTTCCATTATTATATACAAAGCAGACACCTGTCAATATATTGGGTCGAGACTTAATGACCAAGTTGAACAGGAAGGTTTCATTCAATGATGAAGGCATAGTGTGCTCAACACCAGAAATTGCATTATTTAAACATTGGTGAATTTATTATGGCATTTGTAGGACAAGTGTCCATATGAGGATTGCCATTAAAACC
Organism: Ambystoma mexicanum; assembly: GCF_040938575.1. Taxonomy (NCBI): domain Eukaryota; kingdom Metazoa; phylum Chordata; class Amphibia; order Caudata; family Ambystomatidae; genus Ambystoma; species Ambystoma mexicanum. Next base: position 924,466,813 of record NC_090937.1, on the reverse strand, counting down.
AGGCTTAGTGGGCAAAACTATGAGAATACCTATGGATGAAGAGGAAGGGTGCATTTTTGCTTTAGAATTACAAGCAGCCATAGTGCAAGGAGAAATGGCTTTGCTTGATGGGAATGACAATGAAGGCAGAAGATGGAGCACAGTGATTGCCATTGGGGAGGGTTGTAGATTGACAGATGTCATTGATTAGGATATGTTTACGGATCATCCATCAGATGATAAAGTGATGTTCAAGATGAGTATTACTTATTGGGTGAGAGCCATTAAATTTGAGATTCCTCAGAAAATGATTTTAGCACATAAACGCCCTGAGTAATATGATGAAGACATGGCAAAGATACCAGTTTATTTATGGACAAAAGACCCCTATTATGTAGGCACACTTCGAGCATGACAGTATCCCATGTCTCGAGAGGCAGATGAATGTATTTTCAAAACGATATCTGCTACAATGGAACAGGGTATTTTAATGACGTCAGAATCACTCTGTAATACCGCAATCTATCCGATTAAAAAGGGGAAAGGAGGGTTGTGGCGTTTAATTCAAGATTTGAGACCGATTAACCAGATTGTAGAAGTCGAGTTCCCTCTAGTTCATAATCTGGCTACAATTTTATGTAATATACCAGTTGAGACACGATATTTTACTGTGATTGATTTGAAATATGCGTTTTTCTCAATCCCATTGCATAAAGACTCGCAAGATCTGATGTCATTTACGTTCAGACAAACTCGCCTGATAAGCACTCCTTTAACACAGGGATACTGTGAGTCTCCATCGATTTTCAATAGTGTCCTACAATGGACTTAAGAAATATTGATTTAGAAAGTATTGTGTTACAATACGTAGATGACATATTTGTCTGTAGTACCTCAGATGAAGAGTGGAGGCGCGATTCAGTTCAACTGATGATTATTCTTGCAGACAAAGGATATAAAGTAGAAAAGGAGAAGTTACAGTACTGTCAGGAGGAAGTGCTGTAGGCCAGTTAGTCTCGGATGAAGGAAAGAAGGTTACGCCTGAAAGAGCTGAGGCTATATTAAAAACAGTAAAGCCAGTTACGATAAAGCACATGCAGAGATTTTTAGGACTATGTAATTATGCGAGAGCATGGGTCTTTGACTACTGTTCATACATAAGACTCTTGTTGCAAGCTCTGAAAAAAGCATAGGCAACTCAGGAAAAGATTATTTGGAATGAGGCGATGGAAGAAGGGTTTGATGAATTGAAAAAAAGCAATTTGCACGGCTCCAGTTTTAAGGATTCCTAATTATGCTGAGGAATTATTTCAATTTTCACACACAAATGGCACTGTTATGACAGCTGTACTCACACAGAGAACCACATTGGGGTACAAACCCCTTGCTTATTGCAGTGGGATTCTAGATCCAGTAATGAGGGGTCACTTCCCTAGCGAACAATATTTGGCAGCCACCGCCTTTGCCATTGAGAAGGCTGCCACTATAGTAATGGATTGTTCTATGATGTTATTTGTCGAACATGCATTGTTTGTCATTTTAGAAAAACCTAAAGGTACGTTGACATCTCAAAGGGCTTCTGCCTATGAGGCGGTCAAATTTAATCCAGCGATTAAAATAGTCAGATGCGGAATAGTGAATTCTGCCATGTTTCTAGCAGACGAACGGTCATGCAGAAGTTATTAAATATTAGTTCCCATTCATATGGTATCTAGGTACCAGTCTTCCACATGTTTATTCTCTCCCTAATAGGAAGAACACCCTGTCCCTGCTTATAAAGTATCTTCTCTCGCTAGGCTGCAAATGTTGTGTTGCCTGTCTAACAGTGGATATGGAGGAGGCTAACTCTATCTAGACTTCCTTCATACCATGTGATCAAAGCATACCAATAAAAATGCTAAAAATAAACTTAACTGTATAAGCTATTAAGGGCTATTCAAAAGAGACATAGGGCCTCATTCCAAGTGAGGCAGTAAGGGGTTAACGGCACCGGTAAAGGTGCCGGCGCTGTTAACCCCGTAACGCCTCATTACGAGGTCCCCTCAAAGGACCCACTCTGGGCGTCTGGTCAGACCAGACGTCCTTTGCGGGTCCCGCGAGGGGACCAGCATGCTAACAACATTGTTAGCATGCTCCCCATTCCCATAGGGCTCCAGACTGTGGTGTTTGGAGCCGGCAGCGCACGCGCATATTAGTGAGATGAATGGCCTTTAACAGCTAGAGTGCGGGCCGCCTTTAAGGTCACCATCTTGGGTGAGTGTGTCGGCTCTCCGATACTAGAGAAAAGGTAGAGAACAGGAGTGACTCTGTTACTCGTGCTGTCAAAGGCGTTAGACTGTATTGCAAATTACAGTGTCACACATGCAATACAATGCCATTGCTGTTGAAATTATGATGCACAATGTTATACTGGTAGCACCTGTATACACATGTGATCACAGTGTCCATGTGGTTAGAGAGGGGACATTGTGTTTCTGTCGCCAGCAAAAGATAATTGTTGTAAGTTATTCTTAAAAAGAGGTGGCAATGCCTCTCGGTTGAAAAAACTGGGGTTAATAAAGCTGCTCCCACATGCTAAAAGACCCACCCAGGTCAGACCGGGAAAGCCAGAGCCTCCTTCCACCTCAATGGAGCCCATGTTTTAGGTTGGAATATATCTCCCCTGGTAAGTTACAAGTATGGATCAGGAACCAGTTGTGTCTTTACCCCTAGGGAGCAGAGGTGCTGCAGAGATCAGCACAACAATCTCTCAAAGGATGACTTCCTTGGCAAAATACAGGCCCTGAAGAAGATGATCCCAGTTAAAGCATCATTGAAACTGGTCAACCACATAGGGAATGAGTGACCTCATGTCGAAGACAATGCCCAATAGAATCAACCTTGGACATGTCCAGAAATAGTGATAGTTTGACTAGAGAGCTACATTAGCTCTGACTAGACTTATGCTGTGTTTTCTGATGAGAACATTTTTAGATCGCTGCTCACACTGTATATGGTTATAGTGGTTGTGCCTGACTCCCAACATTGGTAATTAAAATATAGAAGGAAATCCTGTTGTGAGGACAGCACACAGCCATTTAGATAGAGACAGATATAATGAATAATATGTCTCTTTTGAACAGCCCTTAATCGCTTATACAGTTATATTTATTTTTAGCACTTTTATTGGTATGATTTGATCACATGGTATGAAAGAAGTCTAGATAGGGTTAGCCTCTTCCCTATCCATTGTTAGATAGCCAACAGATCACTCGCAGCCTAGGGAGAGAAGGTACTTGTAAAAGATGAACGGAGGCTGATTGAGGTAACTTCTTTTAGTTTATTAAATAACGAGCCCGCCGGAATAACACGGCACAACCCAACCCTTTCAACCGCCGCTGCCGACACGCGAACCCTTGCGCTCCGAATCCAAACAAATAGGCAGAGCTCACGTGACGGCGCGCGGACAAAACGCACACCAGTCTCCATATATCTTCCCCGTCGGAAAAGAAAAAAAAAAAATCTCCCACATTGATATACAATTTGAACATATACATATAAAAAACAGATCTAAAACAAAACACAAAAGAACAACTGTGAAACTGACCAAAAACTTATAAGTATATCTTAAACACAACTAATGAAACTACTTAAGACACACAGGGCCTCATTACAACCCGCCAGTCCGGGACCGTGCAAAATCCGTGACGGCGGTAAAAACGTTTCTGTGTCCGCAAGGTTGCGGAAAAACCGTCCGATTACACGCTGTCGGTCGCGCGCACCACACGGACTCGGAAACATTGTTACCGCCGTCACGGAAAACCCCACGGAAATGGAAATAACGCAGCCACAAGTGGCGCAAAACCCGTGTCCGCCTCCGCCGCCACGGACATGGAACACGGAACTGGAAATACCATGATCGCCAAAACAGGAAACAGAGAGGCGGCCATCATATAAAAGCACAATCCATTGCAATCCAGAGCCAGCACAAGCACAATCCTAACTCTGAGAAGCCAAAAAGGACCACCTGCATGTCTGCCAGGATTCCTGCTCAGAGGCAGCACAAACAGCGCTTCAGCGAGGCGGAGCTAACCGTCTTGGTGGAGCACATTGTGGACAATGCAGAGATGCTGTTCAGCGCCGACCAACGGCGTGCCACACAGCAGCGGAGGAAGGAGGTGTGGGCCGAAGCTGCACGCAAGTGCACCGCTGTGGGCGTGACAGTGAGGAGCGTGAAGGGCTGCCACAAGCGGTTGGATGACCTGCGGCTGAGGGTACGCAACCTCATTTCCACGCACCGCCAACGCAGCAGTGGGACAGGCGGAGGACCCCCTTCCCGACTGAGGCTGCAAGCATGGGAGGAGCATTGCAGCAGCGTCCTCCACCTAGAGGGAATCCATGGGATCGTGGAGGCTGAGGCAGGAGTGAGCCCACCTGCAAATGCCGATAAGTGCCCAAACATGAATGCCACATGTAAATATGCAGTTGTGAGTACTGGGCCAAAGGACTCATTGACTCATTAACAACCCCCCCCCCCCAGGCAGTGCATGTGCGGGCCAAAGGACCCATAAACAACCCCCCCCAGGCAGTGCATGTGTGGGCCAAAGGACCCATAAACAACCCCCCCCCAGGCAGTGCATGTGTGGGCCAAAGGACCCATTAACAACCCCCCCCCCCCCAGGCAGTGCATGTGTGGGCCAAAGGACCCATCATGATCTGTATGGTAACCAATATCACAGAATGCATACACCAGCAATCAGATGCATGTGACTAACACTATTCAATGTACAGTCTTAATGACGCATGTGATGCACCCATCTGCCACCACAACAACACTAATTGCATGCCCTTTGTGTCCCCACAGCCGTTTCAAGTGACAGTGATACTGCACAACAGGCCAGCCAATCTGCACCGGCAAGTACACAAGCCACCGCCACCACACAGGAGGATGCTGCCGGCAGTTCTGCACCTCTGGCCACATTTCCAGCCACTACAGATGTGCCACCCACCACCACCACCGACATCCCCACCGTCTCCACACTGCCTGAGTCTAGACAGGTGCCACGGCAACCTATCATGGCCACCCAACACAACACCGAAGGCAGCAGCACTGCAGAGGGGGCGGCCTGCAGTGATAACAGTGCCCCGCAAGAGCACTCGGAAACGGGGCCACAGGGGGAGATGCCCACATTGGAAGACCTGGGCTCCTTCCATGAGCTGGAGTTCAGCCCCACATCACTGGGGAGTCCCATGAGGTCGCCCACCCCATCCATGGCCGAACTGAATGCCCGCATGCAGCGGATGGAGGACCAGCAGGCTACCCTCACCCAGCTGGTGGAGAGGCAGCTAGAGGAATCCAGGCTGCAGAGGGAGAGCTACAGCGCCTCAGTGCGTCGCCTGTCGAGGTCCATCGGACGCTTTGCGAGCACTATAGTAACCCTTGCACGCCATGTGCGGGAGGGCAACGACCACACCTCCAGGCTTGTAGAGGCCATGTTGGTTGGCCAACAGGCAAATCTGGCACGGATGCCCTCAATCCCAGATTCTGCGCAATCAAACACAACCACCCCATCCAGCTCCACTACTGCCAGTCCAAGGAGGCGCTTGAGTAGGCTAACGGGTCCCTCGGGCAAGGTTGCACAGGCACAGAAGCGCACACAGAAGTGATGGCATGTGTGTGGGGCAGTGCAGGACACATGTGGACTACAAGGGTGTGAGAGGGCTGGGCAGTTTTGGGGGTTTGAACAATGGGGCCTGGGTGGGGGTGGACACGTTTGGGTGGTGGGATAGGTAGTTTTGGGGGTTTGAACAATGGGGCCTGGGTGGGGGTGGGCACGTTTGGGTGGTGGGTGGCCCCGGGTGTACAGCTTCCCTAAACAATGCACCTCCTTCCCTGTTGTTATTACATCAATACATCACCATTTCGAATCAAGACATACATGTGTGGACATTGATCATTAATTTTGCAGTGCAACTATTAATTCATTGTCGTCACCATGTTCGTGCATTTCTGTGAATGTGCTGTGACTCAAAAGTAAATGCGGATCAGGGCATCCCGTGCTTTCTGGCCATCATGTGGACCCCCAGGGGGAGGCGGTGCCATCCCATCCCCATCTCCATCCCCATCCCCATCTCTATCCCCATCCCCATCTTCCTCATCTGGTGGCATTGGGATGTTCCTGCGCAGGCATATATTGTGCAGCATGGCACATACGAGCGTGATTTTACCCGTCTTCACTGGGCTGTACAGCAGTGATCCGCCAGATCTGCTCAGACAGCAGAAACGGGCCTTCAGCAGTCCAAATGTCCAAATGTCCTCTCAATCATTCCACGTGTGCGGATATGTGCCCTATTGTATGCCTCTTCATGCCTGTTCCTTGGTCTCCGTACAGGTGTCATCATCCATGGCGTGAGTGCATATCCCGCATCACCTACATGGGATGTCAGTGTTTGTGGCATCATGTCCTCATCTGCTGCTGTGCATTCTTGTATCATCATTCATTCATTCATATGTACCATGCAGTGTATGGAGGTATGTTTTGGGCATCACGATGTATGTCGCTAACTGGATATGGGCCTACACATTAACTTGCATGTTTACTGTGCCCTGCGGGTGACATTTGATTGTGTGCATGTCACGGTGCAGTGATGTTCACACATGGCAGAGTGACTCCACTGTACGGAAGTAGTAAATACACATCGTCTCATTTACACGCCTCTCGTGCCTTTTGAGGCAGTGTTTCAATTGAGGGTGAGTGTCTGCAGTGGCACAAGGTTCATGGGACAGTGACGAGATTGGCTGTGCAAGCGTGTGCACGGGCACATTGTGGTGCCCTGTCATGTCTTCCTTCATGATGTTTGGCATCCGCTGTGTATTTGCTAGATGGAAGGGGGGTGATGCATGTGCGGTCACAGCGGCACACTCACAATGCTCATTGGCCTGGACACACACACACCACTTCTACAGGGTTGTAGCATCGTCAGCTGTACTCACCCAATAGCCATGTGCTTTGTCCGGCATAGCGTTCCATGTACCGTGGCAACGTGGAATTCCGCAGTACCATCGAGTCATGTGATGAGCCTGGGAAACGTGCGCAGCAGTGTGTAATCAGTTGCATGGCATCACAAACCATCTGGACATTCAAAGAGTGATACTGTTTCCTATTGCGAAACACCGCCTCAATTGCACGTGGTACTGTCAGCTCAACGTGGGTGCAGTCAACTGCGCCTATGCAATTTGGCATGCCTGCTATGGCATGGAAGGCCAACTTGGTGGCAATGACCTCGATGAGGGTGCGGGGTAGGGCTATGTGTTCCGACACATGGCGCAACGGGGCATCCAGTACCTGTACCAGGATTTTTGAGAAACAGGGTTGTGATATGCCATGCAGCTCACCAACCGTGTGTTGATAGGTACCAGTGCCAAGGAAAAGCAGTACTGAGACAACCTTCAAGAGGGGGGGGGGTGGCGGTGGGGGTGTCAATTTGGCTGCTGATGTTGTCCTCAATCATGGCGGTGATGTGCAGGATTGTTGCACGGTCCAGCCGGTATAGTGTGTGGATCTGTCCTGGGGTAAGGTTCCAGGGTGAGGCCCTGATGCGTGGTATTGCTGGCTGGCGGCGGGATCGGGCTGGCTGGGCAATGGGGTTTGCCATAGCTGCAGGGTTGGCTGGTTGCCGCCTGCGCCTCCTCCGCCTACGCCTCCTCCTCTGCGCCATTACTGCCACCATGTGCAGTGCTGCCTGTTGGTTGAGTAGGCCCAGTCCCAATGCTACTATACCTGCTGCCTGCATGGTTCTGTGTTGTGTTGGGCTGGGTGTGTCCCTTTTGTAGGCTCCCAGTGGCCTGCTAGGTCCA